>NC_137694.1:200944559-202283738 GCF_964034855.1 Anser brachyrhynchus | reverse complement strand
AGCCTTGGCCTCATATTGAGTTGCAAGGTGCCATCTTCAGTGTTACTGTGTGTTCACAACAACGAAAGAATAAACTGAACATATGATTCATTGAGTCAGTTGCTCTCACATCCAAGATAGTACCATTAGGAGCTCATTTTTGCTTGTTGATTTACAAATACTTTTCCATTAATGTCCTGTTTCATTTCAATTTGTCTTTGCTAAGTATTAATTTAACTTGAATTTGAGTGTACCAGTATCATGCAGGGTTACATTTTCTCTGAAAGTGATATTTATTTTTCTTTATTGTTCAAATAAGTGCTCAGATAGAGAAAATAAATCTATTTTCAACAGTAGAATTTTTTTTTTTCAACAGCAAGTAAAATCAACTTACATTGTTGATCTAATGTACTATCAGTCAAGCTGCTTTTGCTCTGAACAGCTAGTGTAGGAGATTTTGAATAGTTAGTGATATTAAGGAGCAGATATTCTTTCCTCAAACTTAAGTGTAGAAGTGAAGATGTCCTCTCATGTAGACCCAATCACTTGCAGGGCAAGCAGGCGATCAGGCCCAGTCAGCATGGGTTTATGAAAGGCAGGTCCTGCTTGACGAACCTGATCTCCTTCTATGACAAAGTGACGCGCTTGGTGGATGAGGGAAAGGCTGTGGATGTGGTTTACCTTGACCTCAGTAAGGCTTTTGACACCGTTTCCCACAACATTCTCCTCAAGAAACTGGCTGCTCGGGGCTTGGACTGGCGTACGCTTCGCTGGGTTAGAAACTGGCTGGATGGCCGGGCCCAGAGAGTTGTGGTGAATGGAGTCAAATCTGGTTGGAGGCTGGTCACTAGTGGTGTCCCCCAGGGCTCGGTACTGGGGCCGGTCCTCTTTAATATCTTTATCGATGACCTGGATGAGGGCGTCCAGTGCACCCTCAGCAAGTTTGCAGATGACACCAAGCTAAGTGCGTGTGTCGATCTGCTCGAGGGCAGGAAGGCTCTGCAGGAGGATCTGGATAGGCTGGAGCGATGGGCTGAGGCCAACTGTATGAAGTTCAACAAGGCCAAGTGCCGGGTCCTGCACCTGGGCTGCAACAACCCCAAGCAGAGCTACAGGCTGGGAGATGAGTGGCTGGAAAGCTGCCTGGCCGAGAGGGACCTGGGAGTACTGGTTGATAGTCGGCTGAATATGAGCCAGCAGTGTGCCCAGGTGGCCAAGAAGGCCAACAGCATCCTGGCCTGTATAAGAAGCAGTGTGGCCAGCAGGTCTAGGGAAGTGATTGTGCCCCTGTACTCGGCTCTAGTGAGGCCACACCTTGAGTACTGTGTTCAGTTTTGGGCCCCTCGCTACAGGAAGGACATGGATGTGCTCGAGCGAGTCCAGAGAAGGGTGACCAAGCTGGTGAGGGGTCTGGAGAACAAGTCTTACGAGGAGCGGCTGAGGGAGCTGGGCTTGTTCAGCCTGGAGAAGAGGAGGCTCAGGGGCGACCTCATCGCTCTCTATAGATACCTTAAAGGAGGCTGTAGAGAGGTGGGGGTTGGTCTGTTCTCCCACGTGCCTGGTGACAGGACGAGGGGAATGGGCGAAAGTTGCGACAGGGGAGTTTTAGGTTGGATGTTACGAAGTACTTCTTTACCGAAAGGGTTATTAAGCATTGGAACGGGCTGCCCAGGGAGGTGGTGGAGTCACCATCCCTGGAGGTCTTTAAAAGACGTTTAGATGTAGAGCTTAGGGATATGGTTTAGTGGAGTACTTAGTGTTAGGTCGGAGGTTGGACTCGATGATCTTGAGGTCTCTTCCAACCTAGAAATCTCTGATACTGTGATACTGTGATACTATTATAAACTTGTGAAACTACATCATACAAATATTAAATAATTGAAATAAAAACCAAGGAAGTAAAGTACATTGTTCATGAGTAGCGTGAATATTATAGATGTGAGGGAAAAGTGAGTATCCATGAGCTCCAGCCTCTCTCTGCTGGCTGCAGATGATTATCTAAACACCTAGTCTTACATGGCAATATAAGATACAATGAATACCTCACTTCCACTGACTCTTTTACTGGTTAGACAGAAAAACTAGGACATTGTCAAGAACTTCTGCTAAATTGCTCATGTTTTAAGAACAAATCAGTTCATAGACATTAAATCAACTGAATACTTTTGACACTCTGACCTCTTTTCTGAACAGACTTTCTTCTGCCTTCTAGTGATATGTCTATGCCTTAGCTTCCCTCTGCATAGGCTTCTAACAGAAATGACCTGAAAAAAATTGTGATAGTTTACAGGGTTTGTAGATAAGGAAACTGCTAAATGGCATGAAGACACACCCTGATGACTTGTGAGCAGCAGCTAGACTTACTTCCAGCTCTGCTGCCCGCCATTCAGTTAGAGAGAAAGATACATTCTCAAACAACATACATGGAATTATAATTTCATGATAGATAGCTCTGTTGCTGCGTGAAGGATGCCACTCAATTCTGAGGGAATATCTTGTTTCAGAAAACAATAACAACAACAAACAAACAGACAAAGATGCCACAAAAATAAAAATCAAAGAGGAAGATAAAAGCTTTGAGAAAACACTATTATATTCTCCAGAAATAAGAAAGAAGAACACCAATCTCACTGCTAACTGCTGTTAAAATCCCATCTATTTCTCTGCTATTATTATTAAGTGGGGTCATAAACCTAACAGAAAAGTGGGTTTAGAAGGAAGCTAGCAAAATTAAAATGGTATAACGGAGAGTTAGCACAGTCACACCAAGGATTCAGAGCCAATGTGCCAATATGTCAGAACCCAATTTATCTTCTTTCCACCTTGCTTTTTAGGATAACTACATCAGGTTGGACAATTCAGTCCCTCAGGCTGTGCACAGCATGCGTCTCTTTGAGAGCCAAGAGTAGATCTGGGATTCTTTATGATCAGCTCCCTACTGTGTACTAACAAGCAGCCATGTAACATATTGGGAAGGTGTGAGTATGTCAAGCTTTTCCCCAGCTGGATATAAAAATAGGAAATGAGCTCCAAGAGAAAAGCATAACAAAGATATCAGGAACAGTGACAGAATAGTTTGTCAAATGTGTGGGACACATGATACATTTCAGCTTAGAGAAGGCTGAGGGGAGGCCTCATGGCGGCCTGCAGCTCCCTCACGAGGGGAGTGGAGGGGCAGGCGCTGAGCTCTGCTCTCTGGGGACAGCGACAGGACCCAAGGTAATGGCATGGAGCTGGGAAAGGGGAGGGTCAGGCTGGGTGTTAGGATAAAGTTCTTCACCAAGAGGTGGTGGGCACATCAACAGGCCTCCCAGGGCCGTGGTCGTGGCACTAAGCCTGCTGTTCAAGAAGCATTTGGACAATGCTCAACAGTCTGATTTTTGGGTAGACCTATTGTCCAGGAGTTGAACTCAATGATCCCTGGGGATCCCTTCCATCTTGGGATATTCTATGGTTCTATGATTATATGATGATACTTGCAGGACTGCCCTGCTGGTATGAGGTCACCATGGGAGCTTTTTGCAGTGGGACCTTACTTGCAGAAGTGAATTGAGAGGCTTATGGAGAGGTTGAACTCATCTGCTGTCCCTCTCTCATTAAAAAGATGAAGGCTCTTCTCCCATATTTCTTGTTTCCATTCCTTTCAGTGAGAGACAGATGGCACGTCTTCCTCCACATTATTTGCTGCCATTAATTATAATTTTTTGTTTGCTAATTTTATCCCCTTGCACAATCCTCAGATCTATCCTTAATTATCAGAATGCTCCCAGGAGAAAGATTTTAGTTCTGACTTTATTTATTTATTTATTTTTGATACTTGCATTTGAACATTTTGAAGTGCAGAAGGTATTTTATAGCCTCTGCAACTTTTAAATAAAGCTTTTACATTAGTCAGTTGTATTTGTCAGAGAGTTTTCATGAACTATATCTGCCAAGTGTTCTTTGTGACTGATCTTTGTGATGTTTTGATATATGCATGGGGAACAAGACTCATCTTTGCTCCCTGGTGGAAATTGTGTGAACCTTCTAGTTCTGTCTGCCATAAATGCTCATGATTTTGCATTTGAATTCCATTAGCCTTGAATACCCTACAAATAATCTCTCTGTAGTAAACTTGCTTTTTAGAGCATCAAATAAAATACAGAACAGAAGGATTTTCAATATGGAGAGAGAAAATTTATTTAAGACATGTATTTAGCATGGTTACATAGTTATTTCACTTACAATGGAAGTTGCAGTTTATAGCAGTGGGAAAAATATGTCAGTGTTCATGGTTTGGTTGCAACCACTCATTTTGAAAGAAACCATACTATTTTTCTCTTAAGCACTATTTAGTTAACCCATAATCTGCATAATATCTTCAACAGTCCTACACAATCTTTTTTACAACATATACAGAAGAGATGTCTAAAATACATTTGGTCCTGAACAGAAAGCCATGGGTTACTTTTCACTGAACAGGTTTTATCATAGATATTGTGAACATTATAGAAATACCTGACCCCTAATTCTCCTTAAAGAAAGAAATATTAGCTCCTTGGAACACCATTATTATCTTATACCTCTATAAAGAAAAAGATAAAAAAAATCAGAAAAAAATTCTGCCTCTACCAAAGCAGAAATGTTGTGGCTGAATTTCAAGCCATTTCCTAGCATCCAAGAAACTGAAAGCACACTTCACAACTCCGATATCCCTGTGACCTTGGCGGACTGTAAAGACTTGGATGTCAGACTTTCAGCTGTGCAATGTAAAACCAAGCTGTTCAACAAACCATACAAGTCAGTGTCCCTGAACAGTGGCTCAAGAATCAGGACTTACCCTTTTCCTTTTGAGTGATTTATCAGTGGTAGAAAATATTGAGCTACTGCTTAAGAAAAAACATAGTACACTGGACCCATGAGGAATATATGCATAATTCATGACTGATCAACAGTGAGGAAGAAAGAGTAACTACTTATTTTCCCACTTTTTTTTTTTTTTAAGTAGACATGCAATTTATAAAATGAAATTGCACAGTCATCTTTATTCAAAAATTATAGGTCAGGCAGTTTCTTGATCACATCAGGAAAAAAAAATATATATACGTATGTTACAGGTATGATATAGATTATAAGTATATTATGTATATATATCAGTTTTCAAGACCATATATATACTAAAGTATGGGGAAATAATGAGAGATGGGAAAAAAATGGAAGGAATATAGAAGTTCACACAGGCACTTTGGACCTATAAAATCCACTGTTTGACACCATGAAACAAAAGCAGATTTGTTCCTGCTCTTAGCTATCTTGTTTGCAATACAAAAACCAAATCCATAACAGTGTCAATTAAAACAAGAAGCAAATTCTAAATGACTGAGTGGTTATTCCATGTAAGGACACCATATGTTAGCGCTCCTTGGTCGTTAATGTCACTTTTTTTTTTTTTTTTTTTTTTTGCAAAATGAAGACATATGCCAGACTTAGGATAATGAGTAATAGTAGGTTAGATTTGAAGTTCTACTTCAGTTGTTGACTTCCCTCTGTTACTACCTATAAAGGGTAAGCTGGTTACCATATTTCAGCTGACCTCTGGGAAATTTTCAAGCAAATGGACTTTTCCCATTAGTTAAGCTGAAATACCATCCATCTGAGGAAAGAATACATATACACAAACACAGAGTTACTGTGCATCAGGCTTTACCAGGTAACTAGTTAAATGTGGTCACTTGACTATGTGGGAACATGTAACAGATATAATAAACACGCATACATAGTGCTGCAGAGACTCTGGGATCCCTTACCTGACTTGCAGAAAGATTTGTGTGTCTTGTAGGTCTTGTGTCATGTTAACCAGCCTTGTATTGATGCTTTGGACATCTGAAGGTGTCTGAGAAAGTACTAGGTATCTAGGTTTAGGTACCTAAATTGCTCTCCCTGTTTTTATTTTTGCATCAATTACTTGCTTATAGAGTAACAGCTGTACCTCAAGGACATGAAGTACTGAGATATCAGATTACTAATGAAAATATATGTGCCCTAGATCACGTCATATGCAGTTCCTAGAGAATCATCCCTGCACTTAGAAAAAAACTCAACAATATTAAAAAAAAAAAGACTAATGTTAAAGCTTCAATAATTCATCAAAATCCAGTTTAATAAATAATAAACCATATAACTAAATATCTAATCACCCAGCTCCTGATTCTTGTGACTCACTGTTTATTACCTTCTCAATAAATTCATTTGCGTGACTTACCAAGCTAAATGGTTAAGAATAAAAAGGTTAATTGAAGGTTGGAGCAGGATACATTATTGAGCAGTTGACATATTGCTTTGATGTTATGAATAATCTGGAAGTAGTTCAATAGAGTTGCAGCCGATTTTCCCAAGCCTGAACTTGACCTGCAGTCTTTCTTCTGGAAGCATTGTCACTTCTTTATGTCTAACAGGGCTTTGAGCAATTATTTTTTTTTCTCCCTCCCTTCTTAAGAATATGAATTATTAATGGCATGAAGAATACATTCAGGGAAGAAAAAGCCAGAGCAAATCACAGCTTCCCAAACTCGTAAGATTTGGAAAAAAAGGAGAACAAAAAAAGTTAAACATCCATACCTGAGGTTGCTCGTTTGCATGCCAACAAAAGATAGTGAAGGAACTACAAAGAAGCTTTGAAATGAGAGGATTATTAGAACAAGAAGAATTTTGAATTAATCAGGACACGCTTGTATAAGCAGATCCAAGATGCCAGAGGGTTTGGAAACTCTTTTTCTGTAAATCACTTCCTATCACAGAAATTCTCTGTAAAAGGAAGATGGGGAGGGGAGCTTAGAGGGGCAGGTGAGGAGGAGGTAGTCCTATCTCTGAGATACTCTGAATTAATGCAGATGTCAAGCAGGAGCTGAGTGTGTGGAAATAGGATTATATATGAAAATAAAAATTTTGCAGCTACCTTGCTAATGATGAGGGGCAGAGTCCTCACCAGGTGTTATTTGTCAAAGATCCAACAGAGGTAATGCAAATCCCACTAGCTGAGAATTTATCCCTCTAATTCATGCTATTTCTCCTCTTCACTCAGCCTCATCTCCTTTCATTTTTATGATAAACAGGACTTGAACTCTGCTGAGCCTCACATTTCTGCATCTCATTGATGACTCATTAAGATTTTATCATTCTAGTGACATGTTATTGAACCCAGTTTCCTTAGGGGGCTGGTCTGGTGATTACAGGAGTAACCAGTGACTGCTTAATCACCCACTTCATTATATTCGTATTAATAATAAATACCAGGAGGTAGACAGTTATAATCACATTGCTAGTTTAGGAAGACATGAGGCCATAAATGTTGGCAACATTGAAATACGAATTCACTCTGAAATATCACATGGGTAGATGTGACTTGGAAGGTGCAGAGAAGGGTAAAAGAACATAAACACTGTTATTTTAAAGAGAGTTATTGTCTCAGCAACCATGATGCTGTTTAATTAAGTAGAAGAAAAATACTTCCTCAAGCAATGAGGAATACTTCTTTCAAGCTGCTTCAGCCTAGAAGAGATGAGCAAATAAATATTCTCATGTCTGGCTGGGAAGCATCTTCCGTCAGGGAAGAAACCTTCCATCAAGAAACCCTCACTAGCAGCCTTGCTGTGGTGCTCTTTGAAGCAAGAGGTCGTAGATTTGTATGTTCATGAAGTCCATGAAGTATGGCCCATGCTTCTGGAATTCAACTCTTAGAGCTTATATCAGCAGGGAATTTTATCAAGTCTCACAACACAGCAGTTCCCCACACGTACCAGCAGTGCTGAGCGGACAGTCCCTTTGGACTTTAATGAACTGTGGCAATCTGTGAACACTGAAGGCTTGTTACAGTATGATCCATCATGACGTGGCAAAAATGCTGAGCTGTATGTGTGCTGAACTGCAGGCACAGACAGAAAAGGGAGTTTTGCTGGTTTACCATATTTGCCTATTAGAAGATTAGAAGAAGCTGTCATGTAGAAGCACTTACTTATAACAGAAGTATAGGGTGACTAACTTTTGGACATGTCAGTTAAAGCAGGTATTGAGCGAGGGCTTTTGAGGGAAAATATTGTACTGGGGAGTCGTGGATAGCAATACTATTTCTCCCAGAACAAGTTAATGCTTTCATGGCTGAAGATTTCTGAAAACTGCAGGTTTCCAATCACTTCTGATTTTTCTGAAAATCTAGAAAAAAAACTGTCCATTCCTCATTACCTTTAAAGTGAGCTTTGATAGTTGCTTGGTTTTGTTTTGTTTTGAACAGATCAAGTTTTTGTTGCAGAGATTTATTTTCACATAACTGAAAAAGTTTTCTGCACAGTGCAGCTAAAGCAGATGTCAAAAGTAAACTAAAGGCAGAGTTGCATCCCAAATAGGACTGAGAAAAATCTAACCTATGTTCACAAGGTGGATGCTCAGCATTTCTCAAGTCATAACTTCCAGACTGTTCATCACTCAACTTAATTTATTACCTGGAGCTGTACATATTTATGTATCATGTTAAAAGCCAGACATCTTTAACAAGCAGAAGCTGGAAATGTTAGCTCAGGTTTCTTCAGATAAAGAATTTAATACTCTCAACAGCTAGCCATTTTGTAAAACAGGAGGATCATAATTGTGCCAAGCCTCGTAGACAGTTAAATGTGGATTGAGTAATCTGTGAGTTTGACTTGTAAGGAAAATAAATGGAGTAAATCCTAACAGGGTTTAGGCTAGTGATTACTGTCAATAACTCAGTGCTCAGCTGTCTGAAGTGCTTCTGGGATTTCACTGCTGAATGTTGAGGTTCTAGGCTAGTTTGACTTCTACAGCACTGAAGAGGTTTGGCAATGTCAGCAGTCCCTAAATAATTGGGTCTCATGAGGCATCTTAGTACTCAGCTCTCCTTGCCCAGATATCCCCTGAAGTGTGTCCATCCAGGGGGGGATCTGACTATGCACAGCTTCTGGTTGGTGTGATGCCTCAGTTTATAGGGCAGTCACAATTACTTGCCAGGGTCATACTTTTTCCAGGGAACAAACATTCTATTAAACTATTAAGCTTCACTGGTTTTCTTTAAAATGAGAAAACTTCAGGGAGAGATGTAGATCCAGCTTAAATACAGACACTAGCTAGGAAAAATAAACTCAATGATTTATGGAAGAAGGTGATATATATTTTGAACTTCTTGAAAGGCTGTGCATTAAAACTGAAAACCACTGAAGGGGTTAAGGATACTAAGACTGGAAAATAAAGAAATGTTTTTATAGCTGTTCAGTCTTTAGGTAGACAAAAGTACATGGGATGGTTTTGAGCACTTTCATTTATTTGTGCATCTCCTGCTTATATGAAGAAAAGAACTGCCAGCTCATTGTCCACCAAAGAGTTATAGGATAGTATGTGAAAACTGGGACACAAGGCTTGATCCTGACTGCAATTTAATTGTTGAAGGATATGGCACCAATGTATATATTAAGTACATAAAGAAAAAAAAAAAAAGCGAAAAAAAAAAAGCAAAAAAAAAAAGCACAACTATAATCCAGAGCTTTTACATTTACAATATTTTTATAATAATAGATTCAAACTTTGTTAATATGCATTTTGATTGACTATACATTCCCATCTCACTTCCACTGCTCCCTTCCCTACTTAAGCAAATAGGTGGCCTTTAGAAGATGACATTATATGAATTCACTCTCTGAGTTACAATTAGATAAAGCACTCAATTTAGATTCTCTGTTCTTCTGAGTTATTGGAAAGAAGAGATAAAACCCCTACAGTCTTGGCTCCTGAGGCTTCCCACACGTTACATTGACAATAGCATATTGCGTAGCCACAGTGAAATATGCATAATTGGTTAGACTCTTCACAAGAGATGCAATTAGCTTCAGCTCCTGAGCTCTTCAGTTTCAAATAGTGATACAGATTCCAGAAACTCTCCTCACAATTTTCCCCTTACTTTCATCAGTGTTTTATTTCAAACACAAGAAAATATAAGAAATAGCTGATTATAAACAGGAAAAGCAGAGAGTTGACCTCAGACTGGAAAAGGAGAAAATGCAGGGACTTTTGCAGTTCTTTGCACTGGAGAACAGATTTCCAAGGACAAAGACATGAAGCAAAACAGGGAATACTTCAGAAACTGGAATTTTTAATAGGCAAAATAAAATTAATTCTAATCTCAATAAAGGTTAAATTTTACCTTTAAACTCATCAGTCTTCTTTCTGGTAGTTTTTTTTTTTTTTTTTTTCCCCAGGTCTTTGAATGAGCGATTATCTTTCTGTTATATGTCTTAAGTGAATCTGCCATAAAGAGAACCAAAACAGGAACTTTGGGCACAGTTATAATATAATTAAAACTGCTGCTCATATAAAAGGGGCCTAAGGATCTCTGAGCTAGAATATGCTCTTTATTGTTTGGATTTTTTTTTCTCTGAGAAGACTACCTAAGGAATCTAAGTATGTGTTACAGCATTCAACTGATAAATAAGATCATTTTGTAGTATGCCATTTCATATCAAAGCTCCTGAACAACACACAAGTACAGGGAAATTCCAAATCAAACAGGATTGTTCCTCTTCCCGTGTAACTGTATACTCAATCTGGTACATCTGCTTCAATTTTGCACTTTCAAATGACCTACATAACCCTCAGAAAGTCCAGGCTGCCTGTCGATTAACAGACTGATCTTTGAGCACTGAGTTACCAATGAAGAATGCAGAAGTTTTTCACTTCAGTGGGACTCACTTGTGCAAAACCCCAGACAAAGCTTTAGCAAATAAACATTTTAGCACCACAGAAACAAGGATAGGCTAGAAATGACAGAGGATTAGGTGATCAGATTTCAAATTGTCATTATACAATTACTTCAGGCTTCAAGCATCTGTACACTCATGTTTGCATAAGCTGCCTTTAGAGCAGTACAAAATCAGAGAAGCTTTGCTGGAGAGTAGCAGTATCCTTCAGATACAGCATTCCCCTGTTGTCAAATCGAAGTCTGCTCTTTCAGTGTCATCTATTCGTTCATCCCTGTTAAACAGATTTCTTTGCAGCTCAACAAGAACAAGCTTTTTTTTTTTTTTTTTTTTTTTTTACTTGCAGTATTGGCGTTGTATGAATGAAAGCAAAGTGCACAGAAATATTTTACTCTGCATGTTGAATTAAACTATCTTTTGAGGTAGGTGCAGGATATGCCAAGCTATGCTGAGCATTTCAGAACATTAATGTTACAGGGTAATGTATGATCAGCTCCAAATCAAGCAGAAGACCCAGGAAAGCTGAAAATTGCCTCTCACCGAATTCCAAATATTTTGGGTACCTTTGGATATCTTTTGGAACACCAGACTAAATGGAGCTCATTTGTGAATTTCATGTAGGCAATATAGATTTTGAACATCTTACATTTTCCAACGGTTACATTTTCCCTTGGTAGTGCAAACCTAATTGTTGCAATCTAAGCCTATTGAATTTTGGTATGCTTAGCCTAGAAAATGTCCATGGAGTGGAAATGGAAAACTATTGTCAGAGTAAGGAATGAAAACCCCACCATGTATGCTCTGAAGACACCAATTTGACATTGTTGTTTCACTTGGTATTGCCACTATTTTCTTGAAAGTGCTACTGTCTTCTTCCCAGCTACCATTCCAGATGTGAGATCTTCACCATAGCCCAGTCTATATGAATACTGTTGCCTTTCACCTTTGAAATAAAAGTCCTTCCAGGTAGCTGTTCTTCAGTTGCATTGGTTTACAATATTGAATTGTGTCCCACTGCAGTTTCATTATCATGTGTGATTTGGCAGGAGATTAAGGCAATCTAATGAATAGCTGTCTCTGAAAACAGTGGTTTCACTCTTACTGCTTCTCTTGATTGTCATTGTACTCATAAAAAAACTTATCAGTTTTCTGCTAGTTTAGTTCTCTGGGCAGATACGCTTCTGGGCTATTAAAACAGTATCACTTGTGATGAACAAGTGAACAGCTCATTTGGCTGTTGAATAATCTTTCATTAGCCCAGTTTGTGTCATTAAATCACCTGTAGAGGACAGTAATTCTAGTGTACAGGTGAAAGTGAGGTTAAGACTTTTTTCTAGCTGAACTTCATTCTGTGGCTTCCCTGAAACCATGGCCTGTAACCCAGCTTCCCACACCTTTGCTTTCTTCCCTGTTTTCTGTACAAATCTTTCATCCATTTTCTCATCTCCACTGAGACAATGAACACACCTACCTATATCTTATTAATGAGAGATGAATAGGAGTTAGCTGTCAGAGCTGGATCCTTCGTTTTCAATTCTTTATTTAAATACTTTTTAAAACTTTTTTTTTTTTTTTGGGAAATGTTTAGCACCATTATAATTGTTGTGAGAGATTTTTTCCAGTATAAAAATTAGTACAAGCCTGTCACCTGACATCAACAACTGCAGTCATCTGTTGCAAGTTTTCTTGTAAGATTTAGTTTTCAAACTACAAACAACCCAGCAACTTGCAATTCTCTCTTTTGTGTCCAACTGGAGACTGAAGGATTATATTAAGATATATCTTGCTGATCAGTCCTTGATATAAAGAATTGCATATTCACAGAAGTAGGATTAAATACACCAACATACAACTGAGAATCTGTCAATTTTCCAGTGACTTTTCTTGATGGTATGGTATTTCCAGCCTCAGTGCAATCATGGATTTAAAAGGAGCTAGACCAGAATAAATCTCGGATGTGAATCTGCTGTTTCAAAACTTCCACAGAGTTTGATTTACACTAGACTTTATCTTTTTGCAAGCCCCATTTTATTTAGATGCTTTATTTCTGCATTGGAGATTGGCATTGGACTAGTATTAAACACAAAAATGCACAAATAAATCCATAAAACTCGAGTCCATAAATTGCTAATCATTTGCATTTATTTTCTTTCAGTTATGGTTCTCAAAGGGTTTTGCAGATATGAATTCCTTCCTCTTTGCTTTGTATATTTGTAGGTGTGCTCACAGCCTGTAATAAATATACTGCGTATGACAACATGCAGGTGATGTGTGTATGTATATGTATATGCGATAAACTCAATATAAAGAAAAATTCAGCCACAGCAGAAGTCTATGGTGACTCATGAAACCTAGAGACATGCCAGATTATGACACCAAATCTATTCAGTCCATCAATTAATGCTCAGTGCAGACTTCCTTTAGAGTCTAGTAAAATAGTTTGTTTCTAGTTTAAAAGGTTCCTTTAAAAGGAGGATGGGTACGCAGAGGTCTTCACTATGCTCCTTTCTGCAAGCATCATCTTGAACATTTACTGACCTCTGAATATCCAAGACATCAACCTACACAAGCCTTCTTCAGGAATTAAACTGTCTCTTGCAGTACCTTCTGAAGAATTAATTAATTCTTAATTCAGAATAATCCTACTCTGTAGAAGTGAAAGAACAATCCTGCTGGAGGAATTCCTCCCTCCCTCCCTCCCTCCCTTCCTTCCTTCCTCCCTTCTTCCCTTCCTCCCTTCCTCCCTTCCTCCCTTCCTCCCTCCCTTCCTTCCTCCCTCCCTCCCTCCCTCCCTTCCTTCCTTCCTTCCTTCCTTCCTTCCTCCCTTCCTCCCTCCCTCCCTTCCTTCCTCCCTCCCTCCCTCCCTCCCTCCCTCCCTCCCTCCCTCCCTCCCTTCCTTCCTTCCTTCCTTCCTTCCTTCCTTCCTTCCTTCCTTCCTTCCTTCCTTCCTTCCTTCCTTCCTTCCTTCCCTTCTTTTCTTTCATCTCAGAATCTTATTTCATAGTGTATGGTAGGACTGGTCTCTATTGCTATACAACAAAAGAATTTTGAACCTCATTCAATATTTCATCTTTGTTTTGGTTATTAATCAATCTCATCAGCTGTTTATTGCATTTTACAGCACAGAACAAACAAAAGTGATCTTTTAATTTATCATTTAATGATTTGATGTTTTATACACTATTAAACGTAACAAAACAAACAAACAAAAACATACTATGTACTGAGAATTCTTCTTTTCAATTTTTCTTGTGAGTTTTCTGAGTATGTCTAAATGGCTTTAGACTTTTATTATAGCACAAATGGAAATCTCTGGTTTAGTTTCCAAACTTTCTTTACTGCTATTGAAAATGAAGAAAACAGTTGCTGGATATGTGAGAAACAAGCCTGTCTGATTGTATTTTTAAATTGTAAAAGATAGTGATTATCTTACAGGCACAAACATCTTGGTAGAATAAACAATTGTTTCAGAGTCTTTCTTGTCTAATACATTATTACCTTCATTGACTCTTGCTTCCCACTGGAAAGTGGAGTACCATAAAATCTGTTTCAGTCCTCACTTAAAACATTCCAGTTGAAGGTCTTGCTTGTCCTTGCAGTAGTTGCCAGCTGACCTTTCACAAACTCTGTATCATATCTTTAGTACACTTGAAAGTTTACTCCAGAAATTTAACTGTTCTGACCTGGAACCATTTTTAATGTCTTCATCAGAAATTCTTCATACATGGTCCAGACTTTTTGACATTTTTATTTCTACAGTTTCTCATAAATGTCATTTGTCAAGAAACATTTTATCCCCATGATGATAGTTAGCCCACAGAAGATGCTTGACAGTGCTAAAGTGCAGTTGATTATAAGTACATTTTTTCAGGTCCATCAAGAAAGAAGTTGAAAGGACAAGATAATAAAGAGGTGACTAATGAATTGATTAAATGAAGACAGTTCAAGGAAAATCAACTACATAAAGGTATTCATAGAAAGAATATGTTTTCTCATACCTCAGAATAGAAATGTCTGGGACAAAGCCATTTCAACCTATTAAAAACAAACAAACAAAAAACTTTACAGTAAGAATAAGAAAATTATTTGAGGAGATGTGATATTTCTTTCCTTGATCTTAGGATAAGTGAAGCTGCTACTGCAATAGAAAAAGGAGCATCATAAGTTAGAGAGACTAGATATCTGAAATGAAGCAAAAATTAATATGTCAAGATTGTAGTCAGGCTCCTGAAGTGGTTAGAAAAAGGATTTTGTTAAGTTTCAGCAGAGATTTGAAGTGATTTGTTGTGTAGTGCCTGTGAAACAAAATTGAAGAACTTGTGCTACTATAGGTTTGGATCTTAAGGAGGGCAAAGATGTCTCTGCTTTTATTAGGATAGTAAACACTATGGAAAAAGTGTGATTAGGAAGACTTTTTGTTTTGTTTTGTTTTGTTTTGTTTCCAGAAAGAGATTGGATGTTACTGCAATTACACTTTTATTATTCTTGGAGATGACAGCCAACATTTTCCCAGGAAATCACAAGAGAAATGCTCAGAGGAACTGTTGCTTTAATTTTGAAAGAAAATTAGGACATTATAACAGAAGTTTAGTTTCTGGATTTCTTTTCCGGTGGTCATGATTTGGCTTCTGTTTATATAGGAATGAACAAACAATGTCTGCAATATAAGACCTTGCTTTGAAACTAGCTAAGCAAAGAACTGGAAGAAGACTACTTTCTCATAAGTCAATGGCATCTGAAATATTTTGTGGTCAGAAGACTATACTGTCAAGAACATGTCCCTAATAAGTGGAGGAAATCTTGTTGGAAGAGTTTATTCCTAAATGGATGGTCAATCAGTCAAGAAAGATGCTAGCAAATAAGAAAGGCACATATACAAAATGCAAAAAAAAAGGAAGAGTCATCAACAAAGAACAATATGTCCTAGACATTAGGAAGCATAGAGGCAAAAAACAAGCTGCCAAAATATGGGCTGCATTCATCTTTGCAAGACATATTGAAAGAAATCGCAAAGTAGTATTCATCTCAACTGAAAGTCTGCTAATGAAATTTGTTCATGACACAATGGTGTGTGGCATTCTTAATATGCAGGGCAGTCAAAAGACCCAGATGACATCTAAGAAAAGAAGAAGAAGAAAAAAAAAAAGTATAGAAAGGAAGGTCATGCACATTATCATCAACAGGGAGATTATCAGTTAGAAACAGCTAAGGAAGAAGAGGAAGATGTGGTAAATGATTTTAGGTAATGATTCGCCAAGGTGTTCCCTGTAAAGAAAATAGACTATTTATATAATGCTACAAGAAACTTTAGTACCATCCTACTGTCTCATCTTCAGAAAAGATTAATTCAAGCTGAAAAAGAATTAGAAGAAGTGGCACTCTAGAAGTGCTCCAGGAATGGGAGAATGAAAGAGCTTTCTTTGATCAAATCCATAAAATGAAACCACAAGATATAATTTTCTTAAAGACGTTTCTGGACAGTTAACAGCAGGACGAAGAGCTACACAGTCTACAGAAAAAAACTGGTGTGCAAATACATATAATCTGACTTCAGGTGAATGTAGGAAGATAATTATAACATGTTCTGCAACAGCTTTTCAATAATAGTAGCAATGGAGATAAAAACACAGAAGAATTTTGAATCCAGCAAGCTTGTTGTTTTAGCCAGGTTGTTTGAAGTGATTATCCTCAACAAGTGCATGCAGGACTGACTTGCTGACTTAAGACCATATTTTTATTCCTCATTCCTAATTGCTACATTGACTGTGTTGACTATGTTACTGTTCTGTGGAGATGGATCCATTTTATGAATGTGAAGCTCTTAATTTACCAGCCATCTTAAATGTTGCTCATGTGGTTTTAAATAGTTTAAATTATACATTCCTTCACCTAAGGAACAAAGAAAGACTATTCACTTTCAAAAGTGAATTTGCTAGTACCACGAACATGCAAACTGCAGTTTCCACTGTTAAGTAAACATAAATTTGAATGCCCTAATCAGTGGTATCTTAACAAAAATGAGAACTAATTTGGGATGCAAGTTAGAAATTAAATGGCTCATCTGTAATATTCTTGTTCCTTTGTGAGCATAAGTACCTTCAATAAACATGAGCAATTGCCTGAACACACCTGAGGAATGATTTTGAAGCACAACATACAAAGAGTCTTTCATAAACTGAAGGGGGAAAAAAAAAAGTCTATCCCAATTGTTGGATATTTCCAGTGCTTTCAAAAAGCTACCAAATTGATTTAACTTCTTAAATAGTGCATTTACTTTGTACCAGTGTAATCACCAGCACTTAACTTATTAGTGCTATTTTTGGCTGCTGGGCTGATACAAAATGTTTGTAAATTAACCCAAAAAGCTGTATTTTTATAGCTGTTAGGAGCTATCAGACATGCTGGCATAAGTCATTTCAGACAGCTCCACTCTGTGATCACACACACAGCCATTTTGAATATTTTACAAATTCATTTATCAAGTACTAAGTTCCCAGCAGTAAGAAAGTGAGCAGTTGTCAAGCCGTCTCTCTGGGTGTCTTGTCATTTTGTTTTCTATGCCAAATAAATTATAACTGTCTTGTGCTTATGAATTCATGAGAGCTCGGTGGAAACTTAATTATAATATGCACTTAGGAGGCTGGTGTATTACCTATATATCTGATTTACTAGAATTACATACAATATTGATTCTGGAGAATAAAGCAGTTTCATATAAGGAAGATATCACTATATTCAGTGGCATCAGTAGATTTCTGTTGTCCTTCAATGATGATTTTTATTCAGGAAATATATAGCACCTATGTTCTGCTACAGCAACATAGTGTACTGCCTGTCCTTTATGAATCTGTTTTATTCTCAGACACAATTAATCCACTTCTCAATAATGGCAGAATGCTACTATTCTTTTATTAATAAATTAGCATATTTCTTTTGTGTCAATAAATGACATTTCAAAGTGTGGCACTGCCTGCTGAAGGCTCAGAGAGCAGTGCATTGCGTGCTGTGCTGTTTTTTTCTTTGCTTGGTACTCCCAGCAATGGCTATGGTGGCCAAGCAGGTACAATAACACTTTGCTTTGGTACACATTATTATTTTTGGCTTAACTTTCCATTATCGTTTATTAGCACAACTTCAGAGAGGCCAACCCAGCAAAATCACTTTGCACCAGAGTGCATATCTCAAAGGCATGCAGAGCACAATGGAGCAGCCAGGTGCATTCACTGAAGCCCAGTCCATGCCCCAAGCAGGTGGGCACTAGCCACCTCCCATCCAGGATTGAGTGGTTGTGCTATCACAGTGCTCAGGGAGGTTTAAGGGCCCTAATGAGAGACAAGGAATATTATTTCAGAGCATGAGTGAAGCAGAACATGGTTTCCTGCATTTGACTATGACTGCAGAACATGAGCAATAGAAATGGGATTAAATTCTGACTTTGCTTGTTTTATAGGATGTGTGTGCTGTAAGCTATCTTATATAAACAGGACTAATTCTCTACTCCATCACACCAGTGTTATCAACGCATAATGCTATTAAAGTAGATGAAATTACCTTAAAATAAAATGGGTTTCATGCACTGGAGAATCAGATCCACAGGAATGAAAGGTTTTCTTTATTTAAGGGACATGTTCTGAAGCATAACGGATTAGTAAATGCAATTGATGTACTTTCTTGTCACGTATTATAATAGGTTCTTATTATTTGTGCTATTTTTAAACAAGCACAGAATTAGACTTGTAATTTTTTTTCCAATAAACTGAGAATATCGGTGAGCAAGATGTATTATAAGCCTTAAATCCTTTGCATTACAGCCTTGAATATGCCAGACACCATACAAAAATGTAAAAACAGCAGATCATGGCTCTTTGGCATTGCATTTGTTGCATAAAATTATGCTTTGTCTGAAATATACACACATATCTATATATAAAATCTGTAGATCTCTACAGGCTATTGAAAGTGGCTGGAGTGAAAAAGTACTTCTAAACAAAGTACTTCTAAAGGTTTCCTTCCACCTACCATATGTTGTTAGAAAATTGCTTACATATATAGGTAGCACGTATTAGAACTCTGCAAAACTGCCAAATAAGCTTCAGGTAATTTTCCTGCACACACATAAAAGTGACAGATTTTGAAAAAAAGCTAAACACATCATACATGAATTTTTCATCTCATAAGCCAGTGGGACTGCCTCAGTAGCCTCCAACAAGTATTGTCTGCGAAAGAGAAAGAAAGCATGTGTTTTTTGCAGAGTAAGGGCTATGTGAACAAATGATGGAACCACAGGGCAGAAAATATGTTACAATACTATATGCATGGAATTTGGTGGGCCCTGGCCAAGCTATTGGAAAACGTGTGCTGTAGATTAGACTAATAACTGTGTTCAAGTGACATCTTAAAAAGCACTAAAATATGATGCTTTATTATAAGCTGATAGGTTTTAAGGTCTTAACTTACTGAGGAACTTGTGAGAATTAAACATTATGCTAGTTAAGACATTGGACTCTGAGCTTAGCAAGAAGATGAGAAACTTTTTAGAGAATGAAAAATGTGGCACAATGGTTGATCTAATCTGTCTTTTCCTCTTTTCCTTTCTCCCTGAATTGCAAATGTGGGTTGTATTTATCCCTTTCCCAAGATATCAGCTGTTAATAATTCACTATGATGATTTTGAACATTTTATATTTAAAGTCTGCATACAATCTACTGATTAAATCGTATTATGAATAGTTGGATGAATATCTTATTTAACAAATTGCTTTCTTCTGCCACCACAAATTGTACTTTTGCAGCAAATGACTGGCCATTTTAATAAGACTGAATGTAATTATTTTACAGTCTGTGCTCTTTACAGGATAACGTACTTCATTTTCATGTAAGAAGTCACTGAAGATTATTGGAAAGGAAGATTTTAAAGTTGCAGTTTGTGCCTATAATTTAAAAAAAAATGACCTTGCCTGGAAAATAAGTTAGACTTGTGAAGGGTTTCAGTGAAATCATTGAACCTAAGAAGACATGAATCACTGAATATTCTCAAAAAAAAAAAAAAAAAAAAGAGCAAGCCAATATGGTCAAAGAAGCCCTAAAAGTAGATTTCATTCTTCCTTGAGACATGTGAAATCAGACTCGCAAACAATGACCTTTATTTTGCAACTTTTTCTGAGCATTTGCCTCAGATAATCTTGGTTGCTCTAAGTCATCCAAGCTGCCCAGGATGGAGTCTTTGCAGCTGCAAAGAATGGGAATCAACTACAGTTCATTTCATCTCACATTTACCATGTGATAAAATACAACTATTGTTGTATAGCAATAGTTATCAGGGCTCAGGTGATACATAATAAAACATAACATAAGGGTAATGATAGATAACAATTTAAGTGAAATATACAGGAGTCAAAATCAGAAAGAAAAGCAATGGGATGTAGGTACCTCTAAGTTAAGCTATGGAAAATCTCCTTTAGTGACTGTCTGCAAAACCCTTTTTGAGAATGGAATTCAGATTCAGTCAGATATTTTTTGAAAAAAGTAACTCTGATCTGCTTTGACGACTGAACCAGACAGTATGATCACCGGAAACTCTATCTACTACTCTAGTGTCTCCTGGAAAATGGTTTAAAAATAGAAAAGGTGTTTTAGTTCTGTATATCATACCAGTCAGCCTGTAAACTCATCAAAACACAAGGAAGAGAATTACTGTGTCTCTGTAAACCCACAAATTCAGAATGCAAAAGAAACTGTACAAGAAAAAATCAGAAATACTAAAAAAAAATGAAATTCAGAAAGAACAGAATCTGTACTAGATTCTCTACTTCATCATCATTTAAACTGATCCTACTACATCTTAATTTACTTCCTTAACTAGATTATATATCCTCAGTCTCTTCCTCTTACACATTCCACAATGTAAAATCAAATAAATATTCCCTGATACTGAGAACTGATGCCAGAACCCTATAGTTAGGTACACATTTGATTTATAAATGTAATCGATTAGGTATGAATGAAGCAGGGGTAGACTTTTCTTCACACACATCTTGCATCATTGTTGCAGGGATGTTATCAAGGCTGGGGATCAGGATGGGTATCAGAGGTGGAGCTTAGTAATCCCTCTATTCTGTTTTGAGTAGGGATTCCATATTCTTAAAAAGATTTTAATGAAACAGAACTGTTCCCATTACGTAAGTACACATATTTGTGTGTGTGTGTGTATGTATATATATATATATATATGTATGCATGTTTACATAGAGCCTTGATTCTCTTTTGCAACACTATTTGCCTGAAGTGGAAGCAGGTGAAGATCCTCAGATCCATTCTACCCACAATGCTAATCATGTTCACTAAAAATATAAATAACTCCAAGAAAAACAGTGATGTTGGGAAAAAGCATTTAGACAGGCTGAAACCTAAAGGACTATGAGAGCTTGGGTAGAGAATCTACTTAAGAACAGAAGTCATGCTTACATGGCTGCTCAGTTCCAAGTCTCCATCCTCCTTCCCCCCCTTATACCTATGATTCAGATGTACTGTTGCTCAATGTTATAAAAGGTACTGATGCATTTGATGTGACCTACTGATGATGCATTGCTGATCAGTGTTAATAAGTGCAGATGAGCCCTGTGAAGGTGCTGATTCCATCCGTCACAGGGGGTTATCTTTTTACAACACAGTATTTTGAACACTGATACAATTCTGGATGTCAGCTCCCCAGATAACTCACTTTGCCTAAACAGGTTACCTCACTCTCCGTCAACCCAATTGCACCCAACGTTTCTCTGAAATTGTTCTTAGTTTATGACCTTATTGAGTAAGTTTCAATCACGAGAAAATTTTTATGACATTTTGTAAAACCGTGAAAATGAGTATTCATACTGGGAAAAAGTGAAACATCTTTACCTGTAACTACACTGCTAGGAGCTGAAATAGTAAAAGAGCTTACTCTGTTCCATTTTGCATTGTATAAGCTATTAGACTGAGGAGGTAGAAGTACAATTTAATTCCTCTCTCACAGTACATTAAAGGTATATTTGTTTTTAGCTCCTTTCACTGATGCTGTTTTACATTTTACCCCTTAGCATCCAATAAATACAAAATAAAAGAAAAAAAGACAGAAGAACAGAGAAATGAAACTGCTGTAGAAAATAACCTCAGAGAATAAGACAACTTCGTTTACAATCTCATAAAATATGTTTCATGATTGTGGAGGGGTGGAAACTGCTCTGTAATAGCAAGTAACTCAAAGCTGTTGTGTTGGGAGGAAATGAAAAAGCCAGCAGTCATTGTTCAAGGGGCCATGCTTTATACAACTGAGCTGTACCTGGTGACTACAAACCATAATCAACTGATAATTAGGAGACAAATGCACAGTAGACACTATGTTTGATCTGCAAATCAATAAAACTCTACCAGGAGCTTCTGTGTTGACCTTTTATTAGTCTTTTTTTTTTTCCTTTCTTTCTTTTTTTTTCTTCTTTTTTTTTTTCTCTTTTCTTTTTAATGCTGAAAGCTCTCATTTGAACTACAGTTCCTACACTGCTCTGATCCAAGTCTGATGTCAGTCTGCCTAGCAACACTGATTCACCCAGATAGTCCTAAAAGCCACAAATTGCTTTCTCTCCCCCTGCAAAGGTTGTTTCACATTATCTGCTTCCTCAAGAAACTCTGGTTCACTTCGAAGTCATTTATTTCACAGCAGTTTCTTGTGTACAGCTAAATTATTCTTGGACAGTATAATAGTTGTTAATTAAAAAGAAGCGTCTAAGAGATGACAATAGAAACGTTAGAAATTTCTGCCTTTTTAATCCTTTATGGCACACTTGAGATTTCATGCAAATACATAAAGAGCTTCCAAAGACAATTTTGTTGTGCGTACACTGCTTGAGCAGAAAGTCACCTGTAGGAGTCAAAAGGTAGAATATGTTGTTTGTAGTGAATTTGGTGGTCACAAGTGGTTATTAATCTTCTATAATCTTCTAATTTCTTGCAATGTTGGGAGTTCGTTTTTATCCCTGACCTCTAGTGCAGACCTAATTATTTTTATAAAATAATGCAAAATAATTTTATGAAAATAATAATAATATATAATGCAACAATAATAATATAATAATAGTAAAATAATGCAAAATATATCCATGAGGAGGTGAGGGCAGACTGAGAACGTTATTCTTATTACACTGAAGTTATCCTCAAAGAAAAGGTAAAAAGAGCACTTGATTTCCTGTTGTATCCACAACAATATTTATGTCTTTGCCAACTAACTTAGCTGTTAATCTCCTTCTACCCTCTTGGGAGTCTCATAGGCAAAGCATATACAGGTGAGGAGACATGCTCCTGGTCATGCACTGAACAACCTAAATATAAAACCTTAATTCTTATGGAATAATAATATTCTTATGGAATAATAATAGTGACTAGAAGAATTACAGTTTGATTTTCAGAGACTTTTGTTTTGTTTTGTTTTTGTGTTTGGTTTACTGTAGACAATGGAGATTTAATCAAAAGAGTAAAGAAACCTCCATGATGGTTACAGACTTGCATCTCTTTCAGCAGCTCTGAAAGGAAAGTCGCTAAGGAATTAATTTCTAATGAAATTAAGCTCAGCTCTTCTCCCAGTGTTTATCCACTTGTAGATATGTGGACATGCCTTTGCAAAGACCAATATAATATGATCTTCACCACTGTGTACGGCCAGTAAGTAGTAATGTAGAAGAAATGAGTCCCAGGATTTCATTATGTCACACAATTCTTCCAAGTTTATGTTTCCTGCAAAATCATTCATATCACTGGAATATTGTGGGAGCTGCTCTTCCTACAATGCCATTAGCCAGTCTGCTGCTGTTCGAGTGAACCTGAAGAAATCAGCCTTTGGCCTTACGGTTTTCCACATCCAGCCATCTTAGAACGGAAAACCAAGCACTTCTTTCATGAAAGATGGACAACACTATGGGACCGTGAGCTTGCTGGGATGCTTCAGATGATTGCTTTCTGTGTGCTCTTTCTTGTTGTTAGGTTGGTGGGATAAAAGTTAGGGAATTGTCTTCTTATTTTGAATTTGGGAAGTCACTGCCATATGCTTCCTTGCAGACAGTCATCTCACTTTTCTCAAACAAGACTACGTTCAAACAAAAGCTGAGGTCTGTGTCAGGAAGCTGAACACACTCAGCTCTCCAGGTGATTTCAAAGCTTGTTATTTTGCAGAGTTTGTTACTGGCCATATCATTACAAGAAAACAAACTGATTAGTACAGAAGTTTACAGCTGAGAACAAGCTGAGACCCACTTTGCACCAACAGTGCAGACCCATCAGTGAGTATTGATTACCTGTGGTTATCATTTACCTTTTTCTTAGTTCTTTTCTAGGTCTTTTTTTTTTTTTTTTTTCATTAATCACAGCCATCAGATCTTTCCCACCTCTCTGATGTCTTAGTAAGTTCAGCAATGGGAACAAGTGCATGTGTGTTTTGCCTCACAGCTCTTGGGAGGCAGGGCTTGGCTTCTGCTTGGCAGCTGCAGGAGCCTAAAGGAAAAGGCTTGAGGCCACCCAGCTGAGCAGATGTGCAGCAGCAGCTGGGGAGTGTTGCTCCCAGCAGTTCTGCCAGCCGCACTTGTTACCCATTAGTGAGCAGCAGCGATGTCGCTCCATCACTGTGGTGGACACCAACACATGCCTTCTGCTCCCTTCCCAGGAACAATTCCTCATCTCCTGCTGGTCAGCCTCACTCTTCTACTTTATTAATAATAGGCTCAGCTGTGAGTCCTTCTGCATGCCCGCTCTGGGAGTAATGGTCTGTGAGAAGTGTCGTTAGTCTCCTGTGTGGGCTGCCTACACTGCCAGATCCCTCAGAGGAAAGACAGCAACTGTTATCTAAATGCCGCTCTCCTTCCCACACAGGTGAGTGATGACAAGCATGAAAGAAAGGGAAGAAATGATTCCTACTCTTCACAGGGCAGTCTTTGTCAGACCCAAGAATACAGGGAGGCAGTAAACCTCAGTAGCATTGACGACTACTTAAGGGCTGTTCTTGGAGCACCAGGTCTATGTCATTCCCTTTCTATTTTCATCCTCAATATCCTGAGCAGCACCTGAAAGCCCCCATTCAGAACTGCAGTTCTGTTATCCCAGCTGTGATATGAAGCTACACTAAATCACAACTCCTTGCTTCTAACACTGAGAAGTTAATGAACGAACTCACTAATCCTGCAAAGATTCAAACACCGTGTTGCTTTCAGCACATGATGAATCTGTTGTACTCTTCGTCTGATAAATTTGGTTCATGCCTCTCTGCAGTATCATCCACTATGTCTGTTCACAATGAAACATGGATATGGGATGAATAGCAGGCACTGAAACGCTGATAACAATGCCTCTTTATTTACATCCTGAAATTTTACCATGAGAATTACACCTCTTCTGCCTGACTCGCTATCCTTGTTTCTGACATGGTTGTAAATACAAACATACATGCACATATAACACACACACATGCACAATTCTACAGGCAGGAAAATGGGACAGAAAAGCACAACATCAGAAGTATTTTTTTTGTTTGTTTGTTTTTTCCTCCCTATGATTATGTTTCATATATCCACACTGAAATTTCTGAATTTCCATTTTAATTGTTTTATCTCTGCAGATATGTGTTCATACACATGCAGGGGTGGCAATATCCAAGACTGAAAATGGCAGCGACAAGATATACAATCCTGGGGTTGATGATTGGGAGTTATTTTCATGGTATTATGTGAAATAACTACAATAAAGCAGTCCATACAATGTACTTTAATAGCCTCCTTACCACACTATTAAATCCTATAACTGAAATTTCCTTGAATTTCTGCTGAGAACTAATGCAGCATGAAGATTGAATTATCTCATGTCCATTTACAGATAATTCTTTAGGTCACTAAAGTGGGATAAACCACAATGAAACAGATACACTGTGTTTTCCTTGGAAAGAAACAAAAATAACAGCTGTATTTTGCACAAATGTCCACAACATGAAGACACCCTTTTCCTAATTCACCTTGAAGCACACAGATCCATACATACTCAGAGACACATGTGCACCGGTGCACACCAGCATGCGCACATGGAGCCAAGAACTCAGAGAAAGCCACAAATACATGAAGCTGCGCAGCTACAGAGTGTGTGAATATGCACAAAGCCAAGTATGTATGCTGAGCCATACACACGGGTGCAATCCTGCACCAATCATGCACACACAGATAACTGCACACATAGCAAAACATGAAATAAAGGAAAAGACAGGATTCACTCCTAGATTTAAAATGAACTGCCCTTTCTCTTCAGTCCAGTAGAAATTCATTTTATGTGTTGGGCATAACTGATCCTAAGCAAATTTTTTTTTTTTTTTAAATTGAGGTCAAGCTGGTTGTAAGGAAGTGACACATATCCTAAGCTCACACCAAAGATACAGGGACTGCTGAAAGGATAAAATTTTGAACTCATTAATTTCAATGAGGACATAATCCAGGACATTATTTGGTTCACAATTTTCCTATGGGAAATCATGAGAAATGTATACCTCAGGGCTGGGTCTTATGGCCTAAATATTCTCCATTGATCTCTTCCCACTATCTGTTTACTGAAAGCATGGTCACACCGACATAGTCTCTGCAAGAGGAGCTCAGAGAAGATGAATGTATTAAAAATACTGCTTCTGCCATACAACATTTCCTTCACTGATCTTGATTTTCGAAGAGAGACAGCCTCCAGCCATTCTTTGTTTATTAGTAGGTGACTTGAAGTCAAATAGGACTCTTTGAAATACTTCACAGTGAATGTTTCTACTGATGGACAGATCCTTCATGATAAATCTGTTTCATCATATTGCCATTGGTTATATGGAACACATAATTATTAATATGTAATTCCCTTATCTGTCTATCTAGATGCAATACAATTAGGTGAATGATTTATAGCTGTTTATTATTTGTGCCCATTTTCTGTTAGCATATTACCCACAAATACCTTACAATTCACTGAGATGAATTCCTCATTCAGAATGACTTACTATAGTTACAAAAACCTGATATAAAGTCTATTATCTCAGTAGAAAGTATTTCATTGAATTCTATGAATTCTGGATTAGACTTATAATTATTAGTCTGTAGATAAATCAGACGAAGTTCAATACAAGTACTCATGGTCATTTTTTTTTTTTCTAATTCTTTTGATTGGAAATCTTTTATTGCTCAGATGGGATAAGAACCAGGAGAAATGGATATACTGTGGACATCTAGTCTTACATTTAACTTTTCATGACTCGGGTGCTTTTAAAGATCTCATCAGGCAATTATTCATCTCTTTAGGCATCTAAATATCTCTTACATACTTCTTAAGATACTTCTCTGTCCTTTATGTGGGAACTGCAACATCAGATTTTACAAGCTCTCACTTTCTCACATCGTAAGTATTACACTGTCTTTTCTTCCCAAACTAAGGCACTAAATATCCTGTAACAAAAGACCAAGAAATATAAGACAGCTAAAGGGTCATTTGTCACTGAACCTCTGGCAGTCTACTTCACCTCCAGTAGTAAAATTCAAAGCTCTTATATTGCTAATACAAATTATTTGTTTCCAAACAAGCAAACATTAATAGGAAAATAAATAAATAAATAAAAGCTTCTTTTTCTCTATATGGTTTCTTACCTAGACTGGGTCTCATATTTCTTTAAATTAATAATTCTGCTTTCTTTTTTATTGCGCCTTAAGCAGTCATTTGGCTTCAAAGAACTGCTGTGTTTGCTTTAATTCCTCTGCAGTAGAAAATACCTTATTAAAGTAATGATCTAATGGCTTAAAACAGGCCACTTCTAAACTTAATGGAGGTTCATTAAGAATTCATTAATTAGACAATGCTGCTTGTGATAAATATACCATTAAGTCACCATAATGCATGTCAACTTCTAGCAAGAGCTGAAAGACACATGTGCTAGTATCCATGTGTACCATATCCTCTTGAACAGTTATGCCCTGATATATTGCTGTCCTATAAATTCACTTATAGACAGAGCTATGATTTCTAATTTCTGCAAATGATGTTGCTTTGTTTCCATCCTAGGTATTTAACATGTGTCAATTTGATGTAAACAAGGGATTAAGATTTATCAGGCTTTCTCTGCCTGAATTTGACCAGTCTGCAGCTTTGTTTTACTTGGTCTATTTGTGACAGCAGTTTCTTTAATTGACAGGTGTCTGTGGTAAATTTGTTTTACTTGTGTTATCTTATGCAAGATGTGAACATAGCTTTATACAGATGGCAATAACAAGCAATTATTCTTTGTTGAAAGAGATATTTATGGCTCTTACACAATGATGTTGTGTAGAGAAATACAGGCCTGGTATGACAGTAGAGGTCTGGAAAAATGGTGTCATAGGATACAAGCACTGGATAAAAGTGTATGGGGCAGCCTGGCACTGTGGACCCCACAGCAATAAACATCTCACAAATGGTCAGTAAAGAAATGGTTGGACTTAAAAAGCCTTAGGGATAACAGACAATACTGTCTAAAGCATATAAAAGGCACCAAATATAGTTAATTCAGATGTTAAGTGGAATTGCAGACAAAAGTAGAAAGAGCAAGGAATAAAAATATGTTAACAAATATAAAAATAACCCAAATGGAGTTAACAAGAAGAAACATAAACATGAAACATGAACATCATATTCCTTCTGGTGAAGGACTCCAGGTGCAGGGAACTCAACATAACACCCCCACTCCCAGAACAAAGCTACTGACCTTAGGACTCAGAGGAACTATGGAAAGATAAGCATAACTTGGAATCCATAAATCCGTATTTTTCAATAACTGGAAAGATATAGATTTGAAGGGTGGACCATCTGGTGGATAACGAATTGGTTCAATGACTGCACCCAGAAAGTAGCGGTCAATGATGGCTCAGAAGCAGAAATGTGGTCTCTCACCGCCTTGGTTGTCAGTTTCTAATCACATCTCCCAGCACCTGTCATCTAGCTGGAAAGTGCCAACTTCCATGCATACAGGTATCATACTTTGTACACCAGTTTTCTTTCAGTGGAAATGTGGGGCTGCAACAGCTACAGACAAGGGCTAAGTCAGTATTTAGCATCCAGTGTGCCAGCAAGGTGTGTATTGCTCTCAGACATCACGTCAGTGTGTAACAGTAATAGTTCACTGGGGCATAAGTCTCAATATTGAGGTCATGCATTATCAGTCACGTAACTGAGAAAAAGATTCACCTCTTTTTAGTATGAGCTATATGGAATCTGTCTGTACAAAAAAGTGTTTATTTCTTTCTAAAGTCTACAATGTATTTTTGATGTGTCAACTTAAAGCTGGATCTCATTCTTGATGCTTAATTACTTATTAATCACCTATTGTGTTGTGGTGGGTTACGCTTGGCTGGCCACCACGTATCCACTGCACTGCTCTCTCCCTTCTCCTCCTCAGCAGGAAAGGGGGAGTAAATATGGTGAAAAAACTCATGGGTTGAGAAATGGACTGGGAGATCACTCACCAGTTACTGTAACAGACAAAACAGTCTCAGCCTGGAGATTAGTTTAATTTACTGCCAATTGACAACAGAGGAAGGCAGTAAGAACTAAACAAACAAACAAATTAAAAACAACAACAACAAACACCCCCCCCCCCCCCCCACTTCAATCTCCCCCTTCCTTCTTCTTCCCAAGCTCAACTTCAATCTTGATCTTTCTACCTCCTCCCCTGTGAATGGCACAGGGGTGTCTGCCGTAAGTCCATAACACTTCGTTGCTACCACTGCTTCCTCCTCACTCTTCTCTTTCCTGAGGGGGGTCTCTCCCATGGGATGCAGTCTCTCAGAAAATGATCTAATGTAGGTCCTTCTCACAGGCTCCATAGTCAAGAACTGCTCCACTGTGGCACCATTTTACAGGGTACATTCTTCAGGGGCAACCTGCTTCAGCATGAGAACATCACACACACCACAACATCACAGAGAGCAGCTCCCCCCAGACCCCCTGCTCCTGCGTGGGCTCCTCTCCACGGGCTGCAGCTCCGGCCCGGGGCCTGCTCCTGCGGGGGCTCTCCATGGGCCGCAGCCTCCTCCAGGCCACATCCACCTGCTCCACCGGGGGCTCCTCCACGGGCTGCAGCGTGGAGATCTGCTCCGTGTGGGACCCGTGGGCTGCAGGGGGACAGCCTGCTCCACCAGGGGCCTCTCCACGGGCCGCAGGGGAACTTGTGCTGCGTGCCTGGAGCACCTCCTGCCCTCCTGCTGCACTCACCTTGGGGGCTGCAGGGCTCACTTTTTCTCACTTCTCCCTCTCACAAATGCTGCTCAGTATTTCTTAGACTTTCTTAAACATGCTCTGATAGAGGTGCAACCAGCACCATTCATTGGCTTATCTTTGGCCAGTAGCAACTCCATTTTGGAGTTGTCTGGAAATGGCTACTTCCAACATAAGTGTAGCTTCTGGTCTCTTCTCACATAAGCCATCCCTGCAACCTCCAAGCTACCAAGATCTTACCACATAAACCCAATACACATGCACTTTGGCTAGCTCACACTGGCTAGAGCCTGGACTTACACAGCTGGTTCCCAGAAAAGGAGGGACATAGCTGAACTCAACACATTCCCTCTCACCAGTGTGGGTACGATTAGCTGGAGCCAAGGGAAGCTGAGAAGCTGAAACAATGATTGGACAAAGCATGGATGTTAACTGGGTTCTTTGCATGTCATGGCAAGAGGTATATCAGTAAATCCTCTTGCCTTGCCTCACCTCTGCTTTGTTCTTAATAGCTCCAAACAGCCACAAGTGCACCTAGTCCATATTACTGGCTCATTTCCACCCCTCACACAGCCTCCTGCCTGTAGGCTTATATAAGACACTGCAACTTCTGTAGCTTCTGCCTTCTACTAGAAGGAATATGGTGGACAGGGCCACAGGGCTGCTCTGCATCACACATGGTTCTCTTCAGCTCATGTACACGGGAGTAATGTTCCCCCCAAAGGGCTCAGAATTTTGTCCCTTCTGTCTCAGCCCCAAATGGCTTAAACTCAACATGTCTGCCAACTCCAGAGGAATTATACTGTTTTAATTTGCATAACATCTACTTCTTTGGAATTGAGGTGCAGATTTTCAATGACATGTATGAAGGGTGAATTTTGTGAATAACGGGTGAATTTGTTCTAATGTTACCTGAAATTCTTTGAAGTTCTTGCAAGCAAAATTCAGACAGGCAAAGCACAGAATTAATCAAAATTAATCTGGAGTTCTTTCTTCTTGTTGATTTATTAAAACTTCTTAACTTAGTTGTGTCCTTGGCTTTATTTAGTTGCTGTTAGAGAATATGCATGAGCTACTTCCACGATTAGCTGAGCAGGTACCTCAGCCTTATTGGTGTGAGAAAACAGATTTCACAACCAGATGGTTTTCTTCTTTTCTTTGAGAATAAGAGTTCTTAAGAGTTAGATTATGCTCCTTCCTCCTGACCTTGAGATGTATAACAAGCACTTGTACTAACACAGAAAGGGTCAAGGAAAAGAGTAGGTAAGGACAGGTTTTGTCCTTTTTGGATGCTCTCTCACTGGAGTCCAGAAGCACCTTCCTGGGGGCAAATTATTTACTTCAGACCTGTTCATCTCTTTGCTGCATTCCAGACTCTCTAACTATGTCTTCTTCTGCACCTACTTCTTATCCATTAACCAGCTATAAATGTAATTGATCCCAATGGCAGAAGCACATTAATGTACTACAATTTTGTGTTTATCTTGTCCTAAAACGCCCTGAGAAAACTCTATCATGTACAGTCTTTCCAAGATCAGATTCTATAACAGTCTGTTGTAACATTTGATTCACACTGAGGATCTCTGCTAATGCCTGCAACATACAGCCTATCTCCTGAGACAAATTACATAACTGAAGTTGTTTTCTCCCCATTTTCCCTTTTGTGTTACTATGGTTCCATGATTTTACTGTTTTTTTTGTTGTTGTTGTTGTTGTTTTTGGTTGGTTGGTTGGTTTTTGTTTATTAGACTTACCCAACTTCTTGCAATTGATTGATTTTCCAAGTGTCTCTTTTGTGGATAACATATTGATATATTTTGAAAATCAATAGAAAGAGAATTAAACAGAAAACAAACCAGGCACTTCCATCTTATAAGTCTGTTGCTGCATAATCTTTCCTTTCAACTTATATATTTCATGTGCCTAAGGCCAAAAAATAGCCTTCTCTCTTTATTTCCCTGCCTGCCATCTCAATGCATCAATTATAGCATACATGGAGTCTGCTATTTCTATAAAATTATATGGTGTATAGATGACTTAGAATGAAAGACTCAAGTGAAATCATTAAACATACACCAATTAAGACTAATGCCAAATCCAAACCAAAAGCAAGGAGTTCACTAAAAACTTGCTATAAACTGTCCTCTATAAAGTAGTCCTAAGTAAAACCAAATCCAATATTTTCTCTTATCCAATAAATCCTTTTATTAAGTAATATTTGACAATTCAGCTGTGCATTTCTGCTGAAAAATGAGACTTGCTTATCTTAATCTCCCTGAAAAAGAATCCACATAAGGCTGATCTTCTTACAGAACTAGACTGATTTGATTTAGCATTTTAAAACAAGTATCTTCTTAAGCAGTGTTTGAAACAGGTGATTGCATGTTTGTCTTCGGTCTATTGAGATATACAGATCCCAGCAGGACAATCTCCTCTCCTGTATAGACTTGTGTCCTGATTCACAGGGTCATACTCTCTAGCTATGGTTGTACGCTTTCATATGCTTTTGATCAGCCATCAATCACATAACACTTATTGCTGTAGGTCTCCAGAGATGAGGACAGGGCTACTAGATTTTGACTAGATAAAGAGAAATAGTGAATTTTCCTCATAAAAGATTTGCAGGAATCTTGCTCTACTTCTGCAGAAATATTCATTCAAGCTTAATTAATATAATGGTGGTTATAGGCCTTAAATGTTATTTAGCTGCTACTTCATCCATAAAGGAAATAAGATTAAAGAGAAGAGATGGTGGTAGGAAATGAAAGAGAGAAGTTTAAAGCTTTTGAAGACACAGTCATAGAAATTATACATGGAAAGACCTATTATATCTAATTACAAATTTTCTTTTGGTAGAAGATTAGTCACTGGGATATATGCTGTAATACTTTATTTAGTCTTACTAGGAGCCACTCCTTACTAGGAGTGACTATGATGACTTGCAAACTACAGTTAGCTTCAGAGGAACTAACTTGAAGGCTTCTAAGCAAGGCTTCCCGGTCTCTGTCACCATATGCGTGAGTACACTAGAAGTGTTTCTCAGTCATGTTAGAGCAGTTTTGCATTGCCAGGTCTCAACAAGGGGTGCAAAAAGCTTTGTGGTTCACACACTTTGTGTCTTCATGCACACACTAGTTTTGTGCTCCCTCCACTAGTTTTCTGCTCCCTCAAAGCAGAAGAAATTCCTTATCTGACTGAGAAGGAAAGGGTAGGAGCAGAATTGCTTCAAAGCTTCTTTTCCTCAGCTTTCAGAGCATTTATAAGAATGATCCAATAATCATCTTAGTTTGTTATCAATTTGTTGGTCATTTCTCCATTCTCTTAATTTTCATCTGTATAAAAACATGAAGGGGTTATCCTAGGATCTAGTTTACTGGATGTGCATTAGAAATGAGCACCAAGTAAAACCTAAGACAGCTTTCTTTAGCTGGTTTTAATCTTAAATCTTCGACTTCTACCAATAGCTTCTAAAATCTCTGGTCCTCCCTAAGCAATGTTTCATAAAGTATCTTTTATTAGAGAGTTTCTTCTAAGTGTTCTTACATGATTAGCATGGAGATATGCTTTTCATATTTTCTCTGATCTTGATTTTCACTGTTGCAGGTCAAACACATATCTTCGTCTCTTTGGCTGATGTTGGGATTTTATTTTATTTTATTTATTTTATTTTATTTTATTTTATTTTATTTTATTTTATTTTATTTTATTTTATTTTATTTTATTTTATTTTATTTTATTTTATTTTATTTTATTATTTATTTTATTTCATTTCATTTTATTTTATTTTATTTTATTTTATTTTATTTTATTTTATTTTATTTTATTTTATTATTTTATTTTAATTTTTGAGCAAACATTCATCCTATCAGTCCATCACCCACCTCTTGAACTCGGACTCATTGCTGGTGGGGCAAACAACAGATATTCTTACATTATCCTAGGTCCAACTCATGTGAAGAGCATTTTCAAGTTCTGACAGAGTCTATGGCAGCTCTTAAAGCAGCTGAAACCCATGCAGCTACCCTTGGTGTTCCCTTCAGATCAGATCCTGTACCCATGCCAAATGAATTCTCTTATTTAGGTTACTCATGTCCTGTACTTGCAGTTGCAAGGGTACACAGTCCCCATTTAAAACAAGATAGGACTGAGCAGCTGCACAAATTTTGCCTTGTCGGATACACATACTTATGTGGGTTGTGACAGGCGATACCACAGTAAAAAGATTTCTTTTGCAAGACCTCTCACTATAGGTCCTACTGAACAAGACTGCTGCATCACCTGTGCTAGTGATTTCTTGTGCATCAGTGGCCATCTCTGGAATTTAGGAGTTATTACTGCATGCACTTGAGACAAATAAAGCATCCTGCTGCAGAGTGTGAAGTAAAAATGTTCAAACTGTGCATGCTTCAATTACATGCCTTGCTGAGGAATTAGAGCAATGTTTTTGGGTCTGAATTAAGATGATTTTTTGTCGATTTCCTTGTCTCCATGTTACTTAATTGTGCCAATTGGAGAGGGTATTGTTCTATACCATTCTACCCTGTGCTCAAGGAAGTCATTACCTTTATGATGAAAAAAAAAAAATGGTTTCCAATTGTTTCATTTGTTGGCATTAGCAACTATCATTTAGCAACAGTACATCTGTGTGTACATGCTTGTGTGTGTGCAGGTACAGCTGCCTGTGTGAGAATATAATGTTTGGCACAAAAAGGCCTTTACACTCTATGTTCTGGGTCTGGTTTAATGACACTTACGTAAAAAAGGACACACATTCAGAAAAATGAGACTTTGGGAATAAGAAATTTTGTGTATGGACAGCAATTAATCTTTCTCTCCCAATACATTTCAGTGACACTTTACATGGATGGTCATATCCCAAATCAGATGGGAAGAATTAGGACTTTGCTAAGATGTAGGCAGTGGTACTTATATCATTGGCAACCTTCACTGAGAATTCTCATATTTCCTTAGGGTTGCCTTGCTGCCAGAATATTGTCTTTCCTTGACAATTCAAAACCATCCTAAAAACAGAACTTTTTTTTTTTTTTTTTTCCCCAAGGGAAAAATTGATCCCTATGAATAAGAGCTAGTCTAGTTTTGTCATACATTCTGTCAGCTTATATTTAACAGCATGACATGCATGTTAGCAGCAAAGTGAGTCTGACAAAATTGCTCTACTTGACATGGAAAGAATTATTTGGTTCTGCACATAAACTACCAGTTTGGTTTAGAATTGTTATTTTGAAAAATAAATATTGCAAAGAAAATTGATTTCTTATTTTTTTCTCCTAGAAGACTACAAGGACATAATCTCTATAGTAGTTCATAAACTTGATTTGATTTTGTGAAAGCTCTCTCTAGTGTATATCTCTTAGCTAGCAAAAGAGGTTAGCTCTTTTGATTGCAATATATTCTCTGTTTGAGAGAGAGAGAGAGAGAGAGAGAGGAGAGAGAGAAAGGGAGAGAGAAATATCTAATGTAAAGCAGAATATGAGAATGTAATATCTTTTCATTAGGAAAAAAAAATAAAGTGAAAATGTAAAATGTATTAACAATTTCCAGCTGGGAAAAACATTTAAAAAATTGTCAGTAGCTCAGCTTGCTTGTCTTAGACAAGTTTATATATATGTCCAAAATGGGGGAGCAGTTTAAAAAAAAAAAAAAGTGCCATGAGGTGGGAAGAATTAATAAGCAATATTGAGTTAGAAGATACTTTGTGGAGTAGGTCAGCTATTAATACATGATACTATGCTAATATAACCTGATCCACTGCAAATTTCCACTTTGTTTTACATTGCCAGGCATGAATAAAATATTTTAAAAGGCTTGCCTATTTTGGAAGGCTTATTTCTCTGTCCTGTTTCAGAGTTCCTTCCTGGATATTTAAAAAAGATTACATTTTGCTATCACCCTGTCACTTTCATTCATTTCTGCTCTCGTCTCAATTCTCTCTCTAAATGTCTATAATAGGAAAGTATGACAACTGTCCCAAATGAGACTTTTCATAAGATCATGGCTTCTGTAATCAGCAATGGATCAGACTTAATAAACAACATATAAAACTAAAAACCAGATAGCGTGTACAGATAGCCTGTAGTCTTTATATGACTATTTAGAAACAGACAAGACTTAGATTGATCACACCAATTTTAAGGTCTAAGCAAGTCACAAGATTTCATTGTAGACAATGGCACGAGTGTGGTACCTTCAGAGGGTGAGTCATTCCTCTTAAAACCTGGCTTGTTCTATACACATCTGTTGTGTGACTCAAGTGTACACATCTATCAATTTAACTAATACATACACATCTTACTCAACTGACTATAGAGTGAACACAGAGCAATTGCTCTCCCAAATTCATCACCTCTATCAGCCACATAAATCATAGAATCATAGAATAGTTTGGGTTGGAAGGGACCTTGAAGATTATCCGGTTCCAATCTCCTTGCCACGGGCAGGGTCACCTCCCATTAGACCAGGTTGTTCAAAGCCCCATCCAGCCTGGCCTTGAACACCTCCAGGGATGGGGTATGCACAGCTTCACTGGGCAACCTGTTCCAGTGTCTCTGAGTAAAGATTTTCTTCCAAATTTATAACATAAACCTACCCTCTTTTAGTTTACAGCCATTCATCTTTGTCCTATCACTATACCCCTTGACAAAGAGTCTCTCCCCAGCTTTCCTGTAGGCCCCCTTTAGGCACTAGAAGGCTTCTGTAAGGTCTCCCCAGGGCCCTTTCTTTTTCAGACTGGACAACCCCAACTTCCTCAACCTGTCTTTATAGGAGAGGTGCTCCAGCCCCTTGATCATCTTTGTGGCCTTCCTCTGGACTTGTTCTAATAGGTCCATGTCCTCCCTGTGCTGGGAGCCCCAAAGCTGAACATAGCACTCCAGGTGGGGTCTCAGGAGAGCAGAGCAGAGGGGGACAATCCCCTCTCTCATCCTGCTGGCCTCACTGCTTTTGATGCAGCGCAGGGTATGGTTGGCTTTCTGGGCTGCAGGAACACATTGCCGGCTCATGTTGAGCTTCTCATCCACCAACACTCCCAGGTCCTTCTCCTCAGGGCTGCTCTCAATTCGTTCTCTGCCCAGCCTGTATTTGTGTTTGGGATTGCCCTGACCCAGGTGCAGGACCTTCCACTTGGCCTTGTTGAACCTCATGAGGTTCGCAACTCTCAAGCCTGTCCAGGTTTGAATGAGTGGCATCCATTCCCTCCAGCATGCTGACTGCACCACACAGCTTGGTGTCGTTGGCAAACTTGCTGAGGGTGCACACAACCTCACTGTCCATGTCACCAACAAAGATGTTAAACAGCACAGGTCTCAATACCCTCCCCTGAGGAACACCAGGTGTTCCTTCCCTGAGGAACACGATTCATTACTGATCTCCACCTGGACATTGAGTTGTTAACTGCAATTCTTTGAGCACAACCATCCAGCCAGTTCCTTATGCTTCAAGTGGTCCATCCATCAAATCCATGTCTGTCCAATTTAGAGACAAGGATATCATGGGGGATGGTGTCAAAATGAATGTGATAAGTCTAGTCCTTGATTTTTCAAAAGGCAGATCTAAAAACACTGCCTAAGAAGGTAGGTGCTTAATGGGAAACACTAGAAAAAGGCATGTGGAGGCATCTGAAGATGCATAATTTACAAATCGTGGATGAAGAAAGTCCCTATAAGGTAAGGATGGAAGAGCTGAGTAGGATTCACTTACCTCCAGACTTATGGACCTCTTCTGAGTGTTAAAAAGATCTCTTTCTATTTTATTTGTTTAGATGTTTCATAACACAAAAGATTTTTGACACTGAATAACTTAAAAAGCAAGCAGAAGGCAGAAACCTTCTTGTATTGTACCAGAGAAGGTGAGAGAGCTCAGTATACATTATAGTCATATGGAAATAATGCATATACTATGTTGCTGGGTCTTTTTCATTATATTACAGAATCACAGAATCACAGAATCGTCTAGGTTGGAAGAGACCTCCAAGATCACCAAGTCCAACCTCTGACCTAACACTAACAAGACCTCCACTAAACCATATCACTGAGCTCTAAATCTAAACGTCTTTTAAAGACCAGGGATGGTGACTTAACCACTTCCCTGGGCAGCCTATTCCAATGCCTAACAACCCTTTCAGTAAAAAAGTTCTTCCTAATATCCAACCTAAACCTCTCCTGATGCAACTTTAGCCCATTCCCTCTCATCCTGTCATCAGGCACATGGGAGAATAGACCAATCCCCACCTTGCTACAGCCTCCTTTAAGGTACCTGTGGAATGGGATAGGGTTGCCCCTGAGCCTCCTCTTCTCCAGGCTGAACAACCCCAGCTCTCCCAGCTGCTCCTCGCAAGATTTGTTCCCCAGACCCCTCACCAGCTTCGTTGCCCTTCTCTGTGCTCACTCGAGCACCTCAATGTCCTTCTTGTAGCGAGGGGACCAAAACTATGATTTCTTTCTTATTTAAACTTTCAAAAGTAAATTGTAATTAGGATTGCAATTAGTTGTAAGGAAGAAGATGACTGAGATCATATATAGACATAAACGTATATGTGCTGCTACATGAAAAAACTTCCAAAACAAAGGCCATGAAAATAGTGTAGCTGGGGGTTTGTAAAAAATACTAATGAAGAAGAAATGAAAAGCATCTGCAGCAACAGGTTGTATCTGACCTGAAGGAGAATGTTAAGAATTTATATTTGATGCAACAGAAGATAGAAAGCAGAGGAAGAAATTTTAGAAGCTGTTGAAATAGGAAACTTAGAAGGTGATATTAAGGCAATTATCTAAACAGGTGTCTAGGAAAGAAGAGATGTATACTTATGACTCTTGTTGGGTGTTTAGGATGGAGTGAGTGATATCCCAAGGAAAAGAAATGATGAAATCTCATGAAAGGCTCAAAGACTGCAGAGAGAACTAAGATCTGAAACACTATGCAGGACAAAGAGCAGACAGAATGCAAGGGTTATGGATGGTGATGGATGTCAGAAGAAGGCATAACAGAGAGGATGCAAACCTGAGCTATCACGCGGTGAAGTTGTTTACATACAGATTAATAAGCACCTGAAGGATAAACTTCACCTCTGGGCTTGTTGTGATACCAAGGTCATCACACTGTAATGTGTTACATACAATTAGCTGAAAATAATAAGTTTGCCTGAGGTCCTATTCTGCTCTTTCCCTGTAGACTTTCTCTTCTTCTTGTCACAAGCTGACTAAATATAGATTATCTTCTTTTCCCTAAGGTTTTCTTTGTCTTTTCTTATCCTGGCTTTCATAATCCCAGGGTTGTGCAGGTGCCATACATAATCTTCTGTGTTATCAGGAAACAGTACTGCAGGGTTCCATTTAGCCAGCACAAGCTGTCATCTTCCATTGCTGCAGATATATTATGGTAAAAAGACAATTATCCTTACTATGAGAACACTGATGACTACACCTTGGAAGGCTGAAAAAGTGAATTGCGACTTCAGTCATGTGGAGCTATGGTAGCTTGAAGGTGAAAGTTTGAGGATCAGTGCCTAAGATGTAGCCATGCTTCCCAAATGAATCATTTTGTTACAGATTATTTTTCAGTGAGAAATGACATCAAAGTCATTTCTATAGGGTTAATTACTTTCATCCCAAGACAGCTACTTATTTTGAGTTTCCTATTCTTATTCTTGAAAAAGTGTATGCGTTCTTTATGGCATCATTCAGCATTATGTAGCAATAAACCATCATTCATTGCTGGACCTCTTCTAGTATAGCCTTATGCCCTTCTTCAGTCAAACTGAATATTGCAGTTATGTGCCTTTGCTTTGGAGTGCAAGTTGGCAGAATGACTATAATACATATCTTGGTAATTTGATTGATCTGGTGGATATGCCTAAAGTCAAACGTGCAAAGATAAGCCATTAGTTGCTTTAGATATCAGGACTGTTATCGCTACTATTCATGTTATTATAAACTATACAGAAAGACCACAATTATTCAAATAAAATCACTGGGACAATCAGAAAATAGCACGTCTTCACAACAGATACATTTACTGTGTGAAATCTTCAGATCAGCTTCACACATGTTGTATCATCACCTCAAGTGTATGTTCATATGAAATAGAAATTTCACATCAGGTTCACACTATGTCTTCATATGTCTTCATATAAATTTTACATTTAATTTGTTAAGAAAGTAGTGAAACCTCATTAACACTTCCAAAAACTGATATCCTTTACCTTACAAATTTTGCTGTTTTCAGGAAGAATTTGACAAAACTGAAGCCAGATTAAACAAACAAATAATAATAATTATTATTATTTAAAAAAAAAAATCACACCAATCATCTGGCTAAAGCCCCACTTCAGTTATCAAGTGCTTAGAGTTCGCAGGATTGAGTCCTACCTCTTTTAATGTCCCTGGAAGTTGCAAATAATATTTATCAAAAAGTGCCCAGCACACTGGCAGTATATAATACCTAGTTCAGCCTCCAACAGTGGATAGGCAGTGGTCCAACATGAACATCTTTATGTTGATTTCAGAAATAATCCAAATGTTGCTTTAGCATCTACTTCAGGTCTTTATGCTGTTGGAGGCACTTAATGGAGAAGAGTCATACACCAGACTTCTTCAGGACAGGATGAAGGAAATCCAAAACTCAAACCAAAGGTGTGAATTAAATGTTATTATCCTTTAGATTTTTGGCAGTGTAAGTGAAAATCCTACTGAAAGATTTGTGTTTTATGTAAAACAATCCTTTACTCCCTTGATACTCTTACACTCTAATATTGAGGATTTCTATATTCATTTAATGAGCTGTAACAACCATACATTTTCCCAAGTAAAATACATGAAGGATGTTGAATATGTTCCGAGATGTTGAATAGGTTCATGGGCACATAAGATTTTTTTTTTTCATCATAATTTCTTCCAGTATAAATCATAATAAAATGGATGAAGGGCATCTTTATGTTAATATTGCCCTGTTTCATACTGGCAAGGTCAGTATTTGTATGGTTTATCTATTTCATGAATGCTATGCATGTCAATTAAAACTGCCTATATGCAGCTTTAGCCTATGAACTTGACAGAAAAGCAAAATTATTTGCACTGTACCCGTGAATTGATGCATTTTGTTTGATTTTTGTTAACTATTTCCTCTTCCAGAAATCTCTGCAGAGTTTACCAAGCAGAAGTTTCTATGTGACTACAGCATCCCAGAATTATAAAATACTGATTTCTACTGTATTAAACTTTGTAATCACACTTGTTCAGACTAACCTCCTAAACTGATCATTTATTGTTTTTCTGGATCTCAGTCTTGAGGCTATGCTCATACATATGCAAGTCTATAACCCGGGGAAAGACTGATTTCATACAGTCTGTAGGCATCCAATCACCTTAGATAGAGGAATAATTGTCAACATAGCCTCTAAAGTCAGCAGAGAACAGCAGGCTTCTATAGGTTTCAGAGTTGAAATATAATTTTGATTCATTTTCTAGAACACCAGTGTCTCCCTGTTGGCTAGAAGGACCAGCTTTCTAATTTTGGTACCTAATTTATATATCTAGAATAAGGTGATGTGATTACTCTATAAAGCTTGAATTCATCTACTGTAAATTAGCTATCTGGAGGTTTTAAATGGTTAAGTATCAAACCATGACTCATCCTGCTTATCCTCAGTTCTCAGACAACATTAGCATCTGCTATTCATCTAGATGTAGGTATGTGAATGTCCATAGCAGTTTAAACTGTTTATCTTCTGCATCTGAAGAACCCTCCTACATCTGTCCAAATTAGACAGATAGCTGTTACTAAAGTCCAGTTGTGATTAATATCCCTCAGAGCAGCTGCCTAAATCCTAAAAACCTCTGAATACTAGACAGCTCCTAATTCTTGCTGAATTTCAGACCTACGTGTATATTTATTAATGGATAGTTCAGACTGAATAGTTGGATAATAATGGATAGTTCATCCTTTTATACTCAGGTGTGGACTCCTACATCTCATCTTGACCTTGGAGTTGAAAAGTAGTGAAAGAGGCAGAAGTGATAGTGACAGAATAGAGAGATTATTTTTTCTCTTAGGACGTTTTAAAGAGTTTAGCATATATTTTACAGAAGATTGGATAGAGACAGGTGTGCATGTCTTGGCAAAGAAAAAGAGGGACTGTCCCTCTACCTTGGATATATGGAGACAACTTAGGTGGAGGTTTGAGCTCATTTAGATTGGGACCAATGTGAAAGAGGCAAGTAGCAGAGCAGATATGTAGGTGGAGAAGACAGGTTCAGACAGCAAGCCAACATGCTTGTTTTCACAACTGTCAACTGAGGAATACAGTTCCTACAGTACTTTGAGGAATACAACAGTAGAATGCTGGGAGGTGAAAAAAAAAAAAAAAAGCTATAAGATTTAAAAATTCTTTTCATATACTCTGGTTGCTTTTTTTTGCACAGGTGAGGCCTACAGTGAATGTAGGACTCTGTTACTACCACTTAACAGTGAGACATGCTCTTTAACCATTTTGGGGACTGGGCAAACCTAGAGCTTTTCTTGATGTCATTTCCATTTTGAGAGCTCCAGCAACACTAGAATCCTGGCCAACTGTCCTTTTAATGTATGGCCTTTCTGTTTTAATTAGCTCCATGGATTCATTTAACTTGGTAAGTGTTCAGTTATCCAATGATAGACTATGGTCAATAGCAAATGACCTGCCTTTTCTGATGCCCAGACTGAAATAACAAAAACAAAGGGTGAAAGATGGGTGCAACAGCCTTTGCAGCACTGGAGAACTGGGTAAGTCATTAATGTTTTGACTGCAGCTTTATACTGACAACTCCTTCCCATTTCTGCTCACAAACCATAAAGTTTCTCAGGTGTAAGTATATGATTTCCAGCTTGGATGTTAAAAGAGAATGGTTATGTATGCTAAGACTTTTCAGAAGAAAAGGCATTAAGACTTTCTGGTAAATGAGTGAGTCACTGCACAGCAGCAGAGAAAAGGAGGAAAGAAAATCATTGGTAGACACCAAATCATTTTGTTGGCCTTCAACCACCATCTGCACAGGTCAGGCAAAAAGCCAGATGCATCATTCACGATGAAATGCTATCAGTCAGAAGTATTTCAGTGGCCATAGAAGGGAATTGGTTGTTTGGCCAGTGGAAGTGGCAATACAACAAAAAACAAATAGCTACCATCAGAAGCAGATTTATTCCCCTTTAGCCATCTGACTTAATGGAAAATAATTTATCCTTGTGTTCATGCTAAATTTTCTTCAATAATTTCTTCTTCAATCAATCTTATCCTATAAAAATATAATCAAAGAAGTCTTAGAAGTGCATGACCACTATATCACAAAGCCTTTTAGCAGCCTTCATGACATCAGTTGGAGGGATCCAATGAAATAATAAAATGCAGATGCACTGTAAAGCAGAACACACTCCAGCACACTTCTGTGAAACTCATTCATACGGAAATGTGCATAGGGAGCTTCATATCTCATATACAGAAAAGAAAAAAAAAAAAAAGCTTAAAAAGTATGTCACAAATAAAGATCCTGGAAAAATAACTTTGTTCTGCTGGCATATTCTTAGAGCATAGTTATGATAAAGAATTTTAAGTTATGAGATGACTATGTTTTCAACCTGTTACATTATATTTACCATGCAAATAATGTGAGCACGTCTCTGTTTCAAAGCAAAAAAAACATGCATATTTTCAAAACAATACATTTATGAAGACTTTTCTCCCAACAAAAACAACAGTTGCTAAGACTAAATAATTTTTTTTGAGCTACCTTAGTTTTGATGTAAGAAACAAATTATTTCAGGAAGAGATGCAGCTACACAGGATTTAGTCAGTATCATGTAGATGAAGAGGGACAGATGGGGAGAATAGAAGTGTAGTTATAACAGAAAATATCTTCATACTAAAGTTTATAATACTACCTGATTAAACTCTTTCCATACAAAATGACTTGGTGTCAAAATGCTGCACAGATTTTTCTGAATCCTTGAGATTTTATATCTGTATATTGCCACTTTAAAAGACAGAAATTTTAAATTGAAATGCTACCTAAAACATTGCTTGCACTCCTATTCTTTTTGATAGGTGAGGCTTATTAGTTAAATGGTTTTCTTCCATAAAACAAAACAAAACAAAATTTAGTGAAGGCAATCCTCATGGGAATCATAACAGCATGTTAAAGTCAGTACTACCAGAATTAAGTTGTTCGCTTACACAACATGAATTAGAATGCTTTTTATTTAAAAATTATTTATTTAAAAATTTGTTCTAAGTTGAAATCTTGATTTTTCCCTCAAAGGTTTACCTTCATTTTTCTGACCAGCCAGAAGTTATCCTTTTCTAAATAACTTTTTTAAGAGGTACAGTTTCCACCAGTTCAAATCTTATCTTAAGAAGATCAAACTATTTGTTATGCCTCAGGTCTCACTGAAATAAAATGTTGTGAGGACTGCTATTTTACCTACAATATATCCAAGATTTTTTTTTTTCAAAATTAGGATCTGTTTAAGCTTTTCCCTTAACTGATTTACAATGACCTTCACTTTTTATTATTCCTTCATTTGTCTATGAGCAAAAAGAAATATGATAAAATGCCTCTGGGCATTAAGATATCCTAGATAGAATCAATGTATTATCTGTGTTTGTCATCTCAGGGGTGAAATACACGGAAAGAAGAGTTTACATTTCAGAGAAAAGTTATTTGCTTCATTTTCTTTGGCTCACACATTGTTGCTTATAGTTTTAAGTCAGTGGGAAAAGGAAGTTTTTTGAACTGTGGTGCATTATATATAAGGCTAGAAAGATCTAAAACAATAGTTCCTATATACATACACATATAAATAAAGATTGCTTGTTTTCATATATGCTATTAGTGAAGATTATCAAAGCAAGACCCATGAAAACTTAATGAAATACATTTTCCTCAATACTAAAAGTTAAACTGGGAAATAATAGGAAAGATATGCAAGCAATACTCTGTAGTTTAGTGAGCACTGATACTTCCTTGAATCAAGTGAAACATGCTTTATGGTGGGAGCTAAAAGAAGTAGTCTGAAAGAAAGTTAAGACATTTATTAAGACTTAAGACTATGCATTTCATCCAAACTTAAGCAGTTAGTAACAAAACACTAGAAGGAAACTTCAGAGTTAATTCCCTTTCCTTTGCTCTGACTGCTAGGCAAATTCCTAGGGAATTATGCTGAAGATTTGCAGCCCAGAATCCAGAGAGTAAAAAGCACAGCCGATTAGATAAGCAATATAAAAATGCTAGTATGACCGAATTGTCTTGATCATGCTGCAAAACCAGCAAGAGTGTTAATTTCAATTTTAAATAATATGCACAGTTCAGCTCCCCTAGTTTTGTTGGACAGAGATACCCAAATTTAAGGGAAACAAGATAAACAGCCTGTACTGTTGGCATGGCAAAGTAATTGGCTACAGTAAACCTCAAATTTCATCACAAATTTATAATGTCAACAAGTCATCCAGATGATTAGATCCAAACTTCTACTAGACCATCTAATAAACAGAGCATTCTTAACACAATGCAGTCTCTCAAAGTTACACAATGCAGGTTCTTAACTACATGGCAGTGTGTGTGAAAGGCTTTTCAGTGAGTCAGAAATCTGGCAAGAGACTTTGGTTCCATTAGATGAGAAACAGAAGAGACATAGGAAACCTTGCAAATAACAGAGGAATAAATTTAAATATTGTCTGAAAATACAACGCATAAAACCTCAAAAAGTTTATCAGTAATAAAATCGTGTCCTTATGATATTTGTAGACGTGCAAAAATGTATTTTTTAGCTTCTTGCATTCCAGCAGGTATCAAAAAACCTTACTAAGGTTTAAATAAGGTCTATACTTATATTTATCTCAAAAGAGTTGTGAAACAATGCCTCTCTTTTGCTGCTGCCAAGCTCTGGGAAGTTAGGTTTCTCAGAGCCAATAAGCATTGAAGTCTGTACCCAATTTCTCCCATTTTATGCAAAAGATTAATCAGAGATGCCAGGTGCCTATTGCACTAAAATATAACCATGTGACAACCCAGAGCAGATGAGCTCACCAGACCAGCAAAGAAATGAGCAGGCACTAAGATTTTATTTGTGATGCCTGGATGGCCCAAGGGATTACACCAAGCTGCAAAACAAATTGTTTCGAGACCACAGACTGGTTGGTCTTGTATGCATAGAAAAACTTTGCATTTTGATTATTATTTCATGCTCTATGTCGCAAAATTGCATTGCAAAATCAGTAGGCAGTAGTAATCAACACTAGGAACAGTTATTACAATGTAGTTCACATGTTAACAAGAGCTAAAAAATTAATGTCATACCTACATTGATGGATAGGGATAATTCTGGTAGTGTATTGTCTGTGCATTCAGATAGGAACCTGGACAAACAAAGCAGAAGCAGCCATGGTACCAAAGAGGTCTGCCTGAGCTCTTGTGGGTGTGGAGAGCCAGTCCTTTCCTTGTATCCTAGATTGTTCATATTGAGATCATGTCTTGAAAACATGAAGAAAAATCATATTCCCTTTTCCAATATCTTGTGCTTTGGAGCTAAGAGGAAGATTCTGTCTTCCAAGACAATCGGTCTGGCAGATCTCACTGACACTTTATAAAGAATTAAACTTGGCATAACTAAGTAATGTCTAGACATGAAAAATTGTACATGAGATCTTTAAAAGTGTCCTGAGGGTATGGAACAAAAGTTAGAGGTTTTATGCCCCTTGAAAATTTTTACGAGGAAGTAAAATCACAGAGCTGAGAGACACAAAATGAACATTCTTTCTACATATAAGTAGGATATTGCAAAAAATCCTCCTATAAATATTATCACCTTGCTAGAAATTCAAGAGAGCGCATTTGGGAAAAATCCCTTGATCTAAATTTAGCCAGATGCATAAACTACAGCTTTTACTCTGTGCAAAGGTCAGAATGCTGACAGAAAATTTTCAACAAAGGTAATTTCCACTGAGGCACTGGAAAAAAATCCTTATGTGAGGCTGTCTTTCTTTACTTTTCTCCAATAATCACAAAAAAAAATTAAGACAGTAATTCACACAATGTAATTTAAAAAAAAAAAAATTTCCTCCCTCCCTCCCTCCCTCCCTCCCTCCCTCCCTCCCTCCCTTCCTTCCTTCCTTCCTTCCTTCCTTCCTTCCTTCCTTCCTTCCTTCCTTCCTTCCACTCATTTAAATGAATGGCTAACAATGCTGCTAATTAAGCCAGAGGCATCAAGAGCAGCTTCCTATTGATCATATGTTTGCACATTGGTTTTGGGCTCAGAGCCATGTCTATGCTCTCCATTACTGAAATTAGTACAAACACTACTGTGAAGCAATATGACATAAAGGAAGACAGAAGGTTTCTGTGGCAATTAAAGAAGTTCTGTGTCATTAGAGATCCATGAGGATGAAATTGAAGAACTGACATATTATTCTGCCCATCTCTCCAGGACATGGTGGCAAGCTCACCTGGGGTACTTTTAGTCTGAAGACCAGCTGTATCTTTGCCACTTTTCCATATACTACTTTGTTTCCTTTGTAATTGAAAACTTTCATCCCGAGGAAAGTCTCAGGTCAGAATAGTGTTTTGGTATCAGACCTCAGTACAACAAACGGGACTTTATATATACACTTATTTTTTACAGTAACCATCACTGTTTTACTGAGCAGAGACTTCTGTATCTGAAAACAAAACCCACTGCATTTTATTTATTATTATTATTATTTTTTTCATTTGTTATTTTTATGAGAATAGTTGGAGCACTAGTTAAAAAAATGGTAGAAACCCTTTGAACCAGAGTTTTGTTTCTCACACAGTCCATAGACACTATATGCAGGACAAGGCCACCAGCTAAGTCACTGGGCTCTTCAACTTCAAAGGATATTGAGTGTGCTCAGCTGCTTCCAGGAAAAATGTGCGGGCCCAGCAGGAAATATGGCACAGACATACACACCCATCGCTTTAAAACAGGCACACACGGTAAGTAACACAGTTGCTGCATTAAAGGGGGAAAGGAAGAGGATGGAAAGCAAGGGTGCAACTGGTTATGCAGGGGAGCACAATTCAGCCAGCTATTGGTGGTTTCATTGGCATGAACATATCCACTCCAGGGACAGTCTCTTTAGGGTGCAAATTTCCCTACAGAGTCTGACTAGCCCTTCCTGCCCTATGCCCCCAGTTCACATAGATAGATGGTGTGTGCAGAGCCCATGATGTCACAGCTGTGATATTCAAAAGATATGAGCAAGGCAAAGTCCATAAAAAGAGGCAACAATTTTATTAGACCAACTAATGTAGTTGGATAAACAACCAAACGGAAAGGCTTTGAGGCACACAGTGCCTTGAAGAACAGTTTGCTTGCCTAAAAATTGTCTTTTTTTTTTCTTTTTCCAGTTACATTGGTCGATTTAAACAGAATGATTACCTCCATGCACAAAACTGTGCTTCTCTTAGATATGGCAGCAAAGCATCCATGACGGCTGGTAGACAGCTTAGACAGAAAGTCATAGGGATATTGTTTGAGATTCAGAAATGAACTCAAAATCATAAGACAGGACATGTTTATGAAGTTCTGCATGTCATTTGCTTTGTAGAAGAATATAATTACAAGCCCTCGACAAACCCATGGTAATGTCAAATCTGATAATGGGAAAAAAATGTTTCGATTTTGAACCTCAGTATAATAGATGAATAACTTCAAGGAAAATTTATTCCGCTTATAACATGTTGTTATTTTCAGTTTAGTTCAGATAACTTCCTGAAAATTAATGAACATCACTGAAAAGATTTTCTTGCTGACTCAGTGTCTAGGGGATTACCAGCCTGACAGAATGAGGGAAAATGGATTTATGCATACCTCTGGGTACAGAAATCATTTCCTTTTTATCACATATAAATAAAAAGCAGCAATAGTTTTTACTCCAGTAATTTCTGGGCAAATATCTCCACTGACACAATAATTTTATAGTTACCCAAATCAGGAATGATTGCATTGTTTTTTTTGTTTTGTGTTGTTTTGTTTTGTTTTTAATAAATTAGAATTTCATAAACCCAGAACATTCAGCAAGGCTCTCTATCTTTACTTGGAATATATATATACAGCAACACAAAAATCTAAACTAATGGGCTAATGGGTAAATAGAAAAACAAAGATTTTCAGGTATAGCTGCCTGGTATTTTAACATAATTAAATTACAAATGAGTACAAAAACCGAAACACATCTTTTTATGCCATGGAAGCCTTCAAAATAAAACTATGAGAAGCAAGAATATAGTTTTTATCTGTGTTTTACAAATTATGTCAATGCTGCATTAAATGTTGAACATGTGTTAGAATGCATTTCAGACCAAACTTAATCCTGTAAACCAGTATGTGTTACTTTATCTATATTTGTAACATGACAGAACACACAAGCTAGAGCCAAGAAATGGATTCAGAACAAATAAAGTGAGAAGCAAATCTTGACCAAAAGAGATTTCAATTTAAATATGCAAAACAAATATAAGAAGCATCTACCAACAAGGTCTTGAGATGATGTGTTTTCCACACACTGATGTCAGAACCCTGACCCAAACATAGGATGAGAACCATAGGATCTTTAGCTCAGCCAGTGAATTAACTACAAACCTAGACAGACTTTAGTTTAGTTTCTCTATAGCACATCATCAGGATCTGGGGGAGATTACTGTCCTTAGATCAGCTTGATGTTGCACTGCAAATATCTACATCTGAACCTGTCTTCTCTGTTATCCATTTTGTCTACAACAACAAGCTTTTTAGAGTATGATTCATCTGATCTATTGTAGACATCTGCCTTAGGCTAAATTGAATTGCCCTGGCAGTGACTCCATCTCTCTGGAATTGCAAAGGGAGTCCAGGGTGACTAACTCTTGTGAAGAGATTTACAGAGGAGGCACCTAAATTTGAATGAATTAGTCTTACTCCATGTATCAAAGGTGTGAAATGCCCCCAGTGAAGCAAGAAGCAGAAACCAAGTGGGAAGTGATAATTTGTTTCTCCAGTTTTTATTTACTTACATACCAGCACAATGTTAATAATGCAAAGGATAAATTTTAGAGCACAGATTTTGCCTGGGTGAATTTTCTCCATTTCTTCTGCTAGAGTCTTAGCAGCCCATACAACAGCACAAAAATTAGTTTGGGGGAATGAAATAAAGTCAAAATGCAGGTTGATCTTCTGTTTCTATTGTGCAAAGAAGTTGAATTTACTGTACAAAACAAACAAACAAACAAACAAAAAAAACAAAACAGACACTAAATGTGATCTGTTTGCATGAACCTGAGGAATATGTTTATTCTAATGAGAGGATTTTTTTTTCTTGCAGAGCAAATGACAAGCATGCTGACTGCTATAAATTATTAACCTGAGGTCAATTGCATAAATTTGATGCTTAGTGGATCAATCAGAGAAGAAATTTTCTTCTCAATGAGAAAAAAATAAAGAAGCAGTGAAAAGTATGTTCAAGATCATAGGCTACTCTTCTCTAGTTCATTCTGAAAATAAGAGTAGGACTAAAAAAATACATGAAATAGGAATGAGTTTAAATCACAGAATCATAGAATGGCTTGGGTTGGAAGGGACCTTAAATACCATCTAGTTTCACCCCTTTGCCATGGGCGGGGACATCTACTACTACACCAGGTTGCTCAAAGCCCCATCCAGCCTGGCCTTGAACACTTCCAGGGATGGGGCATCCACAATTAAAGGTGAAATTAAAGGTGAACTTGTAAAACTTGTAAAAATCACTAATGATATAATGAGACATTAAAACATAGGGAACATATCTGCAGCATGCTACATTTCTGTCAGTTGCCAGTTGTTGGCCCTTCTTCAGTTATATGCTTGTATATAACTTGTATGTAGTTGTATATAATCTTTTCATCACTCCTGTACTTTTCTTTCTCCTTTTTTACATGATTTTGAGACTATTTGTGAGTTCACCAAGCACGTTTCTCCTTTAGAAAATGAAAATGAATCTATAGCTTGCATGGTAACAGGCTTCCCAAACCTGTGCAGGTACAGAATGCATGGTAATGTTCAAAATATAACTTCTCCTTATGTGTTTCCATGTGATTTTTCTATGACTAGAAGACACTACCCACAGTCCTTTTAGCTACATTATAAACCAAATTTACACAGAAAAAAATAACACCTTTGTTAGTTCAATTGTTTTTCATATATCTAGCTTCATCATTATTACATCAGTGGCTATATCTACCAAAACAGGAATCAAAAAGCTGTCCAAGCAAAACATGCTAAAACAGAGAAATTCATCCCATAGTGAGGATTTGCAGGACATTGCTTTCATAGCTCCCACATGCGTACACCTCAGCCCATTCTCTTCCCTGTTGTGTTCACAGGAAAAAGTGTCAACAGAAAAAATGGAGAACATTTTAAAAAGCAGATACATAAGATGCAGATCATGACATTTCCTACCATGCCCATAAGGTGCAAGAACCACTTCCTTTGAGTATAATCACATCATTATTCCAACTCTGCCCATGGAGCAGGACCACATGGGGAAGGTGTCACATGTGAAGGTGTCTACTTCAGCTGTGAGGTAATGCCAAAAGGGGGAGAGAATACCAGCTGCATAAAAATCTATGACTTTTGGTCAACCTCTCAGCCAGTTTTAAAAATTGTTGCAACCTTTTTACAGATCTGAAAAATGTAATAAAAAATAATCATTTTCTCAAAAATATCTCAACCAACATTAAGACTGAAGATATTTTACATATTTTTATTTGCTTTTGTCATGTTGTTCAATGAGTTTCTGAAAAGCATTTAGTGTCACTACATTGAGGACAAAATAAATATAGAGTAATATACACATTAGTTTCCATTTCTGTAGAATCAGATTCAGGATCTAATGGAATTTCTGTAAAAAAAAAAAAAAAAAAAGGTACAATATTTGACACAATGTTATCTCAGGTCATGATTAAACAACTTATTTAGCTGTTTTGGGACACATTTGATACGTTCACTACTCTCTGTTCCATATTTTCATAATACTGAAATCCTGATGTTAAGGATTTTATCAAACTAGTGCAATATACAATGTCATAACAACAACAAAAAAATACAATATCTGTCAAAGATTTCCATTTCTAAGGTGGACATCCTAATACATCCTAAGGAGTCTTTTTGTGTGTGTGTGTGTGTGTGTGTGTGTGTGTGTGTGTGTGTGTGTTTGTGTGTGAGATTTGGAATCACTAAAACCCAAGTCATTAGCATTCAGGTTGTTTATGACATTATAAAATGAAGAAAGCAGTTTGAAATGAGAAGTAGCTTAAAGTGTGAGACGTTTTGTGAAATTATGCATCTGTTTCTTCACTGTAAAATTTGTATGCCAGCCAAGGCATAGCAAGGCAAAAAGACCATGATTAAATCAGTGAAAATTTTATTATAGTGTCCAGTTCAAGCTCTCAGCAGCCCATGTAAGGAATTCTTAGCATTTCTAGTATATATAAAATACACTTCAAAGATAAAAATAGAGTATAAAAACTGATGATAATCTTCTCATCTTTTATTAAAATAACTTGAATTTATAAATCAACAGGCTTTCAGAGATATTTAGTAAAGTCTCTAAATATCTCATCTCATGGCCATGTCAATAATCCAATGATTATAAAATTCACAAGAAAAATATTTACCCAAGTGCCCGTAAGAACTTAATTAAGCACAAAAATACTGCCGTGCAAAATAAGTAAAATACATAACAAAAGACATGAGTCAAAATCTTGAGGAATTAGTTACAAAGAGAGAGCCATTTGCTAACCGACTGTAAAATGTTGTGAATTCAAACTAAAATAAACGTTTGATTGTAAGGCTGAGAGCAGTAATAGTAGCAGTTTGTTCTCTTATCATATCATAGGCTAGGGTTGGAAGGGACCATCTAGTTGGGTTGGAAGGATCATCCAGTTCTAACCCCCTGCCATTGGCAGGGATGCCACCCACTAGATCAGGTTGCCCAGGGCATTTCCTAATCTAAATCTCCCCTCTTTTAGTTTAAAACCATTACACCTTGTTTTATTACTATCTTCCCATGCATAAAATTGCTCACCATCTTTCTACAACCTCATTTAAGTACTGAAAGGCTGAAATTAGGTCTCCCTGAGTCTCCCATGAGCCTTCTCTTCTTCAGGCTGAACAACCCCAGCTCTCTCAGCCTGTCTTCGTAGGAGAGGTGCTCCAGCCCTCTGATCATCTTTGTAGCCCTCCTCTGGACTTGCTCTAACAGATCGCATCCTACTTGTGCTGGGGGCCCCAGAACTGGATGCAGGACTGGATGCAGGACTCCCAGTGGAGAGTCATGAATGCAGAGCAGAGAGGCACAATCACCTCCCTTGACCTGGCCATGCTGCTTTTGATGCAGTCCAGGATGCAGTTGGCCTTCTGGGCTGCAAGCGCCCACTGCTGGCTCATGCCCACCAAAACCCCCAAATTCTTCAAGGCTGCTCTCAATGAGTTCTTCTCCTAGACTGTGGTCATGTCTGGGATTGCCCTGCCCCAGGTGCAGCACCTTGTACTTGGACTTGTAGAACTTCATGAGCTTACTGTGGGCCCACTTCTTAAGCTTGCTCAGGTTCTTCAGGATGGTATCTCTTCCTTCTATTGTATGAACTCTGCTACTCTGCTATTGTCTGAACACTCTGCTGGGTGTCATTAGCAAATTTGCTTATGGTGCACTTGATCCCACTGTCTATGTAATTGATAAAGATATTAAACTGCACCGGTCCCAAGGGCCACCACTTGTCACTGGCCTCCACCTGGACATAGAGCTGTAGACCACAACTCTCTGGCTGTGACCATCCAGCCAATTCCTTATCCACCAACTAGCCCACACTTCAAAAGATATTTCTCCAGTTTACAGATCAAGATGTCATGTGGGACCGTGTCAAAAGACTTACAGAATTCTAGGTAGATTATATCAATTTGTCTTCCCTTGTCAAATGATGCTGTCACTCATAAAAGGCTACCATATTGGTAAGGCAGAATTTGCCCTCAGTGAAGTCATGATGGGTATCTTGGTCACCTCCTTATCCTGCATGCACCTGGCTTCCAGGAGGACCTGTTTCAAGATCTTCCAAGGCACAGAGGATTGTTTTGGGTCTTGCTTCAGAAATTCATTCCCAGGAAATATGCATATACTTAAATTTAGTGTCAGAGGGGTGTTTGCATATACCTAAAATTAAGCATGTGTTCAGTTAATGAACTTCAGCGCATCCTCAAGGGCTAGAGTCCAAAGTCTGGCTTTGCAGAGTACATTCAGAATTGCCTAGAGATGCTAATTTTGTTAAATAAAACCATTGTTTCTTGTTCATCTAATTCTCATACACTTTTTTTTGACATATATTTCAAATACTTTATTTATAGTCATTCACGCAAAAAAAGTTATTTTTTATTTTTATTTAATCTCTATAAAAATATTAAGTATTTGAACATTACTTATGAAACTACTTACGTAGACATATTAAATAAACTAAATGTTGAAGCAGTCCTTAAAGCAGGTTCTTAAGATAAGCAAGACCATAGGGGAAATTTTACAGTGTTACTAAAAGCTTCTGTGTTTCCATCAGAAATCCAAAGAATATTTTTTACTAGTGATAAAAACACATATACTGCAGCTGTTTGGAAAAGAACCTGGAATGTTTATAAAGATAGGGAAAAATTCAGCTTTGATCAGGAAAAATACTACTGCATTTGGTTTGTGCAGTGGCTAGAGGGAAATTAGAAGACTCAATTCAGTCATGTTTCCAATGGACAGGTGACAATATAAATATAATCACCTAAAGTCATAACTCAGTCACATTAACTGAGCAAAGAGGTCAGTGATAACTAGATACATCCTTAGATAAGTGCTACATCCTGAGAGTCATACCGTCGCTCCATTATGTATACCTACACCAGAAGGATTCGAAGGATGTGATATTCAACACAGCAATGACTAATAGTACAAATATCCACCTCCAGTAAAGTAAGCTCATGGACTATTTCCTAAGCATGGAAGGGGCGGGAGATTTGCCTCCAAGACTGGGATTCACAACAGCCAAGATGATGAGTGCTAGGATGTGGAAAACAGATGAGAAACACCAGGATGTGGTTGCAGTGGTATCTCTATGAGCTCAGACACCCTTGGGAGGCTGGTAATCAAAACCTAGAGTTCAAGCAATACAATCTTGTGGAAAGATAGATTTGCGGTGTCCTTTTATATCTCCTTGAGTCATTTCCAAGTGGTAGATGATTTTTCTGCAGAAAGATACAGAAAAGTAGTAAACTCCATCTCTCTGCATACTCTGACAGTAGGCTACTGCTTCTTGCCTTCCTGGCTATGTACTCACTCAAAATTAGCAGAAGTCCCTGTCGCTTGCTGTCCTGGATATTCAAGTGAGTCACTAGAGTGGTGGGCTCATCTCCTGTTAATCTGAGGTAGATAACTGCTGTAAGTACTAGAGGAAAAGGCCTACTTCCATTGTTTCCATTGTATGCATTATAGTTCAAGTGAATTAAGATCTAAGCATTTAATTGGACTTCCAGGAACTCACACTCATGGATACCTGTTTTCTGTATCATGTCTAGACCTAGGCAGTACTTTTTTGTTTTGATTTAGTTGCTTACTTTGGTTAAGACTGAAATGCAACCCACATGCTACCATGCATTTATGTACATCTGTAAAAACTTTCAGTGTTCAGAGAAGATTTGGCAAGGACTATCCAATAATTAGCATGTTTTGGGTATCTAACCGTCTTTTACAGGTTTTCTAGAAATTATCTCCCATACTCAGCTACCTACATACCACACTATGTATCTAAGCAGCCTATTGAATGCGTGTCTCAGAACTTATGGAGCTGAGTCTCCGCTTACCTGCCCTGTTTTTACCTGATCTGCATTATATCTGAGGGTGTGTTCAGGCATGAGGAAGCTACAGAAAACTGGTTTTGCCTTTGTGTTCACATATGATGATACTGTCCTAGATGATCCTTGCAGTTAATCCCTGAGGTCTCTCAACAGATGAGAGGGAACCACGCTCCCCCTGGGAAATGACAGCCACACACCCTTCCCTCATGTCAGTCTCAGGGAAAAAGCTGCTGAAGCAGACTTACTTCAGTCAAGCATGGAGCAGTTCAGTTCTGAGGTAGACAGCAGCCCAACAGCCAATAAAAAACAGGTTTTTTTTGTGAAAGTGGGAGACCATTTTTTTTTCTTCAATGGAATAGGTGGGTGGATGTTGTGCTTCAAGTCTCTACAGCAGTTCAAATTTTTGAGCTTGTCAGGCAGTGTGTAGCTGTTTTTAAGATAGGTTTATGAGGATTTAGTCTCTGTTATGATGTCTCTATATCCTTTTCAACAGAACTAGTTAAAAAGTTGGGACAGAGTTTCACCATGTACCAGTGTCTTCCACTGTAACATCAGCCTGAATAGATAAAATACAAGATAAAGAGCTCCATGTCTCTTTTTGCACAGCTAGTACTTTTGGTTCTTGGGTACTGCAGCATCCCCCAAAACATCAGAATGACTGTAAAAATTGGAAGGAAGTTGCACAGAATTTTTCTATTTTCCTTATTATTTATCTCTGGCTGAGGAAAAGACTCACAGCGCACTGCTTTCTGCATTTGTTACAAACCCTGACATAAGACAGATATATTGGAATGTGAATATTGAGTCATAAGTGTGAGAAAATAACAATGACTTATTTATTTATTTATTTATTTTCTTTCACCCTTTGTCAGTATTCCTTCATTTTAATGGCTAGCCAGTCCCTCTAATGGCAATCAGCCTCCCTGACCCATTGGGAAGGTGTGATACCAACAGCTCTGAGCACAACCTACAGAAAAGCTGAGATCAGAGAACAGGAGGGTGCTTTTTACAAGCTCAGCATTAACATTCCTGTTTCACAGTCGTGACAAGGATAATAACAAGAAGTGGCACAACATAAACATGGTCTTTTCAGAGTGACAGAAATGCAAATTGGAAGTGGTGTGAAAAGTCCTTATCCATTCTCATTACATCCTCAACATGGTAACCACTGTTCTCTGAAACCACTGTGTGTTCCTTCCCCGTGAAATATTCCCTTCCCTTCCCTTCCCTTCCCTTCCCTTCCCTTCCCTTCCCTTCCCTTCCCTTCCCTTCCCTTCCCTTCCCTTCCCTTCCCTTCCCTTCCCTTCCCTTCCCTTCCCTTCCCTTCCCTTCCCTTCCCTTCCCTTCCCTTCCCTTCCCTTCCCTTCCCTTCCCTTCCCTTCCCTTCCCTTCCCTTCCCTTCCCTTCCCTTCCCTTCCCTTCCCTTCCCTTCCCTTCCCTTCCCTTCCCTTCCCTTCCCTTCCCTTCCCTTCCCTTCCCTTCCCTTCCCTTCCCTTCCCTTCCCTTCCCTTCCCTTCCCTTCCCTTCCCTTCCCTTCCCTTCCCTTCCCTTCCCTTCCCTTCCCTTCCCTTCCCTTCCCTTCCCTTCCCTTCCCTTCCCTTCCCTTCCCTTCCCTTCCCTTCCCTTCCCTTCCCTTCCCTTCCCTTCCCTTCCCTTCCCTTCCCTTCCCTTCGACTGTCCTGTAATACTTACTAAGCTTTTCTACTTCCATGGGACTGAATGTGTTTGACCCTATTTTGATGTGGCACTGAATAGCAAGGCAACAAGAAAAGCAAACAACAACAACAACAAATTATACAATAAAAACATTCATCATGTAGTTATAAGTTCTAAAAGGGTTTGAAAGTCTAGTGCTTTGTCTTTCCCATTTCATATGGTCCTGCTGCTGGAAAAAAAAAAAAAAAAAAAAAAAAAAAAAAAAAAAAAAAAGAATCCCTGAGGTTCCTGTTGCATTTCTCCTATAAATGATTCTCTTTGATCAGAATCCAGTGCAAGCAGGGCTTTTTTTTTTTTTTTTTTTTTTTTTTTCAGTGTTACAGAGGCAATGATTCCATATCACAGCACTGAAACTCTTGACAGCTCAGTGGGGGTGAGAAGAAGAAGCAGGATTATCTAAAAAAGAGAGAAAAAAGAGGAAGCAATTCAAAGTCAGGCCAAAGATGACAGGAGAATCAGGATAGCAGCTGTACAAAATTGTACTTGATCTCTGCCAGAGATGTGGTATGTAGGGGTGAATGACAACTTCTAATTAAAATTGTGACTGATTACCATGTAAGAAATGACACAATTTGTTGAAGACCTGGAGCCGAAGATGAATAACTTTTATTTGCAGAAAATGCTAATTTAAAGTTATGCATTTTTAGAGGAACATCTGTGGCATATTTTTTGATAAAATTCACTCCATAATTAATTTTTTTTTTTTACTAAAACCTTTAGGTTGTCGTATATCCAAGCACCAACTTTACATAACAGTAAACAAGGATGAAGAAATACTGAAAATTAAATTTGGAAGAGACCCTGACTGTACTTCAAAAGTCCTCATCTGAAATTCCAAGAAAGAAACATTTTAAAAATACAGTATCTACTGTACTGTAATAAATTCATACATCTGCATCAAGTGACTCAGGATATTATTTTCAGAGGTTTCGTATTGTTTACTTGCCATATATAATGTAAACTGGATTCATATCTCTAAGGGACACACGAATGTGAGCATTATTCAAACATGCTGATTCATTTGAAAACATATTTTTAATCTGGATTCCTACTGATATTAGTCAGCTTCTGTACTGTTTTCTCTTGAGAGCTGTCTCAAACATTGTCCAAGTTGATATTTTTCAATACACAAGTCCAAATCATTGTCGCCTCCTATTGGTGCCTTAACATTTCTTAGATGGTGCAAAGCTCCTCTGAAGTTACTTGGTACAGTTTTCTAGGCATGAAGTTTTTGGGTAGCCAGCTGTTGGTTTGTTGCCTATTCCCACAGTTGTAACTCCACAAAAATTTGTAGGAGCAGCAAGGAAATGGTAACTGTCTGGGTATTGCCATGCTCTCTCTTGAACTCTGTCTGGACATGGCCTAGGTCATTGAGACGGAGCCTGGTCAAAATACACATTAATGACAATGCTAATGGTTACACAGCATGGATGGTCACTAAACACTGGCCCAATAGAAGCCTCTGTAGACTTTTTTTTTTTTTTTGTAAATACGCAGTTCTTATACCCCAGCTGATACCTTGTCGATGCAGAAGATAAATTTAATTCTCCTGACTTCATCTTCTCCTCTACATTTGACTAACTAGGCTCCCTGTGCTGTTCTTATCATTAAGAAACTCCCACCCATCATATCAACTCTATGCTATGAATGGTACTTTACATGATCAATTTGAATCTGACTTATTTCTGTCAGAAGAAAGCATCCCGTGGATTTCAATAAGATTCACTGTTTCGCTGGTCAACTCTATGTATTACTTCGACCCTTTAGAAGAACCAAAATAACACAGACTGAAATACTGAACAGTAGGTTATGCAGCATATATAACTTGTCTGCAAGGGAGACAGCTCAACTGTGCATAGATTTACATTACATAATGATGGGTACTTTGGCTTTTAGAAGAAACCACTTTTTTGTTGTTTTAGAGAATTTATTGAGTCTTCCCATTAAAAACAAACAAACAAACAAACAAACAAACAAACAATGTATGTTTCTATGGCATTTTTATATCTAAATATTTAAAATATAGTGTTTAATATTTTTAATAAATTAATATCTTAACATAAAGTCACATAGATAACTGTTTTCCAAACACCATTTTTCCCCCCACCTAGTTCTAAAATTCAATTGAATTTTTACAGTTAAAGGTAAATATGGAGTCTGAGACATTAATTACCAACTTTTCACACTCTACAGAGTTATTATATAGCTCCAGGCTATTGCTAGCTGATCTTGGTTTTAAAAATATGGAAGTAGAGAGCAAAAAAATTTACATTTTTTTTATGCCTTTGTTTATGCCTACAGTTAGCTTTACAGCACAGAAAGTGAAACCACATTTTGCAACTTTTTTATACTCTTTCCTTACGCAAACCACATTTAGAGAACAGACATACAACAGCCAAGGACAAATTTTAAGTCTACATTCCTGATTTTTTCTGAAATTACACAATATAGTAAGTTACAAATATGCAAACACAGTCTCTCCCTGTGAAGATAAGGAAACACAAGATGAAGGCAAAATTAACTAGCAAATATGAATGCACTTCTGTGCAATGCTTACCTTTCCATCTAGCCTAGGAGACAAGGCCTTAGAGCAGTTAAACTAAATGTCTTTCAATTCAAAGTTCAAAAACTAAAGTTTTTGAAGTTTTGAACATAGTTCAAAAACTAAAGTCTTTCAATTGGGACATTTCAGAGCTGTGGGCATAAGAGGTCTTGAGGACTGCTCTTATAATACCAAGAAGATATCTTTATCATCCAGAGTTTTGAAGTATATTACAGGACCAAAAAATAGTTTAGAAAATTGCCCAAAATAAAATAAAAATCCTGTTAGAAAATCAATGTGCATTTTCTCATGCATAACTGAAATAATTGGTGGCTTCTGTTATTGTCATTGGTGGAAAAATGAGCAAAGGAAGTTTGGGAATCCCTAAAGTATAGAGGTGAATCACCAAATCCATTCCCTTACTTTTTAGACAGAACCAAAACATAACTTCATCCTAGAACTCTGGACATATAATCCTATGTTAATATTCCTCTTGGTAGGATTAGCATTTTGGAGACAGATCAAATAATGCATATCGTTAAGCCCATTTGCTGTTGTGCCAACATTGGTCTAGATTTATCTCACTATATTTAGGTACCTAACTAAGATGATAGAGCTCTGACTGGATTTACCACCCTATGGGAATGCTTATCTCTACTCTGTTTTCTCTAGTTTTAGGTACCAGAAAATAGACTTGAACTATTTTATTTAGCAGTAGATTTTCTTATTTCCTGCTTACACATTGGTGTACTTAGAAACAGAAAAATGTTGTCTTCATTTATATTCATCTTTATTTTGATAGGTTAAATCAAATTTTCCAGCTTCATTCCCCATATAGGTTGATAGCCAAGTGGCATTTCCTGCGTCTAATTCAGCTCGAGTTCTTCCTTCTCACATATGGGTGAGTAGAAAAATATACAGTCTTGCACATCAGTGCTCACCAGAGCCTTGTACAGTAGTACTAGTATTTCCTACTCTCCCCATATCTGCATTGTTATATAGCAACGCCTTGCTGTTTTTTTGACTAGTTATGAGATAATATTATTTTTGGAATTACAGGATGTCCACAGGAATCTCCTTCACACAAAATATAAAATTGACCCAAGTTCACTACAAATTTGAAACTGCCTGTGTTTATGATCTTACAGCTTTCAAGAATTGGCTTGGTTTTAACTTTGAACATATAAAAGCCAAACTGTAAGTGAAACCTACAGGGGAGAGGGGACAAGAAATACTTTGTATTCTTAACTGACAGCTCTGCAAATTCAACCTGAAACCCAACAGCTAAGTTGAGTTATACCCTTTTAAAAACTCATCACCCATATAGAAGCTTCTGTAGATGAATTAAGATACCAGTAAAACCTCAAGTACTCCACACTTTTCGGTAAGTTTATACAGGTGCCATTTGTTAGTCCTGCATTTTTAACTTTGCCAAGTAGTTCTGGTAATGATGATGATGGTGCACATAAATAAAGGCCTAACAGTCCAGGATTTATTTATTTTTTTTTAATGCGTGGCTCCTGTACTGCTCTCTGCATTGTGGTATCTGAGTAGATACTGTACCATTACCAGAAGCAAAAAGCAGAGAAAGTATCATTTCCCAGCAGATTTGATCCTGAAAGGACATAGGGACAAAACCTACTGAATATATTGGTATAATTTTCACTGAAGATCTACACTTTAAAAGTACATGTTGGTTTGCTTATTGCTTAGCATTAGTCTTGTTCTAATGTTTTAAAATTTCGATTGAGGATCTAAAAGCATCACTGTCGAAAAAGACATTATTTAAAAACAGTGAATATATTTCTGGGTAAATATTGAAGAGATTATTTTTAAAAGGATAATATTGTCTAAAAGCTGTAAAATATTAACTATTCCAAGCACTATCTGCTTCTTTTAGGCTTTCCCAGTATCATACATTTAAATAAAATATGTAAAGCTGACATTTTATGTCATCTCTCTATAAAATAGGGCAAACTCATAAACCAGTCTGAATGCAGATGATAACAATATACAGCTTTGGTTCAGAGACTGCATATTCACAAATCCAAGTGCCTTTTGAAGTTTGATCCGTTATATTTGTCACAGACTTCTTCTGGCTACTCAGGACCAGTTCTCTCCTTAGTTCTATGAAAATAAGGGTTGGTGGGAAATACAGTTATGATAGCTACCACTTTGGAGATAGCCTGTGCAAAGACCACTGTCTCATTGAATTTAAGCTGAAGAGCAGAGACAAGCTCCCTTTTGTAATACTGTGTCAGGCTGTCTCCAGATCAGAGATGGAAAATAACTCATCAGATCCACTTGTTAATAAGTGATACCTCTGCTGGGCAATGTTTTGTGTGTGATTATCATGTTACAAGTTTTGATTTCATATGATGGTGCCAATCTACTTCAGATTTCTCCAAAATGATCTTCTGGCAGGTCTCACATTTTTACTATCTTTTTTCCCCATTGATAGGATCCTTGATGAGAGGAAAGACAGAGAGAACCACAAAGCTCACAATCAGACTTGAAAACAGGGAATGTGACATTGTGGAGGCTGATGACACAACTGCATGTACTAAGAATATCCTCACAGGAAGCTACATATGAATGCATTACATGGACATGACTCAGATCCCAACAATCTACTTAGCATGTCTGCTGACTTGAACACTGTGGCAGCAGAAAGAAGAATCTCCAAAATAGCATATTGACAGTGCCACTGTAAATGGCTGTCAGGATCTATTTTGACTGTTAAAACTTGAAAGCAGGTTAGACCTGAACAACGAATTGTTTGATACCCTCTCTGGGCCCAGGTAATACTTTACAGCTGAAGCAGTCCTGTAGGAGCCCACCAAGAGATTAGGTTAAATAGTAGTTGCATATTCCAAACAGTGATGGGGAGGTATCTGGAATGTTAGGAAGAACTATTTGGGTTCTAAATGACCATACAAAAGTGGTTTTCTACCTCCTGCATTCAGAACTGCACCATAGTTTGGGTTGTTTATAACAGTGAGAAAATACCTCATTTCAAACATTTATGCCACTAGCAAAGAGCTTTAGTGTTGTAAACCAAAGTAACAGATATATACCAATTTGTAGCATATTCTCAGTATGTGTGAAGCAAGCAGAAAGATTTTCCATGAGATATGCAGCTGGTAAAACCTGGAGTGCCTCTTGTGGCCCACATTCACAGCTAGTGTAAATCAGCACTATTGTCAGCAGAGGTGCATCAGTTTCTCCTAGCTGAGAGTCTCACTGAAAAACTTAAGTAATGCAATATTTATTGTCACTAGCTGATGACATCCAGTTATGGGTTTTCAAATCATAACAAGTTAGAGTCTTTATAATTATTATTATGACCAGACTGCCTAGTGCAATGATAATCTGTGAACTTCACTAAATTGTGGCATTGTTGGATGGGTGCTGTGTTGATCAGAAGCAGGTTATATTTCTTTGTGAGTTCTGTCTTCATATAAGTCTTCAAGTTTAATAAAGGATTTTATCCAAATGCAAAATTAAAGTAATGATATTAGTTTCCTTAAATTGGGAACCAGGTTAATGAACAGTTTTAAAGAATTCTGACATGGCCAGATAGAAGTCAGGTGGAACTGTAATGTATCTTTGCTTTCTCCAGCATGGTCTAGCCCCATAAATAATAATTATTCCAACATGCATGTTATTAAAACCACATTTTATTTTTTTCCACTTTTATATCTTCAGTTTTAGTTTTATAAACATTCTAACAGGCCATTCTAACTTTAAGGATCTAGTCGGTGGTAAATCTTTAAATCAAATTGAATATATCAGGAGGCTGTACACAGGTGAGAAAGTATCAGTTACAGCAAATATAGGATACAGATGTTTATAGAGAAAAAGGAGAAAGAGGTTTGGAAAGAGTCAGATCTTTAAAGAGAGTTTCACTTATACGCTATTTTATGACTCTTTTAGAGAAGCTCAAACATTCCATCTAGAGATTTACTCTGCAAGGCCCTTGATTTTAACAAATATACTTGACAACAGAATGACAAATAAATGAATGTTCCAAATTCACTAACCATCCTTCCCAAATCAGCGTTTTGTTAATATCACTGGCTTAAGGAGTTAAAAAGAAGTTATGAATGCATGTCTTAGGGGAATGTTATTTTATATAGAAAGCAAAACTAGATTTTATGATACCAATGAAAAAAACCCACAGATTTAAAAATGACCCACGCATTCCATCATAAGCAATGAGTGTTGATTCTAACTAAAATCTGGACTGCTTCATGGGAAAATACATATATATATATATTTTCCTTTTAAGCACCGTTACTAAAAATGAGTGAACTCACCCAGGCCACACTGACTATGGCTCTATTACAGTCATTCTCAATACATTCCTGTGCAAAGTAATACTGAGTTAGGCAAAGATCAGATGCTAACAAATGTAGTCCATGTTAATACTCTTAATCCAACAAATAGTTTAATGGCAATCCCAGAACTGCGGTGTCATTGGTGGGTGTGGTAGACTGTATAGTCCTATATGAGTATGTGATAAAGGACAGTCAGATGTTCCCATTTTTCTGTAACCTCTCTGAAGCTCTGTGATTCATAAGAATTGAAACATATTACAATCTCACCTGTAAGATGTGACCGTGTTACAAAGGCATGTGCTGAAATAGTCTCTCATAAAAAATGTACACATCTAGCAATGAGCAATGAGAAACTGCACTTGAGTCACTGCCTGACTGCAATCCTGCAATGACTCGCTGTCTTTCCAGCCTTAGCCAAAATCCATATGCAGCTAAAAGGGAGAAATTTCAGAGGTTGTGCATGCAAGTATCAACTTTATGCAACATAATGCTACCTATCCATTGCCATCCATGCAGCTCAAAACTTCAGCCTATTCAACTTGGGTAGAGCTGAAACAGAACCAGAATGACCTACAGCGTGTTTATTGGCAAGAAAACACTGATACAATCTCTATGTTAACTCACCTACTAGTGTTCATGAGCAGCACTTTTTAGCAGCATTAATGGGATGGAAGAAACTGTTTTATCTTTCCAAACAAGGTCATAGTATTTCATATATTTATACCATCTATGTTAGAATACAGAGGTATAACCAGGGAGGAATCTTTCTGAACCCAGAGATTTCTATCAGGCCCAGAGCATTGAAGCACAACTCCTCAGGAGTGCTGGCCACAGTGAAAACACTACAACATGTTCTCAACTCAGTATATGGCTTGCCTAAAGCTATCAAATTAGATTAATGGTCTTTATCCTTATCTTCAAGGCCCACAGTATCCCAGAGGTACCATTCAAACACTGGGTAATTCAGTATTCTTAACATTGTATGTATAAAACACATGCATACTTATAAACAAAATTCAGAACAAACCTCTGCTCACAGTCTGATTATGAGAGAAAGGTTGTGAATATAGTAAATTTATTTAATGATGTCTTTACAGGCAGGTAGTCTGCTGAACACTGTAAAGCTTATGTAAAACAAATGGCGTTTACTGTAAGACTGGCTTCAAAAGCATTTGAAAAGAATATGGTCCCTTAAGGTTTCCTTATAAGCATGATAATGGTAGGGCATCTTGTCATATTCCCATGCTCTCTCCTCATGCAAAAATTACTTTGCCAGTCTTGAAAACAAAAAACAAAACAAAACAAAACAAAACAAAAACAAACAACAAACAAACAAAAAAGAAAATTATCCCAAGATGAGAATTTGACTAGTGTTTTTCATAGAATACAACTGTATTTTACTAAGAAGCTTTAGAAATGTGAAAAAAAAAACACAAAACAACTGCAAACCTGTAGTACAATAATTAATACACCAACTATTAAAGGAAGTACAAAGTAATTCATGAGACAGCAAAGAGCTTCCATGACAGAAAAGGTCAATAATGAGTATATCTGTTCTACAGGAAAGATGTTGTAAACTAATTTACTGAAGATTAAAGTTCCTGAATTTGTTCTGTTTATTTATTTGTTTTCTTACAGACTGCTGTTAATAGGAAGTCACAGTATTGCTTCATAACAAATTCATGCAATGCAACGCCTTTATTTTCAGGCATGGCTTGCACTACATCCACAGGGTAACAAGTACAGAAGGTTCCGTGTTAATTCTTAATCAAAGCTTTAATAAGTCTAAAGCAGCTGCCTTTTCTTAGAAAAAGGGCAGTCTGCAATCCAACACTTAGGTTGTCCTGTTGAGAAGGAGATCAGAAACAGAGATGCAAACCCAAATCCCTGAAACGTGCATCTATTAATAATAATAATAATAAATAAAAAATAAAATTAAAAGTACATGATAGCTGACATATTACTTTCCTCTCCCAAGTGAAAGATAATAGGCTGGATTACTCCTACAGTTAACAAAGGAAACTACTGCTCTTACAGATTAGGAAAACTTTGCAGTTCATTGCAGGCTTCTATTCTGTGAACACATGGACTGTAGATGCTTTATTACATGGGCAGCTTCCCTGCCTTTAAGGTTCAAGCATGTATGTTTCAGTGAAAGAATAAGCATATATTTAGGCAAATAAATTAGGATTGACTGGATTCTACCATTGGCTACTAGAGAAATAGTAGTTTGCATTGACAGCAATTCATTTTGACCATGTGGTTAGATAAACTGCATGACCATCACAACTAGCTTGGTTTCCACAGGTGTTTATGTTTTAAATGTATTTCATTTTAAAAATCTGAACAAAGATCTGATAGAAGTTATGGTTAAGAAAATAATAGCAGCAACTAAGATTTATCATGATAACATCATACTTTGAGATGTGGGTATAAATCCGTCCTTCACTGGCAGATAGATCTTCCTGAATTTCAGATCTACTGCTATAATGTCACAGTCTGATGCAATGGTAGCTTGATCGCTTGATCTAAGATGAACTCTCACCATCAGTTCCCTATAGCTCTGTCCTATGCATTAGCATAAAAAAAAAAAAAAAAAAAAGTAGAGGAAGGATTTAAACCAGCAGTTATCAAACTCTTGATATCAATAGGCTGATCTGAAATGTTAGCATTTCTCAGACAGCTATGCAACTTTAGCCTCAAACTTCTAATTAAAAATACTATAAAGGACATGTATGTTTCATTAATATGGTTAAATGTGATTTACCATGAACTTCAGTATAAGAACTAAGTCCTAAGCTACCATGATATCTCAAGTGAAAAGTGAGTTGCAGCAAATGCACATGGGTACGTGACATGTATATAACAACTAGATGTATAAAATATGACTTAGTGCCATAATGAGTCAAGAGCTTCTCTGAAATAAAAACAGCAGTAAGTTTTCTCCAGTTGTACTTCTGTTATCCCAAGAAAAATTTCTGTTTTAGAGTTGGGCAGCTGTATGCACTCCAAAAGTTGCATGTTGAACCACCCATACATCTGAGAGCCATTAAGCCAGAAATACTACATACCTAAGCCATCCATTGCAGCCCAAATAACCCCTGATCTCTTCCTTCTCACAGCCAGGCAGCCCCTGTACTTACTGCCCTGCCAGTGCCTGTGGCACAGCTTTAGCAAAGTAACCACGTATTTGACCTAATCGCAGGGCTCTGTTTTGCTCAAAAGCTTGAGCAAAAGTTAGGCTTTTTTTTTTTTTTTTCTGTAATTTTTTACAATTGCCTTGTAACTTGACAGAGTATTGCAGTATAACTGAGAATCTGCCCAAGGGTGTTACAGTGAAACCATTTCTGTAGTCTGGGGCTCTCTATTTGCACCAGGATATGGCTGTGATTAGAAGATCAAAGCCCAACACTGTAAAAGGCTTTTGTACTGCCAAAGCTAACAGGTATAGAATTACCACGCATATTTTTTGTAATCCTGATACTTTCCCCTGTAAATAATTATATTTCCTGTTCGCTTATTCATATCCTTTAAAAATTCAGTTTTATTTATTATATTCAAATTTATTTGCGTGCACTGTGCCCTCTCAACTACTCAAATGTTAATAAAGATTCTGTTTACCATTTGCAATAATAATCATATTTTCATTCTTCCATCTTTATTTGTAGAGGCAGCTTTGTCTACTAGAATATACATATGATTCTCCTCTAGGCTTACCAGCAAGAGACTATGGTATGATGAAACTAATATATTTATGAAAATGTAATTTGCACTCTTTGTGTTAGGGGAAAGTCAGTCACATTAAGTAATGTGCATTTTAGGGGATTTATTAGGTACCAGGAAAGTTATTCATGACTGAGAACTCCCCACTGATGAGGTGTAAAAGATTATTTTGTATCATTTGCAGAATGCCAATGCCTGGGACTGGGATCTCACTTCTGCTGTATCTAACATCATTTAAATTACAGTAAAGGAAGAAAGGAAATGATGGTTGGTGTGGAGGAATGGGGCCAGGTGATGGGCCCATTGGTGGGGATGGATTTATTATGATAATATCAGAGATTTGTCTTAGCTGTGATTTTTATTATTATTATTTTTTTTTTTCTACAGAAAAGTAATATGCATTAATGTATTCATTTCTGCTCCACATGATGACACTGGCAGCACAGTTTCCTGCATGTGACAGCAACATTAACTTCAACAAAAGGAGTCTCCGTTTCAAATTCAGTTAGCCTGCCATGTTATTCTCACTTGAACATTTGTATGGTGAACTGGTGATACAGAAACCAAAAACAAGGAAATTGAACAGAAAATTCCTGCTCTTTTCATAATAATTGTATATTTCTATGAAATAGCATAGAAAACTAGAAGGTGATCCTCTAGCTGACCTTGAACTCATAAGTGCTGAGAAGCTTGTTACCAGGTTTCCTCATCCTCTGTCCTGAGAGAATGCATCTCCTTTACCACACCTTTTATGGGAAACATGGCTTAGGCTATTAGGCTATGTGTGTGGTGGGTATGATGGATGGAAATTTCAGTTCATGTCTAAAGGACGAGTATAAATACCTCGTGTACATAATAACTTGCAAAAGCTGGACTTCTAAAAAATAATACTCCCTAAATGATATTTTTTTTTTTTTTTTTTTTTTTTTTACCATTTAGAGTATTTTCTCAGTGGAAAAAGAAGTTGGAAGGATTATTTTCCTTATATAAAATTAATTCTGTTTTTAAAAGAATGTTTGTTTTTATATTCTCCAAAATGAGACAAAGGAAATAGGAGAATGGAAAGAAAGAAGGAAAGAAGGAAAGAAGGAAAGGGGAAGGGGAAGGGGAAGGGGAAGGGGAAGGGGAAGGGGAAGGGGGAAGGGGAAGGGGAAGGGGAAGGGGAAGGGGAAGGGGAAGGGGAAGGGGAAGGGGAAGGGGAAGGGGGGAGGGGGAGGGGGAGGGGGAGGGGAGGGGGGAGGGGAGGGGGAGGGGGGAGGGGGAGAGGGGAGGGGGAGAGGGTGAGGGGAGGGGAGGGGGGGGGGGGAGGGGAGGGGAGGGGAGGGGAGGGAGGGGAGGGGAGGAAGGGAAGGGAAGGGAAGGGAAGGGAAGGGAAGGGAAGGGAAGGGAAGGAAGGGAAGGGAAGGGAAGGGAAGGGAAGGGAAGGGAAGGGAAGGGAAGGGAAGGGAAGGGAAGGGAAGGGAAGGGAAGGGAAGGGAAGGGAAGGGGAAGGGAAGGGAAGGGAAGGGAAGGGAAGGGAAGGGAAGGGAAGGGAAGGGAAGGGAAGGGAAGGGAGGGAAGGAAGGGAAGGGAAGGGAAGGGAAGGGAAGGGGAGGGAAGGGGAGGGGAGGGGAGGGGAGGGGAGGGGAGGGGAGGGGAGGGGAGGGAGGGGAGGGGAGGGGAGGAGGGGAGGGGAGGGGAGGGGAGGGGAGGGAAGGGGAGGGAAGGGAAGGGAAGGAAGGGAAGGGAAGGGAAGGGAAGGGAAGGGAAGGGAAGGGAAGGGAAGGGAAGGGAAGGGAAGGGAAGGGAAGGGAAGGGAAGGGAAGGGAAGGGAAGGGAAGGGAAGGGAAGGGAAGGGAAGGGAAGGGAAGGGAAGGGAAGGGAAGGGAAGGGAAGGGAAGGGAAGGGAAGGGAAGGAAGGGAAGGGAAGGGAAGGGAAGGGAAGGGAAGGGAAGGGAAGGGAAGGGAAGGGAAGGGAAGGAAGGGAAGGGAAGGGAAGGGAAGGGAAGGGAAGGGAAGGGAAGGGAAGGGAAGGGAAGGGAAGGGAAGGGAAGGGAAGGGAAGGGAAGGGAAGGGAAGGGAAGGGAAGGGAAGGGAAACAGGAGGCTAATAGAGAGTTGCCAGATTCAGAGGAGTAGCTAAAGGGTATGCAACTTTTCAGAACTGCCACCAGTTAAGACAGCCAAACCTTATTTGAGAAATTCAACCACTAGCACAGTTTACAATTAGCTAGAGGTGACCCCTGGTCTTGATGGAAAAGGCAACCTTTACCACCTCTGTGACAAGTTGCATGTACTCTTATGGGGCCTCTATTCCAACCCCCCCCCCCCCCCCTTTCTTACCCTAACACGTCCTTCTTGACCTCTCCCTCCAAACAAGATTTCAGCTTCATCTCCTCACTTATCTCCAGCCTGTCAGTACCCAGCTCATCCTGCACCACTCTCATCCTGCACACTCTGTTATATATCCCTCTATGGGGATGCCTAGCCACTTTCCTCAACCCTAAAATTACTGGAGACATAGGTGTCAAGAAAAGTGAGCTAACAGAGAGGTGTAGGATGGTATAAAGCAAAGCACAGATGATAGATCTTCTAAGAACTTGATGAATACCAACTCTGATTCCTGTACACCCACTCACTTGTCTGCGGGATGAGGTTAGTCAGTCTGTAAGAGCCTACATTAAGGAACCCTAATTTCCACCACCTGCAGCTCACTTAAGAATTTGCAGAACTTCCAGGATATGAAACACTGCAGAATACACCCTTGGGCAGAATAGGAAGATGGTTTATTTCATAGATCAGAAAGAAGTTTTGGAACTTACTCAAATATCTACCTTTCCTGATGTAGACACATATTGAAAACTCAATGGATAACAAAAAGAAAGACATTTAAAAAGGAGAAATCAATTTGTTCTGCATTCAGCACAGAAAGCCTTGGTTCAGTCCCCAGGCATGGGTGGGGGAGTACAACACTCCATAGGTGTTTCAATGAAGAACAACCAGGCAAAAACAAACAAACAAACAAAACAAAGCAAATGAAAAACAGATGAATGATGCTTTTACACTAATTTATGACCAATACCTTGCCCTTGAGGCCTTGATTCAACTTATATTCTACATAAGCCTTGGTACTTCTTGTGGCTCTAGGCTTTCAGAGGCATGGAGCCAATAGGAAATGCCAGGCTCAGAGACTTAAGTGGAATTTAGGCTGGGGGAAAATTGCCTGAAGTATATTCATTATAGAATTATTTTTCTGTGATATTTAGATAACTATAAACTGTATCTGCTTTTGCACTTAGAATAAATTTTTTCAGGTTTTCTCTATGCCAACTCAAAAATATTTTCAATCCTTTTCATTTATTATAAAAGTCAGGCAAAACACTGATAATAATGACAAAGCCATGTAATGTATTTGAGTGTGTTTTGAAAGGATACCTGCAAGGTAACAGGAAAGAAGGAGCTAGATTGTGTTTGATTTCACTTCTAATAACATTTCAATGAGTAATAGAAGTTTCCAGGTGATTTTCATGAACTTACAACTAGGCTGCTGAAAAACCCTGATCAACAACAAATGATTAAAAGACATTTGCACTGAACAAACCTGTAAGAGTTGGCTCTGGGAGTCCACTAAATGCTTAGTTCCAGATTTTCCAGTGTATTTTTGATTTGAACATTTCAAAAGGAGTCTCCCCTCTAGTAACACCTTTATTGCAGTACTACTCCAATTTAATGGAAAGTGTATTTGTGAGAAATTTGCAGACAATGCTTTTACTGAAAATTTACAGGTCAGACATTAAGAAACTTAGGAAATTCATTGTGATGTCACTTAATTGTTCAGTATGTGAAAAAAAAAATCATAAAGGAGCATAATTCATCCTTCCCCCCCCCCCAAAATGAGCTTTAATTTAGTGATTCCACATAAGCTAATAACAATTATTAGAAATAATATCTCAAATTATATCTCAAATATCTCAAATATATCTCAAATATATCTCAAATATCTCAAAAATATCTCAAGAAATATCTCAAAATTTTCAGACTGTGCTTTCTGTTACAAAAGCATGTTTGAGAAGAGAATGATACAGAGTGGGGAAAAACAAAAGGCTGCAATTCTCCAAAGTCTCAAACAGTGAGTTTAACAATGGCTGAGCTTCCAAGGACATTCATCTTTCATTTCAGTATACATCACAAAATATAGTTAAAGTGTAAACAGAGGAAGCATTTTACCCAGAATTGGAATTATTTCAGAAGCCAAAACCATATCATTTTATTTTAGTAATTGCCTATCTGCTGTAATTACCTATGTTTAAACAGTTGGCCAAGAATTTATAAATGATTATGTGGAGCCCCTCCTAGGACTGGAAAGTGACAATGACTTTAATTTCCTAGGCATTCACAGGGGAAGATGGCTATTGTGTGTCTGGGGAAAGCTTGCCTAACTGCCATGTCTCCACAAGCCATGGACAGTGAACACAAATGTTGATGGCCTAGAATGGGGCAAATGGGCATTAACTCTCTTGGGAGAGATTTGATCTTGGCTTGACAAGAGCATGTTCTAATCCCAATGGGATAATTTAGGACACCTTTTTCATTTTTCTATTTTCAAGAAAATGATGAACCTAAATTCTGATGAATAAATCACACAAAAGAGGCCACATGCAAACACCTGAGGCAAAATTCCTTACCTTAGACCAACGGATGGATTTCGTCTTTCAAAGGATGTTGAAAATGTGTCATTGATGTGATGTCAACCTTACTATGGGTCGTACATGAACTCTGTGCTTTAGACCAGAGTATTTTTAATCAATGTTCTAGACATCTTCCTGAATTTTATTTAGTTTAGAGAAGCTTTTTCAGCTGTTCACTCTGCAGTGGAGTTTCGTGATCTTTACAGTATACAACAGAATCAGAAGTAGGTGAACAGGAAGATGGGTAGCAAAATTTTGCCCAATCAGCACATCTCAGGACTGTATTTCATGCACATTTGTGAATGCTACCTTCTGGGTGTTCGTTCCTATCAGTATTCCTTTGTAAATGACCCACAATCAGTCTCAAGTGGATGCTTGAAGTACTACTACAATATCGATTGAAGGATTATACGCCCCCCCCTCCACCCCCCCCCTCGAGCACAATGGAAACAGGTGCTTGAACTAATGCATTCTGGCATAACAGGCATTTTGGACACCATTGGGCCACCCAGAGCACTTCAAAAAGAGAACAGAATGGTAAGAGAAGTATTAGACAAGTGTTCTGTAAGAGCTAATACGTCTTAGTATTTGTTATAATACAGAGCAAAGTATTATGCATCCAAAGATCAGTTTTGAAAAATCCCAGTGTTAAAAACAGTTTAAAATCTTTCGTTCCTTCAGATATGTGAAAATACTGTAGCTACCAACACCAGCCTCCCAGGATTGCAAGGCAGAATCACATACATCTCAGCTTATCCACATGAAGAATTTACCAAGTATTTGCCGTCCTTTATGATGGTTATGAATTGCTGCCTATTTTCTGGTGAAGTTTGTCAGTAAGATCAATTACTGGAATACAGTCCCATTTTAGTGTGACTTCAAATATGCTAATTTTTAATGTGAAATAGTAAACTTGCTGAAGAGTAATTTTTCCTTCCAAAGAGGTTTAATTATTTAGCCTCCCCATTCTCTTTGATTGATGTATATTCCTTTTGTTGGCTACCGTGACAATGAAGAAATCCAGGGTAGAATGTGAATAAAAACTGTCTGTTCCCTCAGGTATATAACTTTTCTCTAAGTTTTCTTTGAAGTAGCTGAAGCAGCAGCAGTAGTCTGCTGAACTACTTAAGCCGACTGTAGAAGTATTTTATTAATAAGTACAGTTTTATTGAATTGTGGGGAATAACTGCTAAATTGACAAGGAACTCTGCCCCTCTTGAGTTATTCTGAACTGCCTCTGTTGATCACTGCATTATTTCCTATTAGCTTTAGACAGAGTGTCAAAGGGGCTGTTGGTCTTGTGAGTGTTGGTGAAAAATCAGGCTGAGTAGGGCTAAGCTGATGCTTCATGCAGTTCGGGATAGCCTCTGTTTTCAGAAGGTTGGTCTTGAGACTACAGATCCAGATTTTCTTTCAGCAAAGCAGTTCATTTTATGTGATGTTCTCTGACCATTTGAGAAAGTTGAGATGATCTAGTGTAGTGTAATGCAGGAGTTTCCCCACTGCTGGAGTATAGAGAGAGCCAAGTCTTTTATCTTGCATGATGAAGCACATAGAGGTTTTATCTGATTGAGTATTTGGGAGATGGTCCTGGGCACTTTCAAAGATTCAGTAAAGCCAACAACAACAACAACAACAACAACAGAAAGGTTGTAAGAACATTCATTTTTTGTCATTATGATACTACATATCAGGCCATTTAAAATTTCTATCCTTACTAGTGCCAGGAGCAATAACACCTGGAGCATTCTGCTTAAAGTGATGTCTGAACCACTTACATTTATTGGCATCACAAATTTAAACCCTTCCAGCTTTATTCCTGCTCTTTCTGTTTCTGGGCAGTACAGGTAAAGACATGTAATTCCACGTCTAGGAAGTGTTCAGCTGAGATCTTTAACCCTAATTCCAACCATCTCAGCATGACAGGATGAGGTAAGACTTTTCTCAGCTTTGGTTTGCATAGTTAAAGTCAGCTAAAGTGAACTTTGTGGTCAGGTACAGCTGCAAGGAAGAGGTTTTCATTTCACACAATGTTGGTTATGTCCAGTTTATCCCGAGACACTTTACAGAGTGATACACTTTTGTGCACTGCAATGCTCCATACGAAGGTGAATATGGCAGCTATTATGTGCTCAGTAAAAGCTGAAAATTACTGTTAGTTTAGCCCTAGAAATGCTTAAATTATGTTCAGCCCTGAATGCATTAGTTTCCAAAGCTTATGCAAAACTCTGCATTATCTGAATATCCTAGTTTACAAGCAGTCCTTTGTCTGTCTGAGTTTTGGGACCATACATTGCACTTAACCAAAGGACATTCACTACAGGTTACAGTAATAGAAGCTGGTTTATAACTAGAGTCACCCAAGCAATGGAACACATAGAAAAATGCATATAGTTCACTCACCTGCCCCTGTCACCTTCTGGCATTGTGTACCAGAAGGCCGTTCACTCACAGTCCTATTTCACAACAAGATACAAAGGGAGATGTCCTAAAGGACTATATCTGTATCAAGAATTTAAGGAAAGATTCTTGAATGTTTCAGCTCTTCTTTGGTTCATAACTTGGCCTTCATAAGAAAAAAAAAAAAAAGTAGAATGGTTTATACTATTCCACTAAGAGATATTGCTTATCAAAACTGAAAGACTTCAGCTGGAAGTTTTATTTTTTAATTATTTATTATTATTATTATTATTATTTTGGGGGGTGGGGATTAATTTATCCTTTCGACAAAATCTACTTTTTTGGGTCAAAATTTGCTGTTTGGACATTTTCACATGAAATTATTGTTATTATTTCTGTTTCAAATTACTTTTTTTTTTTTTTTCTCTCAAACATGTAAGCTACTGTGGAACAAAATATTTTTCAAATACTCAACTAAAGGAATTATTTAGATAGTATCAAAAATAAATGCAAAGAATGACTCAGACTGTTTGGGGGGATCTAAAGCTGGTAGGAATGAACCCTTTTGAAATTTTTGCTTTCTCTCAGTGTGCTGAAAAATCTGTATCCCCACTTCATTTATTTGGAAGTGAACTCATGAGCAAACACACAGAGAACATCTCATAACTGGAATTTGCAAACAGTTTGTACTGCAAGAAATGTTATTCTTAATGCAATAAAAATGCATTCTGGGTCCTACTGTGCAGCCATTCATTTCTGTAAGTCTCAGGACACAGCTAGTTTCTACAGTGCAGCCAGATTACTTGGAAAGACTAGTATATAATGATGCTTATTAAAAGTGTGTCCTTGACAGCAGATCAAATTCTAATGCTGTATTTAAAGCATTCAGCCTCCTTTTTACATGTAACAGAGAGCTAGATAATTTCCTACAGTCTCCACTGGCATCTTATGATGAAGGCTATTGACATGCTCAGTGGGTCTATAGGAGATTTGTTTTTCCTCCAAGATAATAGATGTCTGTGGTGTGCTTGAAATCCTTTGCACCTAGACCTGTAACACAGTGCCATGTTTTTGCCATTCACTCCCATCTGACAGTTGGAAGTAACAGCAAAGAACTGGATTTCCCACAGAGATGAAAGCTGACTTAAGTGTGTCACACACTCCTGTGTGGACAACTCTCCCTGCTGTCTTCTCTCAACAAAAACACATTCCAGGAGGAAGATACAGCCTAAGTGGCATTCTTTATTCTCTTTAGATGTCACATAAAAATGTAGATGGATAAAGGACTGTAGAGAAAAAAGTCCGTCTTTAGGAAGAAATGGCTTCAACTGAGGCAGCCTCTGAGGATTCATTTCCCCAAAATCAGATGGAGTGAGTAACGTTCCCAAACTTTATTTTTCCAAGAAGCTTACTTATACATTTCATAAGATCTCTGCTAATCAAGCAGAGCAGTACTAGGTCTGTTAAAGTTGTTCTGTAGTCAGTTTCCAGAAAAATCTAACCACAATGTCTTAAATTCTAAAAGCAACTAACGTCATCTGATCACTTTGGGATAACAAGATCCCTAGATGAATCTCCTTAATAAACATAGGATCCTTTATTGCTTCCAAATCTCAGCAGTTTCTCCTTTCTATAATGTGTAACAGTAGAGAGAGAGCTAGGTACAGAATTAGAAAAATCTTCATCTATGCCCCTGGAGGGACTGACCCATCAGACAAACGTCTGCAGTAGGCAGTCTGAAAACAACTCGGTTCCTTCTGCTACTCCTCCTCTTGTGCTGCATCTGTCAAACACAAAGGACAGACAGCTCAGCTCATGAGGACTGTGGTGGGGCAGCTGAAGAAGTCACAGCCCTGAGCTGCTACTTACTGCTCCTCAGGCAAAGAGGTTTGCAGATCTAGAGGACATTTTCACTGAAGCAGAATAAGCATGCTCACACAATCATTTATCACATCTCGGCTCTTGGGGCTGCCACTTCCATCTGCAGGATAAGAAGCAATGACTGAGAGCTCACCGTTATGGTTACCTGAATTGAGGCATAAACATCTTTATAGACCAGGGCCTGGAGGAGTATCTTTTGCTGACTATTTGAATCGCATAAACTAGTGACAAAATAGGACTCATTATTCAGCAGTGAGCCTGCTGGCAGAGATGCCTTTGTGCCTCAGCATCAGTAGTGCTCAGGGCCTATAATTTGCAGTTAGAGAGTCTCTGTGGTAGTTTTCCCTTGTGTTTCTGTGCTGAAATTTGGGAGTTAATAGCCTCACAACCTTGTGCCTGCCAAACCTTGATGCCAGTGTTATTGCAAGTTCTCATGGGAAGTTACTGCCACTAGCATAAGAAACACCTCTGTTCACTTCTTGCTTTACAGATTTTATTATACACGAAAGAAAAACACAGAAAAAATAACACAGAAGAAAATAGTTACATACTTGACAAATACTACCCAGGGCTACATGTGCCAAGTCTTAACAGCCAATCAACGTACAACATCTATGCATAATTAGCACTCTCCAAACAGTGCTAATAGCTTCACAACCAGAAACGATGAATAAGAAGCTTAAGTAGTTAAGTAGCTCACAACTAAGAACATATAATGCTACAGGAAAAGCATAGTGATTTTTTTTTTTTGTCATCATTATCCTTATCATCATCAGTATCTTTGTTGTTGCTACTTGCTGATCTGGAGTGTCCCTAGAGAGGAGGACACTCATCCTGGACACCCATCACTGTTCTTGCCTGAATAGGTTTTCCCTTTGCCTTTGCTGTTCCCATTCCCTTTCTCTTCTCCGCTCATACTCAATCGTTTGTTTTTTCCCCAGATATTATAACTATCAACATTAGAGTCAATGTATGTCATGTGCTATGGACCCTGCTAATACCTCTTTTTGCAAGTGGACCTCTCTCACCCTCCCTTGTGCAACCAACAGGAAGTATAAATAGTCATAGGCATGTCAGCACAATATGAGTGTGTATCAGCTTAGAATGTATGGCTGAAAATCACAAGCTTCCACCTTACTTATAAAACACCATGATTTATCAGTGTTACAGAATACAGACAACTTTATTATGCCACAGACCATACTGATTTCCAGTCTGTAAATCAAAGCCATCCTGTGTGCACCAAATTCACCTAATGTATTGAGTTATATGGTTAAAATGTTGTACTTGATCATTTATAACCTGCAATTTACAAGACTTTAATTAAGATACCTCTGTTATGTCCTTGCTATTTTTACTGTATCACTGTATAACTTTTTTTTCAGCTGTATCACATTTGTATTTAAAAATTCTCAAGATGCTTTTGAAATAATTGGAATGATTAACATACAGCTTCTCAAGGTTGCAAGGTCTTTTATTATACAGCCCTTTACACATTATGTTCATTGTTAACTCTGATCAAAATCAACTAATTAAGAATATATTTTACAGTTTCTGTAACTCAGGTTTCATTGGGCTCAGAAAATTTGCAACTGTTTTAAAAAAAGGGAGTATGGGAACCTATATAACGATGTGTATTACTTTCAACATAAATATTCGGATGAGTTTTGTGAAGGTTTGGCTGCATTTCATTCTTGAATGAAATGATAATGTTTAGAAGAAAATGTATAGGATCCTCTTCCAGCTGTAGTGTGCACTGCAATGATACATCACTAGTTAGGTACTTAACTCAGGTTTTTGACTGATTTTTCATTACATTGAGACATAGCATAACCAAAAATCAAAATACAGATCCTTCAGATTCTCTCATCTCTTACTGAACTCTCTCCCTACCTCAGTCTTTACCCCAAATCACTGTTGCTATCTAAGTAAGGACAGGTTCTTGAAGTCAGATTTGATCTCCATCTCTCCCACTCCTTCCCCCCCCCCCCCTTTTTATTTTTTTTAAAGGATGAAGAAGAATTATAGGAATGGCAATAGACAGGTTCAAATCCTGCTACTTGAGAGTTTTATTCATTTTTCATTGTCCTGAAAGGTTTTTTGAAATATTAGAATGGGGTCTATGACTTTGCTACCACAGTGGAATTAAAATGTCATCTTTAATTTCGAAGATATTTAAAGTTCTTTAACTGACTCTTTTCCATCTTTCACTGAATATTTTCACTAGTGGTTTCTACCTCTAACTAGAATTCCAGAGCAGAAAAATAACATCCATCTGATGATTAACAGGCATTTTGAGTATCAGCAAACTCAAAGCATAATCTTGTTCCATTCCCAAGTATTCTATGGCAACTTTGATTGCTGAAGAAGTGGGAGACTGATGAAACACTAGGGAAATCACTTCAATTCTTATTATTGGCTTACCCATCCTGGCTGACTAACGGCAAGCTACTAAAACATTTTTTATTTTTTTATTTTTTTTTACTCATGAGATATTTTCTCGGTTCCATTTTGTCTAAACACAGAGAATGGAAAATTTCTTAAGATATGCAACACATGCAGCACAATAGGTTCCAGTTCTGTCAGCATTCCATAGCTTCATGTTAAAAACATTATGTATACTTACTTATAAGTAAATACTTAGCTTTATGTAGGTTAATATCAGTGTATGATAATCTAAACCATAACAACACCTAAAACATGAAAAGTATTTGCCAAAATAAAAGATGACAGATTCCAACCAAAAATCTGTTCAAATGCATGTAAAACTTACTTTAATAATAGGCTGTTTCTGGTCTGTTAAAATACACATCCTAAAAGCATAGAAAACAGTAGACAGAGAATTATAAAGGAGGCCCTCATTTGCTTTATATTTATTTTTTAAATCTTTTTTCTTTCTGGGGAAAATTTGCAACACTTAACAGGCCCATTACATTACAACAGTGGACAACACGACATATTCCCTTTATCTTAACAAATCCAAAGGTAGAGTTTTCACTGCCCTGGCAGCAAATTGTCTGAGGTACATGATGCTTTGCAGAAAGTCTGGAAGAAATCCTCTTTGGCAGTTCAAAACTGAGTCATGTATTCTACAGAAGATATCATTGTTCCATTTACTTTCTGTTGCATGTAAGAGAAGAGCATTTCTGAGTGATCATAAACCTATTGTGAATTAATAAAGATACCATTTATGGCAACATAGCAAGATTCTGCACTGGATCTTTCAGTTTTAACTTTTGTCTCCTAGTATCTGCTTCATGCTGTGTGTTTCCATTCATCTCAGCAAGTCACAGTGTCAGTGAAAGGTAAGCTATGGCCTGTGTGTGTATTTATGCTGTGGGAGACCTGTCATCTACAAGAAGCTAAAAGCTGTTTGAGGTACCCTTGCAATTCTTGCTATAATGAGAGCATGGACATTTAGTTCACCAGTGACACCTTCATGCATCCTAAATTTAGGTATCTCAATCTGAAGTAAAATTCACAGACTATTTCTTATGCTGCCATGGGACATCAAAGCACCAGGTGGATAGCAAAATCAATTAAATTGCTTCATTGTTTCATTAGATTTCCTCTCTCTCTCAGCTCTTTTTTTTTTTTTTTTAATATTTATTTATTTATTTATTTATTACCCTTATCTTGTAACTTCTGTTGAGTAGCAACCATTTTATTTTGTAAATTAAAAGTACTGGTACTAAATCCATAACTAGGGCTTCTAAATGTGATAATAATACAGTTATATTCTCCACTTTTCTGAACTATTACAAAGTGCAACATAATAGTGCCCTTCAGTCAACTGAACATAATGAGTAGAAGAGAGGTTAGGATGCTTGGATGAGTAAAAACCCTGGTCTGATCTCATGGTCTTTATGCACTCCTATGCATTTTCCAGAAAGTATACAATAACAGCAATGCTAGCAAACATCACTAACTGTAAGTAAATCATGGAATGTATTCACAGAAATATGCCTAATCCCATTTTATGGGGGAAGAAACAAATTGTACAGAATTGAGGGGTTTATGCAAACTCACCCACAGTGCCTAAAGCAGAATTGAGAATAGAGTCAACATCTTCCCTTTCCTGTGACAACTTTAATGTATATTTAAATTACTTATATTCAGAATCTGGATTCTGCCTACTGATGGACACTTAATTGACAACAGTCATGTAGAGCACAGAGCCCCAAATATCCAAGAAAGCAACACAGCTCAGAAGTAATTTTTCCACCAAAAAGGGAAAAAATGAGAGTCTTCATGGGTTCTCAAGTCTCAGTAACCACAACAGCAGACACCTCTCCCTGTAAAAAACAGCAACAGCCCAGAAAATTGATTGTTTGCATCACAAATCTCACAGATTGACAAAAGGAAAACTGCTGAGACAAAGCAAGACCATCTCAGAAAATATGGCAATGGAGCTAAAAAAGTTCAAAATCAAAATGTAATTCTTTGAGTGCTTGGCAAAGAGAACAGTATACTAAATGCAGCATGCAAATAAAAAATCTTTTGGAGCCTGTGGATCTTAGATCAGTCCAACTGCCCCAATAAGAGTAATGATTTCTAAGGTCACATTCTGATCATGATTTTCATAATCAGAAAATCAAGTTCTGAATTAATACCTGCTGATTCAAAAATCAGTAGTAATCTTAAAATAAGTTGGTATTTACATATCCCCGGATACGAAGTTTTGCCCTGAAATTGTTATATCTAGCCTATATCTATATATATCTATAACACACACAAATTTCAGTATTTTAAGCAAAGCATATAAATCTGTATTAGAGAACCGAAGTGCTAAAGAATTGATTATGTCTATATTTAACTATTATATATCATGCGCAAGGACAATTTTTTTTCTGAGTAAATTTATCTTTGTTTACCGTAATTACAGATTTCTATTATTTCTTTTTTCTACAGATATAAGAACTTTCTATCTCAAAAATTTGTTTAGACAGCTATGGAATTTGATTAGAAGAAGTCTTTAACTCCTCCGTGGTAACAGATGAAGCATCTTAGAAGGCAGGCTTCCCAAATATCAGACAATTAAATCATATAACTCTTTTATGAGTATTTTCAACATTTTTTAAAACTGCCCATGAAATCTGGGAACCAAGTCATGACATTCCTTTCTGGCAAACATCTGAGTAGCTTTATCTATCCACTTTCTTGAAAAGAGAACTTAAGGAAAACTGATGTTCCTCACCCCCCCCCCCCCCCCCCCCCCCCCCCCCCCCAAATACTGTGATTTCCACAGTCTAGAAAGATTCATCAATCTAGCTCCCCCCAACTGAGGATTGTTATTCACTTATTGGAAGTATTCAGCTTGTGGACCACCAAAATCAACACAGTTCTAGCTAGTTAGGTGAATTAAAATTTTGAAATAACTCCCAACCATAGACTTTCTCTATGGAACTATTAGAATTTTGGTCTTGGTCTCCTCTTTAACTTTGTATGCTTGTTCCTTTCATACTTTACAAATCAGTTGCACATCAAAAAGAGTCTCTTAAAATAATGCATCAGCAGCAAGTCTTTAAATTTTAGGTGAAAGTTCTAATAACTTCCTTGAAGAAAAAAAAAAAAAAAAAAAAAAGGGAAAACAATCCTGTAAAAGTAAATTCTTTACCTGTTTCAGTATAGCCAGTTTAGTCTTCCTCATTTTTTATCAAATATACACATTTCAATAATAAACTCTCCAAAACATACAGCTTTAGAGATTCAAGGTTCTGGCTCAGTTGGGTAGCTCTAGCTATGATGGAATTTCAGGACTTGGGATTGAGGTGGAATTTGCTCCAGTGCAAATGTAAATGTGTATTGTGTCATAAACTCCACTGCTATATTAGCCCTCAGATGGATAAAACAATGGGATTTAATTTCCTTCCAACGTGTCATGACCAAAACAAAGTCAGCTGTTTAAGATAAGAATTAGGGAAGATTAATGCCAAGAATGAAACTAGACTAGATTATTAATCAGTGCCTTTTATAGCCTTGTTTTATGCAGCTTTCAAAAGCCAGTGTTCAAAAGCCAATGGGAGATGATCTCCAAGTGACAGAATTATAGCCATAACATGATAACATGCTCTGGCAGGAAAAAAAAAAAAAGAAAAAAGAAAAAAAAAAGACTTGGGCACTATACTGTACTGCAATAACATGCTCGCAACACCATATAGGGTAGACGTGTTTGACCAGTGTTAACTAGCATTAATGTGAGTAGTGGATGTAGAGACATATGAGTGATACTAAGGATCCTGAACTTGGTCTGGAAGTCTGCTTCCAAATGTGGTTAGGCTCATTTTTAATATGCACAGATACAGTCTCTGTTCCATTTAGCACAAGCACCATCTGAACAGGAGTTGGTTCGATTTTTTTTTTTCCCCTTTGGATTCTTTCAATATTTTAATGAATGCGAGGCTGTCTTGTCTTTACTAGTATTACCTCCTCATAGCTCTAGTTTTCCTTTGCTAGAACACTCATATGGGTATGCATATGAGCTCAGATCAGCAAGTAAAATGTGTCTTTAATTCCCCTAATTTAGTAGAATAAAAGATATGTCCCCTGCCCTCCCTCCCCTTTTTTTTATTTATTTTTTATTCTGGTTCATCTTTAAATAACTTGACAGTGGACATTTTCCCTAGATAGTCCAACAGGATCTTGTTGGAAAGAAAAGAGAGAAAGAGAGAGAGAAAGAAGAAGGAAAGAGAGAGAGAAAGAGAGAAAGAGAAAGAGAGAAAGAAAGAAAGAAAAATAAGAAAGAAAGAAAGAAAGAAAGAAAGAAAGAAAGAAAGAAAGAAAGAAAGAAAGAAAGAAAGAAAGAAAGAAAGAAAGAAAGAAAGAAAGAAAGAAAGAAAGAAAGAAAGAAAAAGAAAGAAAAAAGAAAAAGAAAAAGAAAGGAAGGAAGGAAGGAAGGAAGGAAGGAAGGAAGGAAGGAAGGAAGGAAGGAAGGAAGGAAGGAAGGAAGGAAGGAAGGAAGGAAGGAAGGAAGGAAGGAAGGAAGGAAGGAAGGAAGGAAGGAAGGAAGGAAGGAAGGAAGGAAGGAAGGAAGGAAGGAAGGAAACATGGAGGAAACTCAGGAGGGATTTATTAGGACAAAATTTTGAACCACTGTACTGCAGAGACATAGCTTTGTACATTCTTGTACAGCATCTTATCTTTAATCAAGATCAGACTATACTAACTGTAATGTAGTCAGGACTTGATAGGTAATTTGAGGCAATGCTACAATGCATATATCTAATAACCACATTAATAAAATATAAAATCAGAAGTCAATGTTTCCTTCCTTCTGTGGGGTTAGGTTTCATATGTTCCTCTTTGTCTGTATCCTTTAGGTTAAAAGGTCTCTAAGGGAAAGATTTTTTTCCCCTGAATGTATAAAATAATAGTACAGGCAAGCACAACTTCAGTTCCCTTTGAGGCTTTTGTGTTTTCTTTATCATTTTAGAAATGGCTGGAAATACTGGTATTGATTCTTTTCTCCAAGAGTTTCTTTTAATAAAGTTGAGATTTTTACGCACTTTTTTATGGCAGTCTGTAAAGGTTACAGCTTTAAAACTGATCTTTTTTATTTTATATTTTATTTGTATTAATAGAAATCATTTTCTAATTTTTGTAACTCATCACAATTTTTAAGGAAAGAAATTAAGATTTCTTTCACTCAAAAAAGCAAATTGAAGTTTAATATTAAGGTATCGTATTTCCTCTAGTATGAAACAAAATAGTTGGGAAAGTATATTCCTTCTCAAACCTTTATAGCTTTTTAAAAATAATATTTTCCCTTTACTCCCTGTTCTGTTCTGACATCTTTAATGGAGATTAACAAGGACATTATTTTTTTTTTTCAGATTTCAAAATTCTGATTTTTTTTCTTTCCTTTTAGAAACAGATTGAAATTAAATTTAAAAAAAAATCAAAAATTTCTGTGACACAATATTTCAAAGAATTTTTTGGGTCTAATCAAAACATTCATGTTTTGCTTTCATTCCTGTAAGACATTTCGAAATGAAAAATCAAAAGATTCTTTTAAAACCACCAAAATGGTGGTTTTCAGCACTTCTGAAGCCTGTCGTTGTTGGTTTTGATTCTCAAAATTAATTTCATCAACCAACAGAATCAAGCATTACAGAACTGATGCACATTGGTGCCACCGGAGGGAGCAGTATGTGTAAACAGATTTTACACGTTAATTTCATAGTTAGAATGTTTCTCCTGCAATTTCATTCATATTAAATGGGACAAAGTTGCTAAGCTCAAAATTAACTTTAAATTCATGTTTAAGTGTCCCTACAAAGTAAATATTTAAGCGTGCACTTACCCTCTTTTGACCCCAGGAAAACATATGTTTCAATTCTTTGCTGAATAGAAATACACTTAAATTCCTCACCAGCATGTTACAGAGCTGTGGCCTCAAGCTTTTAATGAGGGATGCCTGGATATAAGAAGAAAGAGCATCAACCATCATCAAAAGCTCAGACTTTTAATTCCATTGCAATCACAGGAAACAACATGCTTGAGAAAGATCTATATTGGGTTAACGACTTCAATAGTGACATGATACTGATGTAGCATTACTTATTCTCATCAGTTACAGAAGGCCTGAATTGATTTATAATATACTGTAGTGATTCTTTTACAAACCATCACCTCTTTGACAGTGATTTAAAAACTGGGTTAGTTCCAAAAGGGAAAAAAAAAAAAAGAGATAAAAAGATAAAAAAGTAAAAAAAAAAAAGGGGGGGGGGGATTCACTAAGAATAATGTTTATAAAAGACTAGGTCATATTTTTAGTAAGACATTTCCTAATCAAATTCTTATGATCAGTTTAGCTATAGTTTTTCATTCTTTTCCAATCAAAGCTTTTCTTTATACAAAAAAAAAAAGTTTTTTTTTTTTTTTTTAGGGAATGTCATCCACAAAATAAAACATTATGTCAGTGTCACAATATAATCTTATATGGCCATAATCTTAAACTCTTCTCTACATATCCATCATGGCCACTTAAAGTAACATGATATTGAGTCAAATGGATCTTTAATGCAACCTGATATAGTCAATTTCATGTTCTTATCAGATGAGACACAGAATACAGGAGAAATCTGACAGGTTTCGTTAAGAATGTTCTTCAACCTTATTTTCATTTTAAGCCATTTTGAAAGTTGTTTCTTAATGAAAAACTGTAATTTCCTTCTGAACACAAAATCCAGGCTTCAATTGGGTGACAGCTCTGCCAAGGTGCCCTTTCCACCTCCCTTCTGTACCAGAGCTGATCCACATCCTGTCAGTGCAATTTAAGCAACATGGAGGGTCAATATTACAGGCTGAAGGACTGTCCATAAAGAAGACAGATGTCAGTACCAAGACACTTCTCCTGTTGCCAGTGGTTTAGGAAGGTAGCTGGTTTTGCTACTGGAGGTTTCTTTTGACAAGGAGGATTGATGGATGTGGAACTTCTATTCAAAATCTGAAAACATAATCTGAAAGATTATCTATGATAATCTTTCTGTTAACAACTTACATGAGTAGGCAGGCACTGTAAATGTCAGGTATGTTCATTTATAAGACCTGATGAACTGTTGTGGATCTCTGAAAAAAAGGAAGCACTAAAGGAACTAGAGACAGCCAACAATTTCTTGATACTTTTGTCAAAAAAAAAAAAAAAAGTTGAGATTCATTTTAAGTGAACTCCTTCAAGTGAAGAAAGACAAATAAAATATTTGAGTCCACAGAGTCTCATTTAACTGGTAAGGTAAGTCTCATACAGCCTACTGAGGGAAGGCCCCAAGTCTGTAACTCTGTCAGGAAATGAGTCTTGCTCTAATCTCCTCCAACCTGTTTCCAGTATTGCTAGTATCTAATGAGCTACAATAAGGTAATAGAAAATGCCATCAATTGCTATTGTTTCTTCATATTTTAAAGAATCATTTATAATTCAATCCATCCTTTCTGCTCCTTTTCATTTCAGTTCCTTTCCATTCAGCTTCTTCAGGCACGCACTGTGTCAGAAATGTGCTTATAGAAACAAAGAAATCATCATACTGACCCAGCCAGTCCCATTCCCTGTTACTAACCAGATCTAATCAATACCAGAAAATCGAGAGGAGGCTTTAAGTAACCTGCACTGTATGTACAAGATGGGATAATCAGGCCCACGTCAGTTTGGGTCAAGTCTAATTGCTTTCGGTTATTTTAAATCCTGAATAGCAAGATTTAACAGAATTTTTAGCTTTGGTTATTCTTGTTATCCATGTATATCTCTAAACTATTTTTGAGATGAAATTATTTGTCTCAACTGCTTACTTTGACACGAACTGCACAGTCTGTGCCTGTGAGAAAAATATTTCTTATATTCATTTTTAATTTGCTTTGGGTGGCATTTATTTGTTCATCATGCCTCTATCCTTATGAGATGTTTTGTTGTTGGTGTCTGATTCTTTCCATCAGCAAAGACCATAAAGTTGAAAGAACACCTGTAAATCAGGAAAAGGCTTATTAGCTCAATACCTATCTCTACTAGTGGTCAAAACAGAAGGATACAAAATGTTTCTTCAAGCCTGCATTTTTATCATGCTGCACCATATTCTGAGTTTCACAAGTCATGTGAAGTACCACATTATTTTGATTTTCCAAACCTTCTACTTTCTAGTGCCTTTTCACTTCCCCTTAGTTCTTGTAATGGAAAAGACAGTAAATAATGATTCCCTTCTGGCTTGCTCCTTGACCCTCTTGATTATACAGACTACTGGCATATCTCCCTTGCCAAGTTGAGGCTTGTGCAGACCTATATGGAGGGAGTATTCCTGCCCTGATAGTTACATACAGCTTCCTGTGCTGCCCAAGCACCTACCCAAGAGGACTTTAAGGATGTTGCGAGGCTGTGCAGGGACAAAATTAGAAAGGCCAAAGCTCATCTGGAGCTCAATCTGGCTACTGCCGTTAAAGATAAAAAAAAACGTTTTTACAAATACATCAACACCAAAAGGAGGACTAAGGAGAATCTCCATCCTTTACTGGATGCGGGGGGAAACTTAGTTACAAAAGATGAGGAAAAGGCTGAGGTGCTCAATGCTTTCTTTGCCTCAGTCTTTAGCAGCAAGACCGGTTGTTCTCTGGATACCTGGTACCCTGAGCTGGTGGAAGGGGATGGGGAACAGGATGTGGCCCTCACTATCCATGAGGAAATGGTTGGCGACCTGCTACAGCACTTGGATGTACGCAAGTCGATGGGGCTGGATGGGATCCACTCGAGGGTACTGAGTGAACCGGCGGAGGAGCTGGCAAAGCCACTTTCCATCATTTATCGGCGGTCCTGGCTATCAGGGGAGGTCCCAGTCGACTGGCGGCTAGCAAACGTGACGCCCATCTACAAGAAGGGCCGGAGGGTAGAGCCGGGGAACTATAGGCCTGTTAGCTTGACCTCAGTGCCAGGGAAGCTCATGGAGCAGATTATCTTGAATGTCATCACGCGGCACTTGCAGGGCAACCAGGCGATCAGGCCCAGTCAGCATGGGTTTATGAAAGGTAGGTCCTGCTTGACGAACCTGATCTCCTTCTATGACCAAGTGATGCGCTTGGTGGATGAGGGGAAGGCTGTGGATGTGATCTACCTTGACCTCAGTAAGGCTTTTGACACCGTTTCCCACAGCATTCTCCTCAAGAAACTGGCTGCTCATGGCTTGGACTGGCGTACGCTTTGTTGGGTTAAAAACTGGCTGGATGGCTGGGCCCAAAGAGTAGTGGTGAATGGAGCTAAATCCAGTTGGAGGCCGGTTACTAGTGGAGTCCCCCAGGGCTCAGTGCTGGGGCCAGTCCTCTTTAATATCTTTATCGATGACCTGGATGAGGGGATCGAGTGCACCCTCAGTAAGTTTGCAGATGACACCAAGTTAGGTGCGTGTGTCGATCTGCTCGAGGGAAGGAAGGCTCTGCAGGAGGATCTGGATAGGCTGGACTGATGGGCTGAGGCCAACTGTATGAAGTTCAACAAGGCCAAGTGCCGGGTCCTGCACCTGGGGCGCAACAACCCCAAGCAGAGCTACAGGCTGGGAGATGAGTGGCTGGAAATCTGCCTGGCCGAGAAGGACCTGGGAGTACTGGTTGATAGTCAGCTGAATATGAGCCAGCAGTGTGCTCAGGTGGCCAAGAAGGCCAACAGCATCCTGGCCTGTATAAGAAGCAGTGTGGCCAGCAGGTCTAGGGAGGTGATTGTCCCCCTGTACTCGGCTCTGGTGAGGCCGCACCTCGAGTACTGTGTTCAGTTTTGGGCCCCTCGCTACAGGAAGGACATGGACGTGCTCGAGAGAGTCCAGAGAAGGGCGACAAAACTGGTGAGGGGTCTGGAGAACAAGTCTTACGAGGAGCGGCTGAGGGAGCTGGGCTTGTTTAGCCTGGAGAAGAGGAGGCTCAGGGGCGACCTCATCGCTCTCTATAGGTACCTTAAAGGAGGCTGTAGAGAGGTGGGGATTGGTCTATTCTCCCACGTGCCTGGTGACAGGACGAGAGGGAATGGGCTAAAGTTGCGCCAGGGGAGGTTTAGGTTGGATATTAGGAAGAACTTCTTTACTGAAAGGGTTGTTAGGCATTGGAACGGGCTGCCCAGGGAGGTGGTAGAGTCGCCATCCCTGGAGGTCTTTAAAAGACATTTAGATGTAGAGCTTAGTGATATGGTTTAGTGGAGGTCTTGTTAGTGTTAGGACAGAGGTTGGACTAGATTATCTTGGAGGTCTCTTCCAATCTAGACGATCCTGTGATTCTGTGATATCCAGGGTGGCACAGGGCCACCTGAAAGCCAGGAGCAATACAAAGAGATTAGTATGTGCTTCCTTTGTGCCAGTTAGCTTTGCCACGATTGAGAATGTATTTGCTTTTTTACAGCATTGTGCAGAGCACTCAGAGTTAAATGTGATATCTTATCATGGAGGCATACACCAAAGGCAGTCTGTCTGAGAAAAGGACTAACCTTCCAACCGTCCTCCATGACATTATTTTAGAAGAATTGTTTCTAAGAAAGGAGAAAAAAAGGTGTATTTATCTGGGGATTTTTTTAATCCTCCAAACCCCTCTGATAATTGAAGATGTTTTGGGAAGGTATGTGGCAATTGTTTTTCTTTTCAGCAGATTAGCAAGTTCCTATTGTCCTCTGTAAATATCCAAAGAACTGCATATCCAATAGAGAAAAAAAAAAAAAAAAGTCTGTTTTTTTTGGTTTTGTTCATTTAGTTTCCCATTCCAGTTACTAAGATCAACTGAATAATATTGCTGGCCAAAGAACTGAGTTGTGTTCCTGACTGACCAACTAGTTGACTTTGGGCTACCTTATGTCTCACTTTCCCTGTCTATAATGTAGGAAAGACAGTCACCTTCTTCACACATTTCTTATCCTTTTCTTCAGTAATATTTATAGTTTGAAGTTGTGATGGATCTCTCCAACATATCAGTGGATTGTTGAATCCAACATGCTGACACATTTTAACTCCAGATTTTCACATTTTTCTGTTCTAACTCATAATTAAAGTTGAATTTTGAGGTCAATACAGCAATATGAAAAAAAAAAAAAGCAAAGAAAACAAACAAACAAACAAACAAAACTGATTCAGGTAGAGCTGAGATTTTAATTTAAAAAATGTTAAAAAAAGTATGATTTTCATTTTATTAAAAAATAATCATGTAATCTAATATCAATCTTATTATTTCATTTTCTTTATATTTCAAAAAACATTTCAATCTTTAAACTAAAAAACATTGTTTTGGTACCAAAGAATCGATAGATTTTCCCTAAGAAATGTTGAAAGTAACATTGTCATGTTTCCACCCTAAAGTATTTCACTTCATATTAGACACTTAAAAATGTCAAAATGAAATTATTCAGGATTTTAATTTCCCTCCCTCTTTATTTTTCAATTGAAATTATTATGAATAGATTCGTTTCCACTTACCTTCACTCCAAATCACATAAACTGGTAACTTTTATGTTCCTCAAATACATACTGATTGCACTGGGGCTATCCCACAATTAGTAGAATGGCTACATTCAGCCCAGCCCTCAGGCTCTACGTCATACAGTGTTCCTGGTACTTTGAATGCCTCAGACTGTGAATTTATCACAGCAGTAGAGAAGTTTTAATGCCATACTGAATGGTGCACACAAAACAGCAGGAAACCTGGGCAACTCTCCAACCTTAGCCATTTCTATCATGTTCAGCTGCAATAGACACTGAAAATCTTCCGTTCTATCACTGTTATAGTGAACAATCAGTTAGTTTCTTTACATGAAAAGTCCGATTTAAGACAAATCTAGGAGTATCATTATCCTGTAAACAACACATCAGTGAGAAAGAAAGCAGGAAAGAAATGCTCAGCCAGGACTAAAGTAAGAGGGTTATTTTTTCAAGTAATCCATTCACTGATCAATTTTAGCGAGAGTTTTGCCTAAATCAGGACAGCAGTTCAGAATGGGTCTAAAACACCACCATCTGCATAGCAATGTTTCTAAAACATCTACTTTTTAAGCTTTTTCCACCAGCTGGACAAAATCCATACAAATCATTTCTCAAGGGATTCTTTCCAGAAGTACTGCTTTTAGTATGTATCGTACCAGTTACTACTTTCTGACCTTGCATATTTCAGGATCTCTGGCATATCCTATAACATAAAATAAATATTTTCTTCACTAAAATTGCCGTCTGCTTTAGATTTAGGGTTTTATTTGAAAAAAATGTGCACTAAGTGATTTTTCCGCCTCAATTTTAGTTTAACAGCCTTTGGTTTCTCGGTGTATTTCTTGTAATACAATTTCATCCAGTTTCTGTTAGTTCAGGTAAATTCGTATTTTTGCTTGTTCATAATAGGGTCATTCAGGTCTTTGGCATTCCAAGGAGGCTTTATGCCATTCATTTAAGGGTTATTAAATCTTACGATTTCTCCTATTCTTTTTCTTTTATGACTTAAAATGGCTGCTCTCCCAAGTTCCTTTATTTATTGTAACTACTTTATCAAAACTCCCTACTCTTTTCAGTAGCTAAACTATTCGTTCTTGGTTCAGCTCCTTCCACTGACTGTTGATTCCAAAAATCAAAATTCTCAAAGGAAATCTCCTTCACTTTTCCTTTCAGAAGGTAAAGTGCTTTAGTTTTTTTTTTTTTTTTTAATGCAAAGTCATTGTACAGGTTTATTCTGTTTCTAGTTTCTTTTTCTTTTCTTTTTTTTTTTTTTAATGATCAGTTTAACATTATGTATTTATTTATTTTAATACTCCACATATTGTATGCTGTCATCTTATAACACATCAAACACATCATGGGGTTTGACTGTCCTCAGCATTAAGTGAAATTCATTCCACAAATGGTGCAGCCTGAACAGCAGAGCACAAACTTGGTTTCTGAGTATAGCAGTATTGCTCAGTGGAGTTCCACCCACAGCAACCTCTCCAGCTCCAGAGTGTGCTCGTGCCCATGCTGATGTAGATGAGTGGGCTCGTCTATGTGATGGTCTGGCTCAGAGTCTGGAAGAGACCACTCTGGCACCAGAAGCAGGTAGCTGCTCTCTGGCTAATTGTTCAGCTGCTCAGTTGCCAGCTCCAGAAAAACATCTGCAGGTAGCTAACAGATGCCTGAATCCAAGCTGTTATCCATCAGGTTTCAACACAGTCTTTCATCCAACCATAACAGATATGACCTTGCCTTGATATCTTTATGTCAAACTTGCCACAGAAGCAATTTCTACTTTGTCCATGACACATCTCTTATAAAATCGTTCTTCCAGCTGCCTCTTTGCTGCTGTCAAACAAAGGCTACATTGCAAAGCCCTCACAATCCACCATTATCTGTTTCATATTTAAACATCTGCCTCCATTTTGCTAAACTCCACTATCAGCCTCCACTGTTTATTAACATGCAGTGTTCTGATTCCCTCATTCTGCTCCTCCAGTGCTGTAACACTCAGGTGTTATTTTCAGGTATTTTCACATTTTCAGGTATTTTTTTTGGCTTCCTTCCCAACTTCCTCAGAAGTCCCCTGTTAGAAAACTTGACATTTGTTATGCCTGTAGGATACAGGTACCACAGACTTCTACAATCCCTACAATACTGTATTCCATGTCTCTCTGCATGTTGTGTCTTACAGGTAGATGGTATCTCTTTGGAGTGTTGTCATGGACTTCTGAGTCACAAAAAGCCATATTTAGGGATGACCTAAAACAGGCCTAATGACATCTCAGTTCTGTTTATCTTTCATCCTGTTGAATCCCCATGATGAATTAGTTAATGAATCACAGCTTTTGTTCTCAGTTTAGTGTTTGTGTAAATAGTGTTTATGAAAAACTATGTAAATAAACTTGTGTATAGTTAGAAATGATGTGTATTGTTATGTGGAGCACTCTGCCAGGAAGAGGCACGGTCATGAACTTGTATTGTGAATACATTTGTTCATTACATGCAAAGCATCAACACAAGTAACATTCACTCAGTTGGATATGGTAACCTTTTTTTTTTTTTTTTTGAAAAGAAAGTTGTGCCAGACAATTACTAGTTTAGATGATAGGAATTAAGAGGTGAGACATTTTTATAATTAAATCAGTAATCAAGAATCTGGGATTGAAGAATTTATATTCAAAATAAATGTGATTGGAGGAGTCAGGAGTGTGCTCTTGCTGCAAAGAAGCCTAAGAGCATCTGGGCTTCGTTAGCATGATCATAGCCAACAGGTCAAGGGGAGTGATTACTCTCAAGTCTTTAGCACTTGTGAAATCACGTTTGCAATTTTTTAACTCCCAAGAATTACAGAAAAAAAAATGATAAACTGGAGCAAGTCCAATGGAGGACCACTTTGATGGCTGAAGCATGAGACACTTAGGAGGGAACTGAAGCATCTGGGTTTGTTCAGCCTCAAGAGAAAGCTGGGTAGTTAACTAACTGGGTAGTTACCTACCAGTTACCTAGCTGTCCTCAGCTTTCTCAAGAAGGAGATATAAGATATCCAGATTCTTTCCAGAGATGCCCAGTGAAAGCAGAAGAGGCACGAGTGAAAGTTCTGGCAAGGGAAATACCAGCAAGGTATAAAGAAAATAAAATTCACAGTGAAAATTATTAAGCACTGAAACTGGTTTTCCAGAGATGCTGTGGGATCTCCCTTTGGCAACTCTCAAGGATCAGTTGTGGAAAGACCTGAACCCCAATCCCCCAGTGATCCTAAATACTTCCACTGGCCCCACATCTCACTCGGGGAAGGCTAAGGAGTAGCAGGATGCTGCTCCACAAAGTTTTGGGAAAAGAGCATTTGGGACTTGGTGATGGGGAGTCATCCCCAAGGGCATACTCTTGCTTGCCATCCTAGCTGTACAGCAGCACAGTGGCAAGACTACCTGTATCATAAGGGACTCTTCAGAAAATAACAATCATCTTTTATTACTCACAGCATAAGCGCCTTGTGACTCCTGGCCCATAAAGAGGCCTCCTCTGTGCTACAGCAGTAAAAATTACAATAAAAAGAAGATTGCTTTGCATCAAAAAGAAAAGAACATTTGTTGAATAAGCTGCTCTACCAGCATAAATAATGATGTCACAGTCTAGCTCTCTGTCTCTCTTTCCGCTCATTTTTAATTACTTTTGTCTAGTTTCCTTCTACGGTATAAAAAATGGTCTTTTTCCTCTCTCTGTATCCTTTTGTACTACTTTTTTTTTTTTTTTTTTTTTAATTCTATGATTCCAGGTGTCACTAACCTCTGTATGTTTGCTGGAAAGTGCAGATAGGAGTCTGTTTGCACTCAGCCGGACAGAAGCCCTCCATACAATTGTTTCCTATTTCATTTATTTTCTATTCTATTTAGCATGTTTCGTGGATTAAAACTGGTTTATCAGAAAACATCTCGGCTACTCTCAGCTCATCAGAGATGCCAATGCTGGAAACATACGACAATTTCACCTTGCAGGAATCTATACAAAGCTACACATGTGCACATGTATGCATAGAATCAGAGACTTTCAGATCTAGGAGGCAGTTTTGAAGAAATAAAATTGAGAATGTATTAGACATAAAGCAATCTCTTTGTTTCTCAGTACATAAGGAGAGAAATAGAAGCTGAAACATTCTTAAATAACATAACTTTCTATTTATGGGACAACTTCTCTGCCCTTGCTCTGATAATGCCAAGTTCTTAGCTTTTCCAAAAATGTTTTGTACTTGGGTTCCTGAACGGAAACTAAACTTTTCTTTAAATATCTTTCTAATACTGTGCTTGAAATTCTGTCCCTGAACAAAATCAAATATCCGACTCTCAAGCATGTAGAACAGCATACACTCAATACAACAGTTTTTTTCTTTTATTGTGCAAAAGTTAAATGACCCTTACTTCCTTTAACCTATAAACAAAGGACCTTATCCTTTCAATCCCTAGTAGCACAATAATAATCTCCTGACAACAGATAATGAACAAAACCTTCCAAACGTCTCTTTCTGCAACGACTGAGTCACAGCACTCAGAAATATTATTCCTTCTAGCAAAAAGGCTAGCAATTCCCATCTGCTTTTTTCATTAAGTTTCAGCAAAGAAATGTGAGAGTCCCATACATTTTCCTTTCTCATTTCCACTCTCAGATCTCATGAAAAAATGAAAAATGTCTGTAGCCAAAAAAACAGTTTTGTATGATTTGTTGATCTACGAAAATTAATTGTAAAATATCTTGACTTCTTCCTGAAAGGGAACACAAATCAAGCTTCCTTCATGTCAGCAAAATCTTAATTCTTTAAAACGAATGGTAAGGGATGAACTGTATGATTTTGACTGATTAATCAAACAGATTCTTTCCTTAGAAATGCTTGCATAAAATTACAATAAATCCTGTGACTTCATTGGTTTTTCTCGAGTTTTACTCTGACTTGAAGAAGCACAGCGTCTCAGTGAGAAGCTGATATCCTTCTGGCATGACACCATTTAACTCAGTTTATTTCAGTAGAGCTACATCTGGTGATATGGATTTGAAACCAGACTCAAGCCCAGACTGCTGATTAAGGTATCAAAACTAAAAAAGAAGGCTTTTACTCCATCCAGGCTGCAATGTTCCCTTCCGTTTGCCTTCCTTTTAAATTAGATCTGAGAAAGATAAAATGCTTCAGAAAATTCAAAAAATATATATCTTTATTACAAATTAACTCCAATAATTGTGTACTTGTTTTTAATTTTGAGACCTAAATGTTTTAAATCCTCAAAGAAATATAAGGGTTTCTGTTAAAACCCAACATTTTTCAAGTAAGTGGTAAGTATAGGTACTATGTATGCATTTTATATTAAACTGCTGTGTTCAACCATGCCACAGATGGGACTGATTTGGGGTTTTAAAATGTACAGGTTCCTGGCTGTCTTTACATTTTGGTTTATGTTCTCTTTTGTTTCCTGTCAGAGTATTTGGGGGGAAGAGGCAGACTACAGGATTATGTTTTGGGAGTCTGAGGATTAGGTACCTATGTGAGAATAAATCTGTGATTTGCAAGCAAGGCAAGATGTAATATTTTGTAAATGAAAATATCTAGGGAGACAATTAAATGCATATGGGGCGCTGACTTGTTGAGTGCTGGGAGATCCAAACTGATGACTTTGAGAGTTAATTTATTGTAGCGGTATATAATATTTACAAGGCTGAGGCAGAGAGTTTCTTTCAGTTCAGGGAGAGCTATACCATCAATAAATGACTTTATCTGGGTAGGGTGGAGCACTGGCTGGGTGCTGGCATCTGAACTAAACAGGCCAGGCAAATGCTTTATCGTTACCAGAAACTAGGAATATAAGCAATTTTTCTTATTTTCAGCAGGGTGGTAGAAAAGCTGATAATCAGCCTGCAGTAAGGCAAGAAAAGTCTCGCACAATTTGTAACCTTGAGGTGAAGCTCTGACAGCTTGTCTAGTTACAGGAGTTACTATGTAGGATTTTTGGCTGTGAACATATAATGCCCAGGCAGTCTGCAAGAGTGTCTCTTTCTGACCACTCTTAACATGCAATTAATACCAGGTGGTCTAATTCATTTTCAGATTAGATTTTGCCCCTATCTTCCCTGTCCAGACAAAACCTGGATGATAAGACTTCAGACTTCATCTGGAGCATAAGGACCTGCTCTATATACTCCCAAGTCACTTCAGCAGGGCGCCATTCCCTGCCACCCTCTGGCTCAGCTGTGTTGCCTGTCACCGTGAGGTTCAGTCTCATTTATGCTGCTCTTTGATGTGTAGAAGCTCTAAAGTACAACATGCTGGCACCCGCCCTGGTTCACCCTTCCTACAGTTGTTTACCCTGTGTGCTGTGGCTTTTAAGAATGTCCTTGGGATGAAGCCTCAAGAAAATCTCCCGGATATCTTCAGCCAAAGGGATGGGGCTAACCCAGCCAGATATGTCTTTCAGGATCACCAGGGTAGGGGGACAGATCCAATGTGAGAGACTTGAGAATTTCTACTACATTCATGGGGAAGTGGTTATCTAGATCCATTGTAAATACTGGAATGGAAAGGGGAATGCAGAAGTGATCAAGGGTTCATCTGAGCAGAGAATAGACTTTTTGTGCTTTTTGTGAGCCCAGCAAGTTTACTGAAAGGAACAAGGCACGCTCTTGCAACCTTTGGTTCTTACTGTTAACAGGTCAAGCTAATGGACATAGAAGAAGAGGCTTATGAGTTCAAACACAGGTTGCATTGCAGTCAGTGGCAAAATTCTCAGAGAGAGCAACTAAATGAAAGTGGAGAACAGACAAAGGGCACATGGCATGAGCAGGCAAAGTGAGTGAAAAATGTGCATCCATGAGAAAAGAGAGAGACTTCTGACAGAACAAAACGCAAAAAAGGAAGGGGTTTTATATATATATATAAAGAAGAAGAATAGAAGCAAAAAGAAACTTTCATTAATGTCTTTTTAAGTAGATGCTCAAGACAGCATGCAAATGCAAATGCATGAAGCATGGGAAATAGAGGAATAATCTAATTACATTTCTAACATGGGTGAAAACAAGCCTATACAGGAGAAAAAAATACAAGTGTTCGATTTCAGCAGAGCAAGCTTTGTTAGCATTGAAAGCGTTGAGCAAAACTGAAAGAAATAGAATGACGAAGAGAAGGGGCAAGTAAGGGAAATTGGAAGGTGTTCAAAGTAAAATTCATGTTTGCCTCAGGGAATGTTGTTTATGTGTATACTACCTACTTAGTACATATAGCATAAAGGAAAATGGGTGCGAATGTGAAGGAAAAATGCTTTGTAAAAAGGAATCAAGGTTAGGAAGGGACCAAATGTGAGGGATAAAATGTAGATTATGGAAGAGAGAGATGAGAAAATGTAGAGAAAAGAAAGGGGAACACAGCAAAAAAAGACTAAAAGCAAAGTAGTACAAGAGGAGAAAAGAGAAGCAATAGAAATGTGTGAGGGCAGGAAGGTCATCCAAGGAGATTATAGACTAGGATATTGTAAATGTAAGGTATTATTAACCAAAGAAATAGATATGGCTACAATATGAAATTAATTCCCTGCCTCAGTTTTCACAAAATAAAAATAAAGGACAAATGTTAAAAGCAGACATAAAATTTCCCCAGGGAGGAAGAAGAAATATTAGAAATATTACAGGAAGTCTCGGTCATGCCAGAACAGGTAATCAAAAATAATGGTCAAAACCATATACACCAAGAATATATATATAGAAAAAAAAAAAAAAAAAACTCAAACTACCTCTACTCAAGTATACTTTACAACTTTCTTTGTAAGAAAAAAAAAAAAGGGTTTAGAGGAGGGAAGAATAAAAATTTCAGCTCACAGCTCTCTTTTAAAGCATATCGATGACAAGCTAAAAGCTATATTTAAAATACCCAGCCCACCAATTCTTCGCTTTTCTGATAAAATAAATGTCTTTGGAAAAGAACACAATAAAACCACTCCTCAAAGCCTGTATGTTTCACTCTCTTGTAATTCACATACCCATTAAGGACCTAATCTGCTACCACTGAAGCCAATGGAAGGATTTAGTGCTGATTTCACTTGGCATTGAGTCAGGTTACAGCTAACAGAGCAGCTTACATGCCTACAGTGAAGAAATGGTAAGGGCTTCACATCTCTGCATGCTGAAAGTGCCTCCGCCACCAAATGCATGCTCAATCACCGATGCTGTGTGTCTCAGTCTTCCCAGATGGGAAATGGGACACGCAACTGCTGTTGAAGTGTTTTGAGATCAGTCAGCGAATACTTTGGAATTTTATACATACAAGGGTCACCCAAAAACTGCTTCTTGGGACATATAGAGGAAGAAATGACTGAGAAGCACCTCTTCATATCTCTGTTTGGCTGCCTATCTGATATATATATATATATATATATATATAAAAAAAAAAGGTCAGAAGAATCGTTGTGTATGGGCATCTACACTTTTCAAGTGTCCAAAGTCATGTCCCCTTGTGTGTACCATTCAAAGTGCAGGTCAACAGGAGGAAGAAGTGCTCTTTCTGTCAGAAAGTTGTTCATTAATTCCTTCTGTATTACCAGTTGAGTATAATTACATGCTGACACTTCCTCAGGGAAGACTGCAAATCCTGTATTTTCAAGCAGTACCGAGCTAAGATTTCTATAGACTCTTGAGGGATCCCGATCATCACTCATCTCCACTTGGACATTGAGCTGTTGGCTGGAACTCTCTGGATGCATCCATACAGTCAATTCCTTAGCCACTGAATAGTCTGTCTGTCAAATCCATCCCTCTCCAATTTACAGACAAGGATGTAGCATGGGACTGTGTCAAAGGCCTTACAGAAGTCCAGGTAGATGATATTGGTTGCTCTTGCCTTGTCCACTGATGCAGTCACACCGAAGTAGAAGGACATTATATTGGTCAGGCATGGTTTATCCTTGGTGAAGCCATATTGGCTGTCTCAAATCACCTCCATCTCTTGCATGTGCCTAAACATTGCTTCCAGAAGGATCTTCCCAGGCACAGAAATGAGTCTCACAGATCTGTAGTTCCCCAGGCCTTCCTTTCTACCCTTTTTAAAAATGGGAGTGATGTTTCCTATATTTCAGTTGCTGGGGATTTCACCTGACTTCCATAACTTTTCAAACATGGTGGAGAGTGGCTGGCTTGGCAACTCCATCAGCCAGTTCCTCAGGACCCTGGGATATATGTAATTGGACCCCATAGACTTGTACAAGTTCACCTTCATCAGGTGATCTCAGACCTGCTCTTTGCTTACAGTGGGAGGGACTTTGCTTCCTAGCCCTCATCTACAGGTTCAGGGAAACAAGATACGTGGAAGCCTGATTGGCAGTGAAGACTGAGGCAAAGAAGTTGTTGGGTACCTCAGCCCCCTCCATGTCTGCTGTTACCAGAGTAATATCTGAGAATCCATCTGAGGTCAGTGATTCAAACACTACAGGGAGCTTTTTTTTTTTTTTCTTCCTCTTTTTTCTTTTTTTCTCCTTTTTTTTACATGTTCAGCAGTAGCAGAGGCTCTTCTAACAAAACTACAGCTGGGTGAGGTAAATCTTGCTATGAGTTACTTTGGAATGAATTCAGATAAATTCCCTTAACTTATGCACACATGTAAAACAGCCAGCACTGATACAAGCATCTGATGGCTTTATTTTTTACTGGTTAAAAGTTCTTAAAACACACTTGAAGAGTCCTTAAATGCTAGTGAATAGATTAGTCACAGGGTACTTCTCTTCTTCTTTCTTAGTTCCCAAATACGATACCAGATGTCATTTCAAAGAAGCACAAGACAGTAGTTTTTGTTGTTTTTTCTTAAATATAAATGGTGTCTCACGTTTTGAGGGAGAAAACATTTGGGGAAATAGAACATGGACAGCAGCAGGGGTATCACTGCTTGGATTTCTGGCTTCAGATTTCTACTGAACACAGAGAAATGGTTGTCTTCCATTTTCTGTGTTTCAAAGAGTAACCTCTGAGCCACCTAAGAATTTAACCCCTAGGGTTTCTGTGAATATTTTCAGAGGTGTGAATCTCAGCTGGTGAACTGACACTGGCTATACTGAAGTTAATTACTGACACCAGATGTGAAAGATTAAGCAGCAAATCAGCAAACCAGAAGCAGAATCCAAGAATCCAGACTCCCTTGAATCACATTCCCACCTGTATCTTGAGGGCCTTTAGCCTTCCCAAGTGCTCAATTATTTTCATTAAACCTTCAGGTATATTTATTTAATTGTGTCCTATATTTAAGGCAATATTTAAGCTCTACTGTATCTGTAGACAAATTCCAAATTCACAATAGGAAGGAACTGTATACATGAACCAGCCCTGAGTTCAAACAAGAGCCAGAAGAAAGTGTCATTCAATAAACAAATTAAATTTTCAGTGAGCTTTACAAACAGACAAACCTCCAAGCTTTTGTAGCAGAGGCTTCACTGCTAGTCTCCTTTTGAAACACTGGGACATAAATAGAAGATATAACTCCACAAGTGCTCAACACATAAAATGCCAGAGCACAGCAGAAAAAGATTAAGTATTTGAGCTGCTTTCAAAAGACAACTGAAGAAGGTACTAGCAATTGATAGGTCAAAGGGCCATGGTGCTATTGAACAGGCTATGCTGCTTGGGCAGAATCCAGATCAGCACCTGAGCAGCTGCATATTCTAGACAATCTGTTGCTGATTAATGAAGGAAGAGGGGAGGCCAGCCACAGTCATCTCAGCCCAGTGTTATGAACACATAGCATAAATCAGGTTTTCATCATCTTTTGTAAATAAACTAGTGCAAAACATGGGATAACTTTCAGGTGGCAACAAGGGCACTGTGGAAACTCATGTTCAGTAAGCAGGCACATTGGTCTAATTTTGCTCTATGGAAGCATTAATTGTAAACAAAAAGGTATAATCATAAGAGATTGAACAACAGGCTGAGGAAAGTTTGGGAAAAAATACCTAAATGATGGGACAACTGTTTTAGCTCATTCATCAGCTTGGGAGGTCAGCATTTTCATGGGAAGAAGTCAAACCATTTAGTGTGGGTGTCCATTCCTGATATCCTGATATAAGTTTCCCTTATATTCACAGAAGAAAAGAAGGCACTACAAGGGTCAGTTCCTCTTACATATTTTAGATGACTAGACTAGGATGAGCTCAACCATACCTTGAAATGTCCATTTCTCTCTTTTGACCTTAAAGAAAGCTTTCAGTAAAACTACCTCAGATGTAGATGACTGCATGCAAATGCCTCATACAGTCAGGTGAATATCCCTCCCTCTTGCACCAGTTTGAAATGTTTGCATTGGGCATTAAATTTTTGATGTTAAGCCTTGGAGTTGAAGTTAAACATCTTTGGGATGGAAAAGGCTGGCTGTGATTCTCTGCTTATCTTGAAGCCTTGGTGGTTCTATTTACACTGAGCTATGGAGTGTGATCCAGAAATCCTCAAGCTATCAGCAACCCATGTGTGTCAATAGGTTCACACAGCAATGCATCGTGCTTAGCAGCTCATCTTCAGAAGTAGTATAATCATGCTGTCAGAGCTAAGAAACAATCTGAATAGGAAAACACTGTTTTCAAAACATGTTTGATTGCTCGACAGCATGCTTCCCAGTGTGTTGAATTTCAGGGCATGAAGAACTAATTTGAATTTCTTTGCACTCATGGTGCAAAATATACTGTAGGCCTTGTTTTGTTACTGCACAGACTTCAGTATAATCTCCTGTCCCTCATTTTCTTCAGTAGTGTTTTGGTCAACGAAGGTAGAGGGAAAGGTAGGAATTATGTAGTATATTTTTTTTTTTTTCCAACTGAAACATTGTGTCTATACTTTTTAGTAGCTTTAAACTGGAATAGGAAAAAAGGAACATCATGGGCTACATTTAATTAACCAGATAGTTTGGCTGAAGTAGACAAAAACAAACATATACTTTTAAAAACTCTCAGGAGACAAGGAAGATTCTGTTTTAATTTAAGGGTTTAATTAAAAAACAAACAAACCAAAACCAAAACAAAAACAAACAAAAAAAACACTGTTCCTAAATTTACATTGCATTTTGCAGAATATTTGCAAAGGATAAAAAGCAAGCTAAGTATTTTCATAAAAAAACATTTCATTTGAAACAACATATTTTCAAATTATTTTCATTTCTGATTCACGAATAACAATTACAATGTTATTATTATTAGCCATACCTAAGAATGACATATGAACGTGGCTATCTTCATATACGCCTCACTGGTGTAGCCAGACTCTGAGAAGAGTGGGACTGCGAAAGAACAAGGAGACAAGATCCAACACACAAGCTGGGACATGGTAAATTCTGTTTAGATATTAGGAAAACAAAACAAAACAAAAAAACATTTTTTCATCAGAAGGGTGGTCAAAAATTGTAACAGGTTGCTCAGAAGATTATAGGAAATATTCATCCTTGGAGATATTCAAAATACACCCTGGAAAAGACCCTGAGAGCCTGATTTAATAGGATCCTGCTTTGAGCAGGAGGTTAGACCAGGTGACCTACATAAGTTCCTTCCAAACTCAACTCTTCTGTTATTTCTCTTGGTCATGTCACAGTGTTGCTGATCATAGGTAGCAAATCAGTTTAAGTGCTGTGTTTCCAGAATCACAACATCCTGTTCTCATCTACCAGCTGTCACCTCTTAAGCTGTGACAGAAGACTCAGCGGATAATAACAGGGTTGTCCCACAGCCTCTTTCTCCAGTCCTGCACATTCCAGAGCCACAATATGGCTCCAGAAACTCAGAGGTGTCTAACACGATGAATACACAATGAAGAGCATGTTCACACAATGAATATACTAAGGCCATATCCAAAACTCAGTTCATCTGCAGACAGAGATCTTCCATATACACCTTCACAGCTTAGGCAACTCCTCTCCATGTGTAGGCAAAAAACTTGTCAGAAGAGTACTCTGGCCATGAACTGTGACTTTTAGGTGCTACAATCAGGGCTAAAAGTAAGTGTAATCTCATTTTTCTAATATTCAGCCTCCCTATTCTTGTCTTCATTGGCACACTTCTGCCCATATGTTGAAGGCTGAAAAACATTTGTCACACACAAATTTTGCTTCTTCATTTTCCATATGGCATGATGTTCCCTAGACCCCAATCCTTAAGGAATAATACTGTGCTCATTTTGGTCTCAAATTTTATTTGAAATGAGCAGAAATGTCTACAATTAAGATCATGATGGAATAAATAAATGAAATGATAGTGTTTCTAAACAGAAAGCCTATATAATTTTTAGATCTGTGTGATCTTTCAATCTAGGGAGGCCCAAATAATTGTATTGGAACTAGTCTACCAAAAAGGCTTCAGACTCAGTTTAAGATCAGCTAAATCTTGGGTGCCTTGCTGCCTGGGATAAAACTAGCCATTCACAAACTTTCTAATATGGATGGGTAAGGGATGGGCACCTTAGAAAACTTGTTAAAAAAAAATAAAATTAGAGAGAAGCTGCCAAAACTAGCAAAGAGAAAATCCCTCAATTTCTCCTCACTGTGGTTTGTGTTTTGATTTCTACCTCCTTCCTCTCTCTCTCTTCCTTCCTTCCTTTCCTTCCTTCTTTCTCTCCTTCCTTTCATTCTTTCTCTCTCTTTCCTTCTTTCTCTTTCTCTCTCTTTCTCTCCCTCTCTCTTTCTCTTTTCCTATCTTCCTTCCTTCCTTCCTTTCTTCCTTCCTTCCGGAAAAATTAATTACTGCTTATTTCTAAAAATCTGCCAGTTTGGGCCATGCCAGTGTGACAGGCAAGTATATGTCTGAGAATCCCTTTGGGGTTTAACCACTGTTATTTTCAGACTTTGTATAATTGTGCATTTTACCAGTGTCAGAAACATATGACTTGACAGCATTTAGATGCTGCAAGTACAAGGTAGCCAAAGGAAACAATCTGTGAATTTATATGGATGCATATTGTGGTCATGAGGTTTATTCAGATAATTATTAGTAAGAGATAAAAAAGAGTAACTTTTTTTTCTGTAAAGTCTCATTAGCCCACAGTGCAGAACAATTGGAAAACAGATGTCAGCAAACCATGAATCTGACTTTGCATTCATAAGATTAAGTTTAAAAGAAAAAAAGGGCACTGCTTGCCTTCAGTCAGTACGGTTCACTTGGTTCACATTTTCTGTACACCTGTGACCAAAGAAATTTTATTTTCTTAAATGAAAGCTGAGAATCCCACTTAACCACATCATTTTGCAAGCTGGATATGGAACACTTAATCCTTTCCTTCTAAGTATTTTCATAGGCTTTTACATGATGGTCCTGTTCCTCAAAGTAATCTCCTGTAGTTTTTGCCTAATGTATTGACTGTAATTGAGCTAGACCACCTTATATCTGTTCCCAAATCTCATCTTCAAAGCAAAATTTTTGTTTAATCTTTCCTCGCAGATTTGCTAACTGACCATTTTTAGTCTTATGTCATGTTCTTTAACTGTTCATATTCTTTCTGTTCAGGATGAATTATTCATCATTTGGACACACTCCAAAATGCACAGAAACATTTTAAAGATTGAAGATAGTTCATACCATTAAAGGTAGCCATCTTTGGAAAGCATGCTTTTCTTTTCTGACTCTGCCTTTCCTGTAGAAAATGCTTTCATCTTTCAGATTCTTTTCCCTGAGTATGGTCTTCATTCCTCATGAAATTACCCAGTCATTGCTCCCCACCACAAGCATGTGGTCCCACGTTGGTCTGGAACATATAGAGGGTTATTGTATTACATGGTTATTTGTGACCTGTAAAATTGATACCAAGTTTATTATAGTGCAGCTGACTTGGTTTCAGATTTCAGACGTTATTAATCATAACAGAAAAGAGTGTAACAGCAGGAGCATGTCTGATGGAGGAGACTTTAGACTGTGATTAGTCCTATATGTAGGTTGAAAAACAGTTAACACTATCCATATTTTAAACTGAGTTCCTTACTTGTGACATCTTTTAAGGCTTCTAAACATACAAGAAGAATTATGCCCTTGGAAGCTTAGCATTACTTTTATCAGTGAAATAATAAAAATAAAAAGGCAAATAAAGCTCAAGATAGACAGAAAAAAAAGGAAAAATCCTAGTTCAGGACTTCCTCAATGTTTGTACTAATTGTTGAAATAGCTTCACAAAAGGGAGTTCTGTGAAATACTAAAGGATAAATTCTGATTAAAGTTACCATAGGAGAAACTGTAATTATTCCCCTGACACGAACAAACAGACGTAAATGTAAATAGAATCCAAATTTAGGTGAAATTGGTTGCCTAGAGAGGCAACCACTCTAACAGGTCCGTGTCCTTGTGCTGGGGACCACAGAGCTGACCACAGGTCTCCAGGTGGGGTCTCAACGAGAGCAGAGCAGAGGGAGACAATCCCCTCCCTCACCCTGCTGGCCACACTGCTTTTGATGCAGCCCAGGATAAGGCTGGCTTTCTGGGCTGCAAGTGCACATTGTTGGCTTATGTTAAGCTTCTCAACAACCAACACACCCAGTTCCTTCTCCTCTTGGCTGCTTCCAGTCCATTCTCCGATATGCGCACAATCAACCAAAAATATAACCTTAGTTTAGCAAGCTATTTATCACTTATCAGGGATCTGTTACAGCAAGGAATCTCTCATGAGGAGTAAGGGATCTCTGCAGCAGGTGTGAGAGGCATCCCAACTCAAGGGGAGATTTGCTCTATAGAATTTCATAGAATGGCTTGGGTTGGAAGAGACCTTAAAGATCATTTAGTTCCAACCCATCCTGCCATGGGCAGGGATGCCACCCACTAGATCAGGTTGCCCAGGGCCTCATCCACCCTGGCCTTGAACACCTCCAGGGATGGGGCATCCACAGCTTCTCTGGGCAGTCTGTGCCAGGGCCTCACCACCCTCTGAATGATCCTATTGTGCAGCCAGCTGCCATGCAGAAGACCTCAAAGGGCTCTTGGCCTGCTCACTATTCATGGGGCAAAATGATGGACTAATAGTCATATTGAGTTTTTTGTTTGTTTGTTTGTTTGTTTGGTGCATGCTCTGTTGGCCTGCAGCTGCTGAGCAAGAAGTCTGTCTGACAGTTTCTCCAGTACCAAGTTAGAGCTGATATTGTGGTCACCATGTGCCTGAGCAAGGCCTCGTGTGTAGCCAGGACACTGGTTGCTATCTGACTGATCAAGGCCTTGCAAGCAACAGTCATTATTTGAGCAAGGCGATGGCCAGACTGAAGGTGTAGGTGGTGGTGAGCAGAAGCACACCATCACAGAGACTCACCAGACACTTACAGAGGTAGTTCTAACTTCTAATTATAATATTAAAGATGACAATTTTGAAAAGAGACAACTTTTTATGCCTCAAAAGCACAGGCTAGCAGAAAGACAGAAAAACTTTCCCCCTGGGCAGATACCTTTAAAGCTGCTTGCTTGAAGCTTGCTTTGAAATCTGCAATATCAGCCGTTCCTGCAATCTACGCAGAGACAAAAGATGTTGCACTCGCTATTATGCTGCTATGCCTTTTTTTGAAGGGGTCGCTGTAAAGAGCTTCTGCATACTATGGACCGGGACAGGTGATTTGCCACAGAAAAGGTTTGGTGCTTTTAAGCATGTACTTAATTTCAAGCCTGAGATTAGTCTTACTGAAGGCAGGAGGCACCCTTTTACAGAGTAGTTAAACGTTTTATTGAAGAGGCCTGAGCTTTGCAGCCTTCCTGCAAACACAAACATTAGGCCAAATTTATAGAGTGAATCATTAAAAATTATTTGCTCAGCTCTCTTCAAGAGCTCAAAGACAATGTGTTGACACTACAAACAGAGGAGTGAAGGAAAACAAAACATAACCATTTATACAGTGTTTCTTTACTCTGTCAGATCCTCCAGACTGTAGAAGCTCTTAGAAACTGCCAATTTATTTTAGGGGTGTGCAGGGATATTCAGCACTGATAGCAAATAATTTTGCATAAAGCTTAAAACTCCAGTACATACAGTAAGGCTAAATCCCCAGAGTGCTTCTCAGCTTTGAACAGTGCTGCTTTGGAAAAGAAGTGATTGTATATGCAAGAGGAAATCAGAAATAAAACCCATCTATGCTGAAAAATGGAATACCAAATGTGGAGATAAATAATATGCTGCTTCAAAGTAAGTCTTGCCACACAAATCCTATAATCGCTGTGAGAAAAAGGGATTATGTAAATATATTTAGTGATTAGCAAAATTACATATTCATAATTATTTAATTTCATTATCTACTGAAACTTACACAAATAAATACCTACTATACCTGCATTTTTCCCATCTGTCACTTTTGACAATTACTATCTACAAGCTAGACAATGTATGACCCAGATGATGAGCTAGATTTTGTTTAGCAAACATTTATCATGTAGTACCATAAATTATTTCAGAGCAGAAAGGACAAACTGATGATTGAAGTCCATGAATAAGTATTGAGAAATCTTGGCACTGTTGTCATTTGGTTGGTTACTCACAGAAAGTCAGTTATTTTTGTGTCTCATTTTTGGGGCATGCAAAATGGGCTGACTGCCTGGCTAGGGGTCCCCTTGGTCAAAATTTTTTGCACCACAAATGGGAGTATGACACCAGCAAGAGCTGGGAGCAGCTGGAAAAGGGGAAGAAGGCTGTAAGGTATGGCAGAAATGACAGCTGTAACATGCGTAGCCAGGTAGCCAAGGCCAGAAAGTAAAAGAGACAGTTTTGCCCCTTTCTCCCATCCCAAGAAAAGGAAAGGGAATCTGAAGTCCAACAGGCACTCTCTGGTAAGGCTACATGGAGAGAAATAAAAAATGAGTGATAGACAGGACTAATCATCTTGGATCACATGGATCAGTGTGGGAAAGATTGGTTTCTATTAAGAAGGGGATTCCAAAGCAGAGAAAGAAGTATAGTACTAATTGTGTATAAAAATCCAGGTCAGTTAACTCTGTCTAGATGTGTATAGGTTGAGTAGTTATCCTAAGAGGAGGGCAACAACATGCAGTACTGGGATGCAAATTACAGAGTCACAGAATGGTTGAAGTCAAAGGGACGTCTGAAGGTTATCTGGTCCAACCTCCTTGCTCAAGCTGGACCACCTACAGTATGTTGCCCAGAACCATGACCAGATGGCTTTTGAATATCTCGAAAGAGGACTCCGCAGCCTCTCTGGGTAACCTGTGCTAGTGCTAAACATACAACCTGAAGGCGAAGAGACTTTATATAAGAATCCTTCCCGAGAGGACAGAAAATAAGGAAACTACTTGGAATCTGTGAGATGGGAGACTGCCTTAATTCTCAATATAACACAAATACATACATGTTATTTGGATACAAAATAAATAACACTGCTCTCTGGTAGCCACAGCAGCTACCAGAGCAAGGCAAGGAATGGTGCAAGACAGAATATGCAGTAAAAAGAAGAGCATAACAGGGAGGGGAATAGTATGCAGCACGGGGGAGCAGGTAGCTTGCACCTCACCAACTGCTGAACTTTCCTTAGATCTGGCCTTGCTATCCAGAAAGACTTAACAACCTCCAGGTCCAGCTGAAAGTAATGCAAGAAGAGCAACCCAGGGCTTAGTCATTGCTTCTCCAGAGGAAAAAAAAAAAAAAAAGTTATCATGGCTTCAGTTTTACTTAAGCATTAGTTAATCATTACTGTGCCTACCCACCTGTTAGAACTGCATCGTCTCCCTTGATTACAGGCATTGTTCATTAGCCTTTTTATATTAGCTTTTTTTTTTTTTTTTTAAATTCAGTGCCTGGTGTGTATTACAATATATATTACAATAACCCAGGAGACTAGGCAAGGTCTTGGGCTAGGGATTTTCAAGTGAGGCCTTCAAATTTGAATCTGATCCTTGACACTGCCAAATAAGTCTCACTGAAAGTTAAATGTGGGCATTCAAAACCTGTGAAGTCCCAACAATATCCGAACCCCAAATAGGGTTTATATAGTAAGGGTTGGATAGGGGGAAGGTGTTTTTAGGTTGCTTTTAGTTCTCACTGATCTAGTTGGTAATAAATTACATTAATCTCCTTTATGCTGAGTCTCTTCTGCCCATGGCAACAACTGGTGAGTGATGTCCCTGTCCTTCAACCCATAACCTTCATTCATCATATTTTCTCCTGTATTTTAAAGGAGTGGGAGAGTGGCATCAGTGTCAACCCACCACAGGCATTTCACACTACATCTGTTCCAGTGTAGCTTCAGGTTGCTGCCAAAAGCAGCAGTTCTCCTCTACTCACTCCACACCTTCAACTGTGTTTTACGTCTCCATGCCTGTGTAAGATCAAAAAATAAAAAATAAAAAAGATGATTTATATAAGATTTGATGGAAATGCTTTTGCTGTTGTTTATGTGTACGGTAGGTTTCTACAGATCAATTGGAGCAGCTGACTTATACTTCAGTTTCAACTCTAGTACATGGGAAACATCGGGAGTGCACAGCTGGGGACACAAAATAGAAGGAAACACCACCTCGGGGTGCACTGCCAACTCACGTGAGTTTGAAGTGTTCATAAAGTTACAGACCACATGTCTCCTATTTACAGTTTCCTCTCACGAGGACAGAATAAGGCATTTTTCCTTCTGTGTAAGAAGATGGGCAAACACAACTCCATAATGACTATGGACCACTAATGATCAGTGAAGATAAAAGCAGGTGCAGGTATCAGATAAATAGTTATAGACACATTCTTCCTCAAGGCCCTTTCATTTTAGCAGAGCTTTTGTTTGACTTTTTGACTCATGTCTTGCTACAGACAATTTAACAACAAAACTTTTTTTTTTTTTTTTTTTTCCAGAGTGAAGCTTGGAAAATAAGATTTCTCATCTGAGAGCAGTATTGACTTTTAGGGAAAGAAAATAAAAGAGAGAGCAAGGAATCCTCCTGAATCAAGATTAAAACTGTAAGAAACAAAGCACAAGAGGTCTAAAAGAAACCTAGTAAGAGCACTTTGGAATTACTGTATCTCACCTGAACAAAGTGTTGACAAACTGAATGTCTGTCAGCCAGACACCCTGAACTCTCTTTGATCACCAGAGAGAAAGAGGCTGTCTAGAGGTTGTGTCAAGGTCAAACTCTTATCTTGAGAGGAAAAGCTCACTCTTCCTTGCATTGACTACTTCAGGCCTAAAAGTCTAAGTATCCAAGTTTAAATACTTAAGTTCAAGCATTTGTTTTTCTAATCTGTAACATATCTATAATACGCTGGTCTAGCACAACATTAATATCAATGACTAGGTTTAATATTAAAGCTAGATTGAAGCTAGAATGTTTAAGATAAATATGTTTAGTATAAAAGCTAGAAAGGACTGAAAAAATAAAACAACTTTCTCCCACCTCCAACACCACTGGGGCTATCACTACAGTCAGTGCAGTATGTTTCTCTGACTCTTGCCACAGTTTATTTTCCCCATTTGAGCTAACACAGAAGCTTTTCTCACAGAATACAGGCCACCTTGCCAGCAAGTATCCACCCAGAATACAATGATTATTCCCTAATTTATCATTTCCATAGAGCACCAGCACTTGGCTCCCTTAGATGAGGCATCCTGATGTTATTTGCCCATCTCCGTTTCCAGTGCCCTAAGCAATCATCCGTATCCTGCTTTTTAGCATTCATTCAGAATAGAAAGCCTGGGAAAAGAGCTGTGGCCACTGCATCTAAAGGACCACATTGTCCTTTGTCCTCTGAAGTGCCTGTTGCTTGGGAGAAGCTCAGTTTAAACATCTATAAATCCATTTCCTTCTTCCACTGTAAATCTATGAAAGAACTTACTCTGCTGCAGTGACCACATTTTTTTTTTTCAGCCATTATGCCACAATATGTTTTCAGTACAACTTACTGGGTCATGATCATAATGGTAGCTATCAGTTCAGTTCCTCTTGGTGATGTTCTCCGCTTATGGGTACCTGCCCTTATCTTCTCCATAGTCTTTATGCACTGAAGATAGGGACTTTTTCTGCAGTAGCACTGTGGATCATGTTCTTTGTCCTTAGCTGCATCTCAACCTGAACAATGTAGTGGAAACACATGCAATATGCAAAAAATTCTGAGTCATATTTCCTTCAAACAAAAATTTATAGGTCCTGATTCTGCACTGTCGAGTCTCTCATGCTAATAAAATATTTTACCATTATGCTCTATGTAAAGTTGGCCTTTTGAATGGGCCATCATCTAGTCTTTAACTTTTATATACGGTCTGTATTGATGCCTGAAGTTAATATCACACTTACATTTCCATTCCTAAAGCTCATTACAAGAAGCTTATAAATTTAACCTTTACAAACGAAGTAATCTGTTCTCAGACAGCTGTCAAATAGCTTTAAAAAATCTGAATATAAGCAGTTGTGTTACTTTTGAGGATGCAAAAAACACATTTTATCATTGCAGGGTTTTTGCAAACCTTCTGAAACACTTCTAATGGCTTAGCAGACGAAGATTGAGACTTGAAACTTGAACAGTGAAGCATGACTTGCAGCCATGGCTTATTGTAATCCCGAGGAAACCTGTTTTAAGTTGGCTGCTTTCTAGAGGTTTAAGATGTCTTTTCCATATGCACCGTTCTTCGTATTTCACCTGTAAAGGACCTGCCAATGCTCCACTGGTACAGAACATGTGTGGGAGTTGAGCAGAAATAGCAGAAATTTCCATTAATTTGTCAATCTATGTTCAGCACTAGAGTTTGAGATGGGGAAAAAAAGTAATCTTTTTAATATATATGCTTGCATGGAACAGAAAACCGTACCTACATACTTCTGTGTGTTTACAGAGCTATTTACATACAAAACTACAAAGCCTCAGGAGGAAGATTTTCCATATTGCATCTAAAAGAGACATCAGCAATTTATAAAACTGCCAAAAATATATTGATGCAATCAGAATTAATTTAAGTAAAAGCCAATATTCTCAAAATGTAAAAGTTTTTCCTTTAAAGTTTTGCATTCTTTTAAAGAAAAACTTTTAAAGTTCATTTACCATTACACAAAATTTATAGCTTTCCTAATTACTTTGTATCATAGCATATTTCATAGATTTTAATTCTTTAATATCTAATTATGCAATCAGTATAATTCATAGATTACAATGTTTTAGGGCCAGGAAGAATCAATAGCACAATTTAATTTGAGCCCTGAATAATCCATGTCATGAAGTGTTGTCCAGTTGTTTCTGTAAGAACGGCTTTCATTAAACTTTTTTTGAACAAGAAACATGGCTTTAAACTAGAAGAAGGTAGGTTTAGATTAGACATAAGGAAGAAATTCTTCACTCAGAGGCCGGTGAGGCCCTGGCACAGGCTGCCCAGAGAAGCTGTGGATGCCCCATCCCTGGAGGTGTTCAAGGCCAGGCTGGATGGGGCTTTGAGCAACCTGGTCTGGTGGGAGGTGTCCCTGCCCATGGCAGGGGGTTGAAATTAGATAATCTGTAAGGTCTCTTCCAACCCAAATCATTCTGTGATCCTAAGAACGCACAAAAGTCACTGGTATTCATCATAAGCTGAATTGTTCCCTAATATAATTTGCTCTTTAAAATGCATATTTTTTTCCATTTAAATTTCTTTGGCTCTATTTTTTAACTGTTAGATTTTATTATGCTTCTTTCTGCATAAAATGGGTCACTAAAATAGAATCAGGACATTTATTCTTGAATAGATTAGGGTCAGGTCATCTCTAAGACTGTAATTTCATTGTCATTCTTTTCTTTTCTACAGCTGCCCTAACCCTTCCAACCAGCTGTTTTTGTACCCACACCAAATAAATGGTTCTGATGAGTGAATATAAGTTAAAAATTAAACAGAGAACAGCACAATAATGTGAAGGAACAGCCAGAAATGAGAATGGGCTTTTTAAGCTGACAGTTTATTCTTTGTTAGGTGAGTTTATTTGACAAGAACACGTACTACAATTCCTAATACACACGAATGCAGAGAATACTTAGCATGTAAGTGGGGAATAGGCTTTTAAAGGGGAGAAGACTTCTAGATGTCTTAAGAGAAATCTAATCCTTTTTATCTGTTTTTAAAAAGTGGCATAAAGAGTGTATAATGTAGAAAAATTCTTCCGTCAGATGGCCAGCCATAAATGTCATTACAACACTAAAGAAATATAAATGCCACCTAACCTTTAAACCATGAAATATCGGGAGTAGGAGGAATAATAAAGTGTTTTTTTTTCTTTTTCTTTTTTAAAATGTAGTTTTATGTTTTAATGCCCTCCTGCTCTTTATCCCTTCCATCTATGTTTTGTTTGATTCTCAGAATCACAGAATGGTTGAGGTGGGAAGGCACCTCTGGGTCCATCTGGTCCAACCCCTGTTCAATCAGGGACACCCAGAGCAGGCTGCCCAGGACAATGTCCAAGCGGCTTTTGAAAATCTCTAAGGAGAAAACTCCACAGCCTCTCTGGGCAACCTGTGCCAGTGCTCCCTCACCCACACAGTACAGAATTGATGCCTGATGGTCAGAGGGAGCCTCCTGTGTCCCAGTTTGTGCCCACTGCCTCTTGTCCTGTCTCTGGGCACCACAGAAAAGAGCCTGGTCTCTGCACTCTCTGCACTCTCCCTTCAGGTATTTATACACATTGGTAAGATCTCCAAACCTCATCAATATTTTTTCATAAGTGAAGCTTTGAAATTAAAAAACAAAACTGAGAATTCACTTTTTATATTTTTTGTCCTCCTTTTCGCCTTGCAGTGTCCTCAACATTTATGAGAGGTCCAGTTAACCAAACACAGTACTTTAAATACAAAAAGATTTTCCATTACAGCCCTGTTAACTAGAATGTATCATCATTCAACACAGGTGACCAGAAGATGTGTATGAGTGCTTACTGAATTTAAAAGGAATATAAACTCTTTTTTAAGCACTAGGAATGACATTAGGGTTGATGGGTAAAGAAGTTTAAATTAAGCCCTAAAAATATTGCCTACTGTGGTATGTCTGTCTTTGGTGAGGCAAATGAAAAGTTGACTTCCTTCTGTGCAAGGGTCCAAGAGTATACAACAAATATTATCAGAATTAAAGAAAACAGACCCCTCCTTGCCCATCACCCTTCCGTTGCCAGAAGGCTACATCCACAGATGTCCCTGTTGTAGCCCCCAGAAATGTTTTAAAAGTGCATCAGATACAGTCATCCCCAAAGCAGATTCTACTACATGAGAAGTCCTGATATGCTGACACCAAACTCCAAAGAATGGGAAGACACAAACTAACAGAAGCCTAGCAATATGCTTCAGTTGGCAAGGCTGAAAGATTGGAAAATGTTGAGAGAGCAGATTTAGAGAGAGGAGATTATCAGCCCTTACAAGCTTCCACAAGGTTTTAAAGGCAGTTCATGGAATTAAGGCAAGTAAGTGGTCATTACATGGTGCATGCTCAAGGTGAAGGAAGGCCTCTCTTTGTGTAAATACTTTGATATAAGCTGGTGCAAGAACTGGAATCCAATATATCCCCTTAATGCCTGTGCACCTCTAGCCAACAAGCTACGAAACTATTCCCAGTCTCGCTTTCAGTTTTATCTGCATGTGGACGAGTGCCATGCACAAAGATATTCCATAACAGATAGATAGCATATGCACACCTGAAATAGCAACAGTGGCATCTCAAACGTAGAGCTGAAACACCAATATTTCCACCAAATTCAATAAATTAAAGTAGACCTCGCGTAGTGAATTTAGCTGGATTTCGATTAGGAAAAACACCCCTTTTTCTTCTGAGAATAGAACTTTAATACTCATAAGAGGGAAAAATTTATTTATATGTTTTAAATATTGTATTACATAGGTTTGCCCTCACTGCATTAACACTCTGAAGTATTAAGACCTAAAGTCTAGATGTGCTATAGTAATAAAACTAACCCACTGAGATTTAATAACTCTTGGACTAGATTTCAGAGGCAAAACAGTAACTCCATGCCATAGGCACTTTTCGTACTCTTCATCCTTTAACAAGGGCTAGGTTTATTTGACGGCTACATGACAGTCATGGTTTGATTCTTTTGCAAGAAAAATACTGTAAATAAAGCTTGATATTCAGTAAAATGTGAGTAAAAACTGCCTTATAAGCATCATTTTAATCCTAAGGAAATTTCCTGTTTCTGTATATTACAGACAAAAATATAACTGTAATGAGAATGCCCTTGAGAATACATTAAAAAAAAATAAATAAAAAATGGCAACTTTTGAAATGAAGTGTGAAGAAATACCTTAAGAAAACAGATGTGTCTTTTCCTTATGCACTGAAGGATACTGGAATATCACCGAGCTGTGGACTGATAATTAGCTTAGTCCAGAAGTACAGTATTTTCACAGATACATAAACAGGTGAGCTGGATAGCAAAATGCACATGCTGAGTCTGCCTCTCCTCTGCTAGTTTATCTTCACTTCTTCAGAAAGACACAAGCATGATCTCTACAAATCAGTGATCCAAAAACATCTCTTTTTGGTGTAACTGCATGTTCCCTTTGAAGCAGCAGCACATGGAGTGACTCTTGCATTAAGGAGAAATACTGCTACTGCAAACCAGCTTCCAAATCATTCCTCTTCCAACAATGTCTTTGGTCTTACCGTTTTCTCACCTACTCATGTTTCCATTCTGACAGTTTATAAACTCCTCTTGATTCCATTTCCTATTATATTAGATGTTCTCCAACTATTTTCCAGTATATACAATCTAATACAAAGGCTGCTGAGTGGAAAACTACCTTTGCTATCACAGGCGGTACCTTTTCACCGCGTCTTCCCTTTTGGTTCATACTGTAGTGACTACAGATATTGCAACCACACCGAAATATTGTTCAGTTAGCCTTTAATCCCCTTCTTATCTGTCTAGATTTGATTTAAGGGCAGAAAACTAGGAGAAGCATTAGATTATGGCTGGTTTCAAGAGACTGAGTTAACTTTGTGTTAGTAAATTACTGACCATCAGTTGAGATGGTGTAATTGACTTTGAGTATTCTCTAAATGCTTAGCTTCATTTAAAGCACTTCAGTGCTTCTCTGGGTCTGATATATAAATGGTGATTCCAATCAAGCCCTTTAACTTTCAGTTGCATCACACTAGGAGAGCAGGCACAAACAAATACTAGTCTCTGCTTTTCTCTCCACATTCTCCACCTTTAGCCATGCTCACAGCTAAAGCCTGTTAATTCACCCTTCTCTGAGCATCCCTTCTAACCTAAAGGTACTAGTGATTTCTCAGGTCTAAATATGCTCTCAAATCACTCTTCTCCCTGCCCTCTTACTCCAAGGATAGATCGGATCAGAACTGGTCTACTTTAAAATTTGAACATTAAAAATCTTTTTTTTTTTTTTGGTGGATAAGGAGTAAAGTCATAGTAAAAAAAAAAAATCTAGTTGTAGGAAGGTCAAAATTCCCACACTTGTGTTATTTGTATGCCCAGCCTAACAGGAGCATAAAGTGTTGGTAAATGCCTCTTTATACCAGGTCAAGTCATTTCCTAACGAGGGGCCACAAGCAACTAAATTGATGGCGTGCAGGTGTCTGCCTTACGGAGCTGATGGGTTTATAACTCAGGCACAGTTTAGCCCTGGATAGCTGACTGAGTCTGCTTCCTGAAGCCTCTTCAGACCCAAAGGCCTCGTGTGCAGCAGAGATCAGGTTGTTTGAACACTGGATCTGTGTCTGAACCCAGTGCTGCAGACAGGCTGTGTGCAGAGGCCATTCAGTGCTGAACACCAACATAACTTACACCTGTCTGTGTAAGGTGGAAAGTGAGGCATTTTATATCCCCACTTACAGCCCTAAAAAGAACAGTAAGGCAAGGCCCTCCAAAGCTCCTGAGTTCAAGCTTCCTGCTGACACAAGCTCCTTTAACGATGTTTCGTGACTTGTCCATTCCCCTGGGTGCAAAAGAAAAGGCAGCATTTGATCTGGCCAGCACTATGGTACATCATAATCACACCATTTTCCTTCATCCTTCCAGCCTCTGGCATCATTTCTCCTGTATGCTGAAGCCTCTTTTACAGTAGGCATGCTATCTCTTTCTTCAGCCTGACAGGGTTAACCAAAGTTTATTGAAAGTGTCTAATGCTCTGAAGAGGCTCCTCAAATCTGAATTCATGTTTATTCACAGCCTCTTCAAATGTGAATTGCTTATGTAAAGCCCTGCAGCCCTAAGACTCAATTCGGATTACTTACAATTACCTGAAATTATTTGAACAGAGTAAAGCTCCCTCTTTTGAAGCTTTTTAAGATCAAAGAGTCAGTCTTCACCCTTTACAGCTTGTCACTTTAAAGCCCTGAAGTAACAATCAAAGGGCACCTTTTCCCAAGCATTTCCATTATATCCAGACTACAAAACTGTGCTGCAATAAAAATAGGTGTGGAAAGATATTGCTTTTTTTATTATATTTCATTAGATGACTTTAGCTTCTAAGAATGAGTCAAGTTACCCAACAAGCCCCTCTCTCTCTCTCTCTCTTTCTCCAAGACAGCTCCATTTGCATGGAATACCCAAACATTTCCTTCAAAGCTCCAAAAGCAGCCTTAAAATGATCTGCATTCCCAGGGCCATCCCAGTTGCAGAGGTCAAAAATGGAGGCAACCCAAAATCAGAAGTCAGTTGCATGCACCTTAACAAGCAGTTTTGTTTTCCGCTGTGACCGTACAAAGCAGAACTCTCTCTTTTGCTTCCATTGTAGCTCACCATTCTCTTTCTGCTGGACAGTAATGCCTTGTAATCCTGATCCTCAGGACTGTTTCTATCCCTTCCACCTTCTATCTCTTTCTCCACAATCCTTTGATTACAGTTCTCTTTTTCTTCCTGCAAAAAAACTCTTAACTGAAAACAACCTTTTCTTTGCAGCAAGTTGGGCTGGTAGCAATTACTGCTGGGTTTGAATTTACTGTTCTCTGATAAAAATAGAGAAAAATGCCTATTGCCTGTTCTGACAAGGTAGCGACAGTAAGACAGTCTAAGCCCTCAAGTCAGACTTTATAAAATCCAATCACAATCGGAGCTTGGAATTTTGACAATAGCTGCTGGGGCCCTCTGAAACCCCTTTTGTGCCATCAGATAGATTTGGTGCTGTAGAAAGGGTCAGGTGACATTGGTCACTGAGACAGTGGAGTTGGAGATGGCAGTTCCAGGCAAAGGCCACACTTCTAATACAAGAATCAGTGATAGAAAAAAAAAAGTAAAAAAAAAAAAAAAAAGTAAAAAAAAAAAAAAAAAAAGAAGAAAAGTAAGTGTATCAGATTTTGGCACCGTGATCCTCTTGATAGGATAAACCATTAGCTTTGAATTGGATGACGTGTAAGGACAAAATGAATTACAATAAAAATCACTGAGGACCAAGGAGGCATTTGGTGAGATCAGAAGAAAGACGAAATTACCTGTGTCCTATCAGCTTCTGGTTTGGTGTAAGTCCTTTTTAAAAATAAGATAAGAAATGCAAACCACCAGTCAGGATGTAAAAACCTTAGTCTAAATTTACAGCATTCACATCATGGGGGAGCTGGTGAGAGAACTGAAATGCAGATTTCCTTCCATCCCAGTCTGTTTTGTAGCTCATCTACTGCACTGGATGTATTTATACCACTTTAGATTCATCAGATAGATTTCTTCTCCAGGAGGAGAAATATACTATTAGATAATGGTAGCAATCATCGTGTACGCAATGCTGCAGTATGGTTGCATATGTAAGCACCTGGCTTTTAAGGAGCACTAATTAAGGCTGAATATTTTCTCTTCTATTATTTTCCCCACTTGTGTACGTACATTACAACACAGACGCTAATTATGTGACATAGGGTGTATTAACTGCAAAATACAATAAAATCAATGTAGAATATTTTCCCCCACATTTACAGACAAGGGACAATTTCATAAGGCTCCTTCAGCCAAATCTCAGAGCACTTCTGGAACTTATTCACCCGAGTCACTGAAGAAAAAGCTACTGACAGAGAGCCTGGGGTATTTTTCATCCGTGGTCCCACATGGCCCCATCCTATCTGTTCTGCATGGCTTTATATCCTCCTCTCCTCCCTGCTGCCAGGCACTCCCTCTGCCTTAGGCCTGTTATGGGATTTTGAGTATGGACCTCAACTGCTCTTTTACTTACACTGATGGGTAAAAAAAAAAATCATTAACTTTAGAAACTTGCCCACTGGCTAAAACCAGTCAGAGATGGCACAGCACTGGCACAGAGTCAACAGACCAGAATACACATGGAGAGTTATTACCTGAGAGCTCAAGAGCCAGAAATGATCCAACAGAGGGATTTCTGCTAATCGTGTCACTCCAGGGTTAGTGGCAGTGGCCCGTGCTTTAATGGCAGGTAGGTTTGCATTCACTCCCTGCTCTTCCCAAATAGCTTCCAAGTGGATGTGATTTGTGGTGAAGAAACAACGGTGACATTTTTAAGCAGCAATATTTTGCCAGAGGATTGTTATACTTTTTACAGGTACACTGGAACTGAGGCTCATAACAGCCAGGAAACTAAATCTTTACTTAGGCAACTCAAGCAGTGGCCTGATTTTCTACAGTTTTGACTCCCCTGAAGAGAACAGGAGCTCTGGGCACTCAGCAGGACTGAAAAAAACTACCCATTAAGTTCTAAATCTATAGCAATTTCACAGCTGTATCTCTACTTCATGCCATGCTGCTCAGTTCTCCTCAGCAGCAGAGACAAGCCTCTCACACAAAAGAAGGCAGAGGGCTGCTGAGTGCACTGATCTCTGGCCTCCTGCTTTGGGAAATGTAGCCCACATGGCTTGGTCAAGGTCACTCATATTGCCTGCTGCGTCCTTCCCATCTCCCACTCCTGCACCCCACCCATCCATCTGCTAATCTTTCCCTAATACTGTTGCTGTACGTAAGACAAAAAAAAAAAAAGTAATAAAAAAATTTCCCTTCATTTACATATAAAGTATAGAGTAAAACATAATTAAACCACATACTACAGATGCACTATAATAAAAAGGAGAAATAGTAAAAACAATTACAGGCTGGCATACTTACTGCTTCACATTTAAATAATAATGTGAACTATTAAGTAAACTAGAGCATAATCAGCTGAGGTTCATTAACTTATCTTACTGTAGAAATAGTACTACAGTTCAGTACAATTAGGTACATACTAGTAGGAAACAGTGCTTTTTCTGCATCATGCTGAGCCCAGGCTTAGAGATGCTGAGGTCTTTCATTTCCCATTGACTTCTCAGAGCATGCATCGTCCCTTTTAGGAGGCACACAGTACCACTCTGGATCCATCCCCTTGCAAAGAAATGCTTATCAAGTATATGATTTCACTCCTGTGATATCGATAGCAGTGCAATCACCAAACCTCTACAAATAGGCCACATTCACTGACCCCGTCCAGCTCTAGACCTGCTTCGGGTAGAGAAAATTCAGGCCACTGCAGGCTCACAGAAGCCCCAGGACAATCCAGTTCTTGATTATTTAAAACCATCCAGGAAGATCAGAATAAGCCAAACAATTTACTTCAGGATATCTAAAGTACTTCTTGGCACACGCACCATCCCACAGTAACTTCCCTCTCGATGACCTTTTCAGTCCCAACAAACCCTCCTGTCTGCAGAACGAAGAGTTAAGGCACTGAAATCCTGAAAGGGTGTCTATAAAACCTCATTACTTTGCAAATTAGAATCTTCACTACACATGTGGTGTTCCTGGCCGTGTCCATCTATAGTAGAAAACCAGAGAGCATTAGGGCCTGTCCTCTGACCCTAAGGGCAAGTGGCATGCACAGCTGATGTCCACCCACATAAATTTCTTTCGCTACAAAGCAGGATGGTCTTGGCCTGCACAAGCACAATCTGGGATAGTTGTAGGGGGATATTGGCAAAATAGTTCTGGGGAACGTTCAAGTAGTTAAACAATATGGAAAATCACGTCAGTGTTTGACTCAATGCCTTAACCCCACTTACTGGTTTTGCTTCCCTCAGAGCTATACAAGGCAGAATTTTGATGAAAGGGATTTGGCTTAAGGTAAAAGGGGATGCTGATAGATTGGAGTGAGCATCTGGAGGATAGATTGTGAAAAATGTTTGAAGAATTTCTCTAATCTTTCTTGAAGTGTTCCTTACTATCTGAATGCTTTTGAATCACTCATTTCCTCAGTTTTCATATGAGTTTGATCAGTAGATATTCTTTTCTCTCTTCCATCTGTGTTTAGCAAGGAGATGCAATGTTGTACCAGATGGAGATGCTGAAGATCTCCCTGAGACCTCCAGATGGAGAGTGGTCAAAAACCTATGCGGAAGGACATCATTCTTTTTGGACACCACTTTAATCACAATTTCTATGGGTGAAAATAACAGCATATGGCACAAGAGAATAAAGCACACAGCTGTTGAGGGAAAAAATATTCTGTCAATACAAGCTAGGGTCCATAAATATTACCTATTAATTTAATTTAAAGCGTACTCTTAAGGTCGCAGCCTTTATGTATCCCTAAAAAGCTTTCAGTGATTTCTCCAGGCTATATGAAAAGATTATGAGTTACAGCTGCCAATGTCTTCAAGCAAAGTGACTTAGAAAGAGATGCTCCATGGCATCTTTACAGCAGGTGTCACACAGAAAGCAGCTTAAAATGGGGATGGTTTTAAACCTTGGAACTGTGAGCAATGCCAAGTAGAGTGTGTTACTGAGAACTCGGATGAACAGTCCACAAAAAAGTCCTAAGCAAAGATCTGTTCGATAAAGATATGGGTCAAACAATGGGTCATGTAACTGCTAGCAGTGAAAGAATTCATGTTTAAATTAAATCCCTCTGTGCATGTGCAATTAGGGATTGGAAAATGAAGCTTAATTGTCTGAATACATTCATTCCAAATTTCTCACTTTGATGCTTATACCGGGGAGCTAATAAGCTTGAATTTTAACTTCATGGACAATTCTACAGATCTCCTATGCTATTTTCTTCCAGACTGGGGTTAAAAAAAATAAAAGAGAATTTCATAATACTCTACAAAAGGAAATTTTAAGAGATGGGATGTTATTTTTGTTTTACTGGAATACAGAATTTTGACAAAATACTGAGTTTCCTTCATTTTTAACTTTTTGGGTTTCCAAACTAAACATACAATGATAAAACCAGGCTGAAATTAAGGAAAAAAGCAAGCAAAGAAACAAACAAAACACACACACACACACACAAAAAAAAAAACTTTAAAAAATGAAAAAGATTTTGAAAAGGAATAGCAGGCAAACCCTATTCCAAGATGAAAAGTTGTCCCCAAATTATGTAAGTGACATAGCATTTTCCAGCACAATAACGCTCCTTTGGAAAATACATGTCCAGAATATATCCAAGGCACTTCTCTGCAGCCTATCTGTGACAGAGTTTGTTTCTATGATTAAGGTGCTTCAGAGGAAGTTCCTGCACTGTATATTCTATAGACATACACCATAGCTCTGTGGGTAAACATAGGAAATCTCAGGTCAAACTGAAAAAAAATCTAAGTACATTTCAGGAAACAGAAAATAAGCAGCCCCTCTGGATTGCCATTCTCAAAGTTCTTGTGCAATGCTGCTTCCGTGATGTCTTGCAAATGGATTTACCAGGACTCCACAGGCCCCAGGTGATTAAACTCCTGAAAACAGGGCAGAATATTCCACTGCACATGTGTGAAGTCAATTGCTTAATCGTATACAACCTCATAACTTTTAGAAGTATGTTACAGGCAATTTAAAACTGGTCAAAACCCAACTGCTTCTTTTTTATTCACTGCAGTTTACCATACCGAGATCAAACCTGAGCATTTTCCTTTTTTCATCTATTCATTCCTTTTTAGGCTTGCAAAACATTTCAGCTCCCATTATTCACTTTCTCCACCCCAATAAAGAAGTTAAATTACTGACTCACCTGCACACACAGCTATCTGCTTTTATACCCTGATCATACAAACCTGTGCAATATTGCAAATTAACAAAACTAATTGGGTTTTCATTGTGATGCTAATGAATACTTCCTTTATGAAGTGTTTTGAGATCCACTAACAGAAGGCATTATATCAGAGTTGGCATTAACATTTACTATGTATTTATGATTATTATACCTCTTATAAATATAATTGATTTTCCATGGTATTAAAATTCTCTGTACACTTGTAAAAATGCCCACTCAAGCAACTCAAAATCAGATGCATTGTTTCTCATTTTTTGGACATTTTAATTAATCTGTTACATTGTTGTGATTAAAGCTTTTCAGAGTTCTGGTTCTTGTGATATAATCGCCATCATTTTTATTCATTAGTTGTTGATGATAGTGACCATAAAGTGCTCAGCAATTTCCAGACATTCATAAGAGAGAATAAGTGCCATAAGGAGCTGAGAGTCCAAAAAAGAGCTCATTAAAGCTGTATATATATTTTCTGGACTCAGTGAAAATTTGTATTAGACCCATTCATCTTTTGCTTTAAAGGTTTTGCTCTGCAGAAACCACAGTCTGGTTCTTAGTCAAGAAACAAGCAAGTCCAGCCACGTGTGTGACATGTGCTGGGGAAGGCACTCTAGCCTCTCATAACAAAAATCCCAGTTTCTATGTCTGGCAAGGTTGGAGCACATGCTGTCACAGTGATAACGTGCTGGTCTTGTGTCACGGGCAGGCTTTGCCTGCTGCCAGTCGCTAGGGACCCTTCCCAAAGCTTCGGGTGCTTATGTGGTGCCTGCATCTGGCGCAAAATTACTCACTTCCAGTAACCCTTGGTCAAATGCCTGTCCTAGGAAAGGATTTTGTCCAGCTTTATATGAGCATAATGAAATCCCTGCATAAAACACTTCTTAAAAGTCAGCTGCCCACACCTGACCTGCTCTCTCCAGAGACTGTATCCTGTCAACTGCAGGCTTTCAAGATCATCAAGGGCTGGGAAGGCGTGTGTGGTGGGGCAGGGAGGATTTTATGATTCTAAAATAGCTGAAGGGATTTTCCTTTAGTTTTACAAAATGTATTGATTTAGTAGTCTTAGCCAGGATATTTTTTATTATTATTATTATTTTTTTTCAGTCTGAACATGGAACAATTTAGAAAGGAAATTGAGCTTTGGCTATAAATTGATTTTTTTTTTTTTTTTTGTAACTGACCACCAGTTTAGAGCTGCAATTCAAACCAAAGGACAAAGTACGTCTTTTTGAGTTTTCTTTTAACATTTGCAGTTATTTGATTAACATAGTTTTTATTAGTCTGGCAGCATCTGGGTTTTGATTCTGCTTCTTCCTCATTCTGCATCTTTGCTATTCTTAATAAAAATGCACAGACTAGAAAATATGGATTATCTCAGACAACCAGAATGAAGAGTTTGGTCTTTTATATTTAGTTGATATAAATCAGCAGCGTGATCCCCAAATCTTAATATTCTACGCCTGTTTTTATTCTTTCAATCCAGACAGCAGTTCTCTAGCCTTCTACTACCCCCTGCCCTGTATTTACCTTTAACAGTGATTTTAATGTACCTTTTCTGAGCAACAGTACCTCATTTCCTAGAACTACATGTAATACCAATTTGTAGTAAGTTAAAAAGAGATTTTGCAAACAGTCACTTATTTAGGGCTGGAACTACAAATCATATACATTCCCATATCTGCCATTTCCAACCAATTTGACATATTTAATTTACCAAGTCAAATATTTTTTTAAAGAATTTAGATAATATTTCTAGAAGCACTTTTAATCAGGTGCTGAATCTATTCTGTACTCTTCCTAATGGGATTTAGAGAGCAGGGCTAGCAGTAAACAAAGAAGTAAATGAAATAAACCCCATTAATTAGGGTGAAACAGTAATGGAGCAGTTCTGGTTTTACAGATGGGCAAGATGTCTGATTGAATTTCCCAGGCTATGCAGATTGGCTGCAGATGGTGTGGAAAATGGTCCAGAACTCAGAATTCATATAATCAAAAACACTCTTAGATCCAAACAAGAATGTTTTCCCATGTGATGCTACATAGCTTGCAACCTTATCACAAGCATTTGGTAAGTTTTCAAATCAAACCATAACATAAACCTCACACAACACAGTACTGAGCAAGGCTTCTCATTAATGGTGCTATTATATCTAATAATTCAGTAACAGCACAGCTCCTGGAGGCAAGTTAATTTGGCCCTAAGTTATAATTTCCTAGTGAAAATGACTGATAAGTGCATGGGCCAACTGGAGATCTCAAGAGAAGAGCATTAACTGAGTAGGCTGTATATGAGCAACACCCATTATCATTAAGAAAATAATACTGGAAGAACTTATTACCAATGAAAATATCATCAAGGATTCAGCAAAATATTAATATATCGTACACCTCAAACTCTTAGGAACTTTATCTAAATTTTTGCAGACCCTTTTGGCCTAGAAATTAGACTGTCTTCTTGAAATTTTGTTTGCAATAGCTAGACATTACAGAACAAAACTCTTTTGCAAAGGGAACTGTGCACATATGGTAACCTCTTCCCCTCTGCAAGGATGCTGAGACTAACTTCAGAAATCAGCAAATAGATGATTGTCCCCTTCAACCATGTTCAGCTTGCAAGGCAATAACCCTTGTTACGAGGGTGTTGCTCAGGTTTTAATTTGATCATAATAAAGCTTCTCTGAGTATCTATTACTCGTCCTTTGATATTATTTGAGTGTTGTAAAAAGGCAAGAAATATGTGCAACATCTACCTACATTCTTTCCTGACATAAAAGCTCTTTTGCTGCATTATCCTCTTCAGGAAGAAAGAGAAAGCCTTCTGAATGCCTGGATATAATCCTTTTGTGCCCTTCTTTACACCCTCACCCAAATCTGACCTTGTCTTAACTCAGACTAGGACAACAGATGTGGAATTTCTTCAGTGAATTTAACTCACCTAATGCAGCCTTCACCTCTGCTCTACTTAATTTAATCTATGGAAGAACTTAATGGAAGAAAGATTGGGATTCACTGAGAACCAGGCCCAGTAGCTTTCCATAGGTGTAATTAAGACTTTAGTTGTGCCCTTAGGCCTTTTTCTCCTCCCTTCTTTTTCTAGCAAGAGATGAGAGGTACAGTCTTCACATTGTACAACGTTTGAGATAAATATCAACCAGAAAAATTAGCACACCAAGTTATGTAAGACATTAGATCACAGTAAGAAAATACACAGCAAGACTTAGGTGATAAACCAGCATAATGAGAGTTGTTAATTTACAGTAAGAATTTTTAAAGTTACGCAAGTCCAATAATTTGTCATTGATTCTATTCTAATAGACTGATACGGCTTCCAGGTAGCTAGACATATAGAAGTAGAGGAAGAAAGAAAATAAAAATGAATCACATTTTACTTTGTACACTCAATTTCAGAGGAGAATCAAATTTTATGTAAAGGCAGTGAGCCTTGGTAGAGAGGTTCACAAAGAATGAAGTATCAGTGGAAGTTTAACTTTTATATTCCTCTCAAAAGGTCTTAATTAGCAGGGAAGGATGAAATGAGCTTGAAAGAAAATCACCAAAGGCACTCTGGGAAAAGAAATGTCATTAAATAAATCCCCATCACTTGGTACTTTAAAATTGAACTTGACGAATGATGGCCTAAAATACAATTGGTAGAAATTCTGTGCTAAGGCTTCTCTATTTAGGCCTTAGCAGAGTTACAGCTGGGAGATGGGAAAGACAGAAAGTCTTCCAGGGGAAAAAAAAAAAAAAAGAAAAAAAAAGGGGGGGGGGGGGCAGGGAGAGAAAAAGAAAAACCTCTCCATGTAGAAAGGAAATTCACAAGTGAGAATTTTACCTTGTGAAAGGGACTTCCAGGGGAAACAGAAAATCTGTTTCAGAAGGAGCTGTCGGCTGCCAAACACCAGCCAAAAAGTCCCTGTCACTTTCAGTGAGTTTCTAGCAGAAGGTGAAAATGACAAATTTCCCTCCAGCCCAGTTGCAGTGCTGGGGCACTTGGGGAGCTGCTTTCCAGCAGCTGTGCTTTACTTCCTCTGCAGGCCTCTGGAAGATTCAGCTCAATTTTGCTTTCTCCTAAAAGTAGAGGTAAATACAGCAACAGTCTTCCCAGTCAAAAAACATGGAGACATCACTTTATTTTTCTTGAATTACAAGCAAAATTCTCAGCAAAATTGAAAATTAAATTTTGAACAAGTCTAGGTTTCCCTAGTTCTGTGAAATCAGAGGAGTCTTAAAATTTCTTCTATAAAAATCTATAAATCTCTGAATAAGAGACAACATCTGTGGCATATGATATAGTGCTATGTTAGTATGTAATGAAGAATGAAGAAACAACACCCAATGCATCGGACAATCAGGCAGCAGGTTAAAAAGGAAAACAAATGGAAATACTATTTTTGTACTAGGGGTATTAAACTGTGAAGGTCGTTAACAGAGTTCATAAGAGACAATAGGTTGATTACAGGGTCCTTCACAGTGATGGAGAGGAATTCCTAATTAATAGGGTGGACCATAACAGGGAGGTAACGCCTTCTAGTTCAGGAAGATCTTATAATAATGAATGCCAAAACACATGAAAGTTTATGTTACACTGATTTTTTGATTGTTTGTTTTTCTTATTCTGTTTCTCTAAGCATCTAACGTTGGCTACTGTCAGAAAAACGATATTAGAAAGATGGACGACTGGACTGAGTTGGCTTGGCAGTTTGTGTTTTAACACAAAGTGATAGAAAGTGGTTTGCCAGCCCAGAGGCCATTGAAGACTGCCCCACATAGTAATGCTGGAAAAACCAAAGCTTAAACTCATTTGTAGCTGAGACATATCCTCAATTCGTTAAGCAGAGTTCATATGCATGAATCATCACATATTAACAGGAAGGTTGACTATTCCCAGAAGACAAAACTGCCTGCTAGGTAGGTTTTACCAATCTCCCAGCTCAAATATTACTCATTTTCTCACTTGTTATTAAAAGTTCTGAAGACTCAGGAGAGGTTTTTTTTTTTTTTTTTTGCATAGAAAGATTCATGATTACCACATTCCTTTTCCCCCTTTGGCTTACCATGGTTTCTTCTAAGACTAGAAATGCACCAGTCTTCCAAATTCAGAACGTAAATTGCATCTGAAAATGTTTGACTTGAATCCAGATAGGGTCAAGTATTTTTGAGCTGAGTCTCATTCTGTTCTTTCAAAAAAAAAAAAAAGTAGCTAATAAACTTTTTTCTTATCAAAGTGATTTCAAAACAAAAACTAATACATTAAGCATTATCCTGGAACACTGAAAATTAGATAAAAAAAATTCACTTCAGTTACAAAAACCACCGCTTTTACTTTGGCTTACTTAACTTTGCTGTGTATCATTTCATCATTTATAAGATGACACAACTGTTTCCCACACTATTTTAAAAATCTGAGTACTTATGAAGTCTTCTGAGGACCATACAGCAAGCAAGTGTCACGGTTTTGGCTGGGATAGAATTAATTTTCTTCTTAGAGGCTTGTATGATGCTGTGCTTGGGATTTCTGATGAAACTAGTGGAGATAACGCACCATTGTTTTAGTTATTGCAAAGCAGTGCTCACACAGAGCCAAGGACTGTTCAGCTCCTGGTGCTGCCCTGTCAGCGAGGTATCTGGGGATGCACAAAGAGCTGGGAGCGGACACAGCCAGGAGCTGACCCAGACTGGCCAAAGTGATGTCCCATTCCGTGTGGTGTCAAGCTCAGCAATAAAAGCTGGGGTAAAAAAGGAGGTAGGGGGGGACGTTTGGAGTGATGGTGGTTTTTCTTCCCAAGGAATCATTAAGTGTGATGGGCCCTGCTTTCCTGGAGGTGGCTGAACACCTGCCTGCAGATGGGAAGCAACAAATTAGTTCCTTGGTTTGCTGTGCTTGCATGTACAGCTTTTGCTTTACTTGGTAAACTGCCTTTGTCTCAGCCCATGAGTTCTTGCACTTCTATCTCTCTGATTCTCTCTTGTATCCCACCTGGGGAGAATGAGCAAGTGGCTGTGTGGTGCTGAGCTGCTGTGGTTAGACAACAACAGAAACAAACAAACAAAAAATAAATTATAAATTGTTTCTATTTCATAAGAAAACAGGAAAAATATTAAAAATTGTGGATGGGATTACTTACATAAATTCACGGAATAACCAATGTTTACATTTTTATTTTTTTATTTTTTACAGTGGTAATCTGTACACTTTCAAACTCCATGATGTTACATAATATAATTTCATGGGGATGATCAAGGCTTTACTTTTCTTTAAAATGAAGATTTTGGACAAAAACATTTGCATGAGACAAAGAAGACTTTTTTGAAGTTTCTTATGAATTTCATCCTTATTGCGTGTTCTGGAAAAAGGCCCTTGAGATGAATGCCAAATAGCTAGTAAAACTCAGAAAAGTGTTCTAAGTTCAAAGTAGCTGATAATAAATGTTAATGATGGTCACTGCTTGTTTGCTTTTCTAAGCAAAGATCTGTCTGCCTATACACAGGAGAATGAATGTTTGGATCTGGTTTAATAATGGTGTACAAAGTCCTCAGCACCATTATGTAAGTATAAACCTCATTAAAAAGCTCGGTTCTTAAGTCAACCATAATATAGACGATGTCATAAACCATATAAACCGTGTCATAAGCACAGCTCCTGGCTTCTCCATCCAGAAAATGATAACCTTCTGGCAGCTTGAGCATGCCTTGTTATGGTTTAGATTTTATAAAGGTAAATAAAATGAGTTCTGAAACCCAATACAATAAGTGTTGTTAAAAAACAAAAGCAAAACTTCTAAAGGTAGACATAAATGTATGCCTTTGTATGAATATATGTAGCCTAAAAAGTTGAGATCATTAACAGCACACAGAGATAAGGGAAATACGAAGAAAGTCCACAAACTTTGGAATTATACTCACCCCCCCTAAGACCCAGGGTAGACTTTGACCATAAGAGTGTTCTTCCACTTAAAAAAATGCCTCTTTCCAATATATGCCTAAATCCTTGTGACTACAATGCTTTACATCACTGGAGTTCATAATCCTTCAAGTCCTGGAATATATTTTTTGTGCTAGCACTTTTCCCTGGCATCCACACAAAGGAGAATATTGGTTTATCCTGACTGAACACACTCAAGAGAGATGCTTAAATTAGCATTATGGTCATTTTAAGATGTTCATTTTTCGTAGCTTTAGTCATCTGAAAGTTTGGCACTTGTCCATGATCAACTCTGAAGCTGGTGGAAGCAGACATCTCTAGAATGATGTTCTTCCCATTCTAGACCACTATCTTAAACAGATAAACTATGTCATCCCTGGTGATGACTCTCTATTGAATACTGAAGACATTTGTTCTTGAGGCTGAAAATTACATGACTTTGATAGATAATATGAAGTGAGATGAATGCTACGCTACCTTCTTTTGTAGTCAAGTGACAAAGACACTGCCAATAGATGAAACAATCACTTACAAACTGAATAATACTCTTCCACATTACGTTGCTTCTTAGTGAAATTTATTTTTGATAGATTTTCTGTTATAAAACTGCCCTGTACATTTTTAATGAAAAATATAGCCTGAATTGATTTTTCTTTTTAGATTAAAAGAAATCAACCAAGACCTCACTTTCTTCCTCATTTTTATAGTTGATCAAAACATTTTTGAAAAAAAAAATCAAAACCATGTGGATTCTACTAAGAATATTTATTGTTTTTATTTTAAGATGGATTTTCAAAAATCTGAAAAATATTCCTTCAATCATCTTTAATCCAATCATCTCTAATTTGAAAATCCTTCCAATTTTTTTTTCATGTAAGAAGTACACTACTCCAGTGGTTAAAAAACTACAGCTGCTTTTGTAAGAGCATGGCTAGTACTCTGTCTATGGTGTTTTGGCCGAATTCCAAGGCAAGTAATTACATTTACATACCTAAATTCACCCTGGTTGTTTCATCTGGGTACTGTAATACTCTGTAAGCTCGTTTAGCTAATTTAGAACCCACATGAACAGCATAGGTTCAAAAGTTCAACTCAAACTTTATTAGGTTTGTGGTCCGCTTAATAATACTTAGCACTTAATTAATCTGCACAACACCCTTGTGAGCTACTTAAGTTAGTATTACCAGGAGAGTCTGTGAAAAAGGAACAAAAAAAGAGCCAGGAAGAAAAATGTCCATCCTATAAAGCCATCTCTCATACTCACATGGGTGTTCAGGTGCCTATGGTACTCATTTTTAGTTCAATGGTATTTAGTCTTGAAAAGCCATTAAATCAGAGAAAAGCACACAAAAGGCAATGTGACAGTCCGACCCCCTTTCTGATTTCAATGTGCCTATGCACATGTCCAACAAAAGTCCAAAGAAAATGAACTCATTCACATTTTCCCTTTCATATATGGAAGGACCGGATTCATACATGGAAAACAGGAATCTTTGCAATAGGGATAAAAGTCAATAACAACAATAAAGCAATAGACAAATTATTGAGTACTTGACTGATGTACTCACCATAACATCTGAGAGGCATTCTACAAGGATCCCAAAGACCATCTGAGGTGACAAACAGTGATTCCATCCTCTGAAACAGATGAAATCCTCTATTGTCAAATCCTCGTGCTTATTATGTCAGTACCATGTGTGATGGTTTTACCCAGCTGGGCAGCTGAACTCCACCACAACCGCTTTCTCACTCCCCCTCCTCAAAGAAAGTACAGGAGAAAATATGATGAAAAGGGCTCAAGGGCTGAGATAAGGACAGGGAGATCACTCAACAATATTGTCATGGGCAAAACAGACTTTGCATAAAGGAGATTAATGGAAATTATTGCTTGTTACTAACAGACTAGAGCAGTGAGAATTAAAAGCAAACCACGAAGACCTTCCCCCCATCTACCCTCTACCACCTCCTCCCCCAGAGCGGCGCAGAGGAACGGGGAATGGGGGCTGTGGATGCTTCATCTCTGCCGCTCCTTCACGGTCACTCTCTGCCCCTGCTCCCCGTGGGGTCCCTCCCACGGGATGCCGTCCCGAACTGAGCCTGGGGGGCTGCCCACAGGCTGCAGCTCTTCAAGAACTGCTCCCACACGGCTCCGTACCACGGGGTCCATCCCCCAGGAGCAAACTGCTCCAGCACGGGTCCCCCACGGGCGGCAGCTCCCCCCAGGCCCCCTGCTCCTGCGTGGGCTCCTCTCCACGGGCTGCAGCTCCGGCCCGGGGCCTGCTCCTGCGGGGGCTCTCCATGGGCCGCAGCCTCCTCCAGGCCACATCCACCTGCTCCACCGGGGGCTCCTCCACGGGCTGCAGCGTGGAGATCTGCTCCGTGTGGGACCCGTGGGCTGCAGGGGGACAGCCTGCTCCACCAGGGGCCTCTCCACGGGCCGCAGGGGAACTTGTGCTGCGTGCCTGGAGCACCTCCTGCCCTCCTGCTGCACTCACCTTGGGGGCTGCAGGGCTGCTTCTCTCTCAGCTCTCACCCCTCTCTCCCAGCTGCTGTTGCACAGCAGATTTTCCCTTCCTTCAATCTGCTCTCCCAGAGGCCCACTCAGCGTCGTTCATGGCTCAGCTCTGGCCAGCAGTGGGTCCCTTTGGAGCTGTCTGGAGCTGGCTCTGCTCTGGCATGGGGCAGCTGCTGGGCTCTGCTCACAGAGGCCACCCCTGTAGCCCCCTGCTACCAAAACCTTGCTGTGTAAACCCAATACGCCATGACAATAAACAAACTGGCATACTAGTAAGCATGTCCAAATAGAGAAGTAGGCAGTGCATTCACAGGTTGTCTGAGAAGCTACTATGCGAAAAAGAAGCAGGTGAAGGAGTGATCATATGCACTTCTGAGATGGCTCAAATCTTCAGCACTTACAGAAGTGTTCATGGTGCCAAAACAGTTGTTGCCTTCTGTTTATTTCTCCTGTACTGTGGGATTTTTTCTCTCAGTGCTGCCTTGAGATCCTACTGTTTGATCCATCTCCATGTATTAGAACATACTATAGGTCCTTAAGTCTGCTTTTCCAACTAATCAGTCCCTACCATCTTTTCCATGTGATTTGCAGGGACAAATCCTTTCTGTATTGCAGGGTACTCATTAGAAGAAAACTGGATAAGCCTAAATCTAAGCTGTTAGGGAACTTGTTGAGCTGTCGATATGCATAATATGTAAATGAGAAACATAAGAAGTCACAAAGATTTTCTTTTCTTCTGAAGCTTATAACTGCAATTACAGTCAATGACAGACACATGCCACAGTCTGCATGGACTTCTAATTAGGTTTACATATGGTCTCTATCACAGTAGGAACCTCTTGCACTTTCAATAACTTTATTGTCACAACATTCTTAATAAAGGTAAGTACTATCTTCTAATCAGTTACAGTGAATTGACACAGGAAGTTAAAATGATTTTCCAGGGAAACCATGCAGGATATTTGTGACAGATGTGAAACAGTCCGAAGCCCTCAACCAGAACTCTAGTCACTGCCATTTTTCCTTGTCACTGGACTCCTGATTTTTGCTGATTTTTCTAGTCATGACTCTTTTATGCACCATTGCATTGCCCATGGCACAAACAGGAGAAACCCAGGACCTTATCCTGCCAACAGATCAATGCTGGCAGACCTATATGCACAAGGCACTCTTTAACTTCAGGTGGGCCATGCATGGACACGAGGGACAAACCTTTGTTAACATAAGCAGTAGACATAAATATTTCCACGGTAGGGGTTTTATGAAGTGTCAGGTATGTATTAAATAGGGTAACAGCAAAGCCATATCCTGACATGGTATTGTGATTACATTTTGTTTTAAGTGGTTCAGTTTTGCATGTCCCTTTACTCTCCCTCTTCTTCATTGCTCTTGGGAAATTAATGTTTTCATTTTCTTGAATTATTTGCTCTGGGACAATCAAGACAAAAACATGAATGATGGTCACCAAAGCTGATGTCTATTTCCTCAGGCGTCTATGTACATTATAAGTCATTCTGTCTGAGGGAAACTCATGTGATCCATGATCCTCTTGAGACAAAGGAGAGAAAGAGGTGCGCTTGTCAGATAATGCCATCTTAAAAGCATTAAATTAGACAAGAAATGAGCAAGGACAATCAGGATAGTCCAGACTTTTCCTGCCGAAGATGTCTTTCTTCCACTCATTTAACTGAGATCCTAAACTCACCTTTCTTGCTTTAGCATCAGTTCTCTCACTGAAGGTTGAAAGAAAGGTATGGTTACACCTTTTGATTCCCAAGACATTCAGCACTTCAGCAAGCTTTTCTGGCAGAGTGAAGAGTTCTCATCCTTACACTGAGTCAACAACATCCTCACAATAAAGGGCTTCTTCATGCCAGTGGCACTTGAGGCTGAAATGAATTGCAAAACACTGTAATTAAAATACCAAGAAAAGTACATTGAGAGAGACTTTACAGCCATTCAGGGTACCTGAAGGCATGATAAATTTTCCATCTTCGTGTAAAAATGCATCCTACTATTCACTCAAACTCACAGCAAGAAACTACAGCTGCAGCATAAGTTTAGGGAAAGTCCTAAAGCAAAGCTTCTCTTGTACTTTGAGGCAGGTATCAGTGAGCTTATCCAAGGTCAGGAGAAGATCTGAAGTCTCTTCAAACACCTGTGTTTTGCTGGGTAAACTCAGATTGCTCCAGCCAGGCTTAAAAGTTCGTATTCCCTGCAGAGTCTGCTGAGACGAAAAGAGAGACAAAAATGATATACCCGAGACAGGGGGACTAGTGTTTCCTTTCCTATCCAAACAGTTGGTCTTCTCTGTTCTGCACATTTGGCTGGGGACACCTCTCTGCCAGTAGACAAGGCTGAAAGAATATAGCTGCATGGGAAAATCTGATGAAATCAGTACAGCTCAGAGACTGAAAAGTAACAGGGATAAAAAAATAAATAAAAAAAAAGAGAGAGAGAGAGATGACTTAAGAAAATTGGAATTATTATTATTATTATTATTATTATTATTATTATTATTATTATTATTGTTATTTTGAAGACGGAATAGAGGGTGGGAATTCACCATACTTGAAGCCAGCACTAAAGAGTCAGGAGAACCACCAGGCGGTGTGGATGCCTACCACTGTCCCCCTTTCCTTCCACTAAAGGGAGGAAAAAACAAAAACAGAATTTCTTCTCAATTTTTTGCCTCTTCCTTATTTAGGCTGCTGGCTTCAGGACACCAGCTCTGAGACTGGGATGACTATCTAGCTGACTCTTACTGAGTTTGTCATGTAATTATCTTTGAACTGTCTTCCCAGTTTTTGGAGCCAAGTCCTGGCACTGACTGGTCCTCCAAGATAGCAGCAGGATTTAGTTACTTGGTTTCTGGAAGTTGCCTCTGATGTGATAATATCTGTATCCCACCGGAGAGACTTGTGCTCCACCAGCAATACTTCTGCCTTATCAACTTGGAACTTCTACTCTGTGGTCAATCAGTGATGCATTGCATAATTAGGAAAAGGATATGCTTTTGTTGAGAAGCATATAATGAAAGGAAATTTCATTGGACAAAATCTAGTCCTGGCAAGTTACTACCTAAAGCAGTACCACATTTCCTCTTTAAATTGAGGGTGGCCTATAACCAGCAAAATTTCTCAAAAACTTAAACCTCCAAAATAATAAATTGGCCAGAACAAAATAACAATAATAATAATAATAATAATAATAATAATGTAGAATTCTCACAGGAGTGCAATCCAAGAATTTACCATATTCCAGGAATGAAGAATTTTTTTGTTGTGAATTTTTCAGTTTGTACAATACATTCATCTTATAGGCCTTCCTTTAAGGCTTTATTTTTTTTTTTCCTTCTTCCAACTGTTTTTGTCTTTGCCCTGGATGATGCAGCTTGCCTTATTTCCACCAAACCCTCACAGTATTCCCAGTTCAAACAGGACCAAGGAGATTGCCAGCAGGTCTGACTGGAAGGGGCAGGCCATGACTCTGGCCGGGCTTTTGCTGTGTTCTGCCACCTGGTGTGTCATTAGCATGAGCCCTGCTCCTCACGATCAAGGGTGCCTCCGGAGCTCCCTACCCTTACAACTTTCTTTCCAATGGAACCAGCTCTCAGGTGTCGGAGTGCCCAGCAATTCCCATCTCCATGTGCAGGTAGGATGCCACCAGCCCAAACACAGAAGAAAAAGACTGCAGTTACACCACATGGTAAATACAGACTTTATGGAGTTTCACAGTGCCATACTGCCATTACCATTCCCAGTTTAGACAGCCCTGTGCTATTCCACCTCTTGGTCCCCCCACTACACACATACACACACAGTCTCACTGAGCTTTTTCACATTTTGGAGCTGCAAATTCTCTCATTATTACCTATTTACTTTTCTCTGACTGCTGCTCAGAACCTGATCTCTGCTCTCAGGTGAAGGTCCAGCTGGAAAAAATAAGCTTCCTCTTCAAGTCCATCCTGTTTTTAATCTGCTGCTGTCACACTAAATTCCCTTTGGGGGTTTTCTTACTTCCTATTGCTTTCCCTCTTTTTCTATAAACCTCACAAATATTAATCTCTTTTGGTCCCGATTTTCCCTTGCCTCCCATCTTTTATTTGTCTAAAATGCCTGCCAGGACTTTTCACACTTCATCATGTCTCCAGCAATACCGGCCCTGGGCCAATGCCAGAGACTGCAACTTGACAAAATGTGTTGCAAGGTGGCTTTCCTTCCACACCGTCTGCAGCTGTCATCTTCTCTCAGGGCCTGATACTACAAATTAGCCAGAGTTGGCGGGAGACCATAAGTTTTTACCTCCCAAAGTTAGATTGGAAACAGAATTGCCAGTGAATTTTTTTTTCAGGTCCCTGCATGTGGGATAAGCAGCCTAAGTATCATTTCTCTGCTTTCTCCTGACATTTTCCCCTTTTGTTTACTGTGCTGTGCCAACTCTCTCTGTCCTATAACAATGCAAAGCCTAGTCAATTTGCATCACCTCATGCTATATTAGTCTGGACTGTGAAATCAATTAAACAGTGGACTGATCTTAGAGAGAAAATAGTAGAAGGCCAGCAGTTTCATGCTAGAATGAGCACAAGAGTAAATAACTTGGGGACTCCTGGAGGGTTTGGTTCATTGGTTTGCAAGGACTGATTCCATATGAGCACAGAGTTAGAGTAGGTGTTTGGATATCACAGGAATTCCTTATTCAAGCACATCTAGTAGGGTTTTTTGTTGTTGTTTTTTTTGGTTTTGGTAGCTCTGTGTTTTTGTGTTTTGGATCAATGGCTGGCAATGATGTGCTGTGTATATTTTAAGTTGGGAAATACCACAATTTCTTCTTGACCTTCGATAGTCTGCATGTATACAGAGTGGAATTGATCAAGATGCATTAGTGAGAGAATAGAAAGAAAAAAAAATCTTTTTTTCTGTTGCTTAAGTATTTTTCCTTCTTGAAATCAAGGTAAGAAACCAGGGAATATGCAAAAACACTTAAAACAAACAAACAAACAAACAAAAAAACACTATGAAACACTATGTTACAGAGCTTTGGCTGATCCAGCACTGAGCAGAAAAGAGTTTCCTGCATAAAAGGCTCTCACAGAACTTCCCAGCAGCATGAAGGTAGAGAGTTGCATTGTCTGTGGAAGGTTTGCCAACTGGAGGCTCTCAGGTTGTTGGCCTACAGCCCTGTAGTTTATACTTTGATCCTTAGAAGCCCATAGGGAATAGTGATAATAAAGCAAAGTGTCAGAGGTGTATAATTTAAGCTGATGATATAGCAAAGATCTGGTAGCTCAGCATGAGGGGACTGCAGAGCAATTAAGGAAAAAAGATACTTGCTCTGTGATGGTATCAAACATTCTGAAACAAAGCAAGCCATTTTTCAGTGTCTGAGATCCCCAGAGTAGCATCTGGCAGGGCTGATTTAGCAGTATTCAGAAAAGGGATGAGCAATCGCCAAGAGAAGAATCAACTGATAGTAAAATGTTTAAATAGGCCCCTGGAGGTTCTGGGGAACTCCTTTGAGTTTATCCCATCAGTCACAGCTTTTTAAAATCCAGATCTTCCACTTGATCTAGATTTCTCAGAGATGATGATGATGATTATGATGAAGATTATTATTATTATTATTATTATTATTATTATGGGATTTCATTATTATTATTATGTCGTTTTTGAATTCCATTTTCCTTAGGCTCAATTCAATAACTCTGATGGCAAACCCTATAGTAAATAGTACTTATAGGTGGCATAAATAAATGCATCTCTGTTCACTTCAGTGGGGTTAGACTGATAAGTCTAATCAGCTGTAAGTCTGAAAAGATGATCTTTAAGTCTGAAAGGATGATCTTTATTTACTCCCCATGGGGCTATGACAACATCTTTCTCTGGAGTGATTCAACAACATGGGCCAAAGGGAATCAGCAGATCCTGGATTCCCCCAGCATCTCTGATCTTTTACGTGACTTTCAGCAAGCTACTTCACTTACATGATCTGTTAACTCCTTTCCATACAGTTTTATGAAAGACCTCATGAATAACTTCCTGTAGAAGAGACTATGTTTCTGTGTAATCTACTGCCTACAAGAATGGCAGCCTCATCCACCCTACATACTACTGTAACACAAAGAAGCAATAACAATGTCGGGTTGTAATGCAGTGTTGGCAGTCTGAAAAGTAAATTTCTCCCAGGATGCTTTTCCAGCTAATGTATGCCTATATTTATTTGAAGAAAGCAAAGCATATCCTTGTGGGACCATTACCCACTTCCAGCCAGAACATACACCAGTCCCTATGGAATGTCAGTTATGAAAATTACAAAAATTACAAAAATAATCCAAAAGGTAAACGCATTAAGTTTTTGGTTTGAAAGATCTGAATATTTTTGCTGGCATGAAGCTCTCTTTAATGCAGACTCATTCCGTTTGATAGCTTGAAAGAAAAGAAAAAAAATCACAAAAAACATTAGGAAGAAAACGTAAATATTTGAAAATCTGCTACTATTCTGCGTGTGTTCCTGAACACTTTTCATCTTAACATTTATTGGCTACATAGTTAGATCAAATAGCTCTATGAAACTGAAATAAGTGTATCAATGTTATATAGACTTAGTTTTCCTTTTTGTATCCCTTTGTTTCAATGCTCTTGAAATCTAAAGGAATCAGCCCTGATGTCAAGGCATATTAACCCATATTACCAATTACCATTTCCAAACCAGAAGCATGTTGGCTTCTGTCCCCAGAAACTCCCAATAATGAATAAGGCACACAAGATCAATATTGTCTTACATTATTATATTATTTTGTACATTACACCATTTCTATCCTAAGATAGGGCTTCCCTGCATAGCTGTATTTAGCAGAGCTAAAGAACAAAATGTACTATTGCAACACCTAGTTCTTTAGTATTAATGTATTTTCTCCATGAAAACATGCTACACACTTATCAAGTTTCTGTTCAACCTTTTTGCTAAGCTAAACTTAGCTCTGATTCTTTTGCTGGAAGACATTTCCTCCAGTCTTCAAAACAATATATTGTTAAAATCTATATCCTCTCTTATTTTTCAACATGCTTTCGAAAATCGTAAAGATCAGACCCATATTCAGTTTTCCCATGCCTTTCTCACCACTGTTTTATACAGAAGCAGAGATCCTTCTGCATACTCTTCCTGTTCATTATTTTGTGTCTTATGCAGCTATGAATCACATTAGACTTTTTGGCCCTAGTTTCACATTAGAACCTGTATTTAATTATTAGTTCACTGTGATCCTTCAGACTTTTCAGGATTTTTTATTTTTGTTTTTTTTTTTTTTAACAGGAGGAAAAAATAAATAAAGAAAGTTCAGATGAAGATGATGTCCCTTCAGTTCTCTTCTCACCCTGATACTACCATGATCATATTATCACCCCCTCCAAACAGAATCACAGAATCACAGAATCACAGAATCACAGAATCACAGAATCACAGAATCACAGAATCACAGAATCACAGAATCACAGAATGGGTGGAGTTGGAAGGAACCTCTGAAGATCATCAAGTCCAACCCCAGTGCTGAGCAGGATCACCTAGTAGAACATATTGCACAGGATGACATCGAGGCAGGTTTGAGATGTCTCCAGAGAAGGAGACTCCACAACCTCTCTGGGCAGCCTATCCCAGTGGTCTGTCACCCTCATAGTAATGAAGTACCCCCTCATATTCAGCTGGAACCTCCTGTGCTTCAGTTTGTGCCCATTTAAATGAAGATAGTTTTAAAAGTTTAGGTTCATCTCTGCAGCCAACAGTATAAAACAGGCATTTTCAGAAGGTGATTCATTGTGTTCCAGGAGGGGATTGTAACAGAGATACATGAACTGTCCCCTGGAGGTAAATCTCTCTCATCTGTTTTCACAGAAACCTACTACATTTTCAGACAGTTAAATTTGGGTGAAATTAATTTGTGTCAGGCATGTGCTTCCATCTGCCTCTTCTCTGGAAGTACTGTAGATGTATCTTTCATTTCTTGGCCCTGGATATGCAATTTTGTACCTGGCTGTATTAAAGAACAATTTGTTTTAACAAGCACGGCTTACTAAGTTCATGTCTGTAGGGTTATCTTATTAACTGATACAGGCCATCTTTGCAAGTTTTGTTTTACTTGCCAACATTAAAATTACTGATTCATATTTATTTCTAGATCACAAGTTAAATTATGGAGAAAGTTGGACCTGGTCCATATGACTGCAAGACACAGTCGCAGTTAGAAACCTTTCTTCTTGATCATGATTTATTTTTGAGACCTAAATTAGAAGTACACGAGTTATCCAGTTTCTATTTTATTTCATGTATTCTTTATGTTTTTGTTTTTCCTGTGTTATAGTCTTACTCTTTCCAGGTCTGTTGAAGCCAGGGGTTAGACTTGACAGAGCACTTCTAGTGATGAAGTCATTGAATTTGTATAATTAAAGGCAATTCAAATTTGGCTTTTCAAAGGCCCTGAGAGGGGTTTACTGCCTAAATTCCTTAATCTGTCTTGAAAATGTTAGGCCATATTAAATTACCATTTTAATCCCAGTCTGCTGCAAATGTGTTTACAAGTCACAGGCAAACACAAAACATGTTTCTACACTACCACTTTCGTCCTCCCCACACATACAGCATGACCGTGTGTCAACAAACTTATGATTTGTCTGTGCAGAACTTTCCACACATAAGCTGGGATGTTGGTTAGCTATGAATCACTCATGCATCTTCACCAATGTGATGGAAAGAGAGCAAGAGAGACAGCTGAAGCTGTCATTCCTTCACTGTGATTTTCACCAAAAACTACATACAGAGTAAATTTTTGTACCAGATGTACATACATTTATGGAGGTACAACGCCAGAGAAGAAAATAAAACTATTTTTACCATATTATTACAAGTTCCAGATTCTCTGCAATATTAATATTTGCATGCTAACATTTTGGACTGATTAAAATCTCTCTGGAATATTTAAGAAGGGAAGGTTATTCCTACTGAGTGTGTGGGGATTTTCGTTCCTTTCTCTTTTTCCTTTAAATAATCGGGGGAAAAAATATATTTTGATTAATTGAGTAGTTTCCATAGCAGCTGTGAGCCAGGTGGCTAGAACCAGTTACTTAGGATGCTAAATTCTGAGTAATTAGTTTATTTTTAATCTTTTAATTCTGTGGGAGTGAAGTTTAGTGTGTTAATGGGAGAGGTTTTGCACAGAAGTGTCTTGACTAATGTGTTATTATCATTTGGTTTTATTGATGAAGCTCAGCCTCATACAAGAAGAAAATGTGTGGAAAAATCCGAGGCAGGGCAAGCTACAATTTTCATTTTGACTTAGAAGTCCCCAAAGGGCTTATTTATTTATTTATTTATTTATTTATTTATTTATTTATTTATTTTTTAATCAGGAGTTTTTTATAACTGAAAACCTGAGGGATTTGGTTCAAAGAGAAGTTTGTGTTCATACAGAAGGAGCCACTCTAACGTAGAAAAAAAGCCATTAATTGCAGAATGAGAAGGCATGGAAAACATATTAACTGTGTCATACTTTTACCAATTTCTATTGTTGAGGGAAGACTAATTTTGATTATTTTACAACGTGTACATTTGCTGAGCAAAAAGGTTTTTTTTACTACTTAATAGTCATGTTTCTTAACTTGACCCCCCCCCCCCCTTTTTTTTTTTCTTAATTCTTTCACTGACTTCTGGTTTTAGTTTTTGCAGCTACTTGTTCAATTGCCTAGTTTTCCATGTTAAAGCAATGCATTTTTTTTGGCTTAAAAGTTGAAAATGGATTGATGTATCATTGCAGTATTTTCCATGTTCTATGAAGTCTTTCTCTTCTGTGGATTAAGGCCAATTAGCAGATGGAGATTTGTGAGCTGGAGAGAATCCAAGGGGGAGGAGACATTTCCTTTCAACTACAAGCCCACTGACTATCAGCTAAATATTTCATTAGAAAAAAATCCCTTCTCAGCGATATTTTTACTGCCACTTTTCTCCAGCATGCTCTAAAGCTACATAGAATAAACCAATGAAACAACTGTGCTTTCCAGAGTCATACTATGATGGCTGAAAATGAAGGATGCCAAATTCAGACCACATGCCATACTTCCTGAGTTAAGCACGGCAACTTCTTTCCTATAATAGAGGAGTCACTTGTGTGCAGGTAAAGTTATTATAGGCATGGAGTTGCTGCTGGCCACCTTGACTTTCCTTACCTGAGTTAGAAAGCTAAGTCAGGTATCTGGGAGTTGATCAGCCTGTGGTCTTCTTTCTTTCACTGTACACTAACTAGTCATGTATGCTTCGTGTGCATTTACGTTAGCTTTCTACTTCAGATCAGGAGCATGCTTCTGGAGTGAATCTCTCAGTTATCCTCATTTACTGATCTTTGTATCCTGACACAGAGCAATCCCAACATGCTTTTTGAGTCAGACTAAACCAGATATGCTCCAGCTGAACACCTGTGTTCTCACCTCTTAAAGGTCATCAGTCTGAGGGAAAACCCCCAGAACATGAACAGTGCTTACACCATGTCCAGAACACCAGCCGCAGGTGTTCTGCAGAACACAGGGCAGAAAAGGATTCTTTCAGTGTTTCAGATCCTGAAGGAGGTAGAACCTGCACCTTCACTCCCAGCCAAATGTCTTGATCACTTGGTTGGAGATAAAGCCAAGAAGGAAAAAAATTATGTCGTGTACTTGAAGCTGTGTCTCTGTGCGCCAAAGACATTAGAAAACAATAAAGTAAAAAAGATCCTGACTATGGCTTCAATCTAGGTGGGCACTTTTGTGGAAGTGGAATATCTTCGTTATGCGTTGCAACAGTTATTGAATAAAATTCATAAATCATTTTAAATGTCTTTTAAATGGGCTTTTAATTAAAGAATATGGATTAGCACTCGTTAGACTAGCAGTACACATTACCTTGACTCTAATTCAATAGTCACTACACTGCCGAAATGGAAGACATTTTTGTAAATAGGTATCTAACCCTGTAAAAGTTACAGACAGACAGCATTTACACATAAATGATGAATAACTGTCCGACAAGTTTTCATTTGCACTTGTGGTTACTTGTTTCGGATCTTCAGATTTCAGTTTGTAGAAACACCTGTGAACTGATTTATCAGTACTGAAGGAGAGATATGTACCATCTCAGTCTGCATGCCCAAGACTGCCTGCTTCCTCCTTTGTAGTTCTCTCTATGAACATGCGTCCCACACTCATTGACTTCCCCATTTGCTTACAGCTGCTACTCAGTGAAGAGCTTCATTTTGCAGGGCAGCTAATTGTAACACCCCATTCTGCTCTCACTGACCAATTCTGTTGCAGTTGCTGTAGTAAGAAGGTTAAAAAAAGATAAAAATAAAAAGCACACACACACAAAGAGTAAAATGAACAATGCCATATCCTACACCAAAGAAAGGAAACAATTAAAGCGCAAACACATTTTTTCCTTCTGTGTTCGCTGGCAGGTATTACAAAGCTCTTCTTATCTTACATAACTTTACCAGCTTGGTTTTGTCTCATTGCATTATCGTGATCAAACCTTCATTTTTTTCAAATACAGCTATGAAGGTAGCAAGTGCTATAGAATCAAGGGTGATGTAGAGGGCAAGAAGAGGAGGACCCTCTTGGCTGCATGGAAAAAAAAAAAGCAAAAAAAAAAGCAAAAAAAAAGCAGCTTTAGTGGCTATTAGGACATGAAAGAATACTTTTTACCCTGAGGAACCCATCTGTGCTTGCAAACATAAACATGTGAAGGTGAGAGGTCTCCTTATTATGCAGGTAGGACAGAATGCGGCTGAATCCTGTCCAGCTGAGCTGGACTGATGCTTTGAACCCTCTGGAAACATTAAAGATCACAGCACTCCATTGTGTAACTGCTGCATTTCTTGGTTTGTTCAGTTGGTTCTCTTTTTCTCCTTTCAGAGTATTTTTGAACTGTTTTTTTTTTTTTTTAGAGAATATTTGCTCTGTCTCATTCACACTCTAAAGTGTGAAGGGTGTTAATGGGATACTTTTTTTTTTTTTTTAACTCTATCTAAATCTGTGAAAATTAATTTAAGCTGTCTGTTGCAACAATTCTTTATCCTGATCAGTATTTATAAACTATTTTATGTAGTGAGAGGTTAAAATTCTTGAAATACTTCTACCTGTTTCCACCAAAGAATAGAATAGTCATGTAGGGAGTATGTATGTAGGGAGGCACATAAAAGGGGACTCTTTTTGTTGAGAACTTCAGATTCAGGTTTTGTCTGGAAACATGCTGAGTTGCTTGATTCTTTAAAAAGAAGGTACCACTAAACACTACCCAAATTCAACAATTTATTCTTCTTACTAGTACTTGGGCTGAGATTCTTAAAAAAAAAAAAAAAAAAAGTAATGTGACTTCTCCCTCGTTATCCTAATTTCTATGCTGCTAATTTCTCACTCTAGTCTCCAAGATGCGTGGGGGGCTGGAGGGGGAGGTGGAGTGGCATCTACAGTTTAATCTGTTTTTTGCCTTCTCACCCCTTGTTCTCAGGAAGACGGATTACTGCCTTGTTTTGATTATTTAACAGGACTAAGGATATGAATATAGAAAGGCTGGAGGGGTGCAGAAGTCAATGAAGCCACCGTAATTTGCCACATTTGAGGATCTGGCGACTGAGTCATCCTTATGTCCCTTTTGTGATGTACTTGTGTCTCTCCTCAGTCCTGCCATTTTCCGTAGCCTTTTTCATGGTAATTCCCATAATCCCTTCAGGGTATGATAGTCCCCCATGACTGCAGTTTATTATATCCATGTCTATACTAATATAAATAAATAAATAAATAAATACATCTATTATAAACACCCAAGACAGGACAGAGCCAGAACCGTTGCTGGCATTGACAAATGGACATGTATTCCTGTGCTGATCTACATCTACAGTGCTTAGGAAAGACTTTCATTAAAAACAGTCACTTATGAACAGTTATAGATATATGTACCTAGGACTGCATAGGTCCCTATTCTCAGTGATAGGCCATTTCTGTTCTTACTAAATCTTTCCTTTTTTTCCTTTGGGTAAAGCAATTCTGTCAAGCTACTGTATTTTGAAGCTCAAGATGAACTTGAATCACTTCACATTTTCATCAGGTGCAATATGTTTCCTGGCTTACTGCTACATTTTTGGAACACGATCTAACTGAATATCAGGAGACAATGGTAAAAATAGTAACAATCATATCAAGAAAATGCTGTACATTTAATGACATTATTACTTAAGCAGCAGCTTCATGTCTTAATGTGATAATGTGAGAAGCAGCAGCTGCCTTTGCTTTGGAGGCATCAGCAGACATCGCTGTTTACTTTGAATTGGATTCAGAGCACATGTAAACCAACCTATACTTCTCCTATAGCTTGATGTCAGTAAAAGTATGTCTGTCATATGACAATTATTTTTTAGGTATAAGTTAGCAGTCCTGATCAGTGAAGTTGTACTAATGAAATGGCAATATTTGAACAGTAGGTATCACTATTTATTTTTAACGTCGCATTTCTTATAGATACTGACAATTTTCAAGCTGAGGTGTATCTTGCAGGGAGCAAGGTCTTGATGATATGAGCATATTGTACTATCTAAATAATAGCTTCTGTGAGGGGGTCTTGGCACATTCTTTCCAGTGCCAGATTCTTCTGTTCAAATGTTCATGTGGTAAGGAAAAAAGGACTTGCATTTTTCAAACAGGATTTGTTCTTGTCAGACTGTCAGCATTTAAACAAACGTAATCATCTGTTTTGTCATCATTCTTGAGTGCAGATAACTTCTAAGTAAAGGTTTTCCTCATTAAAAATAAATAAATAAATAAATAAATAAATAAATAAATAAATAAATAAATAAAATAAATAAGGAAGATATATGGGCCTGAAACACCAGGGCTTTTCTTAGCTGCCCTTGCAACTTGAAAAAAATACACACCTTTTTGCTAAAGATAAGGAATTGGCTACATGGTGCCATTCTCCTTTTATTGAGGCTCTCATTACTGAGTGATAATGCATCATTAGTGCATGAGGTCAGTATCCCCAGTATTTCTCCCTGCCTATCCGGGATAGTAGAAAACTTGCAGCCATAGTTCCCTGTTAAAGCTCATCACCTCCCCTCAGTCTGAGAAAAACGTCTTTGCAAGTAGTGCTCCTTCTGGGATCCCTTTCTAAGTTATTTCAGGAATTAATTAGCCTGGCTTGTTTAATTAGATTAAATAACAGTAACAACTCTGATTCATTTTAGCTTGGGATGTGGTTAGGAAGTGGTCCCACAAGCAGCTCAGCTAGCAGGTATCTGTTCTGGTTGCTGTGTGATGTGTAGAGGAATGGACAGAGGAACTCATTGGCTTCACCAACGCTGTCATTTCTGGAGTCTGTGTCTGACTGAACCCCAAGCAAAACGAAGAGGAAAAACAATACATGTGTGATGCAGTAGCCAAAGGAGAGGGCTGGATATTGCTTCCTACCTTTCAATTAAGGTCCATACCTCAAAGGAAGGTGCTGCTTTGCAATTCATGAACAAAAAATCAGATTACATTGACTGAAGAAATACCTCACAGCAGATTATTTGCCCTGATTCAGAATTCACAAATAATAATTATACCTAACTTTTCCCAGTGCTCACAGATTCAAAACAAACAAAGGGAAAAAAAAAAAAAGGAAAGAAAAGACAATAAATGTTTGTTTCATTTTAACCCAAATACTATTTTGCTGCGTCTTGTAGAAGTAAAGCAAAAAAATAATAAACTCAAGTTCCTATGTTAGCTTGTATGTTTTCAAGGATGTTTTACTTCCCCTTGCATAGCTTTATCCTTTTGTTGTATTAAAAATCAGGAAAAGAAAGGATTCAATGTGAAAGTGATGTTTTTTTCTTTGTTATTTACTTTTTCACTCTTCCACATTTCAGAAGAGTTAAGAAATGTTTTTATTCTATTTTCTCTCCCCTTGACAAATACTTTGCCAATGTTTTTCAGGTGAATAAGAAGAATGTATGAGAGAAGAAGTGGGTTCCTTCTTTATTTTAAACTCTCTCATTTCCCACACACATTTCATGTGAATATAAGCCAAACTAATAAATTTTAAAAGGGAACATGACAAGCACAAAAGCCTTTTTGTTTTTCTTCAGTTTCCAAACAACCCAGAGAAACTTCCTGTTCAATGAAATGTTTTATTTTTTAAACAAAGGCAAAAAGGTTCATTTTGATATTAGGGGTTGATAGTCACACCATGTTTGACACTCCGACTAGGAGACCTCTCTGTGGGCTTCTCCTTCTTACTCTGGGTGGGTGTAAATCCTTCAGAGGCCTCACAGGCCTCCTGTGATGAACTCAGCCTCTATTGACTGTTGGGAGCTAACAAAAAGAGCTTTTTTATGAGTTTAGGCACATGAGTGCCTAAGGTTAAACAGGAGAATACCCTCTTTATATGAAAATGGAGTGCCTTTTCAAATATCAGGAAAATATCCCAAAGAGTATTTTCTTACTGTACATTCTGCTGACAAAGTTTCTGGTTCCTCAAAAATGTCCCAGGCTTGAGCCATCATTCAGATGCCAGATTGATCATTCTGATCACAGATTGCCACTGTGATCCTCCTTCTTATTTTTTTCAGAACTCATTACAAATGTATGAATATCATAATGTTAGCATGACTGTTACTTGACCCCATAACATAGAATTTTCCCTTTCCCTGAAAGACCAGACTTCTGAAGAGCAGACTTCACTCAACATGGGCATTGTCTTCTCATGAAGGTGTTGCTAAGAACTAGCACACACATCCATGAACCTCTTCTCCTTGCCCTTGTTTCAAATATGGACAAAAGGCCCTGGGCAACCTGATTCAGTGGGTGGCATCCAGGCCAATGGCATGGAAGTTGGAACCAGATGATCTTTAAGGTCTCTCCCAACCTAAGCCATTCTATGATATGTATCTATGAAAATGTCATTTTCATCATGGCTGACTAAGGTGACTTCTGTCTGTATCTAAATCTTTCTACTGTATTCAGAGAAGAAAGATCTGGTGTATTCTGTGACAGGAGTTTTGCACTCATATGTACAGTAAAGAGTGGGAAAAAAAAAGAAAGAAAGAAAGAAAAAGAAAAAAAAGTAGCAGATTGCAAAAGCAGAGGCATGAGTTATAAAGCCAAAGATTTTATGACCAACTGTAAAGAACTGGTGAAATGCGATCCATCTGGAAAGTATTATGACCCATAAACCAATAAAAGCTGGACAGACATGAGGAACTGACCATGTCTGACCTGTAAGTTTTTTGCAGGAATACTGAATTGATCCTCAGTAAGAGAACAGGCAAGTATTTGAACTATATTCCTGATGTAAGTCTTTGTATCTATACATAAGTTTGCAGGGCTCAACTGAAGGATGGTGCAGTAGAGCAAAACTTCACCACATGAATGGATACTCTCAGAATTTAGAATGTAAGTTTTGAAGTGTTTTATAAAATCTTACTTCCATCCTGAACATTCAGTGTTATGACACGAAACACTAGGAACTTTTTTATATGAAGGATTTTGCCCTGAAATAGCTTGATGGAAGTCAAAAAGATCTCCCTTTCAGTAGCACTTCTTACAGTATATCACTAAGATATATATAGACGTTTCCTCTATAGGCATTGCGTGGAAGACCATTGTAATGATTTTCTTTAACATGTACTTCTCAACAATAGGCATACTGGGGAGAACAACTGACCTCTTGCTTAGTAGGAGAACACCTCCTGATATGTCTAATGTTATTATTGTCCTCCAGGCTGGTCAGAATTCTGTGTTCAGAGAAATATATCCATGGCAGGGTATAATAAAAATCGTCAACACTAAATCCCAAGAAACAGAACCGAGACATAATACCTTGGATGTTGCATGCAGTATGTCCATTCAATTTCCTGGAGGTTTTCAGTTTCAGGGCAATTTCCTGATAGCTTTGAGCTTTAGCACTTTCAGGTACAGTTTCTGTTAGGGATAAAAAAAAAAAAAAAAAAAAAAAAAAAGCCTGGAAAGCAAAGAAAAAATGGTACTTTTTCACAAGGGAAGGTTTAGTTATAACACAACAGTCTGTCATGAAACAATGCTGTATGATTGCATCAAGAGTCACAGTTTCAGCATGATTTATGTGTTTCTGAGCTACTCAGTGCCACGCTGTAGGAAATATAATGTATTATTTCCAGGCAAAACACTTTATTAACTCACAGTTAAAGTTGAAAACAACTAGTGCTTATTCAGTCAAGGGTCTCTTTAGAAAACACTGAACCGCAGACATGAGAAAGTCTAGAATTCTAAATTTAGGTTCCATTTTAAAGAATAAAAATACTAGAAAACTCAAAATACTAGAAGACAACACCTCAGCTTTTGCAGTTTATTTATCGTGGTCTTGATCCTGTTCTACTTCAAATAAATGGAAAAATCCACATATTTGTCAGAACAAATCATCTGAAAGCAGTCAGAAGCCATGCAGTATTGGCTATCTAGCTGGTTCATCTTCCCATTGATCTCGAAGCATGTAATATTTTGATTTCAGAGTGCTTATAGTTCTACAGACACCGTAGACTCTTGTAGTCTCTCCTCAAACCTAGAAATGTTTCCTAAACATAATGGAGGGTTGTGTCTTCCAGTATGTGAATAGGTTTTGTTGATTTTGTTATGAAGTTTTAAGTTAGATATAACATTGAGCTCCCATTTCCAGGGGGTGTGGGTGAATGGGACAGCTAAGAAATTGCTGTTGATTAACACAATAAATTATGAATGTACAATTCCCAGGCCAAGTAACTTTTCTGTGATAAAAAAGAACCCCTCTCCCCTCCCCCAGTATATTTGGATTTAGAATTCTTTTTGTTCTAGACAATTTTCCAAAGTATCCTTAAAAAAAAACAATATCATTTTGTCTATGAAATGCTGGGTATTTTGATTATATTCAGATCAAGTTTTTGAGTAGCGAGAAAAATAGGTTATAATAAGAGGGAATCTGTCTTAATCCAAAAGCTATAGTAAAACTGGAGACTTTCAACAATGCAATTTTTCACTGTCCCATGTATCAAGCTTTCTGGTATAAGGGATTTTGCAGCCAAATAAGGTAGTACAATTACTTTAGTGAAAATGCATTATTTATTGACCAAAAGGTCAAAGGGGACCATGTGATGCAGGGAATTTTCAGGACAAATGATGATCGTTTGTCAAGAAAGAAATGTACATTGATACGTGAGGTTATTATGCTCATTCTGATCACAGTTTGACCTTTCTCTTGCTAGAACTATATATCACCCTAAGGGAAACGGAAGCAGGACACAACCCACAGGCAAGCAGGAGTCTTAAGGTGATGATTAAAGAGCTAAAAAGAATGGATAAATGAGAAAAAAATGGACCATTTTATACATAAACATCCATGTGCATTAGAGGATATAACCGAGTTTTGTCACAGGGACTAGGTTGCATATAGTCCTTTCAAAGTTTGAAAAAATATTTTTAGAAAATAAGAACTTTTTTTAATCTTAAGGGAAACATTTCAAATTACAGCAGTTCACAGACAACACCTACATAAACTAAACTGTTCTACTGAGCCCAGCATCTTATGTTGTTTACTTTATTCCTTTCTACCTGTCTTGCAAGATGTGCTTTTCATATCTATATGTCAGGAATAGAGGAGGAAAAATCTTGCTAAATCCTAGAATAACCACAGAGGTGGCATACTAGTGAGAGGTTAAATAATCCACAGATGGAGAAAAGCTATTTTGTTTTGTGACCAAATGGAATAAAGATTGTCCATGTAGCAAAGGTATGCAAAAATACATCCTCAGTTACAATCAAACTTGCAGCACACTATTCCAAATAGATGCTGTGGAACCCAGCACATACATTCAAAGGAAGGCAGACTGTGTGGTGTTAACCTTGGAGATGCCAGCTACCCACCTAGCTGCTCTCTCACTCCTTGGGCTTAGAAAATAAGATGAAAAACTTGTAGGTCAAGATAAGGACAGGGAGATCACTTACCAAATACTGTCACAGGTTAAATAGACTTGACTTGGGGATAATTAATTTCATTTTTTGCCGATTAAAAATAGAGTAGGATAGTGAAAAATAAAACAAAATTAAAAACACCTTCCCACATGCCTTTCATCTTTCCAGGCTCGACTTCATTCTGGCTCTTCTACATCCTTCCCACCCTGAGCAACACAGGGAGACAGGGAATGGGGATTGGGGTCAGTTCATAACACTTCATCTCTGCTACTTCTTCCTCCTCACACTTTTCCTTCCTTCAGCTCCAGTGTGTGATCCCTCTCCCATGGGATACAGTCCTTGACAAAATTCTGCAATATGGGTCCTTCCCACTGACTGTAGTTCATAACTAACTCTTTCATCATGGGTCCATTCCACAGGGTGCTGTCCTTCATGGACTAGAGTGTCGATTATCCACGGGTGAACCCACAGGTTCCTGCCAGAAAACCTGCTCCTGTGTGAGCTCCTCTCCACAGGCTGCAGCTCCAGCCCAGAGTCTGTTCCTGCATGGGCTCTCCACAGGTGGCAGGTTCCTTCAGGCCACATCCACCTGCTCAGGCGTGGGATCTCCATGGGCTGAAGTTGGCTACCTGCTCCAATGTGGGTACACCATGGGCTGCAGGGGAGCTTCTGCTTTGGCACCTGGAGCACCTCCTCCCCCTCCTTCTTCATTGATCTTGGTATCTGCAGTTTAGGTGTTTTGTTTTGTTTTGTTTTGTTTTTCTCTCACATTGTTCTCACTCCTTTCTCCCAGCTGCTGCTCCCTTTCTAACATATGTTGTTATAGAGGCACCACCAGAGCCACTGACTGGCTCAGCTTTGGTTAGATGTGGGTCAGTCCATTCTGGAGCCAGATGGAATTGACTTTGTCCATCATGGGGGCAGACTCTAGTCTCTTTTCACAAAGGCCACCACTGTAGCATCCCTCCTATCAAAACGTTGCCATACAACCCAGTACACTGGTAGATTTTGTCATTTTGTAAACTACTTTTTTTCAATTTCCTATCAGTTTCAAGTCACCGAGAAGACATGCTTCCTTTTTAACTCACTTATAGGTACCTAAAGCATCCAGTGTTGAGACATAAATATTAAAGTTTAATTTTTAAATCCTACCTCTAGGTTATACAAATTTGTACTAAGAAGAATTGGGGGAGGCAGAGATCAAACTAAAACCTACCAATGTACATGTGCTTAGCACAGGTTATTTCATAAAACTTTTACATTCTTGTGCTGTGGCTGGCAGCCAAACTGAACTGCACACAGGCACTCGCTCCCCTCTTCCCATTGGCCATACTCTAATGTTCACATACACATAGCTATAGATGTCCACTGTCCTGGAGTATAGATGCAGTTCATCCAACTCTATGCCTAAATTTGCAGTTCTTTCTCTCCTGCTTGGGTACTGTGGCAAAGTGATTTCAGGAAATTAGCCATTAGTGAAATATATCATTGAGAAGTATTCAGGTACATCATTAAAGGACAGTATTTGTCATCATGTACTATTTTCCCTAGTAGTTGGTTCTATTTTTAAGTCAAAATCACAGAATCAAAGAATGGTTTGGGTTGGAAGGGACCTTAAAGCCCATCCAGTTCCAATCCCTGGCCATGGGCAGGGACACCTCCCACCAGACCACATTGCTCAAAGCCCTAGAGCTCAAAGCTCACAGTTGGCTGTCACCAATGTCCTCCTTATTTTCCATGTGCCTTAGCATAGTTTCCAGGAGGATCTGCTCCATGTACTTGCCAGGCACAGCCCAAAGAAAAACAACCACACCTTCCCATTAAGCATTTATATTTTTCTAATCCTAAACCAATAAACTCAGTAAACATTCTAGATTTTTGTAGCATATTCAAATTATAATTTATAACATTATCAAGCAATATAAAAATCAGACACATCTGTGTGAAAAGAAAAAAAAAAGTCACTTACATGAAAACTGAAGAAACTCCTCTCTGCTTAATATACTGCCAAACACATTGGAGGTTAAACACTGATACTGTCCAGAATCCTTCATTTCACTGGGGTTGTTGGTGATCATGCTTCCTTCTATTAAACTGTAGCAATGATCATTTTTAAGGTTGATTTCACTTTTGTTTCTAAGCCATTTTAGGAAAAAAAAAAAAAAAAGAGGAAACTACTCAAGCATTTTACAGTCAAAGGAAAGCATCAAGCTTAGTATGCAGAACCTAATAGCCCTAGCTATTACTGAGGACGACAGCTTTTCAAAGACAGAATGTGCGGTAACCCATTACTTTGGCAAAGCCTTGAATGGAGACATTCCACATGCAAGCTGTACAAAGCCATGCTTTTCTATAAAATGCAAGTCAAATCAGATCTTCAGCATCTGTGAAAAAAATTAAAAATCAGTATTTTGCCTACACCAAATCCAATTAGTATGCCTTTTATTTGCAAAACTATTGTCCACAAAGGCTTGGGATTTGACTTCAGTAAAGCAGATGCATATTTTACATAAACAATATGACTGTTACTGTACTTGTGATAATCAAAGTTTTAAGTCATACTTGGTCATCAAAGCCTTAGGCCCAGATGATCCTAGAGAGTTAGTAGTGGTGAGTCTACACTATCTGAGCAAGGAACATTTATTTTCCATTCCTTTGATATTGTTCTTCTGGGCTCAAGAAATGAAGAAACCTATTTTAACACTAAAAGCAGAACAGCAAGACCTGTGAAGGGAAGTAAGGTAGATTTATACACAAAGACTGTTGGGGAATAAAGGATTCTGGCAATGCAGAAGGGCCAAGATACATTTTCTGGGCCAGGATACACAAAATTCAGAGAAGAGTAAGACTGGAGAGAACAGAATTAGCTGAAGGTTGCTTAAGCTTGATGCCTGACAGCTACCAGGTACATGGAAGCTAAGGTCAGATGAGGAGTTGGCAGAAGGATTACAAAATTTGGTAGGTGGTTGGGAGTGAAATGAAAAGCCTGAATTTGAGATAGAGGGATGGGAGCGAAGCTAAGTTAGAACAATCCAGGCTGTAGGAATCATATTAGAAATAATCACACTTGAGCCAATGCAATGAACACTTCTTTTTCTGAGGTTCAGAAGTAATCTAAGACTCTAATTAATTTTCTACTATATGAGTGGGGTTTTGTTTGTTTGTTTGTTTGTTTTTCCTGGACATTCTCTGGAAGAAAGAAAAAAAAAATCCCACCTTTCTTATTCATCTCCTAAACTAAAAGAACAAACTCTTGAAGAGTCCACCGGCTGCGAGAAAGGATTTTGTGAAGTTGATTAGTAGACTCCAGCACTCTGGAATAACCTCTGGGAAGGTGCAATATCTCAATTAAAGAATAATTATCCACACAAAGGAAAACTTCAAAAATTCCCTTTTGTGTCAAATTGCTAGGACCATTAAATTGTTAAAAGAATGTTTCTAATATTGCAAAGGAGATTTTAACAGGTATCACAAATATCTACGAAAAGTGTCACATGGTTTCAATACTATGAGGCACAGACACTTCCTTCATCAGTAGTTTGTAGTCATTCTGCAATTTCAACGTTGCCTCATGAAACTGCAAAGCTTTGCTAGAACTCAGCAAAAACTGGAAGAACTTGGCATCATCCAGACTTCAGAGGCAACTTTAATGAAGAAAAATGATCAGTTCACCCTATATTCTTAACTCTCAGGTTAAATGAGGTACAAACAGAAAGACTCAGCTGAAGTAGTTTTGACTTTTTCTTAATCCCAACATCAGAACAACTAGAATTAAGATTAGTTGTAAAACTTCCATTTGCCCCTTTTATCATGATCAAGCTCCTGATCACAGAGGACTCCTGCCTCATTCACTGTAAGAAAGGAAACCATGTTGACAGTATCTTTAACTGTAAGGGATATAAAGGAAATGCGTGTAGGACTCATTACTTAATTTTTAAAGACGTTCATATATAACAGAGCAAAATAATAATTTTTCATCTTGAATAATTTATCAATGATTTAAGATTTTGAATGAAAATAATGAAACCAGACTTTTTTTTTTTTAATGAAATAAAAATGCAAAATGAATTGATCTACAACTGATGGAAATTTAGATAAGGAAAAAGTCAAAATGACATGATTTGGAATTTCCAAATGGGAATTGAAGCAAAATTTAGTTTGCCTTAGGTGACTTCATTTAGTTTTAATTTCAGTTAAATTCAATGCAAGATTATGTTTTTGAATTGCTACCCCAAAAATTTGGAGCTTGGTAGCTCTCTGCACATATATGCCAGAACCCATCTGAATGATTATACTACTCTTATATATCCAAGCATTTTAGAGGAAAAGCAACACTGAATTTTGTTACATGGTTTCTTCTAAGTAAACTGACTAATCAGGGAGGAGAGAGATCCAAATATAATACTCAAAAGGCAATTAGCTGGTGGAGAAAATCAATTATATATTTTTCTTGAAGACAAATGACACAAGATTTCAAAATATACTAATTTGACTTAAGCAGAAAGAAAATATTTTTTAAATTATTTTTTCAGCTGCCTTTTCTATCAGAAAACGATGCTGACCAAAAAAAAAAATTTCCAACCAGCTTATATTTGTCCTAAGTAAAATAGGAAATGCAGTCTGCATTTGTTGATTGCATTCCAATGAGAAAATGCAAAAATGGTTGGACCAAGAAGGTGGCACAGACTCTCCAAAGAGACTATCACCACAATATATTGAGGCTTTCTGGGAAGGCTAGACAAAGGGTTCCAATCTTTCTAAAGGAATTTGTGACTTTTCCCCATGGGTACATGCTATATTTAAGAGGTTGATAGCTCTTTAACAGTGTGTAGAACTAACATTCATAATTTTTTATCAGTGAACAAAGTAGCCAAAATGCAATAGAAATACATAAGAAATATCAGCAAGGAAGACTGCAACAATAGCTTTCATCCCACAGTATGAGGAGCTGATGCAATTCCAATTTAAAGAATTTCTGGCCACACATTCCTAATCTTGTGTTACATATTTTAGCCATATTTTTGCTACATGGGGAGGTTTTGCCACGCATCAAATCAGTTTAATGAATCACGTATGTTGCAAAAAGGCAGATTCAATGGTGTTGTACTGGAGTTATCTAAATATGGTGCAGCCTCTGAATTTCTTCCAGTGACAGAAATGCAAGTTTTGTGATTCAAGTAAATCTAAAAGGAATTCATCCAGAATGCTAAATAATCTACAATTGAAATAAATGTAATAGACAAAAAATGGAATGTAGAATTGATGATTTCCACATATGACAAAACACAACGCTGAGTCCTTATGCTCCATCTGAAGAATGACTCTATGAGAAAAGATAAAGGGTTTATGGAAAAAAAAAATAACCATATGCTCCCCTAACCTTCCTACATCACTCATAATTTGTATTAAATGTGAGAAGAGTCAGATATAGCAAACGGATAATGTGATGGCAGCATTCTGCTCTCACCTGTAAGTGGGCACCCTTAATACAATGAGCTCTCAGACTTGCACATGCAGCTTAGCAGATGCGTATAATAGATAACTGTGGCATAATGGTCTGTATGGGATAACAGGCAAGAGTTGGTTACAAAGGAGCAAGATGGTGAACTAGGGAGTGAAAAGATTCCAGATTTCTCTCAGCCACAGTATCCTACATTGCATAGTCACGTCATTTAATTTAACTGCTCTTTATTGATTTCTCTCTAAGAAGAGATAGCATTTTCTAGCTTTATAGAAGTTGTATTTAGAAAAAAAAAAATCAATTAACATCTTGTCAGCTGTCACAGACACAAGTCCATAACGTAAAACAAGACAAAATGCGTCCTTCCACATGGATATATACAATGCATAGAGAACATAGTTTGAAATTTCACAAATCCCTTTGGCTTTATTCACTTCCACTTACGTTTTTTGCTTATTCAGAATCAGAAGCAATCAGAAAAGTCATGTGGTTATGAGAAAAGTCATAAATTACAGAGCTGTTTCTGTTATGTTGTTCTCCAATGCACAGTAACTCTCAGAATTGGAGTGCATCGGCCAAGAGGTCTGAAAATTACAAAAATAATCTAAAACTTTTATTTGCATGTGGGGTTAAAATTTCAATGAGCTTGACAATTCAAAGACACTTTCTCCTTAGAAACAGTGGGGAAAATCACATCATTTTGCTCTTGTAAAAACACCAGACCATAATTAATACTTCCTGTGGAAACAGAAGTGCCATAGTTTTGGAAGTTTGAACAAATGTTAATATATTACAGGTTTTATAAAGTTAGATTACAGAATGAGAAATTATCTTAATTTTCCAAATATTCTGATCATGTTATTTGAGATGCCATATAAATAAATAAATAAATAAATAAAAAATAAAAAACAACAGTTAAGGAAAAAAAAAGATTAGAAAAATTGCTAAGGTAATAATGAAGTAATAAAATGTATTCTAAGGCTGTTCATAAAAATTGCTTTCTCATCAGATGATTTTTGGCCTGAAGTCAAATGAGCTGCTCCACAGAATTAAGACAGCTAGAAGGAATTAATTAATTTATCCCACTTGTAGACATTAAGGTAAATAAAAATTCTGCTGCTTGCAGGAGCTCTTATCACAAAGTACTAAGACTCAGTTTTCCCCTTCATGTCAAAGAGTTGGTAAGAAAAATCACTTATAAAATTAATGGCAGCAACTGGTGGCTACTATTAAATAATAAATATCAAAATCTGACATTTCTTTTTCCTCCGCTGTCTTCTCTAATTTTGCATATATCTGTATCTTCACATTAATTTACAGTTCTAGACAAGAAAACCTGGATAGATGCATAGAACACATTTATGACATTGATGATGTGTGGAGGGAAGTTTAACATACAGAACAGTAAAAACTATAGTATTCCTGATCATGTAAATCTGAATAACTAAAATGCTCATTATGCAATACTCTGGAATTTTCATCAACTTAGACATGCTCCATGAATCATATAGTCCTGTAATGTTCATCAAATTTAGAGTGCTAACCTAAGGATTTGTGTGAGGGGGGATAGTTACGTTTTCCTACCAGTTACAATGAAATGTATGGGAGCAGAGTTTTCTCTGTCACTTTTTTGGTTTCATATGCATATGTTGTTAAGGTCTTCCATGGTGTACTGAGAACAACATGACACATTAAGCAGTTTATAACCTCCTTATGTATTTGTAGAATCTAATGGTAAAGTTGGCCTCGTGTCCTACCAATACTGCCTTGAAGTAAGCCATAAGCTGCTAAGTAACATCTCTTTTAGCCACTTTGTTTTTTGGTCATTGACACATCAAAACAATTTATGCATTAATCTACTAAATCCATCCAACTTCAACCACATCTTGTGGGTTCACAATCTGAGAACTGTGACCTTTGCCATACCACTAACAGTTTCATGAAGGTTAGCTGGACAAGAAGAATCACACAGGGATGCAGTCAGAGAGGAAAAACAGGGCCTGAAAAAGGATGAGAACCATGGGAGACATAGGTTATATGTGCTAGTCCTGAGCTGTGGATTTCCATATTCTTAAATTACATGATTTGGGTCTTCTCATGTCTGTTATTGACATGTTGTGAAAAGACCACATGAAAACACATGCTATTCATCCTTTCTTTTTCATGACTCTACACTTATTAAATGGGTCTTATGTTTTTGGTCTCATTACGCTGCTATGCAAATGTGGATTTTGAAAATACCTTTGTTTTCAGGGATGTATTTTTCTATTGAAATAAACTCAAATAATTACCCTGTCAAGACAACAAATCAAAGCAACAACAGTAAGTAGTTTCTGTTTTGCATCATTTTCAAGTTTTTTAGCCCTTTCTGTAGGACTCTTTAAGGGAGTTTGGATTGCTTTTCTGAATACTTACACTAATGCTGAGTTTAGGTGCATTGTTTCAGCTGGGGTTCTTGGCAGAAATCTCTTTTCTGGGGCAAGTATCTGCGTTATTAATAAATAAATAAATAAAATAAATAAAATAAATAAAAAATAACACTAAGCAATTTCAGATATTACAGAAGTTAAAATAACTCCAGTACTGAGTTTTGAGCACTACACCTGAGCCCACCACAGGGACAATGGAATCAGCTGGCAAAGCTGATTTTAAGCAAAGAAAATGTGGGCATGAATACAACGTATGAATTGTTTCTTATAATTCAGTTACCTGATTCTCATATTGCACATGAAAGAATACTAATGAATATGAAAGTAATCATGGCACTCATCAAAAGTAAATCATGATTATATATTCAGGTGTTATTCCATACAGATAAATAGGTGTACATTTAGGGAGTCTTCATGAAGACCAATATTTTTATCTTTTTTTCTAGGAGTGATCCTGTAAGTGAAATAATTTGGTGAAGTCTAAGATTTCTAGAAGGAAAGAAAAACATGCAGTGCTGGTGTCACTAGCAGTACAGGTGTTCTTTCTATCTGTAGTATTTGCATTGGTAATACAGAAAGACTATGTTGCTCTCTCATTTCAGGAAAAACAAAACAAAACAAAACAAACAAGAAAAAACACCACCACCAATATAGAACACTTTGTATGAAGGCTGGTGTTCTTACTGGAATTGGCCAAATGGAGACTTTTTTTACAAGGAATGGCAAGAATAAGTTTTACTTCTCTCTGCAGTGAAGACAGAGGTGATAGAAAAAGTTTATTGCATGCAAGTCATTTTTCAGAAAGATGGAAAGAAGGAAAGACACTGCAGATGAAAACATTTAAGTACTTTCAGAATTTTTGTTTTAATTAAAATATAGTATAACAATTAAATACGGAAACTATTTTTTTCTTTCAAAATATATAAAAAATAATAATGCTACTAAAATCTCAAACAAAATGAAGCATTATTAAGTCTTCACTAGCTGTATCAGTGATGGACACATATTTTAGCCAGTACCTAACACCCCACTCGAGGTAACAGAAAGTGCTGGGCTCTTCCAAAGTTGACCTAGAACACCACATGAGACTTAATGTATTCTGTTTTCTTCATAGGGATTTTAAAGCTATATTTAAACTGTGGGACTTAAGAACATTGTCCAGAAGCCAGTGCACAATTTTAAGGTAGGATGAGATTCAGGGTGCAGATTCACCTCATTTCCCTTTTCCTAACACAGATAAAGGAGGTAAAGCCAAGTTCTGAGACAAGCAGGGAATCATAGTGTGAGTCAACAGATCTGCAAGACTAGTCACGCAGCCATGACTGAGGAGTGTATTGGACAGAAGGCAGACTCTATGACCTTAAATCTCTGAAACTGAATGTGAATATTCATCCTAAATTTATCTAATTAACCCAATTTTTTAGAACAAATAAAAGAAGTATGTTTGTGCGTGGCACCACTCATAATACAGAGAATTATAACATTGCAGGATGAGTCTGAATTTTCAGGAAAATTTCATAGATATTTGGCTGATTGTTGCCACTTTATACATTTCTCTGCTGATATTCTCAAGAAAAACTGCTTATAAATGTTTTCAATGTTTTCAGGAACCATAATATTAATCTAAAATTTAAAACATTCAATTTAGCGATAAATGAATAATATCATATATTCAGCATTCATATAGTAGCTTCAGATTTCTCCTGGATATTCTGTAACCATCATAGTGTTTCACAACTGTCAATCTATCAATACTGTTTACCTTTGATTTGGAGACTTTTTACTTTGGAGAGCTGGGCGATCACCGAGCACATGAAGTTTAACAAAAGCAAGTGCCGGGTCCTGCACCTGGGACGGGGAAACCCTAGCTATACATACAGACTGGGCGACGAGACGCTGGAGAGCAGCCCCGCAGAGAGGGATCTGGGGGTTGTGGTTGACAGCAAGTTGAATATGAGCCAGCAGTGTGCCCTGGCAGCCAGGAGGGCCAACCATATCCTGGGATGCATCAAGCACGGCATTGCTAGTCGGTCGAGGGAAGTGATTGTCCTGCTCTACTCTGCGCTGGTGCTGCCTCACCTCGAGTACTGTGTGCAGTTCTGGGCACCACAGTACAAAAAGGACATTAAACTGTTGGAGAGTGTCCAGAGGAGGGCGACGAAGATGGTGAAGGGCCTAGAGGGGATGACATGTGAGGAGCGGCTGAGGTCACTTGCCCTGTTCAGCCTGGAGAAGAGGAGGCTGAGGGGGGACCTCATCGCAGTCTACAACTTCCTCGCAAGGGGGAGTGGAGAGGCAGGTGACCTATTCTCCGTTATCACCAGCGACATGACCCGTAGGAACGGTGTCAAGCTGAGGCAGGGGAAGTTTAGTCTAGACATCAGGAAGAGGTTCTTCACCGAAAGGGTGGTTGCACACTGGAACAGGCTCCCCAGTGAAGTAGTCACTGCACCAAGCCTGTCTGAATTTAAGAAGAGATTGGACTGTGCACTTAGTCACATGGTCTAAACTTTTGGGCAGACCTGTGTGGTGCTAGGAGTTGGACTTGATGATCCTTATGGGTCCCTTCCAACTCGGGATATTCTACGATTCTATGATTCTTGAATAACGCAGTATCTTCTTCATCCTTTATGCGCTATTGCTTCTGAAGCAGTCTTACTAAGTGATAGAATAATGTGAAAACTAAAATCTGAAGTTCATGGAGAAAAAGCTATCTAATTATCAGTATGGGGTTTAATCAGTCTTCTCAGGAATAGGTGAATCTCATCTAGCACTGCATTTAAAAACTGGAGATTTTAAACGGGTGACAATGAAGTTCAACAGCTAAAAAGTACACATGGGTTAAAAGTTCAATTTTAATAAACTTTTGTGTCATTGCCAAGTCTTGGCACATTATTTTAGAATATTCATTCATGAAGGAATTAAAAGTTGTATCTATGTTAATAACAACAATGAATAATTAGGAAAGCTTGACGGCATTCTGCTTGAGGTTTCCAGTCTGAAGCAAGTTACTCTGCAAATTTCACCTGATTACAATTGGGAATTTCTTAATTTTTCATTTAGAAGCATTGCACCACTTATTAAACACATCCTTAATCACCATTAAAAACCTAGACTTCTTCAGTATACAGCCTAGCTACACGTTGATTAATATTCAGAGAGATTGTTCATGTGTCCTTTTACAAACTACACTACAGATATATATTAAAGGATATTAGGATCACAGCCTTTAAGACAGCCCAAGTAGATTAGATCAAGTCTGTTAAACACCTGAATTGCTCCCCAGCATTTAGACACTGCATTTATTCATCTGTACACTCATGCTGGACTCTACCCCATTCTGCCCTGGCCTTGACAGCAAGCATGGATTTATGGATATTCATATACTCATTTTTATGTGTGTACAAAATTCTCTCCATATACATCAGCATGTTTTTACATATGAGCACTTCCTAATCTGAGGCAGTGGCAAGTCAGTCAGAGGGTGCTCTGAGATCATGGATGCATGGTGTGTTCACACATAGCAAATGGCCAGCTGCACAGCAGAATGAAAAAAGGTGGTGTGTCAGGCAAGAGTCACGTCTTTGAGTGTCAGTCCAGTGGGGAAGGACACAGAGGGCATTCTGTGTTATACAGGCTCCATACAAACCTCTACGTGAGGTCAGTTACTATCAAGTGCACAACTAGGATGTTTTATTCTCTATCTTTTGTAACTCCCATCTGTGGCCATCAAAGAAAAACATTTCTCTCTCTTACCTGTTCTCTCCTTGAAAACACACATTATCAATAGAAATCTTTATAAAGTCACATAAAATGCATATGGTTGTTATTCTGAATTCACTGATTGAAATATTATATATTGCATCAAATCCAGGGCAGGATTCAAAAACTGCACTTTTACTGAACATTTTTTCAATCTTTCATTACATATATTTAAAACAAAACTCAATTTTTCAGAAAATTATAGACCTAAGTCAATGACAATAATACAATACTGGTACATTAGTAAGATCTTAGTAGCTTCTTTTTAAGAAGTTTTATCAAAATATATAAACTATTTTTTAGAATTCAAATGTGTCTAGGGTAGACTGTCATGAGAGCTGGTATAGCTCTTGTAATTCCCTTCTAAGGGAATCTCATTTACTGTCTATGATTATTATTTGAATCAAAGAGATTGCTAATCAGATAATCCAACACAACCAACACACAGGGTTAGAATATTGCCTAGGTGAGACTCAAAGGCTTAAACTTATGGGCACTTTAACATCTACACTGTTATTCTTTCTCTGATTTTTTGAGCTAGACCTATCCCAGAAATGTCAATAGATATAAAGGAGCTGCATAAAATTCATGTTTTGCAAAGCCAAATATGACAACCTAATGTTACTCAGAAGTAGTTAAGAAAAATATACTGGTTTAACATAGGAAGAGCATTATAAAAAGAGCTGTCATGATATATATTAGTAATGTTGCAACTCATCATTTGGGGGTGTTGAGGTGGCACTAGGACAGGTGCAGTGTAGGGCTCAGTGGTTTAGACTGGACTAGTCTAAATGGAAAACTACTTTTCCCAGTCTCAGATAAAAACAGAAAAATTGCTTTCCAGTTACTCTCATAGGCAAAACAGACCTGACTGAGGGAAAATTATTTGAATGTGTTGCCAATTAAAATAAGTTGTATAGTGAGAAACAAAGACAAAAATTAAAACACCTCCCTGACCCATTCCCAGCCTGAGTTCCATTCCTGGCTCCTCCATTCTCCATCCCCACAAGCAGCACAGATAAATGGCCAATGGGGGATACGGTCAATGCCTAACAACTCCTTCAACTTCAATGAGCTTCAGTTCTTCAAGAACTGTTCCAGAATGGGACCTATCCATGGCATACACTCCTTCTGGAACAGGCTGGCCTTCCTTGGCTCCCCCATAGTCTGCAGTGTGGATATCTGCTCTGGCCTGGTCCTCTCCACAGGCTGCAGGGAAACACATGCTTCACCATGGCCTCAGACACAGCATACAGGGCAGTATCTGCTCTGATGCCTGAAACACCACCTCTCCTTCTCTAGTGTTTATGGTTGGGGGCATTGGAGCCAGCTGAAACAGGCTGTGCCCAGCCCAGGACAGCATCAGCCTCTCCTTGCAGAGGCCTGTTCAGCCGCCATGCTACCAACACCTTGGCCAGGGACACCTCATAGACATATTGTAGACTTTCGTGTAGCTCAGCTTCTTTTTAGAAACAGCCCCAGGTTCTGTTTTGCTGCACCAGGGCTGGCTTAGTATGGATCACATCATGTCTGTGGGTAGTAAGTGCTGCTTCAGAGGAAAAGCGAACACCTGCTGAGAGTGCGCTGGCCCCAGCCTGGATGCCATGAAGAGTGCCTAGGTGCTGGTGTGTTTTGCCTGGTCCCTTCAGGGGATCAAATTATGCCCAGAATCATAAGCTTCATTTGCACCCATGTTTTAACTTCCAGCAGCAAATTCTTTTGGGCAAAACAGTCCTGTGTGACCACCCAGGAGTTTTTGAACTTGTTTCTTCTCCCCTTAGGAAGAGCAGAAAAAGAGATGAATATTTGAGAAGTCACAAAGCATTGTGGCAAGAATGATGAAGCGGAATATATCAATGCTTCTGTTTAACCAGGATACATCTACTGAGGAAAAAAAGGAATAACATATTTATATTTCAGTTTACTATTTTAGTTTCTCAGGGGCAACATTTGTGTTCCTTACAGAGACACTTATGAAAACATCACCAGTTTTCTGTATCTTACTTAAGTGCCATGAGACTGGTAATGTATAATAAAGTTAGATACATGCCTTGCAGATTACAGGTGTGCATTGCAAACAAGCAATGCAACACCTAGTTTGTGCAATTTTAAGTTACTATTTTCAACGCAAGCAATAAAAAACACTAAACATTTCCAGTATGATTTAGTTTTTAAACCAGTATTGCCCAGGAATGCAAGTATACGAAAAACTTTCCAAATATTACTACAATCCTGCTTTTCAAATTCTTGAGTATTCTTGAGAACAGTACTTGAATATTATTTGGAATCAAAAGTTCTTATTACAGCACATCTCCACTAACAAGATACTGGACTATAAGACTTCAGTAGCAAGTAATTAAATCCTCACTACAGTGGAAATTGGAACCTCCTGCATCTCAGACAGTAGCCAAAATATGGCTTATCACTCGTACACCATGAGACACTTTCATTATCTCCCTCAAATATTGATGAAAAAAAATCAGATGTTCTTTGGTTCTTTTTCATCAGCAATGTGAATACACTTATGTTTAGAAATTATGTGAGATGCTACAGATGAGAATGAAGTTTCTTGTAAATTCCTGTTCTTCTGTAGTAACTGAAAGATTTGTGTCACTCCTCAGTACCCAGCTTTATTCTCTTCACCCTTAATATACTTCCAGATCAGGAAATATACTATGAAAAGTATGAATTCCTTGAAAGCTGTGAATACAGAGGTGGGCATGAAAGAAGTATGACCATGTTCAAAGAGCTGCATTGAAGTGGCATTGGGAATACTACTTTTAGGATCTGGTAATTCTGTGCACATTACTTTACATAATGTTCTTTTCACTAATGTTTTCTTAAATATTTTATTTTTAAATATAATTGTCTTCCAAAGGAGAATGTGTAGCAAATTCTACACTGTACTGGTCATTTGCATCAAATATCATCAGTATAATTTGATCACCGTCTTCAATGTTACTGTACCGTTCAAACTATATAACTGGCACAAACAGTCCTCTTCGGGCCATCTTCACAGTTATAGGTACCAGTGGGATGAAACACAGCTCAGGTATTCTTGACCCAGCAGACAAGATCTCTGAGATCATATATTCAGGCAGTATGTGAATATGGGAAAGGATGTATTCCTCTGAGTCTACCCCATCTCATTTGCTGCTGTTCCTCTGGGAGTGTTTTTTACTGCAGATGTCATTGGTGTAGAGCTTTGTTAATCGCTCTGTAGATGGACATTCCTGTTTGTCTGTTTTTCTAGCACACTCACAAAATTTGTCCAAATGGCACTTGGAAAAAGGATGATGGCAATACTCCTAAAACTTCCAAAGCGGCCTAAAAGCAGGAATCCCTAACAGGTCCTCAAATACTCATTGGACTCCGTATACAACTCCTACTCAGAAAAGTATATACTGGGCATACCATGACCCAAATTAAGTGTCCAGTGATCTGGCAATCCTCATTATTGACATCTTTGGGATACACTAAAGTAGTTGAAGCAATAGCTGGTAAGACAATATATATTACTAAAACGTACATCAGCAGAGTTTGTTAAAATAAAACAACAAGAAGAAAAGGAATTTCATTGTAAAATTGCTCTACAAGGTGAAAGCCTTTTTGATAAAGTTGGATTTAATTTTATGGTTACACTCACTTTTGAATTTCATTTCTAGTTTGTTTTCAGTTTGTGCTTGTTGTATATATGTGAGGTAATGGCTCCAAAGGATCTTCCAATTAACCTTTGTTGCCATGGAAAAGAATGATTAAACAACTTATACATATTCCGTTTTTTTTTAATGTTTCAGGTCTATAAACAAGTAGCCTGCTTTTAAAGAAAACACGTTGCTTCCCTTATCTAAAGACTAGAAACACACTTTTTTTCAGTTTAAGAATTGAAAAAAGTGTATTAACTTCAGTACGTGACAAGTAACACCACTTAACACCAAAGAAACAAGGAATGAATATCTGTTTTAATATTCCTATAATCTATCAAAATGTAACATTTTCTTTACAATACTGAGAAAGAAAAAGCCCAATATTTCATCACAGCAATGATTAAATCTGCCTATAACTGATTGCATCATCAACAAAGGTGGCTGCAATAATTATTTTGCATATACAGAAACAGACATACACACACATATATATACAGATATATACATAAAAAAAAAAAAGTATTGAAAGATATGTTTGCATTAACATAAAAGTCAGGAGACTTCAAGGAGACTTTCCTTTTGCCAGGTAAGTTCAGAAAGATTGTAGTATGCTGCATGCTAGACCAGAGTACTGTAAATGCATGACTGAGTTTACACAGCAAAGGAGATCAAATTCTAATCTCATATTTTTAGTTTTATGTTTTCTGAAGTAAATGTATTTATTTGTTTATCAGGCAAGATAGAACAAGCTTTTTCTGTCCTTAGAAATGCTTTTTTTTTTTTTTCTATTTCTGTGAGCTGAAACAAATGTATCTCTTCTAAATTTAAATAGTTTAAAAAATCCAAATTGCATGCCACAGTAGTCAATATTGCCCAGTTTTTTCAATCAATGAGAAATTTTTGGTTTGGTGTGTCTATTGGTAAATTCAGACTGGTAAATGCTGAACCTAACAGATGATGTGGAACAAAAACTTTCATTCAACAAAAGTTAGATTCGAACTTTGTGCATCTTGAGGTTCAGTGATTCAAACATTTTCAGTTGTGCACTAGACCCTACTCCTTTTTTTTATAGTAAATGTCAAACCAAAGATGGGAGTATAAATAAATAGTCTTTATTCAAGGTTAAGTTCAATTGTCTTTACTGCAGCACTTCCAAAAGTTTTGAGAATAGTAAAGAAGTATGAGAGTTTGCAGTTTTATGATTCTTTGAGAGTATTTCATGAATAATTCACACATTCTATGCATTCTTTAGTTGTGACTTTACACATTGATACGTAGCTTGAAGAGAACTGTATTGCCTTAACTGCGTGTTTATGCTAGTAATTCCACATAGTTTAAATTCAGCAGTGAGCTACAACATAGTTCTTTTAATTTGAGATATCAGGAAACCCATACTGAATTGAGAGTGCAAATTAAATGGCATAAAGCTAGTGTAAGAGGAGCTTTATTACAAGCCATGTCAGGCCTCTGAGCAGGTCTGCTGGGAAATCTATTAAGAAGTCACTTGAGAACCTGTAGACTTATGCAGCTAATAAAAGTATTTTGTCTTTTCTTAGGGCCAGCCCAGCTCCTGAGTCTATTAGGTGTTCAGTATCAGAACTGATATTTCTAAGATATCAGCAACATTTATTATAGAGTATTGCGGAAACATAGAGCTTCCTTGATTCCTTAGTAGACCTGCTGGCTCAGCTGTCCCTGAAACTTGATTAATTGAATTGACATGGAAATCATCTGCTTGGTGCTGATTGGGGCCTTAATGAGGAGGGTATGATTATTGCCTGCAGTGCATTTTGGTGTAATCAGAACTGGGAAGGTGGGAGAAAGAGCAATACCTGACATTGTTATGACAATTAGGTAGACAAAACCAACAAAAACACTCTGTACCTCAATAAGTTTATGAGAACTGAATGCAGTCTTCACGTGTGGCTGCTTGAAGTGAATCATATTCACAAATTCCTTTCGTAAGAAGTCACCCACAGAAAATGTGCACTGACATAGAAATTCAGCCTGAGAACAAAATAGGTTTAGTAGAATGTTTTCTCACACTGAAGGAAATCCTTGGTGAAATCTTATGGCATGTATTATTCAAAGAGGTAAGGGCTCTGGTGACTGTAACAATGCCTTAGCACCTTAAATAAAAGGTTGACAAAGAATAGGAGAGAATGAAAGACCTTATATTTACATCATTAATATTTTTATATTCTCTGGTCATTTTCATCATCTCCATTGCTTTATATCGGAGTTCTGTGTTCAGCATTGCCAAATCTTAGCAAATAAAACCAGAAAATAAATAAAAGAAAATAGAAAATGACTTTTCTGTACATTTGGGATGCTGCTATAGAACTGAAAGGAAAAACTATATCTTAGCAATTGAATTTATAGAATAAAATAAAATCTTTATTGCAAGGGAACAGTTTTCTATGCTTTCTAAAAGATGAAATCCAGGCTCAACCATGTCACTGTTGCAATAACATCATTTTGACTGGGATTTCTGCACATCTTTTCAAAGTTGTTTTAATATTCAGTAGACCACTATGTCAGTTGCACTCAATTCTGTTTCATCTCTATGCACTTCTGTGAAGACGCTCAGTGGAAAAGAATGCATTCATCTTTCACTGGCCATAGTTACCATGGAGCAGTCAGTCACAAGAGCAGAACCATCACAGTTCAGGACCTTAAAACATTTATTCTTTGCCAGCTGCAATTCAGTGAGTTTACTACTCCATCTCTTACTCATGGAAAAACATATGACTACATGGAGGCAAGAAATAGTTAATAACCTTCCTGTTTCTGAAAACTAGAATGGTTTTATGCCAAGTCCCTAAGGAAGTGCATCCCTTGAAGAATTTGAAAACTTCACTATTTCTATTATGCTATTTTTGCTTCATCTGCCTAATTGATAGGTTCATTAAAAGGGGAAATAATAGATGCAGGAGGATGCAGAAAAAATTTACATGCAAAAGCAAATACAGTGTATAATGCTCTTGGAAGGTCCCAGTCTCTAAATCCTGGCTTCCCTCTGCCTCCAAGAAGTGACTGCAGAACAAGAACTTTCAGTGAAGCTTTTCCACAACATTTCAATATAAGATGGAAGGAACAATTCAGGATTTCATTCCCTTCCACTGAGGTTGCTAATGATAGTTCCCGTGAAGTGAAAAGCCTTGGATTCAAATTGCTGTGACTTGGGTATCTCAGCCTTGACTGGGTGTTTTAATTACTAATTTCCTAATTGTTGCTGATTCATGTTCCCTTGGCTATAGAAAGAGTCATATTTTACTAGTTAATAGAAAAGTTTTCAAAGCTAGAGCTCTGGAAAGTAAAGTGGATTAAATTCAGTGTGTAATCAGGGAAGGTGAGAAATTTCCAGTATTAATTCTGGAATACTGTGGAAGAAATTTTTTCCACATTTTGCTTCAAAACAGCAGTTTTCTTTTATAAGCAGTTCCAACAATTAACAGTTTACTTAAAGTAATTATTTAGATTCAAAACTAAGTTAAAGACCCCATTTTAGATCAATTTGAGAAGTAACAGTTTTTGCTTTTCTGAAAATAAAGGGAAAAGTCCATTTTGGCTCAATCCAAATTGCTACTCCCTGGATACTTTTCCTGTCCACCCACTAAGTCCTGTTCCAATATCACAGAACAGTGAGTTTCAGATCTTTTTTGTTGTTTCTTATTGCTGTAAAAATATTGGTCGGTATCAGTCAAATCACACTCCTGAGTTTTTCCTGGTAAACACCAAAACTTATTTAAAGCTATGAAGAAAAGGAATAAAATCATTATAATGGCAAGAGTTAAAATGTGCTGAGTAAGAAAATAACTTCTAAGTATCCAAGACTTCTCTAGGTCAGCTGTGAAACCTACTTCTCTAGGTGTCACAGTATTTATCTGGAACCCAGTAGTAGAGGTATTTGGAGGTCTTGTTTCATGTACCAGAATTTCCTGCATCCTCTCCCTTCTGTGATTCTTTACCACCCCAGTGATGAAGAGAAGTTCCCCTAATCTACGATCAATGTTCCATCTCTTCAGTCTCAGCAACGTTCCTACTCTCAGTGCAGTGTCCAACCACCAAAGGCCATATTCACTACTGTCTGCATCACAACCTGCCTTCCAACTCTGTAAAGCTCTTGAATTTTGCTATTATTTCATCACATTTTTTTCTAAACTGAGATGCTTTTGCAAGTGCAGAATATTATGGCTGAATTCTGGCTGCTTTAGCCAAGTGATTTTGGAACCACGTGGATATATATATACAATTTTTATAAAGTTTCTGAACCGGAAGAAACAGAGGTAGGCTCTCTCACAGTGCTGGCTGAAAGGCATGATGAAAACTGTAATTCTGCAACAAAAAGATTTCTGACAAGTTCAACTACCTCCCAGAAAAATATTTCCCAGGTTACACCTCGTATTCTCTACATTTATGGATACAGGTGCAGAATGCGACAGACAGCAAAAGGGAAAGGTGGGGGTGTGAAGAGGATGTAATCAGTGAAGGGTGTGTAATAACATGGTACTGAAAGCGTAGAACAGGAGGCATGTAGGAAGGAGGGGAAAGAGAGGTAATATACCATGTTATACAAGGAAACCTAGAAACAAATTAAAGCGACATTCCAGCTGCATGCTTCACAGCTCACATTTACTCATTACTGCTTAAATATCAAACACTGAAACACATCTGGTGAAAATTGCATTCTGATGCTTTAAGAAAACATATGAAACCCCATGAAACAATGAAAACCCAATGTGAAAGCAGCTGAGAGACTCTTTAATTAACTTGATTTTCAGGAAATAATAAGAACTTGTTCATGCGTATCACTGAACACCACATATACTCACTGAATGCCAAGACTTGTCCAATGCAGGATCAGGCTCACAAAATTTTACTTTCAAATGGACTATGAAGCTAAGAAAATGGCTCATGCTTAAGGGGAGCATTTGTGTAAAGCACTGTATCACTCTGTGAGAAAAAGATTGTCATTGATTCTGCTTTCATAATTCAAATCATTAGAAATTATATCCCCTAAGAAAGGGGAGGGGTAGACTAGCATTTTCTATCATCTGTCCATTACAAGCAGACTAAGCAGGACTCGCCCACATGGGATCTTACTTTGCCAAGGCAGCAGCAAAGATGTCCTTCCTTCCTCTATGACTTCATCAACACTTTAAAGCTCTGCAAACACACCTCCACAGGGGTACCTGCATAAGTGGGAAGCTCCACAGCGGGAGTATCAGCTTGTATTAGTACCATTTCTTCTGGAATTAGGCTACCTGAAAAAATGGGAAGAAAAAGACTAACAAGAATGCTGATAATACAGCTGGTCATAATTTTCCAACAGAAAGATTAGTTGGCTTGTGTGCTGTGTTAACATCTCAGGAAGAAAAAAAAAATCTATTGAATCTTTTCACTTTTGAAAGACATAGATTTTAATTTTGACTAAGTCATTTTGTGGAGTATTCATCTGCCTTAATTTGGGCATTTAAAACTTAGCGGTTCAAGTCTCAAGTAATAAATTGCCCTCATAATCAGGTGGGAAAAAAATGATACCTTCAAGTGCAATTCATATCATCATAAGAAGAACATCTAAGATATCCCCCAGTTTCCAGATTTTACCACTACAACTGCAAATGTAGCCAATATCTATCAGCAGACCAGTCTGTAGCTGAATCAGGATATCCACATTTTTCGCACTTTGTATTAGTCTATGGTCCTCCTGAATTCCTTTCTTACAGAAATTCAAAAATATGTGACTCGTGCATTTTTCTTGAATGTATTGCTCTTTTAGTTAATTAAGAATAGAGTGATGAAATTAAATTCTTTGTTCCCAGAAACAAGAAAAACTACACAATCTAAGATGAGTACTAAATTAGCAGCAAAAGAAAAAGAAAACCCACCACACTGGAGAAATCCATTCCCATATTGAGTGTTTATTGGCCTGCTATTAATGTTTGGTAATTTCCTAACTAATTAATTTATATAATAGGAAGGTGGAAATAATAGGCTTGTGTATGAAAGCACAATATAGGATAGAATATATTAATGTTGACCACAAAATACTAAATTTGGGGAGTTATTTTAGAAAACACAGACTCAATTATTATTAAGTATTTATTGCTTTATAGTCCAGTGTGCTGAATCCAGGTTCACGACTACATAGTTGAAAAGTGATTGGAAATAAGCTGTTTAGGTGATACCACATGGAGAAGGAATGCCTACTATTTCACCACTTGTACTTGTACAAACCTGAGGGTTCTCATGTCAACTCTAAGGCTGATAATGATACTCTATGCCTGGAGTAATAAAGAAGAGAGGCAAGGGAGCTACTTTTTCATTCTTTTTATTCGCCAGGGTAATCACAGATGCAGTACAACAAAGGAGTGTGGATTGGAAAGCCATCCATCCCTGGGACTCAAATTAATGGCTTTACCCATCTAACACAAAGGCTGTGTTCTTCTCATAGTTCCCTACCTGTTACATTTTGAAGGGAAAAAGTAAGTAGGAAAAAAAAAAAAAAAAAAAAAAAAGAAACACCAGGGCTGCTTCTGAGCTGACCCTCTCTGAGAAATTTAATTTGAATGCTAATTGTTAAAGAGAAGAACAGTAACAAGCAGTGCTGCACAGAGTTGCTCCAATGGGAGGCCATTCACAAGCTTTAGAAGAGCAGTCACTGTTTTTCCAGGAGAATAAATGTTACACCTTTCACAGCACACAAGAAACTCAAACGACATGTAACCAATAGCAGAAAAATTAAGGGTGATATCCAGCATAGTTCATATTATATCTAAAGTATATTAAACTCCTCTTGAAGGGAGTTAGGACCCTGGCTTCACTTACAGTAGATTTTATTTCTTTTTAAAATTTTTGCACGGTATTTTCAGTTTCATTTTGATTGTTTCAAGAGTATATCTAGAAGGATAATAAATTTAAAGGCATGAAGAGTATTTATGCTAACTATAAGTTTTTCTTTTTCAAAGTGATAACAAGAAAAACTTTCTAAAGACAATAACTATGCAGCAAAGTCTTAGTTGTGGCAGTTCCCCTGGTGTAATAGGAAAATGTGGGAAAAGAATAGCCTCACATCATCAAGCTGAGGAGCATTATAAGATGAGACCTGATCATTTCATATATTTGCTCTTTAATATGAACTGAAGAAACAGATTACAGTGATACAGTGAAAATCAGTGTTTTGCTTTCCCATAGATAAATCTGACCCATTTGTAGCAAAAACTTCAGTACTACTGCCTGGGAGAGCCTCTGTGAATGAAGCAGAGACCTGGGTGCATCTGTAGTTTGTCGAGCAAATGCATTTAAAGAAAATGACTCAGAAGTTATAAGGTTTCTTAAAAAAATAAGAAGCATAAAGCTATCTCCATTTGCCTTCTGCTTTATTAGGCTTGGCTCTGTTTTTATGTAATTTATTATTTTTTAAAGGAAAGCTGAAAATCCTATGTAATCATGTTTCCCAGATACTGGGCTTTAAGAAATACATAGATGGTATTATCATTCATATTTATAAGTTGAGGAAGTACCACTGTGACATGGTAGTCCAACCTCCTACACAGCATAGACCCGTAGGAATTCTTTGACTGAATTCAGTGCTTAAATTATGAACAGTCTTGTCAGAGAACCCATCACAGCCACTAAAATGTTGTTGCAAAGATTGGTTACAATTTGTTTCAGAAATGAGAGTCTAATTGCAGTTTTCCGTCATTTAGTATCCATTTCTAGCCACTGGATCATGTTATAGCCATGTTTGCTCTCTTAGGACTGCCACTGGCACGGCTTACCTCCCAAGACTGAAGGTTGCTTGTGTGAGCTTCTGGGCTGGGGAGAGGAGCTGGAGCTGGATGCCTGAACATGGTGGTCAGGGCAAATATGCGCCCATGGGTCACTCAGAGTCACTGTTTGAGAGGTAGGGCCCCCTCTGAGAAGTGCAGCCTTTGCTCTTTGCTCCTGCATACAGAATTTTCTGTCTCAGTGGAAAAAAACAAAACAAAACAAAACAAAACACTACTTTTACCCTACTTACTGGGAGAACCATTTTGTTGTACAACTCATTCATTATTTTTTCCTCAATCTTTCTGTCTTCTCCATATGGATTAGTAATATTTTTAAGGATTTATTTATTTATTTATTTATTTATTTGTATATGGCTGAAAACGGTGCACTGTGAAAGGGAAAGAACTAAGACTTTCATAACCCTCTTGGACTAATATGTGGCACCTATAGCCAGATTGTTTCCCATGTGTTTACTGTGGGCTATTTACTGAATTTAGGTAAGTTGTTCTATAATACCAGGTAAAATTCAAATAAAAATTTATGTACTTCATATTACAAGAAAATTCTTACTTGTATCAATCTGAATAACATTTAAACAGGTACTAAGTTACAGGAAATTTATTCTCCATAATTCCATACTTCCATATTGCTTGTCATTAGCTAGTGTCTTTTGTTGTTGTTGTTGTTGTTTTAATTATTAGTCAAGACTTCTACCAGCTGCTTCATTGTTTTGCCTAGGCTGAATTTTAGACTGATGAGCTTGTAGTTTCCTGTCTTCTCCCTTCCCCTTTTTTAGAATTGGCACAGCTTTAGCTTTCTACCACTTGGCCTCCCCTCAGCTGCAAGATTTACTGGAAAACAATGTAATTTAAAAATAAAGTCTGTTAGGAGCAAAAATAAAATATATGCAATTGTTATTAAATTCTTGAAACTATATTTATTTCTTTCAGGTTAGGAATTGAATTATAATTTAATCTGAATCACAGAAAATGTATTTATACATTCTTAAATCATAGAATCATAGAATATCCCAAGTAGGAAGGGACCATCAAAGAACATGGAGTCCAACTCCTGGCTCCACGTGGGACAACCCAAAAATCAGACCATGTGTCTGAGAGCGTTGTCCAAATGCTTCTTGAACTCTGGCAGGCTCAGTGCCGTGATCACTTCCCTGGAGAGCCTGTCCCAGTGCCCAACCACCCTCTTGGTGAAGAACCTTATCCTAACACCCATCCTGACCCTCCCCTGTCCCAGCTCCATGCCGTTCCCTCGGGTCCTGTCGCTGTCCCCAGAGAGCAGAGCTCAGCGCCTGCCCCTCCGCTCCCCTCCGTGAGGGAGCTGCAGGCCGCCATGAGGCCTCCCCTCGGCCTGCTCTGCTCTGGGCTGAGCAAACCAAGGGAACTCAGCCACTCCTCATACGTCCTGCCCTCTAGACCCTTCAACATCTTCATAGTTCTCCTTTGGACACTCTAATAGTTTTATGTCCTTTTTATACTGTGGCATCCAAAACTGCACCCAGTACTTGGGGTGAGGCCACACCAGTGTGGAACAGAGAGGGACTATCCATTCCACTGACCTCCTTCTTATGAAAAAAGAAAATATACTTTTAAAAATATTTTAGAAACAACACATACTAGATAACTATACATACAAATCATCCGATTTTGCATAGTATGGTACTTACATGCATTTTTTCTGCTGCAGCATTTCTGAAACAGGTTAACTGGCAACAAGATAAAAATAATAATAATAAAAAAATAAAACAAATTTTGTAAGACTGAAAACTGTTTTGCAAGGCTTAGAAATGTAAAACTTGGAAATGTAAATACAGGTTCATCTGACCAAATGCAGTACATTGAGATTTTTAAAATTGTTTCTCAAAGTCTTTTTTTTTTTTTTCATAACAGCCTTTAGAATGAGAAAAGAATGACTGATGAAGAATAATATTATATTTCACTCTCCCAACTTTTTATTATTGTCTATTCTCCCATTTCCAAGAAGTATGGGAAAAATGCCATATTGAAAAGTCTTGTTTCTTGTATTTATTATCATATTTAACTTTTAGACATGTTTCCTCGTGTGCTGCAGTTTCCATTAAAGACATTATTTGGACTCTTTTAGCTTTTAATGTGTATTTGTTGCTATACACTACCTACTGTTTTATTTTATTGTTTTGAACCTTCAGCCATAATAGAGTTAGAGCTAGATCAATTACTAGATGTATTTTATGTGTATGTAAGAAAATACTATATCTTTATTCAAATATAAAGAAACGAAGCAAACACACATCATGTTATTATGTATCCCTTAAGTGGCAACATTAGTAATATGAAATAAAAAATGCATACATAAGACATTGCTTTTTAAGATATATTCAGTAAACCCCTGTTGTTTATATGCACAGAGAAGTGCCTTCAGTTTCCCAAATATCAGTTTTCTCTCCCTGATTATGCATTTCAGTATATTATTGTTCAAGTCATATGAGTTTTTCTTGACAACTTGCTTTTCCTTGTCCCTGCAAAACAAGGGACCAGAATCATCTATGCAATCACAGCCAGGATTTCAGAGAACAAACCAGGTTCTACAGAGACAGTGGGGAGGCAAAGCTTGGAGGACACCATGACAAGAATCACACAGTGGTGGCTACAGATGAAGAAGCAGGATTCAATAGGTATGGAAAAGTATGATCAATTTAGATCTGATTCATTGAATGGGGTAGCAGGAATAAGCAACCTGCACATTATTGGCAGTTATTAAAAACAGGATTTGTCCTTGTTTAACCCATGATTGGTTTTGTATGCTTCCCAAGTAATTATGTTTTCTAATTATAGGCACCCTCACGATTTTTCTCCCATTCTTATCTTTCTGTGCATTTGGGACAAGATCTTTTTGAACTTGACAACTTTTATGTTGTATGGTCCAGTGTTGCCCATCTTTGTTACTTTATTTTAAGGCTTGGTACTTCTGGGGGTTTATTTTAAACCCCAGGCTTTTGAAACACTGGTTATATTTTTTTATCTGAGAAAAAATAAAAGACCCTACAAAGTTTCCAACCCTGCTTCAAGTCCAGTTGGGAGAACCGAGAAAAGTGTATTCTGAATGCTCATAAACTTCAAGGCAGATAAAGAATACTGCAACATTTTTCTCATTATTTCTCATACAACTTTATATCAGTCTTATATATAATCATATTTGTGACATTTGAACTTTTAGAGTTGAAATACTGATATTTTTCAGTGCAAGGATCTGTACTTTTCAGAAGTGTCTGAACAGCTGAAAACCTGGGCTAATGCAGCGTCGGGTTGTGTTGGGGTAGAGGTAAGCGCTTAAAACTGCCCCTTAAGAGCTCAGCTCCTGACTTCATGTTACATTAAATCTTCTTCACAATGACAGAGACTTACCTTCCCTTGTGGTAAGCTTATGAGACAGATGTCAAGCGCCATATGAGGGAAAAGTTGTGATGTTGCACCTCATGCAGAAAGTGAATGCATCTCCGACTGAAATCCTTTGATACATGGAGTGGACGAGCATTTGCTATCTGACCTAAATCAAACAAAGACACAAAACAACTTGAATCTTCCATCCCCATTTAAAATGAGTTAGTCTGTCCTGCTTGAAGAACAGTAAAAACTGCAGAGGAGGCCAAGCTCTACTCATACAAATCTTCCCTTGCTATTTATACACATAAGTGGTTCACATTTCCTGCATTCACCATACACCCTAACTTCCTTATATGCATTGTCATCATCTCTTCTACACATAAATATTTCTATATATTCTATATTTCCATGCATGCATGCAGCTGGATTCAGAAGGACTGGCTTTCTGGAGAATCACTGCAGAAAATGCCAGTTTACCTAGCTTCTGAGCAAACTGAATGGAAATGAATAGGTGGATGGTACATCCATCCACCTCAGGTGTAAAGCTGAAACCCTGGAGAATTTGTGAAACCCTGTCAGAAGACATTGATGAGGCAATACAGATTTTACCTGCAGTGCACATCAGGTGTGTCTTAGGGAAATAATTGTCTACATAAGCTTTATTCTGACTTGAAAGGTAATTAAAGCAGCAATGATATGGAAATTTTGATACAGGCTATATATGTCTGTGAAGGGCTGATATACCTAATTCCAGGAACGGGAAGCTGAAAAGATACCAAGAGAAGAGAAATAGAGTTAAATGAGGCAAAAGATGCCTCAAATGCCGAAAGACCTCCACTATCTGTAATTACAACCATTGACAACCATACAAGGTACAATACAGCTAGGATTGCTGTTCATGCTACAATCATACTGTCATTTTGCAGAGCAGGCAAATCCTTGATTCCCTGAGGTTATTCCACTCATTAGCTCACTGAGAGACTGTCACTCCAGCTTCTGCAATAGTTTGGGTTCTGGGAAAGTGGACGTTTATCTCTGCAAAAATGAGAGATAAGAGAGCACAAGAATCTCAAGCTTATTTCACAGAGCTGCCAAAACAGAATCCCATTTTAAGGAGAGTTTGTCAGAAAGTAAAATGGTAGCAATTATTGACGGTAGCCAACAGTAGTGGAGTGTGACATGAATGTATCTGTGTATGCAGAGCTTCCAGTATTGCACAGCTAAGAAAAAATCATTTAAATGCTTGAGTTAACCCCCCAATGCAAGATCAACTACACATTTCCAACCAACAATTTGCATTTTCTCTCATTTTTTCTGCTAACAAGAACCTATTTATTAACTATGCAAGAAGAAGTATGAGTGATGAAGAAACTACATTAAATATATATAGTTCAGCATTTGACAGAATGGATTTGGGACACTAATCATTGAATCTGACTGTAGTTAAGAGGACAAAACATGTTTTTTCCCTTAATCACCTGTGCATGCACACAAGTATGAAAAATGGTTTCTTCCATCCAACTGGGAAGCTATAAATTCACCCTTTTATTCCACTCAGCAAGAGCATGTGTAGTTTTCCAAATATAACTTCTTATGATCAGTGGATTGGCACATCACTGCAAGGAAAAAAAAAAAAAACAACACTGAAGTCAAGCCACATTAGGGATATGGGTGAGGACTGGTAGTCCATTTGAATTCCAATTTATTAAACGCGCATTACTGGGTAGGTTTAGGGACCCTCAAAATGTGAAACATTGGAGCAGAAGTAAAGTAATGCCTCTTATTTAGACAATTTATTATTATTTGAGAAGCCTGAGGGAGCTGGAGAACTGTCATAGCAAATGGAAATTGTCTTTGCTAATATAAATTAATTATGACTCCAAGGAAGTACTAATGGGAACAAGCAGAAATATCTAACATCGCCGTGTAAGACAACAGAAGAATGACATCCAAAGATCCAGCTTCACTTTCAGTGACAGCATGAACTAATCAGACTAGAGAGGCCAACGGAGCTCAATTTGTCTCAGCTTTGCTTTTCTCTTAGATATTCCAGACGGTTGATTTCACACATCAGATACTTGCCAATTGTGCATGGTAGCCATGGTCTAATTTAAGATAACAAGTCTTAGAAGATCTTTCAAGCTGTAATGCACATATCGTGTATAAATATGGATGTGTGTATGGGCATGCTACTTTTCTCAGGAGGCCAGGATACTTGGGTATCATCTATTATCTCTTCCTTAGACACTATTTTTTTTTTTTTGTCTCAGAGGCCTGTTTATATGTGCTGTATGTTTCTCTTCATCCTTGCAAGACTGAGGTAGTCACTTAACTGTATCCTACCCGTTCCGTTTAAGAAGGCTGTATTTAGTCCAGTGCCAAATACACTCTGAAGGCATTTCAGCAAACTAAAATAATAATAATAATAATAATAATAATAATAATAATAATAATAATAATAATAATAAATACATGAAGGCCTGAGCACTCTAAAATGTACTTTACCTTGGGATAATTATTTCAAAGTTACCTTCAAGAATACATCACTTTTCCTGCACATAAACTAGCAGTCCCTGGCTAGCTAAGGACATGCCCACACTATGCAGTGGACTGTGTTTTCAACAGCCCTGACCTTGCAGGGCAGAGCAGAACAACAGAGAAAACCCAGTTCAGGTTTTGAAGGCAATATAACTGCATTAACACATTTCTGCTCCTGACCTAATGTGCACCTCAGCAGAGATAATCATCTTGGTTATCATGTCAGAATCACCAGTACTGATGACAATGTTTCCAATGTCCATTTGGGGCAAGTTTGCTCCATTGCTACTCATTACTTCTCTCAGAAATACTCTAACTCATCCATACATGTTTCTGCTGAAAGATGGAATAATGCTAGAAATGTTAATCTTTACTCCATCTCATCTATGACAGCCAATGGAGAAAAAAAAAAAAAAAAAGTTGAAGGTAATTCTAAACTCTCTTTGTGTGCTTATATTCTGGAGTATTTTGTGTGACAAAATCAGTAACAAAATCTTTTTGGAGCAACTCTGGTAGCGGGTTAGATTTTTATAATACTTTCTACAGAAATTGTAGACTACACTTTATCTCCCTGTACAGTTCCAACCTACAGCTTCTAGGATTTTGTGTGGGAAACAAGACAGGTCAATTCCTGGCCTGGTGCTGAAGGAACTCTGACAAGGAACTACATGGCCACTGTGTGTTGACCCTGGCCATCAGCTCGCTCATCCAGTCATTCTCTCTCCTTGCAATGAGATGGAAGACAGAATTGGAAAGGCAAAAGTGACAAAAACTCATGAATTGTGATAGAGATAAATCAGTAAGCGAACGACGGGAAAGAAAAAAAAAAAAGTGATGTAAAGGCAATCACTCACCACCTCCTACCAGCAGACTAATGCCTAGACAAAGTCCGAGTAATGGCTACCTTGGAAAAACTCCTCCCCTATTCCCTGCCCCAGTTTTACTGCTGAGCATGATGCTATTTGGTATGAAATGTCTCTTTGGCCAGTTTTAGTCAGCTGTCCCAGCTGTGTCACCTCCCAGTCTCCTACCCAACCCCAGCTAACTCACTGCAGCAGCACAGTGGGATAAAGAAGGGGCCTTGGCACCATGTAAAGTACTGTTCAGCAGTAGGTAAAACACTGGCGTGTTATCAACTCTGTTTTGGTCACCAGTCTAAAGCACAGCTCCTACGGGTTGCTATGAAGAAAATAAATTCCATCTCAGCTAGACCCAGTGCAGTGGTTCACCACAAAATGGTGCTGTTGTGCAAACAATCACATCTTTTTAAATAATCAGGGGAGCAGGACCTCAGTGTGCAAATGAGGAAAATGCTGCTTCACACTTTAATGCACCTTTATTAAATCCTTTAATCTGACCAACTGTAGGAATACCATTTCTCTGTTCTATCACCATTGACATGTGAGGAAATTGAGTAAATATTGTTAACCATACATGAAATTGAGTATCCTGCCCCAGTTTCAAACACTGTAAGAGAAACCAGAGTCTATTTCTATCAATACTGGGAAGCTCCATGCTTGAGCCTGTGGTTCCCATGATTGATTAAGACCATTCATTAAGTAACTTGATGAAGAGTAATTTCCTCTCGAGATTGATCATCTCTTGGAGATAGCCTATCTCACAGTCAAGCAACAGTATAAGCAACATACAGAAGACAGGTTTTCCTTTTATTAATACCTTACTGGCTGTCAGCAGACCAGAAGACAACTCAGGGAAAATTAAAAAGTACATAAACATAGCCCTTCTTTGAATCCACAGTGTAAAAAGTAGGAAATTACAATATTTCTGGCAGTATTTCTAAATATTCCACAGGTAAACCTCCAGAACAAAAAATACTTAATGCTCAAATGTATTGCCTGAACATATGCATCTGTGATTTGAGATGTTCAATGGTTATGAGACCTCTGCTGAGGGCTAATGAATATAACAAAATGTTTATGGGAAAACCATCACAATCTGAAACATCCAGGACATCCTTGGACATCCAGGTCACCTCAGTACTAGGCAAGTGTTTAGACAGCTTGAGAAACCAGGCATGTATTCACACAATCAGTTTGAAAGCATTGAGAGCTTTTATTCTACAACACCAGATAAGAGTAATTTCATTTGCAAAACAGTAAAACAAGTTTTAATGATAAGCGATACCAGAAGATTTTCTAAAACTGTTGCAGAGATGTTAGTTCTAATTACTATAAAAGGATAGTAAATAGTTTTTCTGTCTTTCCTAAGCCAGACATTTAGTTTGCTTAAGAGAATGCAGATGATAACTTATACCCGATTGTTGTAGATTACATAGCCTGGCCAAAATTACAGCCCATGAAGAAAAATAAATACATGTAGCAACAAAATTAAAGCTTCCATCTAATACAAATTTTGAATAGTAGCATTACATTTAGGTCTTTTGTGAATTTTTAATATCTTCATGGAAAGTGAAAATATCCTGCACAGAAAAAGGCCAAGTTTTACAAAAAAATACGATTAAGACATTATTTACTGTATTTCATTAAAAAAAAAAAAAGTTTCTCAAAGAGCTACAATACGTTGCTTTTTATCAATGAGATTTATGTTCGTTTCACTGAATTCAATGAGTTTAAGCAGAACTACATTCTTTCATATTATCAAATCTTTCATATTATCAAAGAAGGGAAAGAAATGTTTCTTCACCTCTATTGAATGGTAAGATAAATTCCTCTCTGGCCTGAGATGTGCACTCAACAACATTAAACAGAGCCAGCTCTGTGTCTTACAAAGTCAGAGTAGCTTTTTGTCTTCAAAATTATTTGGTAAGAGACATGATGGTTATACAAATGTTTTCCCAAAGATATTCTTACTATAAAGACCAGACTATAAGGTCTGGTCACCTCCAGATAACCCTGAAGAGTTTAGTGAGGGAGATAGACTGTGGAAGCTAACTAAATGGAAGAGTGCCTGTTTAGGATACTTATGAACCGATCACTCCTACCTGTCTCTAAAGCATTAAAAAAGAGAGCGAACTGCCAAGGTGAAGTATCATTCCCTTGAAAAGAACTCATTTATCATTGTATTTAAGAACTTGGGCTGTCACTGTCGATAAATGAAATGGTCCATTGATATAACTCAAGTCACTGATGTGTGGCTCCAATATATAATGCTTAATTAGGTGTACTAGATTAACTTATTTTTATGTAAAGTGTTTATGTTTTATGGAATGAGCCATTTAATTAAAAGGCCCAAGTAGAACACTGTCTCACATCAAAGGCCCACCCTTTGATTGCAAATAAAATTTCCAAACTGAAAATCTAAATCAGAGAAACAACAGAAAAATTAACTGTTGTGAAGACTATTGTCTCCCAGCATGTATATGCTCTCTAATTAATTTATAAGAAATGCTTTGAAACTATTCTAGCTGTAAAACTGACATCTTTTTTTGTTCAGTTCAGGCCTAGTATTTAGGGTCTGAACATGGGCAGAAAGTCATAGCGTTTACCTCATCTGGTACAGGCTATAATCCACTGAGAAAGACAAACTCTGGTGTTAGTCCTATTCCAAAATATTTATCCAAGACCAATATGATTAACTGCTATTTTGAGATAGTCTCTCTTCATTGTCCATAGACAAATCACAGGCTATAGACAACTACTATCTTGGAATAGACACCTCATGTATTGATAATAAAAGTCAAGTTAAATGAATACTGGTCATAGAAGCTAGTGAGACAAAAACTTCCAAAGAAGCTAGTGAAGACTTCAAACATACATTGAATAATGATTGCTTTCTAAAAAGATGGGAATGACAGCAAGAAGGTATTCAATGTGGGGCACATAAAATACAACCACACCTGTTCAGGCTTATCATAAGAGGAAATTTGGAATGAAAGGCTTAGAGACTCATCTATATGATATACCTTTTCTGGTAAGAGGGATAGATATATTCAATAAGGATATATATTTTCCTGTAACTGTTTCTTTATAAAAGTCCTTCCATAAAAAATTCATGACAAGACATCATAAGTTTCCTACCTGTTCCTCTTTCTGTCCATCAGTATAAACTTGTATTAACAAGTTAACAATGAACATTAACACTGAAAGTCAAAGTTAAAGTTTGAGTTCCTAACAGTTGTTGTTTTGTTTGTATGTTTGTTTGGTTTTAATTAACGGTGCTCTAGCCATGTTTACAGCCACCATGACAAAGGCTTAAAGAAGAGCCAAAGGCTCTTACAGAAGAGCCAGGAATGCAGAAACTACATCAAATCATTAGCTTGGCTAGTCCTTCACCTTTCTTCAAATTTGGAGACTCACAAGAGGGCAGTCCTGTAATCACTGACTCCAGTGACAAAGCTTCTGCTGACTATACTGGCTCAGGATAAACTGCTAGGAAGTACTAATATGTATCTCTAGGCAATAAGAAACACCTCAAGACTTTTCTATTGAAGATTTCTGTCCTTTCGAAACCTTCAATATTAGTAGCTAGTGGGCAAAAATATCTATAAATATAACCAGTTAAAAAGAGAGCTAAATATTTTATGAATTAAAAGTGAACCTGTAAGAGGTAATTTGCATGGATTATTTTCTGAAGGTGTTTTATTGATGTTAGAATTCAAAATTATTGAATTTGTAAAAAATCTTAGGAAGCATATCAGTAAGAAGAGATGTCTATTTTCTATATACTTTTTTTTAACCTATCAGATACACAGACATTTTCTAATTTTAAAAGTTCATTAATTTTCATTTACTCACATTTAACTTTATCTCTACAGAAAGACCAAAATCAGAACTAAGACTGATTGTATGTTACATGCAAGTCTAGTAAATCACAAAGAACACTGAATATTCTAGAGATTCAAAATCACAGAACCTTTTCCAAGAAAAAAAAAAAAAAGTGAATTTTCACAATACACAAAAAATTTCTCCATAAGTGTAAATCACAGCTGAGGAGAACCCCTACATTTTCAGGTTCTCAGAATGGAAATTTTCATTCAGTAAAATATACAGACACACACAGATCTTTAAATGCACAAGTACTCTCCATTGGTATTACATTTTGCCTTTTTATGTCCTGGGAGATTTACTTCATAAATCAGTCAATGTGAGTGTAACCTAATTACCCTGGAAGGGCTCCATTGCAGACCAGAAATTCATCCTCATGTAGCAAGTCAGAGGAACAGAAGTGAAGTTTTCCTTGAAAAAAAAAAAAAAAAGGAAAAAAGAAAAAAAGAGAGACCTGCTTATGAACATTAATTTGGTCCTCCTTAGTCCTTAGCAAAGTTTCTTTTTTCTTTTTTTTTTCTTTTTTTTTTTTTCTTTTTTCTTCTAAATTGTAAATTCACAGTCAAAATGACCGAAAGGAACTGTGAAGGTGTGCAGGTAGTCTTTCATCATTCAAAATTCCTTTTATTTTTAATTTGTTCATCTAAACACATTGTAATGATTCAATCACATTGTAATGATTCAATTTACTTTTTTATTTATTTTTCTGCTGTTGTCAAGGTATGACTTCCACAAAGCAAATTTTGCAGCCAGACCTCCTCCATCTTTTTTCCATTCTGCGTCACAATGTTCTGTAACTATCAAAGTGTGAGAACATATCTCTGGAAACTATGTGCCATTTCAAATTATTCAGTTGATCATGAGTGTTTTGCAATTGAATATTGGAAAAACTTTAAACAATGTCACCGGTTAAAAAAGAATGAAACATTGGTATATAAAAATGAGCATCAACATCAATGAAAAGAATCTCACATAACAAGGTCTAAGCCAATGCTGCAGTCCTCATGGAAGTGTTAAAAATGTGCTTCTCCAAAACTCTGAGTTAAAACCTCCTGCTTAAGACTGAGAATGAGCAGACACGATTTTCAGCTTGCCCTGGAATGTCATTCATAAATGAAAAAAATCAAAACTTTCATTGTTTGCTAAAGTCTGTCTTTTTTAACAAAGAAATCAACAATAAGAAACCAATGTTCATCTCAGTGCTTTTCTTTAAGCTTTATCTCTTAGAACTATTCAACTGCCATCTTCTGGGGATCTGTGCCCTCTTTTCTTGTTCAGGTGTGGAAGCTGATTCTACAAACCTTATTCCTCATACAGTTGAATTTACTTCAACACTTTTTTTTTTTTTTTGCAAGACAGGGTAGAATTATCCCTGTTTTACAGGTGAAAAATTGAGACACTGAAGGACTAAGGGAGAGAGCAGAATACCTCATTAAGTACTTCTAATTTAAGCATTTCAGTATCTCAGTATTAGGATTCTGACTCATCTTAATTTGAGGCAACAAGTCAAAGTTCCTAATATAGAAGGTTATTTATCTTTGTTGTTTTTTGTTATCAACCAACTGGAATAGGTTTCATCTGACTGAACATTTGAATGACCCCCTGTAGGACAGTTACACTCCTGTATGCTATTTACTCATTACAGTGCTCAGTGAGCAGTGGGGTGAACCCATGCTTTTATGCATGGATCCAGAGGACTCAGACTATCTAAATTTGGCTTCTATGCTTCCTCTCATTGGGTGCCAAGCACTCCTGAGCTTAAGCACTCTAGTCATTCTGCCAATGGGCACTGAACATCCAAATGTCACCTGAAATCCAAATCCCTCAATTGCCTGAGGAACGGAAATCAGAGCATACTCTCGCCAGTTCCCATTGAGTAGTCTTGCAACTAGGCTTCTGAACTATGCTTTTTTTTTTTTTTCTTGCCATCCTTCTGGTTCAGATTCACAATTTTGGCATTATTTCTGAAGAAGCTCCCAGTGTCTGAACACAACATTTGAACACTGCATTGGGACACAAAACCAAGTAGCTTTAGAACTGATTGATACCTCCCACTTTGATCTAAGCTGCTTTTATTTTATTTATTTTTTTTTTTCTCAGTAGGGGATGTCTTCCTTAGGTTTGATTTTGAATGAGATTTCTGTGCTCATCTCTACAATTAGAAACAGTTACCCAACTTCTCCCCTACAGTAGCCTCCCCTGCTAGATGCAAAATGGATCATGAAGCAAAGCCCTCAGATGCTTTAATGTTCAACAAGTACCATGAGCAAAAATTGAAACTGATAGCACTTTGAGAGAACACCAGCTGCCAAGAACAGTTTTTGCTAAGAAGCGGACGTACCACCTATTTTGCCAATTCTTTTAGGGGCAGTAGTTTCTGTCAGAAGGGCAGGGCAGACAGCTGGAGATGGTAATTTCTTAAATTGTCCTGTATTAAGCCATCAGAACTCATTAGTCTGGTCTACATTATTTGCTATTCTCACATACTTTGTAGATGCAGTGTGAGGTGTTTCATGTCCTGTGGCTGAGAAATAACTGAGCTTTAAAGTTCAGATGCAGATTTGAGTTTCCAGCATGATGAAAAGACATTTTGATGCAGTTTCCGTTGTAGGTCACAAACTTACATTTAGTTTAAGGCCACTGTATTTTTTTTTTTAATGATTGTTCCAATTTCAATTTTATTTTTTTTTGAGACTGCACAATTTTTTCTTAAATATGTTTCCTCTTTTAAATGCTACGTATATAACATACACTTAAGCAAGTACGTTTCACAGATACATTACATTAATATAGTAATATAGGCCATATGGTTCAAATTCTCTTGGAATAAATTAGGAGCCATTATATGTGTTGTTATTCCAAGTGGATTTTTATGAATGGTTGCTTTATTCTCTGTAGCATATGTCTTCAGTATGATTCTTTTCTTAATGTTTGTGCAGTGAATTTGTTCAAACCAACCAGGTTTGCTGCATATGAAGTTTTAATTTTGCAAATGTGATATTCTTATAATTTGTAATAACATTGCACTTATCTGTTAAAGTGTCCACATAGAGTGAGATATATTTTCAACATGTCTTTTAATAGTGTTAGAATTATTCTGCTAATTACAAATGCATCATGCTGAGTTGCTTATTTAATTAGTACTAACATGTAGTACTAATAATGTAGTAACATGGAGAGGTCCCGGTAGACTGGAAGCTGGCAAATGTTGTGCCGATTTACAAGAAGGGTCAGAAAGAAGACCCTAGCAATTACAGGCCTGTCAGTCTCACGTCAGTGCCTGGTAAAATCATGGAGAAGATGGTTCTCGAACTTATTGAGGTGCACCTGGGGGACAAAGCAGTCATTGGTCCCAGCCAGCATGGGTTTGTGAAGGGTAGGTCCTGCCTAACTAACCTGATTTCCTTTTATGATAAGATCACCCGTATGATGGACCAAGGGAAACCAGCTGATGTGATTTTTTTGGACTTCAGCAAGGCTTTTGACACGGTTTCCCATAGGATCCTACTGGACAAAATGTCCACCATACAGCTAAATAAAAACATCATACGATGGGTGAGCAATTGGCTAACGGGCAGGGCCCAAAGGGTTATGGTAAATGGGGCTGCGTCAGGCTGGCGGGCGGTCACCAGTGGGGTCCCTCAAGGCTCCATTTTAGGGCCGGTACTTTTCAATATTTTTATAAACGATCTGGATGTAGGAATAGAAGGTATTTTGAGCAAGTTTGCTGATGACACCAAACTTGGAGGAGTTGTGGACTCGAATGAGGGTAGAAAGGCCTTGCAGAGGGATCTGGATAGGTTGGAGAGCTGGGCGATCACCAACCGCATGAAGTTCAATAAGAGCAAGTGCCGGGTCCTGCACCTGGGATGGGGAAACCCTGGCCGCACGTACAGACTGGGCGATGAGACGCTGGAGAACAGCCTAGAAGAGAGGGATCTGGGGGTCGTGGTAGACAGCAAGTTGAATATGAGCCAGCAGTGTGCCCTGGCGGCCAGGAGGGCCAACCGTGTCCTGGGGTGCATCAAGCACAGCATCGCTAGTAGGTCAAGGGAGGTGATTGTCCCGCTCTACTCTGCACTGGTGCGGCCTCACCTCGAGTACTGTGTGCAGTTCTGGGCACCACAGTATAAAAAGGACATGAAACTGTTGGAGAGTGTCCAGAGGAGGGCTACGAAGATAGTGAAAGGCCTGGAGGGGAAGACGTACGAGGAACGGCTGAGGTCACTGGGCCTGTTCAGCCTGGAGAAGAGGAGGCTGAGGGGAGACCTCATCACAGTCTACAACTTCCTCGTAAGGGGGTGTCGAGAGGCAGGAGACCTTTCTCCATTAACACCAGTGACAGGACCCGCGGGAACGGGGTTAAGCTGAGGCAGGGGAAATTTAGGCTCGACATCAGGAGGGGGTTCTTCACAGAGAGGGTGGTTGCACACTGGAACAGGCTCCCCAGGGAAGTGGTCACTGCACCGAGCCTGTCTGAATTTAAGAAGAGATTGGACTGTGCACTTAGTCACATGGTCTGAACTTTTGGGTAGACCTGTGCGGTATCAAGAGTTGGACTTGATGATCCTTAAGGGTCCCTTCCAACTGAGGATATTCTATGATTCTATGATTCTATGTTAATCAGAAGCACAAAAAATAAGTTTAGGAAGGAAAGATTGTTCTGAAATCTTTAATTTCTTTTTCCCATCAGTCACATGGGGCTATTGCATAATAACATCAATTCTCTCCTTATTCACAGGCAAATGAAAGTGGTCTTGCTTGTAGTTGAAAAATAATCCATTGGAGTCTATCAAACACAAAGCCATATGCCTACCTGTCAAATCATCTTCAATCTGAGACTTTTATGTACAGGACAGTGGCAACTGAGAGACCAGGACAAGAGTTAGAACAAATAGAAACAGGTTCATTTCACTATCCTCTTTCTAGAAGTGAGCAAAACACTCCCTTTCCATACTGCATGTAATACCTAGAAGACTAATCTTTAGTGTAGTTTGATGTACTCCAAAATACTGAGAAACTTGTAATTAATAATTTGGAGTCAAAGTTTAACAAACCATTTGAAAATCAAGCCATTTTTTTGAGCTTTTGAGCTTTTTTTTGAACTCAAAAGAAGAGCCTCATTTTATAAGAGGATGGTGTAATTCTATGGCCTCATTACCACATGATTACACTAGAAACAATCTGGTTATGCTACCGAACATGATAAAGCATTTATTATAAGGCATCACAAATTAGTTGGCATAAAAATTCCAGCCATCCTTGCTGTAGACTGTGATAATGCTTTTGTAGAAAGATCTGCACAGTCACACAAGATAACTACAAGGGAAGATGAAACACATGGCAGCAATCACTTCACACTATGGGTAGGTACAGGGTTGTGTCCTTCATAAAGAGTAACTTGTTTCCAAGGATTCTGCTCTAATGGTCCTGGCATCCAACTTCAAGCTCATGCCTAAATATCTACCTATATCTTTGCAGTGGAGATATGGCTCAAATTTAGACTCAAACATAGCCTCAAGTTTGTGCTTGAAATCTGAGGTACACGTGGCCACTTACAATGCATTCTTCATCACACTGACTCTTAACAGCCTTGGGAGAGAAGATACTGTTAATATGTAAGGTAAGTGGCAAATTGTCTTTGTTTTCCAAAAGGTGCTTTGACATTTCAGAAATTATTCTTCCATGCTGTGGAAACATGCTTTTTTTTTTTTTTTTTTTTTTGACAGGAACCAGGGACTGAGATGGTTTCTGCCACCCTCTTCTAAGAATCAGTGATGAGAGCATCCACTGAAGATATTAGAGAAGTAGGAGAAATCTTTACTTTCTCAGACATATTATTCCTGTTTCTACCTCAGTCTTACATACAACCACACACAAGACTTGTTTTTAAATTTTAAATTATGTCAGGACTTAAATTTTGACTAGAAAACTTATCTTTGTTTTTTTATTTATTTATTTATTTTTGTTTCTTCACACTGATTCTTATATTCTCAAGGGAAATACCAGTTTCAGCTAGTCAACATTTTCTGGTTATGGAGATTTAAAAGAGAATTTCAAAGTAGTTCTGCTTATGGTATCAGTTTACAGAAGAACCATTAGACAAGTCAGCTCATTTGTAGTCAGGGGGCACCAGACTCTTAATGCAAGATTAATCTTGTATCCCCTCCTAATGACATACTATCCTACTTCTTTTTATTTATTTATTTTTATATATATTTTTTTTAGTTCAGCATAATTTTCTTTTGTGTGCCCAGGATTTGATTTTTCCAGCAGTCAACCTTCACTGGGGCTGGGAGTGAAAGGCAGGGAGTAGGGAAGGGGTATCAGGATAGGAGACAAAGATTCTTAGGCTCTTCTTTGTCAAATATGTTATGTGACTTTAAGGTCTTCTCCTACCTGGTGCATTGTGTCTCCTCTGAAAGTTCATGACACTTACTGACAGTGATGCACAGGAAGTTGCCTGTGCTGGATTGCATGGAAGCTGTGACAACACTTCTAGGTAGTAAGTTAAGGTGTTCACATCACAAAAGCTGTCAAAAAGCATCAGATGTCAGCAGCACTCTGTCAGCAGCTTTCTGCTCTTATCCTGCCCAGCTGTGCACAAAACCGTGGCCAGGACAGTTTCTGTATCACACTGTACTTACTATAATTCGGCAATAAATTGAAGTCTATTAATAAGTTTCATGGCCAGCCTAAACTGTAAACAGTTTTGCAAAGCAATGGGCAAATAGCCATTCACTGGAAGAATGAAAGGTTTTAAAACTTATTACTCAGCTTTTAACACAGGCTGTCAGAATTTTTTCCAGTGTTTTCTTTCCCCCCAAAAAAAGACAATAACCCTTCCTCGGAGAGCACACACTTGTAGTATCGTATTCTGGAGTTCTTGCCAGACATCTCCTTCACCTCCTACACCTTTCACAGGACAGTCTTTGAGCCAAATTATATCCTAGTTTATTGGCACAATTCATATATATCACCATAAAATACACAGGAAGTCTGCAGATTTCCTCATGGATGTTGGTATCATACTTCAGGTCTATCAAACCTTCTGGTATTTTCCCCAGTTGTCTGTCTTGAAACTGTGTTTGGTATAATTATTCTCATGTGTATTCTCATCATTACCTGCCTTGTTCTGCCTGCTGGGAGGTAGTGTCTTGCAGATGTTCACAGTGGCTCCCTGCAGAGATTAAAAGAATGATGATCTACTTGCCATCCGTTTTTTATAACTTTGTAACTTCTGTAGTTAAGTAATTAAACTGTGCAAAATCACTGCTTTTTGTGGGGACATGTTTGCATGTGTCCTCTCTGAAATGGTCTGTGATTGCCATGGCCTCTCTACTTGGTAACTCAGTCAAGGTCACTCAGTGGCTCAGTTATAAATATTGCTGCTACTCTATGAAATATTTAGAGCATTTGCAAACCTGTCACATTCCTAAGCTGTGTTGACACTGTAGGAAAAGAGCAATCCTCGAAAGCATGAAGTAAAAAAACATTCTCCTAGTTCTGCCATCATTTCTGCACCTGCTTGCCTTTTAACTGTCGAATGAATGTAGTGATTTCATTCAAATCTGTAAAACTGCATTATCAAAAAAAAAAAAAAGTTTTCAGTGGTAGACTGAGATGTTGAATATAAAACCTGGGCTAAAATATTCAGACAAAAGAAGCAGACAGCTAGGGAGGGCAAATCAGGGCACACGAGCTAAACTGTAGAACTGTAGCTAGCACTTCCCTTTCGCTGTTGACTCTGAGTTAGTTGCTTAAAACAATTCCATTCGTGCCATCTTACACTTGAGAATTCAGATGCTTTGTACTACAAGACTCTGTGTCATTCCTATCAGTGCAGTTTCTTCTCAGCTCTGAAGAGAGTAATCAAAGACTCCTCCAGTTCTTGCCTGATACCTGTCCCTTCAGATTACCACTACAAGTCCATTCATGGAAGCACTAGAAATTCCACTTTAGAAAGCAGGTATAAGGAAGTGACTGAGGGTTAATGACTTTTTGTAGCTTCACCATATTGATTAAAAGTTGTCCCTTGCTAACTGTAAACATAATTTCTAATTTGAAAATGAAGCATCAAATTTAATGGGAGATGGAAAAGCATGGAGGGACCAGAGCTCAGTGAGATTTTAGGCTGTCATCTGAAAGTAATTACAGAAATACTTTTTTTTTTTTTTTTTTTTTGGAGGGGGGAGCGGTGTCATGTGTAGAAAATTTCTGTATAAAAGGCAATAAATGCCTGACTAGGAATGCCCATACATGAAAACTCCAGATGAAATAACTAGTTTCAAAACAAAAATTGTGTTGTGTGTCTGTGTTATTCTAAAACAGATTTCAAACCGATGTCCCCTAAAACAGGCTGGTCTGGTACAGACTAGGTCTCATGTTACTCCTTGTCCTACTGTCCTGTGTACTGTCCCGTGTTTAGCAAACAAGCCCTAGGGGACAGGAATCAGTCTTCATCATATGCTCGTAAAATTCATAGCTTAGTGAGGAACTGGCCTGTGTGCCGATCAGGCAGTCCCTGCAACCTAGAATCTCCAGAGTTATTTAATCTCCTTTGTTCTGCTTAGGTGTCTTCCTACTGCAAATCTGAGTGGGAAACCATGTCAAAGCCTACATGCTTTTATGGCTAGGGATCTTAAATAAAGCTTGGCACATGCTACTTTTTCATATATATAATGAATTGTTACCCTAAGGGTTTCAAAAACATTTACAACCTAATTGAAATGCAGTCATCACTCTAGAAATTTTTATTTTATGTTGCTCAGGTTATGATATTGTATAAAATGTGCCATGTACGATGCAGGCATATATGAGTAAAGACACAGCCACTGCTTGGGAGATACTAGAATCCATAAAAATTGAGACTGCCAAAGGGGAAGAGCAGAAAAAGGGAGAGAAATGATAGGTATATCCTGCAAGAAGATGGTCTAAAAATATTAGAAAAATTTTAAAAGCATTTTACATAACATCTTAAAGTAACATCCAAGCTATGCTTGATTTCAAATCAAGAAACTTGGTAACTAATTCCTGGAAAGGACCTTTCTTTTCTTAATCATAATTAAGATATTTAAGATTTTTCTTAATGGAGCAAAGGCTGTGCTGACATTGTTAATTAAAGGAATTAGACTCCAAAGCCACCAAACTTTGCATGTCTTAATGTACATCCTTCCCTTTCTCATGGGCATACCTAAACTCAGATCAGTTTCTTCAAGAACCGAAGGCTGTAACTATTGCTTTTCTACTGATCTCTAAAGAATTAAGAGCACCAGGTTGTCATCTAGGAAGCTATCTCAGAGATCTGTAGCAGGAGATAAAGGAGACCCTGAATTGGGATAAACATGATCAAGCCCATCTTGCTGCTTCTGCTCTCCAAGAAGGAAGGTGAGAAGGTCTGTGGTGTCAATGATGAAGACAGCTGGAGGAGATAGGGATATTGAGAGAGACACCTTGAGAGAAAGTCCTTCTTGCAATCTCCCATCCCCATATGCTGTCCTCTCTGAGCTCCTTCACTTTTGTCTGAACTACTTTGGGTCTATTCCTTTTGCTCCAAAACAGGGCTTGAATTTCAAGAGGGTTTATCTGTCTTCTCTTGTTTTGGAGAGTGTACCCTACCTTTTATCATAACTGAACTTAACTTCTGTGTCCCCAGTACAACCTTCTGTTGCCATTTTTCTCCCTTTAAATGTTTGATTCTGTGGGTGTGTAGCCAAAAGACAGATTAAAAACATAGGTATTTCATCAACCTCTTGCCATATATTGGTTGCAAATTATGATATTACCCCAGAACTTGCACATTCTGCAGCTCTGGATTATTACTATTTTTTTCTTTTGTTGTTGTTGTTTGCCACAGGGAAAAGATGATTAAAACAGTTGTATTCAGTCCTGTGTATTCAGTTCATGGTCTGATTAGCCCATAGAGTGGGTGCAAGGAAATGGAAAAGTTCATTGTCATTTGACTATGATGTGTGTTCCATAACATAACCTTTCCAGTGGTATTTATTTCCACATTTCTACGAAGTTAAAAAACTGTCTCACCAAAATGGTTCCCAACCCCTTTCACCAGTAAGATGAATCTCTGCAAGGTATCTCTGCATCTGCATCTCTGTAAGGCAGGTGCAAAGACCACTGCTGTTTTCCCAAGGTAAACAAAACAGGTCCCAAGGTAAACAAAACAGGTGCAGTACAAGGTAGGTAGGGCTGAGTCTGTGTAAAGGATCTCAGACTTTTCAAGCTGGGCTCAGAAACACTGTTAATGAACTTTGATGTCAATGTAATTCATGGGCTCATTTTCTGTATGACCGAAAGATCTAGAAAGGTTGGAGTAATGTTTTGAATTCCAATGTCAATTGTAATTTATCTTATTTAAAATAGGAAAGCCTCCTTGCTGGGTGATCTGAAGAAAATTCTTCACTGGAAATCAGACATGATAATAAATCACTTCTTGGTTTTCTCACATGAATAATTTGTATCTTGTTATGCAAAGCCTGGCAGCTAATTTGAAGTTGAGACCAGAAACACACAAATAATCAATGTTTCTCATTCTCAGATTTGCTTTTCAGAGAGGCAAAAGCACTCTGCGTAAGAAATCAAGTAGTATACTGAAGAGTGAAGAAATAAATGCAGTGACAAGTTAAGGCTTAGCAATAACAATACTGCAACACAGCAAGTAACATAGCCAATAAGTGACTGGGGCAATGTCACCTTGAGCTTCAGTACCTCCCTCTAAATGTATATGTCTTAAGGAAAGAGGAAGCATAGCATATCTTACCTCTACACTGGAAAGAAAGGGACTGCACCATAGGCAAGGCTGGGGCACTTTAAGAACTGAGCTGTAGAAGACAGAAAATTATTTTTTTTTGGTGGATAAATAATATTTGGGTCTGATGTGTTCTTTGGTCATTTCCACTGCACCACACTCAAATGCTTGTGCCAACAGAAGACCAGAAGTTAAAGAGGGGCACAAATGAGCAGCTGGAGTGAGAACAGGGCAGAAGATTGTTTCTTCTGATGACTGCTCTGGCTCATGCTTGCTGAAAACATACATCAAGCTTCATATGAACTGTAGTCTGCACTCACTTTGGAAAAGCTGTGAGAAAGAGTATGACCTTTAGCTGTAAACACAGAAATCTGCCAAGTTATTTTTGCTCCTGGAATATCACAATGTATGGACCAGATTCAGGTCACTTATTCCGCCTAAAGCTTTCTACCAGATGTTTCCTATCGGTTGCCTTACTTGTGTTCCACTCAGCACCATGCTTAGCCCTTCTGAAAGTCTGAAGTATTAAGTATCAGAGGTATTAGGTTCCCTCTTCTAACAGTCTCATGAATACTGCTGACATAGGGATTGCCTGGGTATAGCTGTATTTACACCGTCAGCCATAAAGCCAGTTAGATTTTTGATAGGTTCGGAGTTTCTTCTTCAGTATCTGCAGAAACAGGTAATTTCTCAGTTAGGCAAGAGTAGTTTTAAGAATAAAATTAAGACTTTTTGACTGTATTTAATTTAACAGAGAATCAGAATACAACAAGGATGGTGATGTTGTGTTGAGTGGCTTACTATTTGGGTTTCCATGTTCTGTAAGATATCAGAGCCTTTTCAGGTTATATTACTTTATTTTTAAATCTCCATTTTAGCAATCACTTACGAATTTGTGGCTAGACAGTTCCTTCTGGAAAAGTGTGGGAATGGCACATAATTTATTAACTATGTGCAGGAGGAAATAACCATTTCTGATTTTATGTTGTTTTGTTTTATGTTGTTTTACCTCTGAACAGTTCAGAAATGCCCAGACACTGAAAAGTGTTTGGCCAAAATATGATTGGTAATGTGGAAAGAAAAAGCTCTCCTCATCTTTTTGAATCATTAGAAGCCCTGAGTCAGATTCAGTTATTTCTCTTTCACCATGCTAGTGATTTCAGCTTCTGTTAAAAAAAAAAAAAAAAAAAGGATACCTTGCTACTACTGGGCAATCTAATTCTGTTCGTACAAATCTGAACTCAGTTCATTAAAAGATTTTATTTCAGATATTTTCTTGCACCCTTGTATGAGGCCTGTTAATTTTGATAACAAAACTAATTATGTCTGATAACAAGGCATACCCAAAAGACTTATAATAAGAAGATAGAAAGTCTTGTAGTCCAAGATGTAGTGTTTTATCTAGGTAATCTTGGTTCTAATTTAGATTATATAATGGTTTTACTATTTGTAATTTAACAAATCCCTTGCTTATGCTAGTGCAAATTAATCCTACCTGAGTTAGACACTAAAGACCATCATGCCTTTTGCAGTCAATGGAGGGAGACAGACTTCCAACGGGTGTTCACATATCAGATTTTCTGACCTGTGAAGGTTCCACTTCCTTTCTGCTGATGACAGAGAATAAGTGTATGGCTAATGAAAACATCTTCAAATTTTAAAGTGAAACAAAATTATGTGGATAGCCTCGAGTATGTTTCTATTGCAGAATATCCAAGCTGGTTCTTACTGAGATAATTGACAGCAGAGGTGTTCCTGTGTGAGCAGCCGTGGCAACACTGGGACATCTCAGCTCTGTAAAGTCCCGCTCCACCTTCCTTCCTGTGTTTTAGGAAGTGCTATGTGCCATGTTCTATGTGTGCAATATGTTCATCTTCTTCCATACACTTTTATATCCACAAACATTTTTTCCTTCAGGATAAAGAGGGTGTAGTCCAGAATATTTATTATCATGTAATAAATCATAAATCTTATTCTTCACTCATATTTATCACTATTATATTTCAGCAGTGCAGATTTCTATGGAATTACATTCATGAAAAGCAAATGAGGATAAATCAATGGGATTCATCGAACCTAATATTAAGCATTCACACTGTAAAAAGACTTTTTATGCAGTTAATCATTTTGACCTACATTTTTAATCCAAGGGAAAGAAAAATAGGCATGTCTATAGTACGCCATGTGAACTGGTTTAGATTTCTTCTTTTGTGGTAGCTGTATTATGTGCAAAAGGTCGATCTTCACCACTGAGATGACAGTGACTAGCTCAGGTGTAGACATTTCCCCTGTAGATATTTACATTCAGTGAGATTCATGCCTTCTGAAATGTCGAAAAATGCTGTGATCTTTGGTTCTTTCTGACACAACTTTTGCTAGGCCAACTCCTACACACATACTCCACACTATTCCATACTCCATTAACTATATGCAATATGTTCTCAGGTCTAATTAATCATCTTCATGGTTTTCTAGATCACCATCCTTACTCAACATGATCTGCCCACTGATAGGAAAAGGTGACCGTGTCTTTTCTGCCTGATTTCTCTCATGAGATTATCTCATTACCATTCCAAGACCATATTTGAAATCTGAGCAGAAGTCTGGAGTATTTCTATGTCCAAATTCATTACCTAGGTATTTTTGAAACAAGTATGACTTCAGTGTGTCTCACCTGTTATTCAGTTTTTGGCAGCTTCTCATGAGTGATGTTTCAAAGGAAGTTTGGAAAGTTCTGTAATGTATTTAAACATCTAGGTGATGCAGTAGTTGGTGAAAGTTTTCCTTCCTGAACTACACAGATAAATGGCTTGTGATTCAAAGATGAGACCAATCAGTCTTCAGAGCATGATTCTGGGTACATCTCTACCTTGCATCATGCTGGAGTATATGGAACATTTATATAATATTACTCAGTTCTTGGCAGAGATATCCAGTTGGACCCTGCAAACCGGGCAGCATTAATACATCACAGGACATAAGTGAATTACCTTGGTCTGTTAGCAATACTAATTAACCAGGACTCAGAGACACACTTACTTGGTTATTTTATTCTATTCCAGAGATAGCTTGTCTGACATAGCTCATAAATTTATACACCTTTATTCTTTGCATGGAGGAGATGTGCCCTGGAGTGTCCTGGCTCCTAATGGGTGTCACTTCCTGGGTAGCCTCTTTTATTTCACTGTGGTATAAATCCTTATAAAATTAGCCAAACCTAGCTGTGCTTGCTTATAGCAAAAATCATATTGTTCTTGATGTTATCTGAAAACTGTTAGGCAGTAGAGAATCATCTATTTTTCTTCAGAGAAGCTCATCTAAGAACAGAAAACAGCATACAAGAATTAGTCTTTTTAGCCATAATCATAAGTGATTTTTATGTAACAAAGCTTTTATGATAACAAAACCATAGTACTTGACTCAACTCACAACAGTCTTTAACTAAAAACAAAACTAAATGTGTTAGCAGCATGGTAATTTAATTATTTCATTTATATTACTAAATCTGGAAGATATATTTAGATATATTAAAAGATTGAAACATTTTGCAAGGAACTGTCTGATTATAACAGAAGAAGACAGTTTTTGTCTTAGGGGAGTCTGTACTTGAATAGACAAGAAAGATAAAAGAGAAACAGAAAAACTGGGGGTGAAATAACTCACCTAAGCTCATAGAGCAGATCAAGGGCAGAGCTATATTTTACTTCTCCCTCCAAGTGTTCCCTGTCTTTCCTTATGTATTCTTTTGCAAGATGTTAAATTCATTCATTGATTCTTAAACTTCATGTGAATTCTGGGCTCAGAAGCAGTGTGATAAACTCAGAGGCTAAAATCTCCTCAACAGCTGCAGGAAGAAGTAAATTCAAACTCACTTGTCAAATGCAAGCCTGCTGCTCGGCACTTCGAGCTCCCGGGGGCTATGTGTGGATTGTATCGGAATCACCCTTACTGCTGATGAAGCAAAACACACGTGTTCAAGTCCATTCAGCCACTGAGACCCATAGAAAGCTTGTCACCTGGAAAGCTGTAGAAATGCAGGAAGAGAAATTGAGCCAAAAATCATATTTACTTCATATTTTAGTAGCAATTCAACTTATTCTCTTCCACAGCATAGAAAAAACAGCCTGGTTCCTCACTGGCTGGCTAAGCACGTACATTGGAAATGTTCCTGGACCTTCTTCCACTTGTCTCCAGCCAACCATGGCAGCAAGACTGAGCCCACTATGTTTGCAGTGTTTTAGCAACAGGGAAAAGTACTATATTCCCTATTGGAAAGAGTTTTATTATCTTTGAGACTGATGGATTTAGTGAGAAATGTGTGTTTATAAGGATGAAGATATGACTCATGGCAAGGAAAATCCTAAACATCTGACCTTGTCATATAATCTTTCCTATTCCTTAGTTTCATACAGCTGAAGACCAGGGGGGATTATTGAAGCAGGAGCAAGGAGGAAACTGTTGTCACATTTACAGAATTAAACACAAAACAAAAGTGATTTTTAAATGTCCCCAACTGCTAAAATGCCCTAATCATGCACTGGAATGCATAGTGTCACTTTGGGAAAAGGCTGTTTGGCTGCCTCAACTATCCCTGTCACAAGCCATCAAGTATCATCTACTTACCTCCATGCAGAGGCCGGTCAAGTAGTCTCAGATCACTATCCCATGTCACTACAAATATACAAAACTATAGTGTATATATAAAGCAAGAGAAATAACAATGCCACCAATGCTCACAGCCTCAAATAGCTTTGAGAAAAGTCATTCAAGTAATTCTAACAGGTAACTCATGCCCCATGACCAGCTGTGCCCAAAGCTTGATGCTTTTGAAAGTATGGAGAGACAGGTGAGGCAAAAACAGATGAAAAAGAATATCTGTACAGTCATGCTTTGGAGGGAAAATTGTTTTGTTGCCTGTTGAATCCAAATGGATCAGTATCCAGTTAACTAATTGACACCCCATCAAATCCACCCTTTGATCAATCCCCTCAGTTTACTACAAGATTTTTCAGACAAATTAGCATAGCATTTTCAATACTCCTCTGTAACATAAAGAAAGGAGAATGTGGAAATATGGGAAAGGGTGCATTTGTATGTACTAATATATACACAATATATATATGTGAGATTTATGGATCTGAATCTAAGTGTCATCTCCTATTTTCTTCCTCTGATTAAAGTCAGTCTATTTTCAAAAGTTTATTTTCAAAGTGGATTTTGGGGCTCTAACTTTATCAAATGAAATGATAGAAATATTGAGATGCCTCCTTATTTTGGAAGCCTTTAGAAAGCAAACCAACTTAATTTGTTAGTAGTCCTTGAATGGTCTTAATTAGGCAAGATTTAATGCTGGGAGAAAAAATTTGGCTCCTAACAAAGGATGATGTCTTATCTTGTAGGCACTTGACTTCCCATTAACTGGGCCTTCACAACCTGGATATCGTCCACTAGCCCATTAATTGGCTTCCTTCCCTGCATGACACACTTAACACATTTCACACTAATAAGGGTTCAAAAGTTCATTAACACTCCAGTTTGTGGAGTGAACTTAGATATTAATAGCAATAGAGTCTTGTAGTACACATTTATTCACAGATTTAACATGAGTATGTAGTTAATGTACAGAAACTTTATGCACATACAACAAAACTGCCTGAATCTGTGTTTATTTTTTTTTCTTCCCTCATAAAAACTTCAAGTTCTATCTTTCACTCAGTTCTGATTGTCTATAGCCCGTTTTCACACTCCCTCACCTTGAGGGACACTGGCTACAGGCCTGGCACATGGGCTTGGATTTTCGCCAGTCTTAACTGGGAGATGCAATATGATGAGGACTTTGCATGGCTTTCTGCTCTCCTGTACCAAAAACCAAAATGAGCAGAGCATTCACAGAGCTAGAGCTATACTAATTCATTCCAGGGCCAGAAGAGGCCACCAGACCCATACAAACTGTAAATGGATTATGTTTTTTGTTGTGTTTTTTTTTTTTTAATCCTGACAAATACCTAGTTTCATTTGAAATACTTCAGAAGACAGTGAGTCCTTCACAAATACAGAGACATATTGGACAAGATGTTTCAATGCCTTAATTTCGCTAATAGGAAATTATGTCTTAATTTGTACAACTTCAGTTTTCATCTGTTGAGTCTTGTTTTCCCTCTGACAGAAAGGCTGAAAAAAGCCTTTCCATCATCCAATTCTCTCTATGCACAGTGCAGTACAAGATAGAGGTTATCTGGTTTCATGTTACAAGGTCACTTTCTAACCTGTGGATGATTTTATAAGGATCTCTTTGAGTACCAGTATTTTCACATCATTCCTGAAGTGGACACTATAAATGGGCAAGATGTTCTATAGTATCTCTGCTGTGTGACTAGAAACTGCAGTTGGAAGGATTCTCTGTTCATACCTGTGGGGTGGTTTTAGTCACAGAATTGCACTGAAAACTCACAGTGAGGTGAGCACAGTTCCAAAGTCTTCCTTTATTTCTTTCCATCAGTCTCTAGTTCTCTGAGTGTAATCTTCTTTCTCTGATTCTGTATTTAATCTGTCTTCACCTACCTCACCAAACTTCTGTCAACTGTAAATTTAACCAGCTTTTTTCTATTACTTCGTAGATCATTTATCCTCACAACACCACTCCAGAACCCAGGTGTTCCTTTCCCATCTTTGGAAGATCTTCAGGAGATTATTGGTAAGAAAAAAAGTTAATCCAGGCTTTACGGGACTTCTGGTGAATGGATCATTGTGTTTTCCTTTGGATTAAGCACAGGATTAGGCCTACTGAATTGGGTTGTCACGTGGAATCCAAGTGGTTTAATCCTGTCAGGGCAGATGTTCCTCTAGGTATCTGGCATTCAGGCTTATAGACAATGTTCTAAAGAAAGGTGGCACTTGGAGACTTTAAGAAGCTGAATGGTTTCAAAATCTGAAGTCATACTGGAAAAAGATTATTAAAATATAAGATTTTTTTGTGGATCTACATTGTGTATCTTGATTTTATGATGGAGTTGGGAAGAATCATAGAAATCACATGCCTGCTAGATCTATCTGTGGGAACAGAGTGGCTCAGGTTACTCACTATGTACATCCACATTAATAAATAAGAGAACCAGGGATGTCAGCACTAGACCCCTTGTTCTTTTCCACTCCTTCGTAGCTAGCTCATTCCCTGGCTTGATTCTCGTAGCTGCTGTGCTGTGTTGAGGTCAATGAAATCAAGTGCATTTATACCCTCTGAGAACAGCACCACTGGGTCACATTATCGGCTTGGGTTCAGTGTTGCTCTGGGCAAGCCGTACTGTACTTTACGGAGGAATGGGAAGAGAAGTGTGCTCTGTCACTTTCTCTGCCAAATAATGGACATACTAATAATGTACCGGGACACACAAATAAACCTAATATGACCAGTTCAGACATTAGCTATTTTCACCTAATGAGTGCATGTCCTCCTAGACACATAAAGTAGGTAGTTGTGGTGGTTTTCGCTGGACAGCAGAACTCCACAGCAATCACTCTCTCATTCCCCCTTTTCAAAGAAAAAGGAGAAAATATGGTGAAAAGAAAAAATAATTAAAAAAAAAGGCTTACAGGTTGAGATAAGGACAGGGAGAGCACTCACCAGTTACTGTTACAGGCAAAACAGACTCATCATAGAGAGATTGCCTATTTATTTGCCTATTTATATGCCTATTTATTGCCTATTACTTACAGACTAGATCAGTGAGAACTAAAAACAAACTACAAACACCTTCCCTCCATCCACTCTCTTCCATCTCCTGCCTCCGAGCGGCAATGGGGAACAGGGAATGGGGGCTGCGGTCAGTCCCTGACGCTTCGTCTCCACCGCTCCTTCACGGTCCCTCTCTGCCCCTGCTCCCCGTGGGGTCCCTCCCACGGGATGCCGTCCTTCCCGAACTGAGCCTGGGGGGCTGCCCACAGGCTGCAGCTCTTCAAGAACTGCTCCCACACGGCTCCGTACCACGGGGTCCATCCCCCAGGAGCAAACTGCTCCAGCACGGGTCCCCCACGGGCGGCAGCTCCCCCCAGACCCCCTGCTCCTGCGTGGGCTCCTCTCCACGGGCTGCAGCTCCGGCCCGGGGCCTGCTCCTGCGGGGGCTCTCCATGGGCCGCAGCCTCCTCCAGGCCACATCCACCTGCTCCACCGGGGGCTCCTCAACGGGCTGCAGCGTGGAGATCTGCTCCGTGTGGGACCCGTGGGCTGCAGGGGGACAGCCTGCTCCACCAGGGGCCTCTCCACGGGCCGCAGGGGAACTTGTGCTGCGTGCCTGGAGCACCTCCTGCCCTCCTGCTGCACTCACCTTGGGGGCTGCAGGGCTGCTTCTCTCTCACTTCTCACCCCTCTCTCCCAGCTGCTGTTGTACAGCAGTTTTTTGTTGTTGTTGTTGGTTTTTTTTGTTGTTGTTGTTGGTTGGTTGGTTTATTTTTCCTTTCTTAAATCTGCTTTCACAGAGGTGTAAACAACATCTCATTGGCTCAGCTTTAGCCAGCATCGGGTCCCTTTGGAGCTGTCTGAAACTGGCCCTTATCTAACATGGGCCAGCTTCTTCTCCTCACAGAGGCCACCCCTGCAGTGCCCCACTACAAAAAGTCTTGACATATAAACCCAATACAGTAGTGAAATGGGACCTTCAGCAAAGAAGGTGGCAGGGAGAGGGCAGCAAAATATCTCCTGCCTCTTCCCCTACCTGAGAAGCTGGGGGGATGAGGAAGTGAAGATCCCACCACAGCTTAGCTACCTCTGTGGCTTGGTCACCCCACTCCAGCTTCAGCTGTGAATCATGCTGCATACAGAAATTTGAGTTAATGGGTCTTCTGGTTTCATTGCTTTTATTTCTCAATTTTCTTGTTCAACGGGCATTTAAAAGGTAAGATTTGCCCCAGAAGTCAATCTTAGCTCATTTACAGCTAACATCCTATACAGCCTCTAAATCTCCATTCCTATTCTCCTCTTCATTCTCCCTCAGAGGAGAGCAGAATGAGAGAAAATCCATATGTATGGTATAAAGTATGATTTTTATTTATTATACTTTTCACACACTCCTATGTGCAACTGTCTACATAAACAAGTTTTTTAAAGAAACCTTATCAATTCTGTATACCTCCCAAACATGCCTTTAAACTGAAATATCAAATGAGTTGTTTTTTCTTCCTGACAGCAGACTCACCACTTCCAAAGATATTCACAACTCTTATGTAACCACTGCGTGGTTATCCGTGTGAAATATTACTGCAGGTCTGTGTACATGTTAGCCTCGAGAGGTCAGTCTACACAGACACATTCATCCTGACTGTGGCATTACTTTGGCATATGTTAAGAGTTCCTCATTTAAAAAAATGCTGGCTGACACATTTTAATTTCCTTTCAGCTTTCAATTTATCTCACAAAAGACAAGAAGGGACAAATTTATTTATTTATTTATTTAAATCAATTTCTGCAGTTTTTCTTCTCAAGCACTTAAAAGGTTGCTGCAAGCATCTCTGTTGCATGCTTAGGGCACAGAACAGTTCATTGATTTGCCAAAGGCTACAGAGAAAATATGTGGCTAATTCATTAAATTAATTAACTTCTTTAATCCTATATCTACCACTCAGACTCTATCTTCTCTTTCAGATCAAAATTAGCAGTCATTTGTGTAATTGTTATGGAAAGAGCCAAAGAAACAAGATAACAGTGAGATGTTAAAATTAGTACCTGAAGCAGGCAATGAAGGAAAAGCTGATGTTAAGAATTATCATGTCTTAAGAAAAAGCTCTTGCTTTTCAAAAGCTCTTGCTTCTACAGTTTATTGGTTCTGTTGTTTTATTTGTTAGATAACCTTTATTTGTTAGATTTCTTAGATCACCTAAGACATCTCTGGTTTTTTCCTAACTGCCATTTGCTCTACTAAAAGAGAATAACAATGACACTTCTGCAGAGAAACAGAAGATATTGAGGCCTAATACATTTCCTGATTTTTTATGATTTTTTTCTGTTTACTTTTCTGAAGGTCCTCTACACTGACTCTTCTGCTCCTCTGTTTTAGATCCTACTCTTAGAAAAACTTTGTGTTAGTATAGAACTACTGAAGTATTGAAAATGAAGTTTCTGAAGTCTTGAAGCACCCAGGGCTAAAGGTGTAGTCCAGCCACAGGTATTTCCATTGGAGAGTGCTTTGCTGGATCAAGTGGAGGTAGAGGATGTGTGCCCATGATGAGGAAAAATTGAGTATGCATTGCATTACTCTTTGCATGAGGGTGAACTAAATCTATGTCAGTTTCAGGTAATGGTCTCTAAATTGAGTCTAAGTATTGCTATTATCAAAAACCACTGAAATGCCTTAGTGGAGTTTCTACTTCTGGTGTCTACAACCTTTCAGACTGTGGTCAGTGCTTTTAACTGAAATGAATCACCTGGGTTTCAAAACATTATCCTCCTATATCATTCATACGTCTGCTCTATTTTTAATCTCTCTTTTTTTTTTTTTTTTTCTTTTCCTCTCCACTCTTTGTTCACTTTCCATCTTCAGTTTAAGAAACACAACTACACAGGAAAGACGCTTTACTTTCACAGAGCTCATTGAACCATATCAGAGGTAATTAGTCAATTTAACATCCACTGGGAAAATCTCATCTGTTCATCAGATGTGACCAATGCCATCCTGTTCCAGACTGATGGTAAAACAGTTGTGCCATCAACTATGGATACATTTTTAAACCAACACCTGAATGGAAATGACAAGAAGGCGTTTCTGTTCTGGCTGTCTTTGTAGCTCTGAGTTCTTTCCTGACGATATCCCTAACTTCAAAAATGAACACAGAAGACATTCATTTTTAAAAGGCCCTGAAGAAAGGCTGCCCCCTTTCTAGTCTTTCTGTAAATGACCACCGTGCCTAGTGGTAGAACATGTTGAAAACCTGAAGTTCAGTTCTCTCAGTCTGGAAAGCTTCAAATCTACATCTTTCAATGTAGAGACCTGGGGGACGGCTTACGTGGAGACAGGAGGAAAGGGAGTTTTTAGCCCTCTTCTAGAAAGGGGGAAACTGTTCCAGTTCCTATTTCCAGCACTGTTTACACATTTTACATAAAATGGTAAAGTAGTAAAAAGTGTGAAAAATCCTTAATACAGGTGCTGGAAAGTAGCCTCGGTGAGTTCCCTAATTTTTCACTCAAAAAACAATTTAATTTGAATGTTGTGATTTCTTTGATATTTGATCTAATCCGTGCTTATTTTTTTCCAGTATGCAGCATATACACTGACAATAATTCTACCGTGTTGGGGAAATGCAGTTCCAGAGCTGAAGAGAAGTGTCAGGGATGAAGTAGAATTAGGTATCCCACACTCTAGTTCTAGTAACTCAGCTGTTGTATATGTACAACAAACCCGTTTCTGTTATGTTTACAAGGAAAGCCCTGGCCAGGTCTTTCTGAGTAGCTTGGTCTTGTCAGCCTGTCTGACATGGTCTGAAAATTGTGACCAGGATGACATTCATTGGGGTGAGATTTATCTTCCCTGGTCTGAGGTTTTTGTGGTGTAGACATTTACTCCTGAACTCATCCCACGTGCTCCTTTTTAAAGTTGTGGGAAGAAGGAACGTTCAGAACATGGGTCATTTTAACTATTTTTTGTCAGATTGTTCTCTGAGCTCATTCAGCTTGCTAATGTGGAAGAAAATGATCCAGTCACTTTTCCTTGGTTATTTCTTTGTTAGGTTAGTGAGTTAAATTAACTCACAAAGGGGTGCCAACAGGAAAGATGAAGACAAGCCTGAACAGATATAAAGAGTTAGATTAGTGCATCCTGTCTTTTCAAACTGAAGCCTTTGACACCTAAATTCTGTTTATATCACTATTTAGATGTCTGGATTTGTCTCATAGCACAGCAGTTTCTGAAGCAACACACCCATCTATTTCTGCTGATGGGGATATGTAGTTTGAGAGAAGCACTGTTGTTTCCAAGTCAAATTAAGTGAATGCACTGAATATTGCAGTTTTTACAGCATAGATGAAGGTATGAATGAGAATGGGGAATGATATTGAATTGATTTAATGATAATACATATAAAATATGTTTTTAAATATTTAAGGTATCTCTGAAAATGGAATAACACCTTTGACCTGTTAAATTTCTGGAAAGAAAGAGGTAAGATATATATTGTCAGCTTAAAACTAGTCCTAGTGAAACTTTCATTGAAGAGAACAGATAGATCCTCTTTAATGTGGAAAAGTGATTTGAAAAGACAAATTTTGAAACATTTGTCTGAATGAGTATGCATTTGATAGTTGGTTTATACAAAACTTGCTCACTATAGAACACTGTAATAATACACAGACTACTTTGCCAGCTAAAGATATAATATGAATAAGTAAAGATTTAATTTTGAATTTACATTGGGTTGTAGGTTTTGGACCTAGGCAGAGATACACCTACAGAATATTTTGCAGATGACATGTCCAGCCTCCTCTATCTCAGCCAAATCTGAGCAAACTCCAAAGAAGAAACTACAATTTATGCACTGCTGAAAGGCAGAATATGTTTGCTTAGGCTCTGAAGTATGGTCACATACCTACCAGGCCCCTAGTTTGGAACTGGCAACTGCTGCCACAGGTCTGTAATTCCAAACACACGAGAAACAACATTAACATTGGAAAATTAACATAGGGATTTATTCCTCAGGAATGACAGCTTCAGGATTTTTTTCAAGGCTATAAATATATCTGAGTAACTAAATGCAAGCCTGGAAAAGAGTCTGTCTTGAAAGAATTTCTATTCACCTCTCTCACAGGGGTATTGGAAGAATTGATTTGACCTAGACATGCAATATACATTAAGGTTTCTAGACAAGAGGCTCTGTATTTTCAGGGTTCTATTACAATGAACGAGCTGAGTATGCTGAGAGTGTCGTTGCAATTTTAATAAAATCAATTTAATTTGAATTGGTAAGCAGTTGCTGAGAGACAGCAGTTCCCACTCCCACCTGTAAAGGAAAGCAGATCCTTAAAGAACTTTGAAAGATGTATAAATGTAATAAAGGATGCATTAAAAAGTCTACAAATGAGTTTCAAACTAAGCAGGAGAATGATTGAATCATGTCTCTTCCCAGGCTTGATTTAAGCTAATTCTGAAAGAAACTTCCCATGAAGAAAGTACAGGGTGGTGGGTTTCTTGATAGCAGCACTAAAGGTAAATACTTGTAGTAAGTATTAGACAGGCTTGCATTTAATCTGCTCACTGTTAGAAGTATACTTTCACAAATACTGCTGTCTAGTTCTGAAAGCTAAAGCCCAGTTCTGATGTCATAGATAGTTTGGACAGTGTGATTAATTGGACTCTGAGGAAATTATATCCAACGTAATTAAGAAGTATACCTAGAGTTTAAAGAAAGGATGCTCTAACAGAGCAGAAGGAAAGGATGTGTTGCCAGACTCAAATATGCATAAAAAAAAATAAAAATGATAGATGAGATGAGAAGCTAGACAGAGATGGAAGTAGGAACTCTCCAGGTGATTTAGTTAGGTGGGTTAAAAAGCCCAATTTCTGTTCCAGTCCTGCTACCCACACCTCCCACATGCCACCACCCAGTGCAGTACAAGTCAGCAAACGGGCTGTGCAGGTGAACAGTCCCAACATTGTCCCCCCTCATCAGCAGATGACACAGTTCCTTCCAAACCAGTCTGATTCTTTCTAGAAGCTTTGGGATGATGCTGTGTTCATTTTGGGACAAAACTGTTATTCTAACTCTTTCCTCTTAACTGAACAATTCAGAACAAACCTCCATAAAACTCTTTACCAGAGTGACACCTGGACCTACTACAGGTTCTTGTCTTGCTTTACGTTACTGTTGTTAAGCTTGTTTTAATCTCCTGTGGCTCCTTGTATTTGAGTATTGACTGGTGCCATTATTGCTGAGCTGTGTAATTGCACAGTGGATCTCTCGGAGGTACTAAATGTATAATTATGAAGTTCTCCAAAGTAGAAGGACAAAAAAACTGTTCAGTGTTTGCAGCCAGCAGAGTTTTACTGTATGCACTTTCCATACCACTTAGTTTACTGCCTACTTAACTTTCCATAAAGTGTAATTAGGTTCTGGGTAGGGTTGGAAGACACATGGAGTCTAATGTATTAACTGCACTTCTTATTCGTAAAGTAACAAAGACTCTGCATCAAGTTAATGCCAACAGTTTCCCTTGGAAATAGCACAAATAATTTGTCACTGCTCATTACTCTCACACTACTACACCACTGCTGGCTTTTGAAAAGACAGTTTCTAAAATTATCCAGAAGAGCTGATTACTGGTTTTGGTATTGTAATGTTTAAATGGACCAAAACAATTCAAGATCTATGCATTTAACGCAAGCAAATAGAAGAACTTTGTTTTTGCATTTGTCTTTCTGGCATGTATGGATTGTTTTCTTTCTTTCTGAAGGATGAAGAGTTCCCAGTGGAATACAGACAGCAGAGAGCCAGTGCAAGACCTCTGTTTAAGTGAGGTGCAGACATTTGTCTTTTGAACAGAAGGCAGTCTGACCTGAGCCTTTTACCAATGACAGGAGTGTTAGCTCTTTGGAGGCAGAGACACCAACAGAAGAGGTTAGGTCATGTTGCATGAGAGGCTTTCACAAACTCACTGAGGTTTGTCTGTCTGAAGAGACAAGCTGGACAAAAAAGGGAGAAAAGAAATTCTCCAAGGTCATACACAACAGACTCATAGCAGAACTAGGAATAAAAGTAAGAATTCCTAAATGCTGTTAGTGCCAGGTCCACTTGAGCATGCTGTTTAGCCTCCCTGTAGCCCCCCTAACCCACCCCAAACTCAATAGGGATCCATTGCTGAAAGAGTTTCTTCCTGTGAATCCAGCTTAATTCATCAATCACTGTACATTTTGATGCTTTCTTTGAAGACACAGCCAGGCACCCTCCACTCACAGTGTTCACACCTGCATCAACAGCACTGGCAGGGGAAACTGGTGTACTTTCCACTCGTACACTCACAAGACTGAGAGATCTGATTGTCATGCCACTTGTGGTTTACCAGAATATGAATCCTTCTCTCCTTTTCCTACTGTTGTTTGTCACTTGAGTAATCACCCAGAGAGACTCAGTGTGGTACTAGCTTTTGTGAGCATATCCATATTTCACTTGAACTGAATTTCTGTTTCCATATTTAAAGAGTTAAGCTTCTGTTACACTAAGGCAAGGTGATGACATGCTAAACAGAGGCATAAAGAAACTCTTCCTATAGCTACAGAAAATGCAGATAACAGAAAGTAACTTCTCATTTCAAAATCTTCTCATAATAATAATTTCTGATCCTTATAGAGAGAAAAAGACCCTTAATTAACTCTGTTTGCTTATCTGTCTTCCATCATATTCAAGCATATTGTGTCGGACTCCATAGGTTTATATACTGCAGCACAGTCTCATCAATTGTGATTATGGTTCCTTGCCTGTCTTGAGTATCTTTGTTCAGCAGTGGATCTGAAACACAGGCAAAGCTGAAACAGCTACCAGCAATGGCACATGAGGACAAAAGAACAGCATGAATGCCTTAAGTAAGCTTCAATACCATAACAATGCTTCTCAACAGCATGGCTTATCAATATGAGGCCCTTAAAATGCAGTTTAAAATGTTAAATAATAGCTTTATCCCCACCAGCATCACATATAAAAACACTGAACTGAAGCAACTGTTAACTTCAATTGCTTCTAATTAGAGATGACTGACTATTCCCATTAAAAACACTTTTATTTTAATAGGAAACTAATTGTTTTCCTCCAAAAACTACTTTTATCACATATTTCTTTGGCTTTCAAATCAGTCTATTAGTCCACCTAAACTTGTCATTCTTTCCTCCCAAGAACCTATTTTTATTTGAAAAGTAAAAATTTCTAAATGTAAATATTAAATTAGGATTTTCTACAAGAAAGCTGTGTCCAAATTCTGTTACCCATTTCTGTGTCTTTCAGTAAAGCTTCGTTGTATGATTCTATGGTTCTATGATTCTATGATTCTATGAAGCAGAAACTGAATCCCCTGAAATACAAGGACATTTATAGACTGGGGAAAAATAAAATAAAATAAAATAAAATAAAATAAAATAAAATAAAATAAAATAAAATAAAATAAAATAAAATAAAATAAAATAAAATAAAATAAAATAAATAAATCCTTGTTGCATCAAATGTCAGCTAATTATTTAATTAAAAAAAAAGAAAAAAAACCACACAATTATAGAGATCATTCTCCTACTTCTTATTTAGAAATAGAAACTTTAGGTACAGAAAATTCAGGGTGCCTTTAGCTGTGTTGTAAAGTTGATATAAATTGCATGTGACTCAGTTCAGTATCTGGTATATAAGGCTTTCTTTTCTCCCCAGAATATTCCAGAAAGACTAATGTCCTTGGCCACAACGAGGGCAGAGGGAGAGGGGAAAGAAGAGAAGGTCAAGAAGATTCTGATTAATCTATTTCCACTTCTAGAGATTCTCCTTTTCCCTTCAGTGAGAGCAAAAAGCTATTCCTAAACATGTTGAAGACCAAATCAGACATGGGGCATGATGTTTATTTATCTGCTACTTAAAGACTGACAGTATGGGCAATTTATTTTTTTATACCCATAGAATCATAAAATCATAAAACAGCTTGGATTGGAAGGGACCTTAAAGCCCATCCAGTTCCACCCCCCTGCCGTGGGCAGGGACACCTCCCACCAGACCAGGTTGCTCAAAGCCCCATCCAGCCTGGCCTTGAACACCTCCAGGGATGGGGCATCCACAGCTTCTCTGGGCAACCTGTGTCAGGTCCTCACCACCCTCTGAGTAAAGAATTTATTCCTAATACCTAATCTAAATCTCCCCTCTTTTAGTTTAAAACCATTCCCCCTTGTCCAATCATTATCTACCCAAGTAAAAGGTCTCTCTCCGATAGTCCTTAGTGAACAGATTAATGCAATACAATCCTCCCCTTGTGTCCCACAAATGCTGTCATCACAGAGTGAATAGCAGTAGTCACTGGCTTTTAGACTCCACACTGCGCTTCTATTTAGTAATAAAGGAAATCAAATATCATAGTAATATTTAGATAGGAGCAATTGGTTTTACATCCAGAGCTCACAGTTGTCCAGGAGACACAGTGGAGAGGGTAATCTCCTCCGACAGCAGACAGACTCGTTTACTGGCCAGGGAAAAGTTTAAACTGCTTCAAGACGCTGTAAATGACACTGCGTCACTTGCAATATTATTCCCTGGGGACATTTCTACTTGTCAGATCCATCTATCATAGAATGACAGGTCAAGTCAACACAACATGTCAGGGAGAGATCATCATGAATGTAAAGAAAGCAACTGCAGAATGACTTTTGGCTGGTTTTGCACAGTTCTCACTTCTATCTCATATCTCCTCCTGCCAGCCCTGGTGCCTGAGTTGTTTCCTGTTCCACATGTAGTGATGGGAATGCTGCAACGTTCAGTGTTGTACAAACAGTAAAAATGTTCCCTTTGTCCTAGAACACTTCTTATTGTAATATATGTTATTTCCAAAGTAAATGATAAAACTTCCTCTGGCTTTGCTGGGGAATGAGCAGACCTCAAGCCATATAGGAACTCAGGACATACAGAGTCAGGAAGAATATCTAATTCTCATAACTTGCTATTCTTAATTTGGTCTAAGACAGACTGATAAAAAAAAAAAAAAAAAAAAAAAAAAGGTTTCCTGTTACCTGCCATTTGCATTGGTCATGCAGTCCTGCCTTTTCCCTTGGGTTGGCATGGATTTGGCTGCGTGGTGAGTCTGAGGTGTTGTGAACACCAGAGGGACCATTTTCCATTAGATTCAGCAAAGTGTTTGCTTCACCCCTTGGTTCTATAATCCCTGAACTAAAGCATGGCAGCAGCAAGAATACAAACCTGGCTGGCAAAGTGTAGTAGTGGAGGAAGTAGGGGTGAGGAGGACTCCATCAGTTAGCCCAGTGGGATCACATAAGCATAACATGAAACCCAAATTACCAGTCACAACCCACATGAAGCACACAGAGAATTGTTTAATCACCTTTGCACTCCTGGGGTCCAGGATCTGCTTTGTTCTGTAAAATAGCATAACTCCTAGGCAGCTCTAATTATGTTCTTCTGATTTCAGTAAACAGGATGCACTCTTTTATCATCCCCTTCCTAGCTCAGCCTCTCACATTGGGATCCCAGAAAGGCAATGCTGTTTTCATAATGTGAGATCTAAAATTCCTTTCCACCAGGAGAGGAATACTGTAGCTATTTAAAAAAAAAAAAAAAGAGGATTCTGACTATATGCTCATACTTTTTTAAAATTCCCTTCTCTCCTGAGGAAGTAAAATTTACAGAATTTTGGGAAACATTGTTAATGTTATATTTAGGATTCAAGCACATTCAACTCAGTTGAGTCAAACTGTGTACATAATTTTAAAACTGGTCCCATGAACACTTATCGGGCAAGAACTGCAAGAACTGCAAGAACTGTAAATGTATAAGGCTGATGACTGACCGCAAGAGTGAAAAGCAGCATGAAGGAAGAAGGAAGAAAAAGTGAGGATTTTCTTCTTTTGTATATCAGAGGGGAAAGAAGCCAGGTGTAAAATCTTTTCATTAAAAAAAAAAAAAAAAAAGCTAATATTTGTGGCATCACTGTTCAAAAGTGTCGTAAAAACTAAGGAAATTGTATAATTTTTATATGTATTAATATTGAGAGCAATTAATTATGTCTAAATGTGCCTGAGTAAATATTCTCCCTAACCTAAAGGAACCTTGAAGTGGTGGAACCTTGAACTTGCTGCACATCAGGTAGGACAATTCTTGAGCTTGCAGGAAATGATCCTTGAAAATCAACCAGCTCTTGTTGACCCCATCTCTTCAGGACTGATTCCCAGGAAAACATAGAATCACATTTTTGTTTGGGTTAAAAGGGACCTTAAAGATCATCCATTTCCAACCCCCCTGCCATGGGCAGAGGCACATCCCACTAGATCAGGTTGCCCAGGGCTTTGTCCAACCTGGCCTTGAACACCTCCAGGGATGGGGCATCCACAGCTTCTCTGGGCAACCTGTGCCAGTGCCTCACTGCCATTCCCCCTTTTCCTATCATTATATGCCTGAGCAAAAAGTGGCTCTCCATCTTTCTTATAAGCCCCTTTTAAGTATTGAAAAGCTGCAATGAGGTCTCTCTGGAGCCTTCTGTACTTCAGGCTGAACAATCTCAGCTCTCACATCCTTTCTTCATAGGAGAATATTTCCCTGAAAAGGCCAAAGTCTGCTCTTTTCAAATCTGGGTTTTTAATCCTGATTTTTGCCCTGCTCATTCCTCCAAAGATCCTGAACTCCACCATTTCATGATCACTGCAGCTTTCCTAGTTTTCACATCCCTGACCTGTTATTTGTTGTTTGTAAGTAGTCTCTCATCGGTTCATCAGTCTCTTGTGTTGACAGTGCACTATAGAAACATTCTGGATTGCTTGTGTCCTATTATGTTGTTCCTTTAGCAGCTACTCAGGTGGTTGAAGTGCCCCATAAGGACCAGGGCCTGCAAACATGAGGCTTCTTTATTCTGTTGGAAGAAGGCTTTATCTAATTTCTCCTGATCAAGTGGCTAGAACCAGGTACTGACAATGTTGGTCTGTGCTGTAATCCTGATGGATGAGTCCCAGACTGTCTCCTCTCTCATTCCCAGGTAGAGCTCCATGCATCCCTTCTGGTATCTCAGAGGCAAATCTCCCTCCTCACCCTCCCAGCTTGTCCTTCCTAAAAAGCCTGTAAACTTGAAGAGCATCTGTCTTTACAGAACTCCAGCTGTGTGAGCTACCCCACCATGTCTCTGTGATCCTCATGAGATGATAGCCTTGCACGCAGGTATCTAATTCCTCCTCTTTTCCCCTATGCTGCATACATTAGCATACAGACACTTCAGAGAGACACCCACTCGTCCTGTCCTTTTCCCACAAAAGGTATGAGAACTTACCTCATAATCCTTTCCTTTAGGCACTTTATCCATGTACAGTGGGAAAGGGACTTCTTCCCACAAAGGACTTGTTTTCAGGGTGTCTCCTGTACAAATCAGCTGTACCCTTTAGTTGCCAACCTGGTCCATCACTTCCTCACTTGATTGTAGGTTATCTTCTTCCTCCCCTGTAATTCTTAGCTTATTTAAGAGTTGAATAACTCTATGTAAGGTAATTTATTCAATCAACGAGCTCTTTAATAAAAATTAGTGCACAATAAATGAGTAATCCAGGATCAACCATGCACACAGTACAATATCTATGGAATTTCATAAATGACAGATTCAATAACCTGAATCTATAAATAGGATAAGAACCTATATTTATCCTTATTACTTGGTATATTTTGTTTCATTCAGTCTTTAGAAATTTTTATGTGTGCTGTTACAAAGACAGGTTGCCATTGTGTCTCTACCAGGCCATGAGAAACATTGGAAATAAATGTAAACACAGTGTAAAGCTCTTTTAAAGATATTGATGACTCAATCTACTCACTCTTAGTTTCTGTTCTGAATCAGTTCTTTTTTTTCTTTTTTTTTTCTTTTTTTTTTCCCCTGCTTTTTAAAGCATACATCCGAACCAGAAACACACATACAGTAAAGGATTGAGTTTTCCCTATATCCACTCTGTATCATCCACTGAAAAGTTCTTGTCACAGCAAAGATATCTGCTGTCAGTATAGATGGTCGATATGCACCTGAATTATATTCCAGAGACTGGTAAATAGAGATTATTATTATTATTATTATTATTATTGTTATTATTATTTATTACTGTAGAGGACAAGAATATGAATCATTTCCCTTTCAGAACTTCTACCTTCTACTTGATTTAAGAAAGGGACCCATGTGGAAAATATTTCATCCAGAGACTGAATAGGACTCTCTTACGTAGACAAAGGTACTTGCTTAAATGCTTGGATTTGGGCTTAAATATTTCAGCTTGAAACAGCTTGACCTTTCAGGGCCTTCACTGGTCTCAGAAAAATCTTGAGAACAGTTGATCAAATCTGAAAAACGTTCATGCTTTAGAGACTACAATGGTCAAAAAGGATCCAGACAGACAGACTTTTGCATGGAACAATATTCTTGCATTTGCAAGCTATTGTCAAAACCCTGAGATATTAATATCTTTATGCTCTGTCAATTATCATTATTTAATTAATTGTCACAGTTTTTATCAATTCCATTTACCAATAGAAATGAGGAAAGGATCCTGGCTTTGCTGTGCTTTTAGTCAAATTGAACAGATAATAAAAGCTACCCACGGCAGAATAGAAAGGAGGAATGATTTCTTAACAAGTCAGAGGCTGAATTAAGCCTGAAAAGAGTATTTAAAAAAAAAAAAATAGGTCACAGGGGTGTCTTCCTCTGACAGAAGAATCTGGGGGCAGAGGTATAACTTGGAAGCAGCTCTGATTGACCAGGTGGAGGAGCAGGAATATGACACTGTTAGTTTCTCTGTCAAAAAATCCTATAGGTACGGGAAGCTCAAAACAAAATGTGAGGGGGATATATCTGCCAAGGTAAGAAGCATTTCATTGTGCTTCCTCCAGCCTCACCTGGTTCTGCATTTGTCAGTCAGCCATGCAAGTATGACTCTCGGAGACTTTTTCTTCTTATTAGTCTTGTCTTCCTCCCAGAGTTTTGGGCATACTTTCGTTACAGTGAAGGCTTTTTTTCCAGGAATCAAATAGGAGTAATGGCATATGTGCTTAGAGAAAGAGGAGAAAGAGTCCAAGAAAGTGGTAGGTCTAGAATGACTGTCCCCATGGTTATACCTTCACATCTTCCAGCAGTTTAGGAATTCACTGAACTGGAGACTGCATCTGGGCCAATGTTATTGCTTTAAATGTTGCAATCATTTTTTATTGCTTTAATCATTTATACATTAAAAGCCCAATGGGGTCCTCAGAGCTAAGTCAAAGGATAGTAGCAATGCCTGCTCTTTTGTGGGGATGCAGCTGCCACAAGGAAGTATAGCTTGTACCTGAGACCCCAACAGAAAAAAAAAAAAAAAAAAAAAGTAAACACTTTGAGGTAATATTCATCTGAAGGCATTTAAGGGTGGAAAAAAATGGCTTGTTTTGCTGTTTCACAGATACTTTGCCTGTTACAGGATATAACAAAATATTTAATGAGCATATAAAACAATAACAGGATACAACACATCATTATAGGCAAAATATTTGGAACATAATGTGAAATTGCAGCAAATCCCATCCGTCCCCCAACTCACCCTGTTCTAGCCATCATCATAAAGATACTTACTCTACATAAAGGCAGTCAATTCTTGATTATGCGTAAGTACATTAGCAGCCTGCACAATAATATAGACCACATTTCTTCCCTAACACCACAGTCTGGAGAAAAGTCTACAGAAAGCCCATACTGCCTATATCAAGCTATGTCAAATTTCTAAAGAAACCAATTCACGAGATTTACCAATTCAAAAAAGATGTATTAAATATGTTTCTACAGATTAATTTAAATAAACATTGTATTAGCTACATCTTTCCTTTGTTAAAACTACCCTGTCCCGCTGTGACTCTAGATTGCTAAGAGTTGGCTCTACTCATGTATTAAGAACAGGTTTTTTTAATCTCCTAGCTTTTCTCACCTACCAGGAAAGGGGAGGACAATTTCAAGATGAACTTGGGGGTCTAGTCCAACCTCTTTCTTATAGCTCAGAAATCTTACCAGTTAAGCTGTTTCTCTGTGCAGTACTAGAAGTGGGAAATTTAGAATGATCAAATTAAAGTTTTACTATCATTTGTTTCAAATGTATCTGAGTACGCCCTGCAACAAGATTGATATAGACAGATAGACTGATATGTTTTTTGTATTTTTTATAACTACTTCTGTATTTTTTATGACAATTTATGACATAATTACAGGACTTGTAATTATCTCTTTATTCAATATCTCCAAAGCTATCACAGTTTGTATTCAGCACACAACAGGAAAATAGATGCAGTTTAAATTATTTCCATGGGTAAATCACAGAAGTGAGAGAGTTCTTCAAGTTCCAGAATCACCAGATATAGTAGAACCACAAAAGCTGTAGATAACTGCTAGAAAAGGTAAGGAAAATTTTATTTATTAAGAATGACTTTTCAGTTGGAAAATGGCATACTTCAAAGAAAACATAGCTTAGGTCTATGAAGCCAGCAGTGACATGGAAAAATAATAACTGTAGCATAATTTGTACATTGGCTTTTCCAGGGACATGTGAATGGAAAGATCAAGCAATGTTGCATTTCTTGAATGACATTTATTTTTTCAAGGTTTGGAATTCCTTACGTCAGGACTTTGTGGATGCTGAAAGATTATAAGTACTCAAAAAAAAAAAATCACAGAAGAAAAAAAAAATCAAGGAATGATTAAAAACAAAACACAGATCTTGGCTCAAGATGACCCCAAGCCAAAATTTCTAGGGAAGATACTCCTAAGGAAGTGTTAATTATCTTATTATAATATCCGGCCTAAGCACCTGCTATTAGATTCACTATGAGAGGCAGCACATTGGCTGAAGTAGACTTTTGCCTACTGTGTAAGACAATAATAGTATTTTTATGTGCTAATATGGTTAAAATATGTAGCTCTCAGGATACCAAACTGTGTCTGAGTAACTAAAACACAAATGAGATTTACATGAGAACAAAGTCCTTCTTTACTGGTAGCTGTAAGTTCAGCAGAATAACTTAGGAAAACTAAGTTGGCATAATACAGCTGCCTTAGAGCAAATGAGACCTTGGAGATCTAGTCAATACAGACAATGGACTTTGGAGAGCTATTCAGTTCAATTTATAGTAGACACATACCTTTAGACATTCGAATAGTTCACTAGATCACTTTGGATTAAGTGGGGTGTCCATAACAAGAGTTGAATCTCATCCTTAATGTTAAAAGTCCACCAGAGAGAAAACGTCTCCATTTAAAATTCTTCCTATTTATTAGACACATACATCAATAGATATTTTACTAAAAAGTTTAAAAGATATGCTTTTTAGGTAAGATATCTTCTATAGAGATTCTTAGCAAACAGATCTTTTTAAGGATCTGTTAAGAGGAAAAAATAAAATAAAATCATCACTATGAGTACAATTTGATTTTGTTAATAAGTGAATAGAAACTGGAGAAATGAAAATCTGAAAATATACGTGGAACAGAGTCAGTCAGACAGAGATTTCTTAGAGCTGAAAAAATAAGCTTGTCTAGGAAAAATCGAGGCACCGGTGCCCCTTTAGTTAAAACAGCAGTAAAATATTTCTCTAGAAGTTTGCTAATGGAATCTGAAAAGCGAAAGTCCTCTTTAGGTAAACACTGGACATCAATGGCAATGAATTAAGACAAATAATTTCCTTTTCTTCCTCACCTTTACTCCCCTTTTAAAAATAAAATTGCCAGAGGACAATCTGTTGCAGCAATTTCTTGAGAATAATACCAAAACTGAATACCAGGAAGGAAGTGAATGCCTGTATCAAGTATATATTCAAATGAACAGTTTCTACTCAACTATTTCAAAAGCTATTTACAAACTCTTTTTCTCTTTTACATAGAGAGAAATAATCAAACCTCAAACCTTTTTTTTGTTGTTTTTTTTTTAACTGAGATGAAACTCTCTTACATTGGTATACATTGTCTCTTACATAAGAGGCATAAGAGGCATTAGGATAACTGAGGTGTAACTTAAATGATTTTATTTAATTCAGGAAAAAATGAGTGAGAGACCCAAATTTTCAGTTGTATTTATTGGATTTATGATAGAAAATTGGGGTCTTTCAGGTCTTTACTTTCAAAAGAATTAATACTTTATGAAACCATCATTTGTAGTGAAGTTGCTGTAAAAATGCAAGAGGAGTTGTAGCGAAATGCTGGAACAAAAGTGATCAGCCAGACCAGTTATCAGTAGTACAGCTCCAAACCAGAATAAATATATATTTTTTTTTTCAGTTTGGATTGGCACACTAAATACATTCCTTCAACCAGATAGGTTTCTTATGCAAGCACTCCTTCACAAATCTAGAACTTTAAATGATTTCCTTATAGAATTATAGAGCCATAACTGTACAGCTTTTCATATATAACTTAAATAAGGCAGTATTTTTCTATCTTAAATCTTAATCTAATTTGTTAAAAGAATGAAGTGATCCCAGAAAAAAAAAAAAAAGGGGGGGGGTGGGGGGTGGGGCAGAAATGACTGTCAATTAGAACAAAATTTGAACTTAACATCAAGTGCTGTAAAGTTATTTTGGAGCCTAGCCTCAAGTTCTTTTATCCTTATGTTCTAACAGAGTCCTGACCGTTTTCCAGAGGCATGAGATAACAGCTCCCCTAAGACTTTGGCTGTCTCCCAGAATAAAGGAACAGAACTGTTCCTAATGATATTTGTCTGTGCCAACAGTCAGTATTGATTTTTTTTTTTCAATAAATTTTTGAATGAGGCTTTCAAGTAAAGCTATACTCATCCTTGAGAGTTCCTTGCTGTTCCAGCTGTGAATTTTGTCTAAAACTAATCCATGTGAGGTTAATGACAGCATCAGGATTACCTGCATGGTCAACTAAATGTTCTAAAACAAATGAAAATGAGTTCATGTATAGAAAAAAAAAAAAAAAAGTAATGGGTGGGGGGAGAGAATCTTCATAGAAATCTTCATAGAATCTTCATAGAAAACTAGAGTTTTCTAGTTATCTATATGTGCAAGCTATTGCTTGTATCTGGAAGGATACATGTGTTTGTAAATGCAATGCTTAAGTCACCAGTTAAAATCCAACAGTCCTATAATCTTTATAAGAATTTCCCTTGTAACCTCCATCCTGTTTGATTTTTATTCCCTTACAATAACACATGAACACACATGCAACCTAAATTCTTCCTTTGTTCATTTCATGTCAAAAAATGTTTTTCTATTTGAATATTCTTTGCTGTATTAGTAATAAATAAATAATAAATTTAATGATATGTAAGCATATTTTTGGTTTCTCTAGAAGACCTCTTAAAACTGTCCCATTCCACCCCCCTCACCCCACCTCCCCTTCATCTCAGCCAAATTTGAAAGAAACATCAAGGACTCAAAATTACAAAGTTTTATAGAAACTATTGCATAGTTAACCACAGGGGGATGGATATAGATGGGACAAATGCATTAAAAAAAAAACAGGCATTATTGGATCTTCTTCCCACAGAACAATCTGCTCTGCCCTTGGTAAAACACGTGCTAAATATCAAGAGTTAAAGCTCATGAGGCCTAATTATTTCATTGTAATATTTTGACTATGCTGCTTCCATGCTTGGGGCAATGGCTGTGTTGAAAACCTTCACCATAAAGAAATCATAGAGCCTTTTCCACATCTAACTTTTCCTCAACCAAGCTAATTTTCAGATTATCCAAACAACGTGTTTACTCTCATGTGCCTTTTGAAATCAAGTAACTTATATTCAGACTAACTTTTAGGGCAGGTCTTTTTTTAGAAGGCTTTCATTCAATGAATTTGGATCGACTGTCAATCCCATCGTTAGGATTTTAATATATTATTACCCAATAAGTAATCCTAAAATTACTGACTGTAATGAAGGGAGGGTGCAAAGAAGATGAAGCCCCGTTATTTTCACTGGTGCCCAGTAGCAGGACAAGAAGCAGTGGACACAAACTGGAACACAAGTGGTTCCATCTAAACATCAGGAAGCACTTCTTTATGGGCAATGGAGTACTGGCACATGTTGTCCATAAAGGTTGTCGAGTATCCCTCCATGGAGATCTTCAAAAGCTGCCTGGACATGGTGCTTGGCACACAACTCTGGGTGCCCATGTTTACACAGGGGTTGGACCAGCTGGCCTCCAGAGATGCCTTCTAACCTCAGCCATTCTGTGATTTTGTAAACATGTTTATCTCGTCATATTTTGTTATGTATTGCTACAGCAAACTGCTTAGAAAAAATACCTATCATAATAGAACTTCATGTGTTTGAGAAAGGCTTTTCAAACTATAAACAATCATGTTTATGGTTGTGGAAATAAATGTATCTGATTTGTTTCTTATGCTGAAAAGAGTACATCTCATCTATTCCTTATATAGTTAGGGAACTCCAATTAAATCATATTATTTTATTTACATCTTCTCATTCAAACTTTCCATATCTTTTTTTCCCTTTGAAAGAATGTAGATAGATTTCATAGTCTCTGATGAAATCTCAGTGCTATCTATTGCTCAAGAGTTTATTATTGCTTTAAACTAACTTTAAAAAAAGTTGAGACTAAGAAAAGAGAAAAAGAAAAAAAAGAAAAAGAAAAAGACCCATGATCCAATTTAATCTGCAAGTGACATTTAAATAGGCAAAAAGCAAAGATATAATTTGATCAAGATTCAGAGATGATTTATTACTTTTCTTATGATAAAAGCCAGAGGCTTTCATCATGTATAAATGCTCTATTGTGCTAGTTGTTTTACATAGCATAATGAAATGTCAGGTCCCTTCACTCTTCTGTATTAAGAATTTGTTAGAAGATAATGTAAGGGCCTTCCAAATTCTAACCCTCCATGCTAGCAACAAGCATCTTGAAACTGTATTGACTACTTTGGTTTTAAGACTCCTCTTATTAACAGACAAAGAGCCAACACCTAAAGGAAAAATAAAAATTAAAAAAAAAAATTATGTATATATATATATTTAAGTAGATATGGACGGAGGAAAGAACAACAAAAATGAAGTAATACCATACCAGTTTTAGTATGCAAGCCACTGGTATTCATTTTATCTCACTTCAGAGAGTTTAAACACCCACAACTGAAATAGAAAACTAAGGTTTTCTTTGTAGTAAAACACAAGAAATCAGCATGTCCAGATTTATATTCATGTAAGTCACTTCAGTAATTTCAATTCTAAAATGATACATATTGCAGCATAAAAGTTCCCATATTTTTTCAAAAAGCAAGCCTAAAGTGACTGAGATTAAGGTTATGTTAAAAGGCAAAGATGTGTATATTGTGTCTATAAACCATTTGCTGGGAGGATTTACCTGGATATTGCATCAAATGAATTTCATTTGGTTGTGTTATTTGTGAGAATCATTCTTCACACAAAGAGGCTCTGCCAGCAGGGCATGTTAAAATAATAAATATATGCAACTTCAATGACAAAGCAATTATTTACTGGCTAACACAGAAATGATGGCTAGAATGTAATGAACTCCTAGCCTAAGCACTAGTTCAGCATCCCATTAAGTCATTTGAATAGTCTTTGCTCGTCAGACAAACATTGGTCAGGAACAGAAGTGGTGGCCTCTCCTGCTCAATAAAACAGCTTCTCCATGCTGCTGACTTCCACCAACTCCGTCAGCTCATTGTTTGTTTGCTTGTTTTGTTTGTTTGTTTGTTTCGCTTTAGGATCACGTACTTTCCAATTTTGATGTTTTCACCTCTCAAATTATGCAAAAAATAAACAATCCTGTCTCAAGGACCCTGCCTCTATCCATGATTTTACATTTGTAACCTCCTATGGCTCTGCTCTAGTGCTCTTCTTACAGCTTTCTCACAGCTTAGCAATTTCCTGTGAAGCCTAAACCAAGGTTGCATAGCTGGGCCATATAAAATTTTGGCCTTGAATCCCTGAAGCACAGACAGACAAAGCCATGGAAAGCAATGAAGCTACAGAGGGTTTACACAGAGAAGTATATGGAACATTTCTAAGAGAAATTTGAAAGGAAAAATAGAGAAGTTAGCAGATGTACCTGTGGTGTTCCTCTATTTGTACCAAATAGCTTGGGTGAGAGTAAGAATAAGAAAATTTGAAAGTGTAATTTGTCAAGGATAAGAAGTGGTTTCTGACACAGCTTGATGTGGGATAAATCACTTATTAAAGAGGCTAAGACTAAGAAGTGAAGGTACAAAAAATATTTGACAATGAAGACCGAAAGTAGTTTGTATGATGCATATTCTATATGGTGGAGAAAACAGAATCACAGGAAAGAGACAAAGGAAAATATGACACGGTTAGAATATGACCTTTGCTGCAATATTCTGAAAGTAGGAGGGGTCAGTGGAAAGACTGGTCCAGTGGTAGAAATGTAAATGCAAATGAAGATGTAGATGGGAGGTTTTACCTAAAAAAAAAAAAAAAAAAAAAAAAGGGTCTTTAAGATGTCATGGAAAAAAGTCATCAGCATTTATAGAGACCTTGCCACAAAGTGAGCCAACGTACTGGGATTCACAGACAGTGAAGATGATATTTTTGTTTGAGTTACTGAGAAAGAAGAGTAAACAAAAGAAAAGATCAGAAAGAAGAATGACATCCAGATATTTCAATTGTGATTAGTTTAAACTGAGAGATGACATTAATGAGGAAATATTAAAATGACAGCCTGAAACCAAGCACTTCCCTTTAGGATTCCTTGAAATCATAATACTGATGTGTTAACAACAATTGCACCTCTACCCTTATCCAGGAAAATGTTTATGAGCCTGCCTAACCTCAGATATGTTCTTACATGTCCCATCTCATATCACTATTCTCAACAATCCAGAGTAACTTGTCATGTGATCCAGATCTGTGATTAAAGGTGTTTAAGGGAGCAATTCTTTGCTCATTCATGTAGGATATGCAGGGAGGATTGTATCAGAGATAAGCAAAGAGAGACAGAGAGAGGGAATGGACAAAAAATGGGCTTCCAACCTAACAAAAAATTAATGTTTTCCATGTAGTAGTTCTGCAGTCTACTTTATTGGTGTCTGATTAGTATTCTTTTATCATGCTTTATGAGAAAGGCTAATGTAATTATACTTTGACCATATTAGCAAAAACAAAAACAAAAAGTAAGATGATAAGATTCAATTAAAAATTATGCTAATTTGATAGGATGGAAAATTACTTGTGTAGGCTACAAATATATTCCTAAGATATATTGGCCTTAAGAAAAGTTTTATGGTGTTTATGAATATTTATTTTATATAAAGGAACAGATGAGGGAAAAGAAGTCTCTTGTAAACATTAATACCACTCTAGATTTATTATTGGGTTCAACAGAACCTACGCTAAAAATAAAACTTGGATGACAGTTTGTATATGTTTACTCTACCATGCCACAGAGATATTGGAGTTCATTATGGAAAAGCTGGCTTGCCTTTTAGTCTTAGGTGGCGTAACTATCGACATGAACATGCCTTGTTTCTTGACAGCTATAATGAGTCTATGCTAGGCAAAGTGGCTGTAATACTTCTCTTTGCTTTGGCCTTTAGAGATTTAGCTTTTCCTTAAGTAATTTCCAAGCCCCATCTACATTTGCTTTGCTCATTGTTCTGCACACTTCAGAGGTTGTTTTTTTGTTGTTGATTTGTTTTTGTTTTCGTTTTCCTTTTCTTTTATTTTTTTCTGTTGGTAACTGAATGCATCTATACCCACCGATGGCACAAGTCTATTACCTTGACCACTCTACCACAGAAGAGAGGTGATAACTGATAAATTTCTAAAATAACTAAAACACAAAACCATGCATACTATAGACTACACCTTGAATAAAATCAAACAGCTTACGCTAATGAGAAACAAGATACTGTGAAAGATATCTCCATGACAATCTTCTTTCAGTGTTCTGTAATTCAGACTTTACATAAAATTATTTTAAATGTGCTTTAATAGAAATTTTATTTCTATTAATTCATAGCTTATGCTTGGGTGTCAGCATGCCCTAAATATATAAGCTAAGATATATTTGAACTTAAAAATATATATATATATCTAAATTAGTTATTCAGGTTTTCCTTCTGAAGTCAAAACTTAACATTTAACAGTAACTTAACGCACTGTATTTCACTGCCATTTCTGGCAGTTAGAGCAAAAGCAAAGGAATTCTTCAAAACAGAAAGAGGAAGGCTGGTTCTATTCCCCTGCCCAACAGTCTGGCTTTCATGCAGGACAAAGAGACTGTAGTTCCTTCTCTCGCTGAGAAAACTCAAAGACCTGTTGTAACAATATCTTATCTATCAAGTGAAAGTGTAGAATGAGGATGGACTAGCAATTTCTTCTGTATGAGTTTTCCTACTTTGCACGACATACCTAAGTATTAATAATAAAGAAAACAAAAATCAATCAATCAAACAAAGAAAAAGTTTCTCTATAGATTTTTGAAACTCTTACTTGCAAACTAACCCTTGTTTGTAAAACACCTGCAATTTTCATCTATTTATTTATTTATTTATTTATTTATTTTGATTTCTTGTCTGCCAGAAAATCAATAGAATATGAATTGGACTGACTGGCATTTAAATCCATTCCAAAAGACCTGAAAGCCCAGAGGCTGCTTCCTGTTTCTGTGAGATCATGGTTTAAAGATCATCTACGAATCAAAATGAGAAGAGACTTCAACTTAGACTTCCAGGAAAATGCTTTAATTTCTGGGCTACATTGCAAATTTTGGTTTATAAAACCTGACACTTCAAATTAAATTATTTGCAGAGTGCAAACAAATTTGGGCATAGTCTCTGGAGAAATAAAATGCTTTTAATCTATAAATAGATTAATCTATAAAATAATAAAACTATTTAAAAAAATCCAGTACTAGTTTAATTCTAGCTATCTGAAAGCTAGACTCTTAATATAAAGCTATCACCCTTTACAGCTACTGGATAAAGATCCAAATTCAGAGGGCAATTTGTCCCATACAATTTGGAAGCCTATTTTATAATATGATGAATCAAAACCTTTAAGTGCTTATCATGTAGCACAGAAGAGTTAATTAAACGTGTGCCATGGTTTTGTCCGGGACAGAGTTAATTTTCTTTGTAGATACTCACACAATGTTGTGCTTTGGACTTTTGATGACAATAGTGGTGACAACACACCGATGTTTAGCTGTCATAGAGCAGTGCTCACTCAGAGCCAAGGACTGTTCAGCTCCTGGTGCTGCCCTGCCAGCGAGGTACCTGGGGATGCACAAAGAGCTGGGAGGGGACACAGCCAGAAGCTGACCCAGACTGGCCAAAGGGATATAAGGACAAGCTGATAGATGAATGTCCTGCAAGGGATGGAAACACCCATCTACAAACCTGCCTTGATATCTCAGAAGGATTGCATATCGCCAGGAGCCCTCCAGGCAATTTATTCTTGTGGTTTTCCCATGCTATCACCACCTATGACACTGCCAAGTATGATACTGAGAATATCAAGGGTGACTATTGATATCTGGAGATGAGCATGAAGTATCTGCAGTTTCTCTGAGTTGATTTGCATTCTTTCTGTATCACAGCCCCTGTATTAGTAGGAGGAACAGGTCCACAAACATACTGTTGTCTTAGTTTGGCAAATATTTTGTTTCAGTTTCTGATTGATTCTTAAGGAAGTGTTGTTTCTGACAAACAGATGAATTCTGAATCACAATTGGTTGTTCTGATGGAGCTGTCAGGGGTGGCCATCATCCCAGATTTAGACAGCTCTTGAAGATCTAACTCCTGCATGTCAATCCAAGAAGTAAAATAAAACTTTATAAAATACTTGCTATTATTTTCCTCCAATGACTAAGTCTGCATCTCTATTTGAAAGAAGAAAGGCAATGGACAGTCCAATTTCTACATGATCAACAGGATTAAAATTTGTCCACATGTTCTTTTGTATAAAATTAAATGTCAAATTGTGAAAAGGTTACCATATTTTATTCCTGTCAACATCATGCTCAGTAGGAAGCATTTCACTCATTATTTGTGGATTGCTGCTTTACAATTATATCTTAATTGACTTGATCGCCAACTTGAACACTTAATATTACAGTATCATTAGCACATTTATTATTCAGCTAAATCATACAATTACAGCAATTAAATTGGTTGCCTTTGAAACACTTGGTTCACTGATCTTTAATTAGCCTTCTATGAACTGAATTACATGGAAAAAGGTGTTAAATGTTGCAATTGTCATGAAGGGGTTTATTTGCCCTATTATACAGCTGAGTTAGATAGATGTCATATGTATTACAACATGCCATCTCCTTGATACTTTCTGGTAACCTAGTGATTCAGAGACTACTTACTAGATAATATGGTAGGAAGCTTCGTTCTCTTTTAATCTTACTATAGGTTATGTATAAAAGGAGTATAAACATAACTAGCATTTCAAATCCGGAGATTAACCTGCAGTATATTAAATTATACATATAGTTTTTTTCTGTCATCCATTTTTACAGAAGGGAAGATCTTGGTGACATGTTAAGAGACTGAAAGTGTATCTTTGGTCCTTGCCTGCATCCTCCCAGCTGTTAGTTTTCATGCATTCTATTCTCCAGCTTTATGAAATTAAGTTTCCAGTATGCTATACAAGAATTTTCAATTAAAATACATAGAAAGAACTACTTGGAACACTAGGAACCTTTCTTTTTCCATGAGCATGTCATCTCTGTGTTTTCTCTCAGTCAAAAGAGAAAATTCAAGGAATAGAAAACAAAATCAGGAAGGTAATTATGCTACCACATAAATCCATGTTTTGTTTACATTTTAAAATCTAAATGTGGCTATAATCCCCCAATCTCTAAGAAATAATAGACCTCCAAAATGTTGAGGGAAAAAGATCAAAGGTCTGAAACTTCAGTTCCTCATATATAAAGAATGACTGAGTCACTAACGATATTCAGTCTGGAAAAGAGATTATTCAAACAAGAGATACACTAAGTTTATAAAATCATGAAAAGCATGAAGATGTTGAATAAAAATTGGTTATTCATTTTGTATTCTAATACAAGAAGAATAGTAAGAACTGTTAGTCAAAGTTAGTCAAAGGTTAGCTGAAGCAAGGTGCAGAACAAACCAGGAGACATATTCAAGAAAGAGTAGTAGACATACTGAAGGTCATGATGGAAAAAAAAAAATCCTCAAAGGAGAGTATTGGAATAGGAATTCTTTATGAGTAAAAATCTGTAAATTATCTGTAAGATTTTTTTTTTCACAAAATCTCTTTTCACAGATTTTCTAACTGAAAAAAAAGAGAGAGAAACAAAAAACACCCCGCCAAAAACAACAACAAAACCAACAATAAAAACACCTAACCAAAACAACAACACAACAAACCAGCAAATAAACAAAAGAAACATTTTTACTAAAAAGCACTGTAATATATTTTGGATGCTTTGGATGTCATCTTTGAAGCAATCTGTTTCAACAAAGTACAAAGGCTATGATACATAACTTCTACCCTGCTTAGTTTGGATGAGACAGTCTGACCATGGAATGATTCAGAATGCAGACAGAAGACACCTGAACAGCATTCCTTGTAAATATGTTACAATATTTCTCAGCAGAATAGTTTTTGATTCTCTAATGAAAATTGAACTATTACAGAAATATTAATTACAAGTAGTCAATACCATTCAAACAGAAAATTCTGCTTATAAAATATTTTGCTGTAAACTCACGATTTCCAAACCTCCAGAATTCTAAAGAGGTGTAGTCAGGAGAATTGTCTAATTTCTGAAATGCTGAATAACATCACATTTAAGACATATGGTCAAGCAGAAGCTGAGCTACAGGTTTGATTTTTTTTCCCCATATTATCTTGAATAGTCTATGAAATCTAATCTGTTTCATCTCTCCGTACAAGCAGTAAGGATAATATAACAAATTTTCATTATTTCTCATGGATATGACAGGACAAAAATCCATTAATGACTAAGAAGTGTTCAGGTCTTGTGTTGATGAGGATCATACAAGTGCTTAGCAGAATAATACAGTGTTCTAGCTGTGATCTTTTAATGAAGTCATTAACAATTCACAAAAGTCAATGATGAATTTTAATCAATGAATAGAACTAACACAGTTAATTTCATAAAAGCTTTGATAACATTCTCAAACTGCGAAATGAAAAGTATCAAATTCTTAACCGGGGAGGTAATTAGAAGTGATGCAATAGAAGAAGAAACTTGATAGGTGAGTTCATTATATGGAGTCTAGTGATACAAAGATTCTCAAAATCAGGTTAATCTTGCTAGTATTGAATGATAAAACGACAAATTCTGCTTTATTAAATTTCTTAATTGAGTTTTATCCAGCAGTACAAAAAATAAAAAAATAAAAAAAAAATCATGAGGAAGATAGGTATGCGTAGGAGCACTTCTAAGAACCTCGGGGTGCTTCCAGCTGTAGCTCAGCTAGTGATAAATTTTTCTACCTCTTTTTCCCCTTCTTATAGCCACCTTATATGATATGGGAGGTTGTTCTCTACTGGTGGCTATACTCTACTTTATTACTTCAGAAAGACCTGTGTTGGATCTTTCAACGCTATTTTCGATAATTGGTCTTCTTCCTTTGTGTCTATCTTTTATTTGGTGTGGGAAAGGTCAGAACAAACTTCAGAATTCCATTTCCCTGGTAAGATTTCATACTGCAGCCTTCCAACCTAGTCTTACAGACTGTACTTAATCTACCAGTGAAGACAGGCCTTTGAAAAAATCCCTGGACTCAAAGGCAAGTGGTACTATTATCTTGCATTTAATTTCTTTAGTTCCCTCTCTATAAGGTTTTTCTTGCAGATAAGTAAAGTTAAGATCTCTCATTTACACTCTTCTGTACAGTAGTGAAGATGTATCCTCTGACTGAAAGTACTGTTTTTTATATTTAAATAGCTCTTTACAGGAAGAAGAAAAAAAAATGAAAAACAAACAAACAAACATTGAGTATATTCACTGCAATTACAGTACTTACACAAATGAAGTTAAGCATCTGAATGATCAGTCTTATAAGGCACATTTAAATTCAAGAAGGTTCTTAAGTTGTAAGTATTTTATGACTGATCTGTATACATTTAAAAGTAATAGCTTAATTAATAAAAAAGTAATCGTAGATTAATCCAAGAAAATATTAAAAATGTCAAAAGGATTAAGGCATTTAGTTTCCTTTTGAATATTTCAGCAAAACTCAAACTCATCCCACTTCTTTACTTACTCTGCTGATGTTCCTAGCAGGAGCTTGTTCTTGCTTTCTGGACAATGTAGATATTGAAACTGTCCTGTAGAAGTGTCTGTCTCAGTCTGAATCTCCCCACTAGTTCTTTGATGACACCATCCTGTTATTAGGTTCCTTGTTTAAACATCTACAAGCAAATTGAAAGAGAAGAAATCTGTCTCTTTTCCTTGCCTTAATTATCTCTATAGATGACATAAACATTTGTTCACATACACTTCTATATTTTCTCTGAATCCCAGATGCAGACATAACCATTTAATGGTATGCACTTCCTTAAACGGTGTCTCTATAGAGTAAGGTTTTTGTTGAGTTAGAATCATTCTAATGTCTCATCTTTCCATGATGAATGTAAGGATTGGTATGGATGAATTGGTAAGAACAAAAGTGTGCTTCTATCTTAAATTTCACAACGTAGGAATTCAACATATGTTACTGCACGTACAGGCTTATTTCCAGTACACAGTATTTTGGCAACGATCCTGACATCATTCTGAGCTGCTTTGTATTCTATCTAAAATCAACAGCTCTATTTATTCATTTGCCTTCTGCTCTTCAGGGTTCACAGTGACAGGATGGTGTTTCCTTTTTAAATATTGATGTAGAGTTAAGCTATGTAATTGAGATCCCAAACCTCCTCTTCCTTCAGAGTGAGGAGAAAGCTTTGGAGGTGAGGGAAATTTTAGAGGCTATCCTTAAAGTGATTGCCATGCAAAAGTATAGCCAGAAGCTAGGCAATGAGTAGAAGCAGAAGTTTTCTCATGAGTAAGAATGGGGTGTGCAGTGATTTTCCTACCATCTGTCCATAGTGTGAAAAAACTGGAACAACTTAATCATGTAAGCTGCTATCCCTCAAGAATGGGCAGTCCAAGATAGACTTATATTTAGACTTTAGAGGGTGGCAAGGCACTGGAACAGGTTGCCAAGAGAAGCTGTGGATGCCTTATGCCTGGAGGTGTTCCAAGGCCAGGTTGGACAAGGCCCTGCGCAACATGATCTAGTCAGTGGCATCCCTGCCCATGGCAGTGGGGTGGAACTAGATGAACTTTAAGGTCCCTTCCAACAGAAGCGGTTATATGTTTCCGTGATTCTATGGTAGTAGCGGAGACTTTCTCTAAGATCTCAGTCAAACCTCGCACCCATTCAGTGTGCAAGCATCTTGGCCACAGGATCCCATTAAAAAATCTGAAACCTATCTAACCACTATCCTCCCAAGGCTGTTTAAATGCATAAGTCTTCAGTCTCCTGCAGGGTTTTCAGTTAGCAAACACTTTTTCTCTGGACTCATTAGAATTGATCTTGGGATGAGTATTTCTTGTTTTCTACTGTGATAAGAAAAGTATTTGCACTTTACTTGTATTTACATGTTTGATGGATAAAAGCTAGTATCCTTTGAGTTACCTCTAGTATGCTTTACCCTTCCTCCAAGTGATAAAAGTAGTTACCACTCTTCTGGACTTTCACAGGTAAGAGTTGAGCTCTACTAACATAGACAAGGTTGACTTCTTGCCTCAAGCAGAAAGACTGGCTATCCCCTTCCTGGGGTGCACAGATGCATGACTGCAGTGGTGGATAGCTTGAAGATTAACTTTATTGCACTGTTATTTTCTGTTCCTTCTAAAGCCCTCATAGTGATGGAATTGCTTTCAGTGTAATAACAGTTTGAAAGGAAGCAAAATAAAACCACTAATCTGCCCTTTCCAAACTACTTTCTTTAACAAATACCTGAAGTCCTGTCCTCCAACTGATCACAATACAGAACACCTCCAAACTGGCAGTCCATGACACCCCTCACTGCATACAACCACTCCTGGAGAAACTGAAGTATCTAGACTCCATCCTTGCAAGAGTATAAAATGAATAAAGATGGTCAAGAAGCACTGTGAAGTGATGCAGGTGACCATATGAAAAGACAAGAATTTGAGAGATTTTCAATACCATGAAAAATACTTATTCAAATTACTTTTTTTCCCAGTCTTCTCCCTTTTCATATCACAGCTTTGAATATATCCAGCTCTATCCATCTCAAAGATTATTTCTATTTGATTCAGTAGCCGTAGAAGCACCTTTTCTTTCCCACATGGCATTAGATAAAGCAACTTCTGCATTCCTAACTTTGAATTTCACTTGCCAGTAAAATTCAGTGATTTCTGTCAAGATATGCCAATCCTAATGGTTGTTCAACACTGGCTAGTCAAATACAAACAAAACCCAGGAAGATGAATAAGTATAAACTAAAAACATTGTTCTTAAGTGATGTTATAAAAGAATCAAAATAAAATTATAGGTTCACCCCAGGACTCAGAACATCACCTTCTTTCACTGCTTTTCCAATAGATCCCATTCTGCATCACAGAAAAATCTCACAATGCCAATGACTTTATAGGAAGGGAAAAAAACAAAACAAAACAAAACAAAACAAAAAAACTGTGACTTCAGGTTACCTGGCAGGTAATTCATAAAAGCTCCCATAACCTTTGAACAAACTCAGTGCAATGGAACACCTTCTCCATTGCCCTAGTGCACGCAAGCCCTTGAGAGTTAAACCTAAGACTGTATTCTGGAAACTCTTTCGTAGAATAATTTTATTGGCATGCCTCTTGCAATAGTTGTCTTTACCAAACTGAGCCTGTCTGCAAGCACAAGATATAAAGGACCATAACACCGCCTGCCAAAATAGCAATAGGGACTTTTTTGCTTCAGAGTGTATAATTTTTATTACTCTAAAAATAAATTTAAAGACTACTCAAATAGCATTTAGCTTCCTAATTACAAATACAGCTCTCATCTCCCTCTTTTTTCAGTACTAGGCTGATCAATAGGGTTTTATTCACTCTGTCCATATAGAATATCTCAAGAAAGAGAGAGTGTCATATGTACACTAAGATAGATCTAATGGATAGTTCAAAGAAAAGTGCAATACCTGACCATCTGTGTGATCTTTGCCTCTTGTTTCGCCTCTTTAACCCTCTCTTTCCTCTCACACATTTTATTTCATCTCTCAGTCTTGAGAGCTCTTTGTGATAGGGACTGACACAGTGATTAAATAATGCCTAGTAAAACAAAATTCCTGTCTTGTAGAAGCCCCAGAACATATTTTTTTAATAAAAAATTAAGAACCACAATGGCTTTTGTTAGTAACAATGGAAATTCTACTGCCGCTTTCCTTATTTCCTATGATAAAAGCTGTATGTTTGTAAGTAACTCAAGGACTTTCCACGTAAAACATGAAAAATAATACCTAGGCTCCTACGCAACAAATGTATTTATGAAAAATTATCCCAGCTTCATTAATTCAGCTTCATTGCCAAATTTCAGAACACAGAACCAGAATTGCATTCATTTTTCATTCTATGCACTTGCAAAAAAAAAGGGGGGTTGTGCACTTAAATACTCAAACATAATTTGTTAGTTGAGTTTTATATGTCCTTTTGAAAATGTGACCTTTAATGCTGCTGTGCTTCGGAGAAAAATGTCAAGTTTTTATTATTCATTTTTTCAGTTAGCATAAATTGCAATACACTGACAAAGATAAAATTTGACTGAACAAAAAAGTTAAATTTCCAAGTAAAACGAGTGAACTCCTGTGTAAACAAAGGGGCTGTCTCGTACGGTTAAAAAATAATAATAATAATAATAATGAAACATCTACTGAGTAAATGAAACAGATTTTCTCATGCTAATACTGCAGTAAGCTGTAAATCACATATGCCGGAGGTGCAGATGGTTGTTTGACTTTAACCTGGCTCTGTGAAAATTACCTTCCTGATATTTCTATTTTACAGAGTGGAGTTAAATAGTTGCCTATTATGTTAAAGGTGAAATAAAATCACCAAGAATATAGAGATATAGAGGCAGTGGTGTAGAGATACAGATAAATGGTCTGTGGTCTGATTTTTTGAGCGATCCTGCATGGAGCTAGGAGTTGGACTTGATCATCCTTGTGGGTCCCTTCCAACTCAGGATATTCTATTATTCTATGATTTTATGAAATATTGAACCACTGTTTCTTTCAGACACAATATGCTCAGAAATGGCAAAAGTAATTGACAAGCAGTGAAAAAAATCAAAATTACTGTTTCGATCAAAACAAATGGTACATTTATTCTTCTGTTTTGTCTCCTCTAGTGACCAGACACTTTTAAATGTAACTGCTAGAATTCCATAACGGGCAAATGATGAGACGTGCCTAACACAGAAAACTCCCTCAAGCCTGAGGCAATCTGTGGAAGTCTAATGCCTTGAGGCATAAATTTACATCTCTTACATGTTTTTATTAAAGCAGGTACTTGCAACAGCAGAGACACAGCAAAAAGAATAAAAATTATATTAAAAAAAATGTTTTAAATTTTCTCCTTATCACTTTATGATCTTGCAGAGGTGTTTACTAACAGACATTATTCATCACATTAAATAGACAGAAATTAGATGGAAGGATTTGAATATCCACTTCTATCAGTTTGTGTAATGTTTAATTTGAGAAATATTCCTGAATACTTAAAATCTGTGACACAATGAAAGGAACCCAAGAACACCTGGCAGCCCTTAATCCTCCCATGAATGCTTCTCTGGAGTTCTCTGCCATACAAATACAAGGATACTCAACAGTACCCCAAATGCACGTGTACAAATGATTACATAATAAATGCCCATTTAGTCCAAAGTGTCTGACATCATGTTTACTGTACATTTGAAGTTGACTCTGGAGGCCTAAAATCACGGTACAAACACAAATCTTGGTCTGTCATTAATTCATACCATGGAAGCAATAAAATGTATACTATAGAAATTGTCCAAATCTGCTGAGAAGAGGAAAAAAATTTGCAATTATATGTTGCAACAGCTCAAACTAAGGCAAATTAGCTATAACCTGATTTTTTTTTTTTTTTTTTTTTTTCAGCTTGGTTCTAGTCCAGTGTGAGTTTCCTCCAGGGTAGCAGACTGTTTTTGTGTATAGTTGCTCAAAGCAAGTACATCCAAGCTATTGTTTCCATGTTTCTTCCCATGGGCTGCTCTGTTCATGGAATGATGGTTTTACCCTTTCTGTAGCTTAAATGTTTTGTGGGAATAACTCTTAAAGCCTAAGAAAGAAATTAGACAGGATTTCTCTATATGTGAGTGCATGCATATGGATATTTTCATTGCAATATAAGGGCTGAAAGAAATAAAGACCGTTTCTTCATTTCACTATAATCTTCAGATTCTTCTTCAGTTTGGGGGAGCAGTGATGGGCAGAAGGATCACTTTTTTTTTTTCCTCTTTGTTGTCATGTAACTTTCTTAAGAGGATTTTTTTTTTTTAATGGCTGCAGCGATTTTAGGTAATGAGAAAATAAGTGTTCATAGGACCCTCATCACAATTTGTTCATCCTGTCTCCAGCATTTTTCTTCCTGTCAAGGACTTTGACTTTAAGGAGGTACCACACTCTTTCAGACTGCTCCATAAAAATGAATTAATAATAATAGTAATCTGTTCACCTTCAGCTAGTCTGAAATTTCCTACCACAGAAAATGTCATCAAAAATGCCAGTTCAATTAGCCAGAAGTACTCAGTTTGAAGCAGCTCAGATTTGAGGAAATTTTAGTGGATTCAAGGCAAGATTTTAAAGAAACTATTCTTAAAGTCATTGCAAAGATAACCTGGTTACAAAATACTGAAAACTAAAAGTGTAGACCTGACCAGTGATGGCTAACCTTTCAGTTACCTTTTAGTTTTGCAGATGTAATTGGAAACAGGGTTAAGATACTTGAGTAAAGCCTAAATTACAAAAGAAAGAAAACAAAAAGAAACAAAAAACATCCACAGAACTAGAAGTTTCATCTTGACTATGTTGAGCCTGCCATTGAAATGCTTTGCCAGTACATGAGAATGTACACATTCTTATTAAAAACAACTAATTTTTGAAGACAAAGTGTAAGTACAAAAAGAATTGCTCTAGTGAATGCCTCTAGACTCCAGCAGATTTCTCCTTTGTCAGCTCAACTCATTCTGACATTATTAAACCTATGAAAACTGTGCAAATAACCAATTACCATATTTTTTAAATAATCAATGCTAGGAAGAGCCCACCAGGAATCACATGAACAGAGGGTAATTTACTCTCTTCCTCTTCCTTTGAAATTTCTAAGAAATGTTTCTTGAAAACATACCCTGGACATATTTTATCAACTCAGACCAGAAAGAAAGAAAGAAAGAAAGAAAGAAAGAAAGAAAGAAGGAGAGAGAGAGAGAGAGAGAGAGGGAGGGAGGGAGGGAGGGAGGGAGGGAGAAAGGGGGAGGGAGAGAAAGGGGGAGGGAGAGAAAGGGAGGAAGGAAGGAAGGAAGGAAGGAAGGAAGGAAGGAAGGAAGGAAGGAAGGAAGGAAGGAAGGAAGGAAGGAAGGAAGGAAGGAAGGAAGGAAGGAAGGAAGGAAGGAAGGAAGGAAGGAAGGAAGGAAGGAAGGAAGGAAGGAAGGAAGGAAGGAAGGAAGGAAGGAAGGAAGAGAAAGAAGGAAATGACAGAATCCTGTAATCTAGTTAAAAAAAATCTACTTGTATTTCAATTTATGTAGCATTCTCATAATTAGGGTGTGGAAGAGTAAAGGTAACTATCGATTTTTAAATGGCCAGGAATACTGCAGCTGGAAAAAGAAGAAGATTAAAATTGCTTGATAAATTCATTGTGAGTTTGGCACAAGGCAAACAGGCAAGAACTAGCCAGAAAAACATTCAGGTTGAGAACTAGAAAGTATTTTCTACTATCAAAAGGATTGAAGCTCTGGACATACTTGTCAGAGTATCAAGAGCTAAAAAAAAAAAAACAACAAAAAATATGCTTTTGAGTTAAGGTACAATTAACTTATAAATGAAATGCACAGTATGGCTGCTTGGGATTACAGCAAGCTGGCTCATGAACAGACCTTTCCAATCTTCTGCTTTTGACCTCATGCTGACTCCTACCATTCATGATTACGTCATCTTTTTTGGCTATGCAGGACTCATAATGAAAGGTTTTAATTTTTTGTTAAAATTGGAGAACAGAATTTGTACATGGAGAATAAGAATTGTTGCATGTTCTTATATTGTTTAGCTGCTCCACTGACAAAAAATAAAATCAAATAGTAATCTTTTAAGTGTTAGAACAAATGGCATACAATTACCTCTGGTGGCAGTCACAATGGAAATGCAGTTGACTGTTTTTTACTGATTTGTTTTCTATGTTTAAGCACCACCTTAAAAAAATGAATATAATAATAATATAATAAAGGAATTTCTTAGTGGCCCATCTTCTATATAAAAGGGAAACAGGAAAAATATGCTGCCTTATCTCCTTCATTTCAGGGCAATGCAAGCAGTATCATACAATCATAGAATACCCCGAGTTGGAAGGGACCTATAAAGATCCTCCAGTCCAAATGCTGGCTCCATTCAGGACCACAGAAAAATCAGACCTTATGTCTGAGAGTGTTTTTGTCCAAACACTAGAACTCTGGCAGGCTTGGTGTTGTGACTGCTGCCCTGAGGACCCTGTTCTCAGTCTCTCCACTTCTCTGGGCTGAACAAACCAAGTGATCTCAGCTGCTCCTCATACACCTTGCCCTCAGGACCCTTCACTGTCTTTGTATCCCTCCTTTGGACAGTCAGTACAAGTTTTATGTCCTCCTTATACTGTGCCACCCAAAACTGAACACAATACTTGAGGTGAGGCTGCACCAGCGTAGTGGGACAATCCCTTCCCTTCACAGAATCATAGAATCACAGAATTGTAGGGGTTGGAAGGGACCTCCAGAGATCATCGGGTCCAACCCCCTTGCCAAAGCAGGTTCCCAAGAGCAGGTTGCCCAGGTAGGCGTCCAGACGGGCCTTGAATATCTCCAGAGAAGTAGACTCCACAACCTCCCTGGGCAGCCTGTTCCAGTGCTCCGTCACCCTCACCATGAAGAAGTTCCTTCGCATGTTGGTGTGGAACTTCCTGTGATCCATTTTGTGGCCATTGCACCTTGTCCTATCCCCACAAACCACTGAAAAGAGGTTGGCCAAATCCCACTGTCTCCCACACCTATGATATTTTTAAACACTAATAAGATCCCCTCTCAGTCTTCTTTTCTCAAGGCTGGACAGGCCCAGGTCTCTCAGCCTTTCCTCATAGGGAAGATGTTCCAGGCTTATAGGGAAGATTCTCCCTTGACCACCTAACAATGTTAAGATTGATGCACCCCAGAGTAAGGTTGGCCCTTCTGGCTGTCAGGGCACACTGCTGGCTCATACTCAACTTGCCATCCACCAGAACCCCCAGATCCCTTTCTGTGGGGCTGCTCTCCAGCCTCTCATCCCCTAGTCTGCACGTATATCCAGGGTTGTCTCTTCCCAGATGCAGAATCTAACATTTGCTCTTGTTCCACTTCATACTGTTGGTGATTGCCTAACTTTCTAATTTGTCAAGATCTCCCTGCAAGACCCCTCTACCCTCAGTGGAGTCAATAGCTCCTCCCAATTTAGTGTCTTCTGCAAACTTAGTAAAACTTTAAGTCCTGCATCCAAGTAATTTATGAAAACATTAAAGAGAACTGCCCCTATAAGTAGCCCTGGGGAACCCCACTAGCGACTGGCTGCCAGCCTGCTGTAACCCCATTTACTATAACCCTCTAAACCCGATTCATCAGCCAATCGTTCATCTCTTGCATTACGTATTTGTCTAGCTGTATGCTGGACATATGTCCAGAATGATACAGCAACTTTGGTCAATCAGCTTTGTACAAACAAGTAGAGTGAGTTTGACTCACTTTTGTGCAAAAGACATTATAGATGTATACAACATTTAGCCAGATCTGCATATTCCTAAAATACTCAGGTTGAGTATTAGATGCAGAAAGAGTAAGACATCCCAACTAAATTTAAGAGTCTAAGATAGGAACCTGGGGCTCAAGATTCATTCTCTATTCAGTGGGAGTAAATGATGTGATGAATAGTATGTGTGATCAGGGTGAGGAAATTACCATTGATACATCAGCTCATTTAGGATAGGTTATAAGCATCCTTACATATTTGTGCAAGAGACTTCTACTTCATACTGCTGTTGCAGTCCTTGCACTAGGAATATGAATGTGGTTAGAAGCTAGTAATGTAAACACCAATCACTGAAAGGAGGTTGCAAGGGACATTGCACTGTCTGTTGTCCTTTTTCTCTTTCATTTGCTCCATACAAAGTGAGGTCTTCTCTCCTGGAGAGAATATGGTCAGTTGTTATGGTGCTTCCTGATTAATGCAACCACATTGCCAAATAAGGAAAAATATATGGAAGAGGATCTAAAAGAAGTAGATGGTAGTTGAAGGTCAGTGCTTTGACAAGAAAAGGAACAGATGAATCATGTCCAAATCAAAATCACTATGTGTCTGAGCAAACCTGCCACATCACACCTATGGAGCATCAGTCATACCACAGCCCCATATCAGATCTCTCATTTTAAAATGCCCATTTCCCAGAGCCCCGCTCCCAGAGCCTCCCACACTTACTAAATCTGATCCATCGCCCCAGAACCCAAGTCCTCATTCATCCCAAGATCTCCAGCACCAGCTCCAATACTTCCATTTTCCAGCCTAGTACAGTAACCCTAAAGCACCTATGCTCTTATCACCACCCTGACCTAAATCCCTTCCTACACCGAACCTCTATCCGCTCTTCCCCGAGCTCTGCTGCTCCGCAGCACCAGCCTTGCACACATCTGTGGTTCCGTGGAGCCAGGCCAAGTGCAGCAGCTGCCAGCACTTCATATCTAAGCACTGTGTGCACGCCTCCTCCTCCTCTTCTTCCCTCTTGCTGCTGCCTGCCTGCCACTGCCCTGCCACTGCCTGCTGCAGCTTGCCAAGCCTGCCCCTTGCAAAGCTTCTGCTGGAAATTCCCAAACCCTAGATACATGCTGTACTTTTTTCAAGAAATCTGCTTAGATGGTGCTCCCAGGACAGAAAAAGAAGACATATCAGGGAAATCCAGGCAGCTGATATCTCTGCTTCTGTGGGGAGGCAGCTCTGTTTAGTAGCTACTAAGGACTCTTGTTTTAATAATAGAACACAGCCTTGAGATTTAATTAGCACTTATAGCAACATATGTCAGATAGCAATAGCTATCTGTAGTAGGCACTTGTGAGTATTGTCAGGACTGCAAACTTGGCACCAGGGTGATTGCCTGCTCCTGCATGTGGTGATCTGAGTCCCCTGTAGCCTTCATTGTTGATCTTAGTTTTCACTGGCTTCACTAAAAATAAGAAAGAAATATCTGGGCCAATTGTTTATCTATTCAAAATGTTCTGTCTGACAGCTTTTTATCTCTTCCTTTTTTAGGTGACAACTTTCAGCTTTCCACCCCAATCTTCGCTGTTGAATGATGAATAAGTGATGTATTGATGCTAATCAGTTGCACCTCCTGAATTAAGATTTATGGTTGTCTATGTCAAACTGCATTATGCCATGCAGCAGGATATGGCATCACGTTGTTTTTCCATTTGTTCAGAGGTAGAAGGCATATTCACTATCAGAAAATTTAATATACCATCTATGAGACTACAGGTTGCTTTTAATCACTGACAACGTGGTGGATACTGTTGTTTATGTAAAGCTCATCTGGGTTGTACCACTGATAAGAAAGCACCAGGCAAACAACAAATCTGACATGACATCATTCCAGGAATCATATTAGGTAGGTTTGTTATGAATGAGACATGGGAAAAGTAGACAGGGAAATATTTATTTCTCAAGGTGCATTTCTAACCTGTATCTTCACTGCCGGGCTGATGGACTACAAAAAAAAAAAAAACACCAATTACAAGTCCAACTTCAGTAGCCACCACATGCACCTATGAATGCCCTGCCAGACACTGAAAATTCAGTGTGGGAAGGCCAGAAGAAAAAAAAAAAAAGAGCGAAAAGACTTATATGGGGCTCCTTTAAGTCTGTGTTTTACATCCATGTGTGACTGTCAGAGACAGAAAACCAGTCCTCTCTTTAAAGATGTAACTGTGTGTGCAGCAGAGTCCTGTCTTTGAAGGGGAAATGTTGATGTCCATGTTTAGTTCTTGTTATTGTTGATTTGTTTGGTTTGGTTTGGTTTTCATTTTACACAGGAAACTGCAAAACATATTCAACTTGCACTGATCTCTGCATCTGAGACTCTCAAGTTCTACAGCTAATTCCATTTTTCTTCTTTGGGTTGTACAAAATACTGGAAGTAGGCTGGGAATTTATATCACAAATACATCTTCAGAAAAAAAAGCATCTTTTGAAATGTTTTAGAAAGCCACCCTTTTTGTTTCGTATCAAACTGTCGTTCTGATCAGAACAAAGTTTCCTTTTTTTCCATTTTCATCTAATTCTCAAACTTGTAAATAGACAGGATCATTGTGTGTGCTTCGCTTCCTAGATATATTGTTCTTTTTGGAGAACACACATAAAAGGGGAACTTTTTCCTCCCATTTTAATTTAATTAAAAGCCAGGAAGTGTCGGAAGCTTTGAACTGATCTCGTGAGAAGATGATTGATCAAGGATATGTTAGCACAGCTGCGGGTAGCTGGGTTACAGTCCTTTCCTTGGTGGTGAACAGAAGTGCAGACAATAGGTTAGAAAGTACTCTCTTGATTTTCACAGAAAAGGTTTGTTAATACTAGCCAGGAAGAAGAAGACAAATATAATTTTGAAGGCAATGAGATCTGAGAGTGTTCAGATCTCCAGAGGTGAGTGGCCTTAAATGGTCTGCAATCATATGGACAAAGGAGAAGGTTGTGGTGCTCACCTAATGGAATTAAGGGGAAAATAAGTTAAAAAGGTTCCTTTATCATTACCTCGGTTATCATTATCTCATAATATCATTTGGGCTGCATCAAAAGCAGTGTGGTCAGCAGGCCGAGGGAGGTAGTTGTCCCCTGTACTCTGCCCTTTTAAGGCCACACTTGCAGTCCTGCATCCAGGTCTGGGGCCCCCAACACAAGAAGGATGTGGATCTGTTATAGTGGGTCCAGAGGAGGGCCACAAAGTTGGTCAGAGGTCTGGAGCACCTCTACTGTGAAGACATACTGATAGAGCTGGGGTTGTTCAGCTTAAAGAAGAAAAGGCTCTGGGGTGATTTTATTGCAGCTTTTGAATACTTAAAGGGGGCTTATAAAAAAAGATGGAGAGCAACTTTTTGCTCAGGCAGATATGATAGGACAAAGGGGAATATTTTTAAACTAAAAGAGGGGAGATTTAGCCTAGAGGTTAGGAGGAAAGTATTCACTTGGAGGGTGGTGAGGCACTGGAACATGTTTTCCAGAGAACCTGTGGATGCCCCATCCCTGGAGGTGTTCAAGAGCAGGTTGGATGAGGCCCTGGGTAACCTGCTCTAGTGGGTGGTGTACCTGTCCATGGCAGGGGGTTGGAACTAGATGATCTTTAAGGTCCTTTCCAACCCAAACCATTCTGTGATTTTGAGATTCTATAATCTCATGCTCCTTTCAAGATATTCTCCTCTCAGAAGTAATTTAGCCCAGAGATTGCTAGAGTAATCCCAAAGCATGCTGACCCATTCTTATCCATTAACAACTTCCCTGCAAACTGTCAGGTTCACAATCTTATAGCTTTTTGAGAAGTTGCCATGGTTCTTCTAAGCTGAACTGACTGTCTCCCGGCTAGCTCTTCAGACTGATAAATGTAGCATGATACTCTTTTGCTGAAAGTTGAATTATCTTGCATTTGTCAAAACCAAGAGGAGTGTCATTAGCACTAGCACAGTTTTAATGGAATCACTGTTACTTTTTAACATAGAGTAATTTCACTTGCCTACCCTGTTCCTGTTTTTTCTTCAGGTTATTTTAAGATCAAGGCAACCACTCTCTAGCTTTTCAATGTGAATAGCTTTATCTGAGTGACAAACAGTAAACATAAAATTAGAAGATTTAAGAAGAACTGTAAATGGTACTTAGAGGTTTGAAAACCCCATTCATCTACATTTTTTATCTGGAGATAATATCCATCCTGACATTCATCAGGGAGCTTTAAGAACAATAGATGGCTCCTTAAATTTGTCCAAAAATGCATTAATGTATATGAAAGTATGTTTGATATTATTCTCTAGCAGAAAACGGCTGATGATTTTATATGATTGCCCAAAACACTGCTAGGAATTAACTTGGCAGTTAGGACATTAACTGGAGAAGTTAAGTAAAGTCTAACTAGTTTAATAAATAGGTTAAAGCTGGCAAAAAAAAAAAAAAAATGATATCAGACTAAATATTGCATGGTCTCTTCTAGCCTTAAGGTGTAGGAAAATGTCAAACTCATGGTTATAGAAACTGCAAAAATTGTAAAAATTTCACACACACACACACACACACACACACAAAACACCAATAAACAAAAAAAGCATAATCTGTTCCCATGACCTCTCGGACCCTGTACTAGAACACATTTGGATGAGACAAGTATTCTTCCCCCATCTTCTGTCATCTTTGAGTGTACCCTTGGCAAGTTTGCCAGTGACACCAAGCTGTGTGGTGCAGTCGACATGCTGGAGGGAAGGGATGCCATCCAGAGGGTCCTGGGCAGGCTTGAGAGGAGGGCCTGTGTGAACACACAAGGCCAAGTGCAAGGTCCTGTACCTGGGCTGGGGCAATCCCAAGCACAGACACAGGCTGGGCGGAAAACGGAATGAGAGCAGCCCTGAGGAGAAAGGCCTGGGGGTGTTGGTGGATGAGAAGCTCGACATGAGTCAGCAATGTGTGCTTGCAGCCCAGAAAGCCAACCATACCCTGGGCTGCATCAAAAGCAGTGTGGCCAGCAGGGCGAGGGAAAGGATTGTCCCACTCTGCTCTGCTCTTATAAGACCACCTTGAAACCGGTGCTCAACTCTGGGGCCCCCAGCACAAGAAGGACATTGAAGTATTAGAGTGAGTCCAGAGGAGGCCACGAGCATGACCAAAGGCCTGGAGCACCTCTCGTGTGAAGACAGGCTAAAGGAGTTGGTGGTGTTCAGCCTGGAGAAGAGAAGGCCCCAGGCAGACCTTAGAGCAGCCTGCCAGTACCTAAAGGGGGCTATAGGAAAGCTGGGGAGGGACTCTTTCTCAGGGGGTGCAGTGACAGGACAAGGGGGAATGGCTTTAAACTAAAAGAGGGTAGGTTTTTGTTATATATTTCAGAGAAAATCTTCACTCAGAGGTTGGCGAGTCACTGGTCAACCAGAGAAGCTGTGGATGCCCCATCCCTGGAGGTGTTCAAGGCCGGGCTGGGTGGGGCTTTGAGCAACCTGGTCTGGTGGGAGGTGTCCCTGCCCGTGGCAGGGGGTTTAGAACTGGGTGGGCTTTAAGGTCCCTTCCAACCTAAACCATTCTGTGATTCTATTATCTCGTCAGAGTAGTCGTTGGAAACCAATATGCAGAAGTGATATATGAAGAAAATTCCCATTGAAGCTCTAACAGAGAGAACCATATTTTAAATAAAGAAGAGTTACAGAAGTCTGGGAAATGCTCATAAACTTCAGATATTTGTTTGGAAGAGCAATCTGCAATCAACATAACACCTAACATCATATTTTGTCCTGATACTGAGGAGTAACCCCATTTGTTAACAAGGCTGTCCAGCAGTGTGCCACTACACAACTCACCATATCAGCACCACCAACAGGGCTTTTGACCATACCAGTGAAGGAATTAAAGTCATATGAAGCTAAGATAAATAGCTCTAATAAAGGGTAGTTTTATGCTGAGAAATAAAACATGAAGAATCGTGTTATGAAATTTGTGTGTTTATTTATTTGGCTTGCAGGATATATTTGCTTTGTTAGCAGCAGAAATGCTTTTTTTTTTTTTTAAGTGTTTATACACTTTTGTTGTTGTTGTTGTTAACGAGATAGCAAATCCAGTTTGAACTCAGAAAATTTTACGAGTTCTCAAAGATAGAATATTTAGCTCTCCTTTCCTTACACCACAGAAATTTTGTCATCTGCATTGGGATTGTACAACTCTCAGAGCAAAGCTGCATATCTGTAGAGGTAGTCACACAGCTTAACTTTGGGCATCCACCTCTTCATAGGTAAACTGAGAAGCTCTGGTCAATACACAGAGGGAAGATCTTCCAGAGCACAGTTCAGACCATATATCTGCCACAGCATGTTCTGAATTGCTAGATCTGTTTTACCATATTGTGGTTCTTATTGGCCCTGCCTTCCTGAGTTTTCTTTTTATAGAAACCAAGACACCAAAGAGGAAAAGAGAAGAAGAAAAGGAAGCCATTGTATCATCATTATAGTAGTCAGACCCATCTAGGGTGCACACCTAAACACAGTATTAGGGAACACTGCTGAGTGCTGAGTCTGCTAATAAACAGATAGATTCACTAGATAATATGTACGCTTCACTAAATAATATGTACGCTTCTCTAAAATATCTTGTGGAAGAGTCTACTATATACCTCTTAATGCTGTTTTTCTGACAGAAAGTGAACAGTGGCAGTATTATCTAAAGTCTCACACTAAGTCTTTGTCCCATTATACATATGTATATATATAATGAAACTGAATAGAAATATTCATTTTTTAATACATTTTATCATCAAAATAAACAGATTACTCATATGTACACACAGGACTTTCACAATTTACTGCACATCCTATGGGTGTTTTTTAATAGCGTATGAAAAATTCACTGGACAAAAGTTCTGTACTTAATACATATGATAGCATCTTACAGCCACTTTGAACAGGTGCTGTGTTCAGCAGCTGTGCTATGGAAAGTAGTTTACAATCTTTTTAATTCCATTCATCACTGAAGTATCTGTTAATCCATCCTTTTTCAAATAATCTACCATTATCCACCATAATTTACCTCAGTCGTGTTCTTGGCATAGATTACACCCGTCCTATGCATCAGTGTTGCAATCAGGCTATACCCTACCAACCATATAGCTTTAGTGAAGCGGTACGCATGAGCCAGTTTCCAGACTAACAATTAATATGCCTACCTCATCTAAAAAACCTTTTAGAATATCCTCACTCAAAATACATAATCTCTACTTTGCAGTTGGTGTTGATTTGTCAAGATTAAATATAAAAGACATCCTGTTTTTCAGCTAGCTGTAGCTCACAAAACATACCCCAAATTTAAAACTTCAGATTAGAAGGGTGTCACACTGTCAAGTCATACTAAGACATCTCTTTTGGGAGAAAATCCCTAAAGCGATAGATTATTTTCCTTAGTGGAGATGACAGTAAAAATGTTACAAGTCAGAAGAAACTTGGACTTTCTATTAGCTGCTGAAATGTTCAAAATAACACTGCATAAGTCTTCTTAAGGTTTTATTTCCAAGGACACAAATTAATCTATCTTGGGGAACAATATTCAGCACCTGTTAAGGCAGCTGCAAACCTTCATGACTATATGACAGCAGTGCCCTGGGCAGAGATGCAAGCATCTTTCAATTTCAGAGCATTTAGTTTACTTAGAAGCCTCCCCCATGCCCCTAAATCCTCACAGTTTAATCAGTTTATCAAACACATCCATGCAGCTTGAGGCCAATCACTTTTCCCAGTCACCTCAGCAGCAAACATACGGTTTCAGTTTTCTGTGAAGCCTCTGGGGTATCCATGGTGCACTTTTCATGGCTGTCATTCCAACTCCTGCTCTGTCAGCAGCACCTTCATGCTGGGAGTTCTATTTATGGAGCTTTCTGAATTTTTTATGGGGACTCACACCTCTGTTTGGCAGCAGAGTCACACCCTGAAAATTAGCAGTATCACAGCTGTCATTACCAATTCAATATACAGTTTGCACGGGTACTTTCCTTTAAAACAACTTTCCTTAAACATCAGACTGCAGCCTATTTGGATGTGCTCAAAAGAACAGATCTCAGCCTCTAGGATGTGGAGAGGGAGATTATTCTCCGTTTCCAATTCTTTTTTTTTTTTTTTTCTCAATCTCAACAGGAAAAAGGAAGCATTTGCTTCATGAAATGTTGCTGTCATGCTCTTTCCCTGCTCATGTAATAATCTCTTTTGATAGAAACAACTGACTGTTCATTCAGAATAATCCATTCTACCACCTGCTGTCCTAAAATATCTGCATATATGATTCATCAAAATATAGAAGCATTCACACATCAACATCTGTATTGGCAAAAAAAACTTAACCTGAAATTTAATATCCAATCCATTCAGGACAACACTTATTTCTAAACATGTCTTAAGTCACATCATTAAAATATTAATTTATAGTGAGTTTTGAAATGGCTCAAGATGCCTACTTGTAGATAAGTGATCTGAGCCCTAGATCTCCATTGGCCATAGTGGGAATGCACATGCCTAGATCATACATTGACTTTAATTTAGGCAATTATGTATGCTGAGTCCTGTTTCAAATTAGATCCTATCCTTGACATCTTAAGCAGATTTCAGTAGAAATAGAAGTTTCCAGAAAGTCAAATACTACAATCCCTCTTCTTAGTTCATTCTTTTAGGTATCTTTATTTGGGTGGTGGGATGGGCACACAACACACTGCCAGCAGTTTATACACAATTTAAAGAATAAAACAACTATTTATTGGCTGGGATACATATAACAGCTGCGATTAAACTTTATACACTCACCACCCCTGATAAGGCACTTAAGGAATTGGCCTACCATCCATCAGACAGGTAGGGAAGGGTTGTCTTCTGCAGCTCCTTGGAAGGACAACTGCTTGCTGCTGAGTTGTCATCCACCACCAACACTATCAACATTGAAAACATCACGACTCAAGCAAATAACTCAATGCTTGGAAAGGTCCCCTGTAGGACCTTTCCATGCTGATGTTTTCTGCCTTAGACACTTAAGCCACACTAGCCTCACCAGTCATAGCTCTGTCCATGATTTTACCTTTCTTATCTCCCTGCAGAATTTCTTCCCAGCTCCTTTGCCATCTGAGTCAAGGTCACACAGCTGTACTATATCAGAGCTGGATCTTTGATTCTTGGGAGACAGCCTGCTAATCTCCTTGGGGTGGTGTTGGGCTTACAGTAGGGTTACAGAGACAGTTACAGATTGCCTAATCTTGGAGGTCCCTAAAGCTTATAAACTTTAACTCTACAAATTTATTCAATTTTAAATCTCTGGCTGAAAGTTCCCCAGGTACCTAATTTTACAAACATGTCTATGAGTAAAAGTGTCCTTGTGTAGATAGCAAGACTCTTAGAACTCCATTAGATAGCATAAACATAGGTTTCTATTGTTATTTTCAATTTACAGACATATCCAGCGCATCCACAGGAGAATATCGAATATGACAACATACTACACTATTTGAGAGGTGAAAGCTGAAGTTGCAGGAGAACCTACAGAATCTCAAATGTCATGTAGCGTCTGTGCTTGGACAATTGAATCAAGCCTGAGGCTCTGGGATTCATTTCACCTGCTTTTAGATATCACAATGTTGACATTCATATTTTAGTCATCAACTGACAGAAAGATGCACTTTTAGAATAAATGTTCTCTGACTTCTCTTAGGTATCTACCTTAAGATGATAATCACGTCCAGTATATGTTTGTTTTTTTTTTTTTTTCCCCTCATGCTTCTGCTTAAGAGAGGTTATAAGACCATCTCAGATGCTGACACCGAACTTCTAAATTAAGTGAAATTAACTCAGCTGCCACACGTTCAATCAATGCAGAGGGGAGAAAGAGAGTGAATTAAATTCTGCCTATGCTCTGGGAGGTAATTCCTGTGTCAAGCCTGCAGAGATGGTAAAAGGCAAAAAAGAGGATGAATTTGCTTTCCTTTTTTCCTATTTATAAGTTATCTTTAAAAATAACCAAATTTTCTGATTTTAGTATGATTTCTGTGGTAACTTTTCATTTTGGTGTTGGATACTAGGAATTAAACTGTTTCATAGTTTGCATATTGTATTTCTTTTCCATCTATAGTCAAGCTTAAGATTTCTGATGGGAAAAATCTCAAATAAAACTCAGTAATTGAAAATGTCCCATGATATTTGCATAACATTTGTTACTTAGTCAAACTACATACCATATGCACAGAAATTTAGCCTAAGAAACAGAAGAAAATATTTGTAATAATAAGCTAATTCTCATTATGAGGTTCTTTTTAAAATAACTATTGATAAATGCTAATTATATGATTAAAAATATATATATTGCAAGATAAATACAATTCAGTATCTGGATCTTCAATTAGTCAAATAGATATCATGTTTTATAATAGGACCTTAATTTTATTCTGTACAGAAGTTAAGAGCAAATTTGTTACTACTAATAGATTTACTTCATTGTAAAAGTTATGTGAGTAGGAAAATTTGATTATCATGGGCTCCTATAAACACCTTCGTCCTCAAAATGGCACACTGATACTGTACAGAATTCATCTGATTGGTAGAAATTCATGAAATGATGTAATCATAAAATACATTTAACTGGTTGTAATATCTGGTGCTGCTCATTCAATTGAATCTGAGGGCTCTAATGGGTAATCTGATGGATTTATCAAGTCACTTGATATTCTGCAAATGCTGCCTGATGCAGCCCAGGAAGCTGCTGATCTTCTCAGCCCCAAGGATATGTTGTTGACTCACTGTTGATTTGTTCTCTACTGAGATGCTAAGGCCCTCCTCTGCAAAGCTACTTCCCAATTTCTGGTGCTAGCCTGTCTTGGTGCCTAGGGTTATTCCTCCCCAGATGCTGGCCTTGGCATTTCCCATCATTGAGTTTCATTATATTCTTTTTGGCTGAATTCACCAGACTTTCCAGGTCTTCTGAAAGGCAGTGCAACCATCTGGTGTATCACCTGCTCCTCCCAGATTTATATCATTTGCAAACCTGCTAAGAGTGCACACTGTCCCCTCAATGTCCCCTCATCCAAGTCATTAATGAAGATATTAAAAGGTATTGGCACCAGTATCTAGCTCTATGGTACACAAATACTGACTGGTCTCTGGTTGAACTTTATGCCTTTTAAGCCCAGCAGATCATTCATTTTCAGTACAACTAATTGACTACTTGCTGAGTCTGTAGTTCATCAGCTTCTCGGTGAGGATATTTTGGAATCAAATAATGAAAGTCTTGGTAATGATAAAAAATATCAGCTGCTCTCCCCTCACCCAGCCAGCTACTCATCTCATCACAGATGGCTATTAGGTTGATCAGGAATGATTTCTTCTTCATGAATCCTTGCTGACTAATCTCAATCACCTTCTCATTATGTGTTTGGAAATAATTTCCAAGATTATTTTTTCCATCATATTTCCAGGGATCTAGGTGAGGCTTGTCAGACTGTAGTTACCTGGTTAGTTACCTGGTCTGTCCTTTTGCCTTTCTTGAAGATAAAAGAGACATTTGTTTTCTTCCACTCCTTCACTGGAAGTTCAATATAAAATGATGGGTTTTATCTATGATGACTAAACACCACCATGTGTTCAAAGAGAAATCCCTGGCACAGAAATGGTGTGGACTGGGACATCAGCAAAGTCTCTAGCCATCTACAATAATTGTGTGTCAGGATCTCATTGCTATTACTGCTCATTATAAAACATATGGTTAGAGCAAGTCAGTGCAGGGAGAGCAAAGTTCAACAGAAAAAGTCTACAAGGTTAATCCTTGAAGCAAAGGCTGGCATGTCACCTAGCTGTGCTAATTATCAACCCCTGTTAAAATGTTTAAATAAGTCTAGATAGGAATGCAAAACAAATGGAGGTTAAGATTTAGTACAATCTTTTCAACAGAAAACAAATAATAACAACAAAAACAGAAACAAAAACTACAAAGTAGTTTTGAAACAGAGCTCAAAAGTGTCATTGATGTTTTCACAGAGAACTCTCACTGAACCTGTAAATGGGATGTTCATGCTTCAGTCTTCTCTTTTCCTCTTTTTCTTCACTCTATTCTCTTTACCCCAGTTTTCCAACAGAAATATTAGTCCCTGAATGCATAACACCATCCTACGTTCTGGAAAATGTTAATTTATAGCCCACATTCACCTTTAATTATCCAAATTAATTAATTAGTTTCTGCTACCAGTACAGTGATGGAGATTTAGGGTGGCAAAATACCCTGTTAAAGCACTTCTTGGCATGGAAAACAATTCCAGGTGAACAAGGAAGTTTCCTCTAGGAATGTTAAACTGTAAAAATTGCACACATTTTTCAGGGTTATCACCATAAACAGTCCTCTCACTTTTCACCAGACAGGAATAGATTGAAGCACTTGAACCTCAAACAACAAAGAAAAAAAAATCCACCTATGACTTTTGAATCTTCTGGATATCCATTTTCCTCCTTGATATCCAGTGCTAATCCTCTGAAAAATTAGGATTTTTATAGTAAGTTCTTTGAATCAGAAAGCAGAAGTGGGATATAACTTCCCAGACATTGAGAAGCAGATACAGTTGTCCACATGTAGTCATGTAATAACATATGAGGGGCCCTAGGGTATCCAAGATTTCTGCATGGGGCTAGCAGAAATGTCACAGGGGCAAGAAGAGTTCTACGCTCTACTAGTCTGATAGCTGAGGGACAAGAAGGTGCCCCATTCATTTCTTGAATGTCAGAATACGTATGGGCAACTGAGTTCAGCCCTAACTCTCTAGCTAACAAAACAGAAATGATTGCTAGCGCTATTCTAGAGACAGACTACTCCAGAAGAAGGCTCACCCTGCATTGTAATGGAACTAAAAGAGGTAAAGTGAATCACAGTGCAAGGTATTTCTCTTCTCTTCAAGAATTTGGACTACTAATTCATGCTACACAACTAACTCTCAGCCAATTAAATTCCACTAATCCCATTCAGTTATATTCTAAGGTATCCTTCCTCATCTCTATCTGCTGCTCGAGAAAGATGTGGTCTTCTGTAGACCTCATCTGCCGTTCAGCTGTCTCATATGCTCACGTTTCACACGGTGTACCTCAATCTCACAAATGGCACTGGTGCTTGCATTCAGGCAACCAGATCTGACTCTTATGGTACTGCAGTGGGAAGACAATGCTGATCTTCAGTGTATAGAGAATTATTCACCCAAGTATCTTAAATCAACACGATAAATGGAGACAAAATGTGTTGCAGGACTCTGAAAAGTGCCCACACCCTTGGACTCCCAGGTTAATCATCTCTCGCAGGCCAGAAAATTGTGTGTGACATAAGAAGCACTATTAAGGAGTCAGAGATCTAAGCAGAAATAGAATTCAGATGTCCTAACTTCCAAGCCTCTGTTAAAATATGCAGCAGTATTTGACACTCACCAGACACGCTACTCATTAATGACCTACATGAAGAAGATTTCTATTGATTTCTGCTTTAGGTCTGACTCACTATGAGCTATTCCTTCAAATATAAATACTTGTGTTGCACCTTGAAAGGCCTATGAGGCAGCTTGGGAAATATTCCATGCTGTATGATGATAGCTCTGTCTTTTTGTTGTTTGCCTCTTGTTCTGGAGATCAATAATAGAGATTTGCTCTTACATGAGTTAAGAGCCCTGTTCTTAGTGATTGAATTACTCCATGATAATCTACCCCCTTGAGCTATTATAAAAGCTGACTTAATAGTGTTGCCTAAATGACATTTGAATATGATGCGTCTGTCTGAATCATATTGTTATAACCACCTTTAATTGCCAGAAAAATAATTCTAATCATTCTTTTACCATTCCTATTACTATAATGAAAAGGTACCTCTCTGGAACAACAGAAAACATAGCAAAGAAAAAGGTTCTATAACACCCCCACCCCCACTTTTCTTTTTCTTTTTTTAAGAAAACTGCATGACTGTATCCTTTAAACACCTTTTCATGTTTTTGCTTTTCCTAAGAAAAGTTTTTGAATACACTGACTTAACATTGTTCTAAAATTCTATTCTAGTCAGATCCAAATCCAGACCATTAATGGGAAAAATCACTGTTAGGGTCCAAGTCATTATAATAGCCTGCATTCCTAAATTAAAACAAAAAAGAATTACTACCAAGAGTGACAACTTGGAGAGATTTATATCAAACTACTCTTGACTAGGAAAAATAGGCCAAACTGTGAACTGATGTATCTACCCTGTAATGTGCTGAGCTGGACATATCTGCACGTGCCCCCAAAGGACAGTATCAAGAACATCCTCATGACTATAGTGAAGGCTGTACATATGAAGAACAGAGAATGCATTCAGGGTGCTGCCAAAGCTTACACCCCTGAAACTGTTTGTCTCCATGTTTTTATCCTATTTAGATGAAATCACACGTTGCAGCACACCCAGACAGGCTGTCTGCCAGCACCCTGCAGAAAGCCCATAAGGCAGCTATGTGGACAGGATGCTAGTGGCAGGTGTAACATACCATCTGCACAGCCATCTGGAGACCACCCTTCCTCAGGGTACAGACGTTACACCAAGACCTTGTTCTCCTTCCACTGACACAGGGGGGGATTTCAAACAACTCTATCAAAGTCACTGTCCATCTCCCCTCCATGAAGGTTTCATTAATGGAAGCAGAATCAGGGTCCTGACCTAAGAAAGAGAGAAGGGTGCTCAGCATTTCTTGAGTGTTTAGTTTTTCCTGCTAGAGGCTGTGATACAGCAGCAGGGAAATACAACATAGCTGACAGAAAGCATTTTTCAAACCTATTAATAAATATTTAATATGACCAGGCAAGGTGCCTGGAAAATATGTTTTAGATGCAAAGCATATATGCAGAATAACCACTTAGCTCCAGAAATTCTTTTTCCTCCAAAGGCAGTATCCAGAATATCACCTTTCTTTGGATCCATAATAACACCCCAGACTTCTTCCTTTATATTCAGGTCCATCTTTGGTAACACATTAATTGATATGTAATCACAAAATGCAGTGATCTCAAAACCAAGGAAGTTTTCACAGAACATAGCTCATGCTGCAACAAGAATAGCTGTTTTTTAGGGACATGGCTTTATTTCATGTACAGAATATACACCAATCTAGGATTCCTTTCTTCTGTCTTCAGCTCATTCTTAAATTTCTCTGAGATACCAGTAGAGGACACAAATCTAATGAACAATTCTTGTCTACAAAAACAGTAAAAATAGTAATTAATCCAGAGGTCCTTATGTCATTTTGTTCCATTTCACATGAATTTTCAATGTAACTGTCTTAAGGCAGTAATGTTGACTGTATGGCACAAATGTTAACTCCAGTGCATGGTGAAGCTGGCTATCTCAGTAGAATTTAGCTGACTGAAAACATTAATCATGCCTATTAATGAACACTTCAGTATAACCAGGAATATATGCCTCCAATGCAAAATGTAGCTAGAGCAACATCTTATTTCTAGAAATTCTCTTGCCCTGAAAGTAATTTCCAGAATGTATCTTTTGCTAATCCCAAACAGGCTGAAACATCTCCCTTTCCATTTTTCTAGGGATATTGGCTGTGTCGGTAGAACGTGGCAGCGGCATCCCATGCAACATCCCAAAACTTTGTTCTATACATCATGTGAGACTGAGGAGCACCTTAGAAAGCTCTCTCTTTTCTGCTCCCTTCTGTGCTCACCTGCTGAGATTTTGCCCTGCTAGGGGATTGTGAACAGCCAGATGTCAATGACACTAAAACACATTAAAATGTGAATGTGATGGGTATGTATTTTTCTAAAAGCTAGGCTTCACATTAAAGCAAGCACTTCTACTTTTCTGTTCAACCAAGAGAGACTGACATCTCTATATGTCTATTCATCCCACCTCTCAAGAGATGTCTGCCACAGGGTGACATTTTCAGGAAGGATTCTCTCATTTAATCTCATTGCACTCACTACTGACCTTAGAGGAATTGTAGATAACCAGATTGGTCCAGGTGCTTAACTTCTGGTTGCATCAGTGAGGTGAATCTCCAGTTGTAATTCATATTAGTTTTTGTTTGGTTTTGTTTTGTTGTGTTTGGTTTTGTTTTGTTTTTACTAGCAAACAGCTATAATTTTCAGATTTGTTCTTCTGTTAAGTATAAAGAGAAAATTTAAAAATTTCTCTTTATAAAGAGAAATTCTTCATTCACCTAATACATATACTAGAGAGTAAACATGCACCTGAGACAATCTTCCACCTTCGGGCTAATATTCAAATGCATCCTTAATCTCCTTGACCACTTACTTGTTCCAAACAACTTCCCAGATCTGCTTAGGTTCACCACAGTTCATCTAGATTCCTCACACTACAAAACCACTTGTACTACACTAGAAAACTGATCTTTTAACGATGTTAAGACATTAAATATTCATCTAATAACCTGCAATATTCTTCTCTCCCAAAATATTTTAAAACCTTAACTACGGAAACTGATTTCCCACTTAGAAGCACTTTATTGATCATAAAGTCCTTGATACATAACAGCCAGAATAACCACCTAGCATGTGCTCAGCTATACTGGAAAGTTTGAATGGTGGCTTCTTTATTCTGGTTTCTGTTAGTGAAATAAACTACATGGGAAGGGTTGGGGGTGGTGGTGGTGGTGATGTTTTTGTCAGTATAGCTACAGCTACACCAAAAGTTTTGGTACCTTGGCCAAAGATCACACCTCATCACATGCCTCTTTCCAATAGCTGTACAAGTAGGAGGTTGCAATGCAGACATATGCATAAACAGGTAAAGGAAAGATGTTTTATTAAGAGACCAAATGTTAAGATATTGAGCATTCTCCATTCCCATTGAATAAAGAGATTTGGCCAATTATTATGATACATCTCTGGATCAGCAAAGTGTATAAGTGTTTAACTTTAAGCATGTGGCTGAATTCCACTGAAAACAATAGGAGTTAAATACATACTTAAACTCGTTATTGTAGGAAGGCTGAATTACTCATGTACTTAAGGGCTTTGTTGTATCAGAACTTTTGGTCACCGCAGAATTGCCAGTGTCATCTATCGCATATCTGAATCCAATACTAAAATTGTCAGACAAAACATTCACTCAGGTTAGTACAATGCATCAAAACTTCATCTGCAGCCAGGAGGAAGGCTATACTGATTTTTATTTTTATTTTGTTTTCACAACATTACATATTGTATTTCTTCCATAGTTTTTTGTCATAATAGCTACTTATACTAATGACAGGAAATTAAATCCTAGAAATTTCTCTCAGCTTAGATGAAAATAAAAAAAAACACAAAACAAACCAAACAAACAAACAAACAAAATTTGACCACAACAGGACCAGAGGGAACAGAATGAAGCTGCATCAGGGGAGGTTCAGGTTGGATAGTGGGAAAAGATTCTTCACTGAGAGGGTGGTCAGGCACTGGAACAGGTTCCCCAGGGCACTGGTCATGGCACTGAGCCAGTCGGTGTTCAAGAAACATTTGGAAAATTCTCTTAAAAATATCGTCTGATTTTTGGGTGGTCCTGTGTAGAGCCAGGAGTTGGACTCAATGATCCTTGTGGGTCCCTTCCAGCTTGGGATATTCTGTGGTTCTATCATTCTAATTAGTTTATCCATATGTAAATATTGGAGTTAAAACCCTTTAAAGTTAATAGTTTAATTGGTGTATCAGAAGGCTAATGATACCTCCTGACAGTTTGCTCAAAAATGCATTTCAGGGGTTTTAATGTTATTACCAGACTGACAAACTTTATTTTCTGAGCTCTTATGAAAGTTTAAGAAGGTGGAAGTAGCGGAGCAGGAGAATGATTGTATTTGTTTTATACACGGGGGAACCAAGGACTATGCCATGGCTCCCCTTGAAATAAATTACATTTGCTCTTTTTTTTTTTTCCCACTTTTGGCATTTCCAGGTGCCTGTCTGTTTTTAACATCTTCCTCAGCCTCAATAAATTTGTTAAAACAAGACTCTGTCACATATCCAGTGAGTCACAGCTGAAAAATAAAAGTAATCCCTCAGCAGGATAAATGCACTTGAGCTGGAGACCAGGGGAAAAAAATGTATTGGTTTTTAAAATTGATGGTGATACACTTTAACATTTTTTTTAAGCCTGTTATGTTTTGAAACTGTCATAGAATGTTCACTGATTGTTTTGTAAGCAAAACAACTCTCTCCTAAGGCTATAAAAATGGTACTTTGGAGAAGAGAGGTGCTTTGCTAATCATGATGAAAAGAATCTGTAAACTCAGGGGAATCATTAGTTCAGATCATGCTCTCAGGCCACATTTTCACCTGAGGAGGTATAAAATCTCTGCTGTGCTGATTGCATGAACCACCTCCCCACGAGGACAGACACAAGCAGGAATGGTGTTATCCTCTTACAAGGACAAACACATGGCTGAGATACAAACAACTGTTTTACACCCATTTTTTCCCTGTTGATAGTTAATCTCATGCAATCCTTCCAAATACCTAACTTAACTTCTCTTCATGTGCACTCCTACTATCCTATTTTCAGGTATTTATTGCGCAGTTGAGACAAGAACATGTGAACCACACAGATAGTCACAAACATTGCATTTCTTTGCAAAACTGGAGGAGTTATTTGGACAGAAGACAATCAATGACAAAACAGACTCATAAATTTGTCCAAGGACAATTTCAAAGAACTGTTCTGCAGACAGGTCAGGTGAGGCTGGGCATTGGCACTTAGTACAGTCCTTCTGAAGGCACAGGGCTGCATGATAGTCCAGACAATACTCCTGTTAACTTTAGTGGTCAAGTACAGCCAAATTTATGCTCTTGGTATTGCTGACCTAGGTCAGTGGCAAAACTGAAAAAAGACTTGAATTCTCATTTCCTTGGAAGGAATTAATCTCATGTAACTTTAGAGATGAGATTCAGTGGCAGATACAGAAAGTAGATTTTAGATGCTTACAGTACCAGAGTCTACATGTAAACTCCAACTACTGTTAATATAGACACCTACACTTGATCAAATGAATCACTTTCTACACTCCATTGATTATATTGACTGGAGATGCAAAACAATTGTCCATACATATGTTCTTAGTACTATTTAACCCTCCATAGGGACTTACAAACATCTGTACAGTGCTGACAGCTATGACACAAGATCTATGGGAGACATCTGCCATTGTGAAACAAAAGCTGGAGGCCAGCTGATATTCCCACTGTGTTTCAACTGATGTTATATGCCTACGTGCAAACAACTGAGTCAAGTCTTGTTATTGACCATACCCACTGGATAGTTTAGACAAATGCATATCCCTACATTGGAGACATTTAAATTAGGTTTTCTAACCTGATGCTGAAAGCCAAGCAAGGTAGGCATTTGTTCACCTCAGAATGAGATATCCTGAACGAGGATTTTGTATTGCTAAGATTGCTGCCCACCATTATCTGGGTATAGGAGTATAGAGACTAAGATCACACTACTCTGGGATTGCATTAGGCAGTCAATTTCACTGTGTTGGAATATCTCAGCAAATATATCCTTTCTCCACTTCTTGTTATCCTGGCAATGCTTGGTGACATTCAGGTCAGAGCAGAGCATAAGTAAAACTACAGATGGTTTAAGACTTCTCACTAGCATAGGCAAAAATTAACTACTTCCCTTCCTACTTCCCTCTCCTTTAAATCCCTGTCCACTGTTGGGATGGTCCTCCACTAGTCAGGAAGGTAAGGCCAGGGGAAGCATTGGCGTACTGGGTAGATAGGCATCAGGGACACGGCTATCCATAATGGCAGCTCACTTAGTTCTCCTGCTTCAAGGTGATGTTGCGTGGACATGTCACTGATCTTGTTACTATAAGTAATCTTCTTCCCTTGGAAAATGCTTACCATATCTACATGTAAAATCTGGAAGACTGATTGCCATTGGACTGTGTGTACGTAGATATACTACTGCTCAACATCCATATCTTCCTTGTGAAGCTCCTTGCAGCCCTCTAAAAACGTTAGTATTGTCTCTCTATTTTTTTTTAAAAGTCCTATTATAATTTATTCAGCAAAAACATTAGTTTAAGAGGAGAGGGATGGAACCTTTGATCTATTCAAACACCAAGCATTTTACTGAAATCTGAATAAATTGCGTCTCTGTTCTACCCTGGTCTCTTTACCTAGACATGGTCTCAAAGAACTTGAGATCCTCTGAAGCAGTCACCTACTTTTGAACTCAAGCTTATTCTTTATCATACTAAACATTTCTCAAATGCTGCTTAATCCCCACCTCTTATCAAAATTTCCAGCATCTTCCCTGCAGACAAATCACAGGCTTAGGAGCTCTTCAGTGTCTGGAGTTAATCTTACAGATATCTGATGTCTGGAGTCTGTCTGAAGTGCGGACACAAAAATATGTTCCCTGCTGGAACATCTGTTTGACCCGTTTGGTTGTCTGCTCTGTATCCTTAGTCTTCAACACAGTGCTTTAAAAATAACAGGTGCACAACAGCTCCCATAAAACAGGCTCAAACTTCAGTTTAAGGAAAGGGGAAAACCTTGTGAATAACAGGTCTGAATGTTATGTGCTTTGTCTTGCAGAATTTTAGCACGTTCTGTTAATTTAATATTGATTGTGAGACACTAAGAAACTGTAAAATCCTAACTCCATTTAGAAGGATGCTTTATGTAAGGACCAAATACTAATGTTTTGACCCACCCAGAAACAGGACTAGGATTCATATAGGACTGCAGTGTACAACAATTTTGATGAGCTGTTCTCCTAAGGTGTTATCTGACAAATGCTAAGTTGACATTTTGAGAATTTGTTACATTCCTAATAATTTTTCATTACAATTTGCATTGCAGTTGTACCTATGAGGCTCAGGGACTCGTATTTATCATCCATAGTAGAGGTATTTTAGGATGAGACCATCAGAACAATACATTCATTCTACCATTTGAGGAACCACTCAGTATCAGTTTAGAAGTTTTTTTCTTCCCTTTTAAGAAGAAAGATTGATTTAAGCATTCATCTCAGGATTGCCTTGAACATGGCCTTCTGTAGCTTTGGCAATACCCACCTTTGACTACTTGACCATACATATTATATTTGTAAGATAAGAATGCCAAGAAGTAACAGTGAACAAGCAACCTTTGCACTTTAGCAAGTGAACAAAAAGAAGCTTGTGCCCCAAGGAGTTTGAACTAACACAATAGAAGAACAAATAACAGATGGATAGAAGCAAACTGGCAAGGCTGAAGTTTGAACAAGATTTTTTATTCTACCTGCCAAAGTTTTGACTAAATGACACAGCAATTCTTTCAAACAAAAGGCATAAGTTATCACATTTTTACTGCCTTAATCTTGCTTTAACACATTCTAATACTTTTAAACTGCAATCTATACACAGTTTTCTTATGTTTTCCTGCTGATATGCTGATATTTTAGACTTCCAAAAATCTTATTTCTTTCTCCTGATCTTATTTACAACCTTTTATAACAGACCACTCACATTGGTCTATTTTTATTTCTGTGTTTATTAGCAAAACAATCTTTATGAACAACATAGTTTTTCTCTAAAAGATCTATATCTCCTTCACTACCTCATCCCATTTCATTGTATTCAGTAAATTTGAAGTGCCCTCACTGTATAATATTCTTATCAAAGTTAATGATTTTTTTTTTTTACAGTACTACACTTTCTACTGATTTTTTTTTTCTTATGGCTATTTCGTGGTCTAGTTGTTCTTTCTTGTTATTGGATAGCCTATTGCATAGCCTTTTTTATTTTCTGAACAAGCTCCTACCTTTTAACATCCACTGTCTATTTTGTCCCTAGACTGGACAGTTAAACTATGCAGTTAAACTGTATGAACACAAAAAGGATAACAAGGACTTGAGTGACATGTTTCTAAAAAAAAATACAAAAACTCTGAAATACTTCTACAACATCTCATTAGACACAAAAAAAAAAAAAAATATGATTTTTTTTTTCATTACCTTACTGTTGAGGAACACTCACCTTATGCTAGTGCATTTAGCTGTTTTTTTTTTTTTTTTTTCTTTTTCCCTGTGAGTGAAAAAGGAAAATACAGACAGTAGCGGAAACAAACTAATTTACTGTTGAGACAATGGGAGCAGAAGTTATTCCAGCATACATCTAGAAATTACAGCTCAAAATAAGTTACTGTGCAGTCGTGTACAAATGACACTACTTGACAGAAGGACTTACGATGTATAAACATTTAGCACTTCAGCTGTGACATCTTGCTTTGGCTCCCTTTTCAAGAAAACTTTAGACAGAGAACCCACATAACACCACAGAATTATAAATAAATCATTAAATGGCAGAGGACCCAACAGAAGATTTTAATGATTCCTTCCTGCCATAATCTCTTCCTCGTGACTTGATAATGATACCTTCATGCATCAAGTTAAAAAATGAGTCTGTAAGCAACAACATTGAGGGGGTAACTCAAAATCAACCAATATTAACTATATCCTGTCCTTTGGAAGTCTCAGCTCTGATAGACTCTGGTAACAATATTGGGTAACAAGCTCTTTTCACTCCAAAATGTTGTCATCAGTAGGAAGGATGCCTGCATATTTACTCTCTTTTATAGTAACATATCTTAGAGGTAGAATACCAAAAGTCCCTTAATCACATTTGACACATAATTCCCATGGATTTGGGGAGAACAGACTTGAGACTGCTCAGAGAACTAGTTACTAAGGTCCCCTGGGAAACTGCTTTTGAAGGCATTGGGGTCCATCAGTGCTGGTCAATTTTTAAGTACCACCTCTTAAGAGCACAGGAACAGGCAATTCAAAAATGTTGGAAGTCAAACAGAAGGGGCAGGAGGTTATCTTGGTTGAGCACGGATCTTCTTCTGGAGTTTAGGTGGAAAAAGAAAGTGTATGGCCACTGGAAGTGAGGTGGGGAGATGCTGATCACCTTGTATGGTGAAAATTTGTGTGGCCGAGACTCAGGAAAGAGGAAACTGAGTGGAGGCCTCGTGGCGGCCTGCAGCTCCTTCATGAGGGGAGCGGAGGGGCAGGCGCTGAGCTCTGCTCTCTGGGGACCGAGACAGGACCCGAGGGAACGGCATGGAGCTGGGACAGGGGAGGGTCAGGCTGGGTGTTAGGAAAAGGTTATACACCCAGAGGTGGTTGGACACAGGGACAGGCTCCCCAGGGCAGTGCTCATGGCACCAAGCTTGACAGAGTTCAAGAAGTGTTTGGACAATGCTCTCAGACATAGGGACTGATTTTTTGGGTGGTCCTGTGTGGAGCCAGGAGATGGACTCAGTGATCCATGTGGATCCCTTCCAACTCAAGATTCTATACTGTGATTCTAAGATTCTATGATTTATATTCTTAGGATATTTTTATCAATGTGCAAGTCATTTGCAACTCTTTCAATGAGGGATCCAGAATGGAACTGACATTACAGTTCCTGCCATATCCTTCTGAGCATTCAAAGTTACAACACATTTTCTGTCTCATTATGCTTCCTGCCTCTCATGCCATGTAAGTGTGTTGTCCATAAACCCATAAGATCTTGCTGTCCTAGCGTACATGCCTGCTCTTATTCTGTCAATTCTCTAAAGCTCCTGGTATTTGCATATGTAAATTGTAGCCATGATGCAATTTACTGTTGATGGGCATATTCCTGCTGTTAATATCCACAGAAGTCTTGATATGTGTCTGTTGTTTTATCTATTGCCTCCAGTCTACCATAAGTCTCCAGCCGTATTCATTAGATTCAATTAGTGACACTCTGCCCTGTGAGAATCTGTCAATATAAAATAGGCACAGTAAGGTTCAGAAAATTGTAAAAATAAACATATTTTTAGGATAACATCAGATGACTGAAACCACAATAGACTAAGATTCATCATTTTTCATATTCTTTACAGATCATTCTACAAAATACAATAGAATAAATAAATATATGTAATTCAAATAAATAAATCTTATAAAATAAATAGAAAATATAGGAGGAATGTGGCAGGACTTAATGGGGTCATTTAATCTATTCTTCTGCTTCAAACCAATATCACTGACACGTAACCCTATGTTCAATGTGTTTCAGCATTCATTTCCTTTGAAAAGAAAGTGTTAATATTTTTGTTAGTGTTTAGTTAAAGCTAACATTTCTGGATGATTTCAGCATTTTCATCTTTCCCCTTCTCTATCTCTTTCAATATTTCCATTCTAATCTCACCTGATCCCCATTCACTGTTGCAGCTACCTCTTTCCCTATAGTTTTTAGTCCCTCATCAATTTTAAAGAATGAAGTTTTATTTTATTAACGATTTCTGGTCAACATTCTATTGAGATGTGGCAGAATATTGCTGCCTGTGTTCTGGTTTCCTGCAGACAGTTCCTCTAATTTATTAAGATCATCTTGAATTTTAGTCTTGTCCTCTTACATGCTTACAGTTCCTATAAACTTTATGTTATCTAAAGATATAATAATCATAATCTTGATTTCATCATGCAATTTCTGTCATTAACAAATCAGAGCAAAGAGAACAATTTGTGCAGTTGGACAGAAAACAAGTGATAACTTCACCTGCCACTCTACACTCTTCTCCAACAGTAAGTTTACTTTAGATATGTCTTCCCAGTTTGTTTACAAGAATACAGTATAAGGCAATGTCAAAAACCTTACTGAAAACAAGAAATATGATTATTGCTTCTTGACTACAGAACCATTTATTCTTTCATAAAAGAAAAATAGATTGATTTGACAAGAACTCTTCTCCTTGGCAAATTCATCTTTGCTGCTGTTCTCCTGTTATATTCCAAGCGCTAGCAAGTCACTTCTTAGTGTTTGTTTCAGATTTTTTCAAGGATTTTTGGAGAGGTTGACTAGTCTATAAATTTACAGTTCATTTTTCCCACCTTTATATACAGTTATACATTAGGATTGCTCCTTTCCAGTCCAGCAATACTTCATACATCCTCTGTAAGTTTCCAACAACAGCTGATAGTTTCTGAAACTGTTTCAGCCTATACTCAGATCAGGACGAGAAAGCGCAGACAAACTGAAAACCTGCAATATACCAAAATAGTGTCAAACATGATCTGTTTCTATTCTAGGCTAAGCTGTTACCATTGTTGTTAACAATAAGCTTGCTACTTGTTTTAAGTAACCTTTATAACAAACAGTTTTGCTTATTTCCTTTTCACAGAATAAATATCTAATGCTCTGGGGCTTCTTTTGGGCTCTCTGTTGATACTAATCCCATCAAGGAATGATTTCTTCTTACCTCCAGTTTCTCACACTAGCAGCAATTCTTTCTGAATTGCCCATTCTGGTTTTGTTCCTACCTGCCACTGAGGTTCTAATTGTGAACTTAGGAACATCCACTTACCTCTCCTTTATCCATGCCCAATATTTAGAGTCAATAAAGACTTTATAATTTAGCCAAAGACCTTTAATTTTGTTTGTTTGTTTGTTTGTTTGTTTGTTTTCTTGCTTGCTTGCTTGCTTTTAACTGTGCTGAAATACTGTTTAATTGCTTGAGAAATGAAAATTTCTCCTGGTATTTTTTTTTTTTTATTTTGCCTATGCAAGATCATGTCAGTATATTTATCAAAATCTCCTGAGTTTCAAAGCTATTCATGGCACATAGATGGAAAGACAGAGACAGACCAAAAAAAAAAAAAAAAAAAAAAACACTTTAGTAAACCACATTGAAACTGTGGCAGGTTGGAACCAGATGATCTTTAAGGTCTCTTCCAAACCAAACCATGATTCTACGTTTCTCTGAAAGTATCTCTGAGGGATCCCTCTGTTCACACTAAGGAACATTTGCAGGTAAGAATCCAGCCCCTCCTTATCTACCCGGCTGAAGCAAGTCTATACCGTTACAGGATTCCTGCAACTGCACTAACCGCTTTGAAGCTGCAGCTCCCCAAAGCACTTGGCATCAACAAATGAAAACAGCTACAGCCTGCTGAAAACAGCATGTTCGGTTTTGCATTCAGTATGTAAACTGTAAGCTGGTTTCAACCATATTTTGTTACCCTTTGAAATGTTTCCTCAATAGTAGGTTGCACCATCTGTTTCACTGTTTGCCTGCATGTTTTGCTGTTAAACTGCTTCCCCAGCAGCACACAAAAGAGGAAAAACAGTGGTGATGCCTTTCAGGAAAGTCTCTCTGTCCTCCGCCTACCCCCTCCCACCCCAGTGTTGCACTACACACAACAGATGTTTCTCCAGTTCTGCCTCATGCTTATTTCTTTTAGGACCTAAGCCAAAGTCCACTATAAAACCTCAAAGGCTTTAAAATTTGTCCATCTCTTTCCTCATGATGCTTATGCATATGGTTTATGTGCTAAGGACAGATCACCACAGTCCACATGCATGCCAAAGCAAAATCTTCAGCTGAATCACCTCAAAGGTCACCAGGGAGTGTGAGCTCTGCCACAGCTAAGCCTGAACATCCATTTAAACGTGGGAGAATACCCAATGTTGGCTCAAGAAACTTCCTTTTCTCAGTAAATCTACAGACAGAACAATATTTACACCATCCTAGTAAAAAATCTGTCTCCTGGCTAAATGCTAACATATTGTCATGACAGGAAGAATACTCTGTCTTGGTGCAGGTAGTGAAGCAGGGCTTTTCTTTCATTTCCATTAGTTGCCCTCAATCCTGAGTATGTAAGGAGTATGGAAATCTTGTATCAGCTTTTCTTCTTTCCTTCCTTCCTGGTGTGTTTTTTTAACTGTTAGTAAATAACGTGCAATGATTTTACATGAAATGTTCTCTGAATTGTGTTGAAAAGTCCTTGCACTGTGCTATATAATACCAAATTATTCACTTCATGAATTGGATGAATGATAGGAGGAAGGGGAAGCCCAGTAAATAATGCATTCAAATATGACTACAGAATGCCCTGAGTAAATTATGCAACCCATATTATTCAGCCAGCTTTGTTCTGAACAACATGACATTGCTTACTTGATGATTTAAGCAACCTCAGCGACAGGGACCAGTGAGGAGCTGAACTCATTTGATGGGAAATGCTTTCTCAGGATGTACATTTGCCATGAGAGAGCAAGGTGACTGTCCCAGCTCCTACTGAGAAACTGCATTCCTGCAAGAATACAAGAGCTGAATATCCTTAACAGAGAAATAAACATCTTTCCTTATGCCAGCTTCTGCTCAAGGGTCATGCCCATCACACAAGGCCATAGGACTGATGTGATACATTAATATGACCCTCCCATTTCCTCCTACTACCGATATCTTAGAAAACTAATGTCACATCCTTGCTTTTCCTTGAAAGCTCAGACAAGAGATTGACATACAGACAGCCATAACTAGCCTGCTACCCAATCTTGACAGTAAATAAATTTTAAAAACTCATCAAGGTCACTGCAGTTGAAGCTTGATGACAACATCCAAAATATTCCTTACGAAACAGAATGGCATCTGATAGATGAAAGAGAGAGGTCCATGTATGAACTAGTCACTCTGTGCTCTCTTTGTAATAAACAGAGGAAAGCAGGCATTTCTGGAGTGAAATTAATCTCATTCTGATTAGACATTTTAAACAAATCAGATGAATCGTATACTAAAATGTCTATTACTCTCCATTGGTTGTAAATACAGGCTGGGGTGGCTGTCTGAACACGTGGACATCTCAACTGTAGTGAGATGAATCCCACCCACAAACCTGGCTGCATACAGAATCAGGTACAGACTCCATGAAATAGCTATGTCATATAATGGGAGAGCACTAGCTCCAGCTGGTACTAATGTTCCCTGAGCTTCCCTGGGAAATCTCTCCCAATATTTCTGCGTCCAATATGGTGAACAGATACCAAGAGAAGATCTGACCTCTTGCAGTTTATTTCCTCCTCTACAAGGTTTTCCAGGTGGCTGAGCCCAAAGCAAATATTTATAGACCAAAATATTTCTCTTCTCCATGGGAGGGAAACAGTAAAATTGTAGATCGCAATTTGGTTTTGCAGAGAACTGGAAATAATGACAAAATGGTCATTAAAACTAAGCCTCTTTTTTTTTCTTTCTTTCTTTGCAGATGCAAATAAACTTTCCAAGGACAAATCTGAACCCATAAGTTTCTTTCTCATAAGATGGTTAGCAGGTGAGTAAGGTTGTTTCAGGAAATCTGCACTACCTCTACTACCACAAATACTTCTTGGGTTATTATCCACAGAATTTGGTAGCTCCCAAGAGTCCCTGTCACTGACTAGGACTTCACAAACTAAGATCTGCATAAACCCAGACAAAAAAGACCTACTTTCAAAAATGTTGATGTCTAAGACAATAGGCAAAAAGAGACAACTTCTCTACAGTAACTAAGGTTATTTGAGTTTTGTTGTCTAGAAAAAATACATTATAGCTACATTTATTTTAATAAATGAAATCAGGACACATTCCCAGGCACATCATCTCATGTTACTTAAAGAGCTAATACTTTTCTGGGTATGTTTCTGTTCCATGTCAACTGAGTTCTTCAAAAGTGATTTCTGGACACAGTTCAATTGGATAATTGTATGTGGTCATCCTGTTTTGGAGGAGCTGGTACATGGTACAGATGCGGACTTTTCCACATCAGTAATAAAAGCAGTTCTAAGTACATTTTATTTACTAGAAATGACATAGCCTTATATCAGTTCTTCCTCAAGTCATTTGCTAACTAAAATACACATTTTTTTTAGAATTGGAAGAGATTAAGAAGAGCCTGTCCAGGAGAATATCCATCATGGTTAGCATAGACATCTTCTTTCTCTTTCAGTACATGAATACTTTACTTGTATTACAAAACCACTCCCAAAAATCCCCAGCTTGCAATCTCACAAGGAGATGAGCCACGAACTTGCTAAATACTATTTTGCTGGCTGCAGCCCCTCCTGTTGAACACTATTTCCTCAGTGGTGCTGCCTGCCTCAAGGTGCAGCAGATTGCCATAATTCAGTTATTGGTCAGAAAGTCCTCTGAGGAATTAGTTTTTATCTGACTCGGAAGTTTGCAAGTCACTTTTCATTACCATTTCAAAATAAGTAAAGAGTGATTCAATAAACTTCAGGTTTTTTTGTTTGTTTGTTTGTTTGTTTTTCTTTTTATGTATTTTTTCAGTACAGGCTGCAAATAGTCTTGACATAGATCTGAAAAGCCTGCTTCTACCAGCAGATGAGGACAAAGGGTTATATTATGACTATTTTCCCTAGTAGTTCCAATTTAGTCATCTTTACTGTCATATTATCTAAGTGAATGATTAATTCAGTTCAGTGCCACCCACCACTGCCAGACACTTGCTTTCAAAAAAGTTCATAGAAAAGAAGTAATTGCAGTATGTAAATTAGATAGAAAACGTCCTGGTTTCCTCATAACATCTAGAGTATGTTGCATTTTTTCCAGGTATCTATCTAGAAGTTTGGAAGATTAGGAAAGTGGATTAATTTAAAAATAATAATTAAAAAAAAAAAAAACACCTTAGTTTGAGCTTAGTGTAGGCAGGACCTAACATTTATGTGTTCATTCTTTCTACCCAGTTTCTGAAATGATAGAAACTAAAGGATGCTTTCATAGTGTCTTTTCCAAGCAGAAAGATATAGAAAGAAGACTGTTCCTACTATGTACCTTTTATGTTCATGGGGGAGCACGAGGTCAAGGATGTCTGCTTAGCTGCAAGATACTTGTATTGGTGTTGGGAGAGCAAAGTATAAAGACAGAAGGAATAGAAGAAAATTAAATGTAAGATTCATCTCATCTAACTGACGATGAATCCATCTGAACTAGTGGTCCTCACTGATATTATAGATAGTGGAAAAGAAGAGAAAGAAAACTTTTAAAATTTGAAGGACTATTATTCTGCTTCTTAAGATTTTAAATCATGGGCTTGAAAAAAAAATAAATAAAACATACCCCGCAGCTCAACAAGCATTGGCAGGTGCCATGTCTGACTTCTGTTTAGATTTCAAACTGTGCTTTAACTGACACATAATGAAATAATGTATCTGTAAAAAGCTCTTTGATTTTATTTACCTTTCTGACAAGTGGGAATTCAGTGCTACTTACCACCCTGTAGGACAGTATTTGTATACAACATGTTGTGCAATTTCATTTGTTTTGATTTATGAGAGTTCTGAAATCAGAGTGCTTATATTGATAGCAGCAAGATATACAGTCACAAACAGTGATAAACAGTCATAAACAGTCCAAACTTACACCAAAGAAGAGGTGACATTAATTCCATCCAAAAAGTTTTATTTCATCTTGAACACCATCTTCAATCTCTCAAAGATCTTAGAGTAAGTAAAAACAATACGAGGAGAAAGGAATTGCAGTAGCCTTCATTTTAATCTTTCTTTTTTTGCTCCCAGTACAGTCTGAGCATATAGAAAATTGAATTTGACTTAATTAAAGATTGGAGCATTGGTGTTGCGCTATAATCATCAGGAAACCAGAAGCAATCTGCTCCCTACAGAATGGGGAGCTGGAAGCCAAAGGTGAAAACCATAGATGGGAGAAGGTGCCCAGATATCCTGAAGGGTTCCAGGGGCCAAGTGGGCCAAAGGGTACGAACAACCCCAGAGAACAACCCTGTGGCTATGCAGCACCAGGGATGAGGGCAATAGGGAGGCAGGCTCAGAGCTGGTGAGGGGAACCAGGGTCAAACATAGCCCCGAGATGGCCAGGCAAGGTCATGGGGATGGGGACATGCCATGGGGACAGGGATATTGTCCTGTGGGTGGGACTGGCAGGATGGGGAGTCCGTCCCTGCTGCAGCTTCGCTGGGGCAGGTACCGAGAGCCCCAGGGGCTGAAATGGGATCCTGGGCCATAAGTGGGGGAGAGAAGGTCTGGGGGAGAGGGGGAGGAGGGCAGGGACATTAAAGCTTGGCAGGACCCTCAAGACCCCAACAATAACTAAGTAACATAATGCCACTTCTGTTTATGAATAATTGCTCAAGTTTCGTGTCAGGTGTAGATTACATGAAATGCAAAAAATTACTAAACAGTTTTGTTTTTGTTTTTGTTTTATAGACATCTGGGTAGTTAACATATTATTCTTCTTTATTACTGATGATATATCATCCAGGAGACTGGATATTCCAAATCTGTAGAGATTTAAAGGTCAACATTTTCTAACCAGGAGGAGAGGAGGATAGTTCATTTAATATCACGCTATTTCTAAAATTGAGCTTTGATTGTTAAGCCTTCTAAGCCAAATTCTCAGGTTGAATAGAAAAATGATTACCCTTTTTTTTTTTTTTTCCTCACTCAGGCTTAAGCTGACAAAAAACAGAAAACTCAAAGTCTGAACTGACTCTGTTTTCTTAAAATATTTCCAAACATTTACCAGTGACATTTCTTTGTAAGGTTTCTTAATATTCTGGAACCATACTGACACCACAGTGCCATGCAAACAGGCACACAAGGGAGAACAGACTGGAAACATGAATTTGGGGTGTAGGACACAAGGCCATTGCTACCCCTCAGAGCACTTATACACCAGCGGCAGTAAGAAGTGAAGTTTAGAGGATCTATCCAGTAAAACCTGGGCAAACTCATCACTACTAAACCTCGCACTAATATGTTCAACTAGAACAAAGCAGAAAGTCACTTTTTGTGTAGCTATGGACAAGAGGATGGTGGTGTTAAGACATGTAGCACTGTTATGATAGTCTTAAGGAGTCCTGATGCTATTTCTGAGTTGTTGCTTCCTGGCTAGCAAAAATGATTTTCACTTCAGAACTTTCACATTTTCATAACATACAGTGATCTGATTCACTTGTTTAAAACCTCAAAGAGATAATGAAGGTTTTTGCCTTCAGCCAATCAACTGGGTTTGATCCATTCTCTTGCTGATTTTCAGTTGAATTAGGGATTACGGTACAGCTGTGATGTGCTGTTGAACAGAAACTGCCAAACACCTGAATACCACATTATTCCTCAAACTCTTCCCTAATTGATGCACGAAACACAAGCATTTGTATTCATGCTAACCCCTTTATCTAAGAACTAGGCATGTCACCACTTTTGAAGGTTCAGAGAGGTTTGGCATAAAAGGAGATTCTCTTTAGAAATAAATGGAGTGACAAATTAACTCTGCCTGAAGAACCCCTTGCCACACTGTAGACTGCTGAAGCCCCACCTCTTCAGGAACTGTAGACTGTTTCTTGTCCTTCACTTGATGTGATGATAATTATATACCTGTCACCTTACCTACTGCTTTTAGTATGGAACTTGCACAATTTCAGCAACAACCTACCACTTAGTTCTCTTCCACTTTTTAAAATAGTGCTGACTGGTAGTTTTTAATTAAGACTTGACAGTTGAAATTTGCATTCCAAAAGCCAGTTGAAGTTGCTGGAGTTGGATTGTGTCTTATTTTATAGTACAGAGCATTCTACTTGCACACAAGTCTATCAAGCAAGCATGTCCTTACTAGGACCTCACTAGTTCCTGGAGACACAGAATGCAAGAGTGTAAGGCTATTTGTCTGAGAGCATCATGAACTGGCATTTTAGGCTTTAAAGCTTAGTTAATGGAGTAAAAAGAAACATGCTGAGTGATTCCTGTAGCTCTAAGAGGAACATTGTTCTTGTCTGATTTGTTTTTCATTTATACTTGCCAGCTTACAAAAATTCCTGTGACCAGATTGACAAACTGCTAAGAGTCGTTTTCTTAGTTTGAGGAGTTAGAGAAGAAGTGAACCGGGGAAAGACAGAAAGAATGGATTTATACAACTTTTAAAGAGCCACAACATTTCTATTTATTTATTTATTTATTAAGAAGCTCTGATTCCTTCTAGAAGTTCATGGCACAATATCTACTTAACTAGACAAATTTTCTCCTCATCTCCATTGACTTCAGTACAGTTTTGTGCTTCACAGTGTTATAAGTCATCTCCGCATTAACTTCTACAAGATAAATCTTAAAATCTGCTTCTATTCATGTTTCTTTTGAAGAAATTAGGAACGTTATGCTTAAAGCTCAGCCTCCAGCATTTTAAAGACATTCTATAAAATTCCATTGATAATTAATCACTGCAGGGAGCTACAGAACCAAATACCTTGTTTTGCCTTTAAAATTAGGAATAGCACAAAATCACAATTATGATTGCAAAGAAATAGTTTACAAAGTCACCTTTTCTGTCTGCAGCCTGAATAACAAAGTTAAGTAGAACATTCATGATCAAACTCCTGGATTGAGAAATGTTCTGAGAAAAACTAGGAAGTTCATGACATGTATTTGTGAGAGTCCATCTCTCACCTTATTTCCTCTGGATTCACCTTTTTTATGCATTCTTTCATATGGGTGCTATGACACCTGAAACACATCAGTTGGAGTATAGCTGTTAGATTAGATCTGAGGTCACACATCCAAAACAGATATCAGCTACTGGCCATCTGTAAAAGGACTACCACTGACAGCCTAGAAAATATTACATACTCCATATCTCAATCTTTATTTGAATATTTCATATTCATTGTATCTTCGCATAAAAATCCACTCGAAATTCTACTGCGCTGTTTTTACAGCACTGGATAATGCTGTTTGGATTTGTTTCTTTTAAAAATCAAAAGAACAAAGAACAGTAGTCCAGTTTATGTCTGGTCACAGTAAGCAGATTTCACAGTGTAAAAGTGATATAAATAAAACAACCAAATAAAATTGCTCATTTTAATGTTTTGTTTGTTTGTTTGTTTGTTTTTACTTCCAGGGCCACTTCCTAGATTGGGAGTCTTGTTGACTTTCATTTCACTTGTACTTTATAATTCCCCTTGTCTTTCAAAGACTACCCTGTATTAAAATAAGACAGGTTAAATCAGTGGAATCCTTAACCCTGTAGCTGAAGGAACTGCTGAGAAACTAATAGCAAGATACAAGTTCTTCTCCATGGATGGACTTGTAAATGAAATGAAAGCAGAAGAAAACAAGGAAGAACATGGACAAAAGAACATTGCCAAAAATAAAACTGCATTGAGATGATCTCATATTAGACTCCAGAAAGTGAAGCAACCTACATAATCTAGCTGTTAAGTCAAAAATAAAAATGTTAAAAGGTTACGTGGTAGATAATACCCATCTTATCTGTTTATGAACTCTCTTCTGTTGTTAAGAGAATGAGTGGATCAGCTGGGAAATTCTGAGAAGGAGATCAATCCTTCTATATGGAGAACCTGAACATGCCGAAGAAAAGTGTTTTTTTTTTGCGTGTGTGTGGTTTGTTTTTTTTCCTACTACAAGGTATGAGTTATGGCAGGGAGAAACAGTGAAAGATGCATGCAGCACGGAGTGGTTAATCAGCTGTTCAAGATAGATGGAGAAGTGTCAGAGAGGAGAAAGAAGCAGACATATCTTGGCATCCATGGTGATAAAAATGCACTTTTCTAGAGACCAGAGGAGACTGAAATATTTACTGTAACTCAGAAAGCAAGTACCAACTGGTTAAGGTAGGCTTTTTTACACCCCTTTTTATATTTATTCTTTTGAGCTAATCATTTTGATCTTTGTATGAAAGGTTAAGTAAATATACCGCAATCAAACTAATATTGTATGTTTAAAAAATAATTTTGTCTTCATTGGGAGGCCTACTATGAAGGAAAACCTGTTCAGATGAGGCTATCTTAGAGACTTGGCTGACTTGGTTGCCACTACAATCTTCACAATGACTCTCATGCTGACTTAACACTCAGACCAGGTGACTGAATGGCAATAAAGTGCCCAACTTTGGTCATATCCCATCTAATGACAAGTCTTATTTGGCCTTGGAAACCTGAAAGTCTGATTTAAATCTCAAATGACCCCTGCTCTGGCCTCATAGCAAGGCTCTTTCAAGTGCACAAGGGTGAAAAAAAGGCACAGAAAATCTTCCCAAGCAGAAGTACAAGTAAACTCTGAAATGGAAGAAGGGGCTATAAAACCAAGTGCTTAAAATGCAAGCAGCACAGACGGCACAGAAGGCTGCAGTAAGCCAAGATGAATTAGCCTCCCCTGGCTTGTAAACGAAAAAGAAACGCCACCTTTCAAACAAATCCTTCTGTGCAACAGCACCAGCCTTTTCAGTATGAATGCTGCCAAAAGCTTTCTCTTGGAGAAGCCTTGAGCTCTTCGGGCCTTAAGCAGTAGCACCTCTCAGATGAGCTGATTCACATCATGCCTTTGTAATAGCAGAATTACTGGTACCAACAGAGTAAGCAGAGCAAGATGGTCATATGCTTTCTGAGAGTTCATGGTGAGATCAAATACCAATGCTTCAGACATTCAGCAAAATGAGACAGAGCTAAATAACATGCAGGAAAAGAGCTATGAGCCTGGCAATTACCAGCCTGGTCTTCTCCCCTAAGATTCTGGCAGTCGGACACACAATTCCTCCAGCTAAGCAGGTAAGACTTGACTGCCAGCTACAACACCCCAGCCGGATAATCTCTGTAGTTCTTCTGAAATCAAGACAGCAAACTTTGTAACAGTGACAAAGATTAGGATGTCTTCAATAAGCTATCTTGGTTGTAGAAAGCAAGCCTTTAAAATGGGAAGATTTAAGATATTTCTCATCAATCTTCTCAATACTAATAAATGTTCATCTGGGTTCTCAGTGTGTGTCCAGTAGCCCCTGCTATCCTTCCAATATATACCCTCATATTAAATAAATCATTGCCCATCTTGGCCACTGAGTCTAGGTGTTGGAAAGAACACATCTAATGGGAACAACACCAAGATCCCTTTTTGCAAATAACCAGTACTGTTAGTTGAAACTGAGCTGTCAGTTGAAATTGTTGCCTTAGATTTACAAAGATAAAAATGAGAGATTAAAAGGCTTCTGTGGAGATATTACATTTTAAATAATAAATATCTGCCTTTTTGTATGAGGCATAACATTCCTGGACTCCTGGGGTGTACCCATCTTTTGGAGGCACTGAGCACCTCAGGGTTAGGACTGGAGTGAGCTCTGCTGAGGTCTTTCTGAGAGGCTCTGATGAAAGCAAATCCTCTGAAAACCTGCAATGCAGTTGGCAGCTAATAGAATGCGACTAAAGAATATTTTTGAAGAAGGCTGAGCTGGTGAGATTACTCTTATGATCCCACAGTGTCTTAAACCCCTAGAAACCAAACAGTAAAGATCATAAGGAGCCATGTGGGTAATAAAAATAGTAAAAATGTTTGGGATGAGATTAGTAAAGCCAGAGTGGCTTAAACATATTTGCCTGGAGAGGAGGAGACTAAGGGAAGGGAGGATATTGAGATTATGGAGGTCATAGATACTAAACAGTTTCTCCTCTTCACTGTGTTCCATAGCACAAAAACAGGAGGAGAGAGGACTACATTGTCAGGGCTGTCCACACAGAAGAAACAGAAAAAATAAATACTATACGCAGCCTGCAGCCTCCTTCTGGAATTTACTGCCACCAAATATCATTAATTCAAGAACTGTGTCCAGATTTTTTAAGGCTGGATAAGTTAATGCATAATAATAGCATGCACTGTTATTCAAACCTGTGTAATAAAGTAGATAATAAAAGTTCATTTCAAGATGTAAACAATTCACCTGTTTTGGTCAGTAAAAGAGTATTCACCTATCCCTCCATGTTTCACATTATTCCCTAATACCTCAGGTATTTTATTAGAGTATATTACTTGGTAGAGCCAGGTGTTCATGATGGTCAGAAACACAACACAGATCTAGAAGGACCAAGAGTTTAATCTGGCATGACAGTTTCTAATAAACAGTGAATGATCTCTGGAGATGAAAGAAAAAGCACACAGTAGGAATCTTAGAGCTGACTTTTTAGATAAAACCTATACTGTAGTGAAAAAAAAAAAAGGCAAAAAAAAAAAGAAAAGCAGGTACAAGTGGGTGTAACTTCACTGAAGTCTATTGCCAGGTGCTGAGGATCTAACCTGTTATATTTCAAATACCATCATGGATTTTTATTCCCAGTGTATTCTTTACCTGTCGAACATTCATAATGGTGGGATACTTTATTTTGTAAATGTGACAATCAATGTCTTCTCCACGTTTTGTAGAGGATTAAAAGCAGGAGTTGGAGGCACCAGCATCACTGTCAGATTTCCCAACAAGTCAGTCAGGTATGGCAGGTACTGTCTATTGACATAGCTAAGCTTTTAAATTAATCCTCCACGTGAAATATTGAAAATGTTTGTAGCACTCGCAGTAGGTGTCATATCACGACTCAGTCTCAGGTTATAATTAAAGCTCATTATCTATCTGGGAAAGATTAATGCAGAAATTAAAAGTAATAAGAAAAGTAATAAATAAAATATACAAAACTCATCTTTTGACCTTCTAGTAAACTGGAAAAGTTTTGGCAAGTCTCATCATTAATAGGAATGCCTTTCTCATCAAAAAAGTTGTTTCTGTTAGTTTTAGAGATAACCTAAGTGCCAACACAGTTAAAGGGAGAGAATTACATTCATAAACCAGTTTTGCTTCTCAGTGGCAGCTGATGAAACTATTACAGTCTTTTATGGAAGAATATTGGTCTAAGATTTTATTCCAAAGCTAGCTGGGATACAGACCTTGGAGCAAGGGAGCAAGGGAGCGCCTTGAAGAATATTGATTGGAAAAACAGATACTAGAATTTCATGGGAAAAAAAAAAAAATGATGTACGAGAAGTCAAAAGCTTTCCTAAAATTTGTTTAAATTTAAAACAAAGGAAAAAAAATACTCGTTTAGTTCTTTTTAAAGTAAGAGCTGGGATATTTCCTTAAGACATATTTATTTTTGTAGCTTTTTTTTCCTTTCTAGTTTGATTTTGTTTCAGGAACTCAAGAGAAAATCTAAACTTTTTTTTTTTTTTTTTAATTTCAACAACTTAACAATTGCTTTTTTTTGGTGGTTTTTGAATTTTAAATTATAGAAAACTCAAATTCCTTTGGTGAAATTCAAAGGAATAAAAAATGGATATGAAAATTTTAGTCACTTTTGCAAAGTTTTTGTTTTTCATGGGAGAAATAATTTGATGAGGATTTGCTTGTCAGGTCTCCACAACACTTCCTGAGAAACATGCCATATTTATCAGAAACGTGCATATCTGAAAATTAAGGATAATTCCAATCCTTAGTTGTTCTGAGCGAGACAGGATAAGCATACTCCCTAAATCACAATATAGGAACAACCAGCCTGGAATCAAAAGGAGACGTGTTAGAATGCAGATGAGATCAATTTAACAATATATTGATCTCACTAGAGTTATTCTCAAGTAAAACAGCATTAATGAATGACGATTCACTTTTTCTTAGAGTCAACCTATTACTAGTAATAACAGGTATAGCTTGAGGTTTGGTAGTCTACTCTCACTATCTTGCTGTTTAAGTAAACAACAGTTACAGCTGCTTTGATAAGGATTCTTGAGAGGACCAAGCAGTGTGCTGGGAAATAAAATCATTTCACCCAAGGGAAACTACAGGCTCTTCTCTGCTACTACAGACACAGAAGGGGACTGATTTCACCCATGGAAGACTCTTCCTTTGTTTTCTCACAGACCAATTCAAGTGAAACCTGCTTCTAATCCTTAGGGAAAGCTGAGATCTCCTTAAGTGCATTAGCTATGGATAGTAACCTTTGGCTAATTCCCCATACACACATCTTGATTTCCTGCAGGATGGGTACAACTGTACTTCATTTAAACCTTTTTATTCTATCTCAGGGATTCCTAGGCAGCCATAGTAAAGGCTGCCAGGAAAATCCCAAATTCATCTAATTCATCTACCAGTTTACATGTTGACTTTAGACTTCCCTAATATTTTCTCCTTGCCCACAAGCAAGTCAAAATAGAAATCAGCTGAAGAAAGGAAGTCAAGGTATATTTAATAATATGAGTTAATAATGTTAGAAAAGAAGGGGGGGGGGGGGCGAAGAAAGAGAGAGAGAGAGAGAGAGGAAGGAAGGAAGGAAGGAAGGAAGGAAGGAAGGAAGGAAGGAAGGAAGGAAGGAAGGAAGGAAGGAAGGAAGGAAGGGAGGGAGGGAGGGAGGGAGGGAGAAAGGAAAGAAGGAAAGAAGGAAAGAAAGAGAGAAAGAGAGAAAGAGAGAAAGAAAGAAAGAGAGAAAGAGAGAAAGAGAGAGAGAGAGAGAAAGAAAGAAAGAAAGAAAGAAAGAAAGAAAGAAAGAAAGAAAGAAAGAAAGAAAAAGAGAAAGAAAGAAAGAAAGAAAGAAAGAAAGAAAGAAAGAAAGAAAGAAAGAAAGAAAGAAAGAAAGAAAGAAAGAAAGAAAGAAAGAAAGGAAAAGAAAGAAAGAAAGAAAGAAAGAAAGAAAGAAAGAAAGAAAGAAAGAAAGAAAGAAAGAAAGAAAGAAAGAAAGAAAGAAAGAAAGAAAGAAAGAAAGAAAGGAAGGAAAAGAAAGAAAGAAAGAAAGAAAGAAAGAAAGAAAGAAAGAAAGAAAGAAAGAAAGAGAAAGAAAGAAAGAAAGAAAGAGAAAGAAAGAAAGAAAGAAAGAAAGAAAGAAAGAAAGAAAGAAAGAAAGAAAGAAAGAAAGAAAGAAAGAAAGAAAGAAAGAAAAGAAGAAGGAAGGAAGGAAGGAAGGAAGGAAGGAAGGAAGGAAGGAAGGAAGGAAGGAAGGAAGGAAAAGAAAAGAAAAAGAAAGAAAGAAAGAAAGAAAGAAAGAAAGAAAGAAAGAAAGAAAGAAAGAAAGAAAGAGAAGGAAGGAAGGAAGGAAGGAAGGAAGGAAAAGAAAAGAAAGAAAGAAAGAAAGAAAGAAAGAAAGAAAGAAAGAAAGAAAGAAAGAAAGAAAGAAAGAAAGAACAAGAAAGAAAGAAAGAAAGAAAAGGAAAGAAAGAAAGGAAGGAAGAAGACAGTAGGAACCCCCCTAACACACCACGTATATAATTTGTTACTAACAAAATGTCAGGATGCTTCCTCAGCCACTCAGTTAAGATATTAAGCTCATCTCAATACGGTGGAGTCATCATCACTAGCAGCATTTGACAGCAAATCACCCAAGCTCCACTGATTTATAAAATAAACATAGTCAAGCAGTCCCTCAGTTAGGGTCTCCATTCACCTCCAGGCACACCAGCAAAATGGGCATGCAGACAAGAGCAGCCAGCCATGGAGAGGTCCTGGAGTGAGAGCAGGGAAGCATGTCTGTAAATACAAATTTGATCCACCCTGCCAGTTTATCACCTGCAGTGAGAATTAAGAGTCCAAATTATTCTGAAATCACTAAAAAAGAGTAGTGGATATGGGCATTGGCTTAGTCCAATCATTGGGTTTATCAGTCTAGACTTTCTCCTCTATGAAGCAAACTAGAGACTTTTTTTTTTCTGTTTCCCCTCATTGTTCATGTATCCAGCTAGCAACTACCACACTTCCTTCCAAACCAGAACCTGAGAAATGGATAAACCAATTTATTCCCTCAAACTGCTAAGACTTCCTCATGGTAAACACAAGCTAATAAATCCCACTGGGTGATGGGATTTACTCAACCCAAAAACAACACCTTAAAAAGACCCACCATTAAGACAGCTTTGCTGTCAATTCAATGCTGTGCTGTGAGGACTCTCTGGATGGGTTGTTGTGCCCTATAGTGGTCAATAGAGCATGGGGCCCTGGATGATACTAGATTAACATGAGTCAGGAATGCTGCCCTTGTATCTGTGAAAGCTAGCAACACTTTGAGTATATCAATACAAGTGTAGACATTGGACTGAAGGAAGTGATTATTTTTCTTTTATTCAGCACTCATTAGGCTACATCCAGAATACTCCATCCAGTTGTCAACAATACAGTACAAGAAAAATGTTTGCAATCTGGAGGAAATTCAGGGGAGGCTACAGAGATTGTGAAAGCTGGAGCAGTTGTCTTGCGAGCAGAGGCTGGAGCTGCTGTGTTTGGTCAGCCCAGAACTGAGAAGGTTTTGGGGGAACCTACCACCAGCCTTTCAGGACTGAAGAAGAGGTTACAGAGAAGATGGAGACAGGCAATATGTTCAGGTGAATGGCAGGAGAATGAAAAGCAAAGGTCATAAACTGGAGCAGGGGAGGATGTAGAGGGAAAAATCCATGTGAGGGAAATTATTCATTGGATGAAGTTGGTTGGAGAGGTTCCAGCCTTGGAGGTCTTCAGGACGTGACTGGACAAGGTTCTGAGCAACCTGCTCTGCAATGAGCAGGAACTTGACCTAGAGACCTCCTGAAGTTTTTCCAGCCTTAATCAATTGTATAATTCTATCAAAAACAGTCATCAAATCATGGCCTAGTGGGTAAGGCTCTATGTGTATGATGACTGGGCTCAGTGGTCAGTTCTGCCACAGATTTTTTCTGTTACCATAGCCAAGTTATTTAACCAAAGATCTTGAACAGCATTTAAGCATCCACGTCCTCTTGCCTTCCTCTCTTCAGTTGGAACTAGGTGCCTAAATAGGAGTTAGTAATCTATGTACATTTGTGGAACTATTTCTTTCTGTAGAACTGAGTTCAAAAGATAAACTACTCTGGAAGAGCATTTTGATGGTAAATTGATTGATACTTTTACTACAGTGATGGAAAAAGTCAAAGGATCTTGATAATAACATTAAAGTTCAATTAAGTGTTGCTATGCTGCAGGGCTGCTGATGGATGAATAAATCATACAGCCTATAATTAAAATGTAAAGAAAAGACCCAATTCTTCCATGTGTCTACATCACAGGTCATAGATCATCAAGAACAGCAAACACCCCCTACATCTTCCATATTTTGTATCTGTGCCACCCACCTATGACCTATTCCATCAGAATATGAGGAAAAAACTTTACTGTGAGGGTGATGGAGTGCTGAGACAGGTTGCCCAGAGAGGCTGTGGAGTCTCCTCCTCTGCAGATACTCAAAATCCTCCTGGGGGTGATCCTGTGCAACATGCTCTAGGTAACCCTGTTTGAGAGCAGGAGGGGTTGGACTGGGTGATCTCCAGAGGCCCCTTCCAACCTCAACCACTCTGTGATTCTGTGGTTCTGTGTTTCACAATGCAGTCAAATTAGTAGGTTGCTGCTTATCAGGAAGGCCTGATAAGACTGACTCCAGGAGAAAAGAAAACAATTCCTGAATTTCAGTTAAGACCAGCCAGCCAGCCCTTCCTGAAATCTGAGATGAGACATCAGCTCCCAATTGTGTGCTAGAAAGAGAAAAACACGGATGATAAAATGATGAAGCTGAGACCAGCAATGTGAAATATGCTCAACATTTTGAATTTTAGGTGGAACCCAAATTCCCAGTAGACACTGCAGTAATTGCTGTATTTAGTTTTGAATGTTGTTACTTTTCTTCTTCAGCTAGCTAACCTTGTTCAGCTGCGTGCACCTTTCATTGCACCAGGCAACAACGAAGCCCTAGCATCGTGAGACTGGGCAGGCAGAAGAGAGTACTTAAGATAGCATCTTCTCTGCAGTTCCCCAAGATGCCCCAGCCCCTGCTGCTCCTCCCTGGCACCTGCTGTGATTTCACAGTGAACACAGAAACTCTGTGTGGTTTCTTGTTGCTAAGGGAACTTGATGTCTGAATTATTTGTGCCTAACATACTGGATTCTCCATGAGTATTTATAGACCTAGAAGAGGATCTTTTTTTTTTAACACCAAAACTATGCTTCAGACAAGACAATTCTGAGCAAAAGTCACATAGCTAAAGTCTTACAATTGCATTCATTTATGTATTTGTTTTAAAACAAATCCCTCAGCTGTCGTCCCTACAGTAAAATGACTGATTAAGAAATATGGCAAATTGACAAGCCTTCACAGCAACTACAGAAAGAACTGGAGCTGCTAACAGACCAAGAGAGTCTTCCAGTGTAGCCACTCCTTTTTAAATTAGGGCACAGCTTCTTTTAATGCTGTGAGCTTAAAAGTTCCTTGGCACAGATTAAGTTGGCCGCCATGTTTATATGATTTTGCTAACTGGATATGAATGACAATTGTTCCTAAAGACAGGTGTCTAAATTTTTAATTCTAGCTTTATCTGTCACTGATACCTTTCATACAGTGTTAAGTCCTTTCCTGACTATTTGCCCATGCTATTGCGATCCCTTGCCTAAACATCCTTTCATACATGGAATATCATTTACTAAGGAAGAGTCAGTAGCACATTCTCATTTTATATCCTTTCTGCAAGTCTTCAGATAAACCAGAGCTTGGTTTTTCAAATTTTTTCAAATGCCTTGAGTTAACAGCTTAAACATCCTTAGCTCTTGTTAACTGCAAGCTGTTTGTTTTTTTTTGTTGTTTTTTTTTTTTTTTCTGACAGTGAGACCAGATGTTTTTGAACACATCTGTGAAGAATCAGCATTTGCCTGTGAATTCTGCACACACAACAACTTATTTCACAAAGCCATCTCAGCTGAATTTCCTAGAAAAGTAGCCTGTAAAACAGATGAACACATATATCTTCTCAGGTGTGATGTCTTCTTTGGCAGGAGGAACAGGCTCTTCTCAACAATAAGGTAAGATACTGACGGAACTAAAGACTGTCAATCTTTTATTCTGATTCTAGTTACAGTAGTAAATTTTTTCACGGTATTTTCGTAAGAGCCATGTTAAAACAAAAAGGAACATTTTTATTTAGATCAATATGTGCAATCTTAATTCCGTTTAATTTATCCATTTGGTTTACTGCATGTTCTTACATATAAACAACGACATAAAAAGAGAAGGACACAAGGAGAGCAGAACATGGGAGCATGTGGCTGGCATTTGGATGGGAAATATCTGAGTTTACTTTAGTGTAAGTAACTTCAAATGTTAAAATTGGGTTATTTTTCATGCTATGGGGAAAAAGTAACAAACATAAAGACAAGTCCGTCTGCAGAGTTTTATTCAGTCAGAGACAGTCTGCAGACAGTATCACCCCAAATTAAAAGGCATCATCTCTGTGCTTTAAGCTTGGAGATCAAAGCTGGATAAAAAGCAGCACAGGCAACTATGTCTAGAATTAGATTTCTCTCACACTTTACTTTATGAGACTGTTTTTTGTTGTCTTCTAACTGCCAAATTTTAACACTCCAGGCTTAAGTCTCCTTGCTAAGGTTGTGCCACAGCTTAGTATCCAAATAGAAATGATCCCCATGTTTAAAAGAAAAAATGTTTGTTGTTGTTGTTATTGTTGTTGTTTTAATCCTGCAGCCATTTCACTAAATTCTAGAACTTTGTCTCTTTGACTTAATGTATTAAGAATGTGAAATTTGACAGAGAGGGGATGGCAAAAATCCTATCATCAGAGATACACTTTTTGCTTCTGCTATTTAAAATAAGAAGCAGGAAACCGACAAGTAAACCACCCAAGAGTTTCAGTCTCCAAAAATGTTCCAAATTGGGTTTTGTTTCAGTCTGGCAGCAGCATTCTTTGCAGATTGCAGTTCCCATGACCGTCTTCGCACCACTCTCAGCTCCCTCCTGCCATTAGAAGTTCCACATGCTGGGCACTACCCTCATGAAAGATCCAAACAAGAGCTTTTCAAGCAGTCATTCATCTCCTCAGCAGTATGCTATTTTAACACAATGCTTTCTAAAGGAAATTAAGGAACTGCATGAAGTATATGCATATTAGTAAATGTTAGGGCTGTGAATTAAAAGACTTAAAATTTAGGAGGTTCTAGAATTAATACTGCCTTCGCAAATATTCATTCAACCCCAATGTGCAAATGTATCTTGATGCGTGATTATTCAGTCATGGCTTCTTGGAACAGTATTCATCTCATTTCATGTTAAATGCCTAAAAATAACATTGTCAAATTGAAGCATATTATTTTAATGAACAGCAAGAAACTGGTACCATCATGAGCAGCTCATCCCATACCAAAATAGAGATTTAAGGTATTGCTTAGAATTAAAAGGGAATTTAGACGTTGCTAAGGAGCATTGAATCTTCGTAAATTATGGATCTTTCTCTTTGGTTGTAAACACAGGAAAGAGTGGGAATCTAATCCCAATCTGCCAAGATTATTCTTCTTATGGAAGAAAAAGACTTCCACCATTCTCTCCAGGGCAAGCACTTTTGCATTTCAGTGGCCATCTGAAGCTGGAAACTTCAGACTAGGCAGGGAGAATCTTTGTAAATGCAGTTGCTTGTAGGATTAATTAAAGCAGGTGGAGTAACTTTCTTTTTGGGACCCTGGGTCAGTTCAGGGCCTAACCCAAAACATGGGAAGGATTTAGGCTTACTGGAAGATACCTCCAGTCATTACTGGTTATGCAAACTAAATCCCTGTTAGTTACCTCTGGGAATTCAATCTTTTTTTCCACCACATTATTCTTAAGCTTTTCTTCCTGTATTTCTTACAGGAAATACAGGAAAACATTTCTTACAGGAAATACATTTCTTACAGAAATACAGGATTTTTTTAGAATTGAATTGCAATCTCCTCCTACTTTTGAAAGAGCAATGCCTCTTGCTTTGCAGGGATATAGAGGAAATGCTAATCTGGATGCAAATGTCTGTGTATCTCAATAGAAATTCATCCCACAGGACCAAACACCTGCAAACTTTACTGAATGATTCCTGAATGTGATTTATTTTGAAACCTTGATCTTAGCATGCAACACTGAAATAGCTAGTGAAGGAGTGTAGGCTCTGGAGAGTCTGAGATGTCTGTACCAGCCAGCTGGTGAAGGACAGAAAATAAAATGTGTTGAGCCTGAACTTGACAGAGTGATTTAAGGAACTCTGCTATTTTTCTAATGACCTCTGAACATCCTAAATCCCTTTTCTGGAGCCTGTGTATCTCATAGTACTCTTTACAGCTACACTAAGAATTTCCTCTCAGGGATAAATGAAATCAAGTAGACAAAAGGAGCATTTCAAAGGCTGTTTTTTGCATGTGCAGGGTGAAGTGAAGAGGTCAGGTCAAACTTTTGCTATGTCTAAGAATTTTAAGATGTTAACACACCATTTTTACTGCAATACTCTCTACTCTCTACATATGAGAATGAGTAAAGTCATAGAAAGACTGTTTTGTGTCTTCTTCTATTGCATGAAAGAAAAGCATATGTTCTTCTGTTTAAATATATGGATTTCACATGTTATAGATATGCATCTCTGGCAGTTTTGAAAAGAGATTTCCCATTTGTCTACATTGTATGTGTCTCTTTTTCTTCCTTTCTGCTTTGAAGGCAATAATAAAAAACTTATTTTCTTTGGAAAGGAGAACCTTAATATGTGTCTGTCACTGCATAAACAAATCTCACTGTTTTGTAATCGTGTCATGGAAACTAAACCAAGTCTTTTATTTCATCGCTATGTTAAGTGCAAAAACTCACATTTTAGCAGTTTGCCTCTTTCACACAAACATTCTTCCAAGGTGGGATTAGATGTTGTCTGAGTCTATACAGAACCTTAGAATCATAGAATATCTGTATTAATAAACTGACTAGGACCTATGCATGAAATCAAGCCTTTGTACATAATTGTCCAATGATAATTCAGATCCAAAAATAGATTCTTAGCACAGTCCATGGCACAGTTTTGGTCAGGATCAATGTATCACTTTCCCAGATAATTGCCTACCTCTTTCCAACACACCTTCCTATCAGCCAGTCTAGCGGTATGACAGGTCAGCTATCTTCCTTGAATCTCAACAGGTTCTCTTTCCAACGAGCCTGGCATTTTGGAGGTAGCATAGAAATCCCAGGGTTTTACATTTTAGTCCCAATTGTATCACATACTCAGTGCATGCCAAAAGCCATCGGGAAGATGCTGTGAGAGGTTCCTGATTACATGTCGAAGGGGGTAAAATTGTCATTTACCACAAGAGGAACTGGACAATGGGCCAAATTCTTGCCTTGGGACTTACTATGGATTTGGGTATTTATACCCTAAGCAGCCAAGAGTGATTTAATTCGATCAACAAATCTGCCAGCATGAGTTCACTACAGCCACAGTGAACTCTCCAGAGCATTTGGGATACCATGTACCCAAACACACCCTTGAGCTGATGCTCTGGAGCAGGCTGGTTCATCCTTCAGAATGTTGGAGTCACCTTTGTGGATAAAGGACAAGAGCTGCAGAACTTGAATATAGGCTGGAAACTGCTCTTTAAGTGTAGCAGGTTCTTTGGAGCAATTTTAAAAAGTAATAATAAGCAATAAAGAACTACCAGGCTCAACTATTTCAATGTGTGATTTTGAAGTAGTGGCATGCACCTCGCTTCTATAAGGCTTCGTTTACCTGGACCTTTGATTGCTATGGGGGGAAAATTCAACAAAGGAAAATTGTATTCCAAGCATATGAAACACTGAGGGACTAATGTACTGACAGGGAGCTCTAGTTCTCTTTAGCTTTGGCAATGTGACATATAAAGAGCTGAGGCTGAAAAGGAGCTGAGAAATATTCTTAAGGGGAAATGTTTTTCACAGACCCCTGTCTCTCTTGGCACAGAAACAATATATTCTAATTACAGAAAGTATGTAAGAATGGTCACACTTTAATGCAGGGATTGAAAGAGGCTAAAGAAACTCGTGTGGAAACTGTTCTGGGTTTCTCCCAGGCCCTGCAGAGCATAAGTGTTCCATTTCATTTCCAAATTTAATTCATGACATTGCTTTTGGTTTTTGCATAGAATCTGTGAAGAAAAAAAAAAAACAAAAAACCTCTGCTCAGCTCTGATAGTCAAAAATATCCCATACAACAAATACTCCAGGAGAATATATTCATCTCTCTGATGGATGCATTCATCTGTTTTTCAGGCATCTTGTTGCATTTTTCTCTTCTATTTTTTTTCTTACTCAAACTAGCCTTAGAAGTTCAATCTTAGAAATCATACAAGATTTTAATGAAGCTTGACGAGGTGCTGAGAATTGCTACTGGGAACAAGCAAAGGGTCAGTGTCCTTTCACAATGAACATGAGGATCAGAATTGCTTCAGTAGTAACTTTTTCAGACCTAGTTGGGGCTTTTTAAAGTATTCCACCTGTGACATGCTTTTTATTGAGATGAAAATAAATACATCTAACAAATAAGCCTTTAAAAATGTAAAGTAGGGGAAATATTGAAGCTGTGTATATTCACCACACTTAGGCATTTTATTGACATGACAGTCAGCAGACTTTTCACTTGAACTTCTCACTGGAAAGGTGACATTGAGAATCGCTGAATGAACAACGAATTTTTCCTGTGCAGCCCAATTACAGGAACACCTGTGCTAAATCATTCTGTGCTGATTCACTGCGACCATTCATAAAGCTCAAGAGCCCTCAAAATGTCTCTTTTCTCATCTGTAGTGAGGCAGCGATGGTGGGCAAGTGGCTTCAGCATGAAACAAGAAAAATTGCTTGTTCAGATCATCCTAAAAGGGCTTTATTTTATTTAATTTTCATGGCATCATTTGCCAAGAACACCTGGGGTACTCCACTTGTCTCTCATATATAATTTATATTTGCGTCAATTTTTAACACCCTTGAAAGAGGACAAGAGCTGCTACTGGCATAATTGTAGGTCATAGTTCCAAGTCAGTCTGAATGGTGATGGTGCTCCCACACCAGAACAAATCCTTCTTTCTCCTATTGCTGTTTTCTAAAGAAACTTCCTCTGGATTTGCACTCATACCATGCAGCTCTGAGCTTCCATGTACAACAGTAAATGTCTTTTCTCAGCCAGCTGATTTGTAAAGGCCTATATGCAAACAGAGAATGTGAACTCTGACGAATCGCTTATGCCTCATAACACACCTGTACTGCAACCATCCCAGAACAGAGACTTTTATACACCTCATGATGGAAAGAACATGGCCTCACACTTCTGTCTGTTAAAGTAGTGGCTTTCAACTATTTTTTTCCACTTTGTAAAATCCTCAGAATTTTCCAATATAGTAAATTTATGCTGACATTAGTTTTTTAAACTATTTTTCATAACTTCCTTGGAATTAACATACACACCTCCTGTAAATCAGAAACTGAAAACTACCATTTCATTGTACTCCAAAATACTTTTTTTTTTTCTCACTCCAGAAGGAATCTGAAGTTTTCTGCAGAGAACATTATAGTAAAACAGGGATTTAGCTTTCATATGACTGTGCTATGCTCCACACTGTTCCTAGGCATTCATAGAAATTAAAAAGTAAAACATGATTCTGAGGCAGCCTCCTTTTTGTTTACTTCATGTTACTTGATCAGGTAAAGTTTTGTCTGTAACAATAGATATTGCCACCCCATATCACAGGACAAGTAGTACAGAAGTATATTTATGTCACTTACATGTTGAGTTCAAGTGAACAAGAAATGTACAGCACAACACTGAATTTGGCCCAGCTCTTGCCTATGTTTTAAAAATACTTATTATTTTGCTGTTGGTTTTCAGTCGAAGGTTCTCAAATAAGGAAAGAACAATATCATAACCTGATGGGCTAGTATATTTACAGCAGCTCCTCAGAGACCACAAAGCACATTTGAACCATTTCAGATGACACTGCAAAGCACAGAGCAAACACATGGCACAGTTTCAGCTACATGGCTGGTAAAAGGGTTTCCTGAAGCAAACTAACACGAGAAAGAATCACAGAATCATTTAGGTTTGAAGGGACTGTCATCTCTCCCCATCTAGTCCACCCCTCTGCCCAGGGGGGTCAACTGCATCAAGTGTCCCAAGACTATGTCCACTCAGGTTTTGACTGTCTCCACAGATGAAGACCACAACTTCTCAGGGCAACCTTTTCCAGTGTTTCACCACCCTCACAGTAAAAACATGTTTTCTTGTATTCTGATAGAGCTTCCTATTTTTGGAATTTGTGCCCATTACCTCATCTTATCAGTAGATATGACTGACAAAAATCTGTATCCTTCTTCATTCCCCCTATCAGGTATTTATATGCATTGATAAGATTCACCTGAGCTTTCTCTTCTCCATGCTGAACACATCCAACACCTCCTCATATGAAAGATGCTCCAGTCCCATATCATCTTTATGGACCTATGCTGGGCACACTTCAGAGAGTCTTCATCTCTCTTGTGCTTCTTGCTCTCTGAGGAGCCCAGAACTGGACACAGCACTACAGCTGTGTCTCCAGAGGGCTGAGCAAAGAAGGATCACCTCCCTTGGCCTTCTGACTACCCAGTGCAGCCCATGAAGCTGTTGATGTTGTTTGGTACAAATATACACTGCTGGCTCGTGTTGTCCACTGGGACCCCAAGGATGTTCTCTGCAAAACTGCTTCCCAGCTACTCAGGGCATTTCTCCATCCTGTCTGGTCCCTCTGAATGTCAGAACACCCATGTGGTGTATCAGCCACTCCTTTCAGTTTTGTACCATCTGCAGAGAGTCCACTTCTCATCTTCCAGGTACTACTCAACCTCCTAGAATACTACAAGGTATTAAGTGGTATAAATGCTTTTTAAGCATACTGCAAGCTAACCTACAGCCTGCTGTTAGGTCCTATCCTTGCTCCAAGTTCAGAATCCTCTAGATGTAACCTTTATTTATTTATTTATTCACAAATCTGATGCATTGTAAGAAATAGGGACATCTAGAAATGGAAATCCTGGTCCCAATAAAAACTGTGCCAAAATTCCTGTTATGTTCTGCAGTTTAGTGTCGAACTATCACACCTCATTAAAGGAATTATTTTTTTTCTTGTTATATTACACCTATCATTGTGGGATCTCAAGTGTCTAACCTGAGTAAGAAAAAAATAATTATGAAACTGTTTTTCAGAGCAGTGAACTCAAAACAAAAGGTCTGAAAGTTTTTAAGAGCCTGAGAGTAGAAACAGAATTTCTGTCTTCTGCCTATAGGGAAACAAGAATTCAAAATTCCATGGTATGCTTTGAAAAAAAATATTTAGGGTAAGACATGTATTATTTGACTTTAGCCATCAACAGTTCAGTGATGATAACCAAAATTAGTCTAGGTGATCAGACTACTGTCAAATAAAGTGACAGATGTGTTTATTGGTTGGTCTTCCTGAATCACCACTGAATCACCATATTGATCTGTTAGATGCTAGACACTCTATTTAAGCTAAGCCATAAAACACAGCCAGTGATCTTTTAAGCAAGATGAAAGTCCTGTGTCCTTTTCAGAAGAGGAGTAGTGAAGTTTCACATGAGAAGTAGTGAAGGCCCCAGTGGTTTGTTTTGTTTCCAACTGAATAACTGCTTATTAGATGCTATCTTTTCACGCACTAGTAAAGATATTGCTTGCTTAACATTGATGTGCTTTTGTTACAGGCTGCTACACTTCAAGATTAGGCTTCTTCACCGCGTATGTCCTGCAGTAAAGTCTGGGATCCAAGAGAAGACAGAAAATGGCAGAATCAAAAGGCGTTTCTTTTTAATATTCCACTGGAGGAAGAAACATTGAGTGGTTCCCTTGGGAGACCATCTCCCAGACCCACTGATCTCTGAGGTCTATATCACTGAGGTCTTGATTAATTACATTTTGTAGGATCTCTATTTCCTTCCCAGCTCCTCCAGAAGCAGAGCTGTAGTTGGATACATTCCCATTGCAGGCCCTAGTGACATCTGCATCAATTAGTAGTGCTTTTGCAAGTATTAACTCTGGCATGAACTTTGAAATTTTAGGAATCTGTTGTGCCTACGGGGAAATCAAAGACCAACCTTCTCCAACATAATGTCTGTTCATCCCCTCCATCAAAATCCTATTGCTTCTTGACTGCCTCTATACAGGAAGGGGAGTATCTGGGAGGTGACAGTAATATTATGAAGATTGTCAAGAGAAATTTTATACTTTCATTTCTCCTTTCTCCTTCCTGGAGTTGGTTAATGGTAAGGAGTGGATTTTGCAAGGTTTGTTCCAGGATTTATGGCTGAAAGGAATTCTCCCAGAAATGTCACTCACAGTTGTTAATACCTGCATTCTCCCTTGTATGAAAAGATATAAAATTAATATAGGTTTTAGCCATATCCAAAATGTGTTCATCCAATATTTAAGCTTTCAAAGTGATTATAAGGTTGGATGGGGTGTTCTTTGGTTTTTGGCTCTAGAAATCTGAAATACTGCCATATAATTTGCGAAAGAAAATCAGACGTTCTTATATATAAACCTCAGGTCAATGTCTGTCTTTGAATAATATATCAAGGCTTTCAGAATAAAATCTCTTAATAATTTAATCATCAGCTCAGAATCTTTCATTGTGGATATCTGCCAAAAAAAACATAAGGGCAAGATGGAAGTTCAGATACACCTTTCTACCCACTGATATTAAAGCCACCTAAATGGACGTAAACCGCAGTTAGCGAGATTCCTATTGCAGCTCTGGTCTGGTGGCATTTTAACACACAGGAGTCTGCTAATCAGAAGGAAAAAAATAACAACAATAAAAACAAACAAACAACAACAACATCAAAAAAACAGTGAACAAATCTCTGACCTGGGAATCAGAAAATCTGTGCTTTATTCCCAGTCCCGTCACTGGCCTACTGTCTAACTTTCAACAGTTCCTGTTTTCCTCCTTTCCTCTTATACAATTTCTTTATTTACATGGTAGAACAGAATCCAAGAGGGCACTTCTGTGCCTATGGCCAGGGACTGCTTTCTCAGCTGATTTTATTATGTCTATTGTAAAATTAACATGCAGCCCTAGGAAAGGGGACCAGGCAACTGATCAGTGGAGTACAGGATCCTTCTTCAGCTCCATCTCCTGCTCTGGTTGCATGAGTTTTATGTTGCTGGCTACATGGTCATTCAGTTTCAATGGAGGATTAAAGAAAAAAGATTACTTCCTGTTTCTTCCCTCTACCAGATCCACTTCAGGCACACTCCAAGGTTATTACAGAAGAGTAAGTAACATCAGTCTACCAGCCACTTGCTAATTTCAGCTAACTACTAACAAATACACAACTATGCCAAGCACCATTTTCAGGCTCTGTGACTCAATTATACTTAACAACACATAAAATGTGTCATGTTTTACTTTTTTTTTTTTTTTTTTAAAAAAAAGGCGTGGTTTGGACATCTCATTTAATGCACTTTCTTTTTAGTATTTCCTATTGTCTCATAGAATTATCCAACATGCTCTCGTCGCTGTCCCCTTCCACCATCCATCACCACAATTCTGTTGAAGGGGTAGACTGTAAACAAAACAAGTGTATGGCGCAATCCCATCAACCATTAGAGCAGGACATCTAAGATAGCAGTGAGCTGGATCGTTCTGCAAGATCAAGCCACTTATGGCAGCTTCACTGCTAAAGAAAATTAACCTCATGATTGCACTTTAAGTCACAGAGGTAACTGGGTGCACAGCTTCTGGAAAAATTGTCACCAAGAAGCCACAGGAGGCAAGGGAATCAGATGACCCATGTAACTTCACAAAAGGGAAGAATTTTTTCTCAAATAGAAGTTCAGTGCTCTGCTGTATGCAAATCACGGACTATGGCCATATATATATATATATATATTTAAATTTATATTCTTATCTTTTTTGTTTGTTTGTTTGTTTGTTTTGTTTTGTTTTGTTTTGTTTTGTTTTGAACTTAGGATAACACATTTAAAAAAGAACTTATTCAATACCGAATTGAGATGTTTTATCACAGATTCAAATATTTAACTTCTTTTGGAATGAAAGTCTGAAGCAAAATACTTCATCTGGAATCAAAAAGATTTAGAATTATCTAAATGGCTTTTACTGCTTTTTATATCTGAAGCTGCTAAAACTGAGACTACTAAGCAAAATATTTTATGGTTGACAAAGCTTCATCGTTTTCTTTTTCTTTCTTTTTCTTTTTTTTTCTTGAAAATTGGTTTCAGTTAATAGAAAGTGGCTAGTTTTATTAGGACTGCACACAGCTATCAATGTTTATTTGCACATACCTGAGAAAAAATTGATTCCCATTACTTTGGTATATATCTGAAATTTGTGGGTAATGTGGAAGCAGTAAAAAATTATTTGAGAGCTTTCACTCAACAGGCACAGAGGCTCCTCTGTGTCTTCAGATATTGTTAACTTGCTTCTTGTAGGATGTGTAAGAACAACTCAACCAGTTCCAAAATAAGCCTTCTTTGTTCAGGGGCCACTGCATCCTGTCAGGTTGACAGGATCTCAGCTTTATCCTTCAAAAATGAAGCTAAAGAGGCAGCTACTCCTTAAAGCTACTCTGTTCCAGCAAGGAGAGTGCCGACAGTTCAGTTCCCAGGGCTGTTTCCTGCTGTTCTCCAGGTGGCTCCCACCCAGCTCAGCAAGGCCTGGCAAGAGCACTGCAAGGTCTGTCAGCAAAATGGAAAGCAATAAATAATTGCTCAGTTCGAGTCATACTAAAAGACAGAAGGAATTACAGGAGTCTGTTTCTAGCGGTGGTCAGTAGCATCTTCAATTTTTTCCCATATTGAATAGCAGTTTGTTTATTTTATTTATTTATTTATTTATTTATTTTTAACATATATATTAAAATCAGTAGTTACAGGTAGATTTTGAAAAGGTAATAACTGAACAGTTTGTGACAAAAAGGCTGAGCCCTCCAAAGCCCCTCAAACATTGTAACAAATTTTCCAATGCTGGAACTGTTGAGAGATGCCCCCTTCATTTGTACTTGATTAAATCTATACAGGAGTAACATGAAAAGAGCAAATAATGGTTGACGGAGAACAAATGCATTAAAAAAACTTTCACACAACTATACATAGAAGTACCTTTGTAGACCAGAGGGATTAATCCACAGATGGTAAATTGTCTGACGTATACAAGCTAACGAGGGTTTTCAAATGTCAATTATTATATGAAATAATTTCCTATTTAATGCAATATTCTGCCCATGAACTTTGTCTTATATTATTATTTGTTAGATGGCTACTGTCAGCTCCAGGGCTAAAGTACTTCCGAGAATGAAGAGTGCCATTTACAACTGCTGATTTAAAGAGCGAAAATAAAATTAGAATCTGACATGACTTCACTTGTTCAGGTGAAGTCACAAATCGGCCCTAGAGGCAGATACTCTAGAACAAAATTGACCAACAGAAAATATTACTGAGCTGCTCTTTGATCATAATTTCGCCACAGCCAGTCCTGTAAACACTGCGCGCACAGATGGCAAAGTGTGTGTCAGCTGCAAGTGCTGCCTGCAAGCTATTGGAAACACTCATTTTCTCATTTCTCCCTCTACCCTGGTGCAACTCCACTGCTGTAAAGCTAAGGCAGGCCTGCAGGAGAGGAACCAAATTCACAACAGGAAGCCTGGGGAGTTTTGGTCTGTAACCGTGGAGTGGGAGAGTGCTTGCTGCATCTTAAAATCCGGGTCAAGACAGGGAATTATTTCCATTTTCACTTGTAAAGAGGCTATTTCCTTGGGAAAAGGCAGATTGGACAAAGACATTTCAAGACACAGCTGCAGTGGAGCATCAGACCACAAGTTCCCAGGGGCACTAAAGATAGATACTTTGGGGAATCCCAGAGGAGAAAAGGCAACCCTGGGAGACCGGTGCTGCTAAGAGCTGCTGTAAAGGTGAACCATGACCTAGTATCTGTTACGAGGCTTTTCTGCTGGTCATATAGGTGGTGAGCAGTCTTGTTGCTGTTTATGCTTCCCCACTCCCCTTAGGAAAGAGAAGAAATACTTCTTATTTACTTTCAATTTGAGATATCTGACCTCAAATGGTCAAAGCACCCTTCAAAAGTCAAAGCAGTCACTCGCTGTCAATAATGCTCTTCCCTTTCATCCTACATGAAAAAAAGAGCATGGACTGCTTGTCCTGAAGCCTTACATAAATAAGCAGTGCTGGCACTGCAGCACCGCAGCATGGTTAAAAGGACTTCATAGTATGACATACAAGCAGTAACAGGCCATAATCTTATTCAGCATAGAATGTGTGAATAATGGCAGCAAAACGTCTATGAATCCAATCAAAATTAGCCTAGAGACAGCAGTCTGTTATCTGCTTGCCTCTAAATCTACTCTGAACAGGGAATAAATTGCTGTTGTAACTGTACCATATTTATTTTTTATTTTATTTTTTGCCATTTTTTGTTAAATCTTGCTTTTCACGAAGGAACAGGTTGACTGTTCAAGATGAAACAAGTTCGCAGTATGTGTTGCTAAATATATTGTGTAAACTGACAGTCAAAGCTGCCTCTGTAGAAAGGTAAATGCACCTTGGCACAAGCAGCAATGCCAAATCTCATCTGAGGAACCAACGAAACAACTGACCAGAGGCAGAGAGCAAATTTCGAAAGGAAACCTGGTTGCCTGTGAAATGCCCTTTCACACCACCATATGAGCTGCTTAGAGGAAAACAAATAGATCATCAGGGTGCTTCCCACACAGTTTTATTTGCTAGGCAATGTGTAAGCATTATGTTGGACACTGCACCCCCACAATCAAGCTTGTGCTCCATTATTTGGCTGCCATTGACTGGCCTGAGCTAATCAGCCACTGAACTGTAAGTGTAAGACTGCACTTGGCCTCTGCACAAAAGGAAGTTAAAAAATTGGCATGTGGTCAGGTGAGAGCCCTGCTATGGCATTTTGAAGTGGACAAGAACAAGATTAATTCTGATGCAACCCTACACAGTCCTAACTGCTGTCACCTCTCATCATTCTTGTCTAGCAACATCCTTTTTCTGCATTTTTCCAATGTGTCTGTATTTAGGGTATGTTACCTTCTTTTAAAGCTAGCATTTTTCTTTACTAAGGTGTTTTCAGGCATGAAAGGAAGGAGATGGAGCAAAGGGAATTCCCAGACTTGCCACTATTAAACAGAATCTATTATCTTTGGCTCAGTTTCTTGTTTTAGTGAGATTGTTCTTCTCAACAATGCATCCATAAATGAGACAGCTATACAAATAGGACAGCACATTGCACTTCTGAGACCAAAATGAGCAGCAGAAGGGGAGTTATCTCAGCCTGGAGAGGGTTTTTTTCCTGGGAGGAGGGTGGGGGGAGATCACACATTTCAGTATCTAGATATTACATGGAGATTTTTTGCAAAATGCCTTTCCACATGCTACAGCTCAGCTCATCCTTTACTGCAATGTGCTAGCAACAAACCTAACTGCTTTCAGCAAGAGTGGAGCTTATGCTGATGCAAACTTTTCAGATTCACTCATTAATCTAGCATCTGGAAGCCTGTTAATCAGAGCTACAAGGTTACTTTAACTCACCCAGTGGCTTACACTCCTCATCAAGACTTACCATTTTGTGCAACTATTAGTTACTGGCTGTGTTACACTGAGAAAGAAGCTGAAATTTGTCACTGATTGCGCTCTCAGCAGTCATTCAGTTATAAAGCAATGCACCTGGAAATAAGGAAATCACTTGTCTGAAGTGCAACACAATGGATGTACCAAGTCACCTATTATGGCTTCCTTCAGTCTCACTTGTGCTTAATTTTTAAGGTTATTGAACAGGCCATTGGAGACAGCATTTACACTAATTTTAAAAATCTTTAGAGTCTTCATCTTGAATGCCAGCAGGCTCATTTCATAAGAATGTACTGAGATCACCTATAATCTCCTGAGAATGGACAAAAAACAGGCATTTATGTTCATTCTTCTAAAGCTACCTTTGGTATCAACTTTGTTATCATTTAGGTAGAGGTTAATCAAACCTAAAATGGCAGACTAAAGGTTGTTATAGGATATTATTCTAGTATGATATATAAGACTGTTGAAAGAAGCAATGAAAAGTTGTACACTGATTTTTCCAGGGCCAAAATGAAATTAGGATTTGTGGGCTAATCTAAAGAAGACAGAGAATTTGAGTACTGTGAGAGGGAAATTTCCCCTGAAAACATTTCCCAGATGCACTGGGGCTTTTTAAAATACATATATATATTTTTTTCTTTTGGCTTAGTAGACATTCAGTCATGTCCTGATACAATGGTTTCAGGGATACTTTCAGACACCTTGCTGCCTAAGGATACAAATGGACTTGGAAAACACCATAATTTCTTTACTTTTATGCCGATTACGGACAAATACTTTAGACAATGGGGAAATTATGCTCCTAAATCTAACCAATTAGTACCACAAAATGTATTGTTCTGAGAAAACCCTAGCACTGCCAAGAAAAAATAAATAAATAAATAAATAAATAAAAAATGGGGAGGGCAGGAAATATAATGAAACACATTTTTGTAAATCTTTCTTAATCCCCCGCCCCCAAATTTAATCCCAATCCACAGCCATTCCTAAAGCAAGGTGAGTATTTTCTGAAACAAATGTTTATCTGTGCAGTTTTCCCAAAGCTATTGTCTCCAGCTCTTGCATCAAGTTTTCTTATCATCTGGCAATTCAGACAATTGGAGCAAGAAACATTGTTCTGAAAACAATGTTGAATAAATTCTGGTCATATTCTTTGTTGCCCCTCTGCACTTTTCTTCCCCTGCTCGCTTGTGCCTCGTCCTGGGAGCAAATCCTTTGCAATACAAGAAAGCAAGTTGACCAACATTTTTAGAGGGCAAAGCAAGGTAAAACAAAGCACAGACCTGAAATACTTTTAGTGTCTGTAAGTTGTAAAAATGAGCACTGTTGTGAAAATATTTATATAAAAATTCAGGAATTTTAGATTCAAAAAGTAATTCTTGTTTGATGAGGCAAATGTTGCCTTTACTGTAGCAATCTTCATTTTGAGAAGAAAATATATATATATATTCTTCATCAGAAATCATGGAAATTACTTAATTTTATACCTCAACTTCAGGAGTTTCTCTGCAGTTTGTCAGCTTTTGTGGAATGTACCATAATAATAATAAAAAAATTCTTTGTTCTATGTATTTTCTATCAAAGTCACTTCTAAGTATGGAATTGAACTAACAAAGAAGTACAGAGAAGGTATTCCAGGCAAAATGGAGAAGAAAAGGTGCATCATGGAGATCTCTTCACAGAACAGATTAAAAACACACTATAAAAAAATCTAATATTGGCATGTAAATATTAAGCCATTTATATTTGATTTTGACATGATCAGTAAACATTATTTAGTTATTTATCATTCTCTTTTGGAAAATGAATTATGGTCATTTTCCCAACTAAGAAGGATCATCTCTAAATCACCAGTGCTTTGTCTTCCAGGGGACAAATCTGTTCCTGTCCATCAACTGCACAAAATACGTGTTGGCATGCTTTTTAAGAAATAAATTGCTAATTAACATCTCATCCTGATCAATTTTTTTAAATTGTAACCCTCTCACCTACTCTCATACAGGTGAGGGTAGGACAGTCGTGAACATGTGAGACAGTCACTTTAAACTCTTTTTGTAGTCACTGGGAAGAAAGAGAGCGTGGTAACCTGAGATTCATCTGACTGGTTTTAGGGCAAAATGAATCGCACCCAATAATTTCCAGTTACTCAGCAGCGAGTGCAGAGGAAGCCAAGACAACTAGCTCAGATGTAAGTGTGTACGTCTGGTCAAAAAAAAACCTATAAAATTGTCCACTGAAATCAGCAGACAGAAATTACTCCCAAATCTGTACTGAGATTAATGAAGAATGGTAACGTATCTGCCATTGTGTCAGGAGTATATAAGGGGACTATTACATTATATGGTCAAAAATTACAGGAAGGTTACTGTTTTTTATTAAAATCAAGAGGGCAATAATCCATTCTTCAGTCTCTCCCTCATTGCTTCATATACATTTGTGACCCAAACCCACTTAATGTAATCCCAGGCACAGTCTTTCCTGTGTCTTTTATCTCCCTGTGGTGTTGTTCTTCCTTTGTTATAATCTATTATGGACAAATGGTGGTTAGAGAGGTCTTCGTAGTTAACCAGAAACATATACGGAAACTGGAGTGAGCCATGGGAAAGTTGTCTTGCACATAATTAACAACAGAAAAAGGCTGCCGTCCTGCCTGTCTGACAGTTTAGATTGAGGAATTTAGTTCTTTATCTGAACATATGCCAAAGACAAGGGATTTGTCAAGCCCCACACAGGATATAGGGAAAAATGTATAGAAGGGAAATTTCCCTACCACTTTACATGTTTTCTTGCCAGGCAGTGCAACTGAAAATTGGTATGTCACTTGGATGAAGCACATGTGCCTTTGGGTGGCAAAATCACCTTATCTATATTGGCGCTGTGTCACTTTCTATAGTCACTTACACAGTGCAGACCATGGAGTAAGTGCTGGATGTAAGCCCCATGCTCCATGAGAGTGTCTGGCTGCTGAAACTCAAGTAGTTCCAGGGCATGCAGGTTTATGTCCTGTGGCTTCTTGCTTACAACCCCATCAGCACCACCTTTACAGAAGTGTAATTAAAACTCATTTCTTCTACAGGTATCCCACACAAAGACAAAACATGAGGTCAGTTTTATACCCTGCTTCAGCTTTTCCCACAGATTTTTTGTGAAAAAACACCCATCCTAGGTCTATTGCATTGAGCAAATCTTATTTTGTGAAAGTGTGTTTGACACAACTCTTTTATAGATTCAAATCACTGTTCTTGAGTGTGCTGAGCCATTAATGTCTTGGTCTTTTGGTTTTAGTACTTCACAGTCATAGCAGATGTTTAGAAAATTGTGTTCATAGGATTGGATCCATTGCATCTGCTTCTTCTGAAACATGCTGTTTTTCTAGCTCATTGCACTCTCTTAAATTAAGAGAAAAGCCAAGAAGTCTGATCTCAAGCTTGATATTAATCAGAAAAAAAAAAAAGAAACAAAGAAAAAAAAGCAAATGATGCTTAAAAATTTGTTTAAGAATTTGCAAACCAGAGCAAGATTGCAAGATTCAGAGTGAAAAACTTTATCAGATTCTCTGAAAGAACATTGTTTGTGTCTTTCTGTTGATTAAAAACAATTTCTATATAAGGAGAAAACACATTGTGGTTGGGATTATCATCATCGTATGACAATTATCACAGGAGGTGGCGTAGTTAAATTAGCAGCAGCAGAGTACTGGTGACTGCCTTGTCTTGGTCCTTTTCAGTGACTTTGAACCCTGACTAAATAGCTTTAGGTGGCTAAATGTGAGTCAGATTAATCCCACCTGCAGTGCTCAATTTAGGTGTCTTTGGCTGGATGCAGTTGCTCACACAGTATAACATTGTTTGAGATGCACTCAAGTATCCTGCCTGGATGCTAGCTGCCACTCCAAAAGGACAGAGGTCTCACAAAGGTCCTGAATCACATCTACCAACCAATACATCCAGTCACACTAGACACCTATGTGTGGACAACTAACTCAAGTCAGTATATACATTGTCTCAGTATAAGAGATTCAGTCTTCTGTTACCTACGCCTAATAAATTTGGCTCTTTCAAAAAGTAGTCAAACATAAAAAATAGTCATCTATTCTGTATAAGCAGAACATTTCCTATAGTATTACTTCTTGTCAACATTGGGAATATCTGTTTATACTATAATCTCTGCCCAAACCCATAGAGCTATATTTTTACATTTGTTTTCAGAAATTAATGTTTTTGTGATGCATTATGCCTTCCAAGCAGTGATTCAGCATGAAATATTAGGGCACAGGTATATGAAATACAAGGGCAAAGGATCAAAATGGCAGGAAGTGATCCCAAGTAGCTCTGCAAAGAGAACCTCCATTGCACTTCATTTGTGTATAAAAGTAAATAGAGAGACACAAAGCACAGGCATCCCAACAGTGAATAGTAAGAGAAAAAGTATGTTGGTTATAACGGCCATGCTGTTGCTAAAGAAACAGAAAAGGAGACGCAAAGAAGGAACAAGGATAAAAATTTTGAACCAGAAATGGGAGGATTTTGCAAAGTTCTCAGAAAAAAAAAAAAATCTTAAAAATGTATAGATAACTGGGTGATAACTGGGTGGGTATATTCATGTAACCATCTCCTGTAGCAAAAAAGTTGAATGCACCTCTTTGGGAGGCAGAACTGTACAGGGTGAATTATGTAAAAGACAGGAAAAACAGTTGACATCAATCTGGCAGGTCACTGTTGAATCTGGTTTGGGTTATGAACTTTTCTTTTGATCAGTACTTTGGAAATACTGATGGAAACACCTACATAGCTATTGGAAGTAAAATGCGACACAGGCGCTGGTTAGGAAAGTATTGTATAAGATGTTAGATACATGCCTACTATTGATAATCACAGAAATTTGATGGCTAAAAGTGCAAAGAGCTGCTCTTTTTCTCAGTGCCCATCACTAAGATGCTTTAGTCTAGGAGCACTGAAAATTTTTAAAAGAAATTACCAAATATATATATATATATATATATCCCCAGAAATAATTCATAGATCTGTCTCTAAAAGGTTAGTCCATGGATTGAAGTAAGGATATTCAAAAGTCCAGGGTTTATAAACTTAAGGGAATTTACAGTCAGAAAGCCAAAACTGGAAAAATTTCCAAACTTCACATTCGGAAGCCCATTAAGCTTAAGATTGCTTCCCTCTATAAAACACCCCAATATGTATTTTCTGTTGCCAAATCATGAGTTACATAAACATTATTACCCATGATCAGTCTGTCTTAGTCCCATGAGCTTGAGTTTTTGCAATAACTTCAGGATCACGCTTGCAAATGGCTTACTTTTCCGAGATCCTAAAATACAAGGACTTTTATATCCAACCATACCCCTGTGCTAACATCAGTGAGATGCAACTGGACTTGGACAGGAAAAGAATTCCCTCTCCTGCCAATGTTTTTAAGAGTTTGGTGTTTTTGTTTTGTTTTGTTTTGTTTTGTTCTGTTTTGTTTTTAATCTGCTTCCAGCTGGTATGCCATCAAAGTTTTTCTAAATGTTAAGGGAGAAAAGAGAAGAGAACAAGAAAACACTATGAAGGCTGTTGATTCCACAGCTCCTACTGCTCTTGGATGCTGTGTCCTGTGCATTTGCCATGAGGATGCTGTATGCTGAGCTGATTTATGAACAACGTAAATCTACTTTTCCTCAGTCCATTGCACTTTTTCAGACTCTTCAGATCCCTTGCAAAAGCTAAGCTCCATTTCAAAAGCACAGGTATATAACAGGTGAGAGAAATGACTACCTATTTCCCAGATGGAAATTTAGTAGAGAAGGAGGAGACTTGACAACTTAGTACATTCAATTTTTGACTTTGTTAATAAGAAGAAAGAAGCATGTGACTATCATGAGGTAAAGGTGAGGATTGGCTTTCTGAAGTATTTATTAAAGAAAATGATAATGAACCACAGACGCGAAGAAGTAGCTTCCACAAAGGTTGACTTCCAACTTTGTTTCGCTTGTTTACCAGGGCCAAAACAACTTTTTTTTCCCCTGAAATTTTCTGCAGCATCAGAGACATCTAGTGGCTGAAGAGAGTAAAACAAGGACGCATGTCGACAGGTCCTAATCTTTCCCCCTGAAATCCAGGAGAAATCACGGGTCAGTCACCGACTTCAACGGAGTTGAGGAAAGGAAAACATTATCCCTCCTGCTATTGCCACTGTCCTCCCCTATCTCCCAAAATACGGATCTGGAAAAAGAGAGTAGGTGTGGATGAATGATGATAAAAGGTACACGTGAGTATGGAAATGAGAGAAAGTACATTAACATATTGGTATCTTAGCGTGGTGTATAAAGCAGCTTGATTGAATCCTGTGAAATGTAAGCCTAAATCCCACTCAGATCCTATTCTGAATCCCATACAAAGCAAACAAACAAAGCAAAATAGGTTGATTTGTTTTGTTTTGTTTTGTTTTTCCACAGCCTTTGCAATTGTCAACATAGAACATGACTAGAAATATAACTCAGGTCATCAGCTGTTGCATGGAATTCAGAGAGGTTTCTGGAAAAGCCAAGCAGAAAATCTCCTGCCTACTGCTGAGAAAATCACCCTGTTGCAAACTAAAAAGACCATAACAGGCTGGAATTCAACACTCAGCTGGACAAAATAGGATAGTTTCCTCCGTGGTGCAATTCTGCTGAAATCAGGGAGTTACACAACAGATCAATTTGGCCCATTGCATTTCAATTATAACACAAAGGTTCCTGCTTAAAAATAAAATAAAATAAAATAAAATAAAATAAAATAAAATAAAATAAAATAAAATAAAATAAAATAAAATAAAATAAAATAAAATAAAATAAAATAAAATAAAATAAAATAAAATAAAATAAAATAAAATAAAATAAAATAAAATAAATAAAATCAACCACAGTTAAAATCTTGACCTCTATTTTCTGTAGCAAAAAGATTGTCTAAAAAATGGGATTCCATTCCCATTCACTAGCAAGTCATGATTCCTAAGGGAAACCAGAGTGCACAGAGATACTACAGAATCACAGAATCACAGAATGGTTGAGGTTGGAAGGGGCCTCTGGAGATCCTCTGGTCCAACCCCCCTGCCAAGCAGGGTCACATAATGCACATTGCACAGGATGGCATCCAGGCAGGTTTTGAAGATCTCCAAAGAAGGAGACTCCACAACCTCTCTGGGCAGCCTGTTCCAGTGCTCTGTCACCCTCACAGTAGACAAATATTTTCTCGTATTCAGATGGAACCTCCTGTGTTTCAGGTTGTGCCCATTGCCTCTTGTCTTGTTGCTGGGCACCACTGAAAAGAGTCTGGTCCCATCCTCTTGACATCCTCCCCTCAAATATTTGTGTATGTTGATCAGATCCCCTCTCAGCATAGTTTCCAGCAGGATCCGTTCCATGATCTTGCCAGGCACAGAGCTGAGACTGACTGGCCTGTAGTTCCCCAGGTCTTCCTTTTTCCCTTTTTAAAAATAGGAGTTGTTTCCTTTTTTTCAGTCAGTGGGAATTTCACTATAGATACAAACACACACTTCCGTAATTTTTGTCTAGGCAGCTACACCCAGTCCATATGGGATGAGGTGGAATGTCTGTTCTCTTATGTTGTGTATAAGTTGCACAAACATATATATATAAATTGTGACAGAGAGTGGGTGTGTTTTGCTTGCTCGGAACATTTTGTTGCTCAGTGTAGTTTAGCTGTTCATTTTCCTTGCTGTTTTACCCTGGGGCATGAGCAGACCTTTAGGGAGAAAAAGAGGAGGAGGGTGCACCTTCCCAAAGAGCATCTGAAGATGGCGAGCCAGAAGAAGCCTCTGGGTGAGGCATGGAAGAGACACAGGAGAGGAGATATTCAGCCACAAGGGAGAATACAGCACCCACAGAAATTGGGAAACTGCTGAAAAATTTGTGGGGCAAAGAGCCCAGGCAAGCCTCAGAGGACATGGAAAGCAAAGAGATTTTTTCACAGGTTATTGATCCAAATAAATACATACATACATACATACATACAATGGAATAAAATAAATAAATAAATAAATAAGAAGATTAAAAAAATGAAGAAGAAAAACGTAAGAATGAAAAAAAAAAAAAAGAAGAAGAAGATTCAAATCCTGTCCTGTCCTTGCTGTGCCATGCTTAAGGATACAGCAAGGGTGGATGTACTTCATAATTCTTAGGGTTCTTTCCCAGTATTGTACATGAGGACCCAGTTCTGCCCAGTGTACTACAAGGCAGAGAGAGGCCATGATGGAATGAACATAATGCATCCTGCTTCCCCGGCACAAACAGGCAGTTGTGCAAGTGTGTTGGGTCTGTCTGGGATGGAGTCACATTTCCCTGCAGCAGCCCACACAGTGCTGTGCTCTGCACTCGTAGCTGGAACAACACTGGTATCACTCCAGTGTTGTGTCTATTGCCACATAGTGCTGGCACAGCATCAAGACTCCCTCCAAGCCCCCAAGAGCCAGTAGGCTGGGGGTGGGCAAGTGATGGGGAGGGGACATCACCACGGCAGCTGACCTAAACCAACCAAAGGGATATTCCATAACACCTGATGTCACACTCAGCAATAAAAAGGGGGGCTCTCGTGGGGGAGGGGGCTGTCCTCCTGAACAACCACTATGCGTTTTGAGGCCCTGCTTCCCAGGATGTGGCCAAACATAGCTCGTTGATGGGAAGTAGAGAATAACATTTTTTTCTTTCTCTTTGTTCTTCCATGCGGTCTTATTGTGTTTTTTGTTGTTGTTTGTTTTGTTTGTTTCTTTTTCTCCCCATTCCCTTTCCCTTTAATTAAATCATTCTCATCTCAAACCTCGAGCTCTTTGTGTTGTATTTTCTCCCCCTTCCTCTTTGAGGAGGGGGGAGTGAGAGAGCGGTTGTGGTGGAGCTCAGCTGCCCACTCGAGTAAAACCACCACAGCAAGGAAGGAAGTCTGGGGCCTGATCTCTTTCAGTCTCCCTGATTAAGCTTTAGGCATGCACATTATCTGTGCTTTCCAGAGAATTGAGGATAAAATTGCCCTTGGCAGTTTTTCCCTTTTTCTTCATGCATGTCGGGGCAAGCCAAGCCTGTTAGCCCATGTATAAACTGCAGAATGATTTGATTCATTGGAGCTGCAGGTTAATAATGAGTTCTACGTTTTTGAATTAACGAGAAATATAACGAGTTCTTTCCTAGCCCAGGTGCTTTGTTTATTATTTTTTTAGCACTAAGGATTTTGTTACCTCTACCCAAACTATCCTTTAATTTTCTCAGTCTGGTTACATGTAAGCATTTGGTGCAGTTTATCAAACACAACATACCAGATATCTATTCACTCTACAGACCAGCCTTCCAGTGGCAAAGATGTAGTGGCCCTCATTGGGAAAGTGTTAAAAAATCACTTGGCTCTGGCAACAGCATAGATGTCTCAATCTGCTGCTTTTTTTTTTCTTTTTTTTTCTTTTTTTTTTTTTTTCCCAAATGCCTCTGTGTTCCTGTCAATATTATAACTGCCTCTCCACAATAACCATTATGTTCTGTCATGTCAGTTATCCACAGCACCTGTTAAGCTGACCCATCATACAGCAACTGAGCCACTTACATCCTATTTTTTTGGCTGGTGACCAAGACGCTCCAATTGATTTTTTTTACTAATTCCCGGCAAGATCAATGCACGACTGAAATTCAGTGCCACGCGGCTCTCTTCATCACTGTAATCAGATAGCTGGCTGCAGCACATGGGAGACACAAGGGCAGCAAACAAAGAACAGACAGAAATGGAGGTAAGGTATATATTATGCTGTAAAATTTTTCATCAGCCAAATGGCTTTGAGTTTACTTCACATCTCTCCAAACCAGTGCTCTTACTTCCTACAGGGATCATACTTCTGTTCATTACCAAGTAGTTTAATTTCTGTGCTCATCTGTACCTGGGAAAAGGCTCATCTTGGTTATCTACATCTGGGGACAGAATTTAACTATAAATAAGTACAAACATGCATGGATATGTGATGCAACATAGCAAGGTACCTTGCACCTTATCTTGATCTTGTGATAATAGCTCCCTGTGGCTTCCCTTTATCTTTTGTGCTTTGGGTCTACCCAAAGTACTTCAAGAGACAAAAACAACACTTTTCTACCTGAGTTTATAAAATGACAAAATTGCGAGGAGATGATGGTGAACCTGGTTATTCCTATACTGAAAAATGTGAACAGCAGGAGCACACAACCTCTAACACTTGTCCATGCTGGCTAACTGTGAGCTCCTTAGCACTGTTGTGGCCAATGTCCACATTCCCAAACCACCCCTGGGATCAGTGAGATACTGCACAGATCAACCTGGAGACTGGTCCCACTCACTTGAACAGTTGGACAAAATCACCGCTTTCTGGGAGAAAGAGTTAAGTCATATGTCTGTGATTGCTCTGTGCTGCTGAACCAGATCTGGCTTATTTTATCTATTAAACCCAGTGCAGATGACAAATATCAATCCTGCTCAGGAAACAGACCCTCACTACTCTGCCAGAGCTCTCGAATAGAGCTAATGTTAACAAAGTCCTTTTTTTTTTTTTTTTTTTTTTCAGCTTGAGGGCACAAGGATCCTTAATCATTCATAACCTTGTTTTCTCTTGCATCTATTCAGTCAACTTTCCAAAGAACAGGAACAGCCATATAAATAGATTGATCAGCATTCAAGATACTGGAGTGCCTCCAACGTCTGTGGGCTATTTTCAAAATTCACTCTTGCAGGTTTAGGGCTTAAGGAGAAACTACACAATATCTGATGTTGTGTTTCTGCAACAAAGATGGAGTTGGATTATGCTAACTACTGCATAGCTTTTTATTTCTCTGTGGTTTTGTTTGTTTGTTTGTTTGTTTGTTTGTTTTTCTTTTTAGATAAGAGGGTATGATTGTTAAAGTCACTCACATCCCACACTTGCATGGCCAGGTCCAGGAAAAGTATTCATTTGAAGTTCATTGGCTGCCACATTTCTACAAGTTTCTCCCTAAGCAAAATTAGCTATAAGATCAAAGTTTATTTCAAACAGCCAATCAGTCAGGCAGACTTGTATAAAACAATTTATGCCATCTCCTCTGGCACAGCAGCAGCATTTTTGGCAAGCTTTCAGTGCTCCAGGTATCTGCCTAAGCAATCTATGCTGTACTATTTGTCACAACATTGCCCACCCTCTGTAACTGTGTTGCTCCAAATTATGTATCAGTAAAGCCCTGTTGGGAATTTTCACATTTGCTTTGCTGAAATTTTCCATGTAGATGATAACACAGCAGTTCTTATAAGCCTATCTGCTGGTGTTACTAGGAAAATAAATCAGATCAGGTCTATCTCAGAAATAAATCAAGTACACCAGCTGACACTTACAAATCTCATTGCTTTCATTAAATGTCAGTGGGCTTTTCATTGCTTTTGCTTATTTTTATTTCATTTTAAATTCTCTCATAAATGCTCTATGCTTAATGTCTTCCAAATCCATTACTCTCCCAGTCCTTTGATACATAGTATATCTCCTCTGCAAAATCATACACTGAGCCTCGGGTAATATATTTTTCAACCTATATCATAATATTCTAATTACTCTCTAATGGGTCTTCCTAGGGAAAAAAAAGAAAAGAAAAACAACATAAAAAATATAATTAAGCAGTCCATCCTAAGGCCATACCAATTCTCAGGGTTAACACAAAAATTTCCTGTTTATTGTTTCCTCTTGAAATTATAACCTGATGAAAATTAAAATTTAGCTTTTTGGATAACTGAAGGTCATTAATCCTTGGCTACATGTCATTTCCTATCATGAAGAAAAAAAAAAAAAGGAATATAAATAGTAATTTCACTCTCTATATTACATTGTATGTTGTGTGATATAACCAAGATTTGTCTCTTCAAATGCAATGATAAATATGCTCATAAGCTTTTCTCCTTAGCACACCTCAGCCTACAACACTTGCACATATCTCACAGAAACGATTTCCTGACAGATTATTTGGAGTGAAAAATATTAGCTCCAAGCTGTATTAAAGTGTGCCATTAATAGCTGCAGAGCTTTTCCAGTAATCTAATGATTCCAACGTTTTAAAATTCAATTTTCTGAAACCTTATGTTTGCACATTCAGATTGCCCACTTACATAATTTATTATTTTTAAATAATGTTTATACAAATCAAATTGTCCTTTCTTCAAGAGAAAAAAGACATGCTACACATTGAGTGCAGTATGTGATATTTTCCTTTTTTTTTCTTTTTTTTTTGAATAACAGTGTTTCTCTTGTATATGGAAAGCAGTATTAGGAGTACTAAATCATCTTGTCTCTAGGAACACATATGAACTGTAAATGAATGAGGTAGGCAATTTTGCTTAATTAGAATCAATAGTATCATCCTTTAATTAACCAATATTGATTGCATTATGCAGAGGGCAGCCTTGCAGAGGATATGTTTTAATGTGATTTCTGTTTGACTTGCAAAAATATGTCAAGGGTCAAATTGAACTTGTATGAGGAATATCCCGTTCGGGGAGGGCAATCGCTCTGAATTCATCTAGGTACTTTCCATAAAGTATACATGAATAGAAAGCCAGTGTTAAATCTTCACCTAGAAAACAGCAAGCTTTAACTGAGAAACGTGAACTTTTTATATTCTTCCTCCAGGGGAACTCTGGAGAAGTGCAACATCCCCTTTTTTCCATTTCCAGTGTCAGGACAATCAATAAAGAAATGCATGGATCAGGAGCTTCTTTGTTTTTGCAGCATATCCCTTGAACACAAAACACATGATTTCATGTCAGTTCAAGGCATGGCAAGATGAGAAAACAGAGCGGTCTCATGTCTCATCACTTTTTTTCAGACTTGAGCGCAGTAGCTTCCAGAGATTATTGGGTATAAGAAACACACGTGGTCTCTGACATTCCTCTTTTCCTCTACACAGATGAAGTGAAAGTAATCTCAGAATTGCAGAGTGCTGAACACTGAAAATGTATTAAGCCAGCAATTAAGTGCTGAAACACATACCATTCCATGTCAATACCACTGACAAGAGGAATGCTCTTTAAAAAAACAGTCTGTGTAACTCCCAGACATTCCTTACAGTAGCCAGCTATGCTACTTTGCCATCATGGGCAAAGCAAAATAAAATAAATTAAAAAAAAAAAAGGTGAAAAGCTCACAATGTGCCTATCTATGAAGTCTGTATAGACTGGAATTTAGCTGAGCTTTCCAACGGGAAATAAAAGTATCAGTATATATATGAGTACATTCCAGGACATAATCTAACACCAAGGAAAATGTCATGTGTGAACAAATTTGGTCACTAATTAGTAACTGCAGATCTTTGCAGTAGCTACTTGTTTGCGCCCTGTAATTCTTATCATTATTAGTCATCTTGAGGATTTGTATACCATAAAGTTTTAACCACGATCAGACCATTACATACATATATTAAAAAAATAAAATAAATAAATAATAATTTAAAAAAAAATTACACAAAGAGGCAGCCTTAGTTCCCAAAGGCCTTCTAGAAAAGGACTGAAGGAGGAAGGGAAAAACTGACTCAGAGAGATAAAAAACCTCACAGTCTCACAGTGGATCACAGATGAAAAGTCTTGTAGGCTTCAAAGTCCCACTTCAGTGCTCTCATACCTCCTCCCCTCCTTTCTTTCTGGCAACAGGGACTAATACCTCAGATTTTGGTCTGAAAACACAGGTAGTTACAGCACCAGACAAATGGGAACATTCACTAACTTTTCTCATTACAAAGCCCATGTCCTGTAATGGGATACTGCAGTGATACAATGCAATAAGCACACACACACACACCACACACACAGACTTGCTTTCTTGGAGCACACCAAGAGTGGGCACCATTTTTTCTAGGGTTGTGCAGAGTGTGGAGACACGTATGGAGGATTTCCGTGTGTCAGCATGCACAGCACTACACAGGGCAGTCTGTCTGGGCAACCCTCTGCTGCTTTTCCCAGCCCATCAGTGGGAATGATAGCCTCCATGGTCTCCACGTGGCTGGTGCGTGGCTATGCGCTCAAGCACCTGTAAGAACGGGCACCTGCCAAGGGAAAACATAAATTCCAGTAGCTACTCCTGTCAACAAATGGGGTAGTGGTCTAACATCCTATCCATCAGCAAAACAAAAAGGTGATAGGGGCACGATCATCACTCCATCAGCAAAGCAAAGATACCTCCATTCATTTCAATGTGTTATATTGATTGGGAGTAGCATTCAGCTCAATTTTTCCTCCAGTCTTTTAAATGAAATTATATATTTATTTGATTGATCACATTCTAAGTAGTCTCCATTTCAAAGCTTCCCTTTCTGGGTTATTTTCCCCTAGCTACCATTAATACAATGCCAAGGCTAATGAAGCACTCAGTAGAATATAAATACTAATGAGGTGTGCTGGACTCGCTAGTTAGCAGGCCTGTAGGGGGAAGAGAATCAAACAGGTGAATGAAACCATGAAAATGCATAACTGCTATGTTCTGGACAGTCTGGAGGGTGTTTAGCTCTGTGGGTTTTTTTAACCCCTTAGCTGTTCATAATCCTTGTTCTTTGGCTTCAGTTTTTCCACACAAGCCTTTAGGTCAATAGGAGCCCAAAAGCCTTTTAGGTAGAAAAGCTGTTACTGACATAGCTAGGCAGGAAAATAGATGTAGCTCTTTTGCCTGTGTAAATAAGTCTTTCTCCACAATGACATGACCTATTTAAGCAAAGGAGTTTCTTACTGCTGAAAGTAAGTGGATGAAGAGCTTTCTTACATAATTATGCACATTAGAAACCTATTTTCATGCCTTTTTCTGTCATATGAGTAAAGTTTTGCAGAGTATGGCTGATATTTGTGGGAAGCCATCCCTCATGTACTACTACTCTCGGTTTGGTTTTCTGCAGTGAGGAATGATCCTGTAACAGTGCAAAACCCCAAAAGGAAGGCATGCCCTGGCAGGGGTTCATAATGGCTTTTAGTTCACGGCATGGCAGCAGTGAGGAAAAAAATAAGTCCCTGTATGCACCCCGGTGACAAAAACAGAAACCACAAACCAAAATTAATCTTTAAATGTCTAATCAGGTAAACAAGGTGGCCTTACATATCTGCAATAAACGTGGTTTAAGTTAACCTATTTCCTTTTGACTCTTACCTAGCTAATGTCCTACTAATTTCTCAGTGGGATACCTGCTAGCCAACAACTGAGTAGCAGCAACTTGTGGAGATAGTGTAAGGTAATTGTGACTGACTGACAATATTTGATTTATACTTATTTGCCAATGCATGCATTTTATATATTAACGAGGAAGATATCTCAGTGATTAGACTGAAGTATGACGTATGGGTTTATTTGTTTTCTTTGACACAGACTTAGGCTAAAGTGTCTTCAAGAGAATTATTTCTCTGTACCTCAGTTTCCCAACTTCACAGTTGCTGTAATAACCCTACCTTCTAATTTTCAGGATGGAGTAGCTCATTAGGTACACCTGTACAAAGTTTGGCATAGAGAGGGTGTGAAGCGGGTGTGATTTCAGCCTAGAACTGAAGGTAGTACCTTAAAATCAGACTTCTACATATCAGTGGAGAACATGCAAGCTGGGTTTCCTGATAAAACTTTTTCCCCCCTTCCCTGTGTTGGTCCAATCCTATTCATGGGAAAGAGATTAGAAAGGTGTGCGGAGTTCTCATGAACGTTTTCCCAGCAGAGGAAATTCACAAGCAAAGCATGAATAAGGTATTCTCCATGCTTTCAGCCAGTACTGATGTAATGACCCTATCATATAACACACATCAGTGAATTAATTCCCCACTTCACCTGTTAAAAACATTTGTTTTCTCTCAGGTTCCTTGCCAAGAACTATGAACTAATCATCATTCCCTCCCCCCCACACCCCCTCCCCAATCCTTAAAAAAAAAAAAAAAAAAAAAGTTGTCAGTCTCAGTCACCATACCATCTCCTTTTATTAATAGAGCCTTGACATAGGAGAGTTTTCTGGCCAGGCATTTTTCACACCCAAATAGGCTCAAATAAAAATTTATTGCCAGCACAATGATTTAAATGTAAGATGTAACACTACAGCACTTGCCTAACTTGATTTTTTACTGTCAGCTCCAATGTGTCTGACACATGCAAGGCATAAATGAATATCCATATTTCTTTGGAATTAAAGGTTCCCTGACAGCTCACGGTATGGAGCATACGGCACTCCCGATGGGTCGCTACTAAGGGCTGGCATTATTTTCACCTCCTTCGTTCTTCCCAGCCAGATTTACTAATGGGAGCCAAAAGACTCTCCCCATTAACCTCAAGGGCAAATGTCTCAAAATATTTGATATAAACCAGTCTATGTTATATTTACTAATTGCATTTGTCAATCTCCGCTGCCAAAATTTCCTCAAGTAACAGAACCTTTGGCAATGAACATGGAGATCTATGTATTTTGGTACACAGAATATTTTTTGCGGTGTATGAGCTAGAGGTTATAAATGAGAAATAACTCCTTGTTTCGTAGAGTTGGTCCACAGAGCTGCTTCAACCCACACAGTGTTAGAATTGGCACGTTTCTCCTTTTTAAAATAACTTTTTCTGATGTATTTCTACTTGGCTTCTTTCTCCGCCTCCTAATCTCTTTGTTCAGTACTTTCTCGCGACACAGAGTCATCACACCATTCATCTGCATCAATCTGTCTGCCGCTCACAGACTTTGCTGGGTCTGCCTCATCAAGTGCAGTCACTAAATTCATATCTTTTTTTCAAGTCAGTAATTGCCTTCAGCTTCACGCTGTCATTTTTGCTTGCGTGGTTGTCTATTAAATTTTGGTCTACTGTTTCAGAAGTCTGTGTCGGGTTCCTTGAGTCATGTAAACTCCAGTTCTGCCAGTGATTTACTGGCCCATCTTGTTTGAATCTGTTAAAATTATGCTTATGAACATACAATTCACTGTTCATCATGGGAAAAGTAACATATCTAGCACCCGTAGCCATGTGCTCAGATATCAAGCACAGGATTTGTCTCCTCTAAATTTAGGATGTGGTACTGTTTGAGATGAAACTAGTAACTTAATATGCCTGCATGTAGGTGTCTACATGTAAGACAGTGACCAAACTCCTGTTATAGCAGCACACTCTCAGTTCATTTGTCCTCATGTAAGCCTCTTGTGCTGTCTGAGATGCTCTAAAGCTTTCTGCCTGGCTTCCAGCCATGGGCCTCAAGTCTTTTGTCAATATAGGAAGTAGAGTCTAGAGCAATTCAATTTATCCTAAGTCTGGCAAAAGCCGGTGGGTCAGCTGAATCGCTTTTCAGGCTCCAGTATAGTGGTTAAATTTTCATTGACTAAAGGAGGAGTTTAAGCTCTTAACTTACATGTAGATACCTACACATGGGCATCTGAATTTAAATGTTTTCATCTAGAGCTGACTTCAACCCCACAGTCTCAGTTCAGTTGCCCAAACATATGGTGCAATTTGCAATGCTTTAGTGTCCAAGACACCCACACGAAGCTAACAGATATGACACATAAGGTACAAGAGCACTATCTGAGCCATGTGAAATACCCTGGGGCATCTCAAATGGCACTAGAAAATTATCTTTAGGCTACTGAATGACTGAATGCCTGCAATATAGATGCCTAAACAGATCTGGTTGGCTTAAGCTCAGAGTTAAGGTTTGAATTGTGCCTAGGAAAAGTTTATAATCATTTGGTGTGAAAAAGACATTTTCAGAAAAAAATAATAATAATAATAAAAAAACTTTGATCAGAAGTCCTTGGCTATATTATAAGCAAGGGTCTGCTATCATGTAAAAATTAACTCTGAAATCTAAGCTAATTGTCTAGATTAACTCCATAGTTAATACAAATCTATGTTCTTTCAGATGACAATTCACATTACCATAAGAGAGATGTCTAGATCAGACAGGATAAATTGCCCTCTAAGAGAGGTCTATTACCCTCTAGGAATTATGGAAGGTACCCAAGTATTTAGATACCTAACATTTAATAGGTAATGATGAATAAGATTCCATTCTACCTTTCCCTTTTTGTCATCTGACATTAATTACCCAGCTCCCTAAGTGTTAAATATGGGAAGATGTTTTTCAGTAGGTGCAAGTTTTAAGCAGTGTTCTAAAGGGTAACTTTCTGTCAACTGTTTGTATCACATCCATCATTATAGCCAATATCATGACTTCCCCTTATAAATCCAATATGAGTATCTATAGCTGGAATGAGTATTACTGTTCAGCCTTCTACTGAAACAAAAAATGGTGTCTCCCTGCCAGGATGAGGCTGAAACCCAGACAGAGGGGCCACAGCCTCCCCAGGCAGATACCTACCCCCAAACAGACCTCCCAGAAGATCTGCCCAGACAATCAGTTGCAGGGAACTTCAGAATCTAGAGGTCCCCCTAGGGCCTGAAAGTGAAAATGTGCGAAAAGGTATCAGTAATTGGAGATTTCTCACTGAGATGCACTGAAGCACATATTTGCCATCTTGACAATCTCTCTGGAGAGGTTTGCTGCCTGCCAGGGTCCTGCATTTGCAATAATATGAAGAGGTTACCAAGTCTCATAAAGCCAGAGGACTACCACATATTTCTATTCTTACATGTAGGTTTGAATGATGACGCAATGAGGAGACTTCAAAATATCAAAAGGGATTTAATACCCCTTGGAAAAATGTTGAAAGGATTGGGAGCAACAGTAGAGTTCTCTCCTCAATTGAAGACTGGGACCCAAGAAGAAGGAGAGAAATGGATCAGGTGAATGACTGGCTGTGTGGCTGCTCCCACGCTCAGAGTTTGGGGTTCTGTGATCTTAGATGCACCTTCAAGAGGCATGTAGACACTGGGTGGAGTGCACCTGACCAGATGGGGTAAGAGTGTTCTGAGTAGCAGTCTGGTTGAGCTTATTAGCAGAGCTTTAAACTATATTCAGTGGGGGAAAGGGATGTACTTCTCTGTGACAGAGAAGAACCAAGGAACACCAGCACTTTAGGAAGCAACAGAGAAATACCCATGAACTGTACCAAAGGAATTAGAAGGGGCTCTCTTTAAAAGGTGATAAGTCTGATAACCAAGCTGAAGTGCCTCTACCAATGCATGCAGCATGGGAAACAAGCAGGAGGAGTTGGAAACCATAGTGCAGTTAGAAAACTATGACCTGATTAGTATCACAGAAACATGGTGAGATGAATCACACAACTGGAATACTGCAGTAATTCAAGCTTTTCAGAAGCGAAAGGCAGAGAAGGAGGGGCAAAGGTGTTTCCCTTGATGTTAAGAAATTAGATTGTGAAGATCTGCCTCTGAGAAACAGCCAACAGCTTGTGGGTTAAAACCAGGGACTGGAACAATAAAGGACACTTTGTGGTTGTGGGCTTACTACAAGCCTACTACAGGCCACCTGATCAAGGAAAACATGTTGCTGAGGTCTTCCTGCTGCAGCTACAAGAAGCATCACGCTCACAGGCACTCATCCTGATTAAGGACTTCAACCACCCAGATGTCTGCCAGAAAAAACTACACTGCAAGCAGGGACATGTGGCCTGGGAAGAGTACAGAGACATCATCTGGATGTGTAAGGATGTATCTTGGTTTTGGCTAAGACAGAGATAATTTTCCTCCTAGTAGCTGGTATGGTGCTGTGTTTTGGATTTAGGAAGAGAATAATGTTGATAACACACTGATGTTTTAGTTGTTGCAGAGCAGTGCTTACAGTAAGTCAATGACCTTTCAGCTTCTCATGCTGCAGTGCCAGCAGGGAGCACAAGGAGCTGGGAGGGCACAGAACCAGAAACTGACCCAAGGGATGTTCCACACCATATGGTGTCATGCTGAACAATTAATATGGGGTGGCTGGCTGGGGGGGTGAGGAACTGCCACGTGGGGACAGGCTTTTCTTCGGTCAGTGGATGTTGAGCAATTGCATTGTGCATCGCTTGCTTTTTACATTCTATTATCATTATCACCATCTTCTCTTCCTTTTATGTCCTATTAAACTGTCTTTATCTCAACCCATGAGCTTTAGCTTTTTTCTTTCTTTTCTCCCAATTCTCTCCCTTATCTCCCTTTCTCCACTTGGACTGGGGGGAGAGGCCAGGGGGTTGAGGGGGGTGGGGGTTGAAGTGGACTGTTATATGGTGCTTAGATGCCTGCCAAATTAAACCTCAAGAGGATAGGATCAGGAAAGCCAAGGCACAGATGGAACTGAGCTTGGCAAGGGATGCAGGGAAAAAAAAAGGGGGGGGGGGGGGATGCGGGGGGTTGGCAGGGCATTCTATAGGAACACTGGTCAGAAAAGAAAGGCCAAGGAGAGTATACCCCCTCTGAAAAATGAGAAAGGTGAAGTGGTAACAACATACATGAAGAAGGCTGAGGTACTCAAACAGTTCTTTACCTCAGTCTTCACTGACAGTCAGGCTTCCCACGTCTCTAGAGTCCCTGAACCTCTAGGCAGGGGCTGGGAGAGCAAAGTCCTTCCTACTGTAAGCAAAGAGCAGGTTCAAGGCTGTCTGGTGAAGCTGAACAGGTACAGATCTATGGGGTCTGATGCCATGCATCCCAGGGTCCTGGGGGAACTGCCTAATGGAGGTGCCAAGCTTTCTCCATCATATTTGAAAAGTCATGTCAGTCAGGTAAACTCCCCAGTGACTGGAAAAAAGAAATATCACTCCCATTTAGGGTAGAAAGGGAGACACGGGGAACTACAGACTGGTGAGCCTCACCCCTGTGCCTGGCAAGGTCATGAAACGGATACTTCTGGAAGCAATTTCAAGGCACATGCAGGACAAGGAGGTGATCCAAGACAAGCCAGCATGGCTTCACCAAGAGTAAATCCTGCCTGACCAATCTGGTGGCCTTCTATGATGAAGTGACTGCATCAGTTGACAAAGGAAGACCGACCGACGTCATCTACCTGGACATCTGTAAGGCTTTTGACACAGTCCCACAGGACATCCTGATCTCCGAATTGAAGAGAGATAGATTTGAAGTGTGGACTATTTAGTGGGTAATAAAAAGGCTGAATGACCATCCAGAGAGTTGTGGTCAATGGCTCTATGGGGGCCGGTGACAAGTGGTGTCCCTCATGTGTCTGTCCTAAAACAGGTGCAGTTTAATATCTTTATCAGTGACATAGACAGTGGGATCAAATGTACCTTCAGCAAGGCTGCAGATGACACCAAGCTGAGTGGTGCCATTGGTATAACAGAAGGAAGGGATGCCATCCAAAGGGACCTGGACAAGCTAGAAAAGGGGCCCCATGTGAACCTAATGAGGTTCAACAAGTCCAAGTGTGAGGTGCTGTAGCTGGGTCAGGGCAATCCCAGACATGAGTAAAGACTGGGTGGAGAATTCATTGAAAACAGTTCTGTGGAGAAGGACTTTGGGGTTCTGGTGGATGAAAAGCTTGACATGAGCCAGCAATACGTGACTAAAGCTTAGAAGGCGAACTGCATCCTGGGAAGTATCAACAGCAGCGTGGCCATCAGGTTGAAGGAGGTGATTGTTCCCCTCTGCTCTGCTCTCATGAAACCCTACCTGGAATATTGCATCTAAGTCTGGGGCCCCAAGCACAAGAAAAATGTGGACTTGTTAGAACAGGTCCAGAGGAGTGCCACGAAGATGATCAGAGAGCTGGAGCACCTCTCCCATGAAGAAAGAGTGAGAGAGATGGGGTTGTTCAGCCTGAAGAAAACGCTCTGGAGAGGCTTCATTGTGGCCTTTCAGTACTTAAAAGGGATTTATAAAAAATATGGAGAGCAACTTTTTACATGGGCAGATAGTGATATGAAAAGGTATAATGGTTTTAAACTAAAAGGGAGATTTAGGATGGTGAGGCACTGGAACAGGTTGCCCAGAGAAGGTGGACAGTGTTCAAGGCCAGGTTGGATGCACTTTTGAGCAACCCAGTCTAGTGGAAAGTGTCCCTGCAACCATCCTATGATTGTACAAAAAAAAAAAAAAAAAAAAAAAAAAAACAAACGCAACTCACCTATGGCGTTCTTTACCATATATTAAAGATTTCCATCTATTGACCCATGAGGATTTGTGTTCATCTAACTGGCCAAAAAGCCACACAGGATATATCAAAGTAACATCCTAATAAAGACAAATCTTTGCACAAGAATGATGTTTCTTTCTCTTTTGTTCTAAATTACAGACAGAAGTGCCCAACTTCGTCTAAACAGAAAAGAGATAGATGAAGGACTTGACTCAGTAGTAAAGCCAGCATTATCCATGTGCAGTCTGTTAAGTTATCGTGAATGTGTTACCAATTCTGACCATAAATCTACCGTCTACATAAAATAACAAAGAGCAGCATCCACTTGAGTGTAAACTCCCAAGAAAAGAAGTAGAATTCTGTCTCTTTGTATGTGATGACAATTGCCTTCATCTTTTTTCTTTATTATTTTTTCAATTAAATTATATGCATTTGTCAGCATATTCATAAACAATGTCTTAAATAATTTTCTTAAAGTAAACAGCACAGAATTAATAGATTTTTCAGGTTAAAATGGTGTTATTCAAAAGCAGTTAATGTGTATGATTTATCCATCACCTCTGTGTGAAGTCTTTGAAAAGGTTCTTTTGTTCTAAAGTTAGGGGGTGGAATAAGAACAACCACAATAATGCAATAATGCGTAGCAGTGAGATTTAAGGAGGAGACATTCAAATGGCATTCATCTCAGACACACTCTGCTAAGATGAACAAAAGGACTTCACCATTTTTATTTTCTGAATTGTGTTGTCAAAGGGCTAAGCCTAGAACAAATCTTCAGGCCAGGATTAGTTTTACCAAACTTTAAGAAACAAATATAAGTTAGATATCTAGAACAGATTTTTCATACCTTAAATAGTTGTCTAGTCCAAACTAATCCCAGATATCCTCTTTATACAAAGTGAGAAGAAACAGATTTCTAGAAGGCATTTTTTTATGACCAAGATTGAATGATTAAGACTAGAAAAGCAGAGTAGACCTCTGGTTTGTCCTTTTCTTTCTGACTTCTACACAGACTACATGTCTATTTTAAACTTAATGTCTAACATTCAGATGAGCAAAGTTAAGACAATCACCACTGAGGTGAAGTACAGTTCTGTGTTGTGGGAATCTTTTCTCTGCCCCAGAAATATTTGTGCATGTAGCTGAAATCATATGTGAATGGTAACTAGCTCCTCCTTAAATATTTCCAAGGCAAAACAAACTTTCACATATCAAACTCATAATGTGATTTTATTATCTGCACTATTAGTTTGCAAGTTTAATCATTTGAACTTATTGATTCATTCGTGGTTGTGACCTCCATTTGATCATTGTTTTGTGCCACTTTTGATTAGCTTAGTGAACCTGCAATACATTTGACTCAGCAACATGTGTAAGTGCATATTTGTTCATTCATACTGCTTTACAAAATCTTTTAAAATATGCACAATAGGCTTATCCTTCTTAAGTACCATATGGATCACAAATACTGAAGGAATGTATTTCCTTGTTTAAGAAATCTACAAGCCACTTTGCCAGGATCATAAATTAATGATATTTTTTTCTTTTCCCCCCCCCCAAACTAGCACTGTATGGATTACAGTTTATACATGCCAACAAACAACGTTGGGTTTTGGTCATTTCCACATGGAAACCTTTGGGGAGATGATCAGCTGAGGAAAGGATAAGGAGAAGAACTGGTCAAAAAGAAAACAAAAAAATACTCTTCCCCTTCCCTTCCCTTCCCTTCCCTTCCCTTCCCTTCCCTTCCCTTCCCTTCCCTTCCCTTCCCTTCCCTTCCCTTCCCTTCCCTTCCCTTCCCTTCCCTTCCCTTCCCTTCCCTTCCCTTCCCTTCCCTTCCCTTCCCTTCCCTTCCCTTCCCTTCCCTTCCCTTCCCTTCCCTTCCCTTCCCTTCCCTTCCCTTCCCTTCCCTTCCCTTCCCTTCCCTTCCCTTCCCTTCCCTTCCCTTCCCTGCCCTGCCCTGCCCTGCCCTGCCCTGCCCTGCCCTGCCCTGCCCTGCCCTGCCCTGCCCTGCCCTTGCCCTTGCCCTCCCCTTCTGCCCTCCCCCCCACTTCCCATCCCCAAATAAAAAAATCACCAAAAAAAAAAAAAAAAGAATAGATTACAAAATGTAATTCTTACAGATTTGGAATGAACCCTAGGAACATGATGATTTTAAACAAAAAAAAATAAAAAATAAAATAAAAAACAATAACAATTATTAATATATTATGTCTATTTTTTGTTTTATTCTTAGGTTGTTTTCATTTTTTCACGCTAGTTGTGTGTTACAAGAGCAACTGAAACTCTAGCACACATTTAGGATGGGGTTGCTGGTTTTTATGACAGTGATGTGTGATATAAAAGTATATGCCATACTGGCCAGAGGCAACTGTAGGAAACAAAATCCTGTTAATCCTTGTCTCCAACAAATGTTGTTAAAGAATAAGACCCATTTTGTGGAACACCGTTAAATTTCTTTATAAATAAGAGTGCTCTTCAGGATGCTGAGGCAGAGAAAGAAAATCAGATACAGTGAAGAACAACTTCACTGAGACTCACTGAGCTGTGAAAAGCAGCAGAAAAGAAATAAGCTGACTGTCACTTTCTGATACGCAAGGTTTCATTTCACCTCTGGAAAGCTGAAGTAGCATTGCTGTAGTCACAAATGTCTAACATGATGGAGACACGGGAGAGAAAAAGAGGTAGGGCTTTTGATTAGACCAAGTGATATTTCTGGATAAAACAAACAGGTCTGGGGGAACAGAATACATAGAATAACAAATATTTCTGTTCCAAAATTTGGTAGCCACAACGACAGAGTGAGTATTTAGGCCACAGGATGCTTGGGAGAGATCTCCTTTGGGGTAGGTCAGATGTATTTCCACACCTTTCCTGTTTTTCCTTCTATTTCTTTCTTCTTTCTCTCTCTTTTATATATATATATTTATATTTATATACATATGTATTTATTTTTTTTTCTCCTTGGTACTACTCCCTACTTCTGTTCTACCATCTGAAGATGGAATTCACTCTTCTTTATCTTATTTGAGTCCTTGTACTCAGATTAAATGTGATGGACAGTACAGCTAGCATCTCTCACAGGTTTCTACCTTCTTTCTCTTGCCAGGAGAGATCTGTGATGAAGTACTCAACCTACTCCCTCAGCTATGATTTTCCCTACCTTCTCCCTTCCACTGCCGTCACAGACATCTGCTCCCTAACAGTGTTTGCTCTTTCTTCTTTTCACTGATCCATAAGGGAGAACAGTAACACCCTACAACTGGAAGGTCTATGCTGCACACCCGAAATTTTTCTCACCTCTATCAGGTAACTCCATTAGTACACCTGAAATCAGTGATGTCTAGGCCTGATAGTCTATACTTTTCAATTCTTTGGTCTTGGAAGTTGTTTGTTACTGACTAATGTACATTTATTTGAGGAACGAGGAAGAGCAAGAAGCACTGAGACTCTGCTTATGGCATGTCACATTCTGTTATCGTGCTGCACTTGCTTCTTCTGCTTCACATTAAGAACATTCATTCCAGCTCCTGAGGATATTGGTTCCATACCAATGAACCTAAAAATATTTCCAAAATGCCCAGGGGGTGAATATTTTTATGTCCTTCCACTTAGATGAGGCTGTTTTAGGATGATGCTGACTCACACATGATATCTTTTGCATGCTAATCAACGCAATAATAATTCAGGCCATCTGATTTCAAAACATGTTCTCTAATTCATTAACCTTTCACTGTTAACCTGCAGTGTCCTCCTTCATGCAGCACAAAGGGATTAAACCAAGAAAAGGGAGGATGGGGAAAGAGAAACTTAAATTGCAAGCAAAAGTTGAGGCTTAGATTATTTGTATTACAACACATTTAGATGCAGAAATTGAACTCTGATATCCTGAGTCACACTCCACTAGTTTAATCACAAGGTTATCCTTCTCTTCTCCTCCTTTTCTGCAAACAATGAAAGCTTGATGACTGTGATAGTGTCTCAAACACTTCTTTGATTATTTACAGCACAGACAACCTAATTAAGCCTTTGTCCTGCTTATACATGTTTCATAGAGCTGTATAAAGAGTAAAGAGGAAAAAGGCCAACATGTGACTTGGATAATCAACAACATTGGTTTAAAAAACATGCTCAAAAACAGCAGCACAAAAAACAATTTGAAACTAATCCATCAACCGAAATCTGTCTGTGTGAAACATTTGGGGAATCACTTCAGACATATATATATATATATATATATATATATATATATATATATTCCGAAATGTATTCACAGATCATTCACACTCAAAAAAAAAAAAAAAACAGGGAAAATAGTTTAATGAGTCACTTCAGCTAGACTTCTTTGCTCTACTTACATGCGTTTATGGCCTCTGCCTTTAAAGCCTTTAAATGTAAATGCAAAATCTCTTGGTATTTGAAATAATTATCTGAATGGTGGTTCTTGTTTATTTTTACATGGGTCAAATACATTTAATTGTAAAATCATATCAGAGTGAAAAATTTCTAATTCCCAAAGCAGGGATAAATATGATTCTGTGAAGAGAAGTTGACATCTTGTAAACTTTGTGACACGTTTTCTCCTCAGCTGTGTTAAACAAAGGAGTTTCTACAAAGACACATTTTTCTTTGATGGAATGAATAATCTCATTCTTTTCTATTTCAGTTTACATTAGTGGTATTCAACATATAGGGATCAGAAAATTCTCCTCTGTGTTAATCATCCAATGGATAAGTCCATCTCTGTTTTATATTTCCTTTCTGAGCTGATGGGGCCACTGAGTTTTATATATATATATATATATATATATATATACATACTTACATTTGGTTTTAATTTAGTATTTCTTGTGAAATATATTTAGAACAGTGTATAAATCCATTGCCTTGTTATTTTTCAGTAACTGATACTTCCAAGATTTTGTATTCACCAGCTTCCTATGAATGAAAACGACACCTAATATTTTAAGGGATAGTCCTACCTAGCACTAAAAACATATTTGTTCAAAGAGATATCTGTTCATTAGCAATTGCTTGGTTAAAATAATTATAATTATAATTGTAATTATAATTATAATTATAAAAATTGCTGAAACATCTTTAAGAATTTATATCCATAGCATGAAATTAATTCAGATAATCATAACAAAAAATGCCAGTGAGAAAGAATATTTCACTTCTAGTTTCATTTCCAGCTCAGAGCCCCACTCATCCCAGTTTAGTATAGAATTGCTTCCTGAGATTTCTTTTTCCTATGACTAAATAAGGAGGATAAAATTACTGTGCTCCTAACTCAGATACTTTGGTTTTGTCTCAAAATTTATGTGGGCAAACCCAGATTGTGGTGTTTCAACATAAACTGAGCCACATAATCATAGGAAAGTGGCCCCTAGATGCCTTCTTGTCCATCACTTGCTGCAAAGTCTGATCTGGTATATCTAAACACCATGACAGATGTTCATCTGATTGGTTCATAATGATCTTAGGTTATGGAGAGTCTACAGCCAAGAGCTTGTGAGGACCTGGAGTTTACCTTTTCCCAAGTAACAGCCATCCTACATAAAATGTTTTCTGTTACAGAAAATGAAATGCAAGTGAATTAATTCTAGGGCGATGTAAATATTCCATGAGAATAAAAATCAAAGTTTCCATTCCAGCTTCACCTCTTGCATTATGGGCATACATTACACTTCAACATAATATAGGCATATGGGCATATGTCATTTTGTGTACACACATCTAAAATAACATTTTAAAGTGGAAACAAAACCATTTGGAGGCAGACAATCAAAATGTCCTTTATTGAAATCATTTTTATCCTGTTTTCAAAATGAACTTAAATTAAAATGTATTTGTTCCTACGAAGTACATTCCTTTGCCAAATTCTGACAAGGAAAAGAAATGTTTCCACTCTGAAGACATTTTACAGCATAGATTTGATCTATTTGTGGTCTTTCCTAAGTTCATATTTATGTCTGTCTCACAAAGTGCATAGTATTGCTTGTAGCACCCAGAGTCACTTGTCAGGATATGAGATTCATTGTGCGCTAGACACTGTGTAACGTGTAAAACAGTGTAAAACATGCTGGGTAGGATTCAGCTGCCTTTTTATGGGTTCCTCGTGCAATCTGGGACACCCAAGAGTGTCCTAAACACATTCAAGGGGCCAAGTCTGGAAGGCCTGCAGCCTTCAGGAGAAGCAGTTGGAGGCCTGAAAGGACACCCCTCTGTTCTTACAATGAAGTTAAACTTCAGGTTTTAGGCAACTGAATCTTACCTTCTCCATTATGAAAAAAAGTCTACAAGAAACAAGGATTACAGGATCACAAACTACGTATTTAGAAGAAGACAGTGATAATAAAACAAGAACAGGAACTCTAGGAACATAAAAGAAGCATTGCAGCATCTGACCAAGATCCAATTAATCCATTATCCTGCCTCTGGCAGCAGTCAACAGTAAATGTTATAGAAATAAATAAATAAATAAATAAATAAACAAACCAGGGTAAATCTACAGAGAGACTTCCCTGCAAATGACTACAAATGAAGAACTTCTTAATATGAACAGACTAAATTGCAATCAAAGCCTAGCAATCACTTACCCATTCTTTCATGAATAGAAAACTGTGGATAGATTTACTGCTAGTAGTGTATCTTGAAAAGAAAAAAAAGGTTGGCTTTGCTAAGTAGTTCCAGGCATAAAATCCACTGTTAACCTGACACCTCTGTGCTCTGGAGCCTTTCTATGGCATAGGATTCTAGTGCTGTGCTAACAGTGACAGAATTAGCAGCTATTAAAACCTCATTTAAGAGGGGCACAGCTAAGAATTTGTCTTTAGAATGTAGCACTGAGTATATCTAAATGGTACCAGGCCACCCAGAATGAACTTTCACGGAAGTGTTAGGAAATATTGTATCTTCCAAAGGCATATGACATTTTTATCTGTAGTAGAGCAGGCCAGAAAAACTTTATTATTCACACAAATATTATTTTTACTTTGGCTAAATATTTCAATTTTATTAGCGCTTGTCCTTTGGAAGCTCTGGAACTTTTGCAAAAGCCTCCACACTAAAAATGTTTCAGGGTTTGATGATCAACTCATGGCAAGAATTTTATTTGGAAAGTTTTCTCTCTCCGGTTGCTAAGAATTTAAATGTTAACTTTTAGGTACCAATTTTTATAATCTCAAAACAACCTTCTACCCCAATGCACCCCCCCCCCCCCAAAAAAAAAAAAAAAAAAAAAAAAGGATTCCATTTTAATCCTAATGTTTAAAATAGATCCTTCTTGGGACTTCTTAACTGGTAAGCTCAGGACTGTAGACCTCAAAATAATTTTGTTTATTGGGACTTGTGTGGTCTTCTGGACCATATTCTAAAGACACAGTGTTGTTATTCTGTTCATGCATTTTAAAGTCAAAATATTGATTCTGCCACAACAGTGTTTTGGGACTGAAAGATGATGAAATGTTCCCGTTTTCAAATGTTTCAGAAACAAACAAAAAAAAAAAAAAAAAAAAAAGGTGCTTACCTGATGCTAAATCCCATTCAATCAATGCTTCTCTCACTGCCCTGATTCATCAGTGAGATATTTACAGCATTGATCATGTTCTGGCTGAACTGGCTTCTGAGAATCACCAGGGGGTTCATTCTCACTTTCTATCAAGTTCATTTAATTCACAGCTGGTAACTCCAGGATACGCCTGGATGTCTTGGAAGACAAGTGCCACAGCAGGAAGCACTGCATGGTCTAAGTGACTTTTAAATCTAACCCACTGACATTCTCACTGGGCAAGCAGCTCCTTATCATTGCGCAGTGAACAGCTAAGGAGCACCAAAACTGTCCCTACTTCAGAGAGGTGACAATTTAAACTCAGACGTTGCTTTGTAGAGTGGGAGGGAAAGACAAAATCAAGGTGCATGTAAGTAATTTCACAGTTTTTAGTTGCTTTGTAGAAAAAAAGCAGCCTAGGTGCTCCCCAGGATAGAAGTTAGATATTAATAAACAGTGTTCCTCTGAAATGTGCCATCATCAATATCTAGTTGAAGCTATGGAACACAGTTGTATGTTCAAAAATCAGTTCATAACACCAAAGTGAATTTCTGGTTCTATCCGTCATATTTTTATTATCAGACCTACCACAGTGGTGCCTAGAGAGGAATGGCAATTGGAGGTCTGGTTTTGGTAGGCACTGAACAGTCCCTGCTCTGACAAGAGAACAAGTTGACCTCAGAAAAATAAATTCAGCAAAGAAAAGTACAGATAAATGACTAATTAAGGAAAGAAAGAGTAATACAAGGAGAGAGTAGTAAAAGAAAAGAAGTAAAGGTGGAAAAAAATAATGAAGATTCAACCTGAGATACAGAGGCTAACGCTGAGGTAGGCGCAAACAGCCCACCAGCACATTTTCACTCACAGCTGTTCATATGCTCCCCATGGACACCATTAGAGTCTATTGTCTACCGGTTCCACTGGTCCTGTAGCTGATTTTCCAGGCTCGAGCCTTTAGCTTACTCTTTCATAAAGTTTCTTTCTCCAATGTCACAAATTACATGAGGTGATGAGACTAATGTGTGTAGGTTTGCTTCTGTGACATCGGAACCTGGCCTCTGCAATGTAACAGGAAAATGTGTGTAGGATGGGAGGGCTAGCAGTGCTGTCTCTGAAAGGAAGCAATATTATTTGAAAGGAGACAGCATTAATTGAAAGAAATGAACTTTGCATCAGCAGTATCTGTAATAACCATATACTCTAAAGCACAATGTGCTCCTACAATAAATGCTACCCCCTTACATGTACCTGAATATAGAATTTCAGCTAAAATTTTCCCTTGGTTGACCTGAAAAAAAGAAAAAAGAAAAAAAAAAAAAAGAAAAAAAGGCAAATAAGAGGAGGAGAAGTGAGAGAAAAGTATTAGTCTGTTGGAAATCAGAAACAGGGAGACTATTAGTGAAGAAAATTTCCCCAAATACCTCTTTTGCTTCTTGCACCAGAATGTAATCCACACAGTTGCTGAAACACCAGCTTTCTTTGCAGATAACCCACAGGTTATGTACATGCAAATTGGTAATATAGAAGAAAGCATATATTAGAAGTTATCATGGCCAGAAGCTGTAAGTCTTTGGACATTGGAATTGAAGCAGAATGAACAGTGAAGAGTTTTTTAATAGATTAACTTCTTTCATAAGCTCATAAAACTCCTTAAGAAAGTGAGGAGACGACTCTAGGATGATATGTGTTTCAGAAATGGATGGGATATACATCATGGAGTTACTCTTACCCCCTATACAGCAATGACTGAACATGGTTACAAAAGAAGCTGATGTTTGTATGCATGAATGGCTTCACTATATAGAGAGGAGGAGTCGCTTCACTTCTCATTTCTTCAGTATAGATAGGAGCCCATAGAATTTATTAAATGTACAGTAGAGCTAGAAGTGTATTATTATTGCAATAGAGCTTTTCAATTATGATTAAAATGACATCTATGAAAAAAAAAATCCTATGAAAAATCAAGAAGCTAAGAAGCTTGTACTCCCCCAAAAATTTTTTGTAGAAAGAAAGAAAGAAAGAAAAAGAAAGAAAGAGGAAAAAAAAACCACCTGATTCTATAGGTGAGGTCAGCTGCAATCAGGTTGATATAAAAAAAATAAAATAAAATAAAATAAAATTTATAAATTCTCCTTAAGACAGTAAATACATTGTCTTCGTTCTGTTCTGTGTATGGCCAAGAACATCTCTTTGGTCTACTCCAACTGAGTCCTTGTTGGGGGTAGGGGGCCCAGCAGGTTTCCAAAACAAGGTACCTGCTCCAGCCAAATCCTGACTTTGCTCAGCTGAAAGCAGTCTGGACAACAGAGCATGGATCTGGTGGAATTTAAAAAAGGAAGTTAAAAAACCTTCCCATTAACTATAATAAATGGGGTCTCTTGTTTTTCAGGTTATTCAGGGAGCTTTGTGGAAGACTTGAATAGGAAATAAGATTTCAGCAAGCCTGGAGTAATGTGCTGAGGAGTTGGGATGCTGGGAAAAGTCTTCAGTTTTGAAGCGCCCTGAGAAGGACTACAGGAGACTGACAAGAGGAATTAACTGCAGGTTTCAGGCTGCAGTTTCAGTGAGAGATCCAAGAAGCTCATAAAATATGGAGCAGGATCAGCACATAAGCTGCTTTGTGTATGTGCAACAGAGGAAGTTTAGGCATTTAACCCTCTTGAGTTAAGCAGCAGCTGAGCAGTGGGTTTTGAGGGCTTTAGGTAGCTTAAGATACACATATGCATCTCATTTCATCACTGAAAAAAAAAAAAAAAAAGAAAAAATCACAGCCTGTAATAAAGGAAATACAACCCCACGTGCTTCTTATGTCCCGGATGTCTTGAAGGCTTGGAGTTTTATTCAATCTCTCCTGGCAGGACTTATCAAAACAACAGATCACTGGCTATATTATTTAGAGCACTGTGACTTCTGCATTCTTCAAACAGGGATGTTAGTTGTGGCCACCTGTTAAAGAAAATGGCGTTACTCTGAGAGGCTAAAATTCTCAAATATGTCAAAAAATAGCAAGCATATATATTCCTTTGACTTTCAGAAGGACAAGACACTGTGCTGCATCCCGTGGTTGTGTATGGCTAACCAACATTTCTATAAGCGGTGCAGAAAACTGTGCATGGCTATGAGCTGTGACACACCTCACAGTTTCCTCACAGTAAGGAGCAGAGACATTTGAAGTGGACATGGCAGGATGGTGCTGGACTCCACATGAAGGCTATTTCAGGAGCAATGCCTATGCATACACACTGGCTCACCTCCTCCATATGACTGCATTGCCCAGAAGTTCCTCTGTATGGTGACAGCATTGTCCTGTCAACAGACATGAGAGAAACCTACCACAGCACCTGCACTTGACTCATGTGTGCCTCAGGAGTTACAGGATTTTATCCATGAAGCTTACTGTTCATGTATCTGAAATATGTGTAGGAGTCACTTGGGGATTTTACTAGCATTTCCCTTTCAGTTGTGGTATATGGGAATACCATTGCATCTACTTTTGTCTCAGACTGAAAATGAGAAAAAAGTCCATTGAAAGAAAAGGAAGTTTACACAGTAACACAAGATCCAGAACTACAATAATTACCCCAAGGCAGGTCTCCAAAGAGCAAAAAATGAGACATCACAGAGGAACAGATTATGCCATGTCTGCATATACCGGGGTTCATGCGTCCTCCGCAGAGTCAGCTTGTGCTGGCTGCTGTTAGAGACAGGATGCTGGGCTGGACAGACCTGCAGTGTGATCCAGTCTGACAATTTCTGTGTTCCTAAGACTACCTGATAGAGAAAACATACCCTATTTATTTAAACAATCTTAATTTTTCCCTTTCTTCCATGCAGATTTAATTTCCTTCTGGAAAACAGTTACCCAGCTGTGGCTATGAAACTGGTAATAAGCACACAGCTTTGGTTCAAAGGTGATCAAGCATGGCTCCTACATTTAAAATATTAGAAAGTGGGAAAGACAGGAACGGGGGTTGGTAATGAAGGCATTTTTCATGTTTGGAGTGCTCATCCAGGGAGTACATCAGAGTTGTCAGAGTGAAACAGCAAGTTCTGTTCTTCTTCAGATCAAGCCTTTTCAAAACAGACACAGAAAGCATGTCCTTTCTGCTAAAAGAAAGCCGGGGGGTGGGGGGGTGGGGGGGGCGAATCTAAGTAGCTACATGCAAAATCATTTCAAAGCTAATTTTACTCCCTCACGTGTAACACTTTCACCTTCCTTAATAACAGCAAAATGGGTTCACATAAAACTTTATGTTTTTAAAATTATCACTCTTGCCTTTGAAACTGAAGGCCAGGTCTTCTGTTGAGGAAAATTGAAACAGATACATTGATTAAATGCAGTTAAACCAGCTTGCACTGACTGAAGTTCTGGCACTGGTTAATTTTTTTTTACAAAAGAAAATACATATGGAAAACCTGGAAAATCTCAATGGCTGAAAATTTCCTCCATGCAAGTCTTGTTATTTAATTTAGAAGAACGGGGATCTCATGCATATTCTCCTCCCTTTCATTCATTCTCCAAAGTTAAGAAAAAAATAAATAAAATAGCATCTACCAAAAAAACAAGGTCAAGCATTAAATTCTTCTACTTTTTGGAATACATTTTTTGTTTCTCTTCTATCCTCAGCATATTGTTATGTAGTTGTAACAAGAAGTCAGAACTTTGTATCTGAGCATGATAGGTACAAGGGGACAGAGATCTGACTGAATCCCGGTGGTCCATTAATGTTAGACAGGGCTACACTCAATAGCCAGTAGTATACTAGTGAGCCATGAAGTTAAATGGGGATGGGGAGCATTAATAACTGCATAAAGGGTGTTCAACACAATATAGGATGCAGGGGAAGAGCATTTTGGTATGCATCTCATTGCTATGTTATGAGACATATAGGGTAGGAACCAAAGGCAGAGAAACGGAGGGATCAGGGTGATTTACATCGAGTTAGTAGAGAGGGCTACTATGGCTCTTGGTGCAGTGGTGCTGTTCTGAAAAAAAAATAAAAAATAAAAATAGATCTAGGCTGGTTCTTACATCTCCTTTGACATACCTGCAAGGTCTTTGGGCTTTGGCATCTCCGAAGCTTGCAGTCCCTCCCCTTTAGCCCTTCCATCAGAAGAAGGAAAACAGCAAATGATAAAAAGGCACAGGCAAAATTGTTCGTACTGAGGTTTCCTGATCTTGGATGAACTCATATGACTGTTTTACTTCAGAATACAAAAGCTAACTGACTGTTTGAACAATTATTCTGGCATTTAAGAAAAAAAGAACTAATTCTATAGCTTGTTGTCAGCACTAGTCCCTCTTAAGTCTTCATCATGAGATCTTCACTGTTCTATCTGAAATTCTTAGAAATCCAGTATGCTTTTATCTTTAAAGTGTCAGCACAGCTTACTTTTGGAAATAAATTAACTTCTTGAAATAGGGAAAAAATATTGCATTTATTTCCATTAATTAGTTTCCCTTAACATTGAGAAGCTGTTTTTTTCTTTTTTTTACAACACATTTCAAAATCCTGAATTTCATTCTTACTGATAACAGTTTCACACCCAAGTCATGAAGCAGTATGAAAACTATACAGAACAGACAGGATGGAGAAGTCTATACAGACTTGTTGACCATCCTATAAAGGACAGAGCAGAGACTCAGGCAAAGCACAGTCTTGTGACTGCCTGTGCTAACTAGCATGCTCCCAGACAGTATGCAGGCATAATCTGAAGGACTATTCTCCACAAGCATTAAGGTCAGGACAAACCTGCTGTAAAAAAGAGTCTAGCCATACAGACATAAACCATGACATGCCACTTATCCCAGTAGCAGAGAACAATCCTTGGCTCCTTTTACTTCAAGTTTACAAGGAGCCAACAGGCGGGGAGCAAGAGGCAAAGAAAAGCAAATTCACCACCCTAAGAACTCACAAATTAAAAAGATCAAGCCAAGGAAATAATTGTTCATTTTTAATTAATCAGCCAGTGATAATAATAATAGAATGTATACATACTGCCTGCATGCATGTGTGTGGCTGTGTGTATAAGTAGCTTCCCCAACCCTCTTCCCCCAGTTCTTCAGATTAGTGTTTTTCCTGAATTTCGCATTCTCTGCTGTGAGTAGCTGACAAAAGTTCCTCAGGCCAAAACACTCTCTGCTCCCTCTCTCACATAACACTAAACACAGTCCCAGGATTTGAGCGATAGCAATAGTTCTTTCAGCTCTACCTTGGTAATAATCTTTGAAGGCAAGTCTAGGATCTTTAACAACAAAAAAAAAAACAAAATGTCAGTTATCAGTGTTCCAAAAGAACACTATCTGTGCATTTAGGATTAATGCATAGTACAGAAAGCTCCTGGTTCCATCACCTCTTATATAAATATGCATAGGTTAACAGGGAAAAGTTCCAGTTCCCTCAGAATTTACATGTTACATCTTACCTCTGAATTACCCCTATGTTACTAAATTAATCAATTATAAAAATCTGTGCAATGTCAAAGATTCAGATGAGTCTAGGTAACGCTGCCTTACAAATGTATTTAAGAGTATCTCTGCTACAACTGATAGATAAAGACACAAATCAAAATGGAGTCCATGTCTTGAAGGTTTTAGACTCAAATTCTCTTCTAATCAAGCTAAATTTCAGTTGAAAATGCCCAATCCCCCAAAACATCTCAGGTCTGCTACTGTGCACCTTCCACCATTACTATTCCACAGGGCAGCAGCTGACATTTATATATCCAATTTTGTTCGATTAAGTGTGACTTCAGAATCACTGAGAAGGAAACCATTTTGTACTCAGCACTCCGAAAGATTTAGCAGTGAATGCATCATGTCCCAGAGCACAGTGCTACTGGGCTATAAAATATTCCGATGTCTTATTAATAAGTTAATTGAATCCATTGTAATTTTCCTGGTATTCATGCAGCTCACTTTGTCATTGATTGACAGAGATGAATTTGAAGATATTTAAGAGTTTCGCAAGCAGATGAACAGCTATATCTGAATTATCATGAAAGAGGAATAGTTAATATGGGACTGTAATAATCTTTCATTAGAAAAATTGATGTAGTAACCACTGCAAAGCTAATCCTGTTTCCACTGACAGAAAAAGAAATTCTGCCTACAGAATCAATGCCATTTTGTGTCAAAAATGACTATTTTTGGTCCAGAAGTCAAGAAAACTGCAATTAAATGAGACAAATGCCAGAGAAAATTTGGGAAAAGCCAGCTATAACTAAACCATGTGATTGCTGGGTAACTCATTTAATTTCAGGGTAGATTATTTATAATCCAAATTTTAAGCTTTCTTAAGGCTTAAGTAGTATCACAGGCACATCAAAGCTTCCAAAACTTGCATATGGATCAGTCCTACTCACAATCTCCCCACTTAACATCCAGCATCACGATGCAGCCACATCACTGTTATACCCTTCCTACTGTTATGGGGCACAGAAGACCCGTTGCACTCCTAAAATATGACAGAAAGTCCATCTGAATGCTCTGAGAACTCTTTTTGACTCAAAACAATAACACCACTCTGCAGCAGAGGGAGGACCCTTCTGTTCTTATAAGGAGTTTCTACACCTTATCTTTGTCTAGTCATCAAAAGATGGTTCCAAACACTTTGATCACTTGTTGAGAAGGTTTTGCTACATGAGAGGGATGTGGCAGCAAGCACCTGCCAGATGTATCTAAGACAGTTCACTAACAGAGGGTACTTACATATGGTGAGTAAATGCCCTTGAATGTCCTGCAGGTCTGAAGGCCCCAAAGGTCTTCTCAGGATGATACCCTGGCATTCATAGGCCACCAGCTAAACAAGACGTATTGGTTTTAGCCAAGATACAAACATTATACACCAGTGGCATGATCTTCATATAAAGTTAATGATGTTTTTATATTGCATCAGTCTGCCACTGCTAACACAGCACCCACTAGACACTGCTAACCTAACACAGGACTAGGTGGTTGAACAACTCCAGTTGCTCTGTTGAGCAGAGTTCTAGAGCAGTGAAGACATTGACCTGGTCCCACACTGTCCCTGTTTCATGTAACATATGTAGGGATCCACTGTGAACACAGCCCCGGGATCATTCAGCTCTATGTCTGTGCTATTGCTCTTAGAGTAGGGCAGTGTACCTCCAAGAAACGATCCTTGGGTTATAGAACAGCCAGCTTGGACAAAGTCCAGGTAAGATCAAAGGGGAGATGCCTCAAAAAAGGAAATGTTCCAAAACCATGTGGAGACTATTGGGGCAGCAGGTAATGATGAGACCCATGTCTAGATCTTGGCCTGAGGTTAAATTAATCCCAACTAATGTGGAAAACTACTGGACATGGTGAGAAATTGCCACAAGAGAAGGCAATGTGAGAAGCTGACAAAATCACAGACAGTGCTATAAGGAATGACCAGATTTCACAGGTGGGTAAGGGAAAGTAGTGTGAGGGGCAGTCAAACCCCACCAATGCTGGGAGGGGAAAGCCTTCAAGGAATGGAGCTATCAGGGCGTGGGGAACTGCCTCAGTAACACTAGGTATGGCTGAGATGACCACCATAACATTATTAGGAAATACCACAGTTAGATATGGATGTATCAAAAGTGGCACCAGTGGGGAAAAAGTAATTGGAGAGCAAGAGTCACTTATTTGGGAAGAGACTGGGGCGGAGGACGAGAGGTACAAGGTCAGAAAAAAGGAGGACCAAGAAACAATGAGAGGGATAATAAGATGCGCAAATGAAGGAGGTACCTGTCTGGCAGATCTGTACCTAGTCACAACAGTCTGCAGCTATCCCTGAATCAGGACAAATGATTATCAAATCATAATCCAAACGCCATACCACCCTTGTCAGGCCTACTTCTGCCATCAGGGCAGGGGGGAGCAAGGTGTTTCCATTGTTGTGTTGGTGTGTGCTCTTTTTTAATCTTTGTCTTACAGTCACAGAGCTGGGCACCACTTAATCCATGACTGTGTGTCAGCATTCCTAAAACTCATCTGTGCCTTTTGCCATCAAGAGGTGACAAAGACTAGGGATAATCCTTAGTAAATGCTAGTATAAGCTTAACACCACACCATTCTTCATACGTTGCAAAAGATTGTTATGGACTGTGTGAAATGAGAACGTCGCAGACAGTGTCTCAAACAGCCAGCTCTGGCTAACAGAGAGGCTGGGAAGAAAGAGATGAGCAGCAGAGCAGTTAAGCTGCTCCTGACATCCCTACTAAAGCTCTTTTTCCTGGGGTGTAGTGTATGGATCCACAGTTCACACCTGCAGAACTTGAATTCAAAACTTACTATGAGATATTACAAGCAAAAAGAAAAAAAGGTTCCCAAAATACTCTCTCTCACACATAAAGAGAGCATGTTGAAGTGGCTTGGTTATTTCAGCAACACTGATTTAACAATCTAAAACAAACTGACTAACTGTCTGGCTTCTGTGTATCTTCCAGACTGTTTTCCAAACAGCAAAAAAGAGCAGCTAACGAAACAACTCTGTTGATTCCCTGCTTTCCCCCAAACTCCATATTAGTCATAGAGTCTGTCTTAATACAAGCAGTGAGATTAATTCAGCGAGTACTACCATAGTCAACACTGAGTCCTGCTGTAAACTAAATTAAATCTATCTTTGGTTTGGTTTGTGCAAGGATAAGGCAGGGTTGTTGCGTTCGTACTGCAATGACCTCCCATCTAGAAGTTTGGGGTCACAGGTCTCAACAAGGTCCTCAAAACTCACTTGCAGTGAAGTAGAAGTTTTTAAATAAAAAATGATGCCTAAAGGAGTGGAAAAGGCTGATTTAACTCAGAGAAGTTACTTATTTTTGTAAGTAGCTGCCAGTTCTCTGCTGTGTAGTTAATGGACTTACTAAAAAGCCTTACTCTTCTGATCAGATGACATAAATAAATAACCTAAATATTTAGCTTGCTATTGGGTATGTTTTGTTTATCTTCTGAAGGCAGTTCATCTGAAGCTAAATCATAAGCCTGAGCCATTAGAAATATTCCAGGATCCAGAATTGCTATTTCTATAAACTGCAAAGCTGCTTCACTATTTTACAATCTTTATAAGTAATTGGAAGTGATTCACAAACAAATTAAGGTCTACAGCTGTAGAACAGGTACTTAGAAATTTTGCATGCACAGATACAAATGTCCTTTCTTGATAAGCAGCACCAGTAGTCTGTTTCTCTTCTCAAATGTGATTCTGTACAAATTTAGCCCCTCTTCATGCAATACCAATTTCAAAAAACAGGGAACAATCTGAGAATAACTAAATCCACTTGACCCAGCCAGGCAGAGTTTCTTTTATTTCCACTACTTTTTTCCTTCAAGTTAATTCTTACATCACCCTTGTGAGTGTGCTTTTCTAACCTGCAAAGCCAGTGGTCAAAATCAAGGTATGTTTGCAGAAACTGTAAATGATTTATGTCCTCATACAATAGTACCTGGGCAGGTTCCTTGCATGACACAAAGCAGTTCTGATTTAACTCCTTAGAACTAGTCCTCTTGTAAGTAAATCTTATGAAGAAAATTGCAGTCAGCATTTCCCTCAGAGTGAGTTAGATAAAAATAATTTTGATTATTTTTTTTTAAGAGAAACAACTTCTTCTTGATGTAAAAGTTGGCGTCCCACAAGGAAATCAAATTTAATCAGAATTATGAGAGCATTCTATCTGTGGGAATATATTTTAGTATATATTTTAAGGCGCATAACAGGATATACCTGAAGGGAAAGCTTTTTTTAATTTAATATAATTTGGGTGTGCATACATTTCTCTGCTGGTTTAAAGGAATGATATAGAGTTCTTTGTGTTCTTTTCAAAGGTGATATTTCTTTCCTTTGGAGTTGTAATTCAAGATCCAAATTCCCAGTCTCTGAACTGTATACTTCTCCACATTTAAATCAGTTCACAACATTCCTATTAGGAAGGTAAATATAACTGGCAGATTCTGTGTTGAGCAATGGCTCTAAGGACTGACATGCATAGTGCTTTCAAGAGCTACGTCTACAGTAATAAATGAGACAAGGCCAGGCAAAACCTTGAGCTCTTTTCCATAGCATTTCATCATTAGCATTCTTGTGAAACAGTTTTGTTGACCTCATAGTCCTGCAGCCAATGCCCAGGCACCACTCAGCACATGACCAAGGAAAGAAACTCCTCCCAGTAGACTCCATGGATGAGGCCAACCTGCCTTGGGGGAGAGGAGGGAGTTCAGTTGTCCAGGTACAGGCTGTTTCCTACCACTTGTTTCCAGTACTAGAAATGGGACAGACCCAGCTTATCTGACTGGCTTAGACATGTCCATGTTGGGTCATTTACACAATGAGCTGAAGCTGAGACAGAACGAAATCAGTCTAAAATTTATGCCTCTTATGGATGAACCATTAATGTCATTTTTAAAGAGAGAGAGAGAGAGCGAGAGAGAGAGAGAGAGTAATAGGTGTTTCCAAAGAACAGATCAAAGAACTTGCATCAAATGCTTCAGGACAGACAACATGAGGATTGTGTCATCTTTCTTATGTGAAGGGATGTGAGATTTAAATGCTCTGGAAATCTTGACAAAACAAGAGCTATAGCAACTGCCATTTGTAATGAATTGAGAGGCATTTCTCTATCCATGGTCAAAAAGTCACTGACAAGGAGATACGTTCCACTCACTGCCTACACACCCCAGAAGATTTATCAGAGTGTGGATCATATCCCAAAGCGCAGCACCAACAGGCTTTAAAACATCCTGATGTCTTATTAACAAGTTAATTGAATTCTGCTGTAGCACTCTCAGTATTAATGCATCTATGCTTGTCATTGACTGATAGACAGAGATGAATATGGAGATATTTTAATAGCTTCTTACATGAACAGATGAACATCTATATCTAAATTATCATAAAAGGAGAAAAATTATTAGGGGAGTACAACGTAAATGAAGAGGAAGTTGATATGGTAACCACAGCAATCAAAGTTTGTTTTTCATGACGTCAGGGGAAAAATGTGGGTTGAGTTCAAGAGGACTGGAATCGTAAGCTACAATTTATGGCAGCAATTAGCCTTAAAATAATCTTACTGGGAGAGTGTACCAGTGCCTTTGGCAGCTGAATATCAAAAAAAAAAAAAAAAAAAAAAAGGGAGAGGGGAAGGCTGAATGGCAGAGAAATGTACTGCCTTGTCTACAGTAGGCTTTCTCCATTCTGCTATTTTTGTGGTTGGTTTTGAGTTGCTTATGGTCATTTTAAACATCTACTTGGATGTTCTCCAGTACACAAACTGTCAGATATTCCTGTGGGATATATGTCTTGAGTCCATAAAAATGTGACTAAGCCAAAAGCAAGCTTTCATTGCTTGGGGACGGAATATACCAAAGCATAACCAAGACACTATGGCAGACAATCATAAAACTTCCTCTTTCTTATGCTGGTGAGTGGTGGAGTAAGGGGGCAAGAATGAAGGATTGCAACCACAACATGGGTACTGACTAGTGCCCCCAGCCAAATAATAAATTATCATCCATCCCTACAAGAATAGTGCCAAGAAAGCAAAAAAGCTTTCCCTAGACAATTCACCCATGTAACTTCAGAGAATAAATCAAGCCATCAATAACTTTATAGTCAAAGTGATTCAAGGTGCCTGAGGAACTCTTTACCTGCCCAAAGCACGTCTACACAGTGTAATGCAAGAACTAGATCAGGCTACTGGGTCAGAAGCAATATAGCTATGTGAAAAAAGACACATCATCCGGCAAGGGCATTGCAGTAAGGTGTAGGTACTGTTCCTGAAATTCAGACAAATAACTCAGGATCCCTGTTCCCCCTGATATTTAGACAAGCTAACTGGTTCTGTACTACTACTTAGTGACCCTGTGCATCACTGCATCATGCTATGGAGCAGTGCCCTTAATAGTACTGAAAGCCAGTCTCCAGAACTGGATTCACCATCCACAAGCTGGTTCGTCCCTGGAGTCCATGTTATTTTGGTCCATGTTGTCTCATGGTCCTTTTTTTGCACCTAAAGATGCAAGCCTTGGCCTTTTTCTGGCCTTCCTCTGAGGAGAGCTACTGAGATCTGTTGCAATGACTATGAGAAACGAGGTAGTGGATCAGTAAAAGCCCAGACTCCACTTTCCTGCAAATTTAAATGTTCGAACAAAGAATATTTCAACATTTATAATAATTTCTCCCCACACTTCTGTATCATTGTGTTCAAGCATGTTATGGATCTTCACAAAAACCCTTCTTAACTACCTACTCAATAGTTGGACTTGATGATCTTAAGGGTCTTTTTCAACCTAAATCATGAAATCATAGAATCATTTAGGTTGGAAAAGACCTCTCAGATCTTCCATATGACTTGCAAAGCACTTTACTATGTTAGATTAATAAGGCCATTGTCTTCCATAGAAGACAGTTATCAGCAGATAATTTCCTGCAGAGGTCTGTTGAAACTGCATGTAAACTCAAGATGACCCCTATCTCCCTCCTGACTTTCTCATGTTTGGTGTGCAGGAATATAACATGGAAAATGAAGTCTGACTTTGTAAAATATTTTCATAGAGACCTAGGAGTCCATACACAAAGGTAAAAACTCCCTGGAACTGAACACTTAAATTACTCTTTTCCCCCTGCTCTACATGTTTCTCTACTGAGTTGATGAACAAAATGTGAGCCCTCCAGTGGCCAAAATAATATATTTACAATTATGTTTTTGATTCTGGTTTGCCCTTCAAATGCTGCAGCAGCGGAGACAGGTATTCCCCAATGCACTATAGCCATGGCTATGATCTGGAACACAGCTGGCAGACTGATCTCCAGTGAATGCAGAAGTATTGGCAGGACCCGAATGCTCAGAAAGCACACAGGAACATCAAGAGTACTGGACACTGTAGCAAACAATTTCCATTGCATTTGTAAAGTACACTGGGAACAGCCTCTGGTCCTGTGTTCCAGGACAAGAAAAAGGGATCCTCATCATAACACGAGACAACAGACAAGATCCTGGATGATCTCTCTCTCTAAAGCTCTTCCGTGTTTTCCCTCCAAAGGCATTGATTATCCACCATCCAAAATGTGCTCAGTGCTCACAGGATATAGAAAAGGATTTGCCTTTATCCCAGAGCATTACCATTCAAATTAGGCATTCACAGAGAAGAGCTGGCAGGAAAGAGGGATGACAAATTAACAGATATGCCCACATAGTCACTCTGTGGGCTTTACAAGCTTGTTTCTCTGTGTCTTTCTTACGTGACAAATCCCCTTCCCTAGATTCACTCCGGACACCCATTCAGTGAGACCAAAGGGGTCCAAGAAGGGTGTTTTCTGGTACGGTTTTCAAAGCTCTGGCTTTCTGCTCCCAGTGAAAAGGCACCATTATTCCAGTGCCAGAAGACTGAGTGATAAAGACAAAGTTTCAGAAGCTGGAGGTCACACTTCACTGCTGTGGGGGTGGCAACATGGGGCTGCATAATTTAGACAGAAGGGAGCTTTGCAGCGAGTGCACCTACTAATCCCAGCACAAGGAAGGGGTCAGCCTCTGGTGAGGAAGCTGCAAGATTTATTTGTAGTTGCATCTCTGCTGTGCACTCAAAAGAATTTAGATGTAGGTGAATTAGAATGAAAACATAGGCTAATTATTATTATTAACACTACTTCTCAGGGTTAATGGCTGTAAGGTACTTTACAGAGACAATGTACTTTATGGAGACAAGACTGCGGAGGCTACAGGTTAAAAGACTGTCTTGATTCAGAGGTATTAACTTGCAATCCTTTTAAGGTTGTACTTTCATTACAGTTTCTACAGTCTTAACTCATTTTTTCATCAGTACAATTATGGGGTAATTCAAACTACTTTTCTAAAGCAAAACCCAATTATATCTGATTAGAAAATTCCATGTTTTTCTTCCTTTTTTTTTTTTTGTAAATGAAAACTCAGAAAATAATTAGCAATAAATCTAAAGATATAATATCTTTTTCAAAGCTTCATTACAAATGGGGGTGGCCATTTAATATGTCACTTTAGACATAATTAAAGCTGACAGTGTCTGTAGCACTTCACCATAGTATCTGTAGATTTGCAAACATTACTATGTGTTATGCCAGGTGAGAACAGCATCAAAATTATCTTTACCTTTTTTCATATTGAATATTCTGCATGTTAAAATGTTTCCATGGTCAGGACAAGAAACTAGAAGTCAGTGCTTGGGGTACCCGTGGCTCTGACAATGACTTAGCATGTCAGGTAGGACCATAGTAGGATCATGACCCAGGCACTCCAGTCCCCCGCATCTCCACACAAAGGGCCAACAATGGCAGCTCCAAGGATGCTCCAACAAGCTCCAAGAATAAGGTCCACCAAGCAAGCTCAGAGGCATACTTTATGCCTCTGAACAAGGTAAAGAAAGATGCATACATTCAGGAAGGTGGTTATTCCATTATCTCTTCTTTCTGTGACCGTTCTGTAAGTATAAGGCTACAAATGGGACCATGTGTCTTCTGTGGTAACAAGCATTTACTTCCACTTAAGCCAAAGAACCCTTTTAACACTTGCATGGTCCCATTCTTCTCTACAACTACGTGAAAGGAAGTTGTGGGGAGCTGTGGGATGGCCTCTTCTCATAGATAACTAGTGATACAACTAGAGGGAATGGTCTCAAGTTGCACCAAGAGAGGCTTAGGTGGGAAATTAGAAGATATTTCTTCTCAGAAAGAGCAATCAGACATTGGAACAGGTTGCCCAGGGAGGTGGTGGCATCACCATCCCTGGGGGTGTTCAAGGAAAGGTTGGACCTGGTGCTTAGGAACTTGGTTTAGTTGGTTATATTGGTGGTAGGGGGCTGGTTGGACCACATGATCTTGGAGGTCTTTTGCAACCTTAATGATTCTATAATTCACATGAGTGTGAACATAGCAAGCATGACTACAGCACAGTTGATGAATAAGCCCAGGGCTATCAAGCCCCTACACCTGAGTGACGGGATTCACCCCACCAGATTTATCAATCCAAAGTAACGCTACCTGAGCCTCATGCTGGTGCAGATATGCCCTGAGTAATGAACTAGGACCTGTCATGTCAGCCTCTGCAAAAAGAGATTGAAGCATAGAGTCTGTCTCAGGGAAATTACAAAGTATAAGAGAAGAAAAGAAATAGAGCCAGATGCATCACTGCTGCGAAAGGTGAAAAAAAAAAAAAAAAAAAAAAAAAACTCAGTAAACGGTTTAGTAAAAGAGCATCTTTTTTTTTTTTTCTTTTTTTAATATATATCCTTCACTGAAGAATCTTAATGGTCTTTGAGGATTTCCCAATGTATCATGTTAACAGCTATAATAGACACCTAAAATACCAGTATAATACTAATGGTATTTTAAATGCAATTTATTTCTATTCAACTACTCAAGGTACTCTGAACAATTCTTATTGAGCTCTTGAGGTCTGTCTATAAAAGGAGGAGCAGAGCATGGAAATTCCACTTCTTCAAAGAATTTCACTAAATCAGCAAAGACAAGTCTGATATCTCTGACATTATATTTTGCATCACTGGAAGTATACTGATGAGATCAAAACATTTCAATTTTTTCATATATTAAACTGTACCATAAAATATATGCATAATATTTGTAATAAATAATTTAGAATATTATTAATGTTTAATATTATTAATGTAATATATTTTACACAGTCTTATATAATATATAATTACGTATGATGTTATACAATATTATTAATTATTAAACTTTATACAGTAACATGCAGAAGTTAAGAAGTGATTCCAAAACAAAAAGACAGCAAGTTTTCAGTGAAATGTTTTAATATTGTGAAAATTTGTTTAGCATTTTTCCTAAAATGTTTTTCTTTTGAAATTGACACTACATTATGAAGCATTTTCACACTGCTGAAACTCAATACTTTTATAGAGAAATGGTTTAATCAGTTTCTCTTTCCAAGTAATCCTACTTCCTGGCCCTATCACCAGAGCTCCTTGTCCTGATCTTGAATTTCAGGGGAGATGACGGTAATAAAACAGTGGGAATTTGTGGTTTCCATGGAATCTTAAGACATACATGCATCTATTCCAGTAAGCAGACAAACTACAGGCACAGGTGAAGCAAAAGATACTGCATGACTGGGCAATTTGCAAGGAATGGGAAGAGCAAGAATTTGACATGGAAGAAGGCTTTGTACCTTCCTCATGACTACCTTTATGTTTAAAGGTACCGGCTCACAAGGTTACATTCATTTGCACAGTTAGGTATTATGTTTTCTTTTGATTTTCCCTGAGCTGTTCTTACTGTGAATACAATCCTTTATTTTAATTATGGTATTACAAGACACAGACCCAATGAGTGGTAATGAGTCTTTGGCGTCTGAGACCAGACTGAAAGGCAGGGCTGTGTGGTTCTTATTAAGACACTAAGTACTTGAGATTAAAAACTATATAATTTTCACTTGCAGAAAGTTAAAATTAATAAATGAAACATCAGAAGCTTTCATTGCGGCTTATGTGTCTTTTAAATCTGGTGTCCAGATATCCAAAATGCAGGTATTCTGCAAGCTCTGCAACCTTGTCTAGGTGCTTCCAGTAGACAAGAGCTATCACAGCCCTCAGAAGAGACTGGAAGTACCCCTTCAGCATTTTGGCCCACCAGACAGCCAGCACTGCCCCATTACAGGACAAGCTGGTGGTGTCTGGCCTGCCATGATAACCCATGTCAGGAAGGACTGGAGAACTGAGTTTCAAGATCCTGTTCCTCATTATGAGAAAAAAAAAATAAGGAAACAAACAAAAAAAAGTTAAAAAAGAGGTGTTAAAGGCTTTGGGAGGAGAACTTTCAAATGAACAAACAAACAAAAAAAACAAAAAACTACCAAACTTGAATAATGAAAGGAAGTGATTCACCTTTCAAGTGATATTCTTCTTTGAGCTAATCCTGATAATGTTTAGGCATCTCTGCCTGTGCTGGTAATTTAAAATTTACAAGAATCTACTTTCTGGCTTAATTTTCTGCCCATTATTGCTGCCTTATTTCTAAAGCAACTGCATTTCAGCAGTCGCAGGTTGATCCCAGAATTTCTGCACAGCATAAGTGTAGTGTTGTTTAGAAGTACAATTCATCTTCAGGAAGCCAGTATGCAACAACGTACTTCACCCCCTGAAGACACTAAAAAGATTTTACCTTCATGAGTTTTGCTGGTGAACAGCAGCAATTAAAAAAAAAAAAAAAAAAGGACAAAAATATCAAAGTAGGAAAGAGATTATGGAAGGACCTTTAATGTATTTAGTATGGAATTATATTAAATCCAAACAGAATTATTTCATTATTACCAGCTTTTATTGGAATATTCTCTTGGTAACAGACTAATTTTAATGCAACTGCATATTAGAATTCAGACTAGGAACAAATTGGGGATTCTCTAGAATACATATATTCGCCAATAATTGCTACCTAGTAAAAAAAAAAAAAAAAAAAAAGGGGATATAATTAAAATAGAATATAATGAGTTTTGTAACTTCAGTGACTTTTGAAAGAACCTGAAATGTTTAGTGTGCCTATAGGGACTGAAAGAGAAATGACTTTGTATTGCGCTCTCTAATAGCCCTTGAAGATTTAAGCCAAACATGAGCTGTCAATCATTTCGCACACAGGGCTCTGAAAGGTCAGCTGCAAATACTGCACTTTCCTCCTGAAGCATCTCGATACTCAAGGCTGGGAACATTACTACGTATATAAAACCTGCAGCTTGCACTGCTTCTTAAAGTAGCATTTTGGTGGAACGATAAGTGAGGAGATAAAAAAGCAATTGGCACAATTATCCCGACTGCCGCACAAACACACTGACGTGCAGTGCTGCAGATTCTCACTACAAGTGCGAGTGTGCCACTTACAGAAAAAGAAACCTTGCATTATGAGTCTAGTGGCTGGATTGCTTTAATAGCTCATTTTTTCCCCTCCTTGCTTTCACCTTCTAACTGAAATTATTGCCTTATATAGTAAAGTTATTCCTTTCTGGTCCTTCTGAAGGGGGCAGATCTTTTCTACTCAGGAAATCCTCAGAGTGCTTTCCAGCTCCTGGGGAGGATGTTAGGCTCCTACCCCTCCCTCCCTCGGTCAGATAAAGGACTGGCCATAAAGGAACGCTTCCCACATGCAGTCACAAAAACTATCTTCTGGATACGCTGCTGAGTTAAAGCCTCACACTGCTGATCAGGTCCTCCTCATCTTCAACTAGTACTGCTCTTTCTTCAAGCTCAGTTTGCCGTAGTAATGTCTTGTTTTGGATCAGCAATGTGGTTTTGAAACAAATACCCAAATTTTCCCCACATGCTGTTGATGAAGCTCACAGAGAAGATTTGGTGTAGGCAGGCTAGGTGCTTGAAGAAGAAACCAATCCAGAAATCCTTCAGGTGTACATCAGATGTTCCCTCACTCTCTGCCAGCAGCAATTTGTCAGTCTGAACCAGCCATGGGCTCTTCACATCACATTCAATCCAGAAGACTAAAGCTTCCCCAATGTAAACCCCCTGGACTGCATGTACTGTAGATGGGACTGCATGGGTGTAGGTGTTGCAGCCTCAGCAGCTGGTTTCACCTACCAATTTGCTCCCTAAGGAACAAAATTACTTGGTCAAGCAGACTTAGCCTCAGACAAGGGGAGGAGAGGAGTAAATGCATGAAGAACAAGAACCTACAAACAAAAGAGTGAATCAAATAATCTCACCGTCATCTGAGCCAATTACATTTCCAAAGGAGAATCAATACAGAAAATACAAACCATGTTAGCTAGTTATGAGGAAACCTAATATGGGGAATAAAGACAAAGGGACTTCTCAAAAACAGGATTAGAACAAGCATGTGTTGCACTGCTTTGCATCTGCCTCACTTTCCTTTAATTATACTATTTCTGTCATTCCAACTCCTCCTTATAGTAATCCTAGAGTCCTGATATATTTCTATTTCACCCTACCAACTCCAAGTTTTATTTCTTATGAGCTGTTTAAATGATTTTTTTTTCTAGCTTCTTCTACATGAAAGGAGCACAGTGTGATAGAAACTGTCCAGAAAGACATAAGGGATTGAATTTCCAACAAGCTCTTAATTTTCTTCTGCTGCTGTGCAGTGCCCTCTCCCTGGTTATGATTAAGAGCCTTTGCAAGTAGATGTTGGAGGCTCTGGAGACTCACCAAGGGCACAATGGGTGAAATATGCCACTGCAAGAATGGTGAATGTTACCATTCAGGAGTACCTAAGCCTTCAGGGCAGATTATTTTCAAGATAAAATTGGTTATCCTAGACTATCTTCCAGAGAATAATAGCATTACAGATCCAGAAGACATGCACCCCTGCAGCATGGCAAATGTGCAGAGCGGCAGACAGTCCCATGAGCTGCGAGCGTTCAGAGATTCGCTAAATCTGGGACCATCTTTGATATATGTAACATCAGAAGCTGACCCTGTGACTGAATGGTATAGTGGGAAACCTCTGGTGTTACTTTATTCTCTGTGAGGCCAGCTTGACTGATCCTTGCAATTTTAGATAGAACTGGTTGGATACAAATGAGGCACCAAATGGAAACCCTAACTTTTTGAAAAAAAAAGCCTTAAAATGAATATGTTGAATCAGAAACTTGCCTGACTATATTGACATGGTTTTAAGTGAAAAAAATAATAATAGTAATTCTAAATTCCAGTTATCATCCCTTTTCCTCTCTGCCCCCCCCCCCCCCCCCAAAAAAAAGAAAAGGTTAGAAAGGAAAAAAAAAAAAACACTTTTTAAACAGCTGCTTAGATGCTCAGTCTCAGAACCTTCTCTGTGTTTTATATAGAAGAAATAAGAGAGTAAGGCTGAAAATAGTAAAAAGAAAAGAAAAAGAAAACCACACAAAGCTCTTCCCCCCACCCCATCAAACACAGAGAAAAGGGAGGCAGGTGTCTATCTACTCTATTAGTACATATTGCAACATGACTAAATACAGGAGTGCTGCTGGCAAGATGGCATCTAGGCAAATTGCCCAACAGATGGTACAACCTATTAGTGAAGAAACTTTGTAAAGGATAACAAACTACAGGAGGAAGTGCAGACCTGTCTATATTTCAAGGCAGGCGCTCTGCAGGGAGGTGGAACCCACTGAAATATCTGAGTTACATTTCACTTCTCAGATACACTTCAAATCATATAAAGTGCCAAGCTCTGTGTTACAGAGGTGCAAAGAGCTCTCCAGGATGTGATGCTCAGGGTTTTAGGCATATCTGAGGTGAAAGAACTATAAAACAACATACTTGTGATGTAGGTGATTAGGGAAAAAAGACAGATGAGGATTTGTTTTTCTTGTTTCTTTGTTGCTTTCTTCAACACAAAGGGACAAATCTGCTTCCCTTTCTCATAGGAAAAAAAAAAAAAAAGAGATGAGAAATTTAAATTCTGGGTAGGATTCTCATCTGTAAACCCTGTAAGCCAAAGAAATTCCACAGAGATTAATGAAACTGTGTTGATTTCTGCCAGTTGAAACCCCTTTCCACTCAAAATTGAATTAATAAAAAATAAAAATAAAAAAAAAGAGAGAAAGAAAAAGAAAGAAAATGTTTGATTATTCAGTATTGTTTTTCTTTTCATAGAACTGTCTGGATTATCCTTACAAGAGCCGTGAACTGTGTGCCTCTAATTACTCTCATTCATTTTATACAGTAACTATAGGTACGAAAAAAAAAATCTTGGTCTCCTCCTTTTTTTTTTTTTTTCTCTAACCATTGTATATAAGGCGAAACAAAGAATTTAAATTTATTGGACCAAAAAAAAATCACTTCTTTGTGAAAATGACTATTTACACTGTAAAACGAGTGAAAGAACCTGCCAACCCTGAGTACATTAGTACTGTAGCCAGCCAAACCTAACAATGCAAAAACAAAAAGTACCAAATACAAGAAATGCAACTCAAGTCACAATGTAATATTATAATATAAGCAATAGCAGTCTGGCACAAAGTGCTTTATTGCTGTTGGCAAAGAGTTCTTTGAGTATGTGCGCTTGTTCTTCCAAACGAAAAAAAAAATAAAAAAATAAAATGCAGTGGATGAGAAATCATAGTTGCTTCATTTATTCTCTGGTTATATACTCAGAAAGCTCTGTTATTGATTCAAACAGTCTATTCTCAAATCTTTTCCTCAGGAAAGCACTCATTACTCAACTAACTATTCCCTCTGAAGCAAATTCTATTCTGAGCAATATCCAAGTAGGACAAAGTAGAAGTAAATTTTAGAAGTCTGTATATCCTAGTTTTGTTCCACAGACTGCAGTGGTGCCTCTTATGAGCTTGACCTATGATTTCTACGTGTTTAATTTAAAGTGCGATATATATATATAAACTGTGTAAACTCTGATTTTATATGTGTTTATAATAATATACATGTAATGAATATCTGCCAACAAACTTGCATTAACCAACATGAATGGCTCTGACTCTCCCCTCACTCACTGAAGTTTACAACACTTGCTCCACTGGGCTGAATGCTCATCTAAGATGCCTCATCCGAATGTTATTAAAGCACTCTAGTCCTTAGCTTTCAGTGAGCACATGATCAATTTCCACCAGAAGAGCTGAGGACAAGAAGGACAAAGCCCTCAGACTGCAGCACACGTACACATGGCCTGAATGAAGTGGTTCCACCAGTCCCTTCACCCCGCTAGGTAATTAAAGGTATTTATTCCCTTTTCTGAAGTGCACCTGGATTTCTCTCAGAAGGAAAAAGTATTTGGTCCTACAGGCAATTCCAGAAACATTTTGATATACATATATTTTCTGTTTTAATATAGTCAAGGCTTCAGCAGGAGGCTGAGATATATCTTATAACAATTTATGTTGCGTTTAACTACTATTTAAACACAAATATTTCCTTCTAAATTATCAGAACATTAAGTAAGGTGAGCACAGCTCAGCAAATATCACAAAAGCCCATAGAAATCTATGGAAAAACTTCCACTACATTTAATATGCTGTGAATCTGTCATTCTACCCAAACTAAAACAAACAACTTGGCAATCATGCTCATATATGGTTCTAACCGTTAAAAAAAAAAAAAAAAAAAAAAAAGTCTCTGGCCTTACAGTGTGTGGATTCAAGGATACATTTATCACACCTCAGAACTTAAAAGCTTGAGGTTATCATATCAGAATATATTAAACAAATCTTTTTTTTTTTTAACCCTACGGCCTACATTGGTCATTCAGGCAGCATTTAACCCGTGGGAAGGTATGTTCAGCCATGCCGAGCCAACGTCTCAATCCCAGGCATTACACCACCTTTCTCTACCTGTTCCCACATCTAGGTGTCTAGCTGTCAAGCACCAGCTGCAGAGGGCGTGGAAGAAGGTGGCATGCCTAGGTCTCATCCCAATGAAAGGTGAAGATTCAGTGTTCATGTGTAGCTGAACCTTGTTTAGACATAACTTGTCCTAAGAGCAAGATTAGCAAAGGAAGTAAGATTTGTTGTCTCTAGTTACATTCAATGATTATTTTGGTTTAGTTAAGCCTTTCAAGGAACCATGCTCCATACAGGTTGCACCACCTGACATATGGGTTTGCATTAAGGCTCATCTGCAGTGTGTCAGGATTTAGTAGCATTCCTACCCTTACACAAATGCAGTAAAAGCAATGTATGAGACCATCAGTGAGGAGTTCACTGTAAATTCAGATAGTAAGGAGTAATGCTTTTACTGCTTGCTTGAGCAAACCACAGATTCTGCTTTAATTCCCTCGCGCTGCTCATAGCTGCTCAGAGCAACATATTGGCTATCCAATATTTAACAGAGATATACCCCATCTCTTCTCCTTCCATTCTGCAAGGTTCAAAGAAGAATTTGTATATACAATTCAGCCTATTCACTATTCTAGAAAGGCAACTAATAAGACCCATAAATAAAGAACAAGATCAATCCCTCCCACCCCCCCAAAAAAAAAAAAAAAAAAGAAAAAGAAAGAAAGAAAGAAAAAGAAAAAGAAGAAAGAAAAAAAAAAAAAGGCAAGAACTAAGCCTTGGGAAATAAGAAAGTCTGGATCACTGCTAGTAAGAACAGTTTGTGAGACACCCAAAGGGAAGTTAATCCAGGATTGTGGTTGATGTTTCATGTCAGTTCTGACAGTAGCACCAATTGTTCTTGTACACGTTGACAGCTGAAGATGAGTGGCTAAAAAGGAGACATTTTCTAGACTCAGCTCTGAAAGCACTGCTACTTAAGTCAGTTGAGACAAGTGACTGGGACTTAATTCAGTAATTTCAAACGTGAGTTAGGTTCAGCATTCAACAAATTGATTCCCATTTTTTTCTTCCTGACACCTATAGTCAAAGATAATCTTTGCAAGCCATCTGGCCAAGTCATAATCCACTTTTGTTTGATTTGACAGATCAATGAGTGAACACTACACAGCAAGAGGTATACAAGCTAATGAACATGCTCAAAGGCCTGTTTTTTTAATGTACTTGGAACAAAGCACAAAAGATATATAAGCCAGTTTGAAATGATTTACTGTCATGGATCTCTATATCCATAAGTTGGTAAACACTTTTATTATTATTCCTAATTTGTTTTCCATGCACTTTCAAATGCACGAAAGACAAATCCAGATGCTCACAGAAAGATACAATACCTGCTCCCAAGTTTTAGTCAGTTCCATTCTCTCATCCATATTCTTTAGAATATTTTTGCCAAATATTTTCTTATTTCTAGATGGATTCTGTGGCCAAAGTACTATTTGTAAATCACATTAATCATATACAGTGACAGGACATCAGCTTTGAGAGCTAGAGCCAAGGTTGTGCCATTTATGGTCACGAAAGACATACAGCTGCTTCTTTAAGACGTGACGTAAAACCAAGGTCCTGCCTTTTACCATCAGTAAAGAAGAATAGCTTGGCAGTGAAGGAAAAGCTGCAGTTGGCATACCATTAATTGTAAACTGAATAATTGCATTCTTCTTCCATACGATACACTGTCCCTCTAGATACATCCCTCTTCATACATCGTTCTCTTCTGTGACAATGCTGCCAAATATTTTAAAATCAGGTTGCCCAATTCCACTGACTATTCACTGTATTAGATTTTCTGGGCTCAATTTTGAAGAGGCATTTTCAGGTAGAGGAGAGCAAGAAAGAAATTTGTCAGCACATCGAACTCAAGCAAGCAGAGCAAAAAGTTTAAGCAGTGCTGACACTATAGTCTTCTAAGTTCAACCCCAAAAATAAATGTAATGTCCCTGAAGACACCACTGCTTAAAGATTTTCTGTTAAACCAAGTGATAAGGCTGTGCCCGTGCTTTACTTCACGTCTTTGTTTGTTTGTTTGTTTGTTTGTTTGTTTTGGTTCATTAGGTATGTCAATACCATCAATGTAGAGCATAGGACAGTTCAAATGATCTGCCTGCCGTGACTGTGTCCAAACTGCTGTACTTGACACACAAAGAAGTTTAACTCACTTCTGCCCCACAAATCTACACTTTTTTCTGCATAAACATGGGAGTAAGATGAAGTTTAAGATATATTTGAGTTTCAACCTCATAGGAAGTTGAAAAGTGGATGGGCCATGGGTCCTGACCCAGAAAGTGGAAAGTTCTCCGTGTTCTGATGGCAAAGTTATAGACCAGGAACTCAAAGGTGGCAACATCTTCTTCCATCCAAGGACTATGGGAGGGTATTCTGACACGCCTAACCACTCACTTGTCGACACATCACCGATACTTCCAGGAGAGAAGCAAAATGGTTTGGGATGCTGCATCCTCTGCTTGCAGCAGATGACTCACATCTCATTTTCTACATTGTACAATAGTCAGACAATGTGATGTTTCCTAGAGCGCTATTGTTCTGGGCAGCAAAGTTGAGAGTTTAATTCAACTGAAGCCTTTCAACGTTGATTAAAGGAAGAGAGTACGACATTTTACAACCACTCTGGAAGGAAGCTGCACAAGCTTTGGGAAAGAGATGTGTGGGTGATCTGTTCCAATTACTATCAGAGCTCTGAAAATCACTTATGCTGTTGAAGTGAAACAACCCAAATATGGAGCAAAAATATCTCAGATTTTGTGAGAGACATTTCCAAGACGTTTACTTGTTGTTAAGCTTATTTTGATAGATATGCAGTTTTTGCTGGTACCTAGAGGAAAATGAGATGAGCTAATTTTTAAAACTGCAGAAATTAATAAACACATCAACTAGAGAAATTATTTCTCAAGTTCTGACTAAAAAATATTTGTTTTCATAGCTATTTTGTTAAACAGCCATTGCCTTACACCCATGAGGTGGCAGAGTTCCAGTAGCTTTAGAAATTTAATAAACTTTTCAATAGATGCATGATGGGAGAGACACACAAACCTAGAATTGTAATGAAGGATTGTTGGAATAAAGGTGTCAGGATAATAATATATCCATACAGACATGTATGCAGGCACAGGCATATCTATAGGTCTCAAACTAGTTCCATTAAAACAGGAGAGTACTTCCTGTGCTAAATTAGCCCTCTCTATATTGCAGAGAGGTTTGGGATATTTCAGCCTGGAAGGAGTTCAGAGGAAAGGGGCACATGAGAAAAACTAGAGAAAAAATATAAAGATTATTTAACAATGCAAAGAGTTTGAAACAACATCTTAATATTAACTTTGGAACTGATACCAAGGCATTTTTAATGCAAAGGTGAGATGTAAAATATTATTGCTATAAAACATATGAATTTTAAATAGGATGGAAAATTAACAGCTCATTTAATGTATAATAATACTAAAAGAAGCAGTTACTCATCTGCTCTGGGATTGTATCATTGACCAAAGTTATTGCTTACTACCTGCAACGCAACATAGAGTAAAAGATCTGTCCTCTCTGCCTGGTATTTTATGGTCGGGGAACAGCCACACTGGGACTTCCAACAGAGAATCAATTGACATGGGCAGACAGAAAGATATTTCCTTAAAAAGGGGGGGGCAGATAAAATGGCTCTACCATTTTGTACCCATCATTCATCATTAATGGCTGATGGCCCTTTAACCTGGGTATCTAGAGGCCTACAGGAGAGTTAAGTAACTGCTTTAACACACAGGGCAGGTTAAACCTTGTAGGAAATAACAGCAAACTTATAAAATTATATTTAATCACTATCAGGAATTCTTCACATGAGGAAATGCTCCTGGGTTGCATCTAGTCAGGAAATCACATCATCATATTATTCATAGGAGTCTAAAAACATGAATAACTCTTGTCAATGATCCTAATTATTCCCACAGGAATTAAAGGTCAGTAACTAAGTAGAAAGTGTTGATAAAAGAAGCATTAGTTACTGGCAGAACATATTTTACTAGCAGTTAGCAGATAATGGACAACTACTTACACTCCGCTGTAATACTTTGGTATAAATATGCTCTTTTTTTAAGATAAATAATGGGAATCTTTCATTTATATGGTGGGTTTCATCCTTAAGCTTCTGTGAGTGTTTTACACATTCTTCTAATAGATTTAAAAATATAGATCTGGACCAATGACCTCTGAAGATTTTTTTTCCTGTGGTCACCCAATTAGTCACTACTGCAGGACTTAATAAATAAAGCAGTGACATATCTATATCTCTGGAGAGAAATGCATAACTCTGAGCAAAGTCGCTTACAGCAACAATTTCCAGTAGCAGGAGATGAGAAATTAAACAACTGTCTTGCATTTAAATTATCAGTGGTACATATTTAAAGAAGGCAAAATACTACAACAGCAGCTGGAATGTACCTCTGGCAACTGTCTTTATATGGAATAGACCAAAGGACTTTAACAGTCACAAAGAACTGATAACCTACTGTTGTTCTCCATGAGGAAACACCATAGCTTTCTTAATACCATGTCAAAGCTTCAGCTTTCTATTAACTTGGGTTCTGGGAAAATTTCTTATCAAGTTAAGTAAGCAAGCAACATTTACCCCTTGTCTGTTTCTCACAAGAAGTTTTAGTGGTTGAAGCAGTGAAATCCATAGATGTTCTACAATGTTGGTTTGTGAAATCAAACCTGAGATGATTTCATTATTGAGGTTTTGCACTGTGCAAATGGTTGTTGAACACAGGAAACAGAAGAGGTTATTGTAATATTTGACATAGACTGTTCTGAATTTGTTTGTTTGTTTATTTTGCACTTAGGTGCTCCTAAAATCCTCTATGGAGCTTATGGAACAGATTATAAGAAGCATATAGGACTCTCAGGGAAAATTTAGTCACATTCAGGAGAAACTGCAAAAAGGCTCTACCTGTACTGCTGAGGCACCTCAGCAGTGAAAACTTTCTCTAAACTCATAGAGTTTAATCCTTAGACACCCACAAAAGATTCACTGTTTTTCATAAACTGACCGCCTAAACACTTCAGGCCAAACAGAACCCAAAATCCATGAATCTTTGGCTCCAGGTCCCTCTCACAATTAAATATGCTGGGCATGGTCAGAGCATAACCAATCTTTGTTGTTGTGTTCAAGTAATTTTAAAATGCTATTGAAACAACTGATCTCAAAAGTCAGACATGTAAGATGTGTCATTCTGAAAGAGTTTAGAAATATCAGCCTCATTAAGGCGAAAATCCCATTCATTCTGATATGAGTTTTCTGACTAAGTATCTCACTCTTGTTGGAGTCCTTCCTGGAGGCAGAAACAAAATATTCAGGGATCCATCAAGCTGGACACACCAGGTAGCTGATCCTACAATCTAGTTTTTGAGTTGCCCAGCTAGGAAATTCATTATACTGCTCCCTTGCATACTTTTGCTTTACATCAAGACTGTTAGCATGGTGAGTGTGTGGCACCTAGAAACTGAAAACTTCAAAGTCTTAGACGGGAAATCAGGTGGATTATACAAACTATGAAAAAGCTATACAGGACTAAACTGACGTGTTAGGTTCTTCCTAAATATGACTTCTACCTTCCTAAATACACATTTTTCTGTTCGTGTTTTTAAAGAAAACAACATTTCTCTTTTAATCTAGGATCTCTTCTCAGTCTGCTGAGTGTTCCTCTCACAGGCTCTTCCAGTAAGAACAGTCAGCTGCAGTACTGTAGATTTTAGGTTTTGCCACAGCTGCCAAGTTCTCTGAAGCCCCTAATGCTGTTCAGTTCAGTTCAGCCCAATAATCATACCATTGCTGAGTACCCATATTAAAACACAATATTTTCACTAAAATGAATCATTATTTAAAAAAAATAAAAATAAAAAAATCTGGTTTCAGATCTTTTCCTTACTTAGCTAGTAGCAAGACAGCAAAAAGTCACTCTGTGCTACTCAAATATCACAAAATTTACTTGTATTTCAGAAAACCATGTAATATTCATGGCCACATATGCATACATATGCATCTCACAGAGAATATAGCATCTGAAGAGCATAAATGTTGATGACTCTTCCAAGAGAAAGATCTTGCGTGACCTGAATCCCTTCAGGCTGACTTTTTATTCCGTTACTATGAGAAGACATAACATGCAGTTTGAAGAGCCTTTTACATGGATCTGGAAGGAGAGAAGTAGATGCCAAAAGGAGTTGGTGATGAGTTGGATGGAGTGATTTAGCTGCAGTCCCTGAGTAACCTCACACTCTCGTGTAGTTTTAATTTTTATCTCATTGCTGATAACCCTGTAACCACTCTCCATTCTGGCTCCTTCTGTATTTCCTTCTCACATGTATTAGCAACATCTCCCTTCACACATCTCAACATTATCTAATTTTAACACAGGAAAAATAAAGAAAACAAACAGAAATACCCACAACAGTTTATGGTCTTCTATCATTCTGTATTTTAGATAATATTTTAGCTTTTATTTATACTGGTCACTAATTTCCCTTTACCTTTTCAACTTTCCTCTACACAGTCTGTGGCTTCTTTCTTTCCTGAAAATGTAATTGTCTTTCTACCCTGTGAACTGTACCATGTTCCTCAACAAACATTACAACCTCTACTTGATCCTGTAAATATAACTGATTCTCCATCTTTGCCCACAGCTAGGAAAATTCTTTGTTGCAGGCAACTCCCTGACTGCACATAGTCTTCTATAATGTGGTACAGACTGTAACCTCATATAAGTAAAATGAAATATACCCCTCGTATTAAATATCCAGTCAGGGGAACATTATTTGAAAACATTGATGACTAAAAGAATACTAATTGTTTCTATGATTCTAAACTTTAAGATGGTTCAGAGATTTTCTCCTTATGGATGTGCACCTATCCATCATTTCAAAACCTTAAGATATTGCATAAGGATCTATTGTTCATTGTTTTTAGAAGAAAAGGAAATGTAACAGGTATTGGAGAAAGTTTAAAATGAAATGAAAACTCTAGTTTTAAAGAGAAATATATTATAATCCCATTTATTATACCCTTGTACTTCAACTGCAAAAGATACTGACACACTCAGTTCACTGTTCAGCTCATCTTCCTGACAAGGTTAGCACATAAAAGCTAAGGCACTCTGGATGAGCCCTTCAGTGGTTATAAATCAGAGCCATCTCTTAGGCAAATGGCAAACATGGTCATGTTTCCTCAGTGTTACCGCAGTAGATGTGACCTTTGGGTCTGTGATTGTTCTGAATTGGCAGATAAATGCAGCCATTGGGAAGACTGGGCACTGTGATGGATTTTGGCTTCTCTGTAGATAATGGGAGGGGTTTTGTCATTTGCAATCTGAGAAGCATTACTGAGTATTTTTGCTTTTCTTTCCCTCTCTAGTGGTATTGAAAACAGTTTGCCAGAAACTGGTTCAGATGTTATGCAGCCCTGTGAATTCAGAGACATGTGAGCCAGAGATGGAGTGGCTACACAAAAGTATGCCAAACTGCCTCTTTTTACAATGAACAGCATCACATCATTGCTCCTGCATGCAAATGCCATATTGCCGATGGCTGTGACAGCTCAGATGAGTCCTTGATGAAATAACCTCTGCTTGTTGTGTGATGCAGGCTGGCCCAGGAGACCCTGTGAGAGCCAAGTTGCAAGCAACTGCTTGAACAGTTGATGGGCTGGACAGTACTAACTTGCCGTAACAGATGACAGCTTGCATCTGCTTTCTCTGTGAAACAGCACCTCCTATTGAGCTAGGAACTCATCAAGAAATGACAATTCTATCCAGAATGTGCCTTTTGAGTTCAGAATTTGTCATGAATCTGAATTCATACAAACTCACCTCTGAGAGGTTGAATGAATTAGCAGTGAAGGACACCATCTTCTCTGAGCATGTTTTGTCTTCTATCACAGCTCTTACTTGGTACTCAGCATTGCATGCAATTAGCATGCTCAAAGACAAGTTTATAAAAGGAAAGCCAGAATTTTTCTGCAAAAGGCAGTTTCTACAAGTCAGGATGTGTCTGCTTGGTTCTCAGTGTCAGTGCTGAAGAACCTGAATGACAAATCTGACTAGGATGCAAAAGGACCAAGGGAAAATAAATTAAAATTAGGACAATCTGGGAAGCTTTTACTAGAAAAGAGAAGCAAGCTTGCTGGTCATGAGAATTGCAGCTGGGAACCAGAGAGAGAACTAGGGGTGAAGCTCTGTATATCTCATTAAAATAGCATTCAGAATAATGCTTAACATAATCTGCAGCATAATCTCCTTTATTGTTCCAATGAAAGGTTGGAATTTGCTTATATATGCTAAACATACATGGAAACAGGCAGGAAAAATGAACATAAATTAATAATTACATGATGCAATATGCATGACAAAGTACTCAGAGGCTCATTTATAATGGAATATGTGCAAAAATAAGCTATAGCAAAAATAACCAGGAGTGGTCGCACAATAAAATCTTAACTGATATGTTTAAACAAATTTGTATTGAAGTAATAATAAACACATGCATTGAACTATTATGGAATTCAGGACTGGAGTCTCAAGTCCAGAAATCACAATTTCACATCATTACCTTTTTAGGAGAACGTTATGCCAAGTCACTGGTAAAATGTTTTCCTTAGTAAGTATCTTAATATTGCCCTGGAAGAGCTAGTGGTTGCAAATCAGTGTTACAAATATGTTTGTTCTCCTTCATCAGTGATGCAAATCACCGATTTTTTCCCATTAACTGCAAAAGCATTTGTCACTGCCATAAAAATAAAATAAAAAGGTGTCAAGGTGTCTAAAAACTTAAGTGGTGCATATGTATTAACTGTAGATTTAAAAGGAACAAGAGGGCAAACAAGAGAGAACACATAACCTAGACCTTAAAAGACTTTTTTTTTTTTTTTTTAACTTTTACAATAAGTATTCTCTTCTGAAAGTTCATACAGGCACACACTGGAAAACCTCCCTAGTAAATCTATTTCTATTTTTTAGCGTGCTCATGTCACACAGGATCCATCTCCCCCTATCTGCTGTCAGAGGACGATGAAGTTTCATTCCGGGTAGCTATGCAGTTCCTACAGCTCCAACCACTCTCATCTCCTAACATCTAAAGACCAGCAAAAAGAAATATTCAGATTGGGAAAGCCTTCATGAACTGAGCATGGTACTTACATAGTCTTCACTCTCCCTAGTTGCCAGGTCTCCTCCCACAGCTCTCCTGTTCCATCAGATCCAATGTGTGGTAAGGGAGGTCCCATACTGAAAGGCAAACCACATCCTCCAAGTATCATCACACATCCTCTACTGCAACTTACTTCAACAAGACTCATCATGGGATCAAAAATGGGACATACATCTTCCACTTAGTGATGCTCCTTTCTTGTGTCAGAGTCTGGAGAAATCCAAATATTCTTTTCAAAAATTAATTTAAAAATACTTTTGGAAAGTACTACTCAAGTGATTCAATGTCATGCTCACCCTGCTGTGCTCACAGGTGTGGATATACACCTCAGCTGCAACCCTTTTGCATTTCATGATGAAATCTAGTGTATGATGTTATCTCATCCCTTCAACCACATATCTACTGCTGTATCAACAGAGCCTCTTGTTATTTTAGGAATTTATAGCCTGTCAATAAATATTTTAATGTTAGAAGTTCAAAGATGTGGTATAAAAGGTGGCAGTAGTGAGTTGCATGGTTTTCTATGAACAAATGTTCATGGAAACAGTTAAATAAAAATTTTAGGACATGACAATGCTTCCACAAAAGTCACTGTAAAGCTACTAAGCATTTTGCTTTGACAAAAGTTCGACTACAAGTATAAATGAATTTCTATATAAGGATTCGGAAGTCTCTTTTTTCTTTATACATCTCCATACAGAAACTCCAAGCTGCACTTTGCTTACAATTCAAGGTGCTTATTATTGTAAAACAACACAGCCTAGCTGAATTTAGGTTTATTATATTTTATTAAATCAAGACAGTGTAGATGAGCTATAACATTTACAAATCAACTTTTAACTCTGCCTACAAGATATAATTTGCAATCATTTCCTAACGTTTAGCCCACATTTATGAAAGTATTCTTCTCAGTGTGAGCACAACTCTTGCATTAACATTAATATGAATTATATACAAGAATGAGGAAAGAATAAACAATGAAGAAAGTTTATTCTGTAGCAGGTTGTCATGGTTTTGCCTGGAATAGAGTTAATCTCCTTCCTAGTAGCTGGCATGGTGCTGTGTTTTGGATTTTTGTTGACAATAGCGGTGACAACATATTGATGTTTAGTTGTTGCAGAGCGGTGCTCGCACAGAGCCAAGGACTGCTCAGCTCCTGGTGCTGCCCTGCCAGTGAGGGAGCTGGGGGTGTACAAGGAGCTGGGAGGGAACACAGGCAGGAGGTGACCCAGACTGGCCAAAGGGATGTCCCACATCATGTGGCATCATGCTCAGCAATAAAATTTGGAGTAAAGAAGGAGGATGGGGGGAGACATTTGGAGTGATGGTATTTGCCTCCCCAAGGAACCATTACATATGATGAGCCCTGCTTTCATGGAGGTGGCTGAACACCTGCCCGCTGATGGGAAGCAGTGAATGACTTCCTTGGTTTGCTGGGCTTGTGTGTGTGGCTTTTGTTTTACCTAGTAAACTGTATTTCAGCCCATGAGTTCTTGCACTTTTCCTTTTCGGGTTCTCTCCCCCTTTCCACCTGGAGAGAGTGAGCAAGTAAGTGGCTGTGTGGTGTTGAGTTGCCTGCAGGGTTAAACCACAACACTGCCTTACTGTACAGGTTTCAGTAGTGCCAAAGAAGCTGCTGGATCAATATTCCATTGTAAACTAAGGATATGTAGGCTACTAAGTAGTAGAAGATATTAGAAATGGAGTGGCCTGTGGCTTTTGTATCTAAGTCATTAGATGGAATTAAAGGCCATGGCGGTTTCTACCAATAGTGACCAGAATTCAGCCATCTACTGGCCATTTAATGTGCAAAAATAATGATGCTTAGTTCTGTTCTAAGCAAATGTTACTGCAGTTTTTTGTTGTTGTTCGTGGTGGTTTTTTGTTTGTTTGTTTTGTTGTTTTGTTTTTGTTTTAAATGAAAAAAGAAAAAAAGCTTGATTCTGCTATATATATTATTTAAAGTACTCCTCAGAGCCAGCTAATGTAAAAATCCATTACCAAAGCAAGCTCACAAAATAGACATGGAAAATTTTAGCAAGAATGATCTGTGAAGTTATTGATTTATTTTTTTCTTTTCAGGTAAACTAGAATATATCTAATGAAACTGCTAGTGCTTTTTTAGTACAAAGTTAAAGAAAAATGGTACATTTGAATTCTGTGGAAAGGCAGCCAGTATCAAATCACAGATGTTATACCTGGCATGCAGGTGTTGGATTTCAGAAATAACAATCATATAATGCAATATACATTACACAAATGCTTATCAATCATTCAAACAAGAAAATAAATAAAGTGAGCAAGGATTTACATGTGTAAGACCTGCACAAGTACAGCACTGGCTCTTTAAAGTCAAATGTCAGTCCGGCACACTCAAGGCAGTGCAATACCTCATGAGCAGATACAAGGGTGCATGACCACTTTACCCAGTGGACGAGACAGAGCAACGTATTCTCCTGTGGATCAGCTGACAGCCCAGCCTGATAGACAGCAGTGCTTGCCTCAACATTCATCACGTAAGATGAGTATTGAAAGGGTCCTGGAGAGTGCACAGGGGATGGAGCCAGGTGGTGCCCAGTGGTGCTCAGTGCCAGGACAAGAGACAATGGGCACAAACTGGGACACAGGAGGTTCCCTCTGACCACCAGGCAGCACCTATGCTGTGTGGGTGATGGAAAGCTGGCACAGGTTGCCCCAGGCTGTGGGGATCTTCTCTCCTTGGAGACCTTCCAAAGCCACCAGGGCTTGGTCCTGGGCAGCCTGATCTGGGTTTCCCTGCTTGAGCAGGGGTCAGACAAGATGGACCCAGAGGTCCCTTCCCACCTCAACCATTCTGTGATTCGGTGAAAACTTTACAGTCTGTCCCTGTGTGATTCAGTATGCCTTTAGAGAGAAGATATTACCAATGCAGATAAACACAAACCTCTAAGTGCCTGACTATATGAAGTGATAAATACACCCACAGTTCCTGTGATGCAAAAGACTGAATGCTCTAGGATTTATTCAGGCAAAACATGGAGTTTAATGAACAGAACTTATCAGTATGAAAGTCTTACATGTTATAACCATTGCTAGCATCATGCAGCCAGAAAAACATTTTACATGAATGCTTAGAAACACAATATTTAAGAAGAAGGCCATTTTTCACTTTTGCTTCTGAATTGCCTTCTTTCTTTCCTTCTCTCTTTGTAATAGGTCCTGTGAGATCAGCCCTTCTACAACCGAATCCACACAAATTCCTGGCAATTTTTAATACAGCAGAGGTACCGTAATTTCATGCCTCTTCAAACACACAGTGAGAGCAATCAAGGGAAAAAGAAATTAAAAACTAATTCTGCTATTTATTCTCCTCATTTATTTTATCAGTCATCCCACTGTCACACTGAATAATAATCCACAAGACTTGATACACACACTTAGCACAGGGCGGACGTCTTTGTGGGATTCCAGAGAAAACTGCAAACCCAAGGCAAGCACTGATACTGAAGGGAAGATTGGATTAATCACAGCAAACATGATGCCAGTATTAACATTTCTGTTCACTGAGCTATCCAAGCAGGCTAAGTATAAAACAAGTTTACCTAACTAAACACATCAATACAGGGTGGGAGGGGGAAAGGCTTCAGAGCAGTTTACTACCACAGACAGCTGCTGGTATGTGCTAGGTAAAGTAGACAGCATGTCTACAATGAGGTATAAAATTACAACAGAAGTATTGTGACAGACTACAGATAATTATTGCTTATAATGTCTGGCTGCAATTATACGATTCTGTACCATTTCACATTTAGTAGCTTAGTGCTGGAATTAAGAGGCTATGATGACTGTTTAGAGGAATTCCATTTAAGTCTCAATCACTTTGTGGGATGGATTCAGAATGCCTAAGACAAAATGAAAGATCAAAGTCAAACCATCCTTTAGTTTTCAGTTGAAAGCTGTTATTGCTGGGGAAACCGCCCAAGCAATTTTAGCGAATCTTAAAAGCCTGAAGGGGGTTTTGTTTTCCCTTTTTTTTTTTTTTTTTTTTTTTAATCATTTATGAAAAGGGTGAAGTCAGTGGGGTTAGCTATGGCTGTACAGAAATTTGGGTGTTAAGTGGTGCGTGGATGTGCAGTTAAGCCACAGCTGCATTTCATGTGATGAATTTCTTTAAGAAAATCAATCCCACTCCTGCATCTTCTGATGAGAAGTGCATGGTTGGTTCCAGGAGGATCATTTAGTCTGGCGTAACAACAGAAGAACTGCAAGTGGACAAAACAGAAAGGCTAAAGCAATGGAGTGGAATGTCCCTAGCTGTGAAGGACTAGAATTACAAAGGTATTCAGGTCCCTTAGGACACAGGAAGGCATCTGCTGAGACTTTCATAAGTTTCCATCTTCTCCAATGTCTTTTAGAATGAAAATTACACAACTAGAAGCTTTTGAAAACCTCTTAAGGTATCTAGCTGCTTTTATATAATAGTCTAATTGTCTTCACAAATGTGGTCCTTGGATACTTTGTTCCTACAAAGTGGTAAGATTTTCTAAACCCATTTTTGTATCATTTTCTGTACAAAGTTCTGAGATACCATTTAGGAAATTGATTTAGGCAAGAGACTGACTGAAGCAAATCTTTTCTCCTCTGCACTGAAAGAGAGCAGATATCATTCTTATTATTATTTACCATGCCTCTGAGCACAGTATTTCTTGAACCATTCTACAAAAGCATGCCTGTCTATGCCATTTAGGAGGTTTGTTTTCATCAGATGCCAACGCTGGCTGAAATGAAAACATCATGAAGAAGCAGCTTGATCCAGCGAAGCTCCAGACTTCAGAGTTTCCTTGTATCCTGACAGCTCAGCCCGTGGCTCCTCAGCTGCCCACTTGGCAAACTGACGAGAAACAGAGACCACTGAGACCAGCAGCTCCTCAGTTGTCAGGATTTCTAAGCACCCGTCTGGGACCAGGGGTTTTCCATGTCTTAGAGCATGCCTCACTTTCCCCCACCGGTTGACATGTTGCATCAATCCTCTTCTTATGCATGGAGATTTTGGGAGTAGTATATCCAATATACAGTACGGATAATTTTTACCATCTCCCTGCCCTACTCTGCTTTAGGGGGAATCAATGAGGAGCTGAGGTTCCTGATCAGACCAACCTAACTTGTGCAAAAGTGCTACCCATTTCAGTGTATTCAAAGAGTTTATAGAAACATGTTGCAACCAGTTCACTTAGACTCAGAAAATACAGAAATGCTTAAACTGCACTGGTGTTTGCCCTTCCCTATTGTTCCCAGGAATTAGCCTCTGTGGTGTCAAATGTTTTTATCCTTTTCCCTTGGATCTAGAAATCCCCCGCTATGCTCTTTCTCCTCCAGGACAGAACAGGCACACAGGTTGTCTACATCCCTCATGAAGTTCAACTTACAATACCTGATTTAGGGCTACCATATAAAGAACTATAGGAAGAGATCTGGAAGATACTTAGCTGCCTGAAAACTCACACAGGCTCCTAGTGCTCAAAGCACCAAATCACCTTCTTACTTCTTACTTAGTTCTTACTTCATAGTTCTTACTTCTGTTTGTTGCAAAGCAGTCATTGCTTTTGAAAACCTCACTAGATGCTTATCTCATGCAAAACACATAATGCTTTTTCCAAATATAGCCCCAAACATCTTTACACAAAATAAAAATGTCCACTGCAGACAATCTCCATGCAGGTTTAGTGGCAAACAAATATTATTAACACAATTAGTAATGTCTCTAAATATACATCAAACATTTCACAAACCAACCAACCAATCTTTAAAAGAAATTTGCCTTTTCCCCTGGATATAGTTTTTCTCCCAGTAGAAGGAAAGAATTATGCTGTCCAAAAGGAGAGTTATAAATTTTACTATGGGGCTAAATACAATATGTGTGTAAATCTGGCAACTGTGAAGTGTTGTTAAATAGATAAACGTTCAGATTTTTAGCCCAGCCATATATCAAAAGTACCTTCCCCTACACTCTTCATCCTGACAGCTGTGAGCATTTGTAATGGTGGAAGAAAAAGCACTTTATTATTTGAAAAATACTTGTAGAAAACTTTTTCCAGAAAAAAAATATAAAATAAAACTTCACAGTTCAGTGTGGGTAAAGAGCAGCACATGGGCACCTTCCCTGCCTTGCAGAGATTCATGGGCTAGGCGTGCCCAAGTCACTTGCAAAAACATACATTATTTCTCCAACACAAAACAAATGCAAAACAAAAAGAGGTTTGCCTCACTCCAGGCTACCACCAGGGAAATCTCCTTCCCACTGTCATGCTTCAGTTTCCACTCCGCTAGCCTCCCTGCCTGTTGCAGATTTTTCCTGCCATATGGTCCTCCCTTGCCTCCCTTTCATACAAGGTCGTGTAATGGTTATTATCTATGGGTTTCCCAGTAGTCGGTACTCCATGGCCAGAGCTGAAATTAAGTCCTATGCCATGACTTCATAGTCTATATACAGGGCATGTAATGCACATTCATGCCAACTGCCATGAGATACAGACTAGACCCCTGGAGAATTTCTTCTTATCACTTCTTTTTGGAGACTTTCTTCTTATTGCTTTCCAGCAATCTTTTTGGGGCATCAGTCCACACTAATATTTCCCCGTGTTACCTGATATGTAAGAGTGAAGAAGGAGTCAATACGATTCATACATTAATGTATATACAGCGCTGTCCGTTCACCATTGTAGCTGTATGAATTTCTTTACTTTATAGTCTTTACCAAGTTAAATCAAGTCTAATATCACAGGAACCTGTCATGTCACTTATCCAGAAAGCACCATTCACAATTTAGAGCCCCATAAAAATGATAATAAGAAGAGAAATGATATTTCTCATTGACTGCCACAGTTGAAACTGAGCTTATTTCTTTTTATTAAGTACTTATATGGTTCTCATAGCCTCTTATCTATTGCCTGAGGCACTCATTCTCTCCAAGAAAATCACTATTAATCCTTGTTTGTGCCAAGTCCTTGCAGTACAACAGTGCGTCCAGAAAAAGGTGTCATTTAACAATAAAGTTTAAGGTTATTAGAGTCAGGATCAGTTTGGGCAAGCATAGATCACCCATGTTTTTTGCTTTATAATGTCTGGAAAAATATTTTATTTTTAAAAATCCCCAAATATTTTGATTAGTGCATTGGGAATGATACAGAAGTAGAGAAATCTGACCCAAATTTGATTAAAAGATTTAGATATTCTGGTTATTAAGCTGAATCTTTACAGTTCATAGATTGTTATATATTAAATCGACATTAAAAGTATTGGATGTTTTTGGTATTTTGCAAATTCTGTCTTGAGGGACGATATTTCTCTCAGGCGGGAGACTTTTTTTGCAGTTTATATGTAGAACTGTCCTGTGTAGGGAATTACACTTCTGTGTTGAGAATTTACATTGTCCTGAAACATTTGTTCTAGAAATCCACCAAGCAGGAAGAAAGATCACACACCTGCAGTTAAAACCCCATAGTCCTGAATGGGAAGGTTTTATGTTGAAAGGATCCTCATTTACAGAGAAAAAAATGAGGGAAGATGAACATGGCAGAAACCTGTTCCAGGTTTTTCTTCCAAACAAAAAATTATATTTCCTGTTTGTTTTTTTCCAAACAAAAAAATTATATATTATGTTAAAGAGACTGAAATGTCTCTGCAAGAATTTGGTATGAATGTTTTTTCTCCCTCCCTCCCTCCCTCCCTCCCTCCCTCCCTCCCTCCCTTCCTTCCTTTTTTTTCCCTCCCTCTCTTTTTCCCCCTCTCCCTCTCCCTTCCCCCCCCACCTCTCTCCCTACCTCTTTCCTTCCTCCCTTCCCTGTATTTGTGTACTTACATTCTTAGAAGAAAGAAACCCCAGAATAATTTGAGACCTTAGACTGAATTCATCCTGTGTTTTTGGCTTAAAAGTGAAATAAATCCCAAACAAATTGCTAACCTCTTACAGAGCACCATACCTGGAGAGTTCCATCACAGCATTTCCTCATTCACAGAAGGGGGTAAATAATTCCAATTCCTCCCTTTCCGTAGGCAATATGAACACACAAACAGCTTGAAAATCGATTTAATCTGCATAACACAGGAAATTCTGTGTGGGATACTCACTTCTCTTGAAACAGAATAATCACATATAAAATATTTATTTTTTAGAGGGACAAGGAAATAAATGATTTTAAGAAAACTTGCTACTTAGGGAATGTAAGAAGAATATCAAACTTCCGATTCATACCTCACAGCGGAATTATAGGTTTTCTAAAGGTGAAACAAGACATGACATTCCTATTCTTGAATGCCACTAAAGCTAGCACTCTCTGAAATGCAGACAATTGCATTATAGGCTGGTGCTCTGAATCACAAAGTAAGTTTGTGCTTGGATCTTTCCTATGTCAGACAGTGAGTCACACTCTATTTCCTTTTATTTTTAATTTTTTATGCAAAATATAACAGAAAAACTGAGCTTCACCCCCTTGTGTCATGTCTTACATTCTTCCACATTTTTTTCACATCCTCTAATTCTGTAATCTTTGAGCTAGTGAATAAAAGACCAGTTCCTTTTACACCTGTGCTTAAATAGAAGTGATCTTCCAAGTTTCTGAAAACAGACCTGGGAACCAGAGTGAATAAAGCATGTAGATATCTAAAGTTTAGCCTAAAGAAAAATAACTAAATAACTAAATAAATCCGGACCTTGCACTAAGCATCTTAAGTACTTACACAGATCACAGAAAGAAACAGACCATGAGGTCCTCAAAACAGCCAACATACGAATGGTTAATAAGCAGTAACAGAAAATTGAGCACAGAGAATATGCAAGATTGAAAATTTTCCCTTTTCTGGAGTCTGGGCACCTCAACTTAGGTCAATGCCGGCAATTAAACTCAATCTTCTACCTTCTGTCTAAGTCAAAAAACATTTCTACAAACACTTTGCACAATAAATCCCTCATCTCAGGACTCAGAAACCCTGATGAATGTTGACATCTTGTATCAGACATGTCTAGCTGAAGACTGTCATGCATATCATAAAATAAGAGCTATCACATGCTCCCTCTGTGTAGTGCAAGAGGCTTTACCCAAGCTTTTTCTTATCAGCCTATATCTACGCACTACAAGCCACAGCCATGAGAACTCATATGTTCCCATGAGGTCATGGGGACCCCAGACGCAGTGAGTTTAGGACCTCTGTCATCCAGCTGACACAGGGGTGTATCTCTGAGCTCATTAACCAAACGGGAGAGATTTTCTATATCACCAGCTTTTCAGTCCCAGCCCTGGTTCTTCAGGAGTTCATACCCAATGCAGTCCAGCATAACAGACATAAGGAAACCAGCTATTAAGCAATCCCCAAAGCCCCTGGATCAGCCATTTTAGGGCCTCTTCCCCTTTCCCACATCTTCTATAGCCTGTAGTTTGAGTGGAATTGGAAGAATGTTCAGTCCTGAGGTTCCCCTGAATGGCCACTTGTCATGGGGGTGGCTGGGGCAGCTGCTGTGAAGTAAAGGTGAGGTATGTGAAGGGCATCTCTGTGGGGATGACTTTCAAGATGGGCTCTGATATTAACATAGGCCATTCCTAAACACCAGACTACATAGCTTGGAGTTTTAACCCCCTTCCTTTTCATGTATGTTGTGTAAACTAGGTAGATGCTCTTGAAATACAGAGAGGCATGTATGAATGTCTGTCACTCCTGCATAGTGAAGTGAAGCATAAGCAAAAGCTGTTATTGCATGAATTACAAGCTCCTTACTAATGACCTCAGATATTTTTCTCTGAAGGCTGGGCACAAGGGAGGAGTTGTAGTGCACACTGTTCAGTGCACCACAGGAATAATGTTTCAAACACGAGAATACAGCAAGATACTCATGTTGGCCATGGCTACATTCTCAAAAGTAAAATCTGTGTGCTCTGGAACAGGATATGTAAACCACAAAGACAATTTTGGATGGGGAGATAAGAGGGATATTACAGTCTTTTCCTTTTCTTCTCATCTCTCATCTTCATGATGGAGGGAAGTTCACAGCTGCATTACCTAAATATAGGAACTTTCAAGGCAAAAGAGTGGGACCAGCTGTGGTAAATTAGTTAATTCCTCTGGCTCATTATACCAGAGACAAGCTCTGACACGTTGAAACTGACTAGTATTACAAATGTAAAGCCTGAGAGGAAATAAATGCCAGTGTGAAGGTTTGGACCTTTTTCTCATTTTTCTTTTTCTTTTTCTTTTTCTTTTTCTTTCTCTTTCTCTTTCTCTTTTTCTTTTTTCTCTCTTTTTTTTTTTTTTTTCCATAAAGTTGCTTTAATTAGAAAAACAGACTCTAGGAGCCTTTGTACTGTGAAAGTTCAATTGTTAAATAAGATTGAGGGTGGGATACTCACATTTGCCCATCAAGTTTCCAAGCTGTCCATCTGATATATCTTGGTTTGCGTCCTTTGTCCAAAAGTGGCTCTTATCGCTGGAGCCCACAAAGGGTAGAGAGAAGAGACATTTATTCCTTAAGCACAAAGAGCCACTTTGAAGATGCAGCCCTTTGTTCACCTTCAAATGCTCATTCTGGTGTCAGCTAAGGAGTATTGAAATTTGTCTGCATTGATTGTTCAAAAAAAAAAAAAATTTACACAAGTGTCTGAGAGGCAGAACAAGCCCTTGTCCTGTACTTCTGTAATAGTTTATGCTGCAAGAAGTCAGCTGAAAATAGTGGGAATTCACCCCAAGGGGAAGGGAGTAGGCACCACAGTGGTCATGGTGCCAGCCCAGGCTGGAGGAGAGCTGCAGCTCCTCTTGCGGCCACTGATTTGCATGTTGTTGTGCAGACTTTGGATGCCTCTAGAGCTTATCTTTACAGTTCACATGCCCCATCACTTCAGTGGTGAAATGGACTTCCTAGCATTTTCTAGCTTCATATAAGATGTTGTCATTATGAATAAATAAGGGACTGTGAGGCATTCAGGGAAAGGTCTAAGAAAACATGGGGGTTTGAAACAGCACAGTACTTATACTACTCCAACACAGAAATGCAAACCTCTACAGGTCAACAACTACCTAAATGTCAAAAGTATGTAAACTTATTCCATGACACGTGGCAATGCTGATACTTCCAGAAAATAGCAGGCCTTCTTCAGGTGGTCAGTGCACGTGCAGTAAATAATGCAAACGAAACCTCTCACATTCTGCATGTGCACAGGCCAGAGCACGCAAATACAGCTTGATGCTTCCCAAAGGTGTCAAACTGTGATATAATGATCACAAAACAAAGAAGAACAAATAAAGCAGCCCTAGCCTGACCAACTCAAGGTATAGGTCAAATGAGCTCAGCTAGGCATTCACTTGTTCAATATGTCATGAATCTCCCTGTGCAAAATTTTCTGCGCTCCACTATCATAGCCCATGTGTCTAAGCAAACAAACAAACAAACAAAATATATATATATGTAAATATATACATTTATTTATTTATTTATTTATAAATATATATGTGTGTGATGTGTGTGTGTGTGTGTATATATATATATATATATATAAAAGATTTCCATTTCCTTAGCTTATTGATAGTACTGTGGTGATTTAAGCCCTTGGAAGCACTAGTAGGGGATTTGCCTGTATTTCAGAACTCCCAGGATGTTCAAAAATTAATTATTTTGAACAATCTCAGATTAGCAAACCACTCTGAAGAGAGCAAGGGAGGGAGAGAGAGAGAAGTATCCAGCTGAGAGAAAAAAAAAAGAATATAAAGCAGAAGAAAGAACTCTATCAATATAGTTACATTTTCCCTGAAGGTCCCTCAGCTAGGCAAACATCAAGAAAAGGTGGAATTCTTAATAGAAAATATAAATTTTGCTATTAAGTAGGAAAAAGGAAAATGTATTTATATGCTTTTTTTTTCTTTGTTTCTTTTGTGTTGTTTTTGTGTTTGTTTGTTTTTTTTTTTTAATATGAGGGACCAGGAGTGCATGAAAGAGGATGAAACAGAAATCCTCCAGGATGTTAAAGTTTGCCCAGCTGTAAGAATAACAGTCACAGTACCTTGTTAACCTTATTATAGCCAATAATTTCTTTGGCCTGGGATTTTACTGATGAGTCAATGACTTTGACTATACTAGGAAATAGAAGTGTTTCTCCAAACTCTGTTTTAAACTCTGATGTAACCCAGAGCTGTTGTGTCAGAAATATACATTGTTATGAATATTTTTGCAAGCATAGCCAGGAATAAAACTTCTCCCAGGCACCAACACAACTCATGTAGTAGATATGACTGAGATGAAAAAGAGAAAGATAAAGGAATAAGTAAATCTGACTTTTTCATGGGAGTTAAAGCAGGATGCAGACAGAGGTTAAGAGCATTGGGCAAACCAACCTGTGTTCTGATCCTCCAGGAACACATTTAATCTAATTTAATGCTTGAGTGCAGTTCCACTGTTGTGTTCTTTGGGAGTCCTGCTAAGGTTCTCAAGACCCTTCACAAGATAATGGGACCCTTCACAGGGGTTCAGAGGGTGTCTGCACAGTGCCTGATGCAGCAGTGGGAATGAAGAGGGGGCAGATCATGGAACATGAGCACCAACACAGGCACAGAGTCTACAAACAGTTATGTGGAAAACCTTTGAATCAACGTGTTTTTTTTCTAATCAGTGTCATAAGTGGGTGTTTAAGGTCCCTCTTCTAAGCCATGCTTTGATGGAAGTCTTTGCAATTATTCCTGCTACATACACTGATCAAAATAACAATTCAATAAGGAGCTAAAATTCACTTCAGTGTTGCAAGCAGGGGATTGGAAGTCAACTGATGCACCAGGACCATTCAAATCTTTATTTTTTTATGTCATTCCTAAAAGACACACAGGAAAGCATTTAAAAATATTTTCAGAAGTCCTTATGTAACTCACCTCCAATTTGGATGTTTTACAAATATTCATTCATGCCTAAAGCTCTGTGTTTGGTGAAAAAAAATGTGCAAAGAGAAGGTCTAAATAGTATCTGAAAGTGACTTTTCCATCCTGACACACCTGGGTCGAAGGCAGCCCAATTCTTGCCACACTATATTAGTATACCCTGAACAGGCTGGGCTCACCGAGCTTTTGTCCTTCTTGGTCCCAGCTCCAAATGTAACAGGTCACTGTCCTGGTTTTAACATAATGAAGCTAATCCTGAAGTGAATGATGAATTAAGCTTTGGCCTAACCTCCCAAGAGATTCCTTGTATACTTGGGTGCCAAGTCCCAGGCTGTAAAGACAGGGCAGGTTTTGATGGGATTTGAAGCAGGCTCAACCTGTGTATTGAAGAACTGCCAGTGCACAGGGAAGACTGGGGATTTACAGAAGCCAATGTGGGAGTACTTGAGTGGATTGGTAGGACCAAGAGAAGTGGCCAGCCAGAGGTGTCCAAACTTCCCTGGGATCAGCAGATTTTTAGAAGATTCACACTTTATCTGACCTTCTAGGCATTGATACATAGCCACCACACCTGAACACATCCTACATGAGCGCTATTTCATTCAAATATGTTCACCTTCATTCAACTCAGTTAATACAGGTGACGTCAGTGCTGCTATGGCCAGGAGATGAAATGAGCAGCAACACCTTTGGCATCACCAAATCAGCTTCTGTAAGCAAAATTTACAAGATAACAGCTACAGTCTGTAAAATGGATTTCCTTCTTGAGATGATTTCTCTGTGCCTCATATTCACAAATCTTTCCTGACCATGCAAAATTGCTCACACAAATACAGAGGAGACTGAGACTGCACCACAGGTAGGTGTTTGCTGTTTGTTTCAGCTCATGGACAGAAAACAAAATTTGCTCTGCTGCTAGCTTTCAGTAGCTACGAAGCATGGTTTTTCAAAAGGAGAAGATATAACTTTGCTCTCCTTATGTAGCTGTGTTTCCAGAGTCATTTAGATTCCAGAGCATTTGCAGCTCCAGCAGAATGAAATCAGCTCACTCATTCACTTTCCAGGTAAGTTTTCAGCAGTGACATTTGACTATGACAATTAATAGTTAAGCAGCAAAATATACACAGACATATCTGATGCTGAGAAAACAGGGAGATCCCAATAATTTAGTTTAACATATCCAATTTTGCAACTGCAACCATGTTTGACTGAAAATATTCTTAGTCATTTTCTGCCAATATCTATAATGAGAATCAGAAATGTGATGGTGTAGCTTAAGCAGCTTGAGAACTTACTGATTCCTGAGTATTCACAACAGCTTCCATTTCATAGCTACAGCCATTGCCTTTAAGATGGACAAATACGTGTGTTTATATACGCACTTAAAAGTTTTAAAGAAAAGTTCTGGGATCAGATTTCTCCATTTTATGGGTTGCTGTGGAAACAGATTAGCCCTCTGGAAGTAAAAACCCGTGTTTGACTATAATGCAAAGAACAATCCATAGCATGAAAGGAAAGAACAGCTGGGAGCTGGAACAGTGTAAGCTGACATGTCAGACAGTAGCCAGACAAAGTGAGCCAGGCACTGTCTGAAAAAAAGGGCAGGGGAGGGGGGCGCATAAGAACCAAGCACTGTCAACAAAGTCTGCAAAACGGTCCAGCTGTTCACTCTCATCATAACTAAGAAAATAAGGAAAGAATTCCAGGGCTGAGGATTAAATTTATGGAGAGAAGAAAACCTGAATGGAAAGAGTGAATAGGATTTCAGACAAAACAGACCCCGCACAGAGGTCTTTATTCGGAAATAACTTGGAAAGCACAACGCTGAGTTCCGGACAAAACACACATCCTTCTGCAATTGCAACTTTGCTTATAAAAGGACAAAAGAAATCTTAATACACTGCATTAAGCAGGCTTTTCCAGCAAACATCATTTGTATAATTTCATTGTTTCAGGCCGAGCAGTAATGTCCTAGGCAGTTAAATAGATTTAGAGAATTTGAGAAAAGGAATATCCAGCATCACAGAAAAGGCTAAAAGGTGAACAAGTTTTACCACAAATCCCCAGTGAAACCTGAAATGAAAGCCCAAAGGACTTGTGATATACTGTAAATAGCCAGTCAACTCCTAGAGCCTTAAGTGATGTCTAGTCTTTTGTTCTGACAATGGACAATTGAATCCTAGATGAACAGTTCCCAGGATTATGTGCGCACTGAGCAACACAGAGGGAAAGAGAAGTGTTAGAGAGGTTAATTCAGAGACATGCTTACCTCCCAAACAAAGGCTTTCAGCAGCAGAGAACCTGATTAGGGACTCTTGAAGAAATACAAATAATGTCATTCATGTTGCATAAGCAGCTGGGACTATGCATGGGTACATAGTTAGAAAATAATAATGAATGCACTTTCTTCTCTGTGGCGCTTTTTTTTTTTTTTTTTTTTTTTTTGAGTAATGGCCTCTCTGTCCAGTGATCTCTTAGGAGCAAAGCCAGCTAAATAGCTAGCAAGATGATTGATTAAGAAGATGCTTTGTTTCCATTGTCTGTGTGATCACTCCAGGCATTCAGCAACCTAATCTGTTAACTCCTGCATCTGTAAGTATGTTATAAATCAGGAATAAAAAACCATAAACGCCTAGTGAGGAAACTTCATATTCTTTAGATGAAACTAATTACTAGTGTGGATTTCATTAGTGATAGGACAGCTCTGAAATATCATTCGTGGTTATTCATCCATGCTCTGGTACCCGAAGATAACACTTGCAAATGCCATGGTAATAACAGGATAACCAAGTTGAACTAATATCCAAAATAGCATGTCATCTGGGGTTTTAATATTTACATTTGATGCCACTTAAACAAGCAGAGAGTGATGAAAAAGGGCACAAGATTTACTAAGCTTTCATAAATCTCTCACTTTTATCATGATCATGGTACATCTGTGTGTGCCATCCACAAGTTGCTGCAGTTTATGTCCAGCAGCATCGTCACCTTTGCCAAACCTGTCACTAAGCATCTTAATTTGCTTGCTAATTTATTTGTTTAATTTACATGGGAGATAAAGGTACACCCCACCCATCCTTCCTGACTTTTGCAGTCCTTCTGCATGTCTCCCTTTCTATTCTCCTAACCTGCAACATTATGGCTCTAACCTTAAAAAGGATCAAGTTTCCAGGAAAAATGTGTGGCCTGCGGTTCAGCATGCCAGGAGGTACCTCCAAACATGAACCCGGGCACTCTGACTGCTGGGGAGTGAGCCTTCTCCTACAACTCCTCATCTCCTACTGTTAAGATCTTGCATTTTTAGCTTTGGTCCTGCGAAAAGGTATCCTGACATCCCATCAGAATTGCAGGCACTCACTGTAAGAATCACCTTCCCGGATGCTTGACCATGCTGGGTCCAAGTTTAGCAAGTAGACACTGGCCCCACAGAAGGAACTGAGCAGCTTGGCTGACTCACAGGTACTCCTAGGGAAGAAAATCTCAGAAAGACACTGACTTCCATTGCAACCTGCTGTGCCTTTAATTAGGGCAGAGTGCACTGTTCCCACAAGCTCTTTGGCGGAGGGTGAGGAGAGACGTGGGACCACCAGCTCCTTTGCTTCTATGCAGCCCTCTGCACACAGCAGGTCACACAGGAGACCCACACTTAGGAATGTTTCTGCTCCCTAAATCTCCCTCCTGAGGCCAAGATGCCAGAAAAGTGTCTCCCTTGCTGATGCATTGATTTTCCCTAAACCTTACTGCCTTTCTCATTATGACCAGTGTAATATGTCCTCAGCCTGCTCCTGTGATGAGCAGACAATAACAATCAATTCACAATTATATCTTGATTCAATGAATTGACCAGGAACTCTTCTTTCTTCAGCCTCCTGCAAGCATATCACTATCTCCAGTGTTTAAGCATCAGCAACAGATTTTTAGACCATTTGATGCAGTAATTCAAAATTCAAGTTCTAGTTCTAACCATTAACATTGTGGCTCTCATGGGATTATTTTTTCTTTTTATTTCTTTTTTTTCTCGTTCCATGACTGCACCAGTGTTTCCAACTTGGCTGCTCACAGTACATGTTTGAAACTTTCTGATCATAGGGCAAGGGAATTAACTTATGTGGAAAGACAGGACAGACCTATACATCGTCATCTTTTTTTCCAGAGGGAGACAGTTGTCTTCTTGGACAATTGGAGACACCAGCCCTATGCAAAGGGGTAAACTCCACTCCAAGCAAGAGCTAAGCTTGCCAAAACTCAAGCAAAAGCTCTTTTTGAAAGCAATATTTTCAAATTATGCATATTTGTATTTGTAAACAGGATAAAAGAACATTCAGTCTTCATCTTGCTGGTAACTTGGAAGCAACTTGATTGTAGTGCCAATGATCAAGATTTGTCAAGCCCTTTTTACAGACATGCTTTTGACGTAAGCTGTGTAAAGAAACAATCCCACAGAAAAATAAATAAATAAAATAAAATAAAATAAAATAAAATAAAATAAAATAAAATAAATAAAATAAAATAAATAAAATAAAATAAAATAAAATAAAATAAAATAAAATAAAATAAAATAAAATAAAATAAAATAAAATAAAATAATAGCTATGTAGAGAAAAGCCAGGAGCAGGCCTGCAGCATCTGCATGGTTTAAATTACAGATGGGAGTGTCGCAGTGCTAAGTCAGCACACTGCGGTGGAAGAGGTGTGAGCCTCTGGGGACACTGAATTTCTGGGGGGTGGGGGGGGCACAATTACAGTAACAGCCATACAAAGCTTTTTCAAGCCATACAGCTTTTTTTTCAAGCTGAAAATGTACAGCAGCCTTCAAAGAACCTCAGCTATATTTAAAGCTGCTCATGTAGTAGGTATCATATCCTCACACTGACATGACTCACTTGAAATGAACCCTAAAGCACATCCAAATTTCAAACAGTTTCAAGGTCTGGGATGTTTCACTTCAAGGTTTCCATTGAGGACATTAGAAAAATAAGTCTTTTGCTGAGCTTGCCTTTCTGATTTCCATCCCCCAAATGTTCCTGCTGTTCTTGAGATAAGAAATAATAATTTTTACTTGCACCTTCTTACGACCAAGGTCACATATTTTACGGACCCTTATTCTGACTGACTGCTTGAACTGTTGTCATGCTGTCATTCATACCTGTGTTGAAACCCAGTCAGTAGGTATCAAGCCCGCTCAGAGGGCACTGCACTTGATACCTTAGGACTTTCAAAGGCAGCAGCCACCATCTTGGCAGCACTTGCAGGTTCAGGGTCTCAGGCAGATAACTTTGTTGTAGACTCAGGAAAGGTCATAATGGCAATTTTATGTGTTCTACTTTCTGCATGTGGTGATATACCCAAAGTGGGCATTATACCAGCAACTTCTGGAAGACTTTCAGCGGTATTATTTCATTGTCCATTTAAGATTAATCTGTAACGTAAATGCCAGAGGGCATAAGAATCACCTTCATCACTGGTATCCTTCTCCAGCTGCAGGTGGACAAAAGCTCCCACTCCTCCTTAATATAACCGACAGTGAGGCAGTGCCGCAGCCTGGGGAACTGTGCATAACCTGGGTATGGATTCCCAGGCTGGCTCTGGATGAGCAAGGAACAGCAGGAAGGGATATGCAGGATGGATGAGCTGGTACTGATGATTCAACATCTACACTGTCCGCATTTCAGGGGCTCACTGCTGACTACCTCCAGTATGGTCTTCTGGAATAAACCAGGTTTCTGAACACAGCCTAGTAGATGGAGTGTGCTAGTTGTGCACATAGTCTGGATTAGTGCCACCCAAGAAGAGTACAGTTCAGGTTTCTCAAGCCTGCTCTGTGATGTAAAACAAAACATGGACAGGGAAGTTCAGTTCAGAAACAGGCTCCTGATCTAAATGTAAATGCTAATGATGACACAGCATTGACAGAACTTGAGGCTATTTCTTGGCACTGAGATCAATGTGCAGAGTACTGTGCATTTCCACAATACTCTTTCACTCTTCCAGAATACCACAGAATCACAGAACCACAGAGTGGTATGGGTTGGAAGGGACCTTAAAGCCCACCCAGTTCCAACCCCCAGCCATGGACAGGGACACCTCCCACCAGACCAGGTTGCTCAAAGCCCCATCCAGCCTGGCCTTGAACACCTCCAGGGATGGGGCATCCACAGCTTCTCTGGGCAGCCTGTGCCAGGGCCTCACCACCCTCTGAGTGAAGAATTTATTCCTAATATTGAATCTAAACCTCCCCTCTTTTAGTATAAAGCCATTCCCCGTTGTCCTATCACCACACCCCCTGACAAAGAGTCCCTCCCCAGCTTTCCTGTAGCCCCCTTTAGGTACTGGCAGGCCGCTGTAAGGTCTCCCCGGAGCCTTCTCTTCTCCAGGCTGAACAACTCCAACTCCCTCAGCCTGTCTTCACAGAAGAGGTGCTCCAGCCCTCTGATCATCCTCGTGGCCCTCCTCTGGACTCATTGTAACAGGTCTATGTCCCTGTGCTGGGGGCCCCAGAGCTGAACACAGGGCACCAGGTGGGGTAGTACAGTGGCTGCATGCAAACTTTCTACTGGGCACATTGATTCCCTATGTTTGCACCTGAATAATATCTAAGAGATACTTAGCTAAATGTTATTTTGACATGAGCTAAAAGCATGCCAAGAGCCATTCCAAAAATGTATCATTTAAACAATGTAGTTGTCAGAGCTCAAGTACCCTGAACATGTCACTTGGCAGGGTTTAGTGTTAGTACAGATGTAGTTCTGGTTTCACAGTGTCCCCCTCAGGGTGCTCCTGAAATCAGGTCACTGCTAATGCCCTGATGCAAGTGTGATAGGAAAGTCATGAACGATCCCAAAACTGTGGAGTGGCGAATGTTACTTCCCTCTTTTTGTTGGGCTATGAGCCACCAAGAACTGTGTTTGGCCTTCAGTAACAAAGCGTCAGCCAAACTACATTTAACTATGATGTCCACTGCTTTGCATTAAAAATGTCTAAGCTCTCTATTGTAACTTTAGGAGGATTATTAGAAGCCACAGCCTGATCATCTTTAACAGGGAACAAATCGTCTCTTAAAGTTTACAAAGTCTCTAGAAGAGTGGGTAGAATTGATCCGTTGTTTATTCCTCCTTTTTTTTTTTTTTTTTTTTATCTTCCCAAGCAGCAGTCATTTCACCAAAATAACTCTGATGTTAAGAAATACAAGCAAGTGCATCTATCGGGAAAATGCCACTTTTTCGTGTTGGAAAGGACTGAAACACCACTCTGTGGCTGCTCTCAGAGTAGTAGATGTGTTCAGAGTGGAGCAGAACGTCTTCCTCTTCCAAATTTCTGCTGATTATTCTCCTCCTACACATAGGAAAGCATGATTTCCTACTGCGCTTCCATCCTCAGGATTTTAACCCATAAAGGCACACTCTCAGCCCACAGTAGCAGAAAGTAACCTTGATCTCCTGCCCTCAGCATACTTAAACGTGGGGGTTTCCAGGGCAAAAGATGAAAAGTCCAGGTTCAGCTAAACATGAATGTATTATGGTTTCTTTTTAGTGTGGTATACCGAAAGCATAAGGGCACCTCCTGATCTGTGTCATTATCTCAAGTGTCCATGTAAAATAAAAGAGGCTTCTTTACAGAGCAGACTCCATGAATGGCTTATTCTTGCTCTAGACACTATTGTTATAAGTACTGTGTTTGAAAAAAGAATAATAATAATTCCCAGATAGAAGTCAGGTATCCATAAAATGAGAAATGAAAAAGAGTGTGGCATGAAAATTGTTCTGAACAGTGTTTAATTTTCAGGTTCTGTAAATAACACAAGGGAAGAAATCCCACGTACTTCGTTGGACAGTTAGGTAAAGTTGGAGCTGTTCCAGCAGATGATGGATGGACCCCATTGGCAGCTGTGCTAGGCTAAGACAGAAGAGATATGAGCCCAGCTGACAGCGCTGCCAAGGATTTCTGCCATGACGTCAGGCCGTCCGCTTAATCTCTTGCTACCTCAGCTCCCCGTCTCCAAGATGGTGATGCTGATGGATTATTTTCCTTATGCTGCAAGTGGTCTATCGTGTACTTGTACAGCAGCTGGTGTAATGGACCCAGCCTGGACTGGGAGGCCTGGAGCTGGGAGCACATCAGGAGAAACCAAGATAGAACCCAGTCAAAGCACCGATATCTACCTAACTAGCATATACGCAGCCCAAAGGAGTGCAGTAATCTGGTTTTAGTCTGTTTCTCATTTATCTCCCCTCAGCCTCTACCCAGAATCCTGTAATATTTAGCAAGCTTAGCCATCCACCTAGCTCTTATCCTGGGGCAGTTAACACATTGCTTTATAATTATTAAGGCTTTGTGGGGATAAGAGCCTCTTGTGTTTTGTTTATGCTGCCACTGCACTGGGACCTCCCCTTCTCCTAATGCCAGGGGGATTTCAGGGCAGATGCTACCAGAACACATTGATTTCTGCTAAACAAAAACACTGAGTATCTCTGCAGAACAAGTGGCTTTTCAAGACATTGGGGTTTGGTGGGCTCCTTAGCACTGCCATGCTCACTGTGTCTCCAGGGACATATTGTCAGAAGGGGCAGACAGAAAAGGTGTGTGATGAGATCGTATATTCTGCTGTCTCCTTTGGATTCCTTTTCACAAAAGGCCAGGTCATGCCCCGGATTGCTCTTCCCTCTTTGTTATTGACTTCCACAGTTCCTATCGCCAGGGAAGCCTGACTTCTCAGTTTCCAAAATTGGAAAAAGCACATAAATTACATGTGCCACCCACCCTGGGGTCTTCCAGATTAAAATGACCGTTGCTGCAACTGTTGCCATCAGGCATCCTCAGACCAGCTGTTAGAGCTGATAAAGTGCAGGCGCAGAAAAAAAAAAAAATCAACCCAAGTGATGGACAAAGACTGGCATCCCCCAGTCCCATGCTCAGACAGAGGCTGTGCCATAGAATCAAGCAAATCAAGCATTAATGATCCTATCCTCAGATGGGGATCCTCCTCTCTCCAGCAGCCACCCCAGACCCTGTATGGCAGTAAGTCCCCTCTGTGCCCAGAAGCTGATAAGTGTCATATTTACACCCTGATAGAGGAAAAGCATGAATTTTCAAGGGAAGGGCTGTTGAAAGTAGTAAGAGATGAAGATTTCTGGTAGCGTTACCCTCAAAAGGTAAAACTTTCATCAACTCTTACACACCTATTTAACCTCCTGGAGAATAGGTCCATGTGGTGATAGTAATCTGGCCACCATATTAGGATTGTGGTAGCATCACTTTGTGTAAATTTAACATTGCAATGGACTTAGAAAACACATTTAAGGTGCTAAAATTGGTTGAGGATGGAAAAGAAAGAGCAGATGAAGAAAGAAGTGGTTGCCATTTAGCAATATACCAATACTCTAACTGCCTTCTGCCTCTTTCTGTCTATTTTATGTTGAAAAGTCTCCAGACCTTCTCTAATCCCTGGCTTTAGAGGACAGTGAAGCCCTTAGTCTCATCTCATTCTTCCAGGTATTGCTGGAACAAACATGTTAATAAACAGAAAGATTATAAATTAAAATAAAAGACTTTCATGTTGTTGTAACAAAACAGTCATCCCTTATACTCCACAAAGGGAAGAGGCTGCAAATGCTCGTATTTCAGGCCACTGTTAACGGCATTTTATGTGTATGCATGCTTGGGCTTTTTCTTATTTTTCTAATCTACATTGCTTGGTCATTTTTATACTGTCTGTGAATTATGGATTTTCTTTCCAGATAGCAGCACATCATTCTAGGGGATAAGGCAGTTAACAATTACAGTAATTTAGCTTCTGACTTAGCAAGGCTTTATGATTTGTGGGAATAAATGAATTTTTGATATAGTAGCCAAACAAAAAAAAAGTAAAGAAAAAATCAATCAAGTTGACTTAACGATTGTCGTCTTCTCTCCTCATCTTTCCACTCCTCAGAAAATGATATAATGTGTTTTGAATCAAAAATGTGTATCAGTCAATCCTAAAGAAAGATTTTTGTTCATTATCAAGTATTTATTTCTAAAATTGAGGTTTTTGTTTTTTTTTTCAATTTAAAGATATCATTTCAAAATGGGAATTAAGATCATTTCATTTAGAAAATCTTTAAAAATACAATTTATTTCCTCTGTTTTGAGAAGTCTAATTATTTGCTGAATTTAATCTGAGCTAATACATCTTGATGCTTATTTTGGGGAATAAATTATTGTTGACCACAAAAATATTGTCATACTCTACCAATGCCTGGAAGGAGTGTTGAGTGAAGCAGGTCTGACTTCCAAAATGCCTTGGGGTGCATCTACATGGGAGGCTGCTGACAGTCCCCGCACTCACGGCGCTTAAACTCTGCTATGGTCCAGCAGCCGAGCAGCTGCATTAACAAAATCACATCTAAGCAGATGTGTTCTTTTATATCCCCAAATGTATGTGTGCTATATAGCACAAACAGAAAGGGGAATAATGAATTCTTAAACAATTTTCACATTTGTAAGCAAGGCCTACTCCTTTCACTATCATCCAGGCATGGAGGCTGTACCAGGAGGGGAAAAATGAGGCTGGCACACAGGAGGCTGTGCTCCAGGTGAGAGATAATGCCAGGTTAACTCAGTTGTAAAGCTTAGGGCTGCCTCACCTCAAAGTGAGCTCCTGGCTTTCCCTGCTGGCCTCTTCCAAGAAGAGATATTCCTTCTAAATCTCTGCACCGCAACCCAAGATCTTTATGTCCATCACAGTCCTCTCAAACTCCTCTTCTGGCATTGCTATGTGCTAACTGTCCCTCTCAAAATGAGAATAAACAGAAGAAACAACAAGAACAACAAGAAATCAAGCAAAAAACAGAAGAGGGTCATGAACAGTGATTTTCTATCTGCTGAATGAATACCTCCCAGTTGAAAAAAAAAAAAAAGTGCTGTACAATTAGCAGAGAAGAGATTCCTGGTATGAAAGCTCACCATGCACATGGCCCCTTGTCTTAATGATGGCATTTATCACAACACAGCCTTTGAAGAAGGAAAGTCTAGGACAAATAAATAAATAAATAAATACAATATATTTTGAAGGCAGCTAATCCCATGGTTATATTAAACAATGCTTCTGGACTGTCTAAAACCAGCATGGTTTCTGGTGATGTCAGGTTCGTTAGAAAGCTCTTCCCATTGTTAAACAGCAGGAGCAGTGTACTGTGACATTAGCTAGCAACGGTGGTGAGCAATCACCTCTTTTACACAGCTGTGGGTGTGCATGATTAAAAAATAAATAGGGGATCCTTTTTCCAGCTGCTTCTAAGACAAAAAGAAGAAGAACAGAAATACTTCCAAATGTAGGAAAAAAAACTTCTCTTTTATTCTAGCCAATTTGGCTTTCAGTAAACCTCAACCATAGAAAGATCTACTTTTTAAATAATGTACAAAGTAGGAGGAAAAAAAAAAAGACCGAAAAAGATTTTAAAATGACTAAAAATCTACTGTCCCCTCAGTACAGGTATGAAAGGACAGTTAGGAGATGGAAAGTAAGTGTTTTATGGGGACAGATCGCATGTCTTCACTGGGACAATTCAGGTTATTCCAGCAGGACAAATTTTCTACTAACAAATGTGGTTAAATCTACATTGATATATTCTATGAAAACATTCAGAATGTTATTATATTTTTGTGGGGGAAAAAAATTATATATATATATATATGTATATTTCTAATGTCCCTAAAAGTTTGCTTGTTACAGTAAAAATACTACAGGTATTGCTTCAACTTTCATACTGCTTTGAAGTTAATCTGGTTCTTGTATATGTTTGTATTATACTATATATCATATTAATTATATTTGCTCTCATGTTAGAGTATTGTAAAAACTGAAACACTTGTAACTAATTATACTGAAATGCATGTGCAATTCTATTCCATAAGAGAGTCCATACTTCATATTTTGATTTTTCTTCAGAACAGAAAATCAATCATGGTTTTAAGTGTTAACATTAAGTACAAAGTTCTCTTTTGCAAACAGGTCTGTAATTTAGGCCCAAACAGGTGCAGAAGAATATATACTGGGATTAAAGTGTATTCCTAGTAAGAAATATGCCTAAATCAATAATACTTTTGTAAAGGCCAGCTCTACAGATGTCATTAGTCATTAAAACCCCTCAGTAAACCTGGCCCAGGGCAGCTGCTACCTGAAGCCATTTAAGTGCCATCCTGGTTTTCCAAGGAAAAAGCTGTTTCTGATGGTGACCATGGTTGCACCTGATGGAGAGAAGTAGCTAATGGTTTGTCTACCCCACCAGCCAGGAGGGACAACCCTCCCTTCCTGGCCAGCTGTGACCCCGAGCCTGCCTGCCCCAGTGTCCCTGGTGCCTATTTGCTCCTGCAGATGAGGGCAATATACAGGTCCCACCGGGCCATGAACCACCTGCTTTGCTTTCTGCACTCGTGTCCTTCAGAGCTGGGGAGTGGGATTTGGCTCCTGCTTTGCAACCACATTGCCACAGGACTGAAGGCGTGAGCATGGAAATGGGAACCTGCAGGTGCTGCGCTTGAAACCCTGGGGCTGGGAGCCAGGCTTTGAAGGGATTAGATAGCTAATTCTCGCTGAAAACAGTGGGAATTCGGCACAGAAACACCTTTAAAATGTCAGCCTTCTTTTATTAGACATCAAAATAAAGTGTGTGAATCTTGCAAAATATTCTCAGACTTAAAAAAATAACTGACTCAAGTAAGATTTTCACTGGAATTTTCTCAGACTTCTGAGTGGATCTTTGTATTATATTCACACATATATCTTGCTGTAGATAGCTGGAATGTAATTAACCATCTGGAAATTCAACCGGGGCACTAGCTACTAGGGTGTTTTTTATTTTTCTTTAATGATACAGAATTGTTAACAATCATGCACAGCTGTATGCCTTCAGTGGCAGCTTACCCCTTACCATAGGGTGAAAACACTGCCAGGTCTCTTTTCTCCCCCATCTGTGTGACAGTAGCATTTACAGGTCTACCAAAGCCCGGCAGTACAAGGTTCAATCCAAGCCACATCATGGTCTTTAGCGGCTGTCTGTGTTTGCGAGTGGGACCACAGCACCTGAAATACTGGTACAGACCTATGTTCAGGCAACAGAAACCCACCCATGTGTCTTTGTTAATGAGTGTCCTTTCCACCCACCTCATCTGGCACTGCACTAAGGAGTTTGTGGGGTCTATCGAGCAATGCAGCTGTATAGCCACCAAGAAGAGGACTCAGTTCTCTAAACACAGCGATTTGATGTAATTCAAGATACCATGGGGTGTCTGAAACATCTCTGGGAAGGACAGATGTGACATGGGATCTATGGAATCCTATAGCTTTCTGGAACAGCAGCTAGAGGCCGCACAAAAAACCTCAAAGCACCCTAAGAATATCATTCAACACCTTTCTTTTGGGATCTGAGTAGCTCCCTCAGAGCCTACTTTGGAGTCAACTGAATTGGTCTTGAGGCTCTGTTTCTTGTATTGAGCAGTTCTCCACCAACTAAACTGGATCTCAGCTACTAACACGCCTACACGTAGATATCTAAACATAGGGATCTGAATCTGGAGATGGAACCACCCCAACATTGTAGGTACTTCTCATGGAACTTAGTTATCTAAAAGAAGGCATCTAGCAACATTTGGTTTGTGGCAGGGTGTCTCAACTGTCCTCCAGCTTCCATTAGAGAAGGGCATGCAGTTTACTTTAGGTATGCTGCCATGTCTGCCAGCCCTTTGTGGATGCCTTCGTAGTCCTTAGATATCCAAAATAGGGTCGTCAGCCTGTGTTTAAGCAACTAAAACCCATCCCAAAGCTACAAGAGATGAACCCCAAACTGAATAAGTGTACCAGGGCAGAGAGTGTTGGTTCAGTACAGTTGCTATTGGAGTCAACAGTGTAAAATGCACTTTTATTGTTGTATTTTTAATACCCTTTTCTGCTTGCATGTTCCATTTCTTTGATAAAAAATAAAGATAAATCCAGAATAACATCACCCATTAAAAATGTACGATAGTCTTCCCCCATCAGGTTTTGTTAGAATTTTAATGTTAGAATATTTTCACATGTAGTATATGTCACTTCATGTAAGGCTCAATTGATTTTAATTTAAGTGACATTTAATCATTGTATCATTGAATCAAATTCATCCATACTATCTGGGAACCACTATCTGTCTTTTCCAATATAAAACTACTTCCTTTAATGTTCTCCTATGTTATTTAATCTATTTTTAATTTAACCCACTACAGACGGCTGTCTGTTATTTCCTCAAAAAAAATGTACTACAATTTGCTTACATCAAGGAAAGTGAAGAAAAAAATTAAAGTCATAATACCGGAGACAGTCAGATGCTTTCTTTTTGTTTTGAAATTCTTTTTTTCTCTTAAACAATCATAAAATAATTCCCAGCAAGCCTGCTGAAGAGAAAGAATTAGATAAATGGCCAGAGTTCAGAGAAAACAGTTTTGAAATGTAGTGGGGCTGTGTTATTACACAGTTCTCCTGCTCACAGCCAGCATATTTTCTCTTTATTGTGAGGCAGAGTTCAGGCTGCATATATTTCCTATTGAGCCAGACACTGCTTCTCTTCCATTTAACTCTTCTTTATATGACAGCATTTTACCTGCCACTAGGTTTATTATTAAGACATCTTCTCCATGACTTCAAGGATTTGTTTATTTGGGGTTTTTAAAGAGTGTTACAGTTTTTATCTCTTTTCTTCAAGTGACAGAGATCAAATCTAGGTGAAATTACTCCTGTGCTGTGTAGAGTCACAACCCCTCTTTTGATTCCATAGATCCAGTTGCATTACCTATGCATCTTAGATGTGCCTACCCTACCTGTCAGAGTACTATCTGGATTTGAAGGGCAGCTGTGTCTCAGAGAGCCAGTCCACAGCCACAGTGAGGTAACCCATGTTAACAAAGGCTGTATACATACAATATAATATATATATATGCACACAAAATTATATATATATATATATATATATATACAATTTCAGGGTTTTATATTGAGTGGTCAGTGAATAATCTACAAAGGGATAATGGTAGCATCAAACTAAACAACACCTGGGTGCAGCCTTGAGCCCAGCTCACAGTATTCATCAGCATGGCCTCGGTGCAGGTCAGGCCCATGCATGCTCCAGCACATCAGGCTGCAAGCCAGAGGACAGCTTCCCTGAGGTGTCCCTGCCTGGCAGGCAACCACTGGTTTTGAGGAGAAGCAAGCTCATCTGCAGGAATATGAGCTGCAAGCCATTTGTCATCGAGCCAAGAAAATAGGCCCATACCCTTTTTATTTACTGGTGTGAACATAACTTTAGCAACTAAATCACCTTTCTGTAAACAAAGATCCAATAAAACCTCTAAACAATGGCTTTATCCAGATGATCGTCCTAGTCACATCTTCTGGTGGGACACTTTTTCACATGCTTTACTAGCCTAAAGGCTCTATTAGATTGAGGCCTAAACAAATTTGGAGGCCAGAACTGGGGATAACCTTTCTATGCAGAAATACCCAGCCTAATTTCTTAAAAATAATAATAATAATAATAATATATTAAAAAAAAAATTTTAGTGGTTATCCCAACATAAAAAGTATTTCTTACATTCCTTCTCTAGTAACTCTCATATTTTCTTACACATATTACCAATGCAGACTTTTTGTCTTCTCAGAGCAGCTTTTCAGAAAATTTCGTTCTTCATTTTTCCTTTTGGATTAAAGTTATAGCTTTACCAAAGCTCGAAGTGTCTAGTCAAGACATACTGACCCCAGGTGTAAACATGCCTAAAAGTACAGTTCTGGGTTACGGCTGGAAATGTTTCTTATTGTAAAAGATGTAGAAAACTTAAACTTGATCTTTCACAGTCCAGGCAATTAAAACAGTGAACGGATGTCCGTGCTTTGAAACCAGCACAAATAAAACTGAAAAACTGCCTGGTTCTTTTATCATAGGTTATCAGTTTGAGATGCCTCCACTTTCAGACTGCCCACGCTTTAGCTTGTCCCTGAGCTTGTCTTCTAAAAGGTGGATTCATTTTATGTTCCTCAAGCAAAACTAAAGTCTCAGATAGGACATCCCAAAATTGCCATTACTGATACAGTAACACTGGCATAAAAGTTCATTTAAGAATGCACTATTCTTCATTTGCCTAACATAGTCTTAGCCTGACCCATATGGCTCAAACCAGCCACATTTTACACCATCCAACCTGCCTGGTCCTTCACCCAGCTATCATACTGTCATCCTTCACCCTCTCCACTCACTTTGGAAGGTTTCACGTTTGGGTTTGTTTCCCAGCTATGCTACTGCATCCATCCTCTGGAAACCCCTTCTACTCTCTGACCCTCTCTCTAACACTGAGTTCTCTTTAAACTGTCATCTTACAGCTTTTCTGTTCACTTTAGCTTGTGATGAATGTTAAGCACCATTTCTGTTCTTTGTATTTCCCCATCATTCGTAGCTAGTCTGCAAGAATACTTTTCTGGCACCTTTACTGTTTTTAAATTCCAACTTTTTCTTCCTTCATCTCCGTCTCTGTCTTTGCACATTATTTTCCTTGTCTAGCAGCACAAGTGCCTTTGTACCCACTCATTTCTCATCTCTGTCCTACCAATTTTTGTAAAGTATTTTCACATATCATGTACCAGGGATGTGATGCAAAAAGAAATTGTGTTCTACATGGAAGGCATTTTCTAAGTGCTACACTGGTTGCTTCCTGTATTTGATGTTATTTTCTAGCCTTGGGAAAATCTATATAAACAGGAAAAAGCATATCAAGTGGAAAATAAATGAATAGGGTTTCTGACCAGAAATGGTGGAGCACAGCAAAGAGGAAGACAGAGAAAATTTAAGTCACCTTAGTAATTGTCATTTCTGGACAGGCTCTGCATGGGGCAAGGAGCTGCTGGGAAGCTTTGACCCAAGTCCTGTTCCTGTCGCTGCAGTTCTCAATAGCAACGTCAGCCATAATTGGATGTCATTGTGCTCAAGAAGTGGCACAAAGCAAAAGAATCAGGAAGCAGAGAATTATTCCCTTGTTAATTCATTGTGTTCAAAATTATTATTGCAGTAAAATTCCAAATAAAAACTAAATACCTATAGTAAATCTTCCAAGAGCCCCAGGTTGGCATCTTGAAGATGCAGTGCCAAACTGTGCATTGTTCCCACACAATGCTCTGCTGATCTGCTTGCAGAAATGACCAGATGTCTTGATAATATACAAATATCAGGACTGTTATCAGTACATACTTTTTTTTCCCACTTTTCTTTAACTTTTTACCCAATGGAACAAAAAGAAAAGTCCTGAAATATTGTAATAGCAGCATATCCTTTAATAGCATGCATTCCTCTGAGATCCCAATGACTGTTGAGTAAACATTAATTCATTGACATAAACTGACTTATACCTGCAATGGGCATAGAAATGTGTTGGTGAAAGTATGACTCATATCTGGGTTTTGTGTGAAAATTTAATGAATTTGAGAAGCAGGGAGCTTGACAGCATGACACCTTCATTTACACACTTTCTCCATGGCTTGGACTCTGTGCTGCTCCTCAAAAATCGCACCTCAGAAGTCTGCAAAGGTGTTTATATGAATTTACATTCCTTCCTTAAACAAATGATAAACTTTAAGAACTGTATAATCATTGCTGGTCCTCGTCATGTTATGAAACAGGAAATTGGAGTACCCTACGCCTTCAAGAGCTGAAGTGAAGAATTACACAGGGAACATACATTATTCATAGAACATAAAATACACATTACCAGTACAAGGAAAAGCTATTTTCCTTGGCACAGTAAAATAAGGCAGCCTGAAAAACCTACAGTGCTCTTCTGCCACTTGGGTAGAGACCCAAGTTAAATGCTCCAATCCCAGAAAGGCATCCCCATGGTCATACCTGTGTTTTTGCTGGAATAAAAGGGATTTGTTTTCAGTAACTATCTCAGCTTCATGAACCATAGTACAATTTACTTAATTTTGTACTCACGTTCTGTATTTACAGAGGTGAAAGAGATGACAATTGCATACCATAAACCTTTAGTCAATGTACATTTGCACTGGAAAACTGCAGTGTGAAGGAGTTAAAAACAATTTAAAAATAGAACCTAAGACAAATAAGATAGCAATTGAGAACAAATCTTTCAAACAAAACAAAACAAAACAAAACAAAATTACTGCTATGATCTTTTAAAGTCAGGCCTGTTACTTAAACATACATATGTACATTGAAGTCTAAATTCAGATGTCTTTACTCACTTACATACAAGGCTTACATTTTAGCTTTTTTAAAAGTATATCATTTTGTTTATGTTGGTGATTAACAACATATGCACTTTCCATGCCAATTTGTGTTTCTTTCTTTTTTTTTTTATGATGCAGCTTTTTATGATCAAATTCAATATCTAAATATGCCAGTGCAACTCATGAAGAAAATCATAAACAGGTGTGCATGCATCCATCAGGCAGAAAATAGGTGTTAAAACTAAGTTATTTTGTCAAAAGTCAAAAATATGAGATAAAGAGGGGGAGAGAGAGAGAGAACAGAAAGATATGGCAATAGGCTTGCACAGACTAGCATTTTCAGCATCACTTTTATCCTGTGTCCTGTGCTTGAACAACAACAGTTAATGGAAGTCCTGTGTCTGTTAGTGGAATTATATGAATAATGCAACATGATATTCATTTGCTTTTTTCATCCCACCATTCTTCCACTAAGCCAGCTGCCAGCTTTAACTGTCATTTCCAAGGACCTAAAGATCAGGTGGGATTATCTACTCAGGCTTTTCTGATTAATAACTCTGTGAATCAATAAGGGGTAAGCCATTTAGCATAATATACCTATGAAATACTAAGTTCCCAAGTTTATAGCAGCTCAATTTTTAGTTCCTATTTCTTATGCATCTTGATCTAGATGCGCCTGTTAAAGTGGAATAAACAGTCATGGGTAGGGAATATATAGGCTTCTCATATTATACAGGAATACTTTTTTCTTGCTTTCACAAAATACATATATCCTTCACAAACAGGAAGCTTTTAAATGTGCTATTTGCAGGCTTTTTGTTTTGCAAGCATGCCAGCAGATTTTTAAATGAAGTTATGAAGAGGGAGACTCATTAACATGAAATTAGGCACTACATATTTTTTCAGTCAGTGCAGTTTCTCTGGATCTTTTCAACACTGTTTTTTACCTCTCAAGCTTCATAATATAAGATTAAAGGAAATCAGAAAGCAGCAACTTTAAAACAGGAAGCACTTCACTGCTCAGCAGGTATTTGGGCAGTGGAAATCTCTCAGCGTACTTATCTTGCTCCCAGCCTGGCTCTGTTCTCTCATCTAAAGAACTAAGAAGTGGGAAACTAAAGGAGGGTAAGAGATCCACTGAAAGGATTTGAAGCTGGTATAGTGAGATAGATATCCTGAATAAATACTTTGATGACTAGCATCCCAGTTACTCTTTCCTGCATCCAAGCTGTCTGGATTCAAGATGGTTCTGAATAGCACAGTGAGCAAAGATCCCTGCTACCACGATCCTCATCAAAACCTGAGATTTATATCATTTTTCCCAGAGTTTATGTGATGCCTGAAGGCAAGAGTGCATTTGACAAGACCAAGAAGTGGTCAGTTGTGCCGTGGTTTTCTCTCTTTCCATCCCTTTTTTCCTGTTCGTCCTTCTTTGCTGGTTAACATCTTTGTTCTCTGGGGCTCAGTGATTTAATGTACTGTAACTAACAGCAATTCAGCCCTCAGATTTCAGAAGTTACACTATGATTTTACAATTGTACTTATGAAATGGACAGGAAAAAAAAAAAAGAAAGAAAAAAAAAAAGAAAGAAAAGCAGAGGTTACTCACTTGAGATTTTGTTAGAAATATTGTTCCTAATTGGAGACCAGCATTAATGAACTAACTGGGACCAAAAATAAAGGTAGTATTTGGAAGAGCTAGTTCTTCGGTAATGAACTGTCAGGGCCTAGCCTCTTCTCACCTAATTGAAATGTTGCTGCTTTTGCTGCCTTTTTTATTGAGTTGCCTTTGGCTTTCAAAATACTTCCCACAGACAGACTGACATGTGGATTCTATATTAACTTCTGAGTTTGCTGAACTTCACTTTTATAGGATTGTTTAGGTGTTGCTTTTTTTTCCCCTAAATAAGAGAAAGAACATTTTCACTTACTACTAACAGTGAAAACTCACCCTTTTTCAAGCCATTTGAAGGCTCACATGGTTTGGTCCACACAAACCTGTTCTCATACAAGCAAACTACACATAACCAGGGATGTGGTGTTTTTTTGTCCTTTTAGCATGCTGATGACAGAAGCTGATGAGATGAAGAAATGGATTAGCTTGTTTTACCTCTCATTTTCAAATATTTTTTATTTTTTTTCTCCTTATCTGTTTTGAGGTTTTTCATTTGTAAGGCAGTTTAAGGATTGATGTTCTGTGTCTGTAAAAATAATATTTTGGTATCAAAAGGAGGAACTGAAAATAACAGTTTCACCCAAACTCCCCTTATTAAATAATGCTACTTATTAGCACCTGTATTTCATCAGTGAAAATTATAACCAGACCTCTCAGTAGAAATGAATAATTACAAATGGGAAGGGAAGGGAAGGGAAGGGAAGGGAAGGGAAGGGAAGGGAAGGGAAGGGAAGGGAAGGGAAGGGAAGGGAAGGGAAGGGAAGAGGGAAGGGAAGGGAAGGGAAGGGAAGGGAAGGGAAGGGAAGGGAAGGGAAGGGAAGGGAAGGGAAGGGAAGGGAAGGGAAGGGAAGGGAAGGGAAGGGAAGGGAAGGGAAGGGAAGGGAAGGGAAGGGAAGGGAAGGGAAGGGAAGGGAAGGGAAGGGAAGGGAAGGGAAGGGAAGGGAAGGGAAGGGAAGGGAAGGGAAGGGAAGGGAAGGGAAGGGAAGGGAAGGGAAGGGAAGGGAAGGGAAGGGAAGGGAAGGGAAGGGAAGGGAAGGGAAGGGAAGGGAAGGGGAAGGGAAGGAAGGGAAGGGAAGGGAAGGGAAGGGAAGGGAAGGGAAGGGAAGGGAAGGGAAGGGAAGGGAAGGGAAGGGAAGGGAAGGGAAGGGAAGGGAAGGGAAGGGAAGGGAAGGGAAGGGAAGGGAAGGGAAGGGAAGGGAAGGGAAGGGAAGGGAAGGGAAGGGAAGGGAAGGGAAGGGAAGGGAAGGGAAGGGAAGGGAAGGGAAGGGAAGGGAAGGGAAGGGAAGGGAAGGGAAGGGAAGGGAAGGGAAGGGAAGGGAAGGGAAGGGAAGGGAAGGGAAGGGAAGGGAAGGGAAGGGAAGGGAAGGGAAGGAAAGGAAAGGAAAGGGAAAGGAAAGGAAAGGAAAGGAAAGGAAAGGAAAGGAAAGGAAAGGAAAGGAAAGGAAAGGAAAGGAAAGGAAAGGAAAGGAAAGGAAAGGAAAGGAAAGGAAAGGAAAGGAAAGGAAAGGAAAGGAAAGGAATCTGGCATCCCTGCCACAGGCTTGACCTCAGTACAGTTTCTGTTGAGAAAAAACAACAACAGCAACAAATCATTGGATCTTCTTCTGTTTTTTTCATTCCCTGAAGTCATTCTGCAAAGTGTTCAGTCTAAATTAACATGAGCCATGTCTTCCTCTCCAAAGTTAACTCTGTTGCCTTAGATAAGGTAACAATTGCCTTTGTAGGGCTGCAGCCTCTTCTGCAGATCCCTCCTCACCGTTTGCTGCAATTGCCCTAAAGGCCCCAGGGAGTTCTCTGAGAAGAGCTTCCCTCGCTTATTTAACAAATACACTCTAAGTCAGTGAGGGGTATCAGTCTCAGCAAAGCCAACAGAAGTTTTACTATAGATTTCAATTGGATTAGGATTTCACAGAATCACAGAATGGCTGAGGTTAGAAGGGACCTCTGGGTCCATCTGGTCCAGCCTCTGCTCAAGCAGGGACACCCAGAGAAGGGTGCCCAGGACCACGTCCAGTCAGCTTTTGAGGGTCTCCAAGGAGACTCCACAACCTCTCTGGGTAGCCTGTGCCAGTGTTCAGTTTCTTGCATAGCAATGAAGTGCTCCTGATGGTCAGAGGGAACTTCTTGTGTTCCAGTTTGTGCCCATTGCTTCATGCAGACCAGGATACCATTAGCCTTCATTTTTGCAAGGGCACGTCAGTGGCTCATGTTCAGCTTGGTGACCACCAGCACCCCAAATAAATTTCCTTACTTGCTTGTACCATGGTTGATGTTTCCTACACATAGGCTGCCAGGAGTTGACCCCCATATTCTGCGCTCAAGGTTCCCTACCATCAGATTAGAAAACTGCTTAAGTGTGCTACCACACTGATGTTGCCTTCCTGTTGCAAAACCTGGGACAAGGAAGAGAAGGAGAGGTGGGTCTGACCTTAGTCTCACCCAAGGGTTGGATCCAGAAAAATGAAACATGCCCAAACTAATATTTCTGAAACTGAAGGCCTTTCTACAAACATAGATGTTTTCATTTGAGTGCAGTCAAAGATAAAATCAAAGACTGGGGGAGGGGGTTGAATAATTTGACCAAAATTACCAAATAAAACACTAGGAAAAAAGTCTGCCACATATTAAGAAAATAATAAGCGTATAAGCCAGTTCAGGCTCCTTCCTGGAATTGACTAAATGAAGCTGAATTAATCCAAACTAGAACCTGACCTGTATTAATGACCCTTACATCTAATCCTCTTTCTTAAGCCTTGGTGTTCATTATATTGAACAATAAGATTTTTTGTGTATTTTGTACTTACTTATCACTGCTTAACTACAGCCTTAGAATTAATAACACCACAGGTTTAACATCGTTTAGAGCCATTTCTGCTTGTATCATAATTATTTTTTATGTTCATTAAGTTTTTATTTGGTTTTAGACATTCTCACAAATCGTTCTCTTCATATATGTTAATTTGTTTTATTTGCATTTCTTTGTGATCTCTTTACAGCTAGCTACCAATTACTATAGAATCAGATATTAACCCCATAATAAACTATGATATTTATTGCACATAATTTAGAATAAATAATAGATTATATGCACTTAAGTTACTAATTTGTCCTTCTATAATGTCATCCATGAGCATATCCCAAAATGCTCTAAATATCCTGAAGAAAGCAAATATTAGTTGTCCCCATGTGAACACATAAACAAAGAGGCTCAGAGAGATAAAATGACTTACACATAGATACTAATTTTAACAACCTAATTCAAAACCTTATCAAGTCTATCTGCTGCCTCCAACTGGATTTGAATCAGTCCCCAAGAAATCAGGAGGAAGCAGAAAACAGTCCCTATATCCTGTATTTCTGTTAGGGTCAAGACTTCTAATCAGCAATCCTGAAAATGATTCATCAAATCAAGAATTTAATTTTGTTTGTTATAGCAGAAAGTAGGTTATTGACTTCCAAAGGTCACTTTAGTGACCAGAAGGATCATTACCTCTCGAAGACATGAAAAGAGATCATACTTGCAAATTCTGACCGATCATTTCTGCTGCTGAGATTTTATGTCATTTCCTGTCCAGTAGGTCATAAATATTTTTTATTACCAGTTACTGTCAATGAGTACTTTCTTCTAACCAGAAACTGTCTCTTTGAGATTGCAAAATAGTTTCGAGTTCTGTCATGTAGTTTATCGGGCTGGTTTCATATCTGCAGAAAATGTGCTACCTATATATAGCAATGTGCAGATGAGTGATAAAACAACTCGAGTTTATCATTACTTGGTAATGATTATTATTACCTGAAAATGGATGGATTTGAAACCAAAGCCCTATAACTGAGATCATTGGTGAAGATATAACTAATGGCATTTGTTTTCCTTTTAGCGTTTTTGTATGAACTACATCAGACTGAACCCATGTAACAATGATCGTTCAGTAGCAAAAGGGCATCAAGGGGCAATTTTTCGTTGTTGAGGGAAAACACATCAGGGGATGCAACCAATCCCTTAGGATTCCCAAGCAGAAAGGGGGATTGCTGATTTTTAAAATAGTTATCACACAGCAGACAGAAAAAGACTTTTTCATATCTCCTTATAAGAGCACAGGCTAAACACCATAGCAGAGCACTTTCCAGAGTGAGGAGTGCTCCAGCAGACCTGGGACAGCTCAGCATATTCCTGCAGGAACCACAAGAAAGCTTTGGTAACACTGCTCATTTCTGCAAAGCCTGCAGTTCCCTGCAAAGAAAGGCAAGCTTGTTTTGTGAATACTGTCAAGACTTTTGACAATGTCAGCATTTACTCTGTTTAAGATGTGCAGGTCTTGCTCAGTTCTCTCCCTCTGTCTCCCTCTCTGTCTGTCTGTCTGTCTCTGTCTCTCTCTCGTCTTTTTTTTTCTTTTTTTTTCTTTTTTTTCTTTTTTTTTTCTTTTTTTTTTTTTAGTTCAGAAGCAGTGTCAAAGACAGATATACCTCTCTCCGGCATGCACACCCAAAGATTACGATAGAAAAATTTTTGAGAGGTTTAGCTCAAACTGTCATCTCCGGTTTATTTTTCCAAAAGTAAATATGCAGCTGCATTTCAATCCAATCACAGTAAACATTACTCCACAAACAATACGATCCCTACTCTCTTTAAAGTGTCTAACTAGTGAATAGCAATCCTAAATCCATCTGTAAGAATGTGTCGCCTCCTGTAAATAGGCTTTCAGCAAAATCCTAGGAATGTAATAAGCCCTCGGCAACTCAATTACTTTATTGCCTACTACTTCACATGCCGTTGAAAATTATTTAAGACAGAGGATAATACTGAAATAGAGCAGAGCACAGGAATATGAGAGGCAATGTGTACCGCTGTAGACCTCTTCAAGGTCTGCTGTGTCTCCACGGAGAAGTTACCTCACCCCTATTTCTATTTATCACCCATTGTTGGATTTATCTGTCAGCCGTTGTTCATTTTCTATGCAAAGAATGGCTTCTGCCACAAAAGCTTGCAGGCAGAGCCCAGCATAAGGGGTACTTGGCTGACATGAAAGAAAAATATCTTACAGCCGACCCTCTGTCCAGTTTCGATATACACGTTAAGGATAATTGTACAACATGATACTGATTACTACATTTTGAGGAGAAGAGACCAAGATCATCAACAATAAAATTTATTTGGCCAGTTTAACATTTTAATAACTCTCCTTACCCCTCAGCCTGTCCTGCATAGCAGAATTACTGAAACAAGAACATTTGCCTGTATTTCAGTGCAGTGTGCCAAGGCTGAGGCTAAAGCAAACTTTCACCTGTAGTTAAATTAAGCTGCTGGAGCACTGAAGCAGCAGGGATTCACACATCCATCCTATTCTACTGTCTGTGCCAGCAAGAACAGAGAAAAAGGGAGAGAAAATTCCAGCAGACATGCCATCATGAACATCTCAGCACCCTCAATTCTTCAGCTGTCTTCTAAGGCCATGGAAAAATATGATCCCAGGAGCCATACTTTAAGACAGAACTAAACCATCACAAAAGCTGAAAATAGAATCATCTAGGTTGGAAAAGGTCTTCAAGATCACCAGGTCCAGCTATCAACCTGACCTCCCATCACTAAACCACGTCCCGTCCTTTACTGCCACGTCCACACATCTCTTAAATACCTCCAGGGATGGAGACTCCACCACTTCCCTGGGCAGCCCATTCAAATCCTCGATCACTCTCTACATGAAGAAACTCTTATTTACTCATATCCAGTCTAAACCTCCCCTGGCACAACTTGAGACCATTATATATATAAGATATAAAATATAATAAAAATATATAAAATATATATTACTTAAAATAAAAAATAAAATATATCATACTACCCAAACTGTTTATCTTTTGAATTGTGTACTCTGTGCAAGACAGCAAGACAGCAGTGCTTTACCCCAGTATTGGTAGCTACTGCCCTGAAAACCTGGGCAAGTCCCTCCACCCTCCATTGTGTTAATGCCTAAAATATGCATATAATATATATATATATGAATATACATTTTATATATAAAATATAAAGGGTGTTTTAAGATATTTTTTGTTTCAACTTAAATATATTCCTTGGAGAATTTGAGTGTTTTCTGCATCTGTCCAAGAACTGGGGACTCCAGATGCAGTCAGGCCAGAAAGCCCAAGAAGGGAAGGAGCAGGTGTTGGGTTCCCCAAGCTTGGCACCCACCAGAGACACTGCATACGTCTGTGGGTACTCAGACCATGGCACAACGTGGTCAGCATGCTCTGTCACCATCACACTCGCTGTGCATATGTCAACCCAAAACATGTGCAGTGTCACTGTTCAGGGATTACAAGGGGGAAACGAGACAGTTGATACCTCCACCATGCCTTGCAGGGTAGATCCAAGCTGCCTCCAGGCTCTCTTCAACACAATCAGCTGCACACGTTCTCGACACATCTCCAAATTGCTTTGCATCCTCTCACACACATCTCACAAACAGCGAATTTTTCCACTTTTCTATAACCACTGAATGGTTGAGGCTAACAGGGACCTCTGGAGGTCATCTGGTCCAACCACCTACTCAAGCAGCGACACCAACAGCCCAGGACCATGTCCATGTGGATCAGACTTAGCGCTTAACTCCCAGACCCACCAAACTATGTGCAACAAATGCCACTGCAGGCTCTCAGAGATTCAAAACCCTACTAATATGAGTAAAGTTAATGATGGCTGATTTAGGAAAATCTCTGTAGGGAAAGGAAACATAGTAAGTGGTTGACATCACTCTCTGGATACAGAATGGAAGGGGTTCTTGTCCTCTTTTGAGTCTTAAGACTTAGCTCTCATTCACTTTCCAGCCTTCGGTTGTCTAACGTAAAGGCCAGTGGTTTATACTCACAGGAAAATGTGTGCGTATTTGGCAGCCATGCTGTGTCTACCTGTAGCCCACCTGGATTCCTCAGTGGAGGTGGCACTGACATGGTTTGTGTGTCTTTCTCAACTAGGTGCAGGCTCCAGGACCAGTCCATGTTTCTGGGCAAACATTTCTGTCTGTTCTCACAACAGATTAAGTGAGTAGTTTAGAGAATGTCAAGAAGCATGCAAATGTGCCTGAGTTTGTTACTTCTTACTCACAGAGTAAGAACATGCATATGAGAACACTGGTTGCAATGGCTTCAATACACCAACCAAGACCTTTTAATGAAATCTTTCCATTTTTATCCATACACCTTTCCTTGTTTAATTTCTTTTTCCTTGTCAGTGTCACAGATTTTTGTTAAAACTATCTGCTTCCAAGAAATATAGCCCAATTTAACTTAAAAAAGACAGAAAATTGTCAGTGTTACATTAGCTAATTAACATTTAGAAAGTATTTTGAAGAGAGAGAGGATTACAGCAATGTACTGTAGCAGTTATCCTCTTCTAGTGAGTAAGAATTATTATGTATCAGCTTTTTTAAATGATATATCATCCCCACTCTTCTCTCATGAATAGATAAAGACATATATATTGACAGTAGCATAAATAACTCATAATATTCTTCAGTCTTTACATTAGTGGCACATGAAGAAGAAGACAATATGCAAAAATAGATTTTTACAAAGTAGTGGAGAGAAATCTACATCAAAGCATAGATATAATTAAGGTGGTATTTGAAAAACTTCTTCAGCCATGTCCACTTTCTCAGCCTGTTTTTCTCTGTTGGTTCTCATTGACAGTTATTTATTTTATTGATCAAAAGTTTCTGTGATTTGCAAAACACAGTGGAAATCTACTGTTCAAAACACATTTGTATAACATGTCATTTACATGTTCCTTGGATAGTTGGTGTGCCTTCAGAGACTTATTTTCAGTATTCTGAGAATAATGTCGAGTGACCTGTACAGCAATTTCCTTTCTGTCAAACCTCTTTTATTCTTAATTAAATGTTGCACTGTGATGTTTGGATATAATCACTGTATAAAGAAAAAAAACTGTATAAAGGGGGAAAAAAAAGTGTGTTCAAAGAACAGTTTGCTCAGAATAGATTCCATCTCTGATAATATGGTCTTATTTCCTGTAATTTATTGCCATGTGTGTCTGTAGCTATAGCACAAAGTGGTGAGACCTCTCTAGGTCCCTTAAGGTCAGTCTAAGCTTGTACTCAGACAGAGATATCAAATACAGCTGAGGTATCCAGAAAAAGCTTAAAGCGCTTGGTTCATTTCTCAAAAGCTAAGACACAGCACATATCACATGTTTCCCCTTGATAGTGACAATGGTAAAGGTGCCCAACTTACCTTCACCCTAAAGTATGCAATTTTTTAGTCTTAGTCGTGTTGACTAAGTCAACAGTCGTGGTCCATGTCAGCCAAGCTAATTTAATGAACCCTTTCCATTGAAATGGGAGGGATCTTTTCTCCCTAGCTACCCCTCCACAAGTCCTCATTCCTTGCTTGCTGCTACTCTGTCCTCCTGCATTAGCTTTGGTGCCAAGAAACATCATCCCAATTGGTAAAAGCAATCTGACTCTTTTGACTATATATTAACATTAAGATGGTGAAAGGCCTGGAGGGGAAGACGTACGAGGAACGGCTGAGGTCACTGGGCCTGTTCAGCCTGGAGAAGAGGAGGCTGAGGGGAGACCTCATCACAGTCTACAACTTCCTCGTAAGAGGGTGTCGAGAGGCAGGAGACCTTTTCTCCATTAACACCAGTGACAGGACCCGCGGGAACGGGGTTAAGCTGAGGCAGGGGAAATTTAGGCTTGACATCAGGAGGGGGTTCTTCACAGAGAGGGTGGTTGCACACTGGAACAGGCTCCCCAGGGAAGTGGTCACTGCACCGAGCCTGTCTGAATTTAAGAAGAGATTGGACTGTGCACTTAGTCACATGGTCTGAACTTTTGGGTAGACCTGTGTGGTGTCAAGAGTTGGACTTGATGATCCTTAAGGGTCCCTTCCAACTCAGGATATTCTATGATTCTATGATTCTATGAACTAATTAATTCAATCCACCTAGCTATGCACCAGTACTAGCACAATGATAGTGGTGGGGACACACAGTCAGAAGTAAAGAGGAAATGGGAAAGTAGAAGGACATAGTGGGAACTCCCTCATTCAGCTGCTGTGACCTGCTATCCACACTTTTATCCAGGCACACCTTTTGAACCAATATGCCAGGAGCCCTCACACCCTGCCCAGACTTTCTGAGTAGGATATTCAGCCTTTGCAATCATACTTTCCAGCAACACATCTTCTCTTTCAAGACAAAGCCTCCAGTACCTTAAACCCATGTGAATACAATTCCAAACACACACATAAAAAAAAAAAAAAAAAAAAAAAAAAGATAGAGATATTTTCTCTAAATATGCTCTTGGACAAATTCATACCATGGCCAGAGTGACCTCAGGTCCAAAAAAAATATGCTTGAGTGAGGAAAAACAGAACAGCAACAGCAAAGAGGAAAGCAGTCAGATTCCCCAAACTGGGGTAGAGTTCCTTTTACCCCGACGCACGATACTTGTTCCAGACACAGAAGTCCAAGCTCACTTCCTTGTCTGTGAGGGTTTGAACATTTCTCCCAGGTTACAAAACAGATTTCTGAACACTGGGTTCTGGAATACTGCTTAGAGGGTGCTTTCAACATCTCTAGCCAATGCTATCCTTCAAATAATGTGCTCAGATATTCCTTGAGGTAAATATCAACTTTCAGCCCAAAGTACATTAAAAAACTACAATTCTATTGTTTGTATCATTCAGGCAAGATCTGAAACAACTTCCACCACTTAGGGCATTGTCTTAGCAGCCAGGGTATTGAGTCATTCCTTCTCTGGTCCTGGTATTTTTTATCATAATGTGTTACTGTATGTTTTGGTTTCAGTTCGGATAGAGTTAATTTTCTTCCCGGTAGGTGGTATGGTGCTGTGTTTTGGATTTAGGATGAGAATAAAGCTGATAACACACCAGTGTTTTAGATGTCACAGAGCAGTTCTCACACAGAGCCAAGGACTGCTCAGCTCCTGGTGCTGCCCTGCCAGCGAGGTACCTGGGGGTGCACAAGGAGCTGGGAGGGTACACAGGCAGGAGTTGACCCAGACTGGCCAAAGGGATGTCCCACACCGTGTGGTGTCGTGCTGAACAACAACAACAACAACAAAATGCAAGAAGGGGAGGGGAGGGGGGAGCACTTCTTGGGGAGAGGGACTGGACATCAGTCAGCAGGTGCTGAGCAATTGCACTGTGCATCACTTATATATATGTATATATTATTAATAGCAGTATTTTCCCTTCCTTTTCTGTCCTATTAAACTGCCTTTATCTCAACCCTTTATTTACCCTTTTTATTTTCAATACTCTCTCCCATCCCACTGGAAGGACAGGGAGAATGAATGAACGGCTGTGTGGCGCTGAGCTGCCTGCCAGGTTAAACAACACTGAAGCACTCAGAAAGGCTCTTGCAAAACTGGGCCACTTCTGAATATTTTTCTCTTTGCAGTATCTCTTGCATGTAGACACAGCCTGTATAAATATTTCTCATTTGTCCTCTGCAGTCTCCCAAGAGCTTCAACTAGATTAAATTGGATAGAAACCAACACAAACCAAGATTATACCTGGCAACTGGGAATTCCAGAAGGAATTCCCTCACTTTGCAGAAATGTGCAAGTAGGAACTGGTATTCTAGTGGTAACTTACTTTGATTTATATATATATATTTTTTAAATTTCTGGGACTATGAGATGTTGGGTGACCATTAAATATGAGTATTTATATATATTTATAATGGTCTCTGCAGGACAAACAACATGAACTTTTCATGCCCTGGCACACCTCTTTCAGGAAGCTTAGCACTTAAAAGAGACCACATCCACAAGGTCATGGCATGTCTACCAGAATAATCACAGAATCACAAAGTAGTTTAGGTTGGAAAGAACCTCTGCAGGATGTTGTGTAGTCCAGCCCCATGCCTAGAGATGGATCCAATTTGGTCAGATTTCTCAGGAACTTGTCCAGCTGAGCTCTGAGGATCTGCAGGAATGGAGATTTGACAGACCCTCTGGGCAATTCCTTCCAACATGTTTCCTTATATCTGATCTACATGGTTCCTGGTTTCCTAAACAGATATCAAAACTTCTTAGAGGAATCTGTACAATAAAATTAACGGCCTATTACATGCAGGAAATCAGATAACTTTAAGGGCTCTTTCTGACCCTAAATTTACAATAACTTTCATGCCTCCAGCTGTTCTTGGTTGCTTTGGCTGTAGACTGCTTGATTCCAATGCATAACCAGACCGGCTAACAATATTCAAACAAATCACTAGCAGTGAGTACAGCTCGTTTTAGCAATGCTTGTAACAGAAGATGATTTGTCTGCCACAGAAGTGCAGCTTGATATATCCATGAGCAAGGCACAGCGTAGGATTCTGCAGAGCAGTTCGTGAACATGAAGCTGTTCCCAGCACAGACTCACAAGGACAATCAATTTGGTTCCTGTGGATAAGCTGGTCATTGATCAGCGGTGTCACTTCAGACAGCAAGAAGCAGACTCTGTCTCCCCTTCACCACTGACACATGAAGAGAGGCAAGGTAGGGTAAGCTGTGTTTCACTCACAGTCTTGGATAATGAAAGCAGAAAAGTAAAGAAATCAGGTCATTGCAGATGACTGTACCAAGAGGGCATTTGTGGTAAACTTGAGTTCAATGAGACATATAATCTTACCACCAGCTCATCCTCTTTGGAGTGTTTTTGTTTGTTTGTTTGTTTGTTTTTTTAATAAAAGCATCAAGAAGTGCTACATTCACCCTCCTAGAATAGGTTGGTCCTGTCCCCGCTAAGTTAAGTAGCCTAAGAATGCCTACAATTGAACCCAGGATATTTATTCTCCTTCTAAGGATTTGCATTCACTGCAAACTGCACAGCTTCATGTTCTTGTTCTTTCTGCTATCCCCTTTTTCAGATGCTTAATTGCTTCCTGGTGGTTTTGTAAGCACTTGTTTTGTTTTTATCGTATTGCTACACTATACATAAAAGATACAGCAATTCTCTAGACATCTCTAACAGTCATCTCAGAAAATGCCTTCCTCTCTCTTAACACTTATTTAAGACAGGACCCATTCCAAGACAGGCTAGGACTGCACAATATTATCCGTCATGCAAAAGTGCTTCAAGTAGGGAGGGTAAGCCACAGACCAGATTGGGATCGCTTCCAGTGGCAAGACTCATCCTTTTTTATTTAAAAGAGAATGACACCCCAAAAGTTCCCAGTTGCATTTCCAGGTTGTGATTTAGATAATTAAGTGAATAACTTAATGAGGGTAACATGTTGCACTTTTACCTTTGCTATCTGTATTCTGTAGAAGTTTCAGTTCCATGGTTATCAGTCACTTATCTTCCCCCATCCTTGTGCTCACTCCTATTGAGTAATCTAAACAGCTTTTTTAAGTGGATGCTCACATGACTGCATTTGTAAGAATTTTCAAAAACAAGCTTATTGTAAAAATGTTCCTCTATCTTTGTTAAAATTCCAGGAGTGTGTTAATTTGTGATTTTAACAGTTTTCTTAATATTACAAATCTAAGAAAAAGAAGAAGAAATAATAATAATTATTATTATTAATAATAATTATTATTATATAATATATATAATTATATTATTATTATATAATATATTATATTATTATATAATATATAATAATTAATAATTATTAATAATAATAATAATAAAAGATATAATTCATCAGGCACCAAAGGAAGTTGTGAATGAAAGGTTGCTTGGCTGCCCATGCCAGGGGTGGCTTTGCCACCAGGACAATAAACATAAATCTCCATCAACACAGTCTCTCAAACACTGTAGAGTGACTTGAAAATGCGATCCTGTTTTATTAGGCAGAATACAGGCCTGAATATTAGAATAGTTGACATGAATAATGACAGCTACTGATGGTACCTACCCCAGCAGAGCAGCAGAGGTCAAAAGTGGCAGCAGACATGTCATCTACGAGAAAGCTCAAGAGGTTTTGCCATTGCCAGCTCTCTCCCCTTCTCTCATACCCAGCTCCTGCTCTTAGCCAGAACACAGCCAGGATTTTTTTCCTTTCCCTCTGCACATACCTGTGTGACCTTGGTTATGAATATTCAAAGCTGTTGCCATGAGGTGAGCTGAGAAAACAACAAAAGTACTGGGTCACACTAAGGTCCCCACTAGCCCCACACCCTGCCTCCAGCAGCAGCACAGCAGGTGCCTATGGAATAGTTAAAAGTCAGAGCAACCATCATCACAGTTTCCCAGAATACTCTACTAGTGCTCCACAATCTGTAACACGGGAAGCCCCTGAGCTAAACTAGTGTCTGTATCTGTAATAGTTTCGCATAGGTTTTTCTTCAATGAATTTATCCATTCAACTCATGTAAACATTTAGCATTTATGTAAATGTTTAGCATCTGCAACAGCCTTTGGCAATACATTATACACCTTAACTTCATGTTAGGTGACTATAGCCACCTCCTTTTAGTTTTCAAGCTGTTAAAAGCAAGTATCATTTCATTATCTCAATTTATGTGTTGGAAAAAGGCAGGAGGGACCACCTGTAAGACTGCTGCCACTCGCTAACCAGCCAGCCGACAGAGGGAATACTATGATCCCACTCACCAGCTGGTTCTTAGAGCAGATGGGCTAGGAAATCCTTTCAGTAAAGGTAAATAGCTATTCTGGATTATCCTAGCACTTCAAAGCACACATGGAGTGACATGCTGTCACCTAAGGTATAACTTTATTGTCAACCACTAAAAGATATACCAAATTAACTCTGTTACTGCAAATTGTCAGAGCTACTGATAAGCAAGTTTTGATCAGATTCTATGCTTTGTTGTAGTGGAGTCCAGGTTCTTGGGTTGTTTTCCAGATTCTGATCCTGATGATACTCAGACAAGACTTTCAGTTTTGTTTTTGTTTGTTTGTTCATTTATATATTTATAATTTTTGTTTGTTCTTTACAAACTCCTAAGTGCTATGCAGAAATGATTTCTATCCAATCTGTGGCTTTAGCTTGTCCATCATGGACTGAACACCTCACTTTGCTCTCTACTTGTTATGGTCTTCCAAACTGGCTCAATCCAGATATATTACATTAGGTCAAGGCAAGTAACATGGTTTTTGTTACAATGCCAGCTTTTAATTCATTCCTTGACTGCCAGCTTGTTTGTTAAGTAGTTTCTGAGGTTTACAATAATATTATCTTTTGCTTCTTAATGATATTCTAAAGTGCATTTGTAACTTATGATGTCCTGCAAAACTTTTAGGTTCTTTCTACCTACACTTCCCCATACCCGTAATGACTGTACGGACCTTTACTGTCTCTTCTGGGCTGAAGATTTTTTATCTGTGTAATCACTACTGTGTATTGTCAGCAAACTCTGCCACCTCATTGTTCAACTCTTTTACCAGACTGTTTACAAATGTGGAACATCACAGGCTCCAGCATAAATCCCTGTGGGATTATTTTGGTAATCTTCCTTACCTAGGACAAATGAATATTTATTCCTACTTTGTTTCCTATCTTTTAATGAGTTATTTGTCCCAGTGACATCGTTCCTTTGTCCTTTCACATCTTAGTGTCTTTATGTGTCCTCAGTGAGAAACTTTTTTGAATGACTTTAGCAAATTCTAGTAGAGTCTTGCATTTACAGTTGTCTACAGCAAGTTTATGTTGCCTTTTATTACATGTTTACTAGAGCAGATAAGTGATCTGTAGCATGTTTTCCTTGTATACTGATTATCAGCAAAATTGTTCACTTACACAGTTCAAATGCTGTTTACTCAGAAAGAATATAACCTGCTAAACTCTCGAATAGTATTTTAATGTATTTGCCAAATGTTAATTTTTATTTGTGTTGTGATTTAACCCAGAAGGCACCTCATAGCCATTTGCTCACTCCCCCACAGTGGGATGGGGGACGAAAACTGAAAACTTTCCTGTCTCACTTCACCACCCAGGATGAAGCCTCTGTAACAGTAACATGCAAAAGAACCTGAAAGGTAGGGTTTGGGGGAAATAACCTTGAAGAGGACATCTGTGAACACCAAAATGTTTTGCTGTATTTCTGTTCTTCGTAGTTGCACAGGCTGATGAAACTGGAAGCTCCAATCTTCCAACACACCACAGCTCATAATCATGCCCCATGGCTGAATGGAGGAGTCTGTGAATGATAACTAAGATGAAAACATGAGTCATCACTCTTACACATTATGCAACTGTTATTACTTTGATGAGAAAACATTGGATCTAAGAGTTCCTTTCAGTTATTAAATAATAAAAAAGTAAATCCTTCTTTAATTATTTCAATAACGTGATAACTTCACCAGATGCTTTGAAATAAATACCACCCCAACTTAGATAAGCAAGCATAAACATCAAGATGATAAGCAAGACTTATAATGTGAAAAAGATACAAATGTAGTTCTAATTCCATCCATAAGCACGTGTATTCTATGGACCTAAAATTGACCTTAATCTTTTACTGTTTGATAGACACCAAATGCAATTATTAAATGCCAGGCATGAGAAGAATTCAGACCTGGGAAATGTTAATCCAGAAGGATTCCTGATAGGAAATAACATGAAAATTATAGTTATGTTCCTAAATGAATTCGTAGCAAAAATACCTCTGAGTGATGTGTGGTGTTACAGGCCACAAACTCAGAAGTGGTATTGAAGAACTAGAAGAGTTTCAGAGAAGAATAATGATCACAAGTCTAAAGATTGAGTTTAAGAGAGATTTAAAAGGTATAAAAGGTGTTATTTTTGTTTGGTTGTTTGGCTGGTTGGTTGTTTTGTGTGCTTGCTTGTTTGTTTTTTACCTTTATGAAAGGGAGATTATGAAACAATAAAAATAATGAAAAGTTTGAAAGGGGCAGGAGGAGAAGAAAAGGGTATTTAAATTAACTGTTGGGAATTCCAAACCCATGCACAGAATACATGTCTAGTACGTGTTTTCTGATTGCCATATTTCCACAGAAAGCTGTTGTGGCCATACATTAACACAAACTAAAAAGTAATTGACATTTTATCCATACCGATGTGAAACAAAACTATCCAGTTATGATCATTAATATGAACAGAAACTTTCGAAGCCTATCCATTCTTGTATTGAAGAACAATGAGATTTAACTTTTAGATATCAGTAAGGCAGACTGATGTGTCTGTCTGCTACATGGTATTTTCCTCTACATTTCTGATTACAGCCATGCTCAGAGATATTGTAGAACTGCAAAATGTCATGTCAGAGAATACTTGAGCTCTAATTTAAAGCTCTATACTTATATTTGTTTATTTTTCTGTGCAAGGAAGCCAGATGCATCTATAAAACTTCCGATGCCTGTATATTCTTGTAGGTCAGAGAGAGAATGTGAAAATGCTTCTACAGTGAATACATTTTTTTGCCTTATCTTCCAAAATCTGTTATGCCAAATATGCCTTTTCAATTGACAACAATGAATGCACTGGATCCTCTGTGGATATAAATCAATGTAGCTTCACTGATTTCATTTTACTTGACTGTTTCGTGCCAAGTGAGAACCTGGCTCAAGACTTTAATTGGCTCTAAACAGCAAGGAAAACTGAAAAACAAAAATGAATCAAAATAACACAGGTATTTTCAGTCCTTATTTAACACTTTAAACCCTACACTCATCCACCAGCAGATCTCTGCCCAGCCCAGTTCAATGTCTTTTTGCCATTGTTTTTCAATCAATTAGAGAATGCAAACATGTGATACACAGATAAAGTCTTTGAGAGTGAAGGATGTCAAAGCAAAAGAGGGAAGTGGCTATCCCAGACATGCTACTTCTATGAGTACTTGAATTTCTGAATCCTCTCTACTTTAAGCTCACACACAGAAAAGTCAATCAAACACTGCCTGTAAGTCAAATTTCTTATGACACCATTTTAATGGCCATGATATATTTAAGCACAGACCAGGAACCCTTATTTCGTTTGTGCTTGTTATTAATCTCTCCTCAGCGGTGAGTGGGACAGTGTTCCAGTCCATCAGGTGCCACGGCTTGCAACCCAAAGTACGATGAGAGTTCAGCTAAGACACAGGCTGAACAAAACACAAAGAGAAGCTTTTAGAGACTGTGGAGTGAAACACGCAAGAAAAGAAAGAGCAGTGCCCATCTGTACAAAATCCACAAGGACACAGAGGCTGCAAGCCCGGCTCAAAGATCTTATTGAATGCTCTCTTGCATTGTGACTTGGCTAATGCCACCTTTAAAGACTTCGGTGGGGCTATGAGCAGCACACCAGTTAAAAGCCTTCTTCCCAGTCAGAGTTTAAAAGGGGAGGGAGTAGTAGAAAGGCTATAAACATTAAACTGACAGTTGGAGACTTGGATCTTTCTTTTTATGGACATGGATTAAAGAGGGAGACTGAGGCCTGTAATACCCTATGCATACATACAGAGTCCTGCCACTACAAAGAATATGGTTGTGCAATTCCATCACGTGACACTCTGTGACCATATGACAGTTCTTGTTGTCCTTTGGCACTGGGACCACATAAGGATTTTTGTATAGTCTTTTCAAAACAGCATTTATTTCTCAATTCTGATCTTTCCAAATGCAGCATATGGTGCCTTTCCAGGAGTTCAGTTCCCTAACAGATAAATATTTTAGGGATTTCACTAGAAATACACAGATGTGGTAGAGTCTTCCAGGTAAAACATATTTTTTTATTTTTCCGAGAAGATTCTTTCCCTAGTAGCCAGTCAAAGCTATCGGTGTGTCCCTAATTAACAGGTATCGTCACAGTAGGATCATATTTTGGTTAATACTGTCCCTGAGTACCTTTGTGTATAAGATGAAATCCTGTTAAAGAAGAGTCACAAGCCCCAACAATTACACATAACATTTATTCAACAGAATTCAGATGGAGATTATTTTATATAGAACAAAAATAGCAAACATTTCCCTTACCAAACCTATTAAATTTCTGAAAGCTATTCCGTGTTCACATGAGTGAACAATGAGGTGATATTTCATGCTGAACACAAAAAGGAGAGGTAGTTATCAGTAGTGATATCTTGCTTTCATACAACCCAGAGGGTCAAATTTTCTATTGCTGTAAGTTGTTTTTACACAAGCTGTGGTTTCAGCTCATTATCCTTACTTAAGATTTGATTCAAATTGGCTGCTAGATCTCCTTTAATATATTTGACTCAATTATTTTTATGGACTTAATGTGAGCCAGACACTTCTCCAGCTAAATGGAGCAAAACCTGGGGCAAAGCTAAGTCAGAGTAAATGGAAGTTTCTGCTGCTTTCTTCCCTCTCGACAGTACTTCAGCTTCCTTCCATGACTCCTGGAGAGCTGTTCCTGGGTTGCTAACCAGTAGCTACAGTACTTGGTCAAGCAAGACAGATGTGAGCTGATTGTGGATCTGGTCTTACGTACCCAGTACTTGGCAACTGCAAGATTTTTCAAAGCACGTGCCATAACCCAAGCATGACACTACCAAGAATAACAAACCAACCCTTGCCCTCTCCAAAGAACTTCTCTTCAGGGGGCAACAATTCAAGAAACACATGAGGAGCTCTACTGATATCTAAATGAAGCTCTAACATTTATTCAAGCATATTATTCTGACCTGTAGGCAGGTCACTTCTTACTTCATGACTGTAGACCAGTCTTGCATACTAATGCTGAAATTTCTTAAACTATATCTTAAAGAATATCAGATGTACCTGACTGTTTTCAGGCTGTATAATTTAGGAATTTAAATTGTTTACTTGATCTAGTTCATTTTATTTTCTTTATGCTTTACACCTGCTACCCTGTCTGGTGGGTATCTAGGATCATTATCCTATAGAGTACACTTTAATAATATGTGGAAAATTTTTCCAGTTCTTAGTTAATATACAATTCTGTTGTGTAACAAGAAATGAATACATAATATATTTAAATGATTTCATCACCTGAAGAAGAATAGCCGAGATTTTAGATGATTGTCACTCTCCTTGGAAAAGAGCGAACACGGCATTTGTTCAGATGTCAGATAACAATGGCACTTTGCTGATTTAATGAACATATTCAGTTTGGCCCATAAAGGCTTAGAAGCACAAGTTCAGTACAAAGGACTGGAAGAGAACTTCTAAATTATTATTTTCAGCCTTCTCCAACTGCAGCTGCCATGGGTAGCACCTGGACCAACATTAAGGGGGTCTCAAAAGAATGCTCAAAGTCTTCAAAATATCAGTGGTATTCCTATATTCCATGCTATCTGAGGTCATATTTCTAATTAAGAATCCACTCTAAGTGGTTTATAAAGGGTTAAAAAATGAATAGTAGAACTATAAAGAAATGGGTAAAGAATAGATGTACATTATATGCAGTTCAACAGGTTGATTGATTGGCTCTTACAACATTCTGTATTGTCATCTATTGATGTGCTTATAACTAAGAAATGGCCTAAACCTATAAAACATTTACACCCACTATCAATCATTTATTAACCCCTTACATATGTTTTATTAATAGAATCTTAATATAAAGCCAAGTTAACATCCTATAAAATTCTTTGGAAGAGACTGATATCAATTAAATATTACGGAATAAGTCAGAAATAGACATCTCTTACTCTACATAGGACTACTTCTAAAGATATGTTGAAATTCCTTTATTATTTCCTACCTTCTTAAATATACTAGGGGATTAAGGAAAACACAGACTGAATTTTGATAACATTATGTACTAAAAATACATTATGATGCTCACCATATTATTTAAAGGAAAGTAAAAGCCCTATTTTCTTTCTAATTTTCTGAATTTTCAGATTACGTTACTGAAACTATCAGAGGCAAATTCCACAAGCTACATGAGTTAAGATCTTAGATACTGAAATGAAAGGAAAATGAGCTCTATAAAGCACTTTGAGATTCAAGAGTTGTTGAAAACATTATCACACACAGAAGAGTTAGCAATCCGAGTTGGTGAATAAAATCCATATTTCCAAAAGAATTTCATGTAATTACAGAATGGTGGAGGTGGGAATGGACCTGTGAAGGTCATCTAGTCCAAGCCCCTGTTTAAAGCAGCCTCAGCAAGAGCAGGTTGCTCAGGGCTGTGTCCACTCATATATTGTATATCTCCAAGGATGGTGACTAACCAACCTCTCTGGGCAACTGTTTCCAGTGAAAAAGCTTTTTTCTTATATTTGAATGGAACTTCACACTTCAGTTTGTGCTTATTGCCTCTCATCCTCTCACTGGGCACTACGGAGAAAAGTCTAGCTCTGCTGTCTTTACCTACCCCCACCATGTGTTTATAAACATCAGTGAGATGGACCGAGCTTCCTCTTCTCCAGGCTGAACAGTCCCAGCTTTCTCAGCCTCTCCTTGCATGGCAGATGCTCCGATCCCTCATTAACTTTAGAGGCCCTTTGCTGGTCATGTGTGTTTGTGTCTGTCTTGTACTGGGGAGCCCAGCACTGGACACAGCACTGCAGATGTGTCTCACCAGGGCTGAGCGGAGTGGAAGAATCACCTCCCTCAACCTGCTGGCAACGCTTTTCTTTTTCTGCAGGTGACCACACATGTTCTCACAGCTTCAGCCACTGCCTTTATACCAAAGGCAAACAGATTTACCTTATCAGACACAATTTATTTACCTCATTCCCTTCTGCACCCTCTTGCCCTGAAGGTTTCACTGTTGTGTGTTTTATGTCCCTCTTACACAAAGGACAAAAGCGAAGTCTCCTTCCCAACACCAAATCTCCCTGAGTAGTTTTCTCAGCCAGGCCTGACCCATCTCCCACTTCACACATGAGACTGATGCATCTCACCCACATTTCGTGGTCTCTCCCAGACCATCCGTGGTGCTCACTTTTCAACCCTAGCAGCTCTGTCCCTGGCGCTAGGCCAGACTCTTCCTTCTGCAATATGACTGCAGTCACATCTGGCACCTTCACAACTGGAGCAGGAGGAAAGCTCAGGTGGTCCCCAGCCCCTAGGCAGAAACATTTCAGCATAAATACATGATACTGGTGCAGTTTCCCTCTCCATAGCTTGGGCATTTATTTGACACATGAACTTGTTTCCACAGAAATCAACAACCATACTAAAACTGTCTTCCATAGAGCAAGATTCGCTTCAAATAATTGCACAAGTACAACCTTAGACTATCTGCTTAAATTCCTGCCACCACCACCCCTTTTTTCCCCCAGAATTTAGCTATGAACTAAGAGGGCATTGCAACAAAAAATTATTAATTTGACTTTTTTCTGTGTTTACTAGCCTGAAAGCATTCAACAGGAGACTGCTAAGGACGGTTTTCAATGATATTTCCAAAATACACATAAAAACATCAGTTATTACAGGATAAGGAATGTGTTAGGATTTTTATTTCCCTTAGAATTAATTCTGTGGCCATCAGGTGTTAGCACAATTAATTCTGATTGCCATGTCATTTACAGATCAAATGCAAATCAGGACTTCTTGTACTGCACCCTTTAAAAAGGAGTTCTGCAAGTGTAAAGCCTGAGCATGAAAGCCTAAAAGAGAATAGGTGATTTTGGAGACAGTACTAGGCATCAGCTAGCACAGTAGAAAAACAGCAGTCACAGACCAAGCAAGGACTTGGCCGTATGACAAATTTATGTGAGACTCTCACATTTTTTTTCCCTTATAAACCAACATGCAGATGTGGCTCAGCAATAGACCCCCAGTAGATATGATCATTCCCAGACCCATACATTGCTTCAGAGCAATGGAAATAAGAACCAGTGAGAGGTCTTACTGCTCTGCATGAGGACCCAGCAGAGCTTGAACTGGAGCCTGCAGTCTTCTGAGGACTATCTCAGTTTTGTAATGTTTGTGCAATCCAAACTAAATCTTTTGAACTTGATCCACCATTCATCATGCTGGCTTGGCCCAATGTTGTACTTAAAAGGCACCCAAGCAAGTCACACAGCAGTGGGGACAATATTAATATAAATTTAAATCATCAAGGAGGAGAGGAAAGAGGCCGACAAAATTAAGTGTGCACCAAAAGCCAAGTCATCTGCTGCCTCTGCCTTGATTTCTCTGCTGAGTGGTTCCCCTAAGTGAGGGTGGATTTAGTCAATGCCAAACAAGTTCTGGAAATCTTAACTGGTTTTGCAGTTTCCTTTTCTCTAGAATTCCTTTCCACCCACTACTCTCCTAACATCTATTTTTAATTCCTTAAAAATACTAACACTATTTTACTATTTCCAATGAAAAGCATGCAAAACCAAATTACAAGGTTGAGAGCCAGAAACATAGAGAACAATCTAGACAGTAAACTCTGTGTGAGTCCAAACAAAGCCCCTCTTTTTTTTTTCTTTTCTTTTTTCTTTTTTTTCTCACACAAGCACGCTCATACACACGTGAAAGACTAATGAGTCAAGCAGCCATGTGAATCCTAAAAGTTTCTGTTTGTCCAGCCTGCCAAATTGTTGCTGTAGAATTGAAGCTGTTAATTTAGCATGAGTTTCTGAATAGGTCCAAAATTAGTTGACTGGGTAGCATGATATTTGCCAAAAAAATAAAAATAATAATAATTAAAAAAAAATAAATGTAGAAGACTCAGAGATTATGAAAACAACTTTTCTGGACAGCGTCTTATTTACCCAGTGATTGGTCTGCAATAGCTTTTCATGCAGTGTGCAGTACAAAACCCTGAGCTGAGCTTTGAACACATCCAGGTTTTGCTTCTGTTAATATCTTAACCACGGGGCAAAACTAAGCACTAAAAGCTGACTGCATCTAGCCTATTATGCGGTAAGATTACCTGATCGCTCTTTCTCTGTGTCCAGCACACTTCCTGCTGGACCACTATTGAGGATGCACGGCAAGGATTTTTTTTTCATGCATATTAGATTAAAATTGGCTTAAAAACAGCAGTCCTAACCCAGTATGCAAGTTTTTCTTCTTTCCCCTGATGTGTTTATGCTGATAGTAATGCCAAGTGAGAACAATCATAACCCTGGTAAAACATCAGTGAGCTGTTTGCACCATGCTGACAGCTTTAATAATAACCAAACAGTCCAGAGATTGTCACAGTAAGAATAGGGCAGACAGTTTTTCAGATTTTGCTTTGTCCCAGTGCTGCCAGCTAGATGTAACATGACAGCAGTTCAGATGCGTGCACACAGGGCTAAGTTGCTGCAGGTAGGTATAAAGTGGATAATCTGAAGAAGACAGAGTATGCAAATGCGTGTTGGGAGAGAAAGGATCCAGCTGCAACAAGGCTGAAATCATACATGCTTCTGTCAGCAAATGGGTTTCCTCTTGGACTTCCTCCTCTCTCCCTTTTCTGCTGGGCTGTTTGCTAATCAAACAAATGATTAACAACAAATGAACTGTCAGGAAACCAAATAGCAGGACAGCACTCCATGCCCAAGTCACATTTGATTATCCATCGCGTCTCCCCCTGCAAGCAGCCCCCTCCCCGCTCTCCCCCAGCCATCGCCACCGGCTCCTGCGCTTGATGAGACTGTCTGGTGGGACGTATCGCCCATTCAGCACGGGATTTATTACCTGCAGGAAGGCTACTGCTAGAGCCAGCCGTGCCAGATTATCATTTTAATAATCAGAACCAAAGTGATTTGTCAGGCCAGCGCAGCCCTTTTTACTGAGGCAGGTTTCACCTTACTGCATGTTCCACTCGACCCCCATACAAGCAGTGGCAATAAACATCTGAGAAAGGGGAACTGTTTGTGTCCAATTCTGTTGTCACCAGCCACATAAATTAAAGCAATATCCCCCAGCTACCACATGGTATTTATTTGAGGGCCAGGGAGGAATTCTATTTTGAGAGAACATTAGAATGTAAATGGAGGTGAAAGTCTCTATTTCTCCCTTTCTCTTTTGCAGAACAAGTCACAGACATTGTTCAGTGCTTCAAAGCTAACAATAAAAGACCGTCTTCTTATTCAAGTTGCAATGTTCAGCGCTTTTGTTCTCCAAATCTATTTTACCACGTGGAAAGTCTTTCTGAGGAGTTAATACACACTGTACAAGAATTGTCTCCTTATAAAAGAATTACTGCAGTCTAAAAATAGTGACAGCTTTGTTACGTGCATTTGAGATTTTGTCTGATGTTGGGATCAAAGTTTGCAACTACTGAACTGAAAATCATTTACAATTACAAACCACCCTACCCTATGAGCAAATCCAGTATATGCTAGAGGAATGGAGCATGGCTCACAGCAGGTAAAGAGACTATGCATGTATTTTCCTACATTTAATATAAGGCAATATAATACTACAATATTACCATGGTTTTGGCTGGAATAGAGTTAATTTTCCTTGCAGAAGCTTGTATGGTGCTGTGTTTTGGATTTTTGATGACAATAGCAGTTATAACACTCCGATGTTTAGCTGTCACAGAGCCGTGCTCACACAGAGCCAAGGACTGCTCAGCTCCTGGTGCTGCCCTGCCAGCGAGGTACCTGGGGGTGCACAAGGAGCTGGGAGAGGACACAGGCAGGAGTTGACCCAGACTGGCCAAAGGGATGTCCCACACCGTTGCTCAGCAATAACAGCTGCGGTAGAGAAGGAGGAAGGGGGGGGACATCTGGAGTGATGGCATTTGTCTTCCCAAGGAAGTGTTACACGTGATGAGCCCTGCTTCCCTGGAGGTGGCTGGACACCTGCCTGCTGACGGGAATCAGTGAATGAGTTCCTTGGTTTGCTGGACTTGTGCATGCAGCTTTTGCTTTACCTGGTAAACCATCTGCATTTCAACCCATGAGTTCTTGTATTTCTCCCTTTCATATTCTCTCCCCCATCCCACCTGGGGACAATGAGCAAATAAATATCTGTGTAGTGCTGAGCTGCCTGCTGGGTTAAATCACAATATATATATAAAAGCCCATATATTTGTCCATGTCTTTGTCCATGTGCCTTTTGCATTGGATACACTGCCGTGTCTCCAGAAATTCTGTTAAGATCTTTACTGCTGTCCTTCACATGTGCTAATAGACAAGTTTCAATGGACCTCAAGTTTTGAAGGACCCTTGCCTGTTTATCTGAGTTTAAAACACAATTATAACACCTGTGTTCAAGACCTTGAAGAATATCTCGTTTCCATCAAAGTCAGACACTTTTTGCCCTCCCAGGCTTCTAAACTTTATATAGTACTCTATATTACTTTATATATATATATATATATATATATATATACAAATATATATATATATGGCAAGGACAGTGGAGGCCAATATTTTAATACTGTCCCAACCCCCCTGGAAGGTCTGCACAGTCTCACTTGAGCAGAGTTACGTGCTGGCTATCACCCAGTGGCAACCACAAAACATATCTGTAGACACTCATTTATGTGTCCGTCTCTGTGAGTAGTCTGGCCTTATTTATTGACCATATTTTTGCTTATGTGGCCAGACTTTGCTTGCCAATGGCACAAGATATTAGACATTTAGGGACTCTATGTTTTTGTTCTTGCTCTGACAGAAAGACTGATTAATATTGAGCAAATTTTTAAATAACTGTTTTTAAAAGTTATTTTAAAACAGCTTAAAATTAAAAAAAAATGTTTAATAACGGTTCTGAAAATATTATCCAATGTACTCATTCTTGGGTGACTAATTCAACCAGGCTTTATATCAGATTGGTTCAGACACCAGCCCTGGAAGACTTTCTCCAATACAGCTGAAGAAACGTGGGATGTTGTGGGCCCAGAGGTTCCTGTCAGTGTAGCATGCTACCAGGTACAGCCAGACAAAGCGTTCTCAGGAAGTCAGAAAAATAACCCTTGGGAGGGGTTGGGATGGGATGGGATGGGATGGGATGGGATGGCATGGCATGGCATGGCATGGCATGGCATGGCACGGCATGGCATGACGTGGCATGTATCAGGTAGTGTAGACATACTCTTGACTTGAATTGATATAACCACATTTAGAAATAATAATTTGCCTCCCAAGTAAATTTGGGTTTTCAAAAATGCTACTTTTACTACGTATGTTTTAAGAAAAATCATAAAACAAAACTGTCATCTGGGATTAGACCAACATTCTAGCTGACTTGGTGGCTTATCACTGTCCAAGGCAGTAGACAAAATTTAAAGGACAAAGAAATGAATGATTCTTCCCTATTCATGTCCTAACTACATAAAGGTCATGAGTTTATCTGAGTATTATGAGATACAGGGGTAATAAAAAGATAAATTAATTAGCGAAAGCTAGCTCTTAACATACACATACACTGTGTTCAGTGTATGTGCATACTGTATCTGCTGCAAGGATGCCCTGATCTGAATCAAGTATCATAAAAGAAACACTAATTTATTGAAAATGGATTTTAAATTGTGTTCTAGAAGAACAACGAATGACAGCATTGACCCAGTCCTGATTCCTCTTTCCTCCTTCTGTATCTGTCATCCACCTGTTAGCTGTTATGGACATGGACTGATCCAGAAGCTGCCTCACCCCCATTGAGGACCTTGGGTTACTCATGCCTCCCACGACAGCCTCAGAGCTGCACCAGGGACACTGCATGCCTGTGTTTTGGCAGCATGGGAGGGAGGAATTGCATTGCAGCAATAATCAAACAGCATAGCAGAGTCAAACTGTACAGCAGCCCAAGTGCGAGGGCTGCAGGCAGAAGCTCAGTACTTTCCTCTAGGTTTTGATCTCCCCTCATGCAATTCTGAGCGAGCTCAATGCTTTGTCCACACGCACTTAACTCCAACTGCTGCTAACATCAGTCGTTCATGCTTCCAGACCTCTCTCATTCATTTGCAAGCTGCCACCCACCTATGTAGCTGAGCTGTTTTCCAGACCATGTGCTCTACACGCCAGTGATCTTATGTGTCACAGCTGAGTTCGCTCAGCTTTCTGCTCCCAAAGCCCCATAACTGACGTGCATCTTGATCTGAAGCCTGGGATTTCCCTGTGCTGCTTTAGCCTTGCCCTGAGTAGCTTCACAGAGAGATAGGGAGTTTGTTTATTTCCTGCAAACTGATTAGGCTCTGTGTTGATTTAATGTCAAACAGCTTATTCTCCTCACCAAATTGCAATGTATAACTTAACTGCCCTGCATATAACCTCCCCTCCTTTCTCCCCCCATCAGTGCTGGTGGGATTTCACACAGGCACAGCAGTTTTGTTTACATAGTTTTTTTTTGCAGTCAGATCAAGCCCATAGTTTAAGCAATCATTTTTGAACCATATTCTATATAGTAGTAGGAGTTTTTGTAAAGCCTTCAAGTGGACATATGCTTAGGCTGACAGATTGGACTAATCAGGATCAGATGATGGTCCTTTCTGTATTTGGAAATCTTTCAGAACTCACTCCTTGCCAGGGAGTTTTCAATAGACCTTTCATTATAAAGGATCATGTTATTATTTTTATTTATTTTTTCTCTGCTCCCAGTTCTGTACATGCTTGAAAGCTGGCATAAGAATGGTGGTGGTTTGGTAGCTCAATGACTCACTTACTCATATGGAAAACATGATCAATTATTTAAATATTTTCAGCAATTTATGGAATCTGTTACCATGAAAGCAGGGATGATCATTTAGGTAGCTTCCCTACAAAGAAAGGAATTGCAATCGTAATGAAAGCAATGAAGAGATATACAATATTATTTTCAGTGGAAATATTTCATGGCATAAAGGCAAGAAGCTTTTAAAGAAGGACATGTATATGTATATAAGGTGATGAAAATTGCAATGAAGAGAGCAAATGGGTAACCAACGAGAAGCGATTCCCATGCAAAGAAATCACCATGTAAAAACAAGTCTGAAAAAAAAATATGAAAAATAAAATAAAGATGTGATAGCAATAATGGCCTAAGGTGAAAGGGTTACAGAGACATGTGGCATTTCTTTCTGAACCAAACAATACAAATGAAAAAATAGACAGGCTTCACATTCAGAGTTCTGGTGATTCAGAGACCCAAAAAATTTTTGAGCATAAAATATCATTCATTTTCCCCAGCTCTAACAACTTGTCTGATAAATATATCCCTTCTCCCTAAAAAGCTGGCATTTAAAAATAAGGAAGACAGGTGAACTCTTCAAACAAATGACACTTCTTTTGTGTTCATCTATGATGCACGTACCAGGAAGAAAGAGCAAGTATCTTTGTCTGAAAGGGCAAATCATCTAAAAATCACTTTCTTAGAACCTTAGAAAAAGACCTGGAACAGACCTCCTCTAACCCACCCATCCTTGTGACACAGAGTAGGATTATTATGCCTAAATATATTCATGCAAAAGACTACACCTCCTATTACTCAGTAGAAACAGTTGAACATAGGATACAAGATAGAAAGTGCATAAAAATTCAGTACTCCTGACTTATTCAAACCACCTGTCTAACCATTTAAATGAATAAAAGGGAAAAAGAATCAGAAAGAACATAAAAGGAAGAACATCCCATTACATCACCACATGATGTTTGACTCTCAAGGTGAGAGGATATTACAATTCACTTAATAAAACATCTGTAGTGTCAACTGAAGTGGGAAAAGGCAGTCAGCTATTGCAAGCATGTATGTTCTGCAATTAAAGAAAGAACAATCTGGTTTTGGCTCCTTTAGCTTCCAGCCAAATATAAGAAAACAAACACCCACCTCCTTATGTATATTTCTGCCTTGAGAAAGACAAACACTGTAATTTCTGCTTTTTTGTTTTGTTTGTTTGTTTGTTTGTTTGTTACCTGAAAGGAGGGAGGACTTACTGCTAGTTTGCTGTATTTTTTTCATTTTCTTTGAGTCATGCAGTTCATATTTTTGTGTATTATATCTATGTACTTCTAAACTAGCATTTACCATTTGCTGTCCCAGGGACTTCTATTGGTGGGGCAGAAAAATTTAGTGTCTTTTCATGTTCTTCCTCCTCTTGACTCTTTCCACCACAGATAGACACTTCCTAAGGTTGATTCTTACTGTGTGTGTGCTCTCCAGTCCTTATGTGCTTTGTAATTAATTTCTGGATAATCAGAGGAAACTACACATTGTCATAATATACTGAGTTCTGGGTGTTCCAATAAACCCTTCTCCCTAAGTCTGATAAGTTAACAACTAAACCTCTAGAAATGTCCATTTGTAACTTTGTTGGCCTCTTGTTTTCAGCTACAGACCTTCTTAGCCATCCCTTGGTAAAATCTTGACTATCTTTCACATTTCAATCCAGCATGGAAAGTGTGCTTTTCAAGTAAACCACGAGTACCATTTTAAATTTTCTTTAACAGAGCAGAAGGTGTCAAAGAGTGTAACGGATCTTCAACCTGCAATAGGACCACCTGGGTAGTAATGAAGAAGTGAAAAATATCACACTCACTATTTTCTGTTGATTTATCTAGGCAACAACCCTGGCTAGTTTCAAGTCTTATATAGGCTACTGATGTAAAAATGCAAGGCAGGCATGTGCATGTATATATTTGTGTGAGTGCGTGTCTAAGTTTGCATGTGTGTATTTTTATATACGAGCTCACGACAAAGAACAGCTGTGCCGCAGCATCCCAAACAAGCTCTGAAGCTGAGGAGCCCTATGAAGAGGTTACCAGAGCAATGAAAATGCATGCTTGCAAGCACATGTACTGCAGTCGCAAGTTTGTCAAAGGCTGTGCAAAAGCATAGACCTTGCAAGCTGCAGAATAAAACAAACTACTACATAAAATAAGTACATCTATGATGGCTTATAGGAAGAACTTGAAGAACAGAAGGAGATATTGCAGCAAATCATGCCTTGTATTCATATATCCAAAAGATGCTACAGCCATTTCATTGGTCTCTGGTCTCCATTTGCTAATTACACACTGTGGTTTGTTCTGAATGGAGGGAAAATAGCATCTTCCCAGAGAGCAACAGAGTAATCACAGCTGGGCAAAGCTTTTGGAATACAATAGGACAAAAAGGGAATTAGAAAGATACAGTGAGCCCAAACGCAGAGTAGGAAACTCATGAACACAGCTAAAGGGTTGCTGGCAGCAGAGAGCATACCTGAAGTCAAATTAGACAAGTGATGGAAAGGAGGCTTTCCCAGGGATCCCAAAAATACTGTGGAGTTTGCTTACAGCCACAAGAGATTAAGAGAAAGGAAAAGACCTACCCTGCAAGGACAAAATGGGAAGGGGAAGAGGAAGGAGAGAGATTTCTTTTAAGCCCTTCATTACTTAATAGTACTTTCTCTACACTATTTTGATAAGTTTATGCCATTTCTATTTTAAAATGTGTTATAATTAAAAGTAGTTGAGAATTTTTCAACAAAACTGCTTTTCTCTGGAAATACTGTTTGGTCTAATCAAAATGTTTTTTCTTTAGATTTCCTGGCAATAATAACATGTTCATCAAGAAATATTTCTTGGGTCCAAGATTCCAAGTCAAAATACAAGGCCAAGAAATCCCAAAGAAGCCAACATTCACAGTGATTGTCTTCAATCACTTCAATTGTCTTCAATTCAAAATAAAAAGAGCCATGTCCCATGTAGGAATTAATACAGTCCACATGAGTACCATTTAAGTGGCGTGAGAGCCTAGTTTTGTTTGTTTTGTTTCATTTTGTTTTGTTTTGTGAGAAAATTCTAAATGTCTAGTTTCATTAGGCCATAGGTTGTTGGTTTTTTATCTTAACTGAAAATAAAATAAGAAAAAAAGAAGAAACATTTATTGCCTAGCTCTAAGTACAACACATAGAATACAGAACATTGGCTGTGATATAATTTAATGAACATCAATGAAATTTTGATGGAGAAGTACTTGCAATTAATTGTTTTTAAACAATCCACAAAATAAAATTGTTTATCACATGTATTTAGAAAATGAATTTAATTAATTTAGAAGTTCAAATAAAATCACAGACTGCTCATTAACAATTTACAAACATTAAAAAGACTGAATTCATTCTATGAAGGACTTGATATTAGTGGTTATTATCTCCTTATTTCCACTAGAAAACATTTGTTGTAGAACAATTCTGGTCAAGCAGTTCATTCTAACACCCCCAGCTGCAAACAATCAAAAATCAGTTTTGGCCTCAACCCAAAATCCCAACCCTATGTCACAACAAATGCTACCAATTCCTCTGACTTTACCCAGATTCTCAGCATTTCACAGTATGCAGATGATCTGTGAAAGTGTTATTACAAAACAAAATAAAATGGAAAAATATGTTTTCTAGACACATTCACATTTAGGTTCCAGGAAAACGATTAGTTATTTTCTAATTCTTAAAAATTCATTCAGCCTTTTCTGGGCTCTCTCAACTACTAAGCAACAGGGGTCTCCTGTGGATTGAAACAAAAAATGTCTCTCATATGTCATATTGTTTTCTGGCTTTTTTATAAAATCCATACAACATTGTAGGAGGAACACTGCAATATAAGGTGCTTACAACAGTGAGTCCAAAGAAGTTTGAGTCCAACAGCATATTCAAATACATGCCCAAATTCTTAAGCATATATTGTAGTTCAGGTTTATGAAGGCCTTTTAGTTTACTCTCTTAAGACTCTTGAAAGCTACCTAGAGATAGATACTGATTAACCGGGAAGATCTAAGGGAATCTTATTACCTTCATTAGCCAACATCTTAAACTCTCCTAACACAGTGCAAAGGTAGTCCTGGATCTCAGGCCAGCACTAACATCCCTTGAAATCCTCCCTCTAGAATCTCAGATGCCACAAAAAAAAAAAAAAAAAGTGCTGTGCAGGCTTTTGTGACATGCCCTTCGTCCTGCCCATATTTCCTCCTGGGCTCATGGGAATCAGTGCTTGGGAGAAGGATCTCAGCTCCCACATTCACAGTCCCTCTGTGTCTCCTCCTGTGCTAAAGCCCAACCTTTCACTTCAATTCCATACTGACTAACAATTATTAAATCTTTCCTTCAAGCCTAATCTTTATTGCAGGATCATTCTTTTACCCATCATTTCCATTGTACCATAACTGTTCAGTCTGCTCTAACTTTGAACTATTAGTACAGGATCTGTTATTATTAATAAGAGTTTTCAACCAGAAACCTGCCCCTTTAAGATTTACATTCTGCTTTGACATGTTTCTAATTTGATCATTCTCTCTTTTTCTCTTCTTTTCTCCTTTTTCTTCCCTGTAAATAATCTAAGTGTTTACACTGATTATACTCAAAGCATATTCGTACAGTGACACTGCAGTGCCTCTACAGAGAGGAGCTGCTAACAGCCACCACTGCTCTGCTGTTAGAGAGGAGCGAAGAAGCTGCTTCTAATCAACTGACAATGCATCGTCACCATTCAGCTGATATGTGGAGGTACAGCACATGCTAGCTTCCTTTCCCAGGCAATCACATATATCACCCAAACTCCCTGCCTCTGATTTACGGAAAGAATTCTGACTAATCATCTGCATTACAGCAACAGAGAAGTTGTGTGTCTCTCTCAGTACAGTTATATTTCCTATTTACATACAGAAATATCCATTTTTATTTTTCCTCCTTTTAACAAGAATATGAAAAGCCACGGGTTTTTTGCACAACTTAATTTCACAGAATTACTGCCTCAAAAGTCTGCCAGTAAGCATAAAAGATTGTTTGAATGGCTAGGGCAAGTAATCAGGACTGCAAAGCTGAAAAAAAAAAAAAAAAGCTAATTGGATCCAACTACATAAAATTCTCTTTTAAGAGGTAATACACGTACTGAATAAAAAACGAATCATCAAGGAAGTCTGCTGAAGGCAGTCACTTAGACCTCACTGCGGACAAGAGGTACTTTGAGGAGTAAGACAAACAGATGGATCAGAAGTGTTCTTCAGGGCTGACTCTTGCCTGCTATGCAGCATAACAAGATGATCCTGCCAACAGTTTCCCCTTTACAAAAGTTGGAAAGGAGCTTGTTCATTCAGCATATGTGACCAGAGGTCACTGAATGGGATCTGACAATTCTTCCTTGCATTCTGCCTCTACTGAAGGCTCAGGATGACTTGCTACAAGCCACATGCACTAAATCTGTGTGTCAAAGCAAAATATAATATATTTTCACATGTCATATGCCTTCAGCTTTCCTTGATTTTTTGAACTGCTCAGTGTCAGCAAAAATCAATTCATTTATTACAGGTGGTAAATATTAGCAAGTGACATGCAACCTTAGCAGTCCATTATTAAAAATATGAGCCCTAATGTCTCTCAGCCCCCCGTCTAAAGAATGTCTGAACTACCTACTAAATTCATAGGAAGTTACCAGTCTTCCAGCAGGCACTTATCATTCTCATTAGATGAGTCTCTCTGAAGCCAGATGGTTCTTTCCAGAATACGGAACACAAACAAAAAAAAACAAAAACAAAAGGAACAACCAAAGTAATTGGCTGTATGCAGCAAATGAGCAAGCTACAGTTCATAGCTTGTGAGGGTGCAGATTTCTCCTATCAGAAAGAAAATGGGTCTTTCTGTAACCACACAAGTTTTAAACTAAATAGAGCATTCTTAACCATATTTGTCAATAGTGAGTATATTGCATTAATTGTTCATGAATCTGCTACAGAGATGCACACACAGACCAGAATCCAGGACTAAGACTATTTCAGGTGGCTGTTTCTAAAACCAAAAACCCATGGTCCTATTGTACCTCAGAGAAATCAGAGATGAGCAGCACTTCACCACTGCAAAGAAATGAAGCCACCAAGGTCAGTTCAGCAGGAGCCTGTTAGTTATAGTAGTGAGAGGAGACTGCATCAGCTCTCACACCTGCCTTTCTCCAGGTTTTCACTGAAGATGGACTGCCCTGTGCTGGTTAGTATATACTTCCTATTTTCTTTTTAATCTCACTGTCTCACTGCATCTCACCTATTTTTGATAACTACAGAGAGACCTAAAGCAGATCAGACAAACTAAAGGGCTTCCGGGCAGTAGTACTGGAACACATACAGAAGACCTTCAGACCCAAGTGCAAGCCACCAGCCTACACTGAGATTTCTAATTCTTTGTTCATGTGGCAATCTTTTAATTCTTTGCTCTTTCACTAACTCCTCCAATCCCTTGTTCATTTCAGTTTCTTTAAATTTCTCTTTGCACCATGATAAGTTAAATGATATTTCCTCAAATGAATGGTGGCATTCAAAACCAAGAAGAGAAGGCACTGGGGAGAACTCATTGTGGCCTTTCAATACTTAAAGGGGTCTTATAAAAAAGATGGAGAAGGACTCTGTACTCAGGTAGATAATAATAGGACAAGGGGGGATGGTCTTAAACTAAAAGAGGATATATTTAGACTAGACATTAGGAGGAAATTCTTCACTCTAACGGTGGTGAGGCCCTGACACAGGTTGCCCAGAGAAGTTGTGGATGCCCCATCCCTGGAGGATTTTAAGGCCAGGCTGGATGGGTCTTTGGGCAACCTGATCTAGTGGATGGCATCCTTGACCATGGATGAGACATTCTATGATTCTGTGAAACATATCTAATTTAATTTGCTCATCTGTAGATGAGCAGACTCTAGTAATGTCCTCCAAGTGAAAAGTCAATGGCTCACACCTGAGTTTCATGCTATGGATGAAATATAGTCTGATGTATAGTGCTATGGAAGGTGACTATTTTAAATACACAGAAAAAATAGATAAATTTAGTTATAAAAAGGCTATAGCAGCCGTTGCTAATATGAAACATATTGGTGATTCACAAGATTCCTAGTTTTGGGTATGTCAGCAGACAAACCCAAAGCTAATTGTACTTGTTGTCTATGAGGCATTACTTGGTCATGCTGTATCACAAAAAAATGAAACAAGATCAAGAGGATGGCCAGCTTTGGAGACATAGATGAAATGCCAAATGAAAGAAAAACAAACAAAAAACAGAACTGCCTGAGAAAAGAAATTGAAAGTTGCTGCTGAAATATTATTGCACTAGTAAGGCCTCTTCACACCCATCTTCTTACACTATCACTTAGCATACACAATAAATATTGTCCATCCTGCTCAGGGTACATGAAGGTTTATTCTCTTTTTCATTGCCTTTTTTCCCTGTTTATGCTTAGAAAGTTTCACTGATCAAAGAAGAGAGCTAAGGAGTTTGAATTGGTGGAGGTATAGAGAAACAGAAAATTCACTAGATGCGGAAAGACAAGGACAGTAACAAACCAGGCCCATTTTGTACCATTCAATTAAACAACACAATACAAATTCAGAAAATAGGAAGAATCAGTAATAAAAAAATAAAATAAAAAAAACATAAAAATACATAGTTTCAAGAAAAATATGATTTTGTAATAACATTCTTACCAAAATCATTTTCTTAAAAAAAAAAAAAAGACAAAAAAAAGGCAAAAAAAGACTACTATATTATATTTCCAAGAATTCCGAAAAGGAATATGCCAAGAAGGAATATCATTCTTTAAAAAAAAAAAAAAAAAAAGTAAAATGTATTAAAATCAATTAGGGGAATAGCTGAATGAACAGTGGACATCATATGACCCTGGGGAAAAGGAGAATATTTTAAAAAATCAGTTTTATTTTACCCAAAAACAAGCAAAGGGAGACTGATAATAGCAATATCTGCTCTGCTGTTGAGAATGACTCAGAGCTCCTGACTGGTTCTTATCCATCCACTCAGATCTCCAACAAAGACCCGCTTTCCCCATTAATTTTTTTAAGAGAATCAGTTCCACATTGTTAAAACACAAAAGAAAGGTGACTTCAGAAAAATGAGGTAATTGATCCATAAAAGCAAATAAAAACACAGCCTAAAAGGAGTATCAAAACCAAGAAGCCTATAAGCATCTTAAGGCTTCTGAAAAATACTGTATTAGAAGCCCAGATAAAATAGGTGCCATAATTCAAAAGGAAAACAAAACAGTCTAATAATGCCCCTGCATGGCTCAATGGGAAAGTTAAGAAGGCTGTCACAGGGAAAAGGTCAGCAATTAAAAAATTGAAAGTTTGCTGCAATAAGGAGAGCAGATCAAAAGGAAAACCATATATTAAGAGGGTTAGAAGGACTATGAAGCATGCCTAGCATAGGGTGTTTTTTTTACTAATAGTTCGTTAAATTCTTCAAAAGCAAGAGGCAGGTGAAGAAATCAGTGGGACTGCTTGAGGACAAAATTATGAAAAGATCACTCAAGGATGGCCAGTCTACAGTGGAAGAACTCAATGAACTCTTCGCATCGATCTTTGGGACAGGGGAAATGCCCACAATCAAATATTTTTGTGCTAGTAGGTCAGAGAGGCTTGGCAGGATACAAAGAAATGCACAGGGTGTTTTAAACCCCTCAAGCAATTAAGATGTTAACAGACCTGGATGGCATTTACCTGTGAGAAATTAAGAAACAATGAAATTGTGGAGCCGCAGCTGGTTCGTATCAAATGCACCACAGCCTGGAACCCCTGGACTGGAACAGGACAGGTGGCATGTCAGGGTGACTTAACTAAAGAAAAAAAAAATCAGGCTAGGCTTCTGGGAGTCACAGACTTACAAGTTTGGCTTTCAGTCCCAGTGTGACAGTAGTTTATACTATAGAGAAAGGTGTTGGGAATGAAGCAGCATAGCATATGTAAAGGGAATTCCTGCCTCGGTTCAAAGAGGCTGTCTGCAGGCCAGTAACGGGGATCCAATGGACATCATAGATTTGACTCCTCAGAAAATCTTCTAGAAGTTTCCTCACCAAAGAAACAGTGACAGAAAGTCGGAGGAAAAGCTCTTTTATGGACAGGAAGCATTTTAAGGGCTGGAAAATAGAAGGTAGGGCTCAATGGTCTTTTTGCAGAGTGGAGAAAAATCAGGAAATAGGTTATTGGAGGATCAGCTCTGGGACCAAAAGCAATAGGAATCATCAGAAAGGGCTCTGAAAACAAAACAGTCATTGGAACTGTATAAAACCTTGGCACTCCCACATTTTGAGTACTGTGCAAGGTTCTTATCACCATACTTCCAGAAGGACATTGCAGAGATAGAGAAGATAAAGAGAAGAAAATAATGATAAGGATGGGGTTGACTTATCTAGAAAGATTAGGAATATCTCTACTCTTCAGTTTGGAGAGACAACAGTGAGGATATTTGAAAAATTGTGAAGTCAGTAGATAATCTGGATGCAGAACTGTTGTTCAGCAAATCCCACAATTTTAGGTCCAGGGAATGAAGTAGATGGGAGGTTGTTCTAAAACAGCTGAAAGGACATAGCTCTTCATGGAGGTAGTAAGAAAGTTTCCTCCACAGGAAGTTTTGGAAGCAGATAGGATCAGCAGGTTCAAAAAGAGCTTAGACATATGTAACAAAGCCATAAAAAAATATTAGCATGTTACTGTCTGCAGCACAGCAGATTGGGAGCATACAGGGGAACAGAAAGCATACTGCAAGTGACAGCTGGGTTCATGATTTCTCCTTTCACAGACTCATTTTCTGCCACTGCCAGAGTCATAAGTCTGGTCTACATGGGCCACAGGTCTAACCCTGAGGGGCATCTCATATTTTCTTAAGAGATGAAATAATGTGACACAAGCCCTGCCATGAGGGCATCTCTATAGCAATGCTTTATTTATTCTTTTCTGCTTTTCTCCTGGTATAATCCATCAGTCTGGTCTACAGCATCAGTACGACCAAGATGTCAAAGCAGCGGTCTAGACCTAGATAGATGCTTTATCAGGGTGGAAGATTCCTTGCCATTTCCTAACTTTCCCAGTTTTCACCCCCACTATTTCTTACCCTGATCAAACAGGATGTTTCTGGGAGAAATGAAAATATATGGAAGAAAAAAGAATGAGGAGACCTAGGACTCATTGTTTTTGTTTGTTTGTTTGTTTTGTTTTTGTTTTCCATAGACTGCCCAAGGGAACTTTCTTTATTATTTTTTTTCCAGTTTGTTTTTATTCTTGGCATAACTATAATACAGATGAAAATAGCAAAGTATTGTCAGGGCAATGCAGAATTCTTGCCACTCAAATTTTCCTTCCAGACTCTGCAATGTCTACTGATGTTCCCCTTCAATTTTCACAGGGTCCAGGGTCCCCTTCCACTTCGGCTTTATTGAATGTGTATGCGACTCAGGACAGAAAAATGTCTGATTTTCTATGTGAATGGCATACTGATGTTTATGACATTCTTGGTCTCAGCTAGGGAGAATAAAAAAGTCCCCAGCATTAGTCCCAGACAGTAGTGACCTGGGTATGCACTTAGACACACACACTGATCAAAATGAAAATTAAAAAGTTCTGGTTTGAAAAGCTGAGAAATATGGATAGAAGAATTTATTCACCTTGCAATTTATGTTTGGAAAGTGCTTGCATGAATGTATGAAGTGTTGGCATGGCACACTGTCACGTGTTAGCCAATTTCAACAACATTATCAATTTGAACTAGTTATTACACAGAGTGGCTGTATTTCTGCTGGTTTGCAGTAGAAGATTGACTTTACCGTACAATTTGCTTAATTCTTAATAACTCTGATTTCCCTCCTGCTTTACATACCTAGTCAGTAGAAGCAAGATGCAACGTGACAACTCAGATACTCCAATTTAGCAAGATTCATTTTGCTAAATCATCCCCATGCATCTGAACTACTGTCTATCTGTGTCTAGCAACATCTGGCAAACAAGCACTGATGTATTATAATGTTTATCATGCCAGATGGCAATATGTCTTCAATGTCACCTGCAGGATGAAATAAAACCTTTGTTGTGACTATTTCTTACCCACCCACCCACTTCCCCCTACCCTCCCTCCCCAGTAATCACAACAGAGCTCAAATCTGTGCCTGCAGAGTATGTGTGGTTAAATATTAAAATAAATGTGGGAAATGGCAACAGGTTACTGCAAAACCCTAATTTCCAGAAGGTATAAAACATTTAATTACTATGAATTTTATTATGATTCAATGACATACCATTTTCACTACAAACACCACTACTTCTGCACAATTAAAAATGTCTAGTAAACTACCATTCTGGATGGTGTTAATTGTGTACTGCAAAGGACAAAAATATCCAAGGTCATGTGTATTTGAATGCATGCACGTGAAGTCAAAAGGAAGGATTTCCAGCTGCCTTCCATGGAATATCAAGTACTTTCTTCTTCCACTTGGGATTCCCCATATGCTTCCTCCTTGAACAAGGGCAGTTTGAAGTCAGTTTAATCTTCTATTAATGGGGTTTACCTATCAGTCTGTTTTCTGGGAACACTCTTTGTGATGGATTTAACCTGGGGCTGCAGAGAGAGCAAAGTGGAAAAAAAAATAAAAAAAAAATTGAGCTGTTCTCTTAGTTTGTTCATCAGAAAGGTTTTTCTGCTCATTTCCTTTCATTGTCAAGTGAATATTCTATTTTATCGACAAAATCTTGGTTATCTTCAAGCATAGTGTGATTTATTGTGTACATTTTAGACCAGTTGGGATGAAAGCTTTTATGGTTCAAACATATGTTTTAAGCTTAAAGGATATTTATTTTCAAAAACCAGTATCAGAAATCATCATACCTTTAATTCTCACAGCTTTTCATATTTTAAGTGTTCACTGTCCAGAAAAAAATAATACACTGTGTTACACTAGAAGTTCCCTGTTAGCAAGTGAATTAAGATATCTGCTATTTATCAAAGGACTTCGCTGCCACGACACAAATAAATAAATAAATAAAGGAACAGATGAAGAGTAAGATTAGCAATGCAGTTATATTCAAACACATCTCCCAAAGCCTGAAATAGTAGCACAAAACCAGCAAAGTGCTCATGCTTTCTTTGGTATTTTTATTCAAGACCTGTAGTCAATGGTCTACATGACACAGTTCCAAGGAATTGCTCAGTTGTGTATTTGGTCCTCTAATTATTGTTTAATTTCACTTACATTCTCACAAAATGAGTGTTAAAAATGAAAATTAAGTAGTAATTAGGGGGCCAAATGCACAGTTGTGCAGTTCTTGATTGCAAGTTTAACTACTTAATAGTGGTGGCAAATTAAGCATGGCAGCCAAGCAAATGAACCTTTCTTTTCATCATCTGGAGAAGGCCTTATGGCTGTCAACCTGTGCATTTGGAAATCAATGCAAGTCTTGCCTTTGACTTTAACATTATGCTTTGCAAAAGTAAAGCAGCAATGGCTGTGAAGAGGTTTGTTTCCTACTTAGTTCAGTGCCTGAACCAAAATGTCTAAGTCCATACCTAAGGATTTAAACAAAATCAGGCTAAATTTCAGAGGAGCTTGGCATCTACCTCTAAACATTAAAGGAAGACCCAGAAAATCTGAAAATGAAATCTCATTTATAAAGGTGCCTATCTTTACCCATATATTGTCCCATTTTGAATATCTGAGCTTGACATTCTGGCTTGCTTCCTAAAGTTAAGGGTTGCATCAATTCTTGTTCCAGATGATGAAAGTAGTAATGCTTCTGGTAATCCCAGGACCGCACAGCTCAGAAATATGACCAACCTTATCTTTTTAAGAATCTATTTGTTATAACTACATATAGTTTTCTATTTATTGTAACTACACCTTGTTTTCTTATAAAAAGGCTTAAATTACAGATATTATAATTTAAACTGAAAACAGTACAAGTTATAAGGCAAGACTTATCCTGGTTTTATTATTGTGTTCATCTGCACCTATCTTATTGCAGCAGTGCACAGAAGTAAAGGATTGTAACCTTTTTGTAAAAATACAGAAAATAAATTTGGTTCCCACTTGAAAGTCTTGAAAGCTGTAGATGGTCCTAATAAGATTAAATTTCCAAAGCACAAATAGAAAGTAGTTATTTTGGCCCAAATACTTTTGGAAAGAAGATAAAACAGAGAAAGGAAGGCTGTGAATGCAATTCCCCTACTCTATAGAGATGTTGAGGATCACATTCATTTTCTCTAACCTTAACAGGTCACAAACTGGACATCTCAATTTAATTATGTTATAATGAGCTCAGATGAGAAATGGGTTGGGATTAGCTGCTGGTAGAGGCACCTTTCGCAGAGCATTCGTAGATATCATGTGGTTACGTTAGATGTCTCACATCCCTTTTATTGCATTCAGTTCTGGGGCCCTCAGCACGAGAAGGACATGGACCTGTTAGAATGAGTCCAGAGGAGGGCCACAAGGATGATCAGAGGGCTGGAGCACCTCTCCTGTGAAGACAGGCTGAGGAAGTTGGGGTTGTTCAGCCTGGAGAAGAGAAGGCCTCAGGGAGACCTTACAGCGGCCTGCCAGTACCTAAAGGGGGCTACAGGAAAGCTGGGGAGGGACTCGTCAGGAGGTGCAGGCTTTAAAGGGGGGAATGGTTTTAAACTAAAAGGGGTATGTTTAGATTGGATACAAGGATGAAATTCTTCGTTCAGAGGATGGTGAGGCCCTGGCACAGGCCACCCAGAGAAGCTGTGGATGCCCCATCCCTGGAGGTGTTCAACGCCAGGCTGGATGGGGCTTTGGGCAACCTGGTCTGGTGGGAGTTGTCCTTGCCCATGGCAGGGGGGTGGAATCATATGAGCTTTAAGGTCCCTTCCAACCCAAACCATTCTATGATTGATTCCATGATTCCATGATTTCCATCAATGATCATTTGGGGTGAAGTACGGAAGCATCATGGCATTTCTGAGGTCACAAGTAGGATCTGAACTCTCCTTCCGTGAGCGAAGGGGAGATGTATGCACCCAAATGCAGAACAGCTCAGTCCAAACTGAGCTTTCTTCAATGGTGGTTAAGCTGTGGGTTGCACCCAAGATACATAGCTGAAAGCTTCCAGGATATAGTGTTGTGAGCTACTCTGAGGGCAGTGCAGATAGACCCTCAGTCTAGCAAGTCTCTTCAGGATCATTCTTTGCTTTATACAACATGTCAAAGCTCACGGAAAGCAATTTTTCTTTCACTGCCTCCTTTTCAACTGGGAAGCATTTGAAGAGAAGCACTTGCCCCTTGAGTGCTCAAGTGTGTACTTTGTATTACCAAAGAAAGGGCACTCCAATAGCTCTTCTGGGAAAGCACACCATATTTCTCCTCACCCCATGCACTTTCAAGGGGCTTTGCAGAAATGGCTTGTTCTGGGACATCTATGAAATATAATTAGGAAGAAAAATAAAGAAGCTTTCTTCTCTTTCAGATTGAGATAATCCTCAGCCAGAAAAATAAGACTTTTCTTTTCCTTGCCCAAAGTGCTTTCTCTGCTGAGAGGTCATCTTTGAGACAGAAGTGTTTTAATTTCCTAACTTATAAACCAAGTAATTATGATATTCGGGGAGACAGTGTGGGTTTTGTGCTATTACTTTCTGAACAAGGAATGGATCGGTGGTCTGTATCCACATACAAGCAGGCATATTGCTCTAAGGGACCATTGGGCATGAGCCAGCATCTGCAGGAAGAGTGGTGGCTGCAGCTGAATATCAAGGTGTTTGGGCTGCTGCGAGAAGGAAGGAGGGAAGGAGAGAAGGAAGGAAGGGGGGAAGGGAGGGGGGAAGGAAGGGCGGAAGGAAGGGGGAAGGAAGGGGGGAAAGAAGGGGTGAAGAAAGGGGGGAAGAAAGGGGGGAAGGGAGGAAGGGAGGAAGGGAGGAAGGAAGGGAGGAAGGGAGGAAGGAAGGGAGGAAGGGAGGGAGGGAGGGAGGGAGGGAGGGAGGAAGGAAGGAAGGAAGGAAGGAAGGAAGGAAGGAAGGAAGGAAGGAAGGAAGGAAGGAAGGAAGGAAGGAAGGAAGGAAGGAAGGAAGGAAGGAAGGAAGGAAGGAAGGAAGGAAGGAAGGGAAATCAAAGCAAAATGAGAAACGTGGCTGTAATAGGAAAGGTGATGGAACAGCTCAGCAAAGTAGGAAGTTACCCTACATGCTTCTGTAGTTCATGAGTCCATGCATGCACGTGGAAGGCTGCAGCACACACCCAAACGTTAGCCATGAGAAGGGCATGGACCAGCAGATGTTAACAAAAATTTCTCCTCTCTGCCTGGAGAGTAACTCAGATGTGCCAGACAGCATTTGCCAAGCAGAATAAAACAGCATATGCTGGTTCAAACTCTGGATATTAAGCTAGCAAAGCACTTAAGTGTGGTGTGTGTTTGACTTGCCAGATCTGCTGTTTGGATGACAGGAAAATTAGGAATGATTTCCCTTGGTCTGAGTATGCATACAGCTCCGGGGGGACTAGATTATTTGCCGAGGGAGCCTCTTCCCAGCTGATGGACTTCCACTTGCATAAATTCTGTTCAGCAACTGCTTGGGTACCTTTGCAGCATAAAATCAGACACAAGTTAAAATTGTTTTTAAGAGTTTCAACTGGGAAAGACTGGATTATTTGGGAAAAAAAATGAAAGTGAATCAAAATATTAATAAAGGAGGTTTCATTGCAGCCTTGTTTTCATCTCTAATTAATAATACATACAGAAACTCTAGAGATACAGCTGTTTACTCAATAATATTTTTGTAGTGTTTGATACAGCTGTTCTACATGAGGATTCACTTAACATAGCTTAATGCCAAACCAATAAAATATAAAAGGAATTATTTGTTGTTGTTTTTGTTTTTCAACTGGTAATAACAAGACTTAGAAAGGCTTTAGGGAAAAAAAAAAAAAAAAGTTGACTGAAAAACATAAAGACAGACAAGTATTTACAGATAAATTTGGTTTTCCTAACGGAGTATAGTTGGTTTGGGCAGTATCGGAAAAAAATATGTCTTTCCATGTTGCTTTGCTTTCTTTTTTTCCATCACTGTGAGCCACAGAGTGGAAAGCGTGCATGTTTTGAACCACTGTAAAGAAAAAGAATTGCAAGTAATGATTTTTAATACTCTCGATTACTTTTTCTCTGGTTATGTGTTTGTAAACACACAGAGCTTCTTGGGGGGGAGGGACTGTAAGCCCTTTGGCTGCTGCCAGGCTTTCTTTTGTATTTGTGCAGATCACGGCGCAGTAGGTGGGTGGCAGGGGCTCCAGGACTCATTAGGACCATGCTCCTGACCTCCTGCACAAGGCTGGCCCCAGCCAAGCAACCCTAATGAGAAACAACAATACCAAGGTGCTAAATGAGGGCAAAGTACCACTGCTCGTATTATCATTCTTTGTGTTTACAGGTAGTTAGTCTGTCTCCTGCTAGTCTTCTTTCCTCTTATGCAAAGAGGCCTCTTTCTCTTGACCTTCTCTGAGAAACCTAGAGAAGTTTTCTTTCAAAAAACTTTTTATTTTTTACCTTTACTCTGAATTCTCTCTGATTTTTCTGTGTTGTCTTTGCTCATAATAGACTGGTGTGTTCCAATTATAATCCCAGCAGTTCTAGTGAGAGCAAATAATTATTTTGCCTCTCTTATATGCACATAGCCATCTTCCTCATGCCTCTTGTCACCAGCCCGAAATGCAGAATATCATATCTATTGTAACATTTCTTCCGGTTCAAATCAAAATGTAATTACATTTCATAAGCAGTTTTAACCCTGTAATATTGAAACCTCTGGAATTACTGAAATTGAGAAGCTGTGACCCAGGCATGTCTCAGCATGCCTCAGACAGCTATGGCCTGTCTAAACAGCACTGCTATTGCTCCCTCCTGCTCACACAGCTAAGAGAAGCTCAAGAGAAAGCTTGGTGAGAAAAGCATAAGGCAGCACAGGAAAGTTCTCCTAGAAGCCTGCAAAGTGGGACGGACAGGACAGCTTCTGTGAGGAGTTCATTATGGATATGGAGAGTAAAAATGACCATAGAATCAATTTAGTTTGGAAAAGACCCTTAAAATCTTCAAGTCCAACCATCACCCTATACTAACAAGCCTACCACTAAACCATGTCCCTGAACATTACATCCACACATCTATTAAATACCTTCAAGGGTGCCAACTCTGCCACTTCCCTGGGCAGCCTGTTCCAAAGCCTAACCACCCTTTCTGTGCAGAAATTCTTCCTGACAGGAAATCTAAACCTCCCGTTGCAACTTCTGACTGTTTCCTCATGTCCCATCACTTGTCACCTGAGGAAAGAGACCGAGACCGTCCTTTCAGTTAGCTGTAGCTGTTAGCAATGAGATCTCCTCTCAACATCCTTTTCTCCAGAAAATACAACCTCAGTTCCCTCAGACGCTCCTCCTGTTTTCTAGTCTCTTCACCAGCTTCACTGTTCTTCTCTAAATGAATTCAACATCCTTATTGTAGTGAGGAGCCCAAAACCAAACATGGGACTTAAGGTGAGGTCACACCAGTGCTACACACAAGGGGACAATCACCTCCTTGCTGGCCACAGTAGTTCTGATGCAGGCCAGGATGCCGTTGGCCTTCTTACCCACCTGGGCACACTGCCGGCTCATGTTCAGCCAGCTGTTGACCAGCACCCCCAGGCCCTTTTCTGCCAGGCAGCTTTCCAGCCTCTCTTCCCCAAGCCCATACCACTGTGTGGGGTTGTGGTGCCCCAAGTGTAGCACCCAGCACTTACCGTTGTCAGATGTCATGCAATTGGACTCACATCAGTCCAGCCTATCCAGATCCCTCTGCACAGCTTTCCTACCTTCAAGTAGATCAACACTCCTGCCTAACTTGGTGTCATCTGCAAACATGGGTTTTCCCTGGGTTGCTCTTTGCAAAGGAGAGAAGTGGGTGGGGGTAATAGGAGCAGGGGAGTCACTTCTGTTGGTGCCTTTCTTGTCCTGGAGAACTTTCTGGAAGTGATTTGTTTCTCTCACCTGCAGTGGACAGGTAGGCAACTCATAAATATAGACAGCTAAACATTGACAACGGAGACTTCATCCTACCAGTTAAATCATCTACCTGCAGGAATACCTATATTCTAATGTCTTAATATCATCCAAAGCTCATGGAGATGTGGGACTTTCATTAGAGTCTAGTATAAAGAAAATATATTTCATTAATTACAAAAAAACATCCAGACCAGTACATATTGGTATTACCAATGTTTCTGTTATTGACATCACCAAGAACAGGCCCTGAATCTTAAAGTCAGACTAGGAAAACACAATGCTTATGCTCTCGTTACATAGGACTTTATCCTAATCACATTAGTATAAGTCAGTAGCAATCCTATTTTTATCATTACAGTTACATCAAGCTAATCAAGGTGCTTGGACCTGGTTTCACCTCCTCCTACTAATGTTCTGCCAGCATTATTGATAGTGCTAGTGCACAAGCAAGAAAACTATCAAAAATATTCATTTCAAGCTCCAGTGCAAGCAGAGTAAAATAATCAATAATAAGTTAAAGAAAAAAAAAAAAAAAGAAGAAGAAAAGAAGAAAAGAAGAAAAGAAGAAAAAAGAAAAGAAAAGAAAAGAAAAGAAAAGGAAAGGAAAGGAAAGGAAAGGAAAGGGAAGGGAAGGAAGGGAAGGGAGGAAGGGAAGGGAAGGGAAGGGAAGGGAAGGGAAGGGAAGGGAAGGGAAGGGAAGGGAAGGGAAGGAAGGGAAGGGAAGGGAAGGGAAGGAAGGGAAGGGAAGGGAAGGGAAGGGAAGGAAGGGAAGGGAAGGGAAGGGAAGGGAAGGGAAGGGAAGGAAGGGAAGGGAAGGGAAGGGAAGGGAAGGGAAGGGAAGGGAAGGGAAGGGAAGGGAAGGGAAGGGAAGGAAGGGAAGGGAAGGGAAGGGAAGGGAAGGGAAGGGAAGGGAAGGGAAGGGAAGGAAGGGAAGGGAAGGGAAGGGAAGGGAAGGGAAGGGAAGGGAAGGGAAGGGAAGGGAAGGGAAGGAAGGGAAGGGAAGGGAAGGGAAGGGAAGGGAAGGGAAGGAAGGGAAGGGAAGGGAAGGGAAGGGAAGGGAAGGGAAGGGAAGGGAAGGGAAGGGAAGGGAAGGAAGGGAAGGGAAGGGAAGGGAAGGGAAGGGAAGGGAAGGGAAGGGAAGGGAAGGGAAGGGAAGGGAAGGGAAGGGAAGGGAAGGGAAGGGAAGGGGAAGGGAAGGGAAGGGAAGGGAAGGGAAGGGAAGGGAAGGAAGGGAAGGGAAGGGAAGGGAAGGGAAGGGAAGGGAAGGAAGGGAAGGGAAGGGAAGGGAAGGGAAGGGAAGGGAAGGGAAGAGAAGAGAGAGAAGAGAAAAGAAAAGAAAAGAAAAGAAAAGAAAAGAAAAGAAAAGAAAAGAAAAGAAAAGAAAAGAAAAGAAAAGAAAAGAAAAGAGAAAAAGGTTCAAACCTTCACACTGGCATTTATTTCCTCTCAGGCTTTACGTTTGTAATACTAGTCTTTCCTTTTCCTTTTCCTTTTCCTTTTCCTTTCCTTTCCTTTCCTTTCCTTTCTTTTCCTTTCCTTTCCTTTCCTTTCCTTTCCTTTCCTTTCCTTTCCTTTCCTTTCCTTTCCTTTCCTTTCCTTTCCTTTCCTTTCCTTTCCTTTCCTTTCCTTTCCTTTCCTTTCCTTTCCTTTCCTTTCCTTTCCTTTCCTTTCCTTTCCTTTCCTTTCCTTTCCTTTCCTTTCCTTTCCTTTCCTTTCCTTTCCTTTCCTTTCCTTTCCTTTCCTTTCCTTTCCTTTCCTTTCCTTTCCTTTCCTTTCCTTTCCTTTCCTTTCCTTTCCTTTCCTTTCCTTTCCTTTCCTTTCCTTTCCTTTTTTCCTTTCCAGCACTAATGATGTTAGAGTTTCTGTGGTGTTTCCCATTCTAAACACAGGGACACATTCTCACAGAATGTCTAATTGTGGCAACCTACACTTGGAGCATATGAATTTCAAGCAAATAATTATAACAATCTTCAATAGCTGTGTCTTATTCCTCAATGCTTTCTGTTGTCTCTCCCATGAGCTGTAAATATTTGTTTCTCTACAATTCAAACATATTAGTCAGTCACTAATGAAAACGCAATCCTGACTCTCAGCAGGAGAAACATACTTAACTGGGAATGCCCAAAAGACAAACTGGAAATCGAGAGAGCTGTAAAGCAATATTATTTTATAGCAGGAACTTATGGACAGGTTCCTTTGGATATTCTTGTCTGTGAACTTGTTGATTATAAGTTGGTCTGGGATGTCCTTATGGGCGTGCTTTTATCTTACTTTATATACAAGCTACTCTAACCATCAAAATAAAAGGAGTCAGGACCTCTCATTTCTTACATCAGAAACATTTATCTAAGAGAAAGAGCAAGTCAATGTGATTGCAGACTGCTCAATATGCAGCAAGTTCTCATCCCACAGCCCAGGCTTTGCCCTTGATCTTTCTCCTCGATTGCCACTCCTCATTCCTAAATGCAGGAGAAATTAACAGCCCAGAGGCAAAAAGCACAGTCCTGTTAGACTGCACATCAGGCAGGGCGATAGCAACGAGAAGCCCCAGCCCTGACAGAAACTGTACAGAACAGCAGGTTGGCCAGATTTGGTGGGGAAATGAGACTACATGTGCAAAGATGAGATAGGAAGGGAAATTAATGGGGGGAACAATCCTGTTTCATGTGCTGGACCGTAGTCTCCATGCACTGCCTCACACTGTCCCATTCAGCCTCCAGGCATCCAGCATTGCACTAGCTGGTACCTGATGGAGGCTCTCCTATTCTCGGAGCTCTTGGACAGCCCTGAATAAATTCACAGGTCTATGCCCTGTTTCTTCCAGAAACTCTTTGTTTTCAGGGCTGGGATTTTTCCTGGCACACCCACTGACCATTTCATAATCATGTATCCACCATGGGAGGAGAGAGAACCAGAGACAGTGAGCTCGGGCAGGGAGGGCAAAATGCTCCCTTAGAAATGGATGAAGTGGAAGCTTTTGTTCATCAATGGGAAGCAGCTATATGAAACATTAAAGTGAAACCACATTTGAGTATTATTAGTCTGGAAGAGCTTAAATTACCCCTATGAGGAATAGTCCTCTTAAACTTCTCCGACCTTACAACAATTGAATATTATTACAAGTCCTGTTTTCTTTTTACCTGATCGAGAGAGATCTCAAAGCACTCGCCACAGCTGGTTCTGCATTATTTGCCTCAGGTTGCAGGTTGTTTTTCATCGATTCCTGAGGGTGACCTTAGCATCTGTGAGGCGACACTACTCTGAAGTCCTGTCCAGGACTGTAGCTCCATTTGTTTTACCGCTGTTTGGAACAAACAAAAGGTAGGATGACAGCCCTGACTCCAAAAGCTTTTAAGTTCAAGCTAGGTTCTGGAGACTGGCAGTGTGCCACTGCCTGTGCAGGCTCTCTATTGATTACAAGAGGGGCTCTGTGCAGAGACAGCAGTTTTCTCCTCCATGACTGCAAAAATCAGAGCCAATTTGAACATGGGTTAGTAGTGAAACAGAAACCAGAATGGAAGGGAAGGAAAGTAATAGTCACAGCAATAAGAATACATGGTTGCATGGATGAGATTTTCACAGAAACTAAGTCCTGGGCAGTTTTTTATGCTGGTGGAGTGGTTAAGTGACATGCCTTATCCCACACAGCCAGTCAGCAGTAGGGTCAAAACCAGACACCAGACCTTTTATTCTTTCCCACTACCACCCTCAACACTGAGCATCACTGAATGCTAGAGCATTGCCAGTGTGGTGAACTTCTGCCCACAGGACAACCTTCTTGCTCAGCTCCAGTTCCACCATTTCATCATCAGCCAGCCCACGAGGCTGGTTAGTTAAACAAGCATGGCCTCATGGTCCAGCAGAGCTCATACACCACAACCAGAAGCACAAGTGGTGCAGCAGGGTCAGGCCAGTCGCCACACATGGCTGCAGCCATATGGCTTCCAGCATCAGTGCTTGCATTACCCAAGTAATGTGGTAACATGCTCCATGCTGCCATAAGGACTGCTGCACTGGGTCTTAAGCAGCATTTTTTGTCCTTTGCGCTCATGTATTTATTCCCTTACAACTCACCTGAGTTTGCAACTGACAGTAGAATTTGGCCCATTGGACACAAATCAACAAACATTTGTATTTCAGAATTTGTTTGCCAGAACCTTGCAACAAGGCCAAGTAGATCCTTTAGCCAGCATGTCTCTCTCTTTTCTTTCATTTCTCTCATTTCCTTGAGTGAAACCTCTGTTGAAGCAGTGAAGAATTCCACACAAGGCAATGAAGATTCAATATACATTGCTTAGAGATAATTATTTCCCTATAAATTGATTTCAAAAAAAGATCTTGGCACTTTGACCAAAACCACATCTCTTAAATTATCTCATATCCCTCCAAACACATACTCCTAAGCCCTTTTTTGTCCATACTAGAAAGACAGTTGTACTTTGGCACCATTTAAAAGGTTTTGAGAATGATGATGATTTAAAACAAAGTATTCCCCAAGCAGACTGTGGACTTGAGCAGAAACAGCCCCAGAGTCCTGCAGGGACTTCACAACGTAGAATTGATTTAGCAGGGAAGTGTGTAGATTGAACAGTGATGGATGCTGTAGAAAACTCTGTGATATAGAAGATAGATGGTCATTTGAAAAAGATCAAGGGAAAACACTGAAAATCAGAAGAGCCTCCAGCTTTTTGCAAATTATGATCAGTATCAGACATAGTAAGGACGTGGACAAAAAGTGTATGGATAAAGCTATGCTCTGCAGTTTGGTCTCTCTCCCAAAGGGCTGCCTCAGTAGGAGAAAAGCTGCTGCTAGAAGAGATTTCATTAGACATTTACAGAAGCACATGAAAATTCTTCTGACACAACATGGAGACATGCACGTGGTTTCTTCAGGTGCTGAAATGTCAATATCTTTAGTGCCAGATGGAGAAAATTAGTAGCAAACATCCCCCCAGCTTCTCCTGGACATGTTTTGAAGCCCCCGGCCATGCTCCCAGCTTCTTTTCCTGCTCATGTTAGGATGGGTGCTGCCCACAAGGCGCTGCATGGAGGGCCACCTAGGGAACGTGGGTCTTCCCCAGCTGCTGATAGCCAGCATGGGAGCTGAGGGTGCAGGAGGCAGCTAGCTCAAGTCTTCAGCTTAAATAAGTAACGATCCTCTATCCCTGCCCTTGTTGTGCTAGGTGCTTATTAAGTACATGCCTTGTTTTCCTGTTTTGCAAAGGAATTGTTTGGTTGATTTTGGAGACAACAAAGATGAAGGTTATACATCGGTCTTACACTTAGCAAACACTTGGGCCCATTCATGTTCTTCAAGGAGAAGATAGAGCTATGGAAATATGTCTCGAAACATTCCCTGTCTTCTCATGAAAACACATTCCCAGACAAAATAATAAATAAGCTAAATAAAAATCTCATATTGTAAACAGAAGAAAGTACACTTTCTGTAAAGATGTTAACAGAAAATATGTGTATTTGTGCCTGCAAATTTTAGTTAAATTTAAAGGGCTCATTTTGAGTCTCACTTCCAATTCTTAATTTTGCAAATGCTATTGATACTTTCAACAGCTCATTAGCATATCCTGTATGTGCTTTAAATTATACAGGCGCCACTGTGGAAAAAAAAAAAAAAAAAAAGCTAAAGGAGATTTGAGAGAACCCCGACATACAAAGAAGATGCTTAATATCTACCATTTTAGTGTTAGTCAGAGTCTACATAGATAAAAGCTATATTCTGGGACAGTATGATTATAAGTCTGTACAAGTGAAGAATAAAAACCAAATGAAAGGGTGGGAGTCTGAGCATCTGCATTTCTGTAGACTAAATACACTTATAAAGGAAAACACATTGGGAGACACTAATGAGCTGTACACTACAGCAGCCCTAGAAGAGTTGGGACAGAACACTGGCACCAGAATCCTAAAATTACAGCAATAAAAATTAACAGTTTTCTTCCTCAAAGTTTGTATTGCTTTCCAGCTGGTTCTTCATAATAGCAAAAATCTCCATTTATTATAACATTGAAATAAGCAGCATCAAACACAGACAAGCAAAAAAACTTCGTCTGTGAAAATTTGCAACTGGAAACTTAGAAATAAGATAAAATTTTGGAAAACCTTTAGAAGACATTCTGTGAGCAAATTCAGGCTTCTCTCAGAACATGTGAGCAAAACTAGAGTTAATTTTGAAAAGGTTCTAAAAGCTTTCACGCAGATTTTCTTTGCGTTTTGAAACCACAGGAGTGGTGGAAAATAATGTTAACTTAAAAGAGCTCATGAAAGAAAATGGACTACTTTATTTAAAAAAAAAAAAAAAAGAGCCACTAAGTAAGTTTTCAGCCTTGGAGCCATGTATCTTCAGGAGTTTAACTCAGTGACCGCGCTACTTGGCTCATTTGCTGATTGCCAATTTTGCTGAATATTTCTTGATGTGAATACCTACCCTTAGCAAAAAAAAAAAAAAAAAAAAAGGCTAGCTAACAGACTCATTTATCTGCCCTATAACTACTACTAAACAACTGACTGATTTCAATCCACTCATTTGAATTTACAGATACAGAAAAGCCTGTAAATGCCAATATAATCCTTTCTATGCTCATATTCCAGAAAACTTCACTAACATTTTTCATTCCCAAGAAGCGCAAAGAGTTTTACAGGTTGTGAACAAAGATCACTTTGCCAGCTCATAAAATAGCTTTATGTGAGGAAATACAGCGGTAATTTTCTTCTATTTCAGAATTAAGGAATGGGAATCTTAATTAGACATAGGGATAATATCAGCTAGTTACATAAAACAGAATAAAACTGCGTAAAGGGTATAAAATATCATGCTTCAGGACATTAGTCAAGCAGTAATGAATGGGTTAGTAGGAAAATACCCCTGGGGAGCAGGCAATTTTTTCATTTCCCCCTTCATTTACCGTCTCTGAAAGTGAACTCATTTGAACAGGTGGAAATGAGTCCAGTGGGTCTAATGAGACAAATGAAAAAGAGGATGGGAGTTACAGTGAGGATCACTAGTGAGGAAACGAAGCTTCGTGAGAAGAAATAGCTGAATAATGCATGAGCCTTGTGTGATAGCCGCCTCTGCTGCCTTCCCCCCGCTCCTCGCCCCATGTTTTGTCCCAGATTACCAAGGTGAAGCAATTAGGCATGTCGGTTCTCAACTACCCATAACCTATCGCTGGCTCCCCAGCAGGGATAGCACTATTACGTACACATTAACACAGCTACTTTCCCACTTGTATGGACCAGTACGTTTTTAGGATCAATTTAGCTGATGGTTATATTGCACAAAAGAGATGTAATGTGTCTTCTTACTAAACCAAACAGTATGTATCGGAGAATTTTTCATCTTCATCCCAGCGTGTGCTCTTTCTGTATAGGAAACATGATGTTTTACATGGGTTTTGGTGTCAGCAATGGCTTGTCTTCACTCCAGAGATGGTTATTTCTACACAGAGATCACTCTTGCTGCAAAATACTAATGACAAGGCAGATTACCATCTGCCTCAGTAAAAAATAAATGAACTCAGCCCGACAATCCTCACCTGCAGTCAATTCTGGCGACTTATTTGCAACAGAAGCTACCAGCATCCTGTCTCTACTAGTATTTTACAGCAAGATAGCTGTAAATCCGGCACAAACACACCCGTCTACACCAAAGACAAAGCCTATGTGCACAAACCGAGCTGCCAATAAATTCTGTGCAAGTTGTGTATAAGCCAGATTCTCAGCTGGTGTCAATTGGCACAGCCCCACGCATGTCGATTACAAGCAATGTGATGCCTGTCTGCTGGTGGTGGGCCATGTGTTAATTTGCGACAGGAGAGGACACGGCACAGTGGACGACTCTTGCAGGGCAGCAGCAGAGCGCGGTGAGTTCACTGTTTGCACAGTTTGAAGGTCATCCCGAGTTATCCAGTAGCACTGTGGCTGGGACTTTAGCTGAGGCTTAGTTCCCAGCTCTGCTGGAGAGGATCTAAACCTCTCCCTGACTGCAATAACTGTCCCATTGCACAGGATGATGCGGTGAGTAGCTTTCAGCATCTCTCATGGATGTTGCTTCAATGTGAAGGTTGTGGTGGTATATTTACGAAGTTGGAAGAAGCAGAGGTGTGGACAGCCCTGTAGCCTGCCTGGTGCAGAGATGCTGCAGGCAGGACTGTAAACATTTTATGAGATCACAACACTTATTTATTGGTGAATACACACAGCAAGCAACCAGAGCTACCAGGCTCAGCATGAGCATACTCGTGCTCCGTGAGCATCTTCGGGCTGGGCAGCCATCAGTCAGGTGGGGAAATGTCAGCCTCTCTGTTGGAAATGACTGAACCTTGACCTTACTGAGTTGCTTTCATTTTATTTCTTGGAGCTTTATACCATAACATGTCAGTAGTTTTCTCCTGAGTGTTTAATTTATGGCTCAACAATTTCACTTCTGTCTGTGTTTTTACATTGCTTACTTTGCATGACTTTGGCTTCTGTTCCCTCAGAGCTCAGCACCAACGTTTTTTAGCAAGGCTGAGCTGAGATCAGAGAGCTCAGCTTCACAACCCTGCGTCATGGGTCACAGACAGCTAAGACCTTGGGATGCATCCTCTGTCTCCATCTCCAGCAATGTGGCCAACTTTCCTTTGCACTGGCACTCGTACTTGGGCAGCTGAGCAGCGAGCCTGGAGACAGGGTCAGGTCCAGTTGAAAGCAATTATTTTGTTTTTCTACATGGATATAGTCTGCATCCAGGCCATATTCCTGGCCATACAAGCAGCAGCAGCACTAAAGAGACAGCTAACCAAGGACAAGGTGGAAGGAGAGCAGTCCCACAACTTTCAGCAGCAAGGTGATCTCTTGCTGACTCTACCAATTATGAAACAATGGCTTGAGAACAATCCACTCAAAGAGTCCAGCAGTAGGTTAACTAGGGAAACATCTGTGGGAGAAGTGAATCCTCCTTCCCCTAGACAAAGGAAGGAACTGAGCTCAAGTCTCTCAGTCCTGGAAAAGTTGCCTTGACATTGAACTATTGATTAAAAGGGAAACATTTCCCTTTCTTCCTCTGTGTTATGAAAGGGCTTTGAACAAAGTCACAAAGTCCTCCAGAGCCATAGGTTTCTTTTTCTGCTAAAAATGTCCAAAATGAGAATGAGACTCTTCGTTTCAGGTCAAATTAAATGTTTCATAGAATTCTTTTTCTTTTTTTCTTTTTTTTTTTTTTTTTAGTTTAGAAAAGTGAAAAAATAGTTACCATTTGAAGAAAAACATTCTCTCCCATTTAGCAGGCAAACCAACAAATCAATTATTCATGGAATCCTATGCTGCAGTGCTGATGTACTATGTATTTTATAGGAACCATTTCCTACAGTTTGCACTGTTCTCTGTTTTATCAGTGGTGTGTCCCAAAGGACTACCTTAAGGAATTACTTGACCTCTAGCGTCCCTGAGACTTTCAGAAAGAATCTGCTGATGATGGTTACTGAAACAGAAGATGCACAGGAAAAAAGATTGAAGACAAATTCTAAGGTTTGAGGTAATTTCAGAGCACTAGTTTAAGACCATGTTTCTATGAATAAATATAGGGACAGCCTGATTTTCCATATCAATATCTTGTCCTGGGTGTAATAGTAGGAAAAAAGCTTTCTAATCCTTCTTTCATTTGTATTGATGCTTCTGAAGAAAGATTATATGTAGACTTCATTGCTGTTTAACATAAATGCTTCTTAATTCTATGAAACTTTTCACCAGCAGAAAAGATTACAATTTCCAAAACAAATCTTGTGAAAAGCTAGGCAGAAGATTGAACTGATGGAAGGATTTTACTGTTTGTGTTGGTGCCATTGAAACGTCCCTGCTGGTTGGATTGTAATTAAAAATTCTGAGCACTTAGTGAATAAGGGGAACATTAAAAAAAAACAACCAAACAAAAATCTACATTTTAGAACCCACTTTAAAAGAGATGGGTCTAGGGTCTGTAGCACAGCACGTGTGAACACACAATCTAACAAGGCTGAGTTATGACAGGTGAATAAATTGCCACTACGCAGCTGAGCTCCCACAGCTGGCCAGTTGTGCCTCCTGGCTTATTCCAGTAATGAAACAGAATGCATTAGATGAATTAAAATGTATTTCCCCAACAGTGGAGAAAAGCATGAAGAGTCAGTTATTACCACGCAGCTGCTGGGCAATGCTTCCTTACACCACAGTGACTCAATCATTCCTGATGGTATGCCAAAAAGGTACATATGATCAGTGCTAGGAGCTCAGGTGATGAACAGTAACTTTCCAAGTTTGCATGGCTTGATTGCATTTCATCATGTGTAATTCAGATTCATTTGCAGGAATAACACAGTCATTTGTGCCCACATTGCCTAAAGAGGCTCATGTGGGCTTTCCAAAAGCATTCTAGAATATCAGAAAGCTAAATTCTATTGAAACCAGTGAAGTATTTACATATGATATAATACTAGTCCTAATGTATACCTGCCAAATTGCTTCATCTTGTAACTTGTCATATCAACATGTTTCAAGATGCATGACAAGATGTTTTACAACTTTAAGGTGTTGCTGTTTGTGAATTATATTTCACTGAGAGAACCTTCAATGGGTTTTGCTCTATCTGATTATTTTTATGTGTAGCAACTTGCAGAGTTCTCTTTCTGCACTCTTCTGGGAAAAAGAAAAAAAAAAAAAAAGCTTTCAGTAGAAGATTACCGAGTATAATATTATAGTCATTTTTTCACTATATACTTTTCATTTCTTTCTCTCTTGCTATTCTTATTTCAAAAATCTCTCAATAAACGAGAAAGTACAAACAGGAATGTGTAGTAGCCATTTTGACTGGAAAGCCAGTGTTTTACTTGTTGGTCTTTATTACAAGATGATTTGTTTACTCCTTGCCAATATTCTATACAGCTATAAAGAGCTTTTTGGTATTCATTTTGGCTTTTTCATTAAGCTGTGTTTCACTGACTAAATTTCTTTAGTGTAGACTTCAAGATACGAGGTAGATTGCTAGCCTTCCCCTTATACTTTTTGAAGATAAATAGGTATTGAAATAGAATGGGTTCTTTTATCCTAAAGTGCACATCTGAAATTAGACAGCTCATTTGTGCCCTTAAATGCCTAATTCTTTCCACTGACTACAGGGAGCTGATGGTGACTAACTCAGACACAGATTTATTCAGAGCAGGCATTCAAAACAGTTATGAAGTGATCTAATGCTTTGCAACTGTGAGGTTTAGGGGAAAGATTCTCAGTAGGTCAAGTACTTGTGCAAACCATTCTGAAATTGAAGGGTTTTCAGGTTTGAACTTAATGACGAACACTGATCTGGCAAGTTTCTCTCAGATTCTTGTTGAAGTGAGGAAGAGGTAAGTGTACGTGATTTTTCCCTGCTGTCAAATCTCTACCATTCCAAGCTTCATCCCACCTGCATTTAGCAAACGAACATTGCTGATCAGTGTGATGATAAAGAATTAAACGTGCAGTTTCACCGTCCTGACCTCCACAGCTATAGAAATGTATTTTCCATTAGTATTAGTGATAAGTATCCAGTTGAAATGAATTACCACTAGAATGTTAAATAATGGTTACAAAGTATTATTGAATACTTTATTTTGGGGCTGGGGGAGGGATTTCTAACTTCAATCACATAATAATATTGAGTGACCTGCATTTCAATCTTGTTGGCCAATAAAACATTGATTACACAGCTGATGCCACAGTACAAAAATGATCTCTCTCTGAAAAAGTTTGTGCATAGTTCACATATCAAAGAAAAGTGTACTATACAGGGAGATATTACGCTATGTGTTACACAAAGCCAACATAGCACGGACCATATTATTTCCTAATAATCACTTTTATGATACTTCTAAGAGGTCTGTAAGTCATCTGTTTAGCCTGAAGAAATACCTCCTGAGTGTTACAAAGCCAGGAAAATCTGCAGTTCAGAATTCATAGGCTTTTCACTAACGCCCTTCATCATTTAAGAGGCCAGCTAAATTTCAGTCCTGATAGAGCTCGTGGCAAGCTACACAGATCCAAATTCTGGCTTCTTCTGTACAATGTGTTCTTGCTAGCCTGGTCTATTAACCCTTGGTGAGACACATTTCATAGTGCTCCTGCTGCACTTAAGCATTGCCACTTCCAAAATTCCTCTCTGAGTGGAAGGCAGTAACTCTGTGTGTTCTTAACAGGTTTCCTACTTGGTTCATATTTGGAAAGACTGACAAATATTCCTTCCTCTTCTGGCAGAGGAAGACTTTTAGAAAACTGAACAGACATATGGGAGCCCATGGAAACTATGCTCCTAAGTGCTCCTCAGATAATCCTCTCTCTATTCCTTAGCTGGCCATGCCCAAGGAGGCATGGCTGTTTTTCCCCAGAGGTTTCAAACTTTCTTTGCAAAGAAACTTAATGAATTTTGGTTTTGGCAAAGATCTGCAAAACACATCCCACCTTGCTTCCCTCCGGTGGCATTCGAATGCTGTTTAATCAGTCAACAACAAAAAGGGAACAGAGTTAAACATAATGAAAGGAACAGAAGAGGAAATGAGAGATCAAATTCTCTGGTTCTTTTCATGCCTTGCTCCAGAAATCATCAGCAAGAGTTTGTCTGATTGGTTCCAATCTCATTTAATAGCCAGCTAAAGAAGTTCCTTAAAAAAGCCAGTAATGTTCAGTGACTCTGAGCACAAAAGGGTATTCAGAGATTTTGTTTCTCAGTCCAAGGAAAGTGTTCAGAATCCTTTTTGATAAGATCATTCAGTAGCTTTAATTTCTCATTAGAGAGGTTTTCAATAAGTCTAAAGTCAGTTTTCCATTCAGTTGCATCTTGTGAATACAAGTTATTGTGCTATTAATGTGTCTGTTAATTTAAGAGAACATGTGGTATAGATGTGTGTGTTCTGATCCACTTTAGATACGTGTACATTCCCACTCTGGGGCGTTGTCGGGTGTGTAATACTGTGATCTTTCTCAGAAGGGACATCTAATATCTTATCTGGCTATTGGATGAGCAGGTGCCAAACAGATCTCAGGTGGTATGGACATCTTTGTGACTTGTTTATAAAGTGTGGAAAATTAATATACCATTAAAGAAAGGGGCAAAGGAATGGAGAAATACAATATGTTTTAGAATTCAAACCTTAGGCTGCAGTGGGTCTGAACTCATGTACAATGATAGCACTGACTGCTATGTATATACTGCTGTTACACAAACTGCATTATGGTGTTGAGCCGTGGACTGAGATGGGACAAGTTGCTGAGAGGATGGCTTTTCTATTCCAACTCTGGGGCTTTGTTGCAGGAGAGAAGGAGTGGGGACAGCATGGGATCTTGGCTTGCACCCCACTGTCTTGTACAATATGAGGAAACAATTTTGTCATGAGGTTTGACATCAGCCTTAAGAGAGAGAATACAAAAACGTTGGCTTTCCAAATAAATGGTCCTGCACGGCAGCTCACTCCTTTTGCTAAAGATTCACAATGAGTTGATTTAGAATTTCACTGCCAGCCCATAACTCACAGTGGGGCACTCAGTAAAGTGTGAGACCACAACCCAGCAGGCCCCCAGCAACACACCAGGAGCCGATACGTGTGTTGGAAAGGGAGGAGGAGAGAAGGGAATGAGATGCCTACTAGTTACTGGGGTAGGATGGGAAATATAACCACTATCCAATTCAACATAAACCATATGCTTTCTGCTGTGTACAACTTCTGGACTCTGCTGCAGCCTGCTCCCCACTCATCATTCAGTCCTGGGCAAGTACTTGCTGTTGTGCCTCACATGGAGTGAAGCAAAATCCTCTGCAGTGATGCCAAAGGTTTAGAACAACAAGTAGCCAAGCACCCTAAGGTACCTAGGTGGATTTAAGTTTCTAAAAATTCTCTTCTTGGCGAGCTATGGCTCTCAAGTGAGTAAAAACCACATGATAACCCCAGTGCAGAACTTTAAACCTGACTTTCATAAAATCACCATGCAAAATTTTGAAACAATACACTGTACCTACAGTAATAAACCCAAATGTGTGCAAGAACATTCCTGCACCCTGGAATAAGGTTATTTCTGCTAATAAACCATGAGACCGTTCCCTGGCATGCATATGGGTTTCACACCAGCTCTTTCAGTCAAATTCCTGGCATGTCCTGGCAGTTAAACGGCCCAGGGGCCGTTCCCAATAGATAGTTTGCATTTAGTGACCCTCTCTTGGTGGCTAAAGCAGCTAAATTGTGTAGATGTGAGCTATTCCAAGGCAAACCGCCTCCAGGCCCAGCAGCTTTCCCTGGCATGTTTAACCTGTTAGGATAGCCATGGACTATCTAAGATAGAGCATTTGAATTAAAGTCCTAGATTCATATCTAAGCAGCTAAATAAAAGTAGCTTCACTCTCCAAGTTGTGGAGTACCCCAAACTTTCACTAAGGTCAATGATAGTGATGGGTTTCTAGTATTTTTGAAAATTAATCTCATTTTATTTGTCTAGAGTTTTAGAAGTCAGATGTTAGATTTGGAAATTTTGACCAAGCTCTGTGTGACGGTTTTTAATATCGTATGGATTATTCCCATAATCCCCCTGGAAAATGCAAACATCCGTTTGCAAACAAAACACTAAGCTGATGTGTTTGCACTAGCAGAAGTTGAATGTGGCTGAAACTTTGGCCTTGTGCAGCATATGAAGTGTATTTGAATCTTAGCTGCAAAAGGTGGTGTCTACAAAGTCTCATCCAGTGAGATAAATTCTGAAACAAAATAGAGCAGAGCCTTAGCAACTTATGGTTTGCGTCTATTTCTTGAAAGAAGAAATAGGTTACGGCTATTCTTTATCACAGCAGGTATCTAAAACATGAAAACGATTTCTGGATTTCCGTCTGTTGCTAATTCATGTGAAAATCCTCTGTTTATCCCTCATTTCCAAGTTGAATGTGGTTTCTACAGGAACTGCACAAGGAATCACAGAATGGCCATTTGCTGCTGATACACTTTAGCCTTCAAAATACCCTAAGATTAATGAAAATGAAACTCTTGTGCATTCTTAAAATGGTATCCCAATTCTTTGTAGTGATTTAATGTAAATTCTATGGTGATTCGTTAGCATGATTGGGTTACAATGTGCTCTTCACATAAAAGCAGAGCAGAGCTTACAGAATTGACAATATTTTCTAAATCGCAATTTAATTTTATACCCCTCTCTTTAAAAGCTAAGTTATATGTTTGTCACCTGGATATTAATTCCTACTTTCTCCATAAACATAACTTTCTGAATTATCCTTATTAATCATTGTTGTCACAGCAAAGTGACTGCAGGCAAAACAATGAGTCAGCAGTGATTAAAACAAATGATGAGAGAAATGGAGTCATTGCATGGACACACTTTTAATCTATAAAGAAGAATGATGCTTGCACTGGAAACAAAACTATCCTGGTGGTCTTCATCTACTCTTCAATCGATATTCCATCTGCATCTTAAAAAGCAAGCTTGAATCTGTCTGTTCACAGGAGGGCCTGGGATGTTTATGACCAAAGCCGTCAGCTGGCTTTAAGTGGAGTCATTCTGTTGGCTTTCACAGAGCTACGCTGCTTTAGGACAGCTTAGCATCTCAATATACATACCAGGGGGGTCAAAGGGCAGCATAAAGGTATGTGAAACACCTGTCTGCAGCAGTCCTGGTGAGAGCCTGCCTTATCTCCTGACAGTCTGCGGTGGAGAGTGACTCGGCTGCAAGAAATTAAATATTATGATACAATTACTTAAATTTAAAAAAAAAAAAAGAGAGAGAGAGAGAAAAGAGAGAAAAAAAAAATAAAAAAAAAGCTTTTTGCCCTTTAGTGCTTGTGAAACACGGTAGGCTGACACACATGGCTCATTCCTGGACCACTACAGCATAGGTGCTTGTTTTGGCACTTTGTCTCCCTCCATCTCAATACTGCTGTTCTTCAGTCTCATGCCAGTGAAATGAGATATCACAGGGCTGGTGTTTTATAAATACTTGATTCAACACTGCTTTGCGCTGGCCTAATACTGGTATAACTCAATTGAATTCCAGACCTAATTTTAGGACTGCCTGAAATGGCCAAAACCACCGTTATGTCATGTTTTACTACTTGCAAAACAGGGTTAGTGTTACCTACCTTTTTTGTTCTGCACCATGGAGTCTCCATAGGCAAAGTGTTATATAAATGCTCTGCATTTATTATTTCAAATAGTAAATCAAGGACAGGACAAGTACAGCATGCTGGAACAGGTATTAAATTTGCAGACATAAGCAGAGCTCTGTGTGAGAAATGTTTCAAAAATAATATAAAAATGTGAGACTAATTCTCTGTAGTGAAGGAACAAGAGTAATTGCAGGAGTGTAGGGGTGAGATGGGAATCATGGGAATTATCACTCGCACAAAATTAACTGCAACAGTGTTTTGCAAGCACACAGGACATGAATATGAACAATCAGTCAAAGGGACTGGAAAAGTGATCCAGCAGAGCCATAGCAAAAGCCAGAGTCATGGTGGCTACTGTTAGAAATTGAGGCCTTTATGGTTTTGCTCCATATGGACTAAATGAACATTACTGACAGGACTCTGCTTTTATTGGCATAATTCATTTTCCTCCCCCCAAAAAATTCCAGCTAAGTCCATAGGAAAAATTCTATTAGCTAAGGAATTAGGTCATTGCCTATTTCTTCAGATAGCCATCACATCAGTAATATATGGGAGTACAGTGGTGCAGAACTTCCTGGAAGTCAGGCATTTTGATATCCTTAATTTGTCTGAAGAGCTGCAACTCCATTTCCAGATGCAGGTCAGGTGAATGTGCCTTACATCAGAAGACACAGAGCAAGGTCAGTTTATGTTAAGTAGGATGGAGTATATTTCTATATAATAAAGACTCTTTGTGGAAGGGAAGTTTTCTCTGCTGGTACACCTACATCGTTCCCAAATAACATGCATTGGAGCCATTCAGTGTGTGATATAGCTCCACTTCTAAGCTTTCCTTCTTCATATTTTTGACAGGGAAAATTTTTGATGACTGATTTTTATTGTTGTCCAGCCTTTTATGGTTGCCTTCGTAGAAGGAAAAGAAAAAAACACATCTCTTTGCCAGAGAAGACAAAAACAATTTCTTCAGTGTTGTTTCTGTCAGTGCACACAGGCTGTATTTGCTACAGAATATTATTGAAAGGCAAAAAAGACCAGGAGGGATTATTTTCTAAGTGCTAACATTGTTTAACAATATCTTTGCAGAACAGGAACCAGTTTCAGCTGGTGCCTTTCATTTTCCAAAGCATAACCAAAATGAACTGGACTCTCGTGGTATTATTCTGTGGGAAAATGTTGTTTTCAAATTTTTGCTGGTCATTAACTTTAATGTCATAAAATCATCTTTAATTGTTCCAGGGGCCTGAGGTAGCCTGTCTTTGTGGCTTTAAAAATCACCATGCCTTTCATCATATTACTGAGGTCACCTGTTCATGAAGAAAAAGGAAAAGAAGAAAAAGGAAAGGAAGAGGAAAGGAAAGGAAGAGGAAAGGAAGAGGGAGAGAAGTATTCCAGTGAAAGGAGAGACCAGTCTTGGACACAACAGAACCAGTATAGATATACTCTGGATTTGGAGAGCATACACAAAAGATACTCAGCTCCTGGCTGCTATTTGGTACAATTCTATCAAGGACCTTCTAAATACAAGTAGAAACATATCTTGATCAAAAACATCTCTTCACCAAAACAGAAGGTTTACAGGAATAGTTGCTTTACATAATTTCTTATACTATCCAGATTTTATGGTATTTCCATCTAGATTAAGAAGAAAATCCCCAAATACTTAGCTAATTCAGGTCAAAGTAAGATAACTCATGTTAAAATAAGATAAAATAAGTTACCTGTTGAGCTAATTAAGGACAGTCCCTCTTCCCTATGGGGACAGTCATGATTGTAACCCTTCTAGGAAAGATCTTCCTCTGCTTTTTCCTATTGACAAAGGAGGAGGCTGCATGTTGAGGCCACAGGTACTGTCACGGGGCAACTTTGTGCCAGAGCAGTCTGTAGCACCACAAAAAGCAACAATCCTCCTGGGCCTCCTCCACAAGGCAGAAATCCCACTGGTGGACAATGCTGCGGTGGGTACTTCTGGAATTTGCTGAGGCTTATGATGCCCACTAAAGTAAATGGGAACCCTGGGTGTGCTCAAATATTGAAAGAAATGTTGCATTTTGCAGAAGTGACTCTCAGGGTCTGTAATGTGAGAGCCTCACCTGTGACTGGTTGAAAGGTGAGAGTTCAAAGATGGTTTCCCTGTTTGCATTAAAAAAAAAAAAAAAAAAAAAAAAAAAAAAAACCAAACTGCAAGACAAGAGCCTTACACAAGAATCAGGTTGTTCTTCACACAGATTTCAGCTATAACTCAGGGAATGAAAATACCTTCACTTTTTGTCATAGAAGTCCAGAATATGCCCAGCATAGTAATTCAGGCTGTACTCTTGGGGAGGAGTTTCTCGTTCTTGTGAAAATACTCAGACTCACCGTGATGAATAATACTTCCCAAAAGCCCAAGGATATTCACAGCTTCTAACAGTATTTTCTGCAACTGCACTCCTAAAACTCAGACCTCTGAAAACCAGGAAATAACAGAGATAAACCATATGCATATGCTATTTATCCAAACAACTTTAATTCTGCTGACCCTGAATTACACGATAGGAAGGAGTGAGCACCTGCCAATAGTTTAGCTGTTTCCAGATTAGCTGTAGGTGTCCTGAAGGGCTGAGGACATGGAGAAATTGGAAGAGCTGTGATTGTGATATGAAGCACTTCAGGCAACCTCTGCATACGTGGAAAAAGGAAGAGATACATGTGTACCCCAACAGAGGCTGTGGTGCCTCATTTCAGCACTGTGCTGAATAGGCTGTGCCAGAAGCTTAGCATAATTTCCTTTTGTCTTGGGGATTATCATCTGTTAAATGTGAGAGGAGTAAAATCTGTGGGCCTTATCCTGGGTAAATGAAAGAGCGATGTTCGATGGCATTGTGCGTGAAGGGTGAGGGGACTGTGAAAGGACAGGGAAGAACCATAAATATTAGCAGATGTGTTGCCTTTTCAGAGGAGCATGGAAAGTATTTTACAGCAGACATTTCCTGCTCTATTCATAATGAAGACAGGGAGCACGTACGTGTAGTAAAGATATATCATTTCACCTGGAGATGGCAGAATTGTGGATGTGCTCCTCAACTCTGTATTTGCTCTTACAGATTCAAGATGAGTGGATTCAACACTGCAGAAGGACCTGGGTTATCCTGGGCAGCCTCAGGTCTGCACCTCTGTTTCCTAAGGTGTTTTGCTTCCTTTGGTAGTTTTTTTTACCTTGCCTACATGCATATATTGGAGGAAAGCTGGAAGGGCAGGAGAGTGTTGGGGTCTGTTTCAGAAAGATGAAATGTTTCTCAGACAAGATAGCAACCAAGCACATAGTAGTTTCTCACGGTTAGCTTTGCAGGGAGACACTATTGTATTTGGATATTTGGATAAAAATAAGGAAACCACTTTATTCTATAATGTTTGCTGTCTGTTGCATACATTGTAAAGCTGCTTTGGAGGCTATAAATACGCTTGGAAACACTTTCAAGACATTCATTAGACCATTGAAAAAAATCACAAATGTAGTGTGTGTCCTCACATGTTAGCACTTCTATTGCAAGGTGGTAACAATGAGTGGTAATTACATGTGTGAAAATCATCTCCTTTTAAGTACAATTTTCTCAGCAGAGTGAAAATATCCGTGGGTATAAATACAGATGCGGCGAGAGAATCTCCAAAAGCTGTGAACTGCTATTTTGCTATCACTACTACACAGCAGCACTAGCACACAAGAGTCTGTGATGTGCATCAAGGAGTACCTGTTCTCAGCTCCTCTATTCAAGCACTGTCTTAAAAGCAAATTTAAAACACTTTTTTCCCTCTATTCCCCATGCGGAGAGACAAGGCAAAACCTCCAAAAGAACAGAAGTCCTTAGATTCATAGGCATTCACACAAGACAGAAAAAGAGAATGCAAAATCCTCTGCTAGCCTGACAGTTGCTCACAGTTCACACACTCCCAAACCAGAGCACACGAGAGCATGCAAAAAGCCATCCCTGGCTGATCAGTAATTGTTAGATCCCACAAGAAAGCAAAGAACAAAGTCCCCACACCCTGTTATCCTCTTTAATCATTACTTTGGGCATGGACCCTTAGCTTTGGACCAATAAACTCTTTCTCCTTTACTCCCAGATGCTTTCTCCATTAATTCTGTTTCCCTCCCTGTAAGCATTTCTATTTGTTTCCCATTTTATTTTTCAAGTACCTCCTTGATGATCATCCTCCTCAGACGAGCTCACTCCCTTCTCTCTGTCTCCCCTTCAAGTATATCCAAAGTTGACAGATACACAGATTATAACAATATGAATAGCTTATAGCAATAAAACAATTTAATTTTCCTTTTGGTTTAACGTGATGGAAGCACATTAAGAAGAAAAAAAATCCGCTGTGCTATCAAAAAAGAGCATGCTTGTTTTCAGGCATTGCACATAGAAAAGCAATTAGCTGATTTGCATGTACTTTTGCTAAAGTGAACTCCATTTCTTAAAAATATAGTCCAATGTTACCAATAAACTAATCTGTAGAAATACAGAAGCTACCAACTAGATTCTTCACTTAAAACTTTGATTTAAGTCTGATTTAAAGCCCATTAATGTCAGCTGAAGACTTTCCACTGACTACTAAAGGAGCTTGCATGAGACTATTACAGATGTAACATTTCTGGCTGTGGAATAAATAGAAGCCAGACATGAAAATTAAATCACTTAACTGTGGATTGTGGACAGAAGAAAAACACATTCAGCATATTAAGATGAAACATACCTCTTCCTCTAATATGCAGAGGAACATAAACAAGGAGAGCAATACTCTGACTTTCTAATGAATTACCCATTCAAGTACTGGTGTATGCTTAAGTGGCAGACATTAAGATACTTTCGGATAAAAGACACCATCCTGTCATTTGGCACCCCGTTGCCACAGTTGCCTTCTGCTCAATTCCAGTCACACCTCTCCTCCTGTGATAGAGCTCTTATTGTAAAGTCACCTTGTGGGTCTCACCCAACCTGATTCATTTCTGATTTTACAGCTAGGCTGATCTGCTTTCCATGTGACTACAGAAAAACTCCACAGCAAATAGGTGCTCCATGGTGGTGGATAAATCGTGGGGTATTTTTAAGGCAGTTTTCATAAGGGTGAGAAACAATAGGGCAAAAAATAACTGCTAGAGGATTAAAAGTAATGGCCACCCAGCTACAGTTTTTCAACCTATTATCAGTTCAGCTTGCTGATAAGGATGACAATATTATGAGGAATGGAAACTAGTACCTCTGCATCTGTTTTGTATTCAAAATGAAGGCGCACAGATGAAAAATACCATACTTTAGCCATCAGATTTCCCTGAGAACGATACCACAGTTCTCCTGGAGGTAATGAGTTTCTCAAAAACACTGCAGTTTGTCAACTAGTACAGTAGCCATTTCCTTATTGACCGTAGGTGCTGGGAAGCTTTCACAGCTGTTGTGTGGTCTGCTAGCCAACACAATGTTAGCAAATTTTCTTTCATGTGAATTGCTAAAACAAGCAAAAGAAAAGCTTTTGCTGATCTGCTCTTTTAAAGAGAAAAAATATTTTAAATGGTTGTGAAGGGAGAAGAAGAATGTGTGTGCTGGCCCAGAACATATTTTTTTTTCCCTGCACTATCCTTCTCTCTAAAAAGTTCTAAGAAAAGCTGAATTTCAAATAATCCCATGACTTCTGTAGCTTTGACTTTAAGGAAAACATAAAACATAACAAGATTTTGATGAAAGGATCAGAAGGGAAAGGAATAATGTTCATTACAATTATGCTGAAAAGCTGCTGGAGACAGATGACAGCTGCATAATTAACAAATACTGTACATAGGTATTCAGTTCATAGGTATTGAATATATCTCTACATTCCCTACTAGAAAAAAAATCCTGTTCAATTTACAGAAGATGGAAAGAACACATACAAACCTTTAAAGATGTTAAAGAAAGCAATAAATTATTTTTCATATTTTCTGGGAACAGACAAAAAATTACAGGATCCAATCATACAAGACAGAATTATTTTAAACTCATTGCATTTCCGAGCTGTTTCCCATAAACATGCAGATTTCTTGGAGAGACCTCTGAATATTCCTGACCAAGGAGGGAAATGAGGAAAGGTAGTTTAGGCAAACAGGGATAATGGTTGGGGCAAAAGGATGGGCTAAATGCCTCTGAATTCTGCCAGTCCATCAAACATCATTTTTCATTAGCTATGAGTTACTCAGAGTCCAGATCCTTTTGAATGCCCACTACCTCCTTACGACTTATTCAGATAAGAGGTATTACCATGAGATAGGAAGTACTGATTACACATAGGTTGCTCTGAACATCTCCACCTCCACCAGTGGCACCCCAACAACCCCACTGTCATATTTAACAAAGAAGGGCTCATGGTGATGAACACAGTGCTGAAGAAATGTCCAGATAGAGCATCTATCCACATAGTAGACTCTCACTTCACTGGAAGGCTTTAAAACAGGAAGGACTAACAAGCTTCCACAGATTTATGAAATTAACAAACAGTTATTGTCCTGTATTGATGGAGGTCAGGCAAAATAAATATTACTTGTGGTTTGCAGTGAGTCATGACCACATCAACACTTGATGGCTGGAGAAAGAGCAAAAAAGGAAATTCCTGAAGGACAGAAAGCCTTATCTGTCTATTACAGAGCTAGATTGTAACCCTAGCTGGCCTTTTTCCTGTTCATTTCACTTGTCTTGACCAATAAATAAGCAAACTGGAGCAATAAAACCATGAACAGGAAAACTTGCTGACTAATGAACTGGATTTTTTCTCATTCCTGACCTTGCTGGACCATTCCACCAGTTTAGAGGATCGTTAATCAACAAATCTCTTTCATTTAATCTTTGCCTGGAAAATGAAAAGGTTCACACTTTGTATTAATGTCACACACATGTAGTTTATAATGGCTTATTCAATGAATAAATAGACACTTTAATAAGTGGTTTACTGGTAGTTATAAATTCACCTTGGTCAATAGGCTGCTTGGCTTCTCAGCTCCCATTAACACTTCTGCTTTTGCATTCTTTTCAGTGACTTTTATAACAAATTTACTATTAATTATCAATTTAACATTTTAAACTATTCCTTCATATATAATGACAGAGAAGACTGAAAATATTTTATTTTAAGACTTCTTCTGATAGCAGGAAACAAAGACTTTCTTTCTTTCTTGCTCTTCTTGCTTAAGAGAAACAATAGAAACCAGCGTAACCACTAGCAAACATATATTAGTCTCTTGGCTTTATTTCTGAAACTTCGCTATTAGAGCCCACTTAATTAGACGCATAAATCCTGTAAATGATGTCAATGTTCATAATTAAATGAGACAATTGCAAAATCAGCTGCAGTACAAAATGTAGATAAATGTGGGAATGAACAATACAGGATTGCTTTATTATAAATCTGCATGAATAACACTGCCGTAGTGATGCAGTAGAGAACTTATAACATCTGCTTCATACATATGAAAATTCAATTAAATTATCGGCCACGAATTACTGTAGTACAAATATCAACAATGACAATTTTGACCTAATCATTTTAAAATTTTTAAAGCAGAAAAGGTCTTGTTTCACTACAGTGATGTCGGTAGATTCATATTCTGATGCTTAAACAACATAATAATGTAGTCCTTTAAAAATATATCTTTCACCAATGGAAAAAAAAATAAAAGATTGATTTAGAATTTATTGCTGTTTAACATAAAATCAAATAACATAAATCTAAAGGGCAGTAGCTCAACTAAAAATTGTTGTAGCAATCAAAACTCTATTAATTAGGGTATTTTATACTAACTATACTAACTCAGGATCCATATCTGAGGTCAGGGTGCATCTTACTGTTTTGTTAGAATAAATATCTATTTTCATGAAATAATATGGATGAATGATTCAAATATTTTCACCTTTCATGCAGTGAGATCATACATGACTGACAATGTTGACTTTGTTTGAAGTATTTGTATATAATATGTATTTACATACCTATATATATATACACACATACAGACTATACACACATACACAGACTATATATACATATGTATTTATGTGTGTGTATCCCTCTCTTTTTGCTCCCTCTCTGAAATGGGTCAAGCTTTGACCATGCTGACATCTAACCAGACTGCCATCCTTTGGGAATATACACCAGACAGATACTATCCTTTCAGATCAGAAGTGAATTTTAATATTTATCCCCAAATAAATCTTGATGACAGATGGACTGTTCTTTCCATGAATAATAATTAGGAGTTAGGTCCTCCAACTGGATCTGGCAGCAGTCTTGCAAAAGCAAACCTCAAAGTCTTTGGGCAGATGCTCAAGTCCCCCACAATAAAGGCTCAGCCAAAGGACTGACTCCTTCATGGGTAACATCTTAGAGTGCTCTGCAGTTCAGTGCTTCAAAAATATAGTGCTCCTGATGTAACATTTACTGCTGTGAGAAACATGCAGAATTGAGCCCAGGGACACAGCTAGGCAATTACCCCATGTCCACTTTCGCTGCCTTGGCAGTGCCAGATAACGTCATCTTCTGCCATTTCTTGTAGGCTGCCGAATCCATTGTCAGCGCTTAACAAATAATACTAACAGGACATATTTAAAGCATTGACTTGGTGTTATCAAAAGGCAAACAGCTAGATGGGAAGGTCACTTCAAGGATTTATCTCTGCAGGCTCTCAAGTAAAGTCTGCAATCACAGAGACCTTCCCTTTATGCTAAAGGAGAAGCTCAGCCTGTCCTTGGACCTTGCACGGGCACACAGAAAACTATTAAACATACTCATCTCCTCCTCCTCCAGGTGCTATATTAAAGGATTAGGGATAATGGGAAGGCAGGCATTGCACACCCTTGGAGTTGCAAATTGTTACAGAGCATAAGGAAGGCATGCTTATAACCATATCTGGTGAACCAGCCTACTGTTAGGCTTTGGAGAAGGCGGCTCACTGCTCTGGCCTTTCCCCAAGCTTTTCTGCAAGGTGGTCAGCCCATCCGAACTCAGAGTAACTAGATGCCACAGTTTCTGTTCACCCAGACTTGTACATCCAGACATCTAAGGAGAAAGCCCTTTAGACACATAGCGCTCAACCCCAAGGTAACCCTTTGCTCTGAAGGGGACACAGCTTTAAGAAAGGGGATCTGAATCCCTGGAATTAACTTGCCAAAAGAAACCCACGTGACACCTCAAAGTTTGTTCTCTGCAAGGACAATCAAGGAGAAGGAGCACTCAAGTATGTGTGGGGAAGGTGCTGGCAGTCTTTCACTGCTCGGTTCTAGCTGGTGAGAAGCAAGCTCTGGTTCAGGCACTGTCTTATTGACTGTTCGCGTGGCTTCCCCATCAGAGCTGGCCTGAGGCCAGATAGTCCAAAGCACAGTTGGGGATGGTGCGTCCACAGCAGTCTGCACCCCTCCAGACAGACACGGCCTCAGGCATGGTCAGTCTTGCATCGAGCCATTGACCAGTGATTGCTCCAACACGTGCTTCCCCTATCACACCCTGCAGCAAGGCTGGTAGCTCACAGGTTTCACAACTTGTTTATATCCTCTTGTAGCAGGTGCATGAAGCACCAGAGCAGGAGAGAGGCCATGGTGTTGTAAAGCAGCAGGGACCACATTCCCCTTACCCTAACAAAGCACGTTTTCCTTCTGCAACTTTGTTCTGGGCTGTTCTATTGCCATGTGATCCACTGCAGCCCCTTTGTCTCACATGATCCCAAGCACCAGATATTAGCGGCATGGTGCTCAGTGACTGCAAAAATACCTGTGCTGCCCGGGCACTCCTTTACAATATAAAACAAAATCACTTAAGAAAAAGCAAAATGCAACAAGCTGGTCATCATGCATTTCTGTCCCTAGGCTGAGACAGAAGAGAAAGAGCCACTTGTGGCAGATGTCATGTAAAGCACCACATGCAGATGGGGATGCTCTGCAGTGCTCAGGACATGTGCATAATGCACCTGCATGAACTAGACTGACTTCTGCCTTTCACACACACATGCACACATATACTCACTGGTTTAATGAAAAGAGGCACGTATCCTGATGGACAGCTCTTCTGTGGCACAATGCCAGCATATTTGCTACGTTTGGTTTAAATATCTAATTTGCAGAGGAGCAAAAAAAAAAACCATACCTGTATCACACATTTGCTTCCAATCAGAAGGCAGATGGAGTGCTATCAGCTACAGGAAGCCTATGTCATAAACTGAGATACAGATCCTATCCTTGTAGATGGCTAGCATGGTGTGTTGGCTTCCATTATTAACCAAGATCTATGTGGAGTACATGGAGTCAATAGAGTGAGCTGAATTTACAGCGATAACCTGAATCAAAAATGGGTATCCACTGTGTGATGAGGTGCTGATGAGAATTGCTCCCTGGACTCCAGTCTGTTGCAATCTAAGCTGTGCTGAGAGCACTAAAAGTTAGGTGAGAGACCCACACCTCCTGCATTTCAGAACAGCTTGCTCTGGCCGAGACACATCCTTTTCTTTAGCTGCACTGATGCTTCATCCAGGTATATTACAGCAGATTTCAGTTACAATAGCATATTTAACATGTCAGGTTTTAGAAAATGTTCTCACTGTCACATACCTGGAACCTGGAATCACTGTAGGTTTTAACAGCCCTTGCTTGTTGGCCTTTTCTTGTTGTAGCTGAAATTATGAGCGATGCTAATTGTTAACACATGTAGCGGTGTGCTCCTGTCACTCTCCCCTCACCACATCTCACAGCCCTGCTAAGTTGTGAATCTGCATTCTTCGTTTTTAATTCACTGACACCAGGAAATCCCTAAAGCTTTTACCATGCCCAGAAGCAACTGCCCTCAGATCTCGCTGACGTCTCGGTGAGATGTGTCAGACTGAGAGCAGACCTCTACACGCAGCTCCTACAGCTGAAGTGGTCACCCTCCTCTGACAGGGGACACAAAGAGTTCAGTTCAGTGCACCCTCGTCATATTGTCTCCCTGGCAGTTTTCAGCATTTCAGTGTGGCATTTATTTAAATAGGCCCCGGCTAAAGATTTCTTCCATGAAAGCAGAAAAAGACAACAGAAAACCCTTGCATACAACGCTGTACTTCATTAGTAGTTTAACAAGACCAGACAGGAGAACTGTGATCTTTCTGTTCCAGGCAGACTTCAAATTCACACCCATTATGATCCAAAATTATGTTTTTAATTAATGTGTGCTCTTTCCCAATAAATATATATTAAAGAAAAAAGCCTGTCAGTGAAGTACTAGATGTGCTGAGATACAGACCTAGTCAGAGCCCTTTGTGCTTGCAGCTTGCTGTGGGCTGGATTCTCGATTTGATTACACTGCTGTAAATCACAGCCTGGTCAATAAAGGCACAAAGAAACTGTGCAGACAAGAAAAATATTGGAACCAATATATGGGCTGGATGAGCTTCATGTGCCAAAACTGCAGGCTCCGTGCACCCTAAATATTCCTGAATCTCACTTTTTTTTTTTTTTCAAATACTTTTATGTTCTCAGTGTGTTTGAGTCATATTTGTACACTTTTTGACTATAAAATAATCCTATATTTTGACAGAACAGTATAAAGCAGCCTTGGTAAAGAAGATTAAGAATCAGCCCTGTCAGGATAACAGAAATGATAAGATACACAGTGCCAAGACACTGTGTTGCTAATGTATTGTAAGGACGTGTTTCAGGATGAATTTGACATTTTTCAGTTATTTTATTTTTATATTCATTCTTTAGCAATAGAGTTGATTTAGTAAAGAGTCATTTAGGTATCTCAAAGTGCAAAGCTCTCTCTCTGGATAAATAGTATCTTCTGCAGTCAAGAACTACCAGGTGTCTATTGTCTGGCTGGCTGGCAGATGCGCATGAGAAAAGCACCACACTCCTTGGATGCTCCTAGTACAGCAACCAGTATGGCAGCAGTATGGCTGAACTGTTTCTGTAATCCACACCCTACGGATATCCAGAAAACTGCATCATTTTTACACTGTAGCTTCAGTTCTTCAGCCTCCCTGAAATATCAGAAGCATCTTTCTTCCTAAAGATGAAAAAAATACGTGCAGGGTCAAGAGTAGATACTGAGTTCAGTAGCCAAGGAGTACATGGTGGGCTCAGGGGCCACTTGGACCTTCAGTCTCTCCCACAGCACTTGGTATCACACCCCCTGGGACCCTCCTCTGGCTGGTTTTTACCTTCAGGATCTGGCTCTCCTGGAAGAACTCATTTGCTGCCTGGTGTGCCAATAATGTGTTGAACCATCACAAAGTGTAGCTACTCCGCAATTTTATAAATATGCATGTGCATTTCTATGTTGGCATTCAAGACACTTTGGCTGATATAGATGGGGAAAAAGGGCGGGAGAAATAAGCCTTCCTTTTCAGTGTTTATCATCCCAAAATACGACAAGAGACAAGTGGATCCAGTTAGGAAAGACACCATGAGCTTCTGTTTCTTTTCATTGAGTTTCTTTTCAATAAGCAGACCAAGGCTGAATAATGAAATAGTTAAATATTCTGGATTAAACATTTATCTTAGAGCATTTGCCTTTTCACACATAAATTAAATTTTCTTGTTTAATCTCTGCTTTTCTTCTAATTATCTCTCTCCACACACACTAATGGCTCACAGCTAGCATCTCTCTTCAAGCAAGATGATTAGGAAGTGTCTGTTGTTGTTGGGCTTTCTTTATTTCTTTTTTTTTTTTTCCTGGAGATGATAATACTATTCACTTCCTATGCAGAAGCAGTTATAATAATATACATAAAAGGCAAAAATAGCCAACAATTCAGGCACCTTCTCCTAGAAGAGGACACAATTTATATTTCAGATATTACATTTTTACAGATCCTTTAAAATAAAAAATCCTGCAGTTCTTCTTCCACTTCACCACACATGATGTCTAGTTAAGATAAAATATTCATCTTCTGTGTGTATGCATGTGCGATGTGGAACTGAGTATCTGGTAAGAATTTAGTTTAAAAAGCACAACTTTCTTTCCTGTTCATTTTAAAGGTATAGATATGAAAATGATAATAAGAATATGATAATTATTAATGATAATAAGAAATTAGAAAATTCAGGCCAATAGGTGGAAATAGCATCTTTCTAGAAGCTACAATGCTAAGAGAAATGAACCACAGGGCTGGATCTTTAAACTTGTTAGTTTGCTTCAACTGCATATCAGGTAAACACATCACTATGTTCCCCTAATGAGAGAGAACCTCCATCCCTAGATTGGGCTGCCTCGAAAGCCTTCCTGCAGCACTTCATTTTGTTCATTTTGTATACGGAAACACATGCAAAGGTGTAACATATTTATAAAAACAATATGTATAAAGAGCAATACAAAGCATATGTCTACTAAGAGAAATTATATCTGCCCACATGCACATAGTTGCATAAGGATTAAGCACTCCCTTTGCTGTTGGTGTGAAGTTTTAAATGGTCATGACCTTCAGGAAAGTGACAAAATGATCAAGTGGACAGAAGTATAGATGGATAAACAGGCAGCTACATCCATACATGCATACTCACAACAACTTACACTTCTGCACGAACATGTACCTTGAGAGAGCCAGTGAATCTCCGTTTGCCCTCAGTACGAATACCCAATATAAACACTAGGATCCACTGAAAGAAGTTAAATAGTGTATAAACTACCTTTTCTGCATCACTGTGAAGTTCAACCCTAATGTGGTTTTTCACTGTTTGAAAAATACAGCTTCCAATTAACTTTCTCTCATATATATCACATCACAACCAAGTACTGCTCACTTGCGTTTGTGTTCCTCTGTCCCAGCTCATCAGAGCATTTGGCCATCATTTGGCTCGACACATCTCCAGCCTTGCCAATTAATTGATGAAGAACCATTAGGAGACAAATATATCATCTGCATTTTAACTGCTTGAATGGAAGGTTATTGAAGTAATAACTGGCAACATCAAAACCATTAATAAAATATGGAGTGGGAATAGCAAATTATAAATTTCTGTACCCAGTCCCCAAAATAAATTTGCTCTTGAAGGTAGATTTAGCATTCACGGTGACATAGATGAATGATGCTGATTAAAAAGGAGTGAAGAAAAGATTATCACTTTAGCATAGAAACCACTGGCATCATTATCGGTCTCATCTAAATAAAAAGTGTTAAATTTTTCAGTGGCTTCATAGCCTTGTTGTGAAATTGCAGGTGTCACTGTGTACTGGTAGTTAAGAACAAGATAAGGCAAAAATGGAGATAAAGTAGGTTAGAGCAAGAACAAAAGACTGCAAAACATGAGAAGAGGTGGCTTTACAATAGGCTCTTCATGGTCTTTGTTTTGGGAATGAAATATTAGTATTGCTTGTGTTGAGATGTACTTTAGAACACAAAGAGATACAATCATTTTGAAGGAGCCAATAACTGGTTAATGAGTAAAAATGTAAATTATCAACAATGCTTAATATTGTCATTACAACCCAAAGATATGAGTAAGAGGCTTCCTAGAGAGGGAATAGGACACAGGGCTCAGAAATGCTCTCTCTGCCACAGATGTGCAGGGAGCTCGTAGGTGTACATCTTTCCTTCTCTACACTTTTATTTCCTCTCCCACTCTCCGTCTTCTTGTCAATTTAAAATTTAAACTCTTTGCAGCAAGACTGGCTCTCGCTATGTGGCTTGTATAGTCCCTCGCACAATGAGGCACCAATGTAATGCAAATCGCAGTATTAAATATTCATACAAAAGCTTCATAGTGTGACTGCATGAAATCAGAACAAACAAGGGAACAGGCATAAACTGAGAGCCTAGGTAAGATAAAGCACAGAGATTTCTATTACAATTGCAGCCTCATTAGAGGAAGTGTGCTGACATAAGCTGTGTTTTCGTTGTCGTAAGCCCAATTTCATAACCATGTATTAGAGTTATGAGTTCTCCTAGCAAGCCATAATATTTTCACTTTTGGCTGTGCAATCACATATTGTTAGCTTAAGACATTTAAACTTTATAAATGGCTCTGTAATATGTGGTCTTTTCAGCTATAAAATTGTTCCTTAAAAAATAATCTGAGGCATTGGTCACCAGAGTCACTGTCACCTAACAGCAAATAAATTTTGGCAATAAATTAGAAGTTAACTACATAACTGTGAGCAATTCCTCCAAGTAAGAATTAGTCATATATTTTTTTTCTGTCTAATAAAAACATCACTAAAATGCTACGCAGTGTTTCTGTTCCTATCTGGTGCTTGCTTCAGAAATGGTAAAGGATGTGTCCACTAATGAATTATTTGCAGCCATTTGCAGGACTTTGCACTGAGAATTTTAGATGGAATGTCTGGATTGATGTAGCCTGTTTAGGAAACCTTGCCTTGCCATATAATCCAGATAAGAAGGAAAAAAAAAAAAAGGCACATCTGGAAGGCTTGGTAACCCTTAAATACACTGACTAAAATCAAATCCACACTCAATAAAAAGCTTTTACTGGCCCTTTATTGAATGGTTGAGACTGTCTGTGGATATATTATCTGTCTATTTAGACTATAAGATGCTCAAGACAGATTTTATCTCCTGTTCATCACGAAGCATGCTTTTTCTTGGAAATTATAGCTATGAAAGCTCATTCTTACTGGATGCTTACTTACTGAAACTGTTTCTTTTTTGAGGAAGAAAACAAGGCTGGTGTCCATCATAACGAGTTTATATGCAGCAGAATTCATATATTTTTTATCACAGTGGACATGAATTGATATGTCAGGTATTTGGCAGAGTTATTTGGCACTTTAAAGCTTTAGATCACAGGACTTCAGAGTCTTTCTAAGGGCAGACTTCGGACAATATTTTCAGAAATAACCAATAACACTTACAATTGAAGGACAAGTGGGCAACAGACTTAACCCAAAATCCAGCATTTGATGATCAAATGATGATCATCATTTTAAAAGATCACAACAAGCTGTTACATCTTAACGATACTCACCATTTCCTGGTGATTGATAGGAAAATAAGTCAGCCTGTGGCATACTGCCTGCAAGAGCCTTGTGGATGTGACAGCAAGAGGGAAAAGAATCACAGCAGGGTCCAGGGGCTGTGTTTCATGGTGCTGGTGTGGTCTTGGACTCTTGTAGCTTCTCCAGAGCAGAGTCTCTGCATTGTTTTTTTGTTGTTGTTGTTGTTTGTTTGTTTAAATGAAAGCTGTGTTCAATGGTTTTGCTGGCACTTGCAGCAATATCAAAATACAAAACAAAACAACAACAACAAAAACTCTTACTGTTCTGTTTCTTTAAAGGATATATACTTAGTTATTTGATGGAGATACTTCTTGTTGGTAGCAGCATATAATAATAACACTCATTGTTAGTACTCTGAGTGTAAGCCCTAAATAGCTTTTCACATTACAGTAATAGTAGAGTGATCCAACCTTTGACCAAAGATCCATGACACAAAGAGTTTTACCAGCTCCAGATTCCAGCTGTTTCCCACCAAAACCCAAAGTCCACCTGCAATCTACTTTTCTCCAAGCTATAAATACATAGATACACTTCTGTTTGAATGTGGTGGTTTTACCCAGCTGGGTAGCTGAACTTCAACCACAACCGCTTTCTCACTCCCCCTCCTCTCCTCAAAGGGGGAAGAAATAGGATGAAAAGGTCTCAAGGGTAGAGATAAGGACAGGGAGATCACTCAACAATTAACATCACGGGCAAAACAGACTCAGCATAGGGAGATTAATGAAATTTATTGCCTATTACTAACAAGCTAGACAAGTTAGAAACAAAACAAAACAAAACAACAAAACAAAACACTTCTGTTGTCGTCGTCATCATCTTGTTCCCCCCCATCCACCCTCTTCCACCTCCTCCCCCTGAGCAGCACAGGGGAACGGGCAATGGGGGCTGCGGTCAGTCCCTGACGCTTCGTCTCCGCCGCTCCTTCACGGTCCCTCTCTGCCCCTGCTCCCCGTGGGGTCCCTCCCACGGGATGCCGTCCTTCCCGAACTGAGCCTGCGGGGGCTGCCCACAGGCTGCAGCTCTTCAAGAACTGCTCCCACACGGCTCCGTACCACGGGGTCCATCCCCCAGGAGCAAACTGCTCCAGCACGGGTCCCCCACGGGCGGCAGCTCCCCCCAGACCCCCTGCTCCTGCGTGGGCTCCTCTCCACGGGCTGCAGCTCCGGCCCGGGGCCTGCTCCTGCGGGGGCTCTCCATGGGCCGCAGCCTCCTCCAGGCCACATCCACCTGCTCCACCGGGGGCTCCTCCACGGGCTGCAGCGTGGAGATCTGCTCCGTGTGGGACCCGTGGGCTGCAGGGGGACAGCCTGCTCCACCAGGGGCCTCTCCACGGGCCGCAGGGGAACTTGTGCTGCGTGCCTGGAGCACCTCCTGCCCTCCTGCTGCACTCACCTTGGGGGCTGCAGGGCTGCTTCTCTCTCAGCTCTCACCCCTCTCTCCCAGCTGCTGTAGCACAGCAGGCATTTTTTGTTTGTTTGTTTGTTTTGTTTTGTTTTGTTTTGTTTTCAGTCTTTAATATACTCTCACAGAGGCACAAACATTGTTTATTGGCTCAGCCCTGGCCAGCATCGGGTCCCTTTGGAGCTGTCTGAAATTGGCACTTACCTAACATGGAGCAGCTTCTGGATTCTTCTCACAGAAGCTACCCCTGCTGCCCCTGCTACCAAAACCTTGCCATGTAAATCCATTACAGTGAGAGCCCCTTGCTGATGACCAGAGAGAAGATTTCATCCATTATTTCCATACCCAAAAAAGAGGGAAGGGCTGAGCAGGTTAAGTGTGGCTTTGTGGGAAATCTTCATAGGCAAAATGTCACAGTGGTCAGACAGGGGAGAAAGCAGAGGTTAGATGGCAGAGATCAGCATGTTCCAGCTTTGCTGTTGGGCTGCATACTGACACAACAGAGCAGACATCTCGATTCCTTCCCTCCCACTGCCCCACTATCCATGGAAAGAAAATCTGGGTTTACTGGACCCACAATGAGGCCAGCAACGCCTTGACCTGGATCCAGGTAAGTCAACAAGCCTTGACACAGCCAGAGATAAGAGCTGGCTGAAAACCAGATCCTGTGAGCCAGGGCTACATACTGTCAGAATACAGACGTAGGGAATTTTTGCACTGATATCGTTAGGATTTTAAATTGACTGTATGAAAAATAAATAAATAAATAAAAATTATTATTATTTTTTTTTTTAATACTGCCAGCAACTGTTGTTGCTACTGCTGGCTTCTAATTCAGTAGCTACATGGGCATATTTCTTAAATAGGGGAGGTTGTTTTTTTCCCTGAGAACTTCATGTTCTGAGTGAGTTTATTCATGAACCGCGGGAACGTCATTAACATTCACTCTGAGCAAAAGAACAGCTTTCACTGCATCCACATTCACTGGATGTCTCACTCGATCCCATATGTTGCCCATCACATTGAGCACTCATTCCCCTGGACCATTTGCTCCCAGCAAACAGAGAGCATGTTCTGGTAAGTACAACAATGTATCTTGAGAAGGCAAACAGTTTTTAGCTGCAAGAGAAACACAACACAAATGTTTTGAGTGATGAAATGGAGACAGAGGACATTTTCAACTAGCTTCAGAGAAGTTCCTGTATAACTGCTGTTGACCTATTAGGACTTACAGTAGCATTTAATTAATCATGTGGGGAAGTGTTTGCGGCAAATCTCAGCCTTGCAAATTCTGGCTTTTTTTTTTTAACCCACACTGTGTAACTTTCCCTTTTGATTCAAGTGTGAATTTTCCAGCTGAAATATTAAATAAAGAAAAAAAAAATCTAAGTTATTTCCCACAAAGTCTGTACTTCAGAGCTATGCTTGAGGACTAGTACTACATGTATGCTTTTGGTATTTCTTCTATAAGACACTTTTTTTCCATTATAATTGTACAATATGAGTCCATTAAGTACACACCAAGGAAAATTAGATATTATTGCAACTATTCTATTTATTAAGAGTGATTATCACCAATCCATTTCATTGTCACCATCTTCTTACACTGACCCAGCAGTCACAAGAGAATAGCAAAGAAATTTAAGAGAAAATTTATCCTTCAGAGTCAGAGCCATGAGGGTCACTTCCTTTCTTTCTGCCCCCTATTTCCAAGTCTTACCATTTAGACATACACACATAGACAACTCTCTAGATTCCCAGATTTTCCGTGTTCTGATGGAGCAAATGCATTTTTATCTCATCTCCCTGTGCTCTGAAAAGTGTGCCAGTTGACCGTCTAAAGCACTTCCAACATTACAGCAACCTTAAATGAACTAAATGAACTATGTCTTTAGACAAACACTGGAACAAAAGAGCAACCTGCAAGATGTTCAGATATATCACTTTTTTTTTTTCCCCAACTACAATATTACCCAATCGTTTCTACAGTGCTTAAGTGCATTCTACTTACACAATCACTATGAAAAAAATCACACCAAAACCAGACACATTAAAAAACATCCTACAAATAGCCCTCAGATAAGTTTCAAGAGACCCAATCTTAAAGAAAAAAAAAAAAAGAGAGAAAGAGAGAAAGAAAGAAAGTTTTCTAAAGATTCTGATTGATGGATTGATGTAGCAAAGTAAGTCTTCACAGGCCTTTAGATCCCATCTTCCACTTGAATTTACTGTGATAGCTTTCCAGTCCTGGCTTAATCATCACATGAAAGTCATGAAAACTGAAAGGGACAGACAAGAAATAAGAATGATATCTGTAAGGTGCCTGGATGAAATAAACTACAAGATTTTGCCTGAGTATCTAAAGTAAGTGTCGTTCTTAAGCATTCTTCTCACAACGAAAAATAAATCTGCCATGGGTTATCACTTTTAATTGGGAAGGGAGGAATTTTCTTTTAAAAAAACTTAAACCATGGTCTTCTGTCGGTTATTTTGACATAAACCAGCTGCAGCAGTGGAAGGGTCAGATGAAGACATGAAAGTAAGAAGAGCACAACCTGATAAGCACCTTCAAAGTCTGTGGGCAGTAGCAAAACAGAAGCCAAGAAGCACGGCATAGCAGTTGATGATTAATTCCAGCAAAAGAAACTGAGCTACTCAGCGACATTCCCCATTTTCCACATCTTTCTGTTCTGTTCCTATCGCCCACAGAAAATTGTCTGCTTCTGGAGTCAGCTATTGGCTTTGTGTTGGCTTTCCACTGCAGGAGGCAGAGTACCAAACATAGCATGGCTCCTTTGCACCAGCAGCTCGAATCCTGAACACGAGGATTTGCCAAAAGGAAATCTCATCCTGGGTCCTAATCATATACTTCACCACAGCATCCCCTTTATAATTTCCCTTGTTTTCCCAGAACGGTGTGAGGCTGTTCTGTGTAAAGCTCATGCTATTTTCTTTTCTCTTTTGATAGATAGGTGACAGCCTGTGTTGCTTGCTGCCAGTGAATAATAGCTTTCCCAAAGAGGGAGCACTGGCTCCCCAATCACTTCTTTCTGAAGTATGAAGATCAGTCACCTTAACAAAAGTATTTGTCACTATTTTTCAGTTGCAGCTGGAAAAATAGTTATTTCTGCTGTTTCTCCTGCAGGCCCCAACCACCTCCAAGGCCACTTTAGGATGGCCTACACAAATTATATTTTTAGAAACATTTTTTGCTCACAGAGTTATCAGTCTAAAGAAAGATGCAAAAACATGGGTGAAATGAGACCACTGGTTAGAGAGTTCACTTGCAGAGGATTTTGGCATGTATGTAGGGCAAAGAGCTGATACCTGCCATGTGCCTTCAGGCAGCAGCATGGTCAGTCACCAGCCCACCAGCTCTGACACCACAGGGACACACAGGAGCACAGGTGGAAATGGATGGTTGAGTTGTTGTCACGTCCCACCTGTGGGGAGGGGGAAATGACCCCAATTCACAAATCCCTTCTGTGTGGATTAAGGTGAGATAACACTCAAGGTCTGTGCATAAATATGTTCCTGAACATGAGCTGGCAGTGTGTCCAGGTGGCCAAGAAGGCCAACGGTCGCCTGGCTTGTATCACAAATAGCGTAGCCAGTGGGACCAGGGAGGTGATCATCCCCCTGTACTCAGCTCTGCTGAGGCCACACCTTGAATGCTGTGTTCAGCTTTGGGCCCCTCAGTACAAGAAGGACATCGAGGCCCTGGAGCGTGTCCAGTAAAAGGCTACGGAGCTGGTGAAAGCCCTGGACCAAAAGTCCTGTGAGGAGCAGCTGAGGGAACTGGGGTTGTTCAGTCTGGAGAAGAGGAGGCTCAAGAGAGACCTTATTGCTCTCTACAGCTACCTGAAAGGAAGGTGTGGGGAGCTGGGGGTCGGCCTCTTCTCACAGATAACTAGTGATAGGACTAGAGGGAATGGCCTCAAGTTGTGCCGGGGGAGGTTTGGAAATTGGGAGAAATTTCTTCTCAGAAAGAGCAGTCAGGCATTGGAATGGGTTGTCCAGGCAGGTGGTGGAGTCACTGTCCCTGGGGGTGTTTAAGGAAAGGTTGGACGTGGTGCTTAGGGACATGGTTTAGTGGGTGATACTGGTGGTAGGGTGATAGTTGGACCAGATGATCTCGGAGGGCTTTTCCAACCTTAATGATTCTATGATAAACATCAACTTTAATAGGAACGCAGAGAACAAATATTCTGTGAATGTTGGCACTCTCACAGCTCTATCCACCCGAGCTATGCAGCTTTATGAGGAATCAAGATAGGCCTTCCACTACTTGGCAACTTTGAGGGAAAAGAGAAAGAGAGAGAAGGAGAGATCACTAGCCCTGTATCCAGCATTGCAGCAGCCGATGGGGGTAGTTGGTGTAGACAAGACCCCCCACCAATCTGTACATGCTCCTGTTTATTGGCCCTGGCTCTGCGGGTGGTAGAGACACCACTACTTTGCCATACCTTGAGGGCAAATCAAGAGGAGTGACACCAGGCCCCTCCACATGACTTCCCTTTTGCCTGTCTCTCGGGGTGCTGTCAGGGCCCACAGCACTGTCCCTTGGGGCTCGACCCCTACAGTTGTCCTGTAGATTTGCCATCTGCCTGCTTGTCCATCAAGCTCCTTGATAGATTGGTTTTGAGTCATTGCTGCCAGCTTTTGGATGAAGTTTCTGTGTGTTTTGTAACTCTTATTTAGTACCGGCTTACTCAATATGTCTTTTATATCTATAATATTAAAATAAAATGTTACAAATTTACCCAACATATGACATATCCCCTGCTCAGACATTCCTCCCGATGCAGAGAAACTGCTTTTGATTGTAACAACTGGTGCAAAGACCTTGCTAACTGCAGATGATCTCCCTTTATATACAAAAACGTTTGGTTTGCCTACTTTTACAGAAGCAAAATATGAATCTGATGGAAGCGGTACAACTGAAACATTCACTAACTCTTGGTAGTTACCCTGGTCATAGCAGCAATATTAGTATTTTTAGACCCCAATGTTTGGATTGTCCTAGATTTGTATCCCAACAAGGTCAGCAAATTCAATTCACACCTCTGAAAGTCAGAGTGGAGACCTCCAATAAAACTACTTATTTCAAATATTTCTTTATATCTTAAAACTGACTCTCTGAAAGTATTTCCACGATTTCCCCCCTCTCTCTTCACAGCAAGCTTAGTGGCATGAAACCTATGAACTTTTCAAGTTCCTTTCAGCCCCACTTTGGTTTCTATTGGACACAACCCCTGGAGAACAGGAGAACAAATGTGAAGGCCTCGTACTAGCAGCAAACTAAGTCAGACTGATGTGAGTTAAGATGGCAGGAAAACATCAGAGCAGAAACGTGAAGAATGAGAGATAAACTGACATCTTCCAATATCAGGACAAGGAAAACAATTTTGTGCATAAATAACTAGTTAGAGTTAACAGCTTTATGTAGCGTTCTGCTTTAAATGAACATGTTCGTGCAGAAACTCCTGTCTATACATGCCTCAATCTTTTTTTTAAATACAGTCCCTGAAAAGCATTATCTTTTCCCCTAATAAACCAGCCAACTTACCGGTGATTTCTGTTGAATAATTTTGAATCCTTTGTGTATTAAATGTTTGTTTTCTCACTTCTGTCTGCTGTCAGTAGATTGTATATTTCTTTCTTGTGCAGACCATCTAATGTCATATTGCATTATTTTGGCACCACTTACCATACTGATGTTTGCAATTTCAAGTAAAGTTCTGTTTAACCTTTTGTCTGACAGTCTGTCTTTCTCTGTGGCAAGCTCTGTGAATTATTTTCTTTCCCAGCTCATATCTGGTGTCAGCTGTGACGCTAAGTATTTGAATTGTGATGGAGCCAGGAGAACTCATCTACCTGGTGCTAGGCCAGCAGTGCCCAAATTTCTTGCCATGGCACACATCTTAGCTTAATTTCCTGCTATGATGAGTCATCTGAGTAGACTGCATATAGACTGTGCAGCTGATCTCCATGTGCACAATAACTCATTTTCCTCTCCAAAAGCCTTGAATACACAAACACCAAATTACAGACCTGCCCATTTCTGGGAGGCCTTCCCAAGAAACTCATTGGCAGTCCACAGACCAGGTGAACCTTCTTGGTGGGTGAGAGACCAACCGCAGGTTATAGACAAGGCATTTAATTAATGTAATGGTTGAATGGTACTCATTTGAGTGATCAAATGCAAACCCTGGCTATAAAAAGACAGGATGTAGGACTTAGAAATCTAATATAAAATAAGATCATTCAGCAAAATAAGCAAGAAATTCAGTACACCAGATCACTATATTCTCACAGCTAGATCCCATGGAGTACAGATCTCAACCTTTTATTGCCAGGACTGCAGATTAAAGGTGATTATACTCTACTTTCCTATCAGCTGACACTGTGGAGCCTCAACGGGCAGACTAATTTTCACTTCTCCTTCCCAAGTAAATACACTGTTGTCCTGCCAGTTAATAAAGTATAACTTTCTACAGAAAGCTGCAGCAGCCAGAGCAAAGACTGATCACGCTGCCTACAGCACAGATCTCTATGTCATGGGCAAAAATAATCTGTGTGACATAAGTGCAACTCATTGCCCCTGACATTTGCCATCATGGTCAAAGTCCAGAGTGGTGTCTATCAGTGTATTTTCAAAGCTTCAGGTCTTTTGCCTTTCTTCATTACAGTTGCATTCAGGAAACAGAATTTCCAAAACTGATTGTTTGGGGTTTGAAGGCAATAGAGAAGTAATGCCAAAAAAAACATAGATTAGTTTAGCTCTGCTCCAGCCTCCTTCTCAGCCTGAGATACAATCAATCTTTGTCTATAAAGAACAATACTGAACTATAAATTCAGTGGAGGTGTTCTGAAAAGCTAAGTCATATCATTTTACTTAGATTTAATTTCAGTAACTGTGATGAATTGTATAACTATATAGTAATTGATATTCTAAGCTGAATGGACAACAGCCATTGAAAGACTTCAGAAACTGAAACTAAAATAGCCTCTTTTTTTTAAAGGAGAATGATGGCTAATGCTGAAAACACTGGCTTATTAAAGAACTTTTCTGCTATGCATAAGCTGCTCCATGAGTGTGAAGGGAAGGTTTTTTCGCTATATATTTTCTCTCCGTTTTTAAAGAGTTTTACGGCAGAAATACTTACTACTGGAAAATAACTGCATTCTGAGGCTATATTCCGTCTTTTTATTGACACTGAACAATATCCTGTTCTTTCAGTATTCTCATTGAAACCATTGGGATCACTCATGAGGTAAAGAGAAGCTGGTTAAAGAATATCAAACTGTGACTCATTAAAATGGAAAGAAAATATGAGTATCATTTTTATGACTTCTTGTTGTTTGAGTTTCATTATTATATTCTTAATATAACATTTGCAGAAGGTGCTTAAGTTTTAAGACGTCTAGGGAGACCATCAAAATGACAAACACTAAGAAAAGGTAAGAAAGGGAGTTATTAAAATATAAGAATATTGAAATCCATGTAGATTAACAGGCTAATCAGAGCAAAGACTACATGGATCGTTACATATTTCAATTCAAATTCCAAGGTTGGGATACTTAATTTTATTTTTTTTAATAAGCTCAAAGCAATAACATATCTTTAATCAAAGAAGCCCAATATCGCACATTATGGTGTAATAACATTTGGCTTTAAAAATTCACTTCCAAATAAATTAACAAAATTCAGACTCATTAAAACAAGTTTAGGGAGACATCCTTTAGAGACTTTTTTATTTCCTAGTTCTGCAACCAAAGGCCTTTGGAAATGAACAAATACATTTCACAAAGAACTAGACCCTTCATTCTCACAGCAGAACAGTATAAAATTGGGATACTGATGTAGAATATTGGAGACATAGCTTCCTCTCTATAGCAATTACAAAGAGTATTCTGAATACATTCAAAGATCAGGTAGTTCTTGCAACCTCAGAAAACAATGATCATTATCTCTCATTGAACAGACTGTATTAATATTATGGAAAAAAATCTGATCATCATACTTACTACATAATTACTCTTGGTCATAGAGACAATGGATAAGACTTCCAAAATTATCTACAAGAAAAAGGACTGTATCACAATGTGTCTCAACATTAAGTTTTGCTCTGGTGATAAGCAGTCTTGTTACCTTTTTAGGAATATAAGATCAGAATCCTAAATTAATCAGGTCTAAATGTACCTTTAGCCATATTGGTTAGCTACACCAAAGTCTTCCTCTTTGCCTCAAAATGTGCTGTTTCAAGTAAAAAGAAGCTTTCTTTTCATGGAAAATGGTCTGAAACTCCAGGATGACTTTGTGTCAGAGCCACACAAACAAGCTTTCTCACTGTCACCATAATTTCAACATGCTCCTCTGTAGAAACCTACCAGGCAGGTACCTGTTGCACATTTATCAAACAGAGAAGCAGGGCAGAGGCTCTGCTTTCTCACAGACCCAAATCCAACCTGATGTTTCCTATTTTCCAAAGTACCATTACCAGGTCCTGAGAAAATCAAGGTAACTCAGAATCCCAGTACACAGCCAGTCACTTAGTCACTTCATCAAAACACAGAAAGAAAGGGAAAAAAAAAAAGGCATTTAGACAGCAAGATTTTCCGAAACTTACTGGGCAAACCCGTCTTTCCAAGCAAGGAGTCAAGAGCTAAGTGGCTTAACAACCTTCCACCAAACTCCTCGTAGAGCAGAAATGAGCTCTTCAGCCAATTAAATTTGGAGTTTAATCAAGTACAATCTATAAGCATCATTTACAGTAACACTCTGGCTCCCAGCTATCTTTTAACACTAGCTCCAGAAGAGTTATTTTTCATAAGAAAGCTGTAAAACAACAAAAAACTAACTAAATTGAATTTGCTCTTTGACTTATAATAACATGTAAGAAGCTAGAATATTTTTTCAGTCAAACTCCAGAACCTTCTTCATTTTTAATAAAGACAGCACTGACTCTCCATGCCTTCTGAGGAAAAACAGAAAGAATAATTACAATTTACAAAAAGCCCTCAGTATCATCTAAATTTAGAGTATCACACTGTTATCTCACTCACATACTTTATTTCTCACCTGTTAAATTATACTCGCTGGGAACACAGCCAAGGAACAACTGCTGGCATTGTCACTCTTTGTAAGGAACAACATTACAGATATTACTTAGAGAAGACGGGGACTTTTTTTTTTTTTAATTTGGAATGGAAAAATATCTTAGAAGCTATTAAAGAGAAGACAAATTAACTGGGAACTTAATCCACTGCTTTGTTCTCTGGAAATGGCTAAATCTAATAACTGTGAAGCATTGCTATGGATGTTCAATATCTTGCTCAAGAAAATATCTATCAAATAGATTGTATTTGGAGACTCCCCACCACAAGCAAGTGTTATGAACACATCTTGTGGAGATGTGGTGAGCAAGAAGGGAAATACTAAACATTTTTTAATACAGTATTTGTTCTCTGAACATGGTGCAAACAACTAAGTTAATTAAAAACTTTCTAAATACAGCACATCTGGAAGTGGAACAAAAGGAGGTTTGCTTGTGATTTAACCTCTTTCTGTTCCTGTAATGACAGAGAAAACTACGAGGGAGTTGGAGTGGCTTGCCTGCTCTGTTCAGGCTGGAGAAGCTCTCTGGGCAAGAGAGCAGACTGTGCCTCTGTTAAGAGTGACATCTCACAGCACATACCAAGAGCTCTGCATGCTACTGCCGACCTCCCTGGGTGAAGCAAGCAACAAATACTGTGACAAAACCTGCACTGGTTCTGAGCTCCAGCTTTTACCCAGATGAAGGTGGAACTGAGTTTTTATACTTATTTATTTCAATGTCTATTATACTTGAAGATTCCATAATAAACCTTCAGTATTAAACTGACAAAATTGGAAAGAGTTGAAAACAAAGTTTTGTTTCTCTTCAAACAATCCTCTTTGTAGTATTATGTAGGAAATAGCTGGTCTTGAATTTTATCTGTAGTGCATGCTTGGGTTATGCTTATGTTACGTGTCTTCAGGAGGACTGAGGCAGATTAGATTTTCACCTCTCGACATGTATTAAGCACCTCAACTTAAGGACCTGAAGACCCAATGTCCAAAGGGGTCAATACAGTCAATACAGGGTCTTACATCTTGTTGAATGTACTTACCATGCAATGATAATATGTATGTAAATCCTGCATCTGTAAACCTTCAGTTTCAAAACTCAGCTAATCTCACGAATAAAAATGGATTAATAAATTGTATAACATTTTTTCAAGAAATACTGAGTGGAGAACCTGGCATAATAGCACTGGATAAGAAATTAGAGAAAACAAAGAATAAACTTTTCAAAACAATTATTTTAACTATATCTGTCCCCTCTGTTTACTCTGATGTAACCTTAACATCCTCTGTCAGGATTATTTTTGGATTGTCTTTCGCATTTCCTAAATTGCTTATGTAAAGTTGTGCAAAGATGGAAAAGTTTGTAATTTCTGGAGTATCTGGCGCATTTCTTATCTCTGTAAATAGAGTGGCTTTTGCATATAGTCCCATTATTTCGTTTTTAAACACATTCCTCAATATCCACTAGCAAATGGCTCTGCTTCAAGGCAGTTAGACACTCAGATGCTCTGTAAAGATTATTTGTCAAAGATAAGTACTCTGGAAGGCTGTAAACAAGCTTCAGATATAACATAAATGCATTGCTGTTACAAATACCTTGTCTTAGTGAATTCTTGGCTCCATTAAAGTCGCTGGGAATTTTGCCATTGACCTGTCTGGGCCCAGTATTTCATCTATTTGTTCTGTTTTCATGCAGAACCACTGGGAATTTTAGCACATCTCCTGGTGGAAAAAAAAAATAAAATAATAATTAAAAAAAATCTAATGCTTAAGACACGGATCCCCACTTCAAAAGCCTCAAGCAACCAACAATACTGCATCCTCAGCATCCTGCTGGAATGGTTGTGAAGGCTAAACATCACCTCCCAGATCAAAAGGTCCCCTTCCCCAGCATCCTTAGAGGTGGACGAGGATAGGCTAAATTCCCTCCAGTTTCACAGAATCACAGAATGGTGCAGGTAAGAAGGAACCATTGGAGATCATCTAGTCTAACCCCCTGTCAAAGCAGGGTCAGCAAAAGCAGATTGCTCCAGGATGTGTCTAGTAGGATTTTGAATGTCTTGAATGAAGACTCTACAACTTCTCTGAGCAACCTGTTCGAGTTGCAACCTGACCATCTGCACGGTGTAACAGGTTTTTTCTCTAGTTTAAACAGAATTTCCTGTGTTTCAGTTTGTGCTCGTTGCCTCTTGTCCTCTCACTGGGCCCCACTGAGAAAAACCCACCCCCATCATTTAACCCATGCCATCAAACAGACTTTGATAAAGCTCCCCTTGCACCTTCTCTTCTCCTCACTGAGCACTCCCAGCTATCTCAGCCTCTCCTTGTGTGATCCTGATTCAGAAAAGGAGTTAAGCATTTTCTTATCAAAGCCTTGTGTTGAAAAGTCATCATGTTTCATGAAGGAATTCAGAGATGTTGAAATTCCATCTAGATCCATTAAAAAAAGTTCCAGTATTTAAAAATTGTCTGATAAGGGGAAATCTACAGAGTCCCTATCAAATCTCTACAGCTACTCAGCAGCAAAGCCAGGAGGTCCTAAAATCCTCAGCCTCACAACCTTGGGCACTATGGAGTCTTTGACTCTACAACAGCCCATCTGGAGGGCTGTCCTTTGGTCAGGACTCAAGACTCCCCTAGTCTGCAGTTCTGCAACAGTCCAACCTCTATTTCATACATTTTAGACAATACAGTGCTATCATAAGGCTTGTCTACTTCAAATACAATAATTTACTTGAAAGCCACAAAGAAATAAATTTCCCCAAAGAGACTTATTTAAATTAAAGCATTTCCTACAGAACAGACCTTTAAATTAGAAAATAAAATTGCATGCAGGCATAAAGTTGACATTTCAGTTTAATTAGGAAGAGTACTGTTCAAATACATGTTGTTAATATCAAAACAAGTCCAATTCCAAACTGCTGGTAATAATGAAATTAAAATTAGGTGCACAGATGAGGCACTGGGTTAAAACTTGGACTGCTCTTTACTAATTCTGACAGGCAAAATTTGTCCCTGTACAGAAGATAAATAAATGGTTTGTATATCATCATGCACCATCAGAGGCCCTGTTTCATGTAGTGGACAGGGTCCTTTTATTAAAATTCAGAAATGTGAGCTCTTGAATCAGTATTACTAAGATGTTAAAACCCTGTACCGATTCTTTACACTTCTACATTGGAAAATGATATTCTCACTTTCATAAATTATTCCATGACCTATATATGACAAGCTTAAAAAAAAATAGTTACCATAAAATGGAAAGTAAGAAGTGAATAGGTCCTGTGCTGAACTCCTGCAGAGGGATGGATTTCCTTCACTTAGAGCAATTTAATTTACACGTACTTCAGCCAGGAACACCTCATGTCAGTTTAACAAACTGAAAATGAACTGTATGGATGTGTCCAGCGAAATGATACTATATCACATCAAAATGAATTAGAATTCGTTAAGCAGAATTCAATTAAAAAAAAAAAAAAAAGCAAACTGTACCAGCAAATAGCTCAGTGACATCCATCCATCTCATCATTTGTCGGTTCCTGAACCGAGAGTATCAGGGTATAAGAGAACATTGGCTGTAAGGTACTCTATGCGATCACTAGAATTCACAGCCCCTGCTAACCAGTACATCCACAAATTTAACCTTTAGCTATATGGCCTATATTTCTCACATAGTTCCTGTGGAGGGGCAGACACCTTTAAATGGTGTTTCATCTGCCTCCCCTCAAACACCAGCCTTAAATGCTACTTTGTGCTTGGGCTTGCCCGTGGCGAGGAGAGCAGCTGGGGCTGGCAGGAAAGCAGGTCCTATCTCACCCACCATTACCCTGGCCATGGAGTTGAGTCACCCCACAGCAGGAAACGCCGTGTGTCAGCCTAAAAAATGATCAAAACCACACACAAAGAACAGCAGAGAGTAGTCTTGACTGCTGTCCCCAAATTTGCCCAGGTCAGTGTTCATGGGACTTTGTTTCCAAATTTTCAATCAACAGCTGAGCTCTGCATAAGACTCCAAACACAAAAGCAGAAGCAGCAGCAGAGGCAGATGTGTGAAAGGGGAATTCTCCAAGACCATTTGTTGTTTTTGAACATAGATTAAAAAAACTTATTTCAACTTAAGCACAGTGTACAGATGTTCTCTGGAATATAGTACAGAACCATTTTATCAAAATTCACTTTTACCATTCATTTCTGGTGGCTGTCGCTAAAACACTGACTCTCTAGACTGACCAACACTTGTAGTCAGTCAGATTAATATATTTAATTCTTTGAAAGTCATTGAAGTGTTTATAACAGTTTCATATGAAACATACTTCACAGCAGGCATCTTCAGACAACATTCAGGACTGAGTTCCTTTGCATTCAGAACTGAATTAAAATGAAGCTGAAATATTAAATGCAGATTCGTGTGTGTGTGTGTGTTGGGGGGTAGGGAGGGTGGGGTGAGGGGATGGAAGTGTCCAAATTGCGTAAATACCAATGTTGCAACACAAAATAAAGCAGCAGAACATCTTTGGGTACCATTTCGGAGTGATTTTCTGGTGTGAGACATATCCCTTTAAAGAGTAACTTAGAACAACCCTCAGGGGAGATGAACTGCGAGAAAAAAATCCCTGCCTCATGATGGTTCTTCTTGTCTGGCTGCTAATGTTGTTCTGATTTACCTTGTGAAATGTAAGTACAAGATATGGCCCCATTTTTCTAGGTACATGTAAATTCTTAAAAGGCACATCCTTCTTGGAAGCACTTGCACTCCTCTAAAGCCACGTAACATGCTGCATTTTCATTAATATAGTTTGGGTAATGCAGTCCCAATGTGTGACACTTATTGCTTCTAATCTGCAGTTTATCATGGAAGGTGTGATAGTCTGCCACTGAGACTTACCTTGAGTACAGACTCTGACCCTTGTGCTCCTCTGCAATAGGGCACTCTCTCACCATTTTGGCTGAGTCAACAGGCTGAGGAAGGGAGAAAGGACTAAGACACAGACTGTGTGGCAATGTGTTCGATGCATTTGCATCACGACGCTCATTAACCACCAAGTGATCCATCCTTTTGACCCATGAGGAAATCATGTTAATTGGAAAGAGCAAGGAAAGGCGTCGCACAATTAAACCCATGGAGATTTGCCACCTACATGATTTTTATGCCAGAAGACCACGGGCTCCTTTACTTCCGAGACCTACTCATGTGAGAGCTTAGCAGATGGACTGATGAGGAATTTCCCAGTGACTGGGTTGCTATCCAAAAACGCCACTATGGGGAGTAATCACAGCACCCAGGTTAGGGCCAACTTATTTACATAATTTCCACTGGAACTTTACCTATTTTGCATAGAAAGGCAAATTCTCCTGATCTCTGACTCATCTGCTCTATCCTATGAACTACAAAATGTTCAGCAGGAAGCCAGCTAGTTTTCTTAGCTGCCTAGATTAATTAAATGATTTCAGTGTTGTCTTTGCCTAAACCTAAATGTTTCATGTTGATTGCAGTGAGATTTCACTTTAAAAACAGAACAGAGCATTTAGACCTCCAGTGACATTTTGTTTCCATATTTATATTTTACATTAAAAATTTGGCAAGTGAAGAAAGTTAGAAACATGGAATGCTTTACGTCTTGTTATCAAAACAAAGTCTTTTGGTTTTCTTTGTATGAAATTCTTTGCTTGGAACTTGGGATTGTTTCTTAAAAAGGGGTTTGTGGATATTGTTTTAACAAGCACATTGTTTTCATTCCATTTTGGAGTGGAAGGAAATATGTCAGACTCACATAGTTACTCACAAATCAGAAAATCCTTATCCTACGCAGTTTGACTCAGCAGTCATTCACCTCCAGACCAGAAATAACTTGGTTAGTCTAAGCCAAGAAACTGGGACCAAGAGATGGAAACTGGATGAAGTGCGTTGGCCTGGGATGGATACAGAGGAGGTCAGATTAGTTGATAATCTGTCTGCTTCTGACCTTAAACTCCAGGAAACGTAGCCCCTATAAAAGAACTTGTCAAGTTGCAGAAGGCATGAATAAAAACAAGCCTCTGTTTTTTTTAATATGCTTACCCTTTGTTCTAGGTTAAAAATGGGAACCTGAAGGAAAGAAAAGACTCAGAACATACTTTCAGGCCTGTAGGGTAGCTTAGTTCTTTGATTTATGTCTTGCCTCCAAATTACTGAAGCAGATCTTTCCCCAAGTCTGAAATATCAATAAATATCTGACTGAGTCACTGAAGTTATTTCAGAAATATCCATCTGCTTCATTCCAAAACTTCAACCTCTTGAATTTTCACTCTTAGGCACAGTTGCAGCCCCCGGTAATACCACCAAAAAGCTGAAAGAGGGCCAAACCATCTGTCCAAAGCCAAATACCAAACAGTTGCTTTCTTTATAAAGAGCTCTTCATATGTACCTGGGAGCGAGCCGCAGGTCAACGTAATTATTTAGGCAGCCTTCAGCACAACCCACATCATCCTTTTTCCTGAGGGCTCTGCTGAGCCTCCTGCCCCACACGACCATAGGTCCATCCATCCTTCCAAAGACTCTGTTGGCATATGTCTCTAAGAGCTCAATTTATGGTGAGTGTATGCCCACCCAGGCACTCTGCATAAGTGCTTGTGGACATTGGACCATGCGAACAGACTGCTCATGCTCTCAGAAGGCCTGGATGATGCCTTCTGTGTGACCAAAGAGACCAGAATTTTGGTTTTGATCGACACACTTCTGGCCACTTCATAATGGAATCTGTAAGTGTTTGGTCAAGGTGGTATATTTTGACGTATCCAATATTTTTTAATGTTTGTGGTGTATTCATGTGCCAAGAAACACTTGCCTTCAATGCCAGGCATGTGGAAACAGCCCCATCATATACTGAATGTCACCAAGGGAATTTATATATGGCACCTTCCTGACAAAGTTTTTGGTACCACGAGGATAAGGTAACTTTGCCTGCTGGAGCACACGCTGACAGCCAAGCACATTCACAAACTGCGTCACGAGAAACAGGTCTACAAAAGGCCTGGAAATCAAGGAAGACACTTCTTTCTTCAAGGAAGAGAAGAGAATCTGTGTATTTCCCATGCCATGGTCTGTCCAAGTGCACAGGCCAATGACTTTTTCCTGAAGGAAACCAGCTGGCAGATGTTCATGCTGCTTTTCTTTCTCAAAATAAATGGTTATCCGAGGAGCCTAAGGGAGCCCTGGGAGATGCGGCTGGACATAAGGGGCTGCTGATCTGTATCAGCAACAAGGCAGAGGCAGGAATATCCAACAGCTAGTGAGGTGATTAACCCTAGAACTGTAAATTTGGGCATTTGACTGCTTAGATCCCGTGTAATGAGATGTACTAACACTGCTTCTGATCTTGTCAGTGCAAGTCCCGTATTCAGTTTTTTTATGTTCAGCTGAATTTGCAGAGAGCTCCTTGACGTGACTATTACCTGTTTTCTAATTCCCTCTCTTCATTCTTCTTTAGGTGCCTTTGCAAGAAAAAGAGTTAGGATCCTATCTCTCACCCTCATTCTGGCATCTTTAGATGAATATTCTCCTGCTTCCTAAGTCTTAGACGACACTGGCAATTTAGAGTCTTCAATGCACTCTCAGCATGGAGAGAACAGGAATGATTTTCTATTCCAGCAGCACTAAGGAACAGAACAAGGTCAGGTACCATCATTAATTCATTTTATTTTATTTATTTATTTTTAAACTAATTCAAGGAAAAATATAGTTATAAAATACTTTTGGAAGAGGAAGCCAGCTTAAGCTCTGTCTCCAGCATGATTCACCAGAATTGCACATACCAGAAATAAGGTTGAAGATAGCTGCTTCATTTGAAACCAAGACTTTTGTCCACAATGGCACATAAATATGATTAATCTCCCTGCCTTAGCCTCTGTTGTTCAGAATTCCACATCTGCACTAGACTTGGTAGGTCCCTGCCATAGTTACTGGTCTCATTACGTTCATGAGCACTTCTGACATCTGACTCAACAGGCACTCACCCTGTGTTGAAGTCGTATAGGTGTGTGCTGAGGGATACATTGGATGGATGAATGAATCTGTGGCCACACGTCAAGAGCCCTTTGGAAATTGGAGAGAAATTGCCTCTGCCAAGGCATATTTCATTTCATCTATTTTAGACATCCACCTGCGAAAGAGATGAATCACACCCTGGAGGTTCCTGCTCATCTCCTTTTATTAGGCAGGGATTCAGGACTGACTTTTTCTCACACAGACATCTCCATTGGAGAGGTTTAAATCCAAACAGGAATTTGTTGCTGCCTTGCCTTCCCCCTCCCACAAATACCTGGTGCAACTCAGTTTATATTCTACACCCCTGTAAAGAAAGGGGACTCTTTTTATGTACAATAATCTCCTGATTTGTACCTCAAAGGCTGAAAAATAAAAGATGATGTTGTACCCCTATTGTTTATTACAATTAAAAACAAAGCAATAACAAGCAGTTTATGCCCTAGGTGTGATTTATACTGAATGATGTGCAGTATTTTCCTTCCTTTATTGAGTGTGCCAACATTTTAGGAATAAATCTAGAAAATGTGAAAATTCTAATATCTGTGTATGTGAGTTTAGTGCCTTTATATAGACAAGTTAACTCAGTTTGCATCAGCCAATTTATTTCTTGGCAGTTTCTCGGTTATGAGGTAGAAAAAAAATGCTGTTTGTGAAACCATCTACTCTTAGAAATCTTTGCATGCATTAATTCTTTACTCTATTTCTGTCTGTAGCCAATAATTGTTGTTAAGTTGCAGGGGGCTGTATTCTTGGTTTAGTTTTTTCTTTTTTTAAATGGTGATGAACAAGTGGAAATTGTCACACCCAACAGAGCTCAGTCATTAACAGAAGTTAAACAACAATCAAGGCAGATTTTTTTTTAATCTCAAACTTCTGTTTTGCATCAGAACTAATTATTTCACCTTAGATCCTGGCACAACTCACCATTATAATGGAAGGGAGGTTTCGATGAAAATCCTCCACCTTTATAAAGAAACTTGGCTTTAAGTCATCTCCCACTGAAACATCAGAAGATCAATACTGCATAGCGCCCCAGTGTACTGGATTATTGTGAACATCCTGCTGGCTAGAATTCAGCTTTCCATTTAATTGTGCTCTTATTTAAAATTCTGCTGCACCCACAGAAGAGTAGGAGAAATCTGATAGGCATTTTGTAAGGTTATGAACAATGAAAACTCTAGATAAATGTCAGAGAAAAGATAGTAGGCCATAAATCATCACTTGATGGTATCAGGTGAAATAACCTGTTCTATCCCCCACTTCCCCAGGGCAAGCAATCCTGAATATGTTAAATGCTGAATTTATCAGTGATGCAACATCCCCACTGACACTTAGATACGAGGCCATTTCAGCAGTGATGGACAATTTTTTTTCATCTTGAAAGTCTTTTGACTTTTTCTGGGGATGAGATGTCTCAAGCAACAGAGAAAAATAGCACAGAGTGGCGGTGAAACTTAAAAATCCAGCCTCACAATTGATTGCCTCATATCTGCCTTCAAAAAGTTGTGAAATAGTTATATTCATATGACAAGAGTAGGACAATTCCTTTTTTTTCACTCTCTCTTTGATAATTATGAATGCTAATGGTATCTCTGGAATGTTGTCTTGTCAAATTATGGCGACCAAGACATTCAGGCTGCCTGTTACCGTCTCCCCGTACCTAGATACGTGTAAAGCAGTGAAAGAAGAAAACCAATCTAGCCTGGAACCAATGGGGGAATCATTAACAAATGCTCCCAGATCAAAACAATTTTTCCTTTTGTCTTCACATTTTCTGCTTCATTTCGTTCCACAATTGCAGGGGAGAATGTTGTCGTCTGGCATTGGTAGCAACATCATATAAAATGCAACACCCAAAGGGGAAAAAAAAAAAAAAAGCATTCTATTTTTGCTTAAAAATTGGAGTCAGATTTTCAGAGGAAGAGAGCTAAATCAAGTCTGCCAAGCAGTGAATCCTTGCAGGCACATGCAGCCACAGCCACACAGAGCATACACGGGAAACCCTGCCAAAGCTGGGATGAGGAACTGCCTTGCTCCTCTTTATTCCTCCCTTTATTCCTCTTCTTTACTCTCCCTCTTTATTCCTCCTCTTTATTCCTCCTTACAGAGCAGAAATGCAGCTCTGGGGGCTTATTCCCACCCTGTGACCTCCTGTGCCAGGTCTGTACATAGTGAGAGGTCTCAAAAGGGTGATGGACACCAAGTACTGCTCCTGATGACCGTGCTATACAGAAGCTGGGCAGAAAAAGCCTCCCAGAGGAAGTCTCCATCTTCAAAGTAGCCCTTGCAGAAAGGACACCCCCCAACACACCATTATGTCCATAGCTCAGTCACTTGGCTCCAGTGAAGCTCTTTGCATGAGCTCTTGGTGACAAGAAAGGTGACGTCACTTGGGACCTCTGCAAGTATGCTTGTTTTGGTGCATCCACAGATAATATTTGGTTTGAAGCCATTTGTGATGAAGGGGAAAAAATGTCTCCTTCTCATTGAAATGAAGAGATCCAAGTGAAAACAATAGCTGTTCTGCCATTCTCACGGGTAGAGCCCTGTGCATGTCTGGGGTGGGAAGCGTGACTTAGCCCACAGGGAGCACTGAGCAGCAGGCACACTGGCATGCTTTGAAACAGCATGGTGTGCACATACTCCTCCTCTGCACAGGCATCATTAGCTAGCTGCAAAAGCCCAACCAGATAGCTGGAGGTGCTGGCACCGTCGTATTCCTCCAGCTCTGGGATGACGGTGACCCACGGGGCTGAAACTCCAGAGATCATTTACTCAGAAGGGGCTGCCCTGCAGATTGGGGCAGGGCCAACCCCACTGCTACTTGAAACTTTGCTCAAGACTTTCATTTCTGTACGGTTTGAACTGCATCCAAATAAGTTAAAACCACAGATGGGATGAAGTGAACTTGGATTTAAATTTGGATTTCACACTGCACATATGCATAGCCATGCGTGCATGCAGCACAGCGGCTTCTCTGATCTGAGAGACGGGCTTGAGCTGCTCCTGAGACAGAGATCAGCCGTGAGCCTGGATCCCTGTATCACCCACACCCCCGTGAGACAGAGCCACAGATACTGGGGGGAGAAGGGGGAAGAATAGGGAGAGAGGGAGAAAGAAGGAAATCTCTCTTCCTCTCCAAAAATAAGTTTCGATCAATCCACAACAAAAACCTCTTCATCCCCATCTGTCTCCTCATTACCTATGGCAAATACAAAGTAACACCTTCTCTGAGCTCCAGGTTTCCTCCACTGATTTTCTGTGTGGTTGCCTTTCGCGTATGAGCAGACAAGGACCAAAGCGTTATTTCTCACCACAGCTCTCAGAAGCTCTGAGAGGCACACGGCTTCTTTCCCTCCCCCAGAAAGGGAAATATCTAAATGCTCAGGGACTCTGAATTTTTCATTGGCTTAATTTTCTACTTTATTCCTTTGCACTTACATATCTGCACAGAGGACTGGGAAATCACATTAAGTCTCTGATTTGCACTTACGCTACATGTCTCCTGAGTTTATCTGGGACTTTGAAGGAGACTTTCAAATTGGGAGAACAGTTTGTTCTTTCTTACTTATTTATACCAGCTGCCAGGTTACATCCGATGAAATTGCCACTTGCCCTATCCCCAGAAAAGACTACATGGGTTTTAAAGCATCTAGATCTCCTAAAGAGCAGAAGGATGCTCTGGCACCTCATCTCATAGATCAGAGAACTGGGTTCTTTGGGCTCTAAATTATATTTTCCAGAGATCTGTGTGCTTTTGGAAATAAAAAGCTCTACTGTCCTCTGCATCTTGCCCATGCAATGGTAAAGTGTCCCCACCCAAACTTTAAACCAGAACGGCAGGGTTACATGTACTTGTCTTTCATGGGTGTAAATGAAGCTGTGAGACAAACGAGATGTAAAGCAGGACAAGCTTTATGGCTTTGTTTTGTCACCTGTGAAGTTTTGGTTTGAAGTGATTTGGTTTTCTTTGCATCTGTAAAGTAAGCTTAAAATCAACAGGAGAGGAGAAAGCAAGATCTTGATATGAAACATCCTTTCCTCATATATGAAGAATACATAAAATTATAGCTCTGGCACTTGTCACTGAAAATCCCCAAATACTTTGCATAAGAATGCGGCCTCCACTTATGTTCTATCACATTCCTGCTTAACCAATTGTATTCCATATTTAAAACATCTTTCTGTGATTGTTTTAAAAACTGTTGTCAAATATTTAAGAAGTTTCCCCTCAGAGACAGATTCATTGCAGTGGTAGATGAAGAGACCACATGTGCAATTTAAATATCCCTGTAAGAATGCAGTGGGTTGCTTGAGATGAAGAATATTGGTTACTATAAGAGAGTGTTTCATTTATTGTGTGTCAGATAGTTGATACTCTCTTTTTCAACTCTATATTATGCATAACATGTGAATTTTGTCTCTGAGCTCAAAAGTGGAAATTGTGTGTTAATTGGAATATGTCTTCTCTTGTTCCTGTTCCAGCAGGGTGGGGGTAGAGAGAGAATTTCACCAAAACAAATGCCGTGCCTTTTATCTTCGGCCTCCTTCAGCATCAAGGTATAATTACTGTATGCACACAGCATTGATCAAACAAGATAAGACTGTTCATACAGAGAAAGAAAAAAAAAAAGCCAACAACAACCTCTAACCCAAAGAAACTTGTAAGAAATGTATGTGAGCATTTATGATAACTTTGGTTTTTTTTGTTTGTTTGCTTGTTTTTTGTTTTGCAAAGGGCATAAACATGCATTGTACATCAAGTTACATATGGTGTATACTGGGGTTTCTTTGTCAGTGATTGGCTTTCAATGGGAGGAAGATAGGGACTATCCTTCTGAAAATCAACCCAAGAAACCTCTTAATCTCTGCAAACACAGTAGAAACATAGCAAGAAATACCACTAGGAAAGAAATCTATCACTCCTCCAAAGTAAACAAGAGAGTATGTTTCCCACCCCAGCTCACTGCAGAAACTTCTTAACTATGTCAGTGCCCCAGTTAAAAACAAACAAAAGGGTTGCAATAGCCATTGTGGCCTTTCAGCTTCAAGTATGTACTCAGTAAAGTTCTTCTTGTGAGGTTAATGTCTAATGAATATTGCAGGGGAACTTTCTGCTTCTTGCTGTATCAAAAACTGGCTGCACAAAGCATTAAACACACAGAAAGGAGCTACAAGAGGACTTTCCTCTTCATGTTGGAAGTTAGCAGGAAAGCGTTGCAGGGGCTGAATTTGATTTGCAAGCAGTTTGATTTATCTGTTTATCTATTTACTTATTTATCATGCTCTCTTTAAACAGGGGGGGAGGAAAAAAGCTGAAATTCTGTTTTCTAGGTTCATGGAAAGCAGCAGTATAAAGGATGACACAAACTGGAGCTACAGAATGCAAAACACAGCAAGGGAACTAATGAGCCGAAGGGAAGCATCAGAGTAACATGACGCATAGTTCAGTCCACAGCTGTACAAAGACAGTCTTGCTACAGGGGAAAAGGTGCCCAAAAAAAGAGAAGCTCTACAATCTACTACAAATCAGATGTAGGAGGAGACATGAACGATTATCGGTTGAAGGGAAGCTCACGAGAAGCAGAAATTGGATAAGTAATGTATAGAAAATCCTATATTTAATATAATATATCACCACAATTTCTTGGTTGGCTTTGGGTTGAACTTTCAGCTGACTATTGTATCCAAATGCATGAGCAGTCTCAGTGTCCTCAAGTGGCTGGTCATGGTTGGGTAGGTGCTTAAGTTCCAGGATGAATCGAAGACCACAGTTGTCCCTCCCACGCCACCCTCCAGTACTTTTCCCTTGTTTTTATCTGGGTAGTCTTCACTGCTGCCTGCAAGTACATTCCCCACATAACTACGCTTTGGGCAAGGAATTCCACTTAATTGCCTTCAGCATACATCTGTAACTTAAGCATGTGCCCCTGCTGTTCTCCTCCTGCTCGCAGGTTTGACATGAACTAATAATAGCTTTGTAGCATTTATCATCTCCACTCCCCTCAGATTTCTGTTGCCCTTAATGATGTCTCCTATGCAGCTCTGACTTTCCAGAGAATCTTTCTCCATCCCACATGAATACTAGTGAGTGATCAAGTTGCGCTGTCACTGGGGTTGTCTTCTGCTGGATCTTCCCATTTCTGCAAATAATTCACACAACAGCTACTGGGAACAGTCCTTGGCTTACCTGGCTGCCCATGCCGTGGCTGAAAACCTTCTTCTGTGGTGCTTGCTATGCTCCTGCTTCGAGTGGCTGTGCCCTCAGAGATGTGTTTGGATGTGTAAGGAGGGAAATTACATTTATAAAAAAGCCTTGATGGTATAAAACCTAGGTGACAGGCACATAGTCCCACAGAAAACAGGACACTGGTCATCGCCAAATGAAGGTTGAACATTGACTAACTCAGTTTAGAAGCAAAACATATCTTTTAATGGATGAGGGTTGTTGTTGAGACAGTTTACAAGGGGAGGAGTGAGTTCCTCCCACTGGTAATTTTGAAACCAAGGCTAGATTTTTGTGGTTTTGTTGCTATTATTCTAAAACATTTACTCCGTTTCAAAAAAGAAATACCTCAGAGAATTCAAAAGGGCTCTGCTATATGAAACAGCTACCCCAATAAGCATAAGAAAAAATGTATTTCCTCACTCTCTAAAGTTTCTAGGACATGCCTCTTAGCCTCCAAAGAGTCTACAACACCCCTTCTCAGTCCCCATGCTCCTTTAACAGCTGAGCTGCTCAGAGAAACTCTCTCTCATCTCACACTGCCATTATCTTTTTTAAAGTGAAGAAATATTGTCTCATTGAGAGCAAAGTGATCCTCCTGGGTACTGGGGGATGAAGGCCAGCCCAGGAGCATGACACACACACAGCAGGAGACATGTGAACTGTAAAGATCCCCAGCGTTTCAGAACTTATCTTCAACTGTTCAGTGCCACAACACACGCACAATTTTTATGGGAAGCAGATAACACTCATATAAATATCTGCTCAGTTAAAAGTTGATTTCCTGCAAAGATTTTCCTGACACAAAATTTTCAATTAGTTCCAGACACAATCCATTGCAAATGGCATCATAACTGTTGATTTTATTAAAAATTAAAAAAAAAAAAAAACACTTACTGAATCATAAAATTCTTCAGAGTACTTAGATTCAGTATCTTATGGATAAGAAATACTGCTAAAGATTATCTACAAATCAGCTCAAAAGTCTGTCTGAAGCAGAATATAAGGGACTATGATATATTAAGCGATTAAGCGATCAGGCTGATAATTCTGTTAGCTCTGAAAATTGTCTCTCTGAGCTGTTGGAAGATGACTCTAATTAAAGGAAACTTGGACTGTCTGTAACCACTGAAGTGTGATAAGAAGATCAAGGAGTGAGTTGGTCATAGTTTATATGTACCTGCACGAAGCACTGATAACAAGCTCTAAGCCCCATAGGCTGTGATGCAATGAACGCCCCTGGTTGAAAATTTAACGTAGACAAATTCAAAAACAGGAGTGTGTTTTTGTTAGCAAAGATAATTACTTGCTGATATGACTGGCTAGGGCTCTCTCCCACTGGTGATTTTTAAACTAAAAGTAGATTTTCTGGTCTTTGAAATACCTCCTCTAGTTTCAACAATGAATTATGTCAGAGAAGGTCTGCAGTTTGTCTTGTAAGGTTGTCAGAAGTGATTATTACACCGGTCCCTTCTCATACCAGATTTCAGAAATGTATGAGATATACTAAAGTATGTTTTAAATGCAATCATGTCTTCCTACATATGGGTGAAAAAAACCGATTTTATTGAAGTCAAAGCATAGCTCGTGTTGGGTTCAATAAGTTCATCGCGATGCTCCTGCTTTGTTCCAAAGGACAAATTCCCACCAACCTGGAACTGGGATCTTTCTGCCTGACCAGGTACTGCCTACAGAACTGTAAAAATGGAGAATGAAAGAGGTAATTCACAGCAAAAAAACACCCAAACCCCCTTACATATTTGTGCTAACACCCAGAAAAAAAAAAAAAAAAGATACATCAGGCCTGTAGGTGTGGTAGAAGCTGAAAGAAGCTCCTGTTACCTGGCATGGAGAAGGGATTGAGAAAGAGGGGACACAGGATGAACTGGGAGAGATGAGGAGGGAATAGTCCCCTCACATGGAGAGGCATCTCACCAGGAGTCTGTTTGCAAAGGACAGAAAGATTGTCATACCAGCCACTTCTAAGATACTCCTTGCAAGTTCCCCGTGTTGTTACATCCCTCTCTGAGGGGCAGAAAAGGAAGTTCTGCTTCTCAGCTGTGCAAAGGCGTGTCTGCCACAGCAGAGACCCTGGCTGCAATTTTAATGCGTCCCAGTTATTTGAGGGATAACCTTAAAGATAAAGAGGTCAGTGAGCTCTTTGATGAATCTCAATATTTTTATAAATTCATTTAGGGCCTAATATTTTTCTAGAGTTTTCAAAGGCATTTATGCATGTTGTAACTTTGATGAATGTCCAGCTTCCATCCATATGTTAAGTTAGAAATAGAATTTAAATTGAAGGTTTGTAACTTGAACTTAACATGGCAGATATTTAGTGACTATGAAAAGGAAATGCCCTTATCCTCTTTCCAGTTCATGACATCATTTCCTTCTGCACAGGGTGACTTTAGAGCAAAGTATCAAAATAAATTCAGTAATAGCAATAACACTTTGCACAGTTACAGCACTTGCCACAACCAAGTTAAATAACCGCTGTTCTTCAAGCACTTTCACCACTATCCTGGCTTTAGGATATTACAGGCTGGTGAGAGATATTAAGTAACACGTCTCAAACCATTCTTGACATCTGTTGCTGAAGCAGGAATAGAAGGCAAGTCCCCAGAGTATTTACCCATTCATTTCACCACAAAATGATCGTTCCTGTCTACGATATGAGTTCTTCACTCAAGAGATTTCAATTACACAGCCCATGCACACAATTCACATTTACCCTTGGATTAAAATAAGCATTTGATTCAAAGGAGAGCCAACTTGTTTTCTTTTCTTGGACTTTAAACTAATGATCTTAGACAGACTCGACAGTGCAAGACAAAGCTCACATCTGGGCATGCACTAGCCAGACAAAATTGCCCCAGTGCCCCAGACATTTGGAGGATACGGTGAGGAGATCAGAAAAAATAAAGTGTCCATTGGGAAAAAAAAAAAAAAAGCTTGTACCAAATTATCTGTGACCTCCTTCCTCATCTAAGAAGATTTCTCACAACATAACATATCCATGGTATCTCCAGCTTAAATGGGAAAGCATTCCAGATAAATATTGGATAGAACTAAGTCATGAATAGCCGGTTTTACCACATTATGTTGGTGATAATAAGGTTAGACCCTAGACCACATTCACGCCATTAAATCTGTCCCATTTTGCTACTGTCTTCTACAGCAGCAGGATTGTTCCCTTAAATTTCAGTGCTGAGAGATGAGGAGGGCTTTACAGCTCCATTGAAAATGGGGATTAAACACATATTTATAGAAACATGGTTTTCACGTGCTGTGCTGGATCAGGGCCAACGTGCTCTGCATGTTGCAGAGCAACACCATCTGGGGCATATTCTCAACCCCACAAAACCCAGTGACATTATCAGAAACAGATTTTGCACTATGAATCAGTGCCTATTGCCCAAGATGCAGTAGGGCTAGTGTGGCTGCCAAGATCATCCTACTACTGTCAGAACTGCAGAGGTTAGCACATCTTTCAGAAGATGTTGTGAAATGGGTGTTTCACCTGGTACAATTTCCCCAAGCTTCTCAAAATGATGCAAACATTTTATAACAAGGCATTACAAGCCATTATAGAGCAAGAATTTTTTTCTCTCTCTCTTTTTTTTTTTCTTATTTTTTTTTCTTTTTTTTTTCTTTTCCTACAAAGGCATGTATTAGAGGTTGGAGGTCAGGGACTTACCTGGATGATTTGTGGAAACTGAAGGAAGTAAAATGAATCCCTCGAGAATAACCCTGTACAGTTCAACTCGAGATGAGAAACATCAGTTTACATGGCTCTGTCAATAGCCTCTGGGTACCCCAGGAAGGGAAACTACAGCAACATTTCTATAAACAATTAGAAATTGTATTTTTGGTTACTTCAATCTTTTCTCTTGGAATCTGGCAGTTTGCTCTAATAAATTGGTACTTTTTTCCCCAGAAGAAAGACTGATTGGATCCTTTAAATACGGTACAGTGCATTCCAGCAGTCAGTGTTTAACAAAAATTGCCCCCCCCCCCTTTTTTTTTCTAACAGGAAAATATATCCTTTGCCTGCTCTGTTTACCTCCAAGATTGTTCTATCTTAATGTATTTTTGGGGAAAGGGGAGGAGGACTGTTCAACTCCACATCCTATGAGACTTCTATGCTTAACAGCTTTCAGATCTGACTTCCATTTTATCACCAGGAAATATGGCGTTTCTGTGCCAATCTCCTTACCCCCTGCCCTCAATTTTCGTGCTCACTGAAATGAGTTCAGTGGCCATCTGTATTTCCACGTCTAGCAAGTTGAATGTCAGAATACCTGGGGTTTTTCCAACATTAGACAGCCCAAGGGAGCTACCATTAGCTTATTCAAATGTCAAGGGATGCGACATTTTCTACTATCGATACATCACCTTTTGGCATGTGCAACTTTGAAAATCCTTATGTCTCCAAAGCAGAAAGAACATTAGAGTAGCTTCTGATATTTTCCCTCTCCCGGAGGAATTGTATGCTTATGCACAAGTTGAAGAAAGAATTGAGAAGACAAAACTCTCTTCAACTCTATCCATGATTAAAAAAAAAAAAAAAGGCATATGCTTTGAAATTTGATATCCAGCATATTGTAAAAGCATCATGGAGACAGAGCAAAGGAGAGTTACATCTGTATTTTGCTGGTCAAAATGAATGTGATGTTCTTCGACCCTATGCATGTGTTTTTGAATCATTCAAAACATTTTTTCATCTGAAACATCATCAAGAAACTGTTGTCATAATTACTGCATGTGCTCCACTTAGAATAAGAAGTCCTTTGCATCAGGATGTCCTGCAGAGTACAGTGATATGAGCCCTCAATGACTGTCCTGAGAAGTTAAAAGGGACATCTGTGTGTTGCATGTAAAAGCTATGGTAAAGAAGGCAGAAAATATTCTCAATTTAAAGATATTACCAAGCAACGACAACAACGACGGGAAAAACAAAGCTCTAGCTTTATGCTTTTGACCTTGTTCCACATAAGATCTGAACCACCTTCAAAAACCAGGCCTACCTCACTGCTGATGACAGCAGAAGCTAACGTTGCTGTTTTTCTGACTCAGGCACCCAAATTGCCAGGCTCTTGACCCAGTCAGTGACATGGTTCTCACTGCTTTCACACATTAAGAAAATGGGATTACAATGGGTTACATTTGAGGGTTGTGGAAAGCCGAGGATTTTTCACTGCTTATAGCATGCTGTGCTGCTTTCTGGAGATATGCATAGAAAAGAAATAACAGAAAATAAATAAGGTTGCATGGTTAGTGCGCCAGGGCTGCCAACTTTTGCTGTTTTATTGAGGCTTGTGATATTTTCTGATTTCCTTAAAGTCACAGTTCCCTGAGTTTGGTGACTATACGTCAGTTTTATTTTCATTTTTCAAGAATGTTTCTATCTTTTTATGGTTGGAGAAGAAAGCTTGAAGCTTGAAATATATGAAGACAAATAAAAAAGGAAGCCCAGAATACAGTGGGAGGTGGGAGGATAAATTGGGTTTTCAATGATCTGACAGTCTCATGAATTTATCTCATTCATTTGGCAGGGGCCTAAGAACGCTAGATTTTGTATGTGCAGAATGGAAGCGATGGTCAGGGGGTGCTGCTTCATGCTCTCTTCCTTTCTGGGACAAAAATTGAGCTTAAGGTTCAAAGGAAAGAAATAGCTGGGCAGCCTTTCTGTAGCTCTGGGGTGGGAGAACGGAATTAACCAGCCTAAGGTACACATGCTCCAAACAGATCAGATGAGTTTGAGAAGAAACTATCCTCCCATTTTCATCACTCTGCCTTACCATGAGATGATTTGTTTGTGCATATAGTGGCATACTTGGAGTGGACAGGAATAGATTAACTGCCAGGGCTTGATCCCCAGCTCAAACCAGTGGCCGTTCTGGAATGGATGGTGGCCCCAGATGCAACCTCCATTGCCTTGACCATAGCAGATACTGCAAGAAGTAGTTTCTTCCAGGCTTTCAGCTAGCTCTAGAAATAAGGAGCACCTTTGTCAATGATATTTCCTCACTGCTTTATGAAACTGTTAGGGAAGAAGGTTGCAGAAGACCCTCCACTTCAATACAACCAACTGGATCTCTGACCTCCGCACAGTTGGCTGTCCCTAATCAAACACCCTGAGCAAATCAACTGAGCATGATTTGCTCATGAGAAAAACAAGAAAACATGGCAGTGGATATGAAATACAGTGTGTGTTGGGTCAAAATTTAGTGGACCCAGGCTGGGTTGGAAACTTTAGCTTTTTTAGAGAAAGACAACACTGTTCCGGCTTTGGAATAGGTGAGATTTTATGGGTGGAGTACTTTCTTCCACAAATAAAGTACATTTTGCGAAATTTCTGAAGAAATCCCAATCGAATGGTAATACTGAGTTTCCCCTTATAGAGCAGGGGAACTAATGGGAGAGTTAACAATGCACAAGTGCCACACAAGGTTTCCAAGGCAGGAGAACCAGGACCAATGTTGGGGTTAACACACAGGAAGTCTAGTTCTAGTTTTCTGTGTATGCTTCCTTGTGCAACAATTAGCATCCCATGTCTAAGAAAAGGTTCCTTTTTTTTTTTTTTTAATCCCATCCTGATATCCTTCAGAACAGAAACGTTCTTCCATACCAGAAAACGGGGACCACATTTTCTTTGTACTGTTGTAGTAGAAGGAGTACAAAGACAAAGCAACATTTTGCAGGCACACAGACGGTAAGAATTTTTTGATGGCGTGTTGTCTGTCACAAACAACTTGCTGTTGACTTGTTCTACTGTTTCCTACCCTCATATGCTGAAGATACAGAGAGTTTTGTTTGCAAATTTCAACTTCAACTTCTCAGACAAAAATACTGGAAAATGTACCATTGGGTTATGAACTAGTCAGTTTGAAGAAAATGTTCTGGCTGGCTCTTTCTGTCACAGTATCCATGATAGGCATATAACACATTTCCAGCCAGAAAGAAAGAAAAAAATTATAAAGAGAAAGTGGAAAGAAAAAAAAAAAAAGGAAAAAAAAAAAAAGAATAAATGTTTCAGCCCATTAAAACAAAGCAAAAGCTTTTGTCGTGATATAATTAGCCTCAGGAAATGTTTCAAATATTTTTTGTTGTTGTCATTGTTTCATTTTCTATTTAATTTGTGTATGTGAAATATATGGCCTACAACATTAAGGACGAGTAGCTAAAAAGTAATCCTAAGGCATAGGTCAGTTGAAGGTTTTAGGTAACTGAAAAATCTACTTTTGAAAAATACACAGAAAAAGAAAGCTTGTTTGCTAGGGATTACGGTGACTGTGTTTCTGTTCAGCAAGCACCACACTTGAACCCAGGGTGGGTGTTAGAGCTGAAGCCATCAGTTCAGCTAACATTTCAGCCTGCAGAGAGTTAGCAGCAAGATTTCTGAGAAGGGCAAATCAGAAAATACAGCTTTTCTTGACACTGCTCTGCAAAAATTACCAAAGGAGCAATGATCATACAGGCACGGCTGCCAACCTCCTCTGAAATACAAGTGTGTCATCTTCTGCAGGGTCGGTCAGGGCTTGCATATCAATCAGAGCCTTCCGAGATGTTCTCTTACCTGCACCAAGGCAAACATCAGTGTATTGTTAGACTGCAGTGAGACCGGGCATTGGATGTGAAGGGGTTCGGTACCTCACAAGTGAGCTTAGGACTGTCTGCACAGCTACGGGGACAGGACCACATGCTATCGAATGCCAGCAAGGTGACAGAAAGTCCAGGTGATAGCACTCCAGTAGACTGCACATCAAATTCTGCTGGGTTTAGAGCAAAGGTTTCACAGTATCACAGTATCACAGATTTCTAGGTTGGAAGAGACCTCAAGATCGTCGAGTCCAACCTCCGACCTAACACTAAGTACTCCACTAAACCATATCGCTAAGCTCTACATCTAAACTTCTTTTAAAGACCTCCAGGGATGGTGACTCCACCACCTCCCTGGGCAGCCCGTTCCAATGCTTAATAACCCTTTCGGTAAAGAAGTACTTCCTAACATCCAACCTAAAACTCCCCTGTCGCAACTTTCGCCCATTCCCCCTCGTCCTGTCACCAGGCACGTAGGAGAACAGACCAACCCCCACCTCGCTACAGCCTCCTTTAAGGTAACTGTAGAGAGCGATAAGGTCGCCCCTGAGCCTCCTCTTCTCCAAGCTGAACAAGCCCAGCTCCCTCAGCCGCTCCTCGTAAGACTTGTTCTCCAGACCCCTCACCAGCTTGGTCGCCCTTCTCTGGACTCGCTCGAGCACGTCCATGTCCTTCCTGTAGCGAGGGGCCCAAAACTGAACACAGTACTCGAGGTGCGGCCTCACCAGAGCCGAGTACAGGGGCACAATCACTTCTCTAGACCTGCTGGCCACACTGCTTCTTATACAGGCCAGGATGCTGTTGGCCTTCTTGGCCACCTGAGCACACTGCTGGCTCATATTCAGCCGACTATCAACCAATACTCCCAGGTCCCTCTCTGCCAGGCAGCTTTCCAGCCACTCATCTCCCAGCCTGTAGCTCTGCTTGGGGTTGTTGCGCCCCAGGTGCAGGACCCGGCACTTGGCCTTGTTGAACTTCATACAGTTGACCTCAGCCCATCGCTCCAGCCTATCCAGATCCTCCTGCAGAGCCTTCCTGCCCTCGAGCAGATCGACACACGCACTTAGCTTGGTGTCATCTGCAAACTTACTGAGGGTGTACTGGACGCCCTCATCCAGATCATCGATAAAGATATTAAAGAGGACCGGCCCCAGTACCGAGCCCTGGGGGACACCACTAGTGACCGGCCTCCAACCAGATTTGACTCCATTCACCACAACTCTCTGGGCCCGGCTATCCAGCCAGTTTCTAACCCAGCGAAGCGTACGCCAGTCCAAGCCCCGAGCAGCCAGTTTCTTGAGGAGAATGTTGTGGGGAACTGTGTCAAAAGCCTTACTGAGGTCAAGGTAAACCACATCCACAGCCTTTCCCTCATCCACCAAGCGCGTCACTTTGTCATAGAAGGAGATCAGGTTCGTCAAGCAGGACCTGCCTTTCATAAACCCATGCTGACTGGGCCTGATCGCCTGCTTGCCCTGCAAGTGCCGCGTGATGACCCTCAAGATAATCTGCTCCATGAGCTTTCCTGGCACTGAGGTCAAACTGACAGGCCTATAGTTCCCCGGGTCTGCCCTGCGGCCCTTCTTATAGATGGGCGTCACATTGGCTAGCCGCCAGTCAACTGGGACCTCCCCCGATAGCCAGTTTCTGCCTACTGAATTCACAAAGCTGGCATGTGTGATCACTTGCCATACATACACTGCTCCTTATGAACACTTGTGGTGGTTCCCAAACTTTCTGGGCCAACAGAGCTTCAGCGCTCTTACAGATGATCATATCCCACCATATTCAGCTTCCAGTTGAAGGTGTGGTGGAAAATCCTGCTCAAAATGGTTTTTTGCCATGGCTCACCACACTACCACTTTGGAATTACCAAGCCACCACAAAACCCTACAGCACCAGTGCCAGGCACAGATTCTAGCACTGAGACTAGAAGTCAAAGTGGCAACATGAAGGGAACTCCTCCTTGTCACTCTGTCTGTAATTCATGACTGGGGCTTCAAAACTACTGAGCATTACCCCATCTCCCCCCCCCCAGTTTGATATCAGTAAAATGTGATTAGATGTGCCTCCACACTAATGATAAGCCATTCACCGTAATGACATATGGTGAAGAAAAGACTAGTTAAATGTCTAGCCTTTGTGGTGACAAGGATGATAAATGCATCATTTCAAAATTAAACATCATCTACCAGGCAGAACATCAGGAAAGGGAGAGCCAGAAGTACTGACCAGGGCATGGCACTGAGGAATGGACAGTCCCGTGTTTCAGGTGCACCACTAACACTGCACAGGGCTGCCCATGCCTCAAGGCTGAGTTTTCCCCTCCCGAAACCCTTCATCTCTGCTTGACATCTAGCTGGAGCCATTTCACGGAGCAATTCCACTGAGGACAGAGATTATTTTGCCCCCGAAAGTGAAGGGTGCATGTGGCTGGGCTGCATCTTTCATCAGAGGGGTGGAAGGTTTCAATCACACCCTGTCTGTGGGCACAGCGCTGCGAAACCTTGCCTGTGTAAGAGCTCAGACCAGAGCACCCATGGGGCTCCTCCAGCCTCGCAGCCTATGAATGTTCAGGCAGCATCTGGCAAAGGGCTGCAAAATTGGTTGTTTTTTTTGTTTGTTTGTTTTTGTTTGCTTTGTTTTGGTGTTTTTTTTTTTCTTTTTTTTGGTTTGGTTTGGTTTTTGTGTGTATGTGTGTTTTTTGTTTTTTTTTTTTTTGTGGGCTTGTTTGTTTGTTTCTTTGTTTGTGTGCTTTTTTATATATATAGCAAGATCAAAAAGCACAGGAAGTCACCACAAGACAGAACTAAACAAGGTTTCAAAGATAAGAACATGCGAAATATTTTTAAGTAATAAATGACCACACCAATTACAGCCATCTAGTGGGCATATGTATTAAGCAAAGAGCTGTCAACAAAGTGGTGTCCCTTGTGTTGCTGTACCTCTTTCAATGTCTGATCTATATTCCTAATTAAACCACCTACCACAGGCACCTGGGAACATGACACTACGCGGAACAAGGGCTCAGCCACAAAATTCAGATTCTTTTGCCAAACCCTCTTAAGTCTGAAGGTGTTTGCACCAAGGGCTTTGGCATGTCTCTGCTAATAGTGCAAACATGGTCTGTAATTGAAAAATCTTTCAACATTTTAAGTGCAGGGAGAAGGAAAAAAAAAAAAAAAAGCTTTAGTTCTTCATGAACACTTTGCCTTGAATTTCATCAGCAGGGGATGCATCTATTATTCAATCATACACCTACCATTATTATGAAGTTGCTCTTAATTATACTACAAGTGGAACCTCTCAGGTAATCAGAATTCAGGGCTAATGCATAGCTATTCCCCCATCAATTTATAATAGAGACAATTAATCCAATTTAGAATTTCAAGTTTTTAGTGATTATTAAATGCAAACAAGTGCTCTTTTTTTTTTTTTTGCTTGGGATGTGGACAATTTTTGAAGTATGTCTCCTCTTCTAGCTCGGTAATGTATAAAGTAACAATTGTCACAAAAGCAGTAAGAATATTAACATAAAGGAATCATGACGGAGCATGAACATCAGTGTGCTTATACTAAGCACTGTGGGAAATCACTTACCAGTCCTCCCTCTAACTGGCTGGGCAGTGCCTTTTGCTTATGTGGTGCCTTTATTTCCCTCCTGCTTTTCCCTCAGGAACTATTTACATCACAACACTGGTAATAAACTAACAGCAATGACCCAGTGACAGATCCTCTGTTACAAACCAGCATCTTTGGCATCTCTTTTGTTTCCTGAGTTCGTATTAAACATGAAAGATCAAGTGATATGCTTATGACATTCCTTGAAGGGAGGAACCATATGCCATTCACAAGCAGCAAACCAAAGCTTGCAGCTTATGGTAATGTAGTTCCCAGGAAAAAAAGAAAAAGAAAAAAAAAAAAGCTGTGTACAGAATTGGAAGAAAATTCTTTCCATGACTGGGAAGCCATGATAGCCCTGGAAGCAAGGACTGCTCAGAAAAAAAAGTATCTCCTTTCACTCCTAAGTTGAAAATATATTTGACCTGTAAAATATTAGCATGCAGTTTCTGATTTATTGCTGTGCAGTTATATATTATACTTCACATCAACACAACATATTAATTCAAGGATTTTGCAAGTCTTTAGAAGCGTGGATTAAATCTCCAAAACTGTTAGTGTGTTGTGCTCACTGTATATTTATAGGTGGTGCATCTATCGGTACCCTGATTTCCTCCACTTTAATCTAAAAGCATTCCTCCCACCATCCGCCCCCCCAAAAAATGAACCCCTTCCCTGCCCCCCCCCCAAAAAAAAAAAACAACTTTTTTTTTTTTCTCAGGGAAACAGAAGGAGTAGGTGGGGAGAAAGCAGAGACAGAAGTCACAATTGTTCAGAGGAATCTCAGCTCTCTGTATTTTTAGATGTCTTTGGCTGTCACAGCTGTGAAGAAAACCCAAGCTGAGCTTCTCTAAAGCAGCAGTGTGGGCTTGGAACAGCAGAGGAGCCTGGAACAATTGCTCCAAGAAATATAAACTGCTTCACTCCTCACAGCAAAGATGCTAACTCAGATGCTTAAGTGCTACCGCCGTTAACTGTTTCTTGGCCCACCAAGGCACAGCAGGAAGCATATGAAGCTCTCCGCAGTTTGTGCTGAGTGTCTTTCCCTTTGGGATAGTCCTTCAGTGATGCCCAGAGGACCATGCAAAGGAGCAGCCTCTGTGGCTTTCCAGTGCATGTGCTGCTGATAAGCCACCCTCACCCGTCTGCTCTGATGTTTTGCCATGGGGTGATGCTGAGTTGGGTGGAACCACCTGAGTCACCTCCAGAAGCATCTCAGATATATCACCAGAACAATTCAAGCAGAATATCCGGTCCACAGCAAAGCAGCACTAAGCACTTTTGTCCAAAGCTGCTCATCAGTCTCTATACTGCTCCAACAGTATGGACAGAGGCAGTTTGGCGCTGAGTTGTCTGGTCAGTGATCTCCACAAGGCCCCAGATATGCCCTCTGGGTCTCAATGAGGCCAATCTCCTTTCCATTACATCAGGAGAGGGTCCGCCAGATGCCACAAAGCTACAGAGGCATTTGGGCAAAGAAAGAGCGAGCGCTCTCTACCTTGCCTTTATCACAACTCATTCACTTGTTCCTTTACTCGTGAGGCTCTCTGTTAAATATCCCCGTTCTCTACCACTGTCAGTGGTATAGATCTTTCTAATACAGTGAAAGAATGAGTAAATGGGGCTAAAACACTTCCTGGAAAGCAGCAATAGGAAAGGAACCCTAATCCTTTGCATTAGCAGCTATTATGGTGTGATATTGCACTGGCAAAAGCTTAGAGAAAAGTTAACTTTTAATGCGGAGAGAAAGCAGCAGCTGAAAAGATTCATACTTGTGATGGGTTGCCTCAAGGCAGGATGGAGCTGAGCTGGTACTGGTGGGACCAAAATCTATATAAAGACCACAAAGATACTGTACTTTTAATTTAAAGAAAAATTAGAACTTGAGGGAAAATACAATTTTTTATCACTCTGATTGTCTTGCAGCTCAGCTTAGTATTCTTTATATCTGACTTTAAAGTTTCTGATGATCAGTTACGGATGATCTACGCTGACTTCAAATCAAGTCTGTTCCACCCTTTCTTTTTAAATACATCCTTCCTCTTTAAAATAAAGATGCTAAGTCTGGTTTTTTTTTTGTTTGTTTGATTGTTTTTGTTTGTTTAAATTCCATTTCTCTACAACATAGTTAGAAGCATAACAACAAAAAATTCAAATGTTTCAGAAGAGATCCAGACCAAGCACTATACAGAGGAGATGTGGACTCTCTCTAGAGGGCATCACCCTGAGCTGCGTATACATGAGCCACTCCTTACCCTGCGCTTACAGGCCATGGATTGTTCCCTGGAGCAATGCTTGAAGAATACATCTAACAGTCTTTGTATATGTAAGAACAGGACAGGTGACAAGATGATATTTTTCTTCCCATTCATTGCATTAGCAAGGCAACACCGATAACTTGGTCTGGTGCTTGGATATCAAAATTGCTCTTCTTGATAGAAAGGGCCACACAAAATTATGCAAGGGCCAGAGAAAACATCTAGTTGTAAAAGAATGACAGAGTTCAATCTGCTGATCAAAATGAAGAATTGAGAAGTGACTTAAAAGCAGCACAGCTCAACAAGGGTACCCAAAGTGAGCCAGAAAAAGCCCTCCACCTAGCAGCAATGGGCAAAACATGAACCCATGGAAGCTAAAGAGAAGAAATACTAACTGGGAATACAGTAAGACAAACGTTTTTAATACTCTGAGAGTGCTTAACCTCCTGAACAAACTACCAAAGGAAGTGGTGAATTCCCCATCATTCAGTGCCTCTGGAGCAAGACTCTGCTCCTTTCCATAAACTATGCCTCAGACAAACACAAGTTTGGGGCTCAGTGCAGGGTAACTGAATGAAATGCAATACACCGTTATGTGAAGGAATTTCAGAGATTTACTGGTCCCTTCCTGCCTTCAGCTCTCTGCATTCAGCTGCTCACAACTACGGTTTGACTCAATAAGGTTCCCTTGCTATAGACACTCTTCCACACATCAGATTCTCTAATTTTTAAGCCTCTCTGCTGCTGTGAGTCCAAGGCAAAGGGATGAAAGTGGACATCCCTGACTTAAGACACTGATGTAACACCTGAGTGAAGGTTCCCCTGTGCAAGAAGGAACACAGCTCCAGACATCAAGTTTGGCATTAGGGCAAGTCCTGAAGGGTCTGCGCAGTTGCAGCTATATAGTCGATATGAAGTCACTCCTTTGGGTTGCAACTTTCTTGAAAAAGCTGAAATGATAAAATTACCCTGTTGGGCTTCGTGCTGACGTAGGTATTTTTCATCCACATAGGCCTGTCTTTGGACCTCTTTCTGCTATCTCCAAGCTTTCTCAGCAGTTCTTCTGACCCACTGCTTTGTTCTTCTCAGGTCTCCTTGCCTTCTGGTGCTGCTACACAGATTTTTTTTAATTTTCACAGCCATTCTTCAGTCCATGTCTTTTTCCAACCATTTGGAAAATCTTGGCCTTTGCCTGCTGTCAGAACTGCTTCAATCCAGCCTACTAAAGGCTCAACAGACATTTTCATTGTGTCTGGCTGAAGCACTTTACCTTTCACCTGCTCAGTACCCAACAGCGTGTCCAAATGAACCTGTCACTCCTCCAGACAGACAGGGAGGCACAGGTCAGGGCCAATCTTGGCCCATAGCGATGAACCTCAGAGCCTGAACTAAAGCAGAAACAAATGCAAATCTGGCATCATAGATCTGCAATCTGGGCTTCAGAGATATTTTTAGGGGATTCATAGTTTAAGCTGGAGCCAATTCTTTTTGTCTTGTTTGAAGAATATAGCTGTGATGGCAGGACCCCAAGCCTGACAGAAGGTGCTTGTCAGGGAAGGGAGGTAACTTAAAAAACTACTCAAAATACTTTATCTGCCATCTATATTATTAGGCAATATGTGCCTTTTCAAAGAAAAGCCAAGGATAAATTGGGAAATAATTTTAACAATATTATAGAAATTGTAGGAAATGGGGATGGAAAGGATCTCAAGTGCCTTATGAAAACACTTTCACCCACAGCTTGTGAGAAACATGAGGACAGTGGCTATTTTCAAGACTCTTACAAGAATAAAGCACAATTCATCATAGTTGTCGCCAGTGTTTGAATCCATTTTGCTTATGCATGTGGCACTATGAGGCTGAGTATTAGTCACCCCACCCCACTCCAAAAAGAAATCATGTATTGCAAGCAAGTTTCAAGGAGAAAGTGTGAGGCACTTTGGATTTGAGATAATGTACCTAAGTGCATTTGAAATGGGCTATGTCTCTACATACTTGTTTAATCTAGTCCTCGCTTGGTTTCCTCACTTGGTTCTCAGGACGTTGCAGAAATATGGAAAGCAACTATAAAAGGCTGGACACCGGTTACCTTTTTTAACATGTAAGGATGTGGTTTCACAATTCAAGGTGCTGTACAGATGAAAAGAAAAGTTTCCTGAAGCAGTTGACAGGGCAATCCCACAACAGCTCTCTCAGCAGGAGGACAATCAGCACAGCACAGCCTGGGGATGCAAAATTTCTCAGTATAAGGGAGAGGAATATTTGAGGCCATGTTCTTTGTAATGTGAAACTCCAGTGGGAAACTGAGAAGTAGAGTTGGAGAAACACCTTGAGAGTCAAAAAAAGGTCCAGCTTACTGTATTTTCTAATTCAAGTACAAGAAAAATAGTAGACATCTGGGAAACACAGTCCTAGTGACCTGGGAAAAAAATGCAAGTCATCACAATTGTATGTGGTATAAATTGAAATACTATATTCCCATTTCAAAACAACCGGGAGTAGTTAGGAGAAAGGCAGGTTAACAGAAGCGAAGGAAAATCTATCTTTAATAAAGAAAGAAAGCAAATGGAGCTTCAGGTCTCAAAAGCCAAACCAGCCCAATAGTGGGCACAATTCAGTGCTGTTGCATCTTTCTTCATCAGTTAAGGTACTAAAATAGCTAAGGAGGAATGTGGATTTAAGTATAATCAAGGACTGCCTTCCACAGGCTTCTTTTTCTTGCTTCCAATTTCATAATTAAGCAGTTAATCCTGTAAATACATTGCTTGTTGCTTTAATTTCAAGCTTGTCTAGCTCTTAAAAATACCTCAGTAAATCTGACAGGCAGAAAAAACATGCTTTTTCAAAAAAAAACAACTTCTCTGAAAAGCAATGACATAGACAAAGCCTGCTGGAGTGGCTGTGACCCAAAATACAAGTCTGAATCCCAGAAACTGGGGTGTGTTTCCATCCATGCTACGAAGGTCGCAGAGCCTTTTGGCTGGCACCGCTTGCTTAACTGCAGTCAGGGGGCAGTCAGCGAAGAGGTAACCCATAGCAGAAGGAAAAATTGGGACTAAAACAAAATCTGAAGCAAAATTTTTTTCTTCAATTCACAGCATGTATTCCACCAGCCAGAATGACTTTCTTTTTCACAAATTTGTTGATTGCTTTTGGGTTATAATTACTTTTTAATTGCTGTTTAAAGATATTTATACTTTTAAAGGATCATGATTTTTCAGGATAATTAGCTACTGATTTCCAGAAACTGAGAATCTATTTACCGACAAACTGCAGTGGTATCAAAGGGAGAGGCATTTCTTCCACTCGACTCACTTTAGTGTATCGGCAATGCTCATCAAAACTTGTTTCTGGTGTCTGGAAAAGTCTTTGTTGATACTGGGTGTCCCAAAATATGAACTTAATTTTCTCAGCATTTGTTCTGTGTGGGGAATCTTGTTATTGTTGAGCTCTACAGCAATCATCATTGCATACAAGCAACATAAACATTTCTTACACATAGTACAGACGGAACATTTTTAACCATCCATGATGCCTTTCAGAAAAGGAACATCTTTCTGAGTTGATGCTTAACCACTTATGCAAAGAAGCTGCAGGAAGTCAAAGAATGTGACCAGCTCCAAGGAGTGGAGATATAACCCACCCACTTGTGTCTCCCAGATGAGTGTTACTCATCCCAATCTGGGCTGACCCACCGAATGCCTGTTAAAGATCCCATAGTTTGTGCTTTTGGCACTTGAGCCTAACTCAGTGCCTTTGTTTTTTTCCTAAGCAATCCTGATCCCAGAACTTCACTGCATCCCAGAATAGCTGAGGTTGGAAGGGACCTCTGGGGTCAATGTGGTCCAAACCCTGCTCAAGCAGGGACACCCAGAGCAGGCTGCCCAGCACCACGTCAAGATGGCTTTTGAAGATCTCCAAGGAGGAGACCCCACAGCCTCTCTGGGCAACCTGTGCCAGCTCTCAATCACCCACACAGCACAGAAGTGATGCCTGATGGTCAGAGAAAGCCTCCTGTGTACCAGTTTGTGCCTATTACTTCTTGTCCTGGCACTGGGCACCACTGAAAAGAGCCTGGCTCTGTCCTGTTCCCATCCTCTCTTTAGGTGTTTTCTTATTGATGAGATCCTCCCTGAGCCTCCTCTTTCCAGGCTGAACAGCCACAGCTCTCTCAGCCTCTCTGCACAGGAGAGGTGCTCCAGTCCCTTCTCTACCTTGTGACCCTTCCTTGGACCCTTTCCAGTAGGTCCAGGTCTCCCTCGTACAGGGGAGGCCAGAACTGGACACAGCACTTCATATGTGGCCTCACTAATGCTGAGTAGACAGACCACCTCACTCAACCTGCTGGTGATACTTTGCCTAATGCAGCCCAGGACACCATTAGCCTTCTTTGTGGCAAGGACATATTGCTGCCATATCCCATTCAAGATACTCTCACTAAGGGAAATGCCAAAAATTCCCCATATGTTCTCTTCTGACCTAATCTGAGTTCAGCCCATCTCTTCCTGTATGTTTGCTCAATGTGCTCCCAGCTCTGGCTTGTGCTCCAAGTTTTCCTTCTCCTTGGTACAGCTTAGGTACCACCACCTGTACCTCCCAAAGCAGCCCACCTGCAGGGGAACCCACTCAATTTGCTGCTATCAGATGAGCCCTTATGTTCTTCTCATCCCCTAATGGGGTGAAATAGCACTCAAAAGGCTGCTAGTGCAGCTGGAAATAAAGAATTATCTGTGTGGCACTTTACATAGTGTCTGGCGTGCATTTATGCAGTGAGAACACAGATCCAGGGGACGAGGCTTTCCTGCATGCTGGGGCTCACTCTGTGCTGCACATTCAAAAAATCTCATGCCATCACCTGGTCCTTCCCGTGATGGGTTAAGGCTGTGACACCTTGCCTCAGTCAGAGCATGCAGATGCCAGGCTTGCCTTTGGAAAGCAGCTTACCTTAATGAAGTGGTGTGATTTTCCTTGGTCTTGGCACTCAGAAAGTATGCTGGGCAAGCAGAAAGCCTGTGGGAATGATTCACTAGTGTTTGCAAGAGGCTTTTCTAATTTCCTCTTTTTTTTTTCTGTTTTTTTTTTTTTTTTGGTGCTACCAGCTGCTTCATATTCTGTCACTTGCTACAGGAGAAGACTGTTCCTCCATGCTAGGATACAGTTCAGTGCATAGATGCTATAGAATAGGAGTTCAACTTGCCTTAGTTTTTCCAGGTTATACCCTTTGTTTAAAAAACAAGCAGCAAGTCCTGAGACACAGTGTGCTAGCACCAGAGACCATCAAGGATACAGAGTTGATTTCTGGAACATCTTTTCCATTTCTAATTCAACTCCAAAAATAATTTTTAACTCCCCTCTGCTGTGATCCATAAGCAGAGTAGACATTCAAACTGAAAATTGCCAAAAAAAATCTTACTCATTCTCATGAGAAAAAAGTTTTGAGCTTTGATGGCCTATTGATTCTAATTCTATATTCTGATCATAGCCATTTCCAAAGCAAAAGGCCTGTTGGGATCAGATCCAGGAATATCTTCAGATTTGCATAGGAGCAGGAAAAGCAGGGCTCCCACTCATCCTGAACTCCCAATGGGAGTGAATTTGAAAATAAGACTGAAGACAATCCAGGAGACATATATTAAGGCTAAATTGGTAAATATGGACAAAACATACAACATGCATCACAGCAAGCAGTGTAACTGGGGAAGCCTGGTCTCCTATGGACCTGTACCCTGTGGTTGTACTCTCTGATGCCTAATAATTCTTGAGTTCATGTTGTGGCCCTTTTCCCAGGGATATTAACAGTGTCTCTCTCATCAATCCACCTTCTGTTATATTAGAACTTGTCAAAAAATAATCTCCTTGGGACCATTGCTAAATGTGATTGAAACTGCACAAGTCAAAAAACCCTGGGGAAGAGAGTGACAGATAGATAGATGCACACAGAATCTGAGCACAGAAGCCTTGTTTCAGAATGAAAGCAGGCTAAAAGCTGGTATACTTGCATTCAAAGTGGTATCCTGCTAATTTAAATCTATCAGTGAGCATTTCCAAGTGCACCAATAAGCGCCAAAAGAACAGGTTGTTTGCTTATGAAGGGAATGCCTTAACCATTTAACTATCAGTTTTGTCGACTGATGGGGAAATGCAGTGTTACGTGGGCAATCAGACTGGAAGATCACAAACACTTTCCAGATTTAAAATATGCAGAAGCATGAAAGAGTGTAAAAAATGTAAATCAAAGGAACCAGCTTCTATCTGGATCGAATAAATGAAGGATCATTGAAAGATGACAGGGTTTGTGGGGAAACAGTAGTTAGAGAGTATGCTTACACATATGCTTATAAACTTATATACACTTCTGCTTACAAACAGCGCCAGGAATGTTCCCAAGTGCTGGAACTCAGTCCTCTATGCTGCTGACTGGTTGGAGAGTCCCTGACATCACTCATCCCAGACCAAGTCCCTTCTGTCAGCTGTGGAGCAGATGTTAGCGTGGACTAAAGGCCAACAGGCAGCTTGGCAGCAGCCTCCCAGTTTTACAAGGTAACAAAAAAACAAAACAAAAAAAAAAAAAGGGGGAGTTGAGTAGGTTTCATAGCACGGAGACAGCCCAGGCTGATGGAGCAGTACTCCTGCAGCTAGTCTCAGCAGCCATCACAGAGGGAGGGAGGCCACGTCCTGTGCACCGCTGCCCAGTGCCAGACCAAAGGCTGACGGTGCTGTGGGGGCATGGGAGTACCTCCCGTTGGTGCTAGCTCTGCAGCAAAAGAAGCACATCTTGTGGTCAATGACTTGATGTCCTAGTGGAGATCAGTAACAAACGGTGTTCCTCAGGGGTCAATATTGGGACTGGAGCTGTGTAATATCTTTGTCAGTGACATGGACAGTGGGATTGAGTGCACCTTCAGCAAGTTTGCCAATGACTCCAAACTGTGTGGTGTGGTTGACACGCTGGAGGGAAGGGATGCCATCCAGAGGGACCTGGACAGGCCTGAGAGGTGGGCCTGTGTGCACATCATGAGGTTCAACAAGGCCAAGTGCGAGGTCCTGCAGCTGGGCCAGGGTAATCCCAAACATGAATACAGTCTGGGTGAAGAATGGATTGAGAGCAGCCCTGAGGAGAACCTGGGGGTGTTGGTGGATGAGAAACTCGACATGAGCCAGCAATGTGTGCTTGCAGGCCAGAAAGCTAAACATATCCTGGGCTGCATCAGAAGCAGCATGGCCAGCAAGGTGAGGGAGGGGATTGTCCCCCTCTGCTCTGCTCTTGTGAAGCCCCACCTGGAGCCCTGCATTCAGCTCTGGGGCCTCCAGCACAAGAAGGACATGGAAGTATTAGAGGAGGTCCAGAGGAGGACCATAAGGGTGATCAGATGGCTGGAGAACCTCTTCTATGAGGACAGACTGAGCGATTTGGGGTTGTTCAGCCTGGAAAATGCTTCAGGAGACCTTACAACGGCCTTCCAGTACCTAAAGAGGGCCTACTACAGGAAACTGGGGAGGGACTCTTTGTCAGGGGTGCAGTAATAGGACAAGGAATAATGTTTTAAACCAAAAGAGGGTAGGTTTAGATTAGATATTCAGAAGAGATTCTTCACTCAGAGGGTGGTGGGGCCCTGGCACAGGTCACCCAGAGAAGCTGTGGATGCCCCATGCCTGGAGGTGTTCAAGGCCAGGCTGGATGGGGCTTTGAGCAACCTGGTGTGGTGGGAGGTGTCCCTGCCCATGGCAGGGGACTGGAACTGGACAGGTTTTAAGGTCCCTTCCAACCCAAACCATTCTGTGATTCTGTGTTTCTATGACCTGGCATTTTGAGAGAAGTTGTGAAGCATGGAACAGAACACATGGAGGAGAAATGGGAAAGAAGTATCCCCATACAGGTCCTCCCACTCTTGCTTCATCTTTACATGCAGCCCAAGGGAATGACTGGAAGTTCCATTGGACAACCCACACTATGGCAAGCTTGCCCTGTACCCTGGAGGCAATCCCAGTTTTGTGTGCTGGTACTCTTCAAGTGCTTCATAGCACCAGGCCATTTATAACATTGGCAATTTGCAATATCACGTTTTGAGATAAGCCATAAGGCTGATTCTGCCATCAGCCTCTGCACTGGACAACATCACCATGACCTCTTCTTGAAAGAGGACTCAAGCTGTTATACACATTTTATTTGGAAGGAGGTAGAGTTTAGTGAGAGAACAGAACAATCTCTCTTAGCTCTGATATAATTTCTTCCTCTAGATCTGTTTCCCCATTTCTTGTACCTCATCTGCAGTCAGACTGCAAACCCCAGCCCTCTTCCCAGTTGCCAAAGGTATCTTTCTAACCACAGCAAACTGCTACAGCCATGGCATGGAACCGCTTTCATGACTCCCTGTGTAGCTGAGACAATGTGAGGTTCAGAAATGTGCGTTTGCCTCATCGCTGAGAACCACCAGCTTTGACCAGCCACCAAGTGAACTTCCCTTTCTGGAAGTGAGAAGAGCTTCCCCCTTCAATTAACAACCTTGTGTTCATGCTCTGAGACGTGATGGAAAAAAATCAGTTCAAAACTAAGGTGTCCAAATTTCAATAAATACCTCGTAGGTATAGATAATATCCAGTTCAAACAGGTGATGGGGCTCTTTCCCATTAATATACCTGACCAAGAACTGACTAAACCTCTTTTCTTCTATATGGTCACTTTCTGCTTGAGATCAGTTCCAGACTTCCTGTGTCCATTTTCTTTCTCACTGTCTCCCTGCCACAATGTCTGTCTGTCTCGTCTCTTCTGCCAGGCAGAACTGTGCTCCTGGCTGCACCTTCCCCCTTATTTGTCCCAATTCAGTCCCTAGATCTCCCCAGTACACTTGCCACCTCTCTATTCCTACTCTACACCCTCACACCACCTATGGTAATCTAATCTAATCCCAGGAAAAAGAAACACCAAAAGGCTCTTAATGTCCCTCCAGGATCAGACTTTACTATGTACTCTGAGTCCTTCCGGACCCAGAATTCTCTTGCCTTCCAACCCAGGGCACCCTTGCTTCTGATGCTCACTTCAGCTAATTCATTTTCCCTTCCTCCCAATAGCAAGAGCCTCCAAGCAGATGCATCTTTCTTTCACATCATGCATTCACCATGCAAGCAGTGCTGCTTAAAAATGAGACCTACCAGTGGGTTGTTGAAAGGGGTCCAGGCAAATTATATCAGTATGTCACATGAAAGGTCACCTGCAAAAATTCATAAAATGCACGTTCTAGAATCTAATGGGGCGTGGGTGCATGTATCAAGCTCATGTTGATTGCCACTCTCTGAAATGTGCTGATGGCTACATTTAAAGTTCACCTCCACCTCCACTATCTCTTGTAATCTGCCAGTAGAAAACTTTCCTTTCCCCTGGTGCATTACAAGAGGAGAGGAACTTATTTGCTACAAGCAAAAAAGCCCTCAGCCTTTGCAGCACTATCACTTCTACCAGCAGGAAAATGTTTGCTTTATCCTATTTCATTGCTAATCCACAATGTCGATATGCAAGGCTTTTTCATCAGGCTTGATTGGGATGTATTAATGAATGCTGCCTTCCCCATCCAGTAATCCTTCTCATATCAGCATTTATTTTCAGTCTTTGCCCTAAGGAAGGGAAGCTTCACAAACATTAAGTCATCACAATGTTATAGGTAATATCTAGAGGAAAGTATAAACCACACCCTGATAAAAACACCGTCGCTTTCTTTTTTTAAATTGAGTGATGAAACCATCAGGAACAAAAGGAAAGATTCCCAGCATTGTATTTATGTTGGAAAGGTAACCAGCCCAGTAAGTAAGGGGAGCATGATAATTAGGGTGCTTGTAAGGAAGTGCTTGAGTGGTGATGGGAAAATCTTAAACCTTCACTGAATGCATTTCATAGAATCACAGAATAGTTTGGGCTGGAAGGGACCTTAAAGCCCATCCAGTTCCACCCCCCTGCCATGGGCAGGGACACCTCCCACCACACCAGGTTGCTCAAAGCCCCATCCAGCCTGGCCTTGAGCACCTCCAGGGATGGGGCATCCACAGCTTCTCTGGGCAGCCCATGCCAGGGCCTCACCACCCTCTGAGTGAAGAATTTCTTCTGAATATCTAATCTAAACCTACCTTCTTTCAGTTTAAAAACATTATTCCTTGTCCTATCACTGCACCCATGACAAAGAGCCCCTCCCCAGCTTTCCTGTAGGCTCCTGTAGGTACTGGAAGGCTGCTGTAAGGTCTCCCTGCAGCCTTCTATTCTCCACGCTGAACAACCCCAACTCCCTCAGTCTGTCTTTGTAGGAGAGGTGCTTCAGCCCTCTTGATCATCTTTGTGGCTCTCATCTGGACTCATTCTAATAGTTCCATGTCCATTTAAACCAAAGGACTAAATTTATTCCATGTTAAATTTCATGTTACTCTAATATCTGTGAGTGCTCTTCGGTGAAGCTCTAATACCACTGCAAAAGTTAATGTTTTATATCTGATTAACTCATATGGATAAAATATGTTATAATGATGGCATGTATTTAAGAAAGACAGGGAAATTAATGGTGTGGGTACAACCACCTTCTGCCTTTTTAGGAGCGAAACCTGGGAGACAAGGACTCCACCATTGTAACACGGGCTCAGCTACATGATGCCCTCCGCACTCCACTTAAGATTTGTTCTCAGTTTCCCCAAATGACATATGAAGGGAATATTTATCCTAGGGTAAATATATATCCTTATGGAGATTGATCTGTTAATGCTTTTAACTAATTTTAACTTCATTCTCATCTTTTGAAGATAAAAATTTTTACGTGAGTGCTGAACACTATTAAGTATACAAACACAATGAGAGGAAAAAAAATATATTTTTGAAATAGATTATTGCATCAAATGCTATATATTATATAAAATAAACAGAAATTAGAAATCATTCTTCTCTTAGAGTCTTTAAATGTTATGTAGACTCTTTGCAAATATTGCCTGTACTGCTTTTTTTAAAAAAAAAATTAGGCATCTACATCTATCAGACATTCCTTTCCTTTGACAAAACCAAGGACTTCACAGAATCAGAATCACAGAATCATCTAGGTTGGAAGAGACCTCCAAGATCACCTAGTCCAACCTCTGACCTAACACAAGTCCACCACTAAACCACTAAACCATATCACTAAGCTCTACATCTAAACTTCTTTTAAAGACCTCCAGGGATGGTGACTCAACCACTTCCCTGGGCAGCCCATTCCAATGCCTAACAACCCTTTCCGTAAAGAAGTTCTTCCTAATATCCAACCTAAACCTCCCCTGGCGCAACTTTCGCCCATTCCCCCTCGTCCTGTCACCAGGCACGCGGGAGAATAGCCCAACCCCCACCTCGCTACAGCCTCCTTTAAGGTACCTGCATAGTGCGATAAGGTCGCCCCTGAGCCTCCTCTTCTCCAGGATGAACAACCCCAGCTCCCTCAGCCGCTCCTCGTAAGACTTGTTCTCCAGACCCCTCACCAGCTTCGTTGCCCTTCTCTGGACTCGCTCGAGCACCTCCGTGTCCTTCTTGTAGTGAGGGGCCCAAAACTGAACACAGTACTCAAGGTGCGGCCTCACCAGAGCTGAGTACAGGGGGACTTCATAACTTCTGTAGGTGTTTTTCTCTCTGTCTTTTGAACAATGCTTCTGCAAAAGGAAATGGCAATCAGTTATCACTTCTATTTTCAATGAAGACTCTTCTTTATTCCTAGAGGAGTAATTTCTTGTTTTCTGCAGAACCAGAATTAAAAGAAAAACACAGAAAATGATTTCTAGCAATGAAGAATACAAAACAATACATGACAAAAGCAAATGTGTTCAAGTAGACATCTTTTTCTACATCAAATCTCACTGAAGAAACATATTTGGAATAATTCACTGGATGCTGGAATCTGCTGTCCCTATCAATCCACGGTAGATGACCCTCAGAGAGGAACTCCTCAGAGCTGCAGAAACTGGGTCTGGGGAGCCAAGCAGCTGTTTCCTACCCCATTAGGGCAGAAGCCACGGTACACTTGAAGTGCTTTGGTTTTCTCTCTTTCTAAAGGCAACATACAACTGAAACCTGAACTGCCTGGAGTCAGTGACTTCCAGCAAACATAGAAAGGGCCTGTAGTGGTCTAACCTCTTCTGGAAGAAGGAAAATCATTTTTCCAAATTTCTCATGTAACTCCACTTGATGTGGAGTCCTTCTTCCTCTTCAATATTACTGGGGTTTATTAATAAAACCAGACTATTAAACAGCTGCTGCATTTTACTCCAGAGGTGGCTCCATGTGTGTGGTGAAGAGGATGATCTCCATCTACAGCTCATAAAGAGTTTTATATAAATATCCATTACCCATGTAATGGCAACAGCCAACAGTTTTATTAGGCAATATAAAAAAATAATAGGGATATAAATTGTAATGCCTCAGGGCAAAAGCCAATCAATGACTGTCTGGAGTTATCCAGAAGAAACTTTCTGTGCACAAGTTATTCTCTTATCATATATTAGGGTGCTTCTTGCCTTTCTCTGCAAAATATCAGGAGGCACATGCTCCAAGACAGGCTGCTCAATCCCACTGGTATCTTGTTAGGTCAAGTCTAGAAATTCCTCTGTTCTTACTGCAATGCATAAATGAACTGTGGCACTTCACTTTATCAAATGATTGATCTCCAATGAAGGTCAATCCAGGGATTTTCCCATGAAATTTATGCTTACCAAAACAACTATATAGATTTTTTTTTCAGTTTTGCATAAGTTTAGTTCAAGTGATTTCCTTGCTATGTCCAAACCCTTCAAACAGCAAATTAAATAGCAATAGGCTCCTGTTTTTCAGGTGGTGAGGAGGACACTAACAATATGGTGAATTACATAGAACAGTTTTTCTTGGAAGGAACCCTTAAAGATCACCTCATCAAACCCTCCTGCCACAGGCAGGGATGTCTTTCACTAGATCAAGTTGTTCAAAGACCTGTTCCAACCCAGCTTTGAACAATTCCAGTGATGGGAGATAGACAGCTTCTCTGGGCAACCTGTTCCAGTGTCTCATCTCCCTTACCGTAAAAAATTTCTTCCTTATATGAAACTTATGATACAGTAGGTTACAGTCTCAGCTTTTGCTTTGGGACTCTAATAAAACCTGTTGGGTCTTCTTTTGACCAAGTAACCCACCTGGTGGATGAGGGAAAGGCTGTTGTTGTCCACCTAGACTTCATCAAAGCCTTTGACACAGTCTCCCACAGTATTCTTCTGGAGAAGCTGGCAGCCCATGACTTAGACAGGTAAACTCTGTTGTGTTAAAAACTCGCTGAGAGTGGTGGTGAATGGAATTAAATCCAGCTGAAGACTGTTCACAAGTGGTGTTCTGCAGGGGTTGGTGCTGGGACACATCTTCTTTAATATCTTTATTGATCTGGAGGAGGGAATTGAGTGTACTCTCACTAAGTTTGCAGATGACACCAAGTTGGGGGGAAGTGTCGATCTGCCGGAGGGTAGGAAGGCCCTGCAGATGGACCTGGACAGGTTGGATTTATGGGCAGAGGCCAAGAAGGCCAGCAGCATCCTGGCTTGTATCAGGCATGGTGTAGCCAGCAGGACCAGGGAGGTGATCATCTCCTGTACTCTGCTCTGGTGAGGCCGCACCTCGAGTGCTGTGTTCAGTTTTGGACCCCTCACTACAAGAAGGACATCGAGGCCCTGGAGCGTGTCCAGAGAAGGGCTACGAAGCTGGTGAAGGGCCAGGGACACAAGTCCTGTGAGAAGCGGCTGAGGGAACTGGGGGTGTTCAGTCTGGAGAAGAGGAGGCCCCAAGGAGACCTTATTGCTCTCTACAGCTACCTGAAAGGAAGGTGTGGGAAGCTGGGGGTCGGCCTCTTCTCACAGGTAACTAGTGATAGGAGTAGAGGGAATGGCCTCAAGATTTACCAGGGAAGGTTTAGGTTGGAAATTAGGAGAAATTTCTTCCTAGAAAGAGCAGTCAGGCATTGGAATGGGTTGTCCAGGCAGGTGGTGGAGTCACTGTCCCTGGGGGTGTTCAAGGAAAGGTTGGACGTGGTGCTTAGGGATATGGTTTAGTGAATGATATTGATGATTGGCTGGTGGTTGGACCAGATAATCCTGAAGGTCTTTTCTAACCTTAATAATTCTATGATTCTATGATTCTCTGTCTTTTAATATTGCACAAGCCATTTTTAGGCGGCACACATCCCTGCAAACAACCTTCAGTCTTCCAAACTACCTGCTGAGTTCTCTTGCAGGCCATGCCTCAAGTGCTTCAACCACTCCCCTCAGGTTATACTTTCTTTCGGCCTTTTACTATGTCTATCACAGAGGCATCATTCTCCAGGCAGCCCCTAACCTGTGTTCCTCAAGCTCTTTTCTGTTTTCTCCAGATCTCTCCAAAGTGTGCCTCTTAAATCTCAGCTCCTCCATCTCTACACTTGTTCTCCTGCTGTGCTAAGCTTCTCCTTTGCTGGTTCCTCAGTTTGTCCTTGCCACTTCTCCCTAGTGAAGTTAATCCCCACAGTTAACTGACGTACATGAAATAAGAGTAGCTTGACAAACTTATTGTATGCATATTACACACCCTAATGGCTCCAGAAGCCCTGTGGAATAAATGGAGCAACAGCAGAGTGTAACAGAAAACTTAAAAAGGCTGGAAATTTTGCTAATAGGAACAGAATTGCTTTTTGCATTACAGCACACTCTTTAACATTTTTTTTTTAATATTTTTAAAATGACTGGGGATTTTGTAAAATAGCCTCCTGGATGTAAGACAGAAGCCACTGATCTTTCAGGGAATGTTTTTCCCATGGGCTGCTACCTCTTCCACCAGCCTGAAATAGCCATAATCTTTTCACAGCCTGCTCAGACTGAAACATCTTTATGTCTGAAAAGGGGATGATGAGGGAAGAGGAGAGGGGATCTCTACTGTGTGGGATGAAAGAGCCTCGATTTGTGTTGTCTCTAGAGGGATGAGTTATGTTTGTGCGGGAGGTTGTGTGGGTGAGGTGTATTTGGGTGAGGAAAGAGAAGAGCTGCAGTTTTCAGTGGTTTACAATGCAAATCCTCTTGTAACATTGCTTTTGATATAAGTTTGCATAGGTGCTCTGTGATACCAAATTCTTTTCCATGGTAATTAAGATGCAAAATTCTTGATCTCACTAAAGACCACAACAGTTTCACCACTGAGGCAGGATTGAAAGCAAAATGACTTCAGTCAAGGGCCCAGTTTTCATTAGGTTTAAATTGCACGTGTCAACCTAGTGAGGGTCTCCACCGTTCAGATTTCAACGCAGTGCTCCCTCCAAGCTTTCTGTGTTTGCAGCTTGGCTTGCCGAGGAAATGTCTGGTTCAGTCACACTGCATCAGACTGTCAGTCAGTCTGCTCCCAAAACTTTTGAACCTCTGTTTGGAAGGATAGGGATCTCAAAGATATTAAATTCCTATAAGACTTACATGTAAGAAGAAAAAGATTGAAGCAGACTTACTAGATACCAATGAAATTCACTCTACAAAGAGATACTATCACTTCTGTAAAGTGGAAAAGATCTCAATTTGCATCTTAATAGAAACCAGAGAATCCATTTCTGCCCATGTGGCCCCAGGATAAGAGCTGCAACTATGGTTCATTTGCCCAGACGGAAGGGAATGATAGGGCTTCCTGATTTTTAGCTGGTATTGAACAGCCCACAATTAACCAGGTCCCTTCCTAGCTGTTGCAAATTGCCCTACAAAACTTGCAGCATCTGTAATTAGGCATTTATAAACATTCTCAGCCTTTGTTCTTCCCTTGGACATTCCTTTAACCCCTACACAGAGACTAACCTTCTGGAGATGTAAGTGGCAGCAACAGTAACCTTTGTAGCTATCTGCCAGAAAATGGGGAAAGGGTAGCAATAAGAAATAGATGTTTTCTTAAGCTGGGACTTCTGATTTCATAGGTCCAGCTGGTGCTTTGAGGAGCTGTGTAGCAGCAGGCATTCAACAAGTATGAGCTCTCAAAGCACAGTCCAACAGCACACCAACCTGACAGTGCTATCCTTGTCTTGATTGACTTTCGTTAGGTTTTGTCTTTTCGTTTCTTTCATCCTCTGTGGTCTCCAGTATTCCTCCTTCTGTCCTAACAGATAGTTGACCATTCTCACCTGTCTTTACTGTAGTCATCCACCACTGGCACGTTGTTTTTATTTGGCCAGTGGATAGCTATTTTTTTCCTTTCTTCCTCTTACATTCTCTTCTTGCTTTCCAGCATTGCTACTTGTTACTTCATCTCACTGAGTGCAAGCAGCGAGTGCAAGACTGTGGTTTGGGAAAGATTCAGCTGGAAACAGAGGACAGAGGGCAGCATGCAAAGCCAACAGCAGTAATATGACGCGCACCTGCCAACTTGTCATTAATGTGGCCACCAAAAAAAGAGAGAATAACAATGCTATCAAATCAGACCCAACTCTGTGTCTCAGACTCTGTTCATTACCAAGAAGTCTTTCAGGAATGACAAGTTTTTAATCGTGCAGCTCTACTAAAAGCTGATGCCAACAGCAGAAAGTGAAGTTCTGCTTCAGAAGACACAAGTTAAGCTAGGATAGATTGACATGGCAGCTGAAAGTCATCTCACCCCATGTGAGATGACAGCTATGGCATGAAACCACAGATAGGCTAGCATTCATAAATATATTCATCACGTGTACTTTTTAAACCAGGTACCATGAAAGAATACAACAGCAGAAGAACCTGTGAACCCAAATAAACATGGTCATTACTTCCTGCTTCACTGCTATGTGCAGCCAAATAATGCCTTCTGCTCAGCTAAAACTCAAGGAGTGTTATACTTTCTCCTTATTTTCAGTGGTCTATAGTACAGCTGGTAAAATTTTGCTCTGGTTAGAAACTTGATTTATAAAGTCTCTAGTCCTAAAACAGGAAATGAGTATTTCATCCCCACAAATTTAGGAGGATTTTTTTTTGGCTTTCATGTTCCACAAAATCTGTTTTTGTTTCCTATAAAGGGTCCAGTCCAACTGCCATCAAAATCTGTATAGATTCCCCCTGACTTCAGCTGGGCTTGGCTCATGCCCTAAGGCAGTGCTGCAGAAACAGACAACACCTAATGAAATCATGTGGTGTAAAGGACCAGGGAATCCCAAACTAAATCCCCACCCTGCAAACAGCCATGCGTAAGCTTAAATGTGCATTAAAATTGAAGTCAAAAAGCTACTCATGTCTATCAAGTTAAGCACATGTTTAAATGTTTGCTGTAGCCAGTGCTTGGTAAAATGAACAGAAAAAGCTTTACAAAACTACTGTGGGTAAGATCAGTCCTTTCCTGATGCTGTACAATATCCTGAATCCTTGGGGGTTTCTATTGTCTGTTGCAGGACCTTTCATGATTTTTATACAATCAAGTTGCTTTCACTTTATTATTCCTTGTGTATAAACTCAGATAACGTGCTTCTGCAGCATCTTCCCACTAACCTCTGAGAGCTCCAAGGAGAAACCTCAGAACTATTTATCTCACCCTGTTATTAAAATTACAGAACCTCAGTCAAAGTCAAACCTCTAGAATGTAAATCACTGCAAAATACATAACAATAGGCATTTTTATTTGTTTAAAAGCGGGAGACAGGCCAAAGGTGTTTCTGTTTTTGTATCGCAGGAACACTGAGGCGCAGAGATTACCCATGATTTGTCTAGTCTCACAAGATAATAGGGAATTAAACTATATCTGACCAGTAACTTCACTGAAAGATCACCTTTTCTTGTCCTACGATACACAGCAACTCTCTCACCTTATTTTTTCACAATGGGAAATCAAACTCAAGGGGGTTAAGGTGCAAGACAAGGACTACCTAGAAACTCCCTGGCAGGGCTGTAAGAAGAACAGGAAACTTCTGGCTCCACACAGAACCCCGTTCCTCTCTCAGATCAGTTTCAACTGAAGAAAAAAAAAAAAAAAAAGAAACAAAAAAAAGCCACAAATCCCTGCTCTCAGTTTTCTCTGAACAGGATTTGATATGTTAGATCAAGCTATCAGATGTAGCATATTACTCTGATGAAGGGTACGCATTCCTATATCACCTCCTGCTATTTGCCTTGGGCTCTCTGATGACACTGCAACCCTCTTGGACTGCTCCTCATGAGCAGCTGGCCTTGAAAGACGCCGGGATATGGCCAGGGGGAGCTAAACAGTGAAAAGAGGAGCAAACTTAAATAATCAAAGCTATTAATCTAAGCAGACCCTGCCACAAACATTGCATCTTTGAGATGTTGGGCTTTGCAGGCACACTGGCGCAAATGTTTCTCTTTCACGCAGAACGACCTCACTGCTGTGGGCTTGAGTCAAAACTCTGTCATTCTGCTGCTGGAAGTGCTAATAGTGTCCTGCTGTAAGGCATAATCTGGCATAATAGGAGAGAAATACTTCAACACGAACTGTCAAAATGGATTTTGTGATGTGTGATCTCACATCTCATCTCTGAACGAGATGGAGAGACCCAGCAAAACCTAACTGCAATGTTTTTTGCATCAACAGTAAATCTTCCTTGTTGAACAGCACCGCCAGCTAGAGATAAGACGTGTGCCGTACCCATCCTCCTTATGACGGCGATAGCACCCACAGGGTGCAAAAGCGTCTGCTGCAGATCCTCCTGCAGAGCAGGGCCATGCAATGTCCTTGAATAACATTGGTATAAGACTCACTTCTAGAAGAAATGTAAAGAATGGCCTCAAAGCAAATTTCTGGTGTCGTCATCATCGAGCTGTCCCGCACTGCCACATCACGTTTCTACAGAAGGGCATAAGCACTGTCACAATCTGTTAACTTCCTTAATACTGCACCAGTGTTATCCACTACCATGGGACACGAGAAGAGACCAAAAAAGGGAAAAAAAAAAAAAAAAAGAAAAGAAAAGATAAAAGATAAGAAATTTGTACAGAAGTCCTTGGTGTGGCCAGGAGCCTGCCTCTCTAAAGGGAATCAGGTAATCAGACAGAAACCCACCTGCGGGTTTCTCGACTGTGTTTTTGTTCACATCAGTCCTGAGGCGCTTCTGAATTGGGAGATTTTCTCTCTGAGATAAATAAAAGGCTCCGAGCAGGAGATACCAGAGTATCTTGTTCCTAATTATGGACCTGGAAACCATGGATTTTGCTAGAAGTGAGGAGTTGTTTTCATACCACTGGATGACTTTTCAAATAAGTATTTCAATTATGGTAAACCCCAGTTCAGCAAAGCACTTAAGCATGTTTGTAGGTCTAACCGTTCGGTATTTAAGCACATTCTTCACCACTGCTTTGCTGAAATGATGCCTAAAACTTTGGTCTGTAAAAAGTGGTCTCATAAAAAGTCACTTCAGAATGGTAATTTTTTTCCTTCTTTTTGATTTACTTATTTTTTTAATAAAAAAAAGAATTGCCAATGCTGGTGAGCAACACGCTGATGTTTCAATATGTAGTCACATCCAAAGTTCAAATTTCAGGCAAATATAGTGAATATTTTTTTTTTATTATTTGCTCATGCCTAGTTCTTTCACTGCCAAAGAGGACTTTCTTTGCTATCCAGACCTTTTGTTGGTAGCAAGCCCAGAAAGGCAATCGTAGCCCATTGAACGTCTTTTCCTATGTTGGTAGCCTGTGGCCCTACAAGCAGAAAGCAATTCCCAGACAATAAGCAACCTCTCGCACTGAAAATAATCAGTAGTATTTTGAATCAAGTCAGATTTTGGATCAAGGAGCCAGTGAATTATGGCTGATTACCTTTTCAAAGTAGCTCATACAACAGGCCTGGGGGAAAGCTTGTATTTAAACAACATTTTCAATATGCAAATAGTTCGATACTTTGAAAAATAGCAGTGTTGCTAACATTTGGCCTGGTGAAGGAAAAAGCGTATTAATTTGCCCAGGCAACTGACTCTAAAACAGTGTATAAATAGCCCTTTGCGTTAATTCAAAGTGAAATGTCAATGTTTCATAATTTATGATAGTATGCTGAGATTCAGCTTCAAGAGCTCACTGCAGGTTCAGTTAGCATCAGGTCTAAAACCTGTCTTCCCGTCTTCTGAACCTTGAATCTTTGGGAAAACCTTTTCTTTCTGCTTGGATTTATTTTTATTTATATTAGCTCAATTATTTATGACCATTTCAATGTAAATTACTCAGTTAAGAGGAAGTGAAATGCTCTGCTGTCGTAGCAGTTTACTCACATCTTCTTGAATCCGATCATCTTGGCATGAAAATGAGGAGAGATTCTTCTTGCTACTCAGGATGTGGGAACCTAAAAGCTGCTTCCTGGTCTGGATCTGTAGAGCACAATGACATTATCAATCAGACACAATGGTTATGTTACTGTGCTTCCAATAGTCATTCGAGGCTGTTTACCTTTCAAGAACCAACTGCAAAATAGCAAATTATTCTGAGGTTTGAAGCTGGGAGCTTTGCTCCTGGCTGTCCCTGACTTGTTATCTGATTTGGGGCATCTCGGCCATCCTTCTCCCCATTCTTCTGCACAGCAGCGTAATTCTACTGAACCTGACAGATAGGTGACTGCAAAGCTGTGGCATGGGAGACGACACAATTCCTTCTGCCCCAGTTATTCCTTAAGTGTAAGTTGGGAACTGCTCACCTCCTTGAGAAAAAAAAAATACGGTAATAGGATTGTTACGGATGAACAAAATGTTATACACATGCAAAATGGTCTTGCTAATCAACAAGAGCTCACTCCCTGCTGGAGGAAGCTCAAGAAGAACAACAGAAATCATTACCATGCTGGTAGGATTGATTAATAAGGAAAACTGCATTAACCACTTCTACTAATACTCATTAGCATTTATACATTGTAACAGTCACTAAACTTATGTGTAAATAGCATTCCTAAGTGACACATAAGGGTGCCTGAAGGGTGCCACACGATATTGGTGTTGTTTTCTGCTTGCGTGGGTTTTGTATTGCAAGAAAAAACTCAGTATTGGGTAAGAAAACCAGTAAGAGGCAGTCGGGACAGGAGGAAGACCCCAGGAAGGCACCTTGTGCAGCCTGAGACAGGTTTTCCTTTAGAGCAGATGACAGATGTACTCCAGGGAATATTTTAAAGGGGCTAAGCAGGAGGTGGTGGAACATGGGATCAAATACGGATTCCTGCTGCCAGGCAGAGTGTGGGTACTGACAGAACGGCCCCTCAGAGCCCCAAGAAAACACTTTGATGAGCAAGGTTTGTCCTTCCAAAGATGGGGGTACAGATCTGGGCACCCTCTCCTTCCCCTAGAAATGGGGCAGTGGAAGCAGGCACCCTGCGAAAGCATCTGCACCAGCCCCAGTGCTGTCCGCTAACGCCTTTTGTCCCACAGTCAGAATTTCTGCTCTGGGGGCTTCCAAATAACGTGGTTTAAATTTAGGAAGTGACTGTTCGGTTATCAATGCAGTTGAAAATTATAATGAAATAGTGCCCGGCACCTCCAAAGTACTGGTCCAAAGATGATCATCTGTGTAATCTGTGTTTTCTGGAGCCCATGTGCAATTACCAAGCACTATTTTTAGACTGGTTTTCAGGAGAGTTGTGTTTAGATCTTGGCTCTGCCACAGACTTCCTGCATGACCTTGGGCAAATCGGTTTCTTTCTCAGCACCATCTGCAGTATAATACATTTTCCTCCCACTCTAAATTTGTCTCGCCAATGCAGATTATGAGCTTTTCGGAGTAGGACATCCCCTCGCCGTATTTATTTAGTGACTGACACAACAAGGCTCTGAGCTTTTCTCGTGACTTCTAGGTAGTTTTTAAATGTAATTGGCAAGAACCCTCTAGAAAAGGTGACTTGCACAGGATCCCCTTCCACAATCAACACAACCAGGTGGCGGGTACAAAATCATTAACTCCATTGTGTGTGTTAGACAAGGCCGGTATTTGTCACACGCTTCCATTGCAGAACATTGGGGCTCTTAATTCCAGCTAGCAAATTTTACAAATGGTTTTTGCATTTATTTATTTTTTCCCCTTCTCGTTTTTCACAGTGCAGACCGTGCCTTCCTCCTCTGAGATTATTAACCTGCTCCGTGTGATTAGCATGGGGGGGCTGGTTGGTTTGGTTTGCTCGTTTGTTTTTTCACCTTCACACGGAATTACAGCCCAGCTTGACCAGGGCACGCAAGTGTGCTCAAGGATCAGCGAAGGGCGCTGCGGTGCAGGTCCTCACGGGGAACTTCGTACCTGGACGTTGGTTTCGCGGTTGTGACTTGCAGCCAAATGGGAGGCATGGACAAAGCGAAGGAGCAGCAGACCAGAAAACAAACACAATTAGCAGCACTTCAAAGCTCTCGCAGAGGAGGGGAGAGCTGAAGCTGAAGAAAAGAGGATGTAAAAGTGATCTCTGCCTTTCTCTCTTGGATGAGGTCCCTGGTGGAGCAGGGGCCTGGGCTCCACCGCTAGCAGAGGAGACAGCCTGGCGATGGAACAGGCTCCTTAGCACAACGTCCTGCGAAAAGAGGCAGGACTGGAGCTTGGACATCAGGTCAGGGGCACGGGCGGCACTTGCTCGATCGCCTGGCCACTGAGCCCAAAGCGAGGCGCTCTGGGGGCAGGTGTACCTCCAGCCGAGATGTGCCACAGCCCGCTGGAGGGCGAGGAGCCCCCAGGCAAGTTGTGGCCGTGCCCGTGGCTCGAGCGTTGCTCCCCGGGACCCCCTTAGCCCAGCCGGGGGGGGACCACCACGGAGCCCTCTCTCGGCGCGGGGGCAGAGGAGCGATGCCCCCCGCAGGACGGGCAGGGGGCGACCCCAACCCCGGGTGTGTGTGGGGGGGGGGGGGGGGGGGGCACTTTTGGGGTGCAGCCCCTCCGGGCGGGGAGGGGAGCGGGCTTTGGGGGTTTGTAGGGTGGGCGGGCGGGGGTGGGCGCGGTCCCTCCCCGCGGGCCGGGAGGCGGGTGCGGGCTGGGCTCCCGGCAGGCTGCGCTGTGCTCCGCTCCCCTCCGCTCCGCTCCGCTCCGCTCCGCTCCCCGCTCGCCCCGGCTCCGCCGCCGCTGCCCGCGTGGATGCCCGCCGGGGGGGAGCGCGGGGCAGCCCCCGGAGCTGAGCCGCCCGGTGCGTACCCGGGGGGGATGTGCCAGAAGGGGCGGGTTGGGTGTAAAGCGGGGGGGGGGGGGGGTCCGCGCTGAAACTTTCCACCTTACGGGCTCGGCAGGGCACGGGGGCTGCCTCTCGGGGAAAACTTCGCTCCCCCTGCGGCCCCGAGCCTAACGCCGTCCCCCTACGGCTGCGGCTCCTGGGGGGCTCCCCCCAGCCGCAGCCCCTGCTTTTGGGGTGCTCGCCCGCTTTGCCCTGCAAGGTGCAGCGGCCGCTCCCCGGCTCGCTCCTTGCTTTGCACCGGGCTTTAGCTCCCGTGCAGGCAAGACCAGCGCATATTCCTATAGAATTGGTAATAGCATTAATCTTTCCTGATTGCTTTTCTTTTTTTTTTTTTTTTTTTTTTGAAATTTACCCCTCTTTCTCTCTGTTTATGTTCAGGGTGAGGGGAACGGGGTGTATGTGTGTGTGTGTCTGTCGCTGCTCTTCAGCTGCAGTTGCTCTTGGCCGAGCCTGGGGACCGGCTGCAGCTGCTTGGGCCGGGGAGAGAGGGAGGGTTGTTAGTGGAGGACCTGCTGGTCGCATTTTGCTCCCTCTCTTCCCCACATGCATCCAAAAGGGAGGGCTCGCCTTGCCCTCCCTGTTCGCAGGCACTTGGAGGACCCCTGCTCCGGCCAGGGATGGGTTAAACGTGGCTCTCCCAGCTCCAACTTGTGCTATTAAAGGAAATAATCCAGCCTCTCCTTGCCCACTTTTTGAACCCAGCTGGATTATTTGCAGGAGGAAGAGAGAGGCGCGCTGCTCCGAGAAACGCATCAGTGGGTGTCTTTTTCCTCTTTTTTTTTTTTTTTTTTGTTATTGTTCGTGGTGGCTTCGTGCCCTTGCTTTGTTGTTGGGAGGATTAAGGGTTGCCGAGTGTCCTTAGTCCCAGATCCAATTAAAATAAATGCAAGTAAATGGGACATAAAGGGAAGTCAGCGCTGGCATCCCGGCAGAGGCACTAAAGCATCAAGGCTGGTTAAAAGGAAGAGACTCGTAGAAATGAATGCTTTCCTTCTTACTCGTTTGCTTTGCCTTTGCAGCGCTGTCAGACAGGCTTAGAGAGGTGCACCATTTGATCGGGGTTTTGCGAATCCTTAACCAATCTCTGTCCAGCAGAAAGAAAAAAAGAAAAAAAAGTCTTCTCCACAGGCATAGGCGTTTTAACTTCTCTCTCATTTAGCAGATGCTTTGCTTTATGAAATCTGGTTCGAGTTCTCAGCAAAGGAAGCAAGAGAGGGTGAGCTATGAGAAATGTGGAGAAGTGCTGCACTGTTTCCTAGCCACTGCCCGGACTGGCTCTGCTCATTGAGGGCTTGTTCCTGGTCTGGAGCAGTTGTGCAGAGGGTGTAAGCGCTAGCTGGGAAAGCAGAACATGGCAAAACACCCTGGGCAGGTCTCAGCTGCCTTTTTTTCTTCCTGCTGACATACAGAGCGCTTATCTTCCAGTTGAACAAAAAGTTACTTTTTTTTGCTTGGAAAGGACTTGGTGGCAGAAGCAAGGAGAGAAGGAAAGATCCCTCCGGAGCCAGCCTGCTGAGAAAGAGTTTACAGCCGTGATTTTTGCACCCAAAAAGCACTGGAGTCTTGTTGAGAGAGCCAGGTAGGAGCAAGCATACTGCAGGGCTGGAAACTGGGGATATCCCTCTGCCTGATCCTTTGGTGGTGCTAGAGTTGTAGAAAATCAGCAGGTTGGCTGTACGTGCCCTGATACAGCAAATCATACCATCTTTTTCTTTACTTCTTCACTTTTGCTCTTTTTTTTTCTTTTTTCTTTTTTTTTCTTTTTATTTTTAAGCTTGATTCTTAACAAGATGTAGCATCCGGTGGCTTCTTAATGACTGTGTCCTGTACCTGTGTGTTGGTGGTACACGGGATGCTTCCTTAAATGCATGTTACTTTACTGTGCGGTTATCGTCTGTGCAGAGATAAGGTCTGACTACCCCATTTCCCTGCGTGCTGTTTTGCTCTGTTTCTGACATGAGGACATCAGGTTATGTGGTCACCCACCATGAAGTTGTGCTGCTGTGACCTGATGTACTGTGGTTGATGGTTTCTGTCAAATACAATGAAGGGAGCAATTATGAGGGAGTTAGGGTGCTCAGCCATTGCTTGTTAGGAGTTCGTAGCTGCTGTTCCACTACAGATGTATTTCTGTGCCGAATTCTCAGATGCCTTCTGACACGTGCCAGCTGCACTCATACCGCTTGTATTTACAGTCAGGTTTTTCTGAAGGACAGAAAGTTGGTTAGGAGAAGGTTTGTTTTAGCGTGGTGTGCCAATGCGAAACATCCTACTTCTGGATGCAGGTTGGAATCCCGCACGGTTTGGGAATGCCTAAAAGTTCTCCCTGCCTGATGAGCCTTTGATTGCTTATGTGAAGGGTTTCACGACTTCTGCCTGCAGCCCACAACACAAAAGCTGCTGGCACGGATACCACCCTTACTGTGCTGGCTGGAAGTCCCAGGGCAGAACGGGCAGGGAGACAAGATCGCTGCAGGAGAGGTGAAATCCTGGTTACGCTGATTTTAGTGGGAATTGTGCCATAGATGACAATGTGCCAAAGCTTCCATCCAGAAGTAGTCCTCCCTTATTGATAATCATGGAGTGTGCTCTAGGGGAGCTTTTGCTTTTCTGCTGCCACCCAGACTGTGTCTGGCGGTGCAGGGAGGGTGCAAGTCGCTTAGGATGTCATGCTGCGCCTTTCACAAGCAAGGCGTTCTTGGGAAGGAAATCAGGGCAAATAAGAGTGGAAGTAAACATGGGCAGGTGCTGGCTGTGTCATTGCTCATGTCCTGATCCTCTCTCCTTGAGCACTGAAGGAGCAGGCACTCTTCACCTGCAAGCTTTCTGGGACTGCATTGGAGAGAGCCAGCAGTGGCTGCAGCTAAGGCATCTCTGCTTCTGCATTTGCAAATTATCAGTTTAGTGATAGACTTTAAATATTCGCAGCAATGGTACGTTCATTAATTCATTTCCACTTAGCCCATGCACATTGAGTGAGTTTTTTTCTGTGTGTGTGATCTGGAGAGATATTCTCAGAGACACTTCATATATCCAGCATCCAGATAAATGTTTTATATTAAATGACAGAGACAAATGCGAAGTGTTTGATACTATTTTTTCTGTGTGGAAGGTGTGTGGTGCAGCATATCAGAATTTGCATTTAATCAGTGCTGGCTGAAAGTTGTTACAGGTCGTGGCCATGCAATAAAACTACTCTTTTCAACAGGAATATGTTGTTTCAAGTGGCATACAAGAGGATTGGTTAGTATGCAACAAAAATATTGACAGGGACTAGGGTATTTGGATCTGTCTGTTATTTGTTTTGAAAAAAATAGTTTATGGTGGGAACACTCAGGTGTCTGTAATTCCAGGGCAGGCAGTTTTGGGGGACTAAGCATTTTTTTACCATGCACTCACCCAAAACTTTTAGACATTTTCTTCATGTATGATGACAAAAGACAATATAAACAGATGTGACAGTGAGTAGAGAGTAGAGAGTCCTATGTGCATCTCTCTCCTTAGTGTAAGAGACATGCGTAACAACGATATCTTAAACAGTTATAAATTATAGCTTGTTAGTGTCTCTTAGCTTGTTTTCTATGAGAATTTATGCATCCACACTAAACCAATCCCAATTCTCACTTCATTTAGATAAGCGTATAGGCCTCATTTTGTGCAGGTATAGGTAATAATAGATACTGTACCGGGCATCAAATCAGACCCTAAAAGTCGTACCAGCAGTGCTACATCTGGGTGAGTGTGTTGGTGGCAGCTGGGTTTGGACACTGCTGGGACTGTCAGGACGCAGAAGATGGCAGCACTGTGAACAGACCGCAGGACCGCTGTCCACACCCCAGCTCCGGGGTCTGCGTGGACTTCCATCCTTTGCCATTTTTTTAAGCGTGGTTCAAGTTGTTCAAAGAGTTGATCGTAACCATTAATGTCCTTCGCCCTCTGTGTTGCCGAAACCCTAAGGACAGTGTTCTTGTAGTGGAGGGCTGACCTGGGAGCTGGAGGCAGGGCTTGCTGTGTGCTGGGCCAGAGTGGTGGTGGTATCATGTGGTGGTTTGAGAGACAGTGTTCTTAGCTTGTCTTTTGGTTAACTTTATACAAAAACAGGCAAATAAAGAGTCATTTTGGGTGAAATGGTGTTCCGTGGGATTAGTAGCAATGCTAAAACTGATCTCAGAAACTCCTGATTTCACTCTCTTCTCTTGCACCAAGAGCAGACCTTGGTGTGGAGTGGTGTGGCGTTTTGTGTTGGAAAATTCACTGTTTTTTATTGAGCTGTTGTTGATTTTTCTGCCCTTCTTGGTGTATGAGCTTGGATACTATAATAATTCTACCTAAACGTGTCTGTGCCTGTACTGCCAGTCATCCCCAGTTAATCAAAGAACAGACCCCGCAGGCACTTACAGCAAGTTAACACAAACAGAAAACACCAGTGGCTTTGCCTGGGAGAACACATTATTTTATTTCTTTCTCGTGGATGACGTCTCGACTAATTGTACAGCTTTCAGTCCGCGAGTGTAACTTCCTTTGACATGTTGCCTTGGTCATTATGTGCTTGTGCAGAGGCCATGGTATAGTCCCTTGGTTGGTGAGCTGCTTGGAGAAAGGTGGCAGCATGTGGGGTGGCTCCTCTGGGCTGAAGTCCTCCTCCCCTCCTGGATATCTGAGTGGGTTTCTCTCTTCAAAATGCATCTGTGGTTTTTTATTATTATTACTTTTTACTTTTAAATGGGTTTAAAATCCCACTGAAGTGGTGGGCTTTCCAGGCGGGTGGCTTTCAGCAGTCAGAGTTAGAATAACAGAATCACGGAATAGTTTGGGTTGGAAGGGACCTTGAAGATAATCTGGTTCCAACCCCCCTGCCATAGGCAGGGACACCTCCCACCAGACCAGGTTGCCCAAAGCCCCATCCAGCCTGGCCTTGAACACCTCCGGGGATGGGGCATCCACAGCTTCTCTGGGTAACCTGTGCCAGGGCCTCACCACCCTCACAGTCAAGAATTTCTTCTGAATATCTAATCTAAACCTACCCTCTTTTAGTTCACAGCCATTACCTGTTGTTCTATCACTGCACCCATGACAAAGAGTCCCTCCCCAGCTTTCCTGTAGTAGGCCCCCTTTAGGTACTGGAAGGCCGTTGTTAGGTCTCCTGAAGCATTCTCCAGGCTGAACAACCCCAACTCCCTCAGCCTGTCTTCACAGGAGGGGTGCTCCAGCCCCTTGTGGCCCTCCTCTGGACTCACTCTAACAGGTCCATGTCCTTCTTTTTCTGGGGGTCCCAGAGCTGAACGCAGGGCTCCAGGTGGGGTCTCAGGAGAGCAGAGCAGAGGGGAACAATCCGCTCCCTCATTCTGCTGGCCAAACTGCTTCTGATGCAGCCCAGGATATGTTTGGCTTTCTGGGCTGCAAGTGCACATTGTTGGCTCATGTTGAGCCTCTCATCACCCTGGTCCTTCTCCTCAGGGCTGTTCTCAATCCATTCTCCGCCTAACCTGTGTTAGTGCTTGGGATTTGTGCTTAAAAGCCTGAATTTGTGCTTGTGAGCTGGGCCACGTCCATCTCCAGTGGAGCCAGTGGTGGGGTTTAATGCTGACTGCAATGATATCTGTTTTCGGGTTATTCTGGGCACTTCCTAAAATCCAGCCTCGCAGCATTTCCAGCTTCTTAGCCTGTAGAGCATCTGGGGAGGGGAAAATAGTTTCGGTGACTTCCTGTAGAGTTGGTGAGAAATGGTCTGTCACCAGCCCTGGAAACGCGCAACACAACTTGTCTCTGCTTGTACTGTGCAAACCAGCTGTAAATAACATTTCTCCTGTGTCTTTGCAGACTTCAAAGCTTATTCCAGCTGTTAGAGGAAGCCTAGTGAGAGAAGGTAGCTGCAAGTTTAATTGTGGCTTCAGGACTTGAACTAAATCAAACTCCAAACAATCTGATAAAAATTGCAGCCACTTGAGTGTTGTTAAAGGTTAAAAGTGAGCCCTCTTCAGAACAACTATTAATGTTTCACATTTTAAAATAAAGGAGCTTATTAATATTCCTAAATAACATTGAACATACATTACACTTTTGCCTTCAAGCCATCTGAGCACTTCACATGATAATGCAGATTAAATGTAGTGACAAGTGCATATAATGACAGTATAAATGTCAGTTTTGCTATCAGACATGTTGCATTGGTATCTTTTTAATATTAAACGTGATTATGTCCCATATTCCTTAAACAAATCACGGCATCCAAGACTCTTAAAAGGATGTCTCTCTGTTCTGCCACAGGCTGAAATTGTTTGTTGACTCTTCATATTTAAATAATTAGTTAATAATTTTGACATTTACATGTCTGGGGTGTTATTTTTTTTTAATGTGGTGTTTGAAATTCTTCATTTGTATCCTCTAAGTGATGATTAAGTAACAGCAGCTCACGCTGCGGTCAGGTGAGTTAAGTGACGGCTTGCATGGCTGCATCTTTGTGGTGTGATCACATGCAAGGTGGAGTTGCCAGCTGGTGTTTCATTGGGATGACCTATCTTTATGGATTTTCACTGCAGTGCGATGCATATGATGGATACACAGGCAGTCAATAAATCCAGAGCTGAGGTTTTACATGGACTTTTTTTTTTTTTCAAAAGGCTTGCTATGATTTTTTTTAGCCAAAATTCAAACACCGCTATTCACAGTTAGGATCTTCAAGGGACCCTAATTGCTGGTTTCTTTTGGAAAAGCCCAGCCTTTTCCTTTGTTCCTGCACTTTGGAAAAAATACCATTTTCTGTTCTTGCTTTGCCCTTGGTGGTGGGTGTCCATATTATTGTAGTGGTCCGGGACTAGAAAAAAAATGTATGCCACCCAGAAGGAAATGTTCCTCTGGCAAAGAAGCTAGAGGATTGGGCGGAACAACAATAATAATTATTATTACTGTTATTATCTTAAGCTGGAGGTTTTCATTCAGGGCCAGGATGCAAACAGAGTGAAAAAGCAGCTGCTACTTCTCAGTAGCCAAGAGGCTTCAATGTGATCAGACGCCGAGCAGCGGGAGAGATGGTGTGGAGGCGAGGGGCAGCATGCGGGGCAGCATGCTGGGCAGCAAGCAGGAGCCCCGAGGTTGGGCAACACAGGGGATTTCAGCAAGGTTTTAGCTGTTCTTCTGAATGCAGAGAGAGGGCTTTCCTCTTTTTTGTTTGCATCTGACAGGCAGATTTGGTAGGCCTTCTAGCATTTTAGTTTCTCACCTCATCTGCAGCCAGTGTCCTTTTCTGAGGGACCTGGATTTATTTATTTGTTTGTTTATTTATTTATTTGTGTGTGTGTGTTATTGGACACTAGCATCATTCTTGTGAGTTTTCATGAAGTGGACCAGTTTTAAAATCTTGCTCTTGCACGTGGATGCAGCTCTCACCAAATGATCTATGAGCTTTGGATCACCTCTGGGGCATTGTATGGTGCTCTGCAGGCTCACCATGCTGCCCTGCAGTGGGCTGGTGGCCTCCTTCCCTCTGCCTTGCACAGCAAATGTCTGCCTGGGAGGCTCTCAGGCCCAGCGTGGTTTGTGCAGGGAATATTTAAAGATGCCCACAAGGCTCCTTTGGTGTGGTTTATTGCATTACTAACGAGCATTGTGATACAGATAGGAGCATAAGCAAATATTCTGCTTTTGCAGCCGTACCGTGAGGTCTGGAATAAACGGTGAGGTGTGTATGCTGCTGAAGGGGCTTGGAGAGCTGGCTCTCTCCAACAAGTGGTGGGTCTTTTTGCAGTGGCTTTGCTTTGGGTGAATTTACACTGTTGGGTTTAGCTGGATTCACACTGGTGCCCTGGTCCTCTGAGCTTGCAGTGGGAATGCCTTGGCAAGCTCTTTTCCTTTTCTCTCTTACTCCTTAGCTGTTCCCAGAATCTGCATCCTGAGACATCCTTCCCAGAGCTGTTTCCCACTGTTTGGAGCTTTTTGGTGATGGCTAAAATGATTCTTGAACATCAACAAGTATCAGTTGTCCCCACTACTGACCTTTTCATGTGTAGGGTTACATGTTGGGAGACTAGGGAGAAAGTGGAAGGGACGAGAGAGGATCTCAAGATGAATAAGGAATGGATAGAGGATACTAGTCTAGGCAAAGGTTAACAAACTTTGAGGAGCGAAGGATGTGCAAAGAAATGGTGGGAGGGTGCTGGTTTCTGATGGTGGTTACTGAGGAAAGGAATGTGGAAGTTTTGAGATTCTGGACTATGCTACGTACCTGTCTGGGGAATAGGGAGGGTGAGAAAGATGGAGGAGTTTTAGTCCTATTATTTTTTACTTTAAATGTTTAATGTTTTTAAGCTCTCATAACTACTTGAAATTTTCAGCATAGCTAAAATGTCATAGTTAATGTTTTTGTTTGGTGTTCTTAGGCAAGCCTAGAGTGTGCTTTCATACTTAGTTTTTCATCAGCTAACAGTATCTGCAAGCAGGAAGAGTGTCTGCACACAGATTTTGGGAGACAACAATGTAAAATGACCTTGCTGACAGCAAACCAGATTTGAATTTCTGACTCTTATAAAAGTGTTGGTAACTTTCTGCATGTCTTTTTCCTTACATTATTAGTTTGTTGTTTCATCTGCAGAAATGAAGAGAATAATAATAAAGGGAATTTTAATATCTATTCCCAGAAGCTTTGAATAAGTAGTTATTGTGATAGGCAAGCAAAGGCTAAAGGAGCATGTTTATTGCAGAAAATCACATCACTTCTTGCAGTAACTCTTTTGAGATATTTTCTGTTGGCTTCGTAATTTGTCATGTATTTTTTAGCCAGAGCATTCATCAAATGAATTTAGCATTCCATTACCCCTGCATATGTAACGGATCCATCTCACAGTCAGCTTTCAGTGTACACCCAAGGTGTTAGGCTGTCCTACTGGCATGGATCACATCTGCATGAGGAGAGTCATTGGCAAGAGGGGAGAATGATCACCACTTGTGCATATAATTTAGCTTTTTTGCTTCTGTTGCTTTTCAGCTACCATATGCTCTTCTCCCAGTGCTCAGCCATGGTGAGACATTCCCAGTCCATTTACCAGTGTCAAGGAGCCTTTTACATCAAAAATAATTTATTGCTTGATTTCTGCGCTGCTAGAGTTTTAGGAGCATCACTACTCGTTTAGGTAGTCCTGTTGGGTACGTCGGCCCCATATCGTGAGGGTTGCTCAGATATTGCCATCAGGACCAAAATTGCTCTCTTGTAGCCAGAGGTCAGCTCTGCACTGAGTCAGGAGCTTGTGAACTGAAGTAGACCTGGTGGGTGCTGGTGTTCCTGGGCAGCCGGGGGCTCTAACAGCACCTGTGTGCAAAAAGACTGGCTGGGCATGGAGCATGTCGTGGCCACAGGGCAAGGTGTGCTCACGGCCATTTTTACAGATGCCCTTCAGGGGCTGTACAGAGACATACACTGACTTTAATAGGAATCATTAAGCAGAAATTATGTAGATCATTATCCAGTGTGGAGTGGGAGTTCTTTTGCAGTGTGTGTGTGCATTGAAGATTTTGTCTGTTACTATGGTGTATCCTTAAAGAGTTCAAATAATGCTGCTCTTAACGTGATTGTAAAGTTATCCATAATAGGACTGGCCACCTTCAGGGTACATTTTATGCGTGGGCTCTCTTTATTGTACTGACTGCATAACTATATTTGTTGCTGGAGGTCAGCAGAAGTCCTGGTTTGTACTGTCCTCTCAGCTAAGTAGTTCTTGGCATTCAAGGAGTCGTTTTCAATCCTCCGCAGTGAAGCTGAGATTAAGAATTCTTTGGATTTTGGACAAAAAGAATAGTGACTTCTTCTTGTGAGTGTTCATTTCTCTGCCAGTAAAGGCTTGATGACTTAATCTCTGCATATATCAACACGTTGATCAAGTTTCACAGCAAAGTATCCAGGGGTAACTATAACAAATATTTAAAAATGTAAGCCTGGGCTGTAATTTAAGGCCTTGCTTGGTTATACAGCTCTGAGTGTAACAGGAATGACAGCTCAGGGCTGGATTTTAGGGTAGCTTTATCTGCAGTAATATTCAGCAGTAGGTCTATCAAAACAGCCTTGTAGAGCCAGAGCTGCCTGTCTGTGGCATGGCATTTGATCAAATATGTCTTAATAAAATCAGTGCAAGGTTTCACATCCAAAGAAAAAAATCAAGTCTTTGAGAGCATCTCTCTTTCAGATGCCTGTTAGGAAGTCATAGGGCTGAGATCCTGTGAAAATGACAGAGATGGATTCACTTTGGACATGTTTCATGAGGGAGATTTGGCTGGTTGGCTTGCTATTTCCATTCTTCTCTTTGGGTGATACTGTGAACGTAAGGCTGAGGCTCATCTCTTGGGTTGAGGTGGGAGCAGAGTTCTTTGCAAAGTGATGGCTGAGCTGCTGCACTTTACAGAGCAGCATTTTAAAACCAGTCTTCATGGAGTGTGACACGCTCTGCCTTGCAAGTAGAGGCACTTGAACAGCTTCTTCCAGCAGGTGTAGGTGCGAGGAATTCGGTTGTGGGGATCTAGGTTCAGAAACACCATAGACTGTACTCATCTCTTCTTCCTGATTGCTAATCAGAGCCTTTCATTTTAATTAATGTTATTTTATCATAAGCCAAACAAAGCAAAGAATTAGGCTAAAAATGCACTAGCCTGTGGGCTTAGTCAATGGACTAGTCAATCTATTAATTTTAAAGGAAAGACTTTTTCTGGCTGGCTTTCCTGTACTGATTCTGTTCTAAGTCTCAGCATCTTTTTCATGGCCATTAATGGATTGACTTTGACGTTGGTCTCTGTGAGGACAAAAGGAATAGAAAGTGAGGGTTTTGCCACCATTTCCAGAAGCAATAACTCTTTCCGCATTCAGCATGGACCCTGAATGGAGCTGACTTCATCGCTGTCTGTATTGTGAACATTATAAAGGTTAGACTATTTCTCTAACAGACTCTCAAATCCAGCCAGAAATATCCATGTAGTAGTTAAGGAATGAGGAAATAAGTCTGCAGACCAACAGTTCCCCCAAGGAAATCATTTCACCATCCTTGTCTGCGTGCCAGGCATTCTTCCCAGTGTGGACCACTGAAACAAGAAACTGAAGGGAGGTGGAAACCCTGAAACCCTTACAAGTTTTGGAATATTTCCCAAATTCACATGTAGAGAGATGTTACCACCTGTCACCCTCAGGTCTTGGCATGTACAACTTTGCAAACTCTTTCAGGGACAAGTTTTCAATGCAGGTGCTGGCCTGGTGGGCTTGTCTTACCTTTAGCAGTAATTCCGAAAACTGTATCTTTTAGTAGGGGATTAGTAACAAACCAGCATGCTTTACTTAAATGGACAGACTTGCATTAGACCTCAAGTGGTACTGTAAATACATGAGATTCTGATTTCTTCCAGTGATAGCTTTCTCTAATGAGTTCTCCAAAAACATTTCATGTATCTTGGTATTCAACATGTGCATGTTTAGGAAGATGCCTTCTTTAGAAGGAGGGGTTTTATGGAGCAGTCTGATAGGAATGACTGATAATGAGTTAAAATGCTGCTAAACTGCCCTGAACTGCTGCTGTCTGGTGTTGGCTTGCAGGGCTTCACAGCCAGCCCCTTCAGGAGGCTCAGTTGTACTTAGTTACTGGGAACACAGCTTCAGCCCACAAACATGTAGTTTATTTCACTGGTAAATCTCAAAAAGCTTCATGAGTAAGGACAGAATCCTTATTCACTCTCATTTTCGAAGTAAAGGAGTCAAGGCAGAGACAGTTGAATTGACTTGCTTCATGGTCACACAGGCGACAGTGGTCAAACAAGTTACAGGCCCTGCTGTCTTCAAACTTTTGTTGAGCTACAGGCAATGCTCAGTAATTCTTCCCAGGGGGGAAAAGGTGCCTCGAGGTATTGTGTAGTTGTCTTCTTTTGGGTGGGAGCTTTGTATTTAATGTGACAGTACAGAGCTGGTGGGTCTAGGAGGTGACAAACTCTGGGGTGAGCTTGTTGGTACTGCAGGCTGTTACACTTTTTTTGTGTGGAGAATAAACCTCATCTCCCTTTCACCATAGGTTGGTTGATACACCACTTCATTCCATTTAAACCAATAATTAATGTGCTTGCTGGTTTTGCTTAGGGTCAGAAGAGCACGGAGGTGGGTGTAAGAGATATTGGCTCCCTGTTCTTTTGCTGTATCGGGTTCACATGTTTTTTTAAAACAAAAACAAAACAAACAAAAAAACAAAACAAACAAAAAAAAACAGTGCTACAGCAGCTGGGAGAGAGGGGTGAGAGCTGAGAGAGAAGCAGCCCTGCAGCCCCCAAGGTGCGTGCAGCAGGAGGGCAGGAGGTGCTCCAGGCACGCAGCACAAGTTCCCCTGCGGCCCGTGGAGAGGCCCCTGGTGGAGCAGGCTGTCCCCCTGCAGCCCACGGGTCCCACACGGAGCAGATCTCCACGCTGCAGCCCGTGGAGGAGCCCCCGGTGGAGCAGGTGGATGTGGCCTGGAGGAGGCTGCGGCCCATGGAGAGCCCCCGCAGGAGCAGGCCCCGGGCCGGAGCTGCAGCCCGTGGAGAGGAGCCCACGCAGGAGCAGGTGGATGTGGCCTGGAGGGGACCCCCTGATGACCACGACATCTGCTGCCACCATTTTTTTCTGCTGATCCAGTTCTACTGAAATTGAGAATTAGCTGCCGTTTCTCTAAAAAACAAAGCTTTGTGATGTCAACCTTTGGGGCTCCCTTTCCTCTGGACATTTTTATTTATTTGTTTTGCGCTGTCTTGGACTTTACATTGTGCAGAGTACGTATGTATGTGTATAGCAGGGAATATACAAAGGAAAAGGTTATATTTATGGGAAGATGGAAAAGAAGAAATCCCAGTTTATCTCCTTGTAGGTCCTGAGTCACTCCAGCAGGGCATGCCTCATCTATGTTCTCATCTGTGCTTTGTGTAATCTTGGCCCAGCTCCATCATGGTAGCAAAGCGAAGATCATGCTGGTTAGCATGGTGTGCGTGTTGATTTAACTCGAGAATTCCCTCCTGCTCTTCCCTTTCCTGTAAAGAACACTTAATAACAGAATAAAAATTAAGGTTAATTAAATGGTTATACTACAGAGAAAGTAGAATCTTGAGCTAGACTTTAAGGTAGTCTGGAATCCCATCTGTGAGACTTAGGGGTTGGTCCATAGAGGAGCAGCATCATCTGAAAACAACTCAGTTGATGAATTGAGGACAATTCATCTGAATCCAGGCTCTAAACAGAGGCCCCTCAGCGAAGAAAGCAATTCCGGGCTCCTTATCATCAGCATAGTTGGAGACAACTGAATCCTACCCTTGAGGGGTTGGTTCCCCCAGCCTAGCAGCAGAGGCTGCTATCATCTAGGGCTGATGATAAGCACCTCCAAGTGGGATTCCTTCCTTCCCAGGTATCTGGGAGGGCACCTGCGGTAGGTGATTCAGTCCACTCTTGACTACAGTGATGGTGGTGTTGACTAACCTACATTAGCTGTATAGCATTTAGCTGGCTGAAAGCGTGTGAGACAGATTCCACACTTTTCATCTTGGGTGGGTTCAACGTCCTCTGGCAGTGCCACTGTACTGTTGGCTGTAAGAAAAGGATATTGGTGAACGAATAGTAAAGAAAGGCCTTTGTAGGTAAAAAAGAGAGACTGTCATTAGTAGCTTTCTTTTAAATTGAAGACCCAGGGTGGTTAGCAGCTGCTAATGCGCCTTGCTGAAGGTGTCTGCTATTGAGAGCATGTAGGCGTTGCATTTTTTGAAAGTAGGTTTTGGACCAAAGATCTTGACAAAGCTAAGCACACTTAACTTCCAGAGAGTCTCTAGTTGGAAAGCAGTAGTTAGAAAAGAAGAATTAGCAGAAATTAAAAGAGAAAGAAAAGTCTATTAATGTCTGTCTTTGTAGTAGTAAGTAGGTCAGTGAGCTGAGAGAGACCTTAGACAGACTTGTAATTCTCACACAGTGAGGCTGGAAGAAAGATGCTGAAGCAGAGGCAGTGATTTAATCAGGAGTTACTCGTGTAAAGCAAAGAATACTGGATGCATAGTCAAAACTTCAGAAAGCATCTTACATTCTGATTTTGAAAATAAAGCTGGAGCTGATGTCAGCCCTGCATTCCCACGCAGAGCGAGCCAAACCCGTTGTCTTTGGGTTTTATGGATGGAGGGGCTAGAGAGGATTAATTGAGGCCATACAACATTATTCCGGGTAGCACATGTGATTGCTGACCTTGGCGCGAGGTGGTGTCTCTGTGTGTGTCCTGTACAAGGCAAGGGTGCTGCTGTGTGTGTGGTGGGACCCCCCTGTGCAGGGCTGTGGTCACAGGGTTGGGATTGGGGTGCCGTGCTTTGAAGCTTGTAGAAGCCATTTGCGTGCTGGGCGAGTGACGGCACCCATCCCCTTTCTCCTATGATCGCAAGGATAGGAGTCCAATTATTTTGTACATAATGAGGAGGTTGCTGAAAGAGGGACTGTAGTTTGGCAGGGAAGAAAGGGAGCGTTCTTATGCTTCCATTTTGCACGGGAAACCTCATTATTTGGTTACGTGGTTATGAGTGAAGTTCTGGCCCTTGAGCTTTTAAAGTGCTTGAAAAGAGTCAGTGATCATCATGGTATGGCTGGGGATCACGTAGGGTAGTGCAGGAAGAGTTGCTGGGGGGACTAACTGTATAGTGAAGCTTTTCTGGAAACATTCTAGGGTAATCAAAGAGGAAAATAATTCACAGTTTAGAGTATGTGAATGTCAATATGAAAATTAAATAAATCTATCAGTACTAACAATCCTTTTTTTTTTAGGGAGAAAATATTAATAACCTATTTTTATGTAGAAATCTGTTCATTAAGTGAGGGATAAAATAGTGAAGTTTCAATCCAAAAAACTTGAAACAACTGGGGGAACTATGGTGACAACTGAGCTGCTGTTGGAAGGGGACAGGATGCCACTGGAAGGACAGCACTGGGTGGGACAAGCACTGGTGCCGGTCAGCAGGATGGCTGGGGCTGAGTGCTGGCACATACCTGCAATACCTTGGGAGGTGATGAGAGAAAACCAGGGTTACGCATTGTTTGGAAAGTGCTCTGGAACCACTCATTTTTAAAATTATTTCTCTTTCATAGAACAACACAAGCACAGAATGTTTTGGGTTGAAAGGGACTTTAAAGACCATCTAATTCCAGCCCCCAGCCGTGGGCAGGGACACCTCCCACCAGACCAGGTAGGCCCCCTCTAGGTACTGGAAGGCTACCGTAAGGTCTCCCAGAGCCTTCTAAAAAAAAACCTGAGTGCACTTCTCCCATTTTCTGACTCTTTCAGTATATATTTTTTCCATTCTTTAGGGGACAAAGTGGAAAAGAAATAACAAAGAAGAGTGGGTTGTCTGCCCAGTTGTTCTGCAGTGTAAAAAACTTTCATAAACTCGAATGGGACACATTAATAAAAAATAAGTGTGTGCATGCACTGAATTAACAAGTATCCTCATCTATTTTTTCTCTCTTTATTTATTTATAAATACACTTAAGGCCTAGAGAGACAGCAAGCTGTGTACCTGTTCAATTTTCACATTTATGAAGATCTACGCTGAAAGAAGATGAAGTTATAAAAATGAAGTGCCGCATGGCATTGATTTCTCTAGACACTAACAAGGCAGAATGTGAGTGGAGATGACAACAAAGTAAAGTCTCCATGGGCTGAAATGCTAAATTACAAGAAATGTAAATAAATTAACTGAGTCACCTGTTGCTTTCTAGGCTAAGGAAGTTAAGCAAACAATTTCTAGAGTCTTCTAGAATATGTAAAACTAGTAATGCAGTGCTAAAAGGATATGACATAGTAAAATAATTTCTTGGTGCATTACAGGATTATATTTTGGAGCAGGTAGTTTGAGAGAAGAAATCATTCTTCATTTAATACAGTTGTATGGTGGAATCAGTTGCAGCAGTAATGAAAGTCAGGCCACCAGAAGACTGGGGCTAAAAGACAAATTCAGTGTTCATTAAGTTGCTGATTGAATCCATTGAAGTGGTAGGATAAATTAGTCCAAGTTGTAAATTAGAGAAATGATTAGAGGAGTGTATGTGGCTTATTTGCCTCTGGAGGGGAATGGCAATCCATCTGCCGTGGGATCTTGTTTCTACAGCCTGTGCTATAGGGTTTTTTTGATCTACCTCACCGCACAACTGTCTCAAAAAATACGTGATGTTTTGGAGTGTCATATTTTCGTATCTTTCTGTTTTTGTTTGCTGTTGTAATGAATTCACAATAAAAAGGATGTGCCTGTTCCTTTTCCTTCTTCCCCTCTTTTCATCAATGCTGTGTATTCAACCTGAGGTAGGGCATCCAGCTGGAAACATCACTTCTCTCACACAGCATTAGCTTCTTCAGGCTGGGTACTCCTGGGTCAGTCTCTCTTTTTTCTTTTCTTTGTTTTTTACCATTGTAAGCATGAAAATATGTTTGTGCAAAAACATATGCTTTAGGTGGTAGCCCACAAATACAAGTGAAAAACCAGCCTAAGCAAATACCTATTATGGGATGAAAATGTCTGAGAGAAATTTCAACTTTATAGTAAAATATTAGGCTAAAGTAGAAAGGAGAATTGCAATGCATCTTTGCACATTCATGACGTGAAGCAAGAAGAACTGGAGACCGTGATATCCTTAGGTTTACAGCACAGCTCCAGACCAGTGTTGCACTTCAGGAGGAATCCTCAGCTCAATGGATAAAGTATGATGGTGTCGGATGGTTTGGTGGGGATATTAATCTGGTGTAGGGTTAGCATTTCTAATCTGGGTCCAGGCTGCAGCTAGACAGAGATCTGCCTTTCTTTTTTGTGGTTGTTGCCTGGTATTGCCTTTTGTGGCTCCAGCGAGTCAGTGTGCAGAAAGAACTCTGAAAGATAGTTTTGTTGGTTTTTTGTCTTGGCTTTTGGACGGTAAAGGTGTACCTCATAAGGTGTGGTCTTACTTAGTCATTTTTTAGTATGTTTTTAAAGAGATTGGCGGTTTTCTCTTTGCTTTCCCTATCATATAAAAGCCACGGAGAAAACATCACATCACATGTGCCTTTTAAAAATGTTGGGTCTTTTGATTTAGTGCCCTCATTCTGACATTGTGGCGGGTAAATAAAGACTCAGTCTAAGTTCAGAGGAGGGGGAGTGACTTTTGGAACCCTTTTTTCATGTTTCTGAGTCAGACTTGGCTTAATAATTTATTTTTTTTATATTACTTTCTGGAAATAGAAATACAGAGGGATAATACACCTGTACAGAAATAATATCTGTCTACGAGGAGGTGAGTAGAAAAAATACGTATTCTGCTGAAATAGAATATATATTAGTTTACATTTTTTTCTGTGTCTCAAATTTTAAGAAGCTGTTCTTGCAAGTTGGTAAGTAATCTCATGTTTTTAAGGTGTCCTTTCCTTTACAGGCAGACTTGTTCCACATATGGATTGCAAAGTCTTGACGCACAGGATATTTTCCTTCTCATTAAAATGCATTTATTTATTTTGCAGTGAGAATAGCTTGCTTAAGATGCTTCTTTTGATCTTTGGTAATATCACAGACTCAATAAGACTGCTAGCATAAAGTGGTGTTTATCTCATTTCAGTTTTAGATCCGCTGTTAATTGGACCTGAATAATAAAACGCCACTGCAAAAAGTGCTTTAGTTTGCTAGGTTTAAATATAATGAAAAAAAGATGCAGGTATTATTATTAGTGCTTGGAAATTGCTGCCTGTCTGTAATCGGAAGGTTTTTTTCTTGTGTTTCTTTGGTTTTCTATGCATTTATTGGGTTTTAAGCCTTTTAGGAACTTGAGGAGAGGGGGGAAGGTATAAAGGAAGGCGCTAAGTTTTTTTTCAAAATGTAATTTTATTTTATTTCATTTTTGAAACTTGAATTTGTAATGTTGCTTATGTTTCTAGGGAAACAACTGAATGTGATGCAGATCAGCAGCTGAAATACTTTTCCTAGCAGCTGCAGAGTGAAGTTAGCAAGACTTGCGGTCTGTTCTGCAGCTGATGCTGGGAGCTTTGTGTCTGGGGGGCTGGCAGTTGTCCCCCTGCTCCCCTTCGTGGCTGCTGGCCTTTTGGGGAGTATAAGCAGCACAGAGTGATGCCAGAGTTATCCTCTGGAGAGGTTGTAACATGGGATGCTGAAAGTCTGGAGGAGTGTGTACAGATTTCCTTTTCTCAGGAAAAGCTCAGAAAGAGGGGAGGAGGTGAGAAAGTGAGCTTTCTCCAGCAACTTGGATTGGAGAGGAATGTGAAACTTCACAGTTTTCTCCCATCTCGCTCTTGAAAGTTAACACAAGAAATAGATAGGCCTTGGAGACAGTTTTCTGACAGAAATCCCAGAACCTTCATTCCCAGAAGCCGAGATGGTGACAAGAAGCTGGGTGCTCAGACGGGAGTTACCCAAGAGTTTTGTTGATGGAGTTGGATCCTCCAGCAAGCAGGTGTTGGGTAAATGTTTTGATTCTTTGCGGTGCATATTTGCATATTTGAAGCTTTTTGGTACTTATGACTCATTTTAGTTTGCCCAAGTTTGAAAAAGAGCAAACAAGCAAGCCCCTTAATTTTTGTGGGATCCTTGAGTAGCTGGTTCAAGACCTGCGTGCCCTGAGCTGTGCGCCTCAAGTGTGAAGGTCCAGCATGTCTTACCCACAACTTGGGAGGTGACATACCCGACGATCCTCGCTGTTGGCACCCTATGGATAATTATAGGGTTGTCACACCTAAAATGGTGTGAAGGTACTTACTCTACCACTGTCTGATTGTCTCCAACCCTTGAATCCCTTTTGTACCAACGCATCTGAGGTGCTGGTACAAAACTGCACCAGTTTGTGCTGCCCAAGCCCGAGCTGTTTCTCTATGACTCATTATAACCTTTTGCCCTCCCTGGTTTGCCTTGTATCCTGTTTTTTGGCCAGGGTGAAGAGTTGTACATGTGTAACATTTAGGCCAGAGCAGCAATCATTGATGGCTCCTCCAGAAGATGCTGTTTTAAAGGTTTGATGCCAGCGGAAGCTTTATTTGTAGTGATGTTTTGTTTGTACAGGTTAGTATTTATTTATTTTTTTCTTAATGCAAATCTGCCTGGGTCGTGAGGGAGGGTGGGGGAGTAAAACATGCTGAGAGAGTAACACTTGATGCCATGAAGCATTTTTATTTTCGTGAAAAATGTGTTTATTTATTTTATTCTTTATTTTTTTGTGATAAAACCCTTTTTTTCCTGTAAACTTTTAAGTTTTGTCACTTCTCATTTGCTAGGATTGTGAAGGATGATAATGTGCTCCCTAACCTTTTTTGGTGTATTTTTGTCTGGTACGTTAATAGATTCCTTAGTACTTGAGGAAAAGCAAGTCTCAACTTACTAGTTGCTAATCAGAACGTGGAAGTGGTATGTTTTTTTCTAAAAACTGTAATTCAAGGTTATGCATGTGCAAAAATAGCTGTAGGCTACAACAAATATTTTCTTCAGCAGGTCTAGCTCATTTTATTGACATACTGTTTTGTAAACTGCGGGTGACTTGCATTGTTCTCAACCAAAATAACTTGCATCAATCAACATAAGAGGGTAATTAATTTACATATTTTCATTGTGGAAATGTTCCAGACTTTTTTTTACTGTACCGTGCTATACTCGAGAGAGGAAAAGTGCAATAACATTTTGGGCTTGTAGTCTGTTTTTAAGTTATTTTTCACTTGTGTTTATGCTGGAGAAAACGTCGTGCCCTTCTTAAATTTGAGCTTGGCATAGTGTTAAATGAAAATAAAACAAGACTTAGGAGTGTGATTGTGTTTTGTGACTGTGTTGCGCATCAGCACGGCCTTAATGAGATGAGGAGAGGTTGGCTGTTGTGTGCAGTAGCAAAATGTAGTTCAAAATGCTTGTCAGGAACACATGCAAGAGAGTTAACTGTTTATTTTCTGTATGAGGATCTGAGGGCAGCAGAGGAGACTATGGCAGATAGGGAGGCGTTGGATTTTGTCTTTACCAAAAGATGAATGAGTACTTCTGTGGCGTATTGTTTTTAAATGCTTAGCAAATGCTTGTGTGAGGCACCAAAAGGTCCCAGATCCACCCAAACTTCTCTACGTCATGGCTGAAATGTAGTTAAAAGCTTTTGGGTCTGTTGAAATGTAGAGAGCAGCATGGTCATCGCTGCCGTTGGACTGACAGGAGGTCATTTTTGGAGGAGCGTGAACCCCAAAGTTGTGGTGTGGTACGTTTTCCTTTCCTCCTTTGCATCTTGAATATACTCTCTGTATGACTTTGCCGATAGTTGTTGTTGTTGTCATTATTATTGTTATTGTTCCTGCCAGGAGACAGGGTAATGGAGCAGTGAAACAAGGTTGCTTAGAGTTCCCCTGTAAAGGGATGCCACACACAGGCTATTGAGGCAAATCACTTTTCCCATGAAGTTATTAAGATTTTTAAATCAGAGAAAATGTAATGCAAAAAGAAGTCTTTATTTCACATTATGCATTGTCTGCTATGGTGCTTGGTCTGTTGCCAAAGTATTATTCACTGGCACTGTGACCCTAATTCCTTGCTTTTAAGCAGGATCCTGCCACCTAAGAGAATATCACTGGAGGTGAGAAAGCAGGTTGAGGAGGCAGAACATCAGCTGAGATTGACCCGATATTTGCTATGGAAATCTTACGGAGGAAAAAAAAAAAAAAAAAAAGAGAGAGAGGGAGAAAAAATTGCTAATTTTCATTCTTTAAAGAAGATATTTTACTTAAGGAGCTGCCCTTGAACAGACAGCATTCAGTCTGACTCTGGTGGTCTCTCTTGGTGGTGGCTTTCTGGGTAGCTTTCTGACAGTGAGTGTTGCTGGTACTTTACCTGTGCTGATTTATTATTCTCCTGTAGGTGAGGGCTGCTATGATGAAGCTATTGCTGCTGCACAGATGGGGACTGGAACTAGATTTTCTGGCTTCAAGGTGGAGTCCTGAGATGTGAGCTCAGGATGTAGCTGAGGTGCACAGCGTTGCTGCTCGTGCTGACCAAACCCGAGCTGCTTCTCCATGACTGAAAGGCAGCAGGGTTGGACCAGCTTGCTGGGAACATGCTGCGCTGCAGAATCTGTGCTGCCTCCGACTTGCTCATAATCCTGAGTCTCCTCCTGTGCCCAGGCAGAAAACCTGTGCTTGCATGCGGTGATGTTTTCAAGCTGGCTGTGCTGGTGATGGCTGAGAGTCCATGTTCTGCCTTCGCTCGAGCTGGTATCCCTCCCTCTTCTCAGTGAGGGCTCGGGCAAGATCCAGCTGAGAACTGATACGCAATCCAGAGCTTTCTTGCATTTTTCCCGAGGTAACTTAAGGGATGGATGAATTTCCTGATTTGCTGGCAGAGAATCAGAGAAGTGCTTGACCCAGCAATGAAAAAGTCCTTGTGATTACTCACTCAGGGACTTTTAAAGCAAAGGAAGCCAAACAGGTTTATATAGACATATGGGCAATGTGACTGTGGCAACTTGGCACCGCTCAGTTAGTCCCAGGTGCTCTTATCTGTGCTAACTCCGCTGGGAAGGGGAGAGCTGACTGCAGAAATGCAGTTGTGCTTTCAGTAACTTGCAGAGAATGAAATCTGCCGTGACTGTACCAGGCTGCACACCCTCTGTTCCCCTGCCTTTCCATAAAATCAGGAGTCTCAGGGAACTGCAGTTAATGGACCGTCTCTGACTCCAGCACATTTTGTCATCCTGGTTGCTTTGAATCAAGTAGTGCAGGGGCCTGACCTCAGACTGTCCACATCCCGAGTTGGTGCGTTTCTGGCCCTCTTTGCTCTGTGCTGAACTGATGTGATTTGCAAGCAAAAGAGAAATTGTGAGCTAATTTAGTGAAAGCCTGTCCTCCGTGCTTCAGTTTCTAATCTCTTCCTAGAAGACAACTGATGGCTGCAGTAGATGGTGCCAAATGCAGGGACCCAAACAGTACACCCACGCTGGCAGAGACCACGTCCTCTCAACGTTGCTCTTTGTAATGACTTTATGCAGTATGAAAATTCATGAGTATTTTATTTTCCTTTGGGTTAAGGAATGATCTGATCAGCTGTCTGTCTTTGTGAGAATGGCTGGATGCAGTCTGTATTCCTCTTCCATCTCGACTCCTTTTTAAAAGCTTCTGACTGGTTCCCATTGTCCTGGCAGTGTTCATGGGCTCTTTTTGGAGAGCACGCAAATGACTAAGGCCCAAAGCCAACTGGTGCAATGCTCACTGAGTGTTGCAATGCTTAAATAGGCATGAAGGCTAGAACTGGGTTGCCTAAACACAGATATCTACAGCCGTGTTGGGAACTTTAAGTTATCACATCATCATTGGTACAGAAGAGGATGGGTCTCTCGTGTCACTGTGCCCCTGTGCTTGGGCACCTGAAACTTGTATCAGTACATCAGATGATAACTTGCTATGTGAAGAAGGAAAAGCAGTCAATATCTTAGTGTAGAGTGGCATTTTACTTTTTTTTTTCTTTCCTGGCATAACAGAAATTTATTTGATACTGATACATTGATTCTAATTTAATACATCCATTGTTCAGGAAGTAGCAATATATTTATTTTTTTTGGAGAAAGTGCAATAAAGGTGAGTTGGAAGGAAGCAATGTGTTAAAATAAGTTCACAGTGATAAATCTGTTGGGGTGTGCATGTATCTAACCGTTCAGTAGAGTACCATAGCCGCAGGACAGGAGTTTGGCATTACACAGGAGGAGTTAGGTGTATGTTGACATCTTCCATTATTTTAATTTGTTTTGCTGTCATGTATTGGAAACTTATCTCTAGTCTCATGCTATCTGGTACATTTAATAACTGGATATTGTTAAAATAAATCTTAGCAAAGGGAAGCCGGAAAAATAAATGAAAGGAGCTGCAGCATTAAATGAGAGAAAAAGAATCCAAGGTCCCAAGTTCCCTCCCTGTCTTAATCAGGCACTGTGACAGTGTTGTAGTTTCACACTGATGGGCCACTAAGCTCTGCCACACCACTCTCTTGCTCAACCCCCTCAAAAAGATGGGGAGAAAATATGAAAAAAAATCCTGTGTTGAGTTAAAGACAGGGAGATCACTCAACAATTATCACAGGCAAAATGGACTCTGCATAGGGAGATGAATGTAATTTATTGCCTGTTGCTAACAGGCTAGAGCAGTGAGAAACTAAAAACAACCTAAAACTACCTTCCACCCATCCACCTTCTTCCACCTCCTCGCCACAAACGGCACAGGGGAACGGGGAATGGGGGCTGCGGTCAGTCCCTGACGCTTCGTCTCCACCGCTCCTTCACGGTCCCTCTCTGCCCCTGCTCCCCGTGGGGTCCCTCCCACGGGATGCCGTCCTTCCCGAACTGAGCCTGGGGGGCTGCCCACAGGCTGCAGCTCTTCCAGAACTGCTCCCACACGGCTCCGTACCACGGGGTCCATCCCCCAGGAGCAAACTGCTCCAGCACGGGTCCCCCACGGGCGGCAGCTCCCCCCAGGCCCCCTGCTCCTGCGTGGGCTCCTCTCCACGGGCTGCAGCTCCGGCCCGGGGCCTGCTCCTGCGGGGGCTCTCCATGGGCCGCAGCCTCCTCCAGGCCACATCCACCTGCTCCACCGGGGGCTCCTCCACGGGCTGCAGCGTGGAGATCTGCTCCGTGTGGGACCCGTGGGCTGCAGGGGGACAGCCTGCTCCACCAGGGGCCTCTCCACGGGCCGCAGGGGAACTTGTGCTGCGTGCCTGGAGCACCTCCTGCCCTCCTGCTGCACTCACCTTGGGGGCTGCAGGGCTGCTTCTCTCTCAGCTCTCACCCCTCTCTCCCAGCTGCTGTAGCACAGCAGGATTTTTTTTTCCCCTTCCTTAACTCTGCTCTTCCAGAAGCCCAACCAGCATCTCTCATGGCTCAGCTCTGGCCAGCAGCGGGTCCCTTTTGGAGCTGTCTGGAGCTGGCTCTGATCTGACCTGGGGCAGCTGCTGGACTCTGCTCACAGAGGCTACCCCTGCTGCCCCCCACTACCAAACCCTTGCCATGCAAGCCTATTACAGGCAGGCAGTTTGCATCTGGTCCTACATAAACAGATTTTTCTGAACAGGTGGAATAGGGAAATAAATAGAAGTAGTGATTTAGATTCAGTACTTGTCCTGGATACCCAACATGAGAGAAGCAAAACCTAATTATTTTTATTATTGTGTTTTTCTGAGCTGCACCAAAGTCCTGCAGCTCGCAGGATCTACACGTTTCTCCCCTCTTGAACATGAATGTTTGTGCTTCCAAGTACTGCATTAAAACATTTCCAAGCAAGATTATGTTTCTTGAGATCTTGACTTTCTTTTTTTCCACATTTGGTAATTATCTTTACAGACAAAAGATATTGTATTTTTTTATACCAGTTTTATTGGACAGCTCGTGTGCATATCTAAGTCCTGACGTGTACTGGCGTGCTGTCAGAAATGGCTGAATTTACAGCGTGCTTTGGTGTGTGTGCAGCGTGACTGCACATCTCTGTTCAAGTGAAGGTGAGCAGCATCCCCTGTGCCGAATCCCTCCTTGCCTCACCTAGGAGATGGTCCAAGGATGTGCTCAGAGGTGAGGAAGAGACACGTCTGTCCCACATCTGCCCCACACTATGCATATCCAGCTGCTGGGGAGCTGATGTTTGGGGTTCTCGCTGCAGTGCAGATGTGCCTTTAGGATCTGAAATACTGAAGTTTAAGCTACCAGAGTCCAGTAGAACTATGGTTCTTAAATATTTCTGATAATTGTCGTCTTAACCTCTGTTTTTATTCACAGAATGGTTAAGGTTGGAAGGGACCTCTGGAGGTCACCTGCTCCGACCCACTACTCAAGCAAGGCCACCTATAGTAGGTGTCCTTCTTATGGTGGGTTCAGTTATCGACAGGGATTTGGTGTGCTGTGTCCAGCTTTGGAGGAGGAATTTGGAGCTTAAGTGATTCTATGATACCTCTTGGATGAAACACGACCAAATTCCTGACTGGGACTGGTTGCTAGACCAATGTTCCTGTGATGCTTTGTGCGAGAGGGGAGGGTGCTACCATCCCCAGGCCCCAGCTAGAAATTGCATTGCCTCCCTCAAATTCTCCTTGACTTCAGTTGATGTTCATCTGTCTGCATTGGGCTGTTGTGTCCTGTTCTTTCTTTGTGCAGGGGCACTGCTTCCAGTCTTGAGCTGGCTGGATTTTAGCAAACGCTGGTGCTCAGTGATTCCTGTGTTGTGTATATACGGTTGTAGAATGCTTTCCGAATGAACAGTCCTCGGCAAAGCTGCTTTAATGAGCTGCAGTGCTGATTGTAGCATATCCCACCCAATCTCGCAGTGCTCCACTGAGCTGAAATACCTTCTTTGTTCTTAAAATAGCCCCCACTGATTTGGATTTTAATTGCAGATATTACAGCTGTCAAAGAAAAGGAGAAATGACCAGATGATTGTGTTGATGGTATAAATGGAAGCTGGGGATATGTTGAGTTTCAGCCTTTAGATCTTCCCTCATTCAAGCCCTATTGCAGATATGCCTGCATGCTGCAGTGATTATGTGGAGCAGAGGCTTTCTCTAACATTAAGATGACCCTGAAGTGCGTTGTGCCTCATTATATCCACCACATTGACTAAACAAATCTGACAATAAGCGTGTAGGCAACAAGGATTTTGGTGCTAGTAATGGTAACAAAACAGGAGTAGATATTAAATATGTTGGTTGAAACTAGAGCCTTGATAAATCAAGATGGAATTTACTAATGCTCAGACAGATGGTAATTCAGGAATTCAATTAAAACTGAAAAAATCAAAGAGGTGATTAAAAAGTTTAAAGCTTGGGCACCAGACTGCATGTTTGCATTGTTCATCAACCAGCATTTGTCAGGGGGCGAGAGCTCATCTCAGTAAGTGAACTGAATCTTTTCAGCACAGACATGTCAGTGACAGCCAGCAGCCTGTCTTTGTTGCTGTTTTACTTCATTACCTGTTGATTCACTTCTCAAGTTTTATGAGTTCATAAATCACCCTATGGAAACAGGCATGGTAGGCTGGCTTTGTTTTGTACTTTTTCATTTCTAGTGCCCAGGTGGATGGATTTTTGGCTAGATGCAGCAGGTGCCTGGTAGGTTCCTCAGGCTTCAGAAAGGTACCATGAGGGTGCTGTGAGACTGTCCACCAGAGTTGATTACAAACATGGAAAGGAGAGAAGAAATCAGGGAAAAGCCTCTGGGTTGAGTCTGTAAATCACTGTATAGAATCATAGTGTATCCCGAGCTGGAAGGGACCCGCAAGGAACATCAAGTCCAACTCCTGGCTCCACACAAGACCACCTAAAAATCAGACCATATGCTCAGAGCGTTGTCCAAGTGCGTCTTGAATTCTGTCAGGCTCAGTGCCATGACCATTTCCCTGAGGAGCCTGTCCCAGTGCCCAACCACCCTCTGGGTACAGAACCTTTCCCTAACACCCAGCCTGACCCTCCCCTGTCCCAGCTCCATGACATCCCCTCGGGTCCTGTCGCTGTCTCCAGAGAGCAGAGCTCAGCGCCTGCCCCTCCGCTCCCCTCGTGAGGGAGCTGCAGGCCGCCATGAGGCCTCCCCTCAGCCTGCTCTGCTCTGGGCTGAGCAAACCAAGGGAACTCAGATGCTCCTCATATGTCATGCCCTCTAGAGCCTTCATCATCTTCATAGTCCTCCTTTAGACACTCTCTAATAGTTTTATGTCCTTTTTATACTGTGGCACCCAAAACTGCACCCAGTACTCGAGGTGAGGCCACACCAGCACAGAGCAGAGCAGGACAACCCCTTCCTTCACCAGCAATGCCGTACCTGATGCACCCCAGCGTACGGTTGGCCCTTCTAGCTGCCAGGGCACACTGCTGACTCATCTTCAACTTATTGTCAACCCAAACCCCCAGATCTCTTTCTGTGGGGCCGCTCTGCAGCCTCTCATACCCCAGTCTGTAGGTATATCCACCATCACACTGTCCCATATGCAGAATCCAGCACTTGGCAATTGTTAAACTTCCTATCATTGGTGATTTCCCAGCCCTTTAATTTGTCAAGATCTCTCTGCAAGGCCTCTCTACCCTCTAGGGAGTTGACAGCTCCTACTGATTTATTGTTGACAAAAAATACTTAGCACACGAGTCCTGCGTCCATACCGTTTATGAAAACATTGAAGAGAACTGTCCCTAAATGGAGCCCTGGGGAACCCAGTAGTGACTGACTGCCATCCTGATGTAACCCCACTTACCATAACCCTTTGAGCCCGACTTGTCAGGCAGCTGCTCGCCCACTGCACTGTGTGCTTGCCTAGCTGTGTGCTAAGTATGCAGACCAATATCGCACTGAGATTGTGATTTTGTCCTTGAGCTGTTCACTGGTTTGGAGACGCGTAGGGCATTCTCTCATATAGGGGAGAGAGAGCTCCTGCCAGCCTAGGGAAGTTTCTGCAGGGAATATGGGAGAGGTGTATGCATGGTAGCATAGCTTGGTGATCCTTTTGGGATCACTGGTACCCCAGTGTTGCAGGGATATGAAGGTTTCTGTTACATCTCATATGTTTAGTATTAATCACTGTTACTTACACATAGGTGATGCAGGCTTAAGTCAGGGGCTGATAAGTGTTACACTTAGCAGATCTGGTCCTCAGAGAAGGAGAGGACTTTCTTTCCCGTTCCTGTTGTGAAAGGTAATATCCTTCAGGGTCATTGAGGGTTTAATTATGCCCTTGCAGCACTCTAATGTGCCTGAAGGGATTTTGCTAAAACTTAACAACAACAACAAAAGTGGCAGACAAAATGGAGAATGTGATTTTTTTTTTTTTGTATATTTATTTGTTTTGCTCGAAGTGCTGGCAATGGGGAGGTAGATCTTTGCTTGAATATCACTTTTTTTTTTTTTCTTCTTTTTTTCCCCTGTTCTGGCCTGCGTTACTTTTACTTACAATAATAAAATTAATTTGATTTTTTTTGCTCCCTATATGAGTGACAGGGGGAAATTCTGCTCCGAAGATCTCATTACTGGCCAATGCGTGTAGCTGAGCTAGTTGCATAAGCTAAATATAATGTTGGTAATTGATGATGTTGTATTCTCAGTGCAAGGGGAGAGGCGTGCGAGTGCTCTGGGTGTTGTGTGATGTCTGTCGTGGAGGCAGGGTACTTAACGTCCACTTCATCTTGTTCCTTGATGCTCGGTTGAAGTGAAAGGGAATACAAGATGAGCTTTCCTGTCTGAAATACTGAGTTTTTTATTAAGAGCCCTTTAAAAGTGGAAAGTGAGGTTGTTTTAAAGTTACGAGAGCCATTTGGATTACATTGCAGCATTGCCCAGGAGTGGAGAACAGAAGAAAGTACTGCTGCACTGGTAGTGTACTACCTGCAGTAATTACCTTGAGCTGTCATTTCTTAATGAACTTTGCAAAGTGGGCGTGAATGGTTTCTATCTCTCTCTCTCTTTTTTTTTTTTTTTAATCTTTTTTTTTGGTGGCTTATTTTATTTATTTTTTACAACTCGACGGTAAGTTTTAAAACATTGCAGCAGGACTCTTCCCTACGTATTGGTTCAGGCAAATCTTTCAGCGAAGGTAACAGAGGTTTCACTTCTCTTAAGATACACAAGAAACCAGCATTTTATTAGAGATGAGTAACAGGCATTGCTCACTTGTTTGTGTATTGCTCTGTATTTTTTGGATCATTGCGCATGTTCCAGACGTCTGGAAAATGGGAAGAGGGTCTTGGCATCTCATATCATTTACACCCTATATGAGCAAGTGATTTCAAAACAAAAGCGTTGGAGGAGGCAATGCGAATGAAAATTGGGAGCTTAAGGAAATTTCACCTGATGACCAAACCCTGTAATTTTGCAAGCCGGAAAGTAGGCGTTGTTTTTCAGAGAAACCAAAAAAGCCCTGCAGCCCACTAGCAGATGGAAGGGGAGTGAAAGTAATAATGAAAAAGGTATTTGTTCATAGTCTGTTTGTACCTCCACAGGGAGAAGATTACCAAGATGAGGTGGTGCATCAGTTTATCAGGTGGAGGTGTTACGAGCCCTGCTGTTATGGAAAGCAGAACTGAAAGAAAGGAGACACACTTGAGTTTTTCTTTTTACAGTGGGGGTAATTGCCTGTTGGGAAGAACTCACCCAGAAGCATGATGTGTGGCTGTTGCCTGCCTTCACAATTGGGTGTTTCCCTGGAAGAGGTGCTGAGGCTCAGTTAGAAATGGTAGGCTGCATCCAGGAGTTATTTGGGGAAATCCATGACCTGTACAGGAGAACTGAACTGATGAGTCAAGCAGTGTGCTCTTGGCCTGAAATTCTGTGAGACACTTCCGTGAATCAATCTTAGGTGTGGATTTTCAATGTATTCCTTTAAAGTTATTTTGTAGTTAGAAAATGGTAATTGTCTCATCCTAAGGAGGGGGTATTTTTTAAGGGATGCATTTTATGTTTTTCTGTTGTGATGTATTTCTCACTACCTGCTTGTCCCTGGTGTGCTCAGCAGTATTTTTTGCTTTCTGTCTTGGCAACCAGTTGGACTGCTGGTGGTATCCCTTGCGCTAAAGTGCTAGATAAACACTTGGGGTGCACTTTGTTTCAGGAGAAAGCATTCTGCAGCCAGGTGGTTATTTAATGTTAAGTGGAGCTGAAAAGATTAATCAGCTAATTAGGTTAATAGCATAATGTTTTTTAGGAAGGGGACTGTGCAATACCAATGTGGTATTGCACAACAAGCTCCTTTGCAGAAAAAAAAAAGCAGGAGTGCTCCAGGGAGCTCTGCTAGTCCCAGTAGGTATCAAACTACAAAACATTAAAAGATGCTTCAGTGCATCTGGACCAGCGTTTAGATGCAATGTTTGGTGGGGGTTAGGACTGTTTCTTATTCTCTTCTCATAGGATGAGGAAGAAAATCAACTGGGGATCAATCTGTTCTTGTAACACTGGGGTGGCTTCTGTCCTTATTAGCCTTTCATTTAATATTATACGGAGGCACTGGGTGACGATTGCCTTACAGTTAGCATAATAGACCCCCATTTGAAGATGACAGTTAAAGTTAGGATTTTTTCTTTTCTACTGTTACAGACTTGAAGGTTTCCCTAGGTCTGCAAGGATAAGTGAGAAATGGTAGTAAAGAGGAGACGCTGTCATCAGCCCTCAGGAAAGGCTGCCCAGCCAGCTCATCCATCCCACAGATGAACAGGATTTAGGATTGGAAATGGTCCGGTCTCTGCGAGCCTGTGCCAGAGCTTGAACCTGCCCAGACAAACCTGAGGCTTTTTGCTATGTGTAAGCTGCCAGCCCCGGTTGCAGCAGGGACACGTCTGTGCAAATGGGCTGAGCTGAGCCCCTTCGGAGGCGACTGGAGGATGCCGTGATGGGATAGCACTGCCTGATAACTGCCTGGAGGTGTTCTGCTTGGAGGCACCGTGGGGACAGCCGGCAGGGTTGCCCCTGGGCAGACATACCCTGCAGGACCAGCCTCCAGGTGCAGAGCAGGTTTGTGCCGGCAGGAAGCTTGGCTGTCTGGTGTGAGCTGCAGATGCTGCACGGCTGATATTGGGACACCTATGTGGTCTCCCAGCCAACTTTATGAAGCTCAGGTGCTTAAAATTAGGCTTGCAAATCCACACTTAGGCACCCATCAAACCCTTTCAAGGCTGTTCTGTCATTTCAAGCACCAGCCTTTCCTATTTAAATTAAATTGCTCAAATAGTTATTTATATCTGAGCTTATGTCTGGCTCTAGGGTTTCTGCTGCCAGCAGCACAAACCAGTGGCTGCAGCTGGGCCGCGGTGCTTTGCCTGGCTGTGGCATTAATGGTGCATTCATCTCCGTGCCAGGCAGCAGGGAGACAGCGGTGTAAAGATCTTCAGAGGCAGAGGGGATGTGAAGAAACTTCAGGGATAGTTGTAAAGGCAGATCTGGATGGGATGGAGGGGAACACAGCAATGCTGAGGGCATGGGGTGGGCTGCACCATTAGTTGCACAGCGTGTGGCAGCTCGCAGTTCCTCTCATCATCGTTAGGAAGCTGAAATTCAGTGGCAGATCCACAATGGCACTGTACTCTGTGAAAAGGGAGGAGTACAGATGGATGAAAATAGGTCGCCCTGCTTGCGTTTGTTTGTGTGTTGATAGGGCTGTGCTGAGAGCTGAAAGCACCAAGGCTTTAACCAGGCTGGGTGCATTGCTCATCCCTTTCCTTATGGGAGCTGACTGGGAATGAGATGCTGGAAGGTTTTGTTGACTTCCCTGCTCTTATTATTAATATTTTTATAAGGACCTGAGGTTCCTGGTGTGACTGGGCACCAAGCATTATGCAGACTGTAAAGACTGTCCTGTGCCCAAGAGTAAATGCCTCAGGTAGGTGAGTCAAAGCACAGATGAAGTGCAAGAGTGCTTAATTTTTTCTATTATTTTATTTTTATTGCAGCTCAAGTGTGTGCTTAATGTGTAGCTTGAATTACAGGAAGCACTTCAGGACACAGATTTAAGGCCTTCTGGCCCTAGGGGCACTGACAGCAGAGCAGCACCTGCGTTTCAGCAGTGTTTTGCACGTTGTGTGGACGTAGGCCTCCGTTTTCTCCACTTAAAGCTGTTGTAGCCAGCAATCTAAGGGCTGGGATAAAAGCAAACAAAGCGGGAACCCAACCCTGTAGCATAAAGTTTGAGGTGTTCATTGAAAGGGAGAAAAAAAGAATGAAAATGATTAAGAAAGCGCATGGCAGGGTTGCCTGCACTCATTGTACACCTTGAGGCTTCTACATGTCCGAAGCCTCTCAAAGCCTGGATTCATCCAGCTGTTACCCAGGTAATCAGAGGAATATTGGGGAGCCCTTGGATTCCCTGAATGAGCAGCCGTGACTGAGGTCTGCGTTCGTGCACCACGAGGTGAGCAGGGTGGACGATCTCCAGCCAGCCTGCCCTCTGGGAGACAGAAGGGCTCGGGTCTGGTGCTGCTGAGCACCCCCAGCACGGTGTGAGATGCAGACAGACTGCAATTTCCACTGCCCTGTCCGGATAAGAGGGGGGCTGCAGAGCAGCAGGGAGGGGAGCACAGAGCGAGCTGTCCTCCCAGCAGCAGCCCCGGCCTCCCAGCATTGTCTTTTGCAAGCGGGAGTTTCTGCTGTAATGTAAAACACGACCAGGGGAAATTCAAGTAGCTCTTCTGTGTTTATACAGTATTTTTCCGGATTAGTTCCTAGCTTCGTTCGGCTCAAATATGCAAACTACTTAAGAAATAGAAAGAAATCACCTTAAGTGGCTTCCTGTGGGGGGCTTCACTGGCTGTTCTGGGGACTGGCCGTCACTTTTTAAAAAGTTAGACAAAACAAAACACCGTGGCTTTTCCTGACTGCCACAGCCCTTTGGCTGTTGCTTAGCTACCGCTTGGCAATGACCTTTCCCCACAGAAGTGATGTTTGGAGCTGAAATCACCCAACAAAAGGGAAGAGCATAAACCCCCTGGATGACAATCGCCCAAGATCTCTGCCCTGCACTCGGTGCTTTCTGTTCCCACCAGCAGCATGCATTTTACGCATGACTTGTCAAAGCCAGCAGTAATTTTGTGTTGATAGGGTCTGTGGGATTAGGTATTAAAGGTAGACTGTGAGGTCTCTAATTTTTGAGCCATCACTGCTTTCCAGTTGGTTCCTCTGCGAAACTTCAGTGCCAACACAACAAAAGCATCGCGTGTCTGCAGGGGAACAGAGCTGAGTATCCCTGGCCTTTGGGCAGCAGCACAGAACACGCTGCACCTGCAAGCAGCACGGTGCCCCTTCGCTCGCAGCACAGGAATTGCTTTGGTTTGCTTTCTCTGGCATCCAGAAAGAGCATCAGAGGATCTCACGTGTAAGACGTGGGCCAGGAAGCCCTAAACTGGGGGCTCTGGCTGCACTGACCCCTGTCTCCACAGCCCCGAGGTAACTCTGTAACTCTGTGGAATTTGGAAAAAAGAAGGGCAGTCTGCTATGTATTCTTTTATGTGTTTTTTTTTTTCTATTTTGTAACCTTTTACATCGAAAAATGTAGAGGTGTGAATGCAAATGCTGCTGCTTTTATCAGACTGGCAGGTCGTTTTTAGAGAGAGGAAGGAAGTTGGCGCATCCTGCATGCTGTACATCTCACTGGACTACGGGCTCTAATTTTGACCTGCTTTGGTTTGCTTAATTTTCTTACGCCTTTAGGCCTTCAGAGGTAGGTTCAGCCCAGCATGTGCACATCATGTCTCTTGTTCTGTTGGACCCTTCTCTGAGCTGGGCAAATTCCTGGCTTGCTTTTTCTGGGAGAAAGGGAGTGATTCTCTTTTCAGTGGAATCAAACGCTCATTCCCAAGCAAAGCCAGTCCAGCTGCCCAGGTGTGTGGACACACAAGAACCAGTTGTTACCAGACAAGCAGTCTGTAAGTCCAGCAGGGAATGCGATGGCAAGATTCTAGCTTTGCAGCTTTTGCATCTGAACAAGGGTTCCCATTTCCTATATACTGAGCAGGCTTTCTTCATTGTGAACCCCAGTATTAGCTATCTGTAGATTGGGAGTGGAAAAGATGGAGATTTTATCACAGGTGGGCTGTCGAAATAGGATTTCCTAAAATACATGCCACAATCTAGAGTACATTTACTGGTTGAGTATGTTAGATAGGTTATGTGAAATCTGATGTCCTCCTATTCTGCAGTGATAAAGAACCACAGGTTGCAGCATAGTTCTAAGGAAATTGAATTTCTTTGAAATTAGGGTTTTGAATTAATAAACTGTTTCTTGGTTAAACATCATCCCTAAGAAAACCTAGTATTGTCAGGTCATAAACCAGAGCTGTCTTCTCACCCATTCATGGTAGTCCTTGCTTCACTTCATTTTCACCTCTTTGCTGGGTCCAACTAGTAGCAAGCTTGCTGATGTAGTTTGACTGTAATGAATATGATGACTGGACCCTATCTTATAAAAAATGGTTTAAGTGATGATCAAAACTGTGCTCATAGCACCTTGAATGCTGAAACCTAAATCTCATTAAAATGCTTTGAAATTCATCAGATTTTGTGGCAGTGTGAAAGATGTCAAACAACAGTAGCAAAAAGAGGTATCTAGTTCAGTTCTTGTGGGTGGATGCTAAACAGTTAGAGTAGCAGGAGAAAAATTGTCTTATTATCCTTGGGTAGTGCAGTAGTAGTTTATTACAGGAAAGGGAGAGTCAGTGGAACAGAAGTTGTATCATTTTTCATATCCCCAAACTCTGACACTGTACTTCTGCACTACAATATTATTCCAATAAATCAAAAGATGGGATCCCTAGAGGTTTTTGTAAAGGATCGCATTTTTGAAGGGAGGTAGGGTTGAGAAGGATGCAAAAATTAAATACATTAAAAAGTTCTCATTTGTTAAGCTGCTTTGGAAACAGCTTTAGGAGAAGAAAGCAGCCAGGTTCAAGTTCAGGCTCTAACCTCAAGGTGCTTAGGTGCTGCAGTGTTTGATTTCTCATCCGCTGCAGCACAAATGCTTGGGACAGGGGATGAGTCAGAGCTTTGGCTGAAACAGAGTATGTAAAATCTTGGTCCTGTGAAATAATAATAAAAAAATCTATAGTATCGAACTGCCGCTTGATAGTTTTCATTTACAGATGATAACAATAACAGGGCTATTGCGTTAGAGGAGAACAGCAAGGATACATTTCAGACAACGCGTTGGGACTTGGTGTATGGCTTGCGATGGCAGGCGGCAGGCTGCTGCAATGTCCCTTTTACCCGAAGGCCAAACCAGGGGGAAGGGGACCAGGTCTGAAGCACGGCTTGTAGTGCTGGCCAAAACACCCTGTCCCTCTGCAGGGGCAGCTCTGCTCGGCTCTTGATGAAGAGCTGCCTCCTGCCCTGCAGGCTGGGGATGCTGTCTCCTATCTCCCTCCAGGTCTAGTGTCAAAATTATTCATATTGTGCTCGAAGGGCAGGGATGTGTTCCCTGGGCAGAGGAGTTTCCAGCCGGAGAAGAGTACAAGTGTGGCGGCGAGTGGTGAAGGAGGGCTGCAGGAGAAGGGAGCGCCGGGCTGCCAAATGTTGCTGTTTCTGAGTGTCAGGTAACTTCTTGGGTTGTCAGAGGGTAAAGCAAGGTGGTGACTGGTAGTGCGTTACATTCCCAGCTGTAGCAGGCTCTGTGTAAGTGCCTCGGTAAATACACGTGCCTCGGTAAATACACGTCCCTCTCTCTGAGTGCTGGCAGCGGAGTGACCTGCCCTTTAATCTCAGCGTAGCAAAATACACAAAAGCTGTCAGAAACACTGTAATTGCCCACCTTTGCTTACCTCACATTTTTGCACAGCTATGCTTTTAATGACGTCCAATTTTTGGACAACATTTAGCTGCCCCTCAAGGCTTCCTTTTTCTACCCTGAGTCGATACAAGCCCTGTGGAGAGCGTTGCCATCACGCAGTGCTGCTGGAGGAAGTGGGATGTCCACCAGGCCGGGTTCTTCATGCTGAACATCACAAGTTATGAGCTAGGAGGGAGACAGGCATGTTGCGTGTGTGGAGAGAGAAGGTTGGTACCCAGCAGTGGCTTGTCCCATCTTTTGAGGCACCTCTTTCAGGATGGAGCACGTTGCCTTGCTAAGGTTCTGGTTGCTTTCCACTGGCAAGGGTGGGAGACTTCCTCAGGGCCAGGCTTCGGAGGAGTTAATTTTAAGTGAGATTTATCTCTCTCTGATTAAAAGCTCTTTGATTTCTTGGCACTGGTTCGAACATACCTTTTTGGGAAACAGCAGAAACAGTCTGCCATAGGTTGAGAATTTTGCTGTAGTCCTTAGGGATGGCATCATTTGATAACATACAAAACTTGTTCTGTTTTCAGCATTTCAAGGGTTTCTTCTGTTACCTTTATGCCGTCCATGGCTCTGGCATCATGTATATTTTTTGGTGTCGGGGGAGGTGTAAATGCACATCATCACTTCTTGCCAGGCTTCTTGATAAGGCCTCTTGTGGGTGTTGAATCTTAAAAAGTGTGCTTTTTGTGTCCCTAGAATGGATGAGACGGTTTTGAATGGACAATGGCTGAATAGATTTTTACACAGTTCTGGGATGAGCATAAGCCCAAAAGTTTTGTTCCTTTACTGGGTGACCTATTGTAGGTATGACTATGGTAGTCCTGAAAATACACCACAGTGTGCAGACACCTCATCTTGCCTTGAATGATGCGTCAGGTTCCAGCTGCAATCTAGCGATGGCAGCGTGGAGCTCAGCACAGGCTAATTTTCCCTGCTGCTTGTGTGCACTAAACATCTAGGAAAATGGTATAGGCATACTCAGAACACTTCTTCCAGAAGTGTTACACATAAAAATAGCCCGATTAGCTAGCTTTGGGGGTGTGGTGGCTTCCCTCCCAAGTTTAGACCTGGTGTGTATTTCAGCATGGAAGAGATTATTTCAGAAACGAGGAGTTTAAGGATTAATGGTTTGAATGTCTGAATTTGTATAAGCACTATATTCAGTGTGTTCAACAACTTCAATTGTTTTCTGTCTATCATTTCCTCTTTTTCAGTCCATTTAACGTATTTCCTTAAGGGCTTACTCTCATATCTGTTTCCGAAATATAAATATTAGTATCCCTTTTTGCTTGTGAGTTTGGCTTAAATAGGAGGGTTGATTTTGTACAAAAGGTTTATTGTGAAGGTGGGTGGGATGGAAAACCAATCTCTGCTTGGTGCACGCTGCATTGCTTTAGGATACCTTGTATTTCTGCATCTCAAGGACTAAGATCTTTTTTACACAGATTGAGGGAAATGCTTAGAGATTTGTATTTGCATATTTAATGTAGTTAAGGTTTCAGTTATTTGCATTAGCAATTGCTTCAACTGCAGTATTAATAAGGCAGGTGCTTTTGTATAAATAAAAAAAAAAAAAGATTAGAGTACTGCCACAGGTTAATTTTTATATAGATGTAATGACTTCCAGCCGCCACAGTAACACACAATATTCCCCTAGTGATACCTCGAGTCAGGAAAGAAATTAACTCCTGTATATTAAGTTAGCAGTGGCAAACAAAATTGAAGATGAAAAGAAAATGAAGGGGCAAGGAAAAAGGCTTAGTTCCTCTGCACTGCCACGAGGGACACCCAACTTTAATTTCAAAATTTGGTTATTTCCTTTAATGCCCCACAGATGTGAAAAGAACTATGGCAGCACTGGGCCATATGCAAATCCCTTTGAAAGTAGTGGGACTTAGATTAGGCCTACCTTTTATTAGTTCTTTATCCTTTATTTTGTTTTTGGGTTTTGGGGGCTTTTTTTTTTTTTTTTTCCAGAAACAGAGAAGCAATATAGGTCTGATAAACGGGTGTTGTACAAAAGGACTGGGATCTCCAGGCTTAGGAAGACCTGAGTTGGTTAAAAACATCCTTTTGATTTAACGGGGTTGTACTGGGTTGTACTGGGTGCTTAGATCGAAGCTGCATCTGCGTGAAACTAGTTGAAGTCTTTCGGCTTCATGCAACATAAAGTGCCCATTTAAGAGGAAAGTCTGCAGGGGGTTCATTTTGCCCCTTTGTGTGTATGGTGTGCACTTTGTGTAGCGGCCAGAAGAAGGCGAGGGCTGGAGATGTTCCCCAAGCAAAGCCTCAGGGCTCCAGCCTCTGTGGGAACAAGCATTGCCATCTCATGGTGCAAAATCATCTCCAAGAACTGAGGTCCCTCTTGAAATGTAGCATTGGTGCTTCCACTTCTCAGTCCTTCTGATTTACCAAGAGGCCTTCTAGTCTTGCACATCACTTTCTTTTTAAGCTTTCAGCTTCCAAAACCTTCACTGCTTCAACTTGCAGCAAAAAAACCTTAAATGAGCAGTTCCAAATCCAAATCCTAGGGGCAGACTGGGGCAGGTGTGTGAAGGTAATCACCATTCTGTGTAGATGTTTCTCAACACCTGGCTGTTGTCCCTGCTGAGCACCACGTCTCAGGTTTGCTTACAACTTGCCTTTTCTCCATCCAGTGTTTGGGGTATTTCACTCATCCAGCAGCTCCAGCTCTTCAGCAAGCTGTCCCATAGCATCGCCGGCTCTTGTCCCTGCTGGAGGTGGCATTGCAGGTGGCAGTGCCTGCTGCTGGCGGGATGCTTTTCTCCCACAGAGCCTGAGCAGATTTGGGAAGACTATCCGATCTCCAGTAATGCAATGGTTGTTTTCCCTTCTTTGGAAACAGAGCAACTCTGTTAGGGCATAGGAAGGAAGCCAAAAAGTCAAATTGGCTGAGAACAAATACTGAAATTAGCTAGTGCTGCTTTCCCAACAGAGCTAATAAATGGGGCAGAAAATCTAACAAAAAAACACAAATGAAGATGGGGTTGTCTACATTTTATGTATATGTGTGTACATATATATATTTATCTTGACAGTGTCCTCATTTAAAAACAATAGTGTGCTTTTAGTGTTTCTGGTTCTTGCCACTACTAATTCTTTACTAAATCGTTAAGAGACCTACATAAATATAAGGAGTTTGGCACTGCTCTTAAAATGGGCAGTGTCTTGGAAAGAGTTCATTCCTCTTGTAATGCGGTTAGTTCTATTTCTGTCGTGTACAAATCCTGTCTGACTGAGAATATTGAATTAGAGCTGGCTTGTGGGTGTTAAATATCTCCACAGTTATCTTTGCTTGAGTTGAACAAGTGAAAAGAGGCTCAAGGATAGACAGTCTGGGTGCTTCTGTTACCTTGGGAGGCGCAACCTGCACATACCTGAAGAGGGCCAGGCACGGAGATTTGAGCAAGGTGCTTGTGCTGGGTTGGAGCATGTCCTTGCTACGCAAAGACCTGTTGTCATTTGGGTACAGATTACTAAAATATAAAATAAACTAACTGTGGGTGCTTCTTACATAGCTAATCACCAAGAGTGAAAGCCCAGCTTGATAATCTGAAGTAGCCAAAAACTGGTGGCTGCCTTCGGACGTGAGGACAGGAGGTGCAAAATACAAGAGACGTTGCCTGCACTTGGGTTTCTTCAGGTCAAACCTTTAAGATCTGTTGCTGCTGAGCACACGGTGTACTTCATGTGAATTGTGCTACTATATGCTTGGCCCTTGGGACCGATTGCTATGTAAATGCAAATTATTTAATTAACATTATTGTTTCCGTATGCCATAATATGATTTTTATGAGCATTTCTAGATTAAAGTTCACTTTAGAAACATAGCGATTGCTTCCCAAATTGCTTGGCTGTGCATTGCATTTTAAACCCCTTTAATGCGGTAAAGAATCCTTATCATTCCTTAAGCATCTGAGCAGCAGCCAGAAAAAATATAGCCACAATGTGTAAATATAACACTTCAGAAAAGTATAACAAAAGCCCTGTGTGCTTTGACACGGCAGAACCAGTAATTCTTGACTGGTAACAGGGCAAAAAACATTCACAGATTAAACTCGCTTCCTCTAGTCTTTAAATCATAAGCCCAGCTTCAGTTAGATTTCATTTTCTTTCCTTTTTTTTTTTTCTTCAATCCTCTCCCTCCCATCTGTATATATGCTAAAAGTTCCGTATCTGCCAACAGTGAGTTTTCTTTGTGGAAAATACGAACTGAAGGCAGGTGTGATGCCTGGGATTCAGGTGTGTGGCATTGCTCAGTGGTGTGACGGTGGTTTGTGTGCAGGATCCTGCCTTTAACCTGTCAAGGATGGGCCATGCAGTGCCAGGGGAAGCTCTTGAACGCCTGGAGTTTTGCCAAGAGCTTCCGATGTGAACGTACAGCTTCCTGCTTGGTGCTTTTCGGTTCATTTCCCCGGGTTGGAGGATAAGTCAAAGATAAATTGTAACACCTTCTGAATAGGAAGGTGTTTTTCTGGACTGCAGTTTGCCTAAACAAGTTGCTCATGCTGAGAAATTAGAGAATGATCCCTTTCGTTTTAAACATGAAGCTGGAGAAGTGTTGGAGAATGTCACCTTGCTTTTGCTGCTGACAGAATTTTCCCAGAGTTTTCAGCTTTTTCACAAAGTTGCCATTTAAATTTTTGCAATCTTAAGACTAACCCAATTACGTTCTGGTGCATGGAATTCGAAACAGGAAGCTTTGCATAGCCAAATTTTTGTATCCTTTTTCTGTGTTGAAATTTTAGCCTGCATTAATTTAGCAAGGGCTTGAGATAATGTCTTTTACATTTTCCCTCATCTGCTGTTTTATGTGGGGGGCCTGTTTGTTTGTTTTTTTAAATGCTAGCAGAACACAGGTATGGTTGGTGGCTTAAATGGATGGGTGCAAAGAAAGCAGAAGTATTCTCACTGAATATAAAGAAATCAAGGTGTGTTGTAATATTCAGTGAGAGCATCGTCTTACCTTTTTTTTTTTTTTTTTTTTTTGGTTTGAAAGGGGTGTGGGAGGGAGATGTCTCATTACTCCTGGTCTAACTTTGTTCTGCTTGTTCTGAGCAGACAGTCTGTAGTTGCTCACACCTCGCTGCATACCTCTGATGCTACAGCTGCTGATGTCCATAGAAGCTGAGAGTGCTGCAAAGCTTCAGGTCTCACTCCGGATGCCTGTGGCATCGTATGAGCTGTTGCAGGGAACTCAGGAGAGTCGCTGGCTCTGTTTTTGTGCTGAGGGTAAGTGACCTGGGAAAAAAAATAAGTGTTTAATAGCCTTCTTTTTACATAATCTAAAAAGTATCACTAATAATAGTAGCAGGTCAGAATTTTCCAATCAGAAATTGTGGTACTAGCTGGCAGTACCTTTAATCTTTAATTTGCACTTACGAGGTATTTTTTTTTTTTTTGCCTTTCTATCAGTTTTCATATATGCAGTGGTACATTTTCCTGATTTGTGGTTTACCTGTGCCTCCAGGTGCCAACAAAACCACTGCAGAAGGTTCTGCAGCACTTCTGAGTGCCAGTGAGGAAATTTGGGCAAAACGCAGCCTCTTGTACAGGACATGATGCTGACCTGTGACTTCTTTTTGGTTTTGCAGAGAAGGACTGGGGCTGTTTTCAAGAGCAGGCTTCAGCGCAGTAAACGGCAACGATGGGATCTGAAGTTATTTCATTTTTTTATTTTCAGTTTCCTTTAATCCTGCTTGAGGGAAACCTGTGCACAGAGGCACTTCCAGGGAAAAACTGCTGCTCTGCTCCCTCCCCACCTCCTTGGAGAAATTTCATTCACAGTCAGGTTGTCTGATCCGTTGATTTATAGTGCGTGGGGTATTTTTTAGATTTATTATTATTATTATTATTATTTTCTCTCCGATTCTCCTATTAAAAAGCCAGCTGAGTTCAGTTTTCCCAAAGCAGGAGGAACGTCTTCTGTCAGTTTGATTGATCTGTGATTAACTTTGATGTTCCAAGACATAACGTTAATAGAGTTTGTGGCGTAAAGTCGTATGAAGAAAATCTAAAAATAAGGAGCAGTTTGATTAACGTCCACAACCTAAAAAGAGTGCAGCTTGTACAGCGGCCAAGGACCGGCAGTATTTGGAAAGGAGCTTTCTAAAACGGGGAGCTGGAAATTGCAGTGCCTGGAACTGGGACTGAGTTGTCTTCAAAATAGTTTCTCTTAATTGAAACCAAATTGGAGGTTTTCTGTCTGGGACAGAGCCGTCCTTGAGCTGTGTCACTGGTGGGGCCTGGCCTCGTGAGAAGGCAGGAGGCTCCAGACCTCCTCACCTCCCTGTGGTGCCCACATGGATGCTCGTGGGTGAGGAAACCTGAATATTTGCAGGTTATGATATTGCAGAATTCTTTCCTCTGGTGTTTTCTGCTGCAATTTGGTGTTGGCACAGTACTTTAGGATAGGTGGCACTTGGTCAAAGAGAAACCCCACCTTCTGGGGAGCAGGGCTGATACCTGGTGTTGGGAGCTGTGTCCTGTGTAGTCCCCTTCTTTGCCACTCCTGCGTCCCCAAAATCTGTGGGGAGAGTGCGTGGCCAGGGCAGGCAGCAGTCATGGTGGTGGTGCACACCCAGCCAGGCCCGCTGCCTGTCACCCACCCTGTTCTCCTGGGGGACACAGGCTACAACAAATTAATACAAAATAGTGATGTTTCTCTGAGGTACGAGACAAGGTTTTGCTATCCTGCCTGGAGCTGGAAGTTGGTGGAAGGCTTCATGCAGGCCCAGACCTGGTGAAAGGGGGACAAACATGGTGGTGGTGCTGGGTGTCCTCTGGGTGAAGGACAGCCATCCTCCAGGGGTGGACACTCTTCTCCTTTCCTCCTCTCTACACACTGACTGACCCTGATGGTAGGCTCCACACAGCCTCTTGCAGGCTGAACGGAGCCATCTGAGCAATTCCTGTTTATCAACAATATTCCTTGCATGGCTGGAGCTCTTCTTGACACCCCTGGAAGCACTGCAGAAACATGGCTGCTGATAGGGACGTTTTGGGTGCTGATTGGGACATTCTGGGACTGGGTCCCCAGCTATGGCACCTCCAGCTGCTCCCCTGTGGAGGGCTATAAACTTTTTTGGCTATAAACTTTTCAGGAGTAGTTGCCTTGTGTTTTCCATAGGGGAACTGGGAAGGTTTTCTAGAGACATGGTAAGGTGGTATTTTGCTGGGACCATATGGTAGGAAGGTCCATGACCTGAGAACTGGAATTAGCACTTTAAATCGTTCCTTGCTCGTCTCCCCCTGTGTTTCTATGGTTTTGTGAAAAGCAGTACAAAAAGGAGAAAAAAAAAAAAAAAGAGAAAATGATCGGGACTGGAAGAACTCAGGACTGGAAGAACTCTTCAGATCAAGCCAAAATGTATGTGCTTGGAAGCCAGAAGTGTTTTTATTAAAAAAAAAAAAAAAAGAAAAAAAAGAAAAGAAAAAAAACCCAGGCAATAACAACAAAAAAAACCATAGTTTGTCTAGAGGATTTCTTTCTTTTTTTTTTTTTTTTTAACAAGGGACAGATTAGGTGCTTCTTGACTTTTAAGACTGGTGAGGAATCATACCTTGTGACCACTGTTTTTAATGACACTGTTGTAATACCACAATGATAGGAAATTGCCTCCGTTCCTTTTCTCTCCTAAGGAGCTGCATTCTCCGTATATAAAGGGAGGTCCATGACTCATGTGCTTCCACAAGCCGTTTCTGATTTCATGAGACCATCTGCATAGGATAGCTTAGTCCTTGGCGGCCACTTCAGGCCTGACTCAGGAGAGCATTGGATCAAGGTTGCTAGCATGGGATGGCAGTTCTGGCCCACATGAGATGTGTGGAGCAGACAAAGGTTCAAGGTCCCTTTCCTACAAGAAAGATGCCAATTTTATTCTCACTGGCCTTGTCATCAGAGACTTTGTGGTATGTCAGCTGGAACGGAGGATAGTTCCCTGCTGAGCACTAGAAGTTTGATTGCTCTTGTACCAAAACTAAAGCAGATGGTTTTGAAGAATTTTGTATGATGACTGCTTGCTGTCTCCTTCTTCTGTCTCTGAATTTATTGTTCACCAGAGTTAAATTCATACAAATGCATAAATTGCAGATGGAGAAGTAATAGAGGAAATGCATCATTAGAATATGTGCCACTAACTTTAAGAAGAAATAAAGCTGTTAAGTGGAAAAGATATTAAATGTTTAAGAGCTTTTTGCGGGACAGAAGAACCTTAGGTATTTCAGTATTTGAATGATAAGGACAGGAAGATTTGTGGCTGGCTGTGCAGCCATCTAATAGTAGGCTGGGATATTGATCTAGTATTGTATCCCGTTTTCTTAAGATATAGGATAATAATGGTACATTATCTTTCACTTTGGGAAATAATGACTTAAAAGGTATGTGAGTGAAGAGGCTGTAGACTGTAGAAATAAAACGAAATGGAAGCTAGATGAAACTGGCTGGAAGAGATCCTGGAATTTAAAAGGACTATTGTAAAGCAGGTGTTGGCACTTACCCCGTGAGGGTGTGCCATCCTGTAGCCTTTTTTTCCTAAATTAGAGGTTATGTGTGCAAGTAGAAATGGAGTGGAAGCTGAAAGCTGCTGCCTGTTGCAGAGTCCTTGGGATGCTACAAGGTCCAGCTTTGGCATTCACTGGGCTGTTTGAGGTCTGTCCTGGGAGATTTGTGCTGTACGCTGCCAGCTTCGGTTGTGCAAAACTCTGTGGTGCACAAAACAGATTGACGAGGGAGTAATTTACTGTCTCTCCATGGATTAGCCTTCATGAACTGCATGTGCCATGTGTCATGTCCTTGGCAGTTACTAACACAATCTAACTGTTACGTCTGTCCAATTTCAGATAAGACATTACCAAGGAAGACTGTGAAAAGGTTGTGCATTGACTCAAGGGTACTTTGAACCTTCTTAGGGTAACATCACTCATCCACCATGCTGGCATTTCTCTAAATGTATTTCTCGAGTGGTAAACAACTTACAGGAGCTCTGTTATTAGCATCTTGTAAATCCCAAGGACAGCTGAACACAGCCTTTTTTAGTATATCATAAAATAGTCTTCTGTTCACAGAAATGTGAAAATTATTGTTTTGCATGTAGACTTCCTTATTAAATACCAAGTTTCTGGTTTGGAAAATGTCATTATTATTTTAATCAGATTAAGCTTCTCTTACAGTTTTTGCAATCTGCTCTTAAGAAAAAGCCACCTTTATTTAAGTTTCCCTCAGCATTCTTTCTTAATACATTCTTAATCTTCATGGCTGAGAGCGCAGTTGGGGAGGAACAAGAGAAGGGAGTTAAAAGTAGACACTTTCTCCTGACTATTACACTTTTCTTTTTTAAAACTTTTAATGAGAAGCCTTCAATTTTCAATAGCAAACCAGGTCTTTCATTTTCTTGCATTTGGTTCTCTTGGCCAAAGTGTGCCATTAAAGAATAATGAATGTTCATGGCATTCTGTGTATTTTTAAATGCAAAGAAATGGTTGGAGTCAGGAATAGCATGATTGTAATGCTTTGTCTCTCTTTGTGGGTGCATATGCATTCGAAAGTACAAAGTCTAAACTATACATGCAGCTTTCTTGTTTCAGCTGGCAGTCCCTTTGAAGGGGCACTTGTCGTTCTCTTTTACTTTGTTTGCTTCTGTCCGCAGGCAGCATGTATTAAAAATAATAAATACTCCACTAGTGCCTGATGGAACAGCGTAGTAGTTTAGGCATCAGATTGAGTAATATCTGGCATTTTCAAAACTTTGAGCTCCAACACCTCTCAGGGTCTGGCTCCTTCTCAGTGCTGGCGTTATTGTTTTCTTAGGTTGGGATTTCTCCAGGAGGACACAAGTCTCAGTCAGTCCTGGGAGCTTACAACACTGGGTTTCAAAGCATTTTTAAGGCTTGTGGGAACGTTAGCCAGGCTTTCTTCACTGGAACGAATGCACCATTTCTGTGCTTTGCGGCTTAAGAGATGGTAAGGAAGATGCCTGCACAGGAGCTCTAGGCTTCCTGCCATCTAATTTTACAGCAGCTCGAAAAGCAAACATCCAGTAGAAACAAATGAATCGAATTCAGCCAGACGGGGAATTGGCCACCAAAAAAAAAAAAAAAAAGTGTGTGGGGAGGGTGGAAAGCTCCTCCCTCACGCGTTTGTCTCTTGAGAGGGCTGCCAGGGAAAAACCTGGAACTTACAGACGTTTTTGGCAGGACGGGAGGAAGACCAAAGACTGTCAGGAGAACTCGATCCTTCCTAAAAGAAGACCCTGAGGGGTGAAAGACTCTACCGGTCTGCGGGTCAGACCCTGAAGCAGGAACACGAGGTGGTGCCCGGATACAGGAGTTTTGCAGCTTCTATCAGTCAGCCCAGGGCTGCTCCAGCCACATGGCTGGTCTGGTTACGACAACAAGTGTGTAACTTCATTTGCAGGTAACTGGCTGTTCTCCTGCTGTTTATTATTATTATGTAGATCATATCTGTTCAGGATTGCTTCTTCTCTGAGCCTGGCAGTGGTCCTCACCACGGGGCATGAAGGGGAGAGGCGAGGGAGATGCTGCACTTTTGTGAAGGTTGTGTCCATGGATGAGTGTTGCCAGTCAGATTGTGCAGATCCGTTGCTGTAGCTGGTGCTGGGATACTCAGTTGGAGGGGTTAAAGAGGCATTTTCCATCTTATGGGATAGCTGCAAGAAAAAAAAAAGACAAATTTTATTATTTTTTCCTGTATTGATAAATCATCCTTTCTATTGAATTTTTATTTTTATTTTCTTTGACTGTCTGTTGGTGTCCACTTGCAGAAGTTGGGACAGGAGAGTGGAACAGCCAAGAGTCTCCTTTTTTTTTTTTTTTTTTTTTAATCTTCATTTTCCTCCACTGAGAAAGCTAATTGAATCTCTTTCTGAACCACTTAATTCACTGCCTGTCATGCTCTTCTCTTTCAGTGTAAACTTCCTTGGGGCTATCGCCATAGTCCCAGCAGAGGAGGAAATTAGGGTCTCTTACAGAAATAACCTACAGCTTACATAGCATAAACAAATCATGGAAAGCAAACACTGACAGGTTGGGGAAAAATGTTTTAGAAAAGAAAGTAATAAAAAAGAAAAGATTAAATGCAAACATAGTGCCCTGCAGTGTTTAAAACACTTCCTTATAGTCTGTCAAGCAACATGTTCAGGACCTTTGATCAGGATGGAGGTTGTTTATTTCCTGTACAAACCAGCTTGCACATTGATCAATGTATTGTTGATACAGTGAAGGTATTCCCTTTACTGGTCTCTTTGAGAGGCCTAGGACTTGACAATATTGTGAGCTCTAACATGAGTATCGGAGTTGTGGAGAAAACGCAAAAAGAAACAAGAAGACAGGGTTAATAATAACTTGATCCCCTATTTAATGGAAGAACGGGTGGAGGAATTTCTGTGGAAATGTGCACTATTGGGTGAAGGTGGTTCATGCTTTAGAAGCGGCCATTTGGGAACCACTGGCCTAAACAGTGAAGTGCTTTCCTTGCAATTACCGTACTAGGAGGAACGGCTGCAAGACTTTTGTGATGGGAGTCATTCCTGCCCAGTCATGTGCTGTGGCAGGGGAAAGGCACTAATATTTTCCTGCCTTTTTCAAAAAGTATATGTATTTAATCCATAAAAATATACCTTGTACTTAAATATATAATTTGCCTAATACTTCGCTGCTTTTTTGACCAAGACGTTGTCTGCAGGGTAGACCTGAAGTAGTGCAAAGAGTAACCTTAACTTTATCTGCACAGTAATGGGATCTGAAATAACTATGGCCACTAAGGAAAACCTGCTTAGCTGGAAAGGGAAGGATTAGTTAGTCTTTCACATGACTGGTCTTCCAGCTGTTTCAAGTCTGAGGCATGAGGCTTAAAGTGACCTGATGGAGATACGTAGTGAATCTGTGCAATTTGCTGCCCCTGGACCTTGTTGATGCCAGAAGTTTTCATGCCAACAGACAGCATCTGTACTAATTCCTGGAAAAGAAATCCATCAAACGCTCTTAAAAAGAGAGAAATCCCCTTCGGTTCCTGAAATGTGGGAGCTGCAGATCGCTAGATTGTGGCATAGAGTTATTGCAGTGTATTTTGCCAGCTTTTCCTCCTCCATACACATCTGTTGCGGGCCACTATCGAGCAGGATACTGGGCTAGGAAAACCTTTGGCCTGACCTCTGTCAGTCATTCCTGTGACTCACAGAGCAAAGGTTAACTACGAACCACACTTGGTGAGCTGCTGATCTCCACTCATTTTAAGCAGAGCACTAATTCAATAATATTGTGATTATTTGGACTAAGACTGGGTGGGATGAATACAGTTTGCCTTCTCAGCCCACGCGTTTCCTTTGTAACATAAAGTTCTCTTCTGTCTCTGTGAAGCACTCTGTGAAATGGGAATAGTGCCTCTTTTCTGTGCGTGTGCATTGTTTTGCTTAAGTAAAACAACCCCCACGATGTATTTGAACACTGCTATGGGGGGTAATGGGCATTTATGTATTATTAATATTATCACGCCAACAGGAGCAGGAGGTGAAACCCCCTCGTCCATCCTGTCCCCGGAACAAGTGATGCAGAGTAGGAGCCTCCTGTTTGCAGAGAGGGCAAGCTGTTATCTGCTAATATGGCAGCATTTCGCCAAATGATTAGGCTGTCAGAATTACAGCAATTTGAACACGCTGAGCAAGCTTTTATGTACACAGGAACAAGATGCCGGCATGAGATTACTGGAGAGGAATAACACACGCTGGAGATTGACAAGCGCTTGGCAAGCCCGCGTTCCTGGGGCTCATCAGACATTCGCGGCTCCTATGCGATGCTGGTGAAGAGCATACTCAAGTGGCTGTATCATAGCCCGGGTGACATCTGGTGACATGCAGTTAGGCCTGTTGTGTTTCTATGGGATGAATTCATTTTCACAATATTTGAAAGGAATCCATTTATGCGGAGTGGAAATATTCTGGCATATGCAAGTGACTTACAAGACAGTAATATTTTTGGTCCGTCTTGTATTTGGTGACAAAAGCGTAATTAGCTACACTTTGCCACGTGCTATTTTACGGAGCGGTTTTCTGGATTTCTGTGCTTTCCACTGGCTCTGTTTGTCTTCTTCTCTCTCCTAATGCAGGTAACTGCTGAGTGTCGGGAATGAGGAGGGACCACAGGTACTTTTGGTGGGGTCCTGTGGTCATAGCTCGGGCTTCTACACAAATGTGTCTGCTGGCAAAAGCTGCCTTTTCGCTCCCTGTAGCAGCTGGAGGGTTTACTTTGCACTAAACAGCGGCTTGGACACTAAGTGGTTTTTGATCCTCTGATACGCTCTTGCTTTGGTAGTGGAGTATATTATTCTTTCTCTACCAAGTTAGCTGGTCATTCTGCTTTGGTGTTGCTGAATATAAGTGCTGGGAATTGGAAAGTTTAGATTTTACTTTTTTTTCCCTTTCACCTCTCGGGAAATGACTGAGGGCTTGATTCAGCACTGCATGTGAGCTGAACCCAGGCCTGGAACAGGGTCTGGTCTCTGTCCAGAGTTCAGCTTTAGCTCGTTCTTCAGCTTTCTGTGACAGGTGTGCAGAAAATAGCATTCCGGTGTATAGAAAATGTATTGGTGTTAAAAATCAACATGCAAACAGCACATTCTGCTCCTCAGGCACTGTTCTCCCTGACAGTCATCAGAGTTTCAGTGGAGAGCAAATGTGGGGAAATGCGTATTTCGGATAAAAATCAAAATTTTCCTTGAAAAATGAATTTGAAGGAAAATTGTCAGCTAGGTGTATTGAAAGATCAGAAAAGATCATAAACCTTCATGCAGAAGAAGCCCTGCAAGCCTCTATGTAATGCAGAGCTGTGCTTGGCAGACCTGCATGAGTTCACGAGGTGCTCTTGTGCTGGGGAATCACTTGGCGTTGCACGTGTAGGCTTTACACTGGGTTGGCAGCAAAGCGGGGCCCTTCATGCTGCATCTGTACTGCTAAATGGGGAGAACAAGCTCGTAGATGTGTTAACCTGCTGCCTGGCACAGATTTGGCCCGTGGGCCATTCCCCATAGGCAATGGGACAATGGCATAAAGGCTGAATTTCTACCACTGACTTTGCGCCCTCCTGCAGCCTTCTCCAGGGCATGCATGAAGGTGACCCTCTACTGAGAGGGGCTGACAGAGCTCTCAGGTCACTCCAAACTTCTGATCCAAAGCACATGCTTGGAACTTTTGATCCAAAAGACATACAACAGATAGTAGTGATGTCCTGTGCTTCATACGGGGCTAAAGTAGGGGGACGCGGCCAGGCTGTGCCATGCAACCTGAGGCTGGGCAAACGGTCCTCAGCTTTTTTTATTGATAGGTAAGGGGGTAGAAATCTTACAGAATAGAAATGTGATTGTGTATGGTCCTCAGAAAGGTGAGATGTGAAATGTACCAGGATTACAATCCCGCAAATCCACTTTGACATTTTAGCCTGCTGTTAGTAGGAGCAGCCTGAGGTGGCTGATGTGAAATGCACATTTAGCAGCTTGGGTAGGGGCAAATCTGCTTTCTGTGGTCATAGTCACACCCAAGTGCTAACGGTTGTTTTGCTGAGAGGGATCTTTGTGTGTCCAGCTGTTGAGAACAGGATAAACTTGCGGTGTGGGGTGGCAGAATTGCTGAAACGTGGTTTCCAAATGTTCCTCTGTGAGCTGTGCCTGTGAGCGCTGATGCCTGGGCTGGCTGAGGCTCGGCAGAGGAGCTGCTCCTCGGAGGCAGCCTGGCAGGGCTGGGGTGGTGCTTGGGAGGTGTTGCAGAGCAAACTCACCTCAGGTTAGCCCAATTCAGCGTGCTGGGGGGGTGAAATTCTGCAAAACACTATTTTTGCTGTTTGTAATTGTGAGAAAGGCGTTCTTCTGGCTCATTCTCTAAATACTGTCTGGTTGCAGTCTTCCAGCCTGGTGATTCTTGGATGTAAAACCTCCTTCTTTTTTTTTTTTTAAGTACAGCACTGTTATGATTTAAAAAAAAAAAGGAAAAGAAAAAGAAGCCTTTTAAACTTCTGAAGTGCCTATCACAAGGTAAGGCTAAAATAAGTTTCTCATTGTTACAGTGGGCATTCTGAGTGTGCCATCAAGGCGTTTTGGAGAATAGAGGTATTTTATTTTTAATGAGAAGAACTAAAGAATAAAAAATGGTAGCCTTGGAGAATTGCGGATCAAAGGTTTCTTCATTGTAAAACAAATGAAAGGTCTCAGTCCTAGAAGTGATGAATAAATTGATAAATTTTTAATAGAAGAATAGGCTATAAATGGTAATTTAATTCTTTGGGGGAGAGAATCATTTAAGCACTGTTTAAAAAGTCCAGATTTTTTGTGCGGTAATGGTAACGATAACTAAGGGGAGGGTTGGGAGAGTGCAGGGTCTGGATGAGGATGCTGCATACGGCACTGCATGCTTGCAGTGCTTGTGTCCTTCGGGCACACGTCCCATTGTGGAGGTGGACACGTGCCCTTTCCCTGGGATCCCCAGGTATGCGGGGACTCTAACTTTTTTTGGGAAAACAGTGAATGCTTAAAGAAGCTTCCAGACTTCTCAGTGTGGCCCCATCCCTTGGCTTTGTGAGAAAGCAAGCGCAGCGCAGGGGTGGTGGGGGACAAGCCAGCTGTCCCTGTGTCCCGTGTCCCCAAATGCTCCCCTCTGTGCCCCTCTGGGGATGTGGCACTGAAGATGGAGCTGTTGGAAGGAGAAGATCACCTGCGAGGGATGGGGGAATGGGGGGAGCAGAGGCTGGGCCAGGACGAGCAGCTCGGCACTGCCGGGTGAGGAGGAGCGCGTCCTCCACGGGGTGACAGGAGAACTAATAAGCACAGGCGGGGCAAGGGGCATTTAATGAGATTCACCTAGGGCAGCTCCCCGTTGCAGGACTGACGGGCTGACGGGCGCTGCCAAATTTGCATAATAACACCGCTAATGAAGGCCTCGGGGTCCCACCGGTCGCTCCTCCATCCTTCGCTGCACGCTGCCGCCGTGCTGGGCTCGTCCTCCTCTCTGTTGCCGTGACCCACTTTTCACATTCAAAACCCGATTTTATTTGTCAGTTGTGGGACAGCGTCTGGGCCCGGCCCGTGTCTGCAAGGAAGTCCTGTCAGCTCCTATCAGGTGTCCCCGTGTGCGGTGGCACAGCCAGAGGCCGAGACCAGGACCCGCCGCCATGCCCCTGCCTCGGCCCTGCCCTGGCGTGTGGCAGGGCTGAGTAACACATCCCACTCCTTCCCTTTCCTTCTCTTGGTAGTGGTTTTAAAGTAACGCTTAACATTCAGGAGAAAAAAAAAAAAATCTTTGCTTTGTGCTTGATACTAATTTTTGTTCGTTTTCCTTCCCCGATCAATTTTCTCCACAGCTTTACCACAGCTGTGGTGCGAGGAGGCAGACTGGCTTCATGCCCCCAGGTGGCAGCTATTTTGGAGAGAAAAACGTGCAGCAGCTCACACTTGTGATCCAGTTCTGACTTCTCTCTGCCCTTACAGTAATGCAGGAAGCCAAATTAGTTGCATTTGCAAGGTTCAGAAGAGAACTGAGCTGTTTTGCAAGTGGCTGTCTCTCTGCCACATATGATTATGCTGATATACATTTTTTTTAAACTCAAAAAGAAAAAACCCACTTTTTTCTTAAAAAAAAAAAAAGTTCTCTACAAGAATGTAATGTTTATGACCACTGTTACATTCTCAAATCAGTTTATACTGAAGAGGCTTAGGAGGCATGATGGGACTTGTTAGTCATGGGCATAATTTTCTGGTCTGCTTTCTGCTTGCTGGGAGTCAGAAATGTATGTGTGCATTCAAACCTTTGCTGTGTCACTGAATTCCTGATGATACGCCTAAGCTTTAACAGCTGGTCACGGTGGCAAAAAGCTCCAGACGGAGAAACGGGGTTGGATTTTAAAACTTTAATTCTGTGGGGACTCCAGATGGACAGTGATAATGCTGCAAGAAATTTTAAGAATTTTATCTGTATCTTGAATAGAAGCGCTGTCACCCCAAATAGGGAAAAATGTGCCTTTAGGGTCTCATCGTTTAGTTTCTTAGCCTGCATCAGCTTCAGGTGGCAAATGGATCATTCGATGTTATCACTAAGAGAGTAACTGAAGCTGAGCCCACTGTGCAGACAGTAATTTTATTTTTCAGCTCTGCAGAGGATTGGCAAAGTGTTTCAAGTGGACGCTGCCATCCCTTTTCAGTATGTGGGAGCTCTGTCAATTTGCTTTACATGGCTGATCCGAATGGCAGTTATTAGTTGGAAATTAACCCTAAATCCTGAAGAAGGTTAAATGATAATAGGTTTAGAGGTTGCATTGGTACAAAAGGAGTTCACCTTGGGAAATCCGTATCTATATCTGGCTCTTTTTAAGAACTTATGGGTCTGATTCAGCTTCATGTTTATTTTGCAGCATTGCTTTGGGTAGAGTTGCTGCTGGTCTTTCACTGATGTGTGAGATCAGAGCAATGCCTTGTGGTGTTTAACTCTTTGCAGTCTCAGCAGCAAGCCTCTGAAAGTTGTGCAAGCCCATTTGCAGCAATACTGTATTTGCTGAGCACATTTTTCCCCGGATGCTTTGGCAGGGCAGTGGTGAGGACTTGAACCTCTGGGGAGAGATGGCTGTGGATGTGCAAGAGGAGTCCAGGGGTGCAGAGCATTTAGCAAACACGCCTGTATGAATCCTCTGGAATTTTATTTCTGTTTTAACCCAGTGAAGGGTTTTCCTTCAGTAGAGAAATAAACCCTTTACTAATCAGCAGTTCAGACATCGCAAACCTGAAAGTCATATTGACTCTGGCCACATTTTCCCCCTCTCCTAGTAGGCTGGCTGAGAAATGTGCAGAGTACACCCATGTGGAGGGTGTTGAAAGAGTTCATACAATGTACATGGAGACGTTATTATCTGGAATATATTTTAACTCGATTCTTTTTTAATTTTTCCCTCACTTTTTAAAAACTATTTTTAACATCTGTGTATTAAAGGAAAACTGTATGTTGTATGAAAGGTTTCTTTGTTTGGCATTGTCGAAATAGCTGAATTCAGGGGATTATGAATTTAATTTGCTGGCCCTCAAATACTTGCCTCCTCTAGCATTGCACTCCGGTGACTTGCACCATTGTGCTTGCTGTGCGTGCTCTTATCTTCCAGATTTGTGTGTGCCCAGATATTGCTTGTTCAGCTGTTGCTGTTCAGCATAGTTTGGAGTTTTTCACATTCTGGTTGCCTGTTTGTGCTTCAGCCCTGTGCTCACAGCTGAGGCTGAGCTTCCCCACTTCCTCCTGTACCTCTCAGACCTGTCCAAGACACTTACGAATCTGTGCTGAATGGGTGACATTGATGGCGAAGCTGCTAACGCCGCTTAGTTCCAACTCCCTTCTTCATTAGCAGTGACGGCTAAGTAAAAGCTGTAGAATTGCACAGTCAGTGCTGGACCGAATGTCTCAGAGTGATGAGAGGCATTTTCAGACTCAGCTGGAAGCTGAAGAGGCTTCCCTGGCTAGCTCTGCCACGCTTGTAAAGGGCTGCGTCATTTATTTGCTTCACTGTGTTACTGTTTTTTAGTAACTTTAAATGACTAGTTTCTGAAGTTTGAGACATGGAAGAAATATTTCGGGAAATATAGGAAGTGTGACAGTTAATTAAAGGACGTAAGAAAATAAAGATTGACAAGAAAAGGAGCCATAGCCATCAACACGATAACAATGTGGAGACAGAAATCCAGAATCCATGTTCCAGATCTGTTCCTTTGATGAAAAAAGAGGATTTCCTGACACACCACTTCATTTGTTGGAGATACAAGTGTGTAAAAAGAAATGGTATTTTTCTTTTGGATGTACTCTTCTAGTTTACTTTTGCTTTGGCTAACAAGCATGCAATACAATCAGTTCGGATTTCTGTGATACTTGATTATCAGTTTTAATATGTTTCAATACATTTTGTGAGTTTCAGCCTTACCACAACCACTACGTTGGAAGCTTTGTACTTAATACTCCAGGAACGCCAGAGGGGATGGGGTGGGAGGGCAGTGCTGGAGCTCTCCTTGTCCAAGCCCCTGCTCTGAGCAGGATCAACACGAGCAGGTTGCTGAGGGCCGTGTCCGGTCAGGTTTTGAATATCTCCAAGGAGAGAGACTACCCAGCCCATCTGGTCAAACCCTTCCAGTGCCAGACCACCCTCACGGTGGAAAAGGTTTTTTTTTTATGTTTAAGAAGAATTTCCTGTATTTCAGTTCATGCCCCTTGCCTCGTGACCATAATAATATTTCTCATAAGAATAATTTGTATTCAGCCTCTTGTCAAATTACATCAGTTCGATCATGCTTGTAATTTCCTGTAAAAATAGTTAAAATAGGGTTAAAAATAGTTTTATTTGCAGAAATCAAAATGAGAGGTTAGGACTTTACGAAGTAGTGTATAACATTGAATGAGGACTCTTACCACTTCTACTCTGCTTAATATGTGAGAGGGTGCGTTTTTGTGTGTGTGTTTTTTTGTTTGTTTGTTTGTTTGTTTCTCCCCAGTTAAGCTTTGTATTTATGACCAAAGAATATTTTATCAGATCTTTGTTGTAAGCTGCTTTTCAGTGAATGTATTATGTCATAAACTTCAGTGGATGCAAGATCAGATTTCTGATTTTTTTAAGGCTGTCGTAAAAAACTTCTGTGGGTAGAAATGAAATGCAGCAGCAGCAATAAGAGCTGAGGCATCTTTCACCATCTTCATCATCTTTAATTAACTTAAAATCGTACTGGACAGTCCTCAAGTAATGTGCAAAAGTGGCATCTAATAGATGGAAATTATTAAGAAACTTTCAGCTGTCCTCTGGGAGTACGCCTCAGCGCTTCTGTGTCCGTAAGGTTGCCAAAAATATCCCCAGTAATTCTGAACTCTTTTGGCAGACGAAGGAAGAATGACTGGTTTTACAACAGTCGAGATCAGATGGTGGCAAATCTATCGTACACTCCTCTGTGTTACGGAATACGTTCGCTGGGAAATAAGCTGCGATCGTCTATTCTTTCTCTCTCCGTCGATTTGTTGCTAGTGAGTTACTGTTAGCGTTATCATCTGTAAAAGATGGAAGACAGTACGTTCAAATCACTCGGTTGTTCTGCGTGCTTTTCGTTTCAGATATTCCTGATGTGGTTTCATTGCTGTCGTGGGGAAAAGAAAAAAGTACAGTTTTCTCTTTCAGCCGCGTAATAATGAGCGGCTGTCAGATGCGCTTTGATACTTCCGTGGCTTGGAGCATCGGTGGCCACAGAGAAAAATACACCTTTTTCTGCTAGGTCTTTGTTTTTCTGTGAGAGATGAGCTAATACAACGTTGGCAAGAGAGACTGCCTTTGTTCTGCTAAGATGTATCATTTTAGCTGCGGATGGGTCTTGGAAAACAAAAGCATTTAATTTTCTATCACAACCAAGTAATCTGCATGAGGAACTGCGGATAACAAAACAAAATATTTCTGCAGTGTTTGTAGGAGCTACCTTGGCTCTTTTGCATTCGCGTTTCTTTGAAGAATTCCTACACCTTTTCGTTGTTACTGTTTCCCTCTGGGTTTTGTTCTTAGAAACTACTCTAGATTTTTTTTTTCTTTATAGATATCTTTATCTCCAGGCTGTTTTCCAGTCCACCAGGAGCAATTGCAAAGTTGCTCCTGCATAAACTTTAAGTAAGCCTTATATATCCCTGTAAAATCATATCTCTATTCATTGTGGAAATGCAAAACCTCCTCTCCTCAGGGTGTGCACTCCGTCTGGCTGAAGTTTGCTACCATCACAGCGACTGCAAGTCATCGTCTATTTAGGGACATAATTCGACCAGCTGAGATGGACAGTCACATCTACATATAACCTTAATTCAGGATGACCCTTATTTTCCTCCCGTGTCTTGAGCAGACTTCATCTCTATTCAGGCATCATCTAGCCCAAAACAAGTGTTTTGGGTGCATGCTCAGATGTAAAAAAGAGTGAGTATAAGGGGTCATCCTGTAGTCTCAGCTCCTTTAGGTAGTTTGTTCCAGTGCTGCAGTTCAAAGCTTGATGTTTTGCATATCAGTCATGTTTGTAAAGCCTACATAGAAGTAACTTAAAAGGATTCAAAAATTCCTTTTGCTTTGGAGAGGTGCTGTGTAGTATAGGCTATAATTACTTTCCGCTGAGATAAAGAACCCAGGTCTGGACTGAGGAAGCAGGGATGCTGCAAGAACCCAGACAGTTGGTGGTTTGTAATAATTATTCAGGAGTCTGTCGATGGGAATGCCTGTCCTGATGTTCCCCGTGCCTGGCCTCTCTCAGGCTTGTTTTCCAGTGTTTCCATAAGCCAGAGAGAGTCTCCATCCATTTAGTTCATTTTATTTTTTTTTTCCAAGGGAGGCTTCTGATCCAGAGGTTACCTGCCTGGCTCCGGGCCCAGCCCCGGAGCGGTGCCGCTCTCCTCTGGGTTCCCCCACGCGGTTTGCACGCCGTCGCTCTGCCATCTCCTTAGCAACTCGGAGCAACCACAGCACAGAGCCACACAGCCCCCGGGGGCTGCACTTCGCTATTTATAGGTAGTCGAGCCTGGATGAAAATTTCCAGAGAGCTCTGGTAAGGCCTCTGCAGGCAAAAAAAAAAAAAAAAAACCCTTACGGGTCCTGCTGGAGGACCTGGCTTGGTACCACGTCTCAAAGCCCTGCCCTTCGCACGGTGCTCAACCCTTGCAGTGAAACACATTCACTCCGATGCATAGCAAGGATTTTCTGTTTACGTAGCTGCTAATTAACCTTTCAAGAATCATCTTCTCTGTAACCCAGGTTAGGAAGTGAGATGCAGGTGCAAAAACAACAGCCTGGGGTAATATCGTGTTGTAACAGGCGAAGTCTCAGGGATGATGCCATGTCTGTGGTTTTTTCATTTCAGGGGTACGGCTTAGTGAGATCTTAGCAAACAGGGGAGGAAAATATTTTTTCAGAGCTTTGTGGTTAGCTTTTTTAAATTATGTTTCTCAAGTAGAATTCTACATTGAAAACAAGATTTAATCACTGGTTATATTGCTTAGTGTTGCTCTGCAAAGGTTTATTGATTCAGCGTTTCCCTTAGTCATGTGGCTGAGAAATGAAGTAAAGGACGTGCGGAGGTGCTAAGAGCGAGTCGGAGTATTAAAGAAATAAAGGATAATCCATTAAAATGTGGTGGGTGGTGACCCTGAGCAAGACACCCGTTTTCATGAACACTTTTTGTATGCTGAGCTAAAAACTAGGTGAGACGCAGGAAGTAATTTCGTAATTAATGGGAGATAATGCCTCTTTTAGATGAATCTGAGGAGCATGTTGGAGATCCCAAAGCTACCATATCTACTTCTCTGACAACTTCGTACTTCTTTACCTGGGCAAAATAACGATGAAGGACTTAACATAATGAAACTTAGGGCAGTGGATTTTTTTTTCCTTTTTAAACCTTGTATATGGACCTTGGGTACCATTGTAGGAAGATTTCGTGTCCTGATCCTAGGGCTTCCCTCCCAGATTTCCCTCATACCCCGCATTCCTTTCCAGTGGCTGCTAATGGGAAAAGCCTTGGAGGAAATGTCATTCTGCTTTTAAAATAGGTTTTGGTGTCTCAGATTCATCGCTGGAATAGTTCTCCTGGATGCTGTGGTGAGAAAATGATGTTTGTCTTGAACTGGAGGAGGAAGGGAAGACCAAAGCACCGTTTAACCTGCTTCGGTTGGCAGGAATGTGGGAATTACATGCTTTTGTGTGTGCTCCTGGGTGGAGAAGGAGCCTCTATGAGCAACGAGAACATGGGGAGGTAAAGACACGCGCTGGATAGGCAGGCTGATTGACAGCCCAGCTGGTGGAGATCTGTAATTGGAAATTCATTGCACATAAATCTTCTAGTACTTATCCTGAGACATGGGAAGGAGAATATCTGAGCTCTGAAGCGCTTAACTCTTTCAGGGCCATCTGGGCAGATGTTCAGCTTGCAAAGTAGCAAGACTGCTAAAGTGTTTCCCTTTAAAGAGTTTGGTTTTTGTTGCAGGGAGAAGAACGCTGGTGGAAGGAAAAGCCACCATGTGCTCCAAGTGATAGCATTTAGGTGAACAGCTTTAAATATTTAATGTTTATTTCTTTTACAGTTCAGCTTCAGATTGTCTTGGAAAATTCATCTTTGTGTTTGGTGGTGAACACATTTTTGCCTTTACAATACGCATCTTGCACGTGTTGCCTGCCAATTTCATGTCTGATTTACCTGATTTGTGTCTCCACATTGGTGGGCTTATTGTATGTTTGTCCATGTGCCAGCAGGCTCTGCAACTGTATTTTAAGAGGTCTGTTCATGTCTAAATATTTATATTCTTTTCCATGAGGCTGAGACTGATTGTATGTACTAGAAACTATGTCCCTGCACCCCCTCCTTCCCCGAGTCTAAGTGTGTTTTTGGTACATTTTCCTCCTCACTTGATTTCAACACTCCAGTGGTTTCCACTATGCAGTTTTGAATGTATAATTGGTTTCTGGTGACCACATTTTTTCTCATTTATTTTGGTCTGCCTCTGTTCTGTTACACACATATTTGTCTCTCCATTAATGTCAATGTGAATTACAGATGAAAAGCTAAGTGTAGATAAATTAGTAACCACGCAAAACGGAAGGCGGCATTTAACTTTCTGAATTATTTGTGTGGGCACAGGACAGCTAATGAATACCTGAGGATCCGAACAAACGAGCAGCGCTGGGACGCAGGGCTCTGCTGTCGAGGCGGTTCGCGGTGGGGTGGCTGGGGAGGGTGGGGAACATACGGGGGCCAATGCAACCATAAAGGCTTTTAACACCTACACTCCTGGCAAGTGTGGTGGGTAGATGGGAGCGCGGGTTGTGGTTCTGGAGCCAAAAAACATGCTTGCCACATACAATAAATAGAAGACTGAGTTGTCTCCACCTCGGTCCATAATGCAGTGAGATTTCTCTCCACCCTTAAAACGGTGTAAAAATGTCCAGAATGGTGTTTCTCACTGTAAAACTCCGGTGTTTGGATTAAAGCCTTCCTTCAAGATGGGCCATGTTCTCTGCTTCGCTGCCTGTGGTAACATTTTATTCATTTATGTCAGGAGAAACCCTTTTGTCTTCAGCTGAACAACTGCTTTGCTTGCGGTGCCCTGCAGAAGCATTACGAGAGATTCCCTTAAAGGGAAGCACTTGGCTATTTTCTGAGCTCACTTTCAAAGTACTCTGAATTAATTATAAATGAGTAAAGCCGTCTGGCTCTTGATTACACAATTGCCTATCCTGGATTGCCTGCAATGAAATGTAAGCTGGCCGAATCGTGGTAAAACGGAGGTGCTTTTCCTCCTTCTCTATCTTATGATCTGAGCTATTCTCAGATCTGCTGTCCTGATTTCTTTCAGGCAGCAATGCTGTCAGTCTTAAATTTCCTCCTCTTTCTCCCTGCTATCCTATTTTTATTAGGCTTCCCTTTGGCTGCACTTACTATGCCTATACACTGTTGTAATTTCCATTGGAAGTGGTTAACATGCATTGGTACAGTGCCTTTTGCGCTGAACTATCCCGATGCATTTTATTTATTTAAAGGATTCTAAGTGCATGTAGTATCTAAGTGTTTGACAAACACATAAAAATCCACAGAAGTCAGGCACTTAGCTGCCCTGAGAGGATGGCTTCCCTGCTGCCTCTTCCAGGAACATCCATAAACCCAATTACTCGCGTAGTTTAGTAACTGAATTCTGTGCTTTGTATACGGTGAACCCTGATCTGTCCTCTCCATCATTTACCATAACAAGAACCTCACAGGGTGTGCTGTGTACTGTCCCATCCCTGTCTTTTTCTGCCTGTGTTTTTGCGTAGTGCTAGATACTGTGGGCAGCACTTCTTCCTTTTGCCACGTTTTCAGTGGGTCACCAGATGGGATGTGAGCTGGCTCAGTGCAGGGAATGACCTGGATGCCTTTTGCCCTGAAGTTTTTGCTCTGGATAAAAGAGCAGGAGCAGTGCTAAGGAGCTGTAAAGTCTTGTTTTTACAGCACTGCTATTACAGTCCAAACCTGAGTTTTGGAGTAGAGGCCATTGAGCGCTAACAGAGTCGAGCCACGCCACACGTGGTGGTGACGGAGCTGCTCCTTGCTCTGTCCCAGCCCTGCTCACGGCCTTCAGCTCGCTGAGGAAGGATGGGTTCAAAATGGCTTAGGACAACAGTAACCATCTTTTCCAAGATGCAAAGAGTGCAACAAATTTATTCCCCCCCGCTGCTCTTCTCCTCTCTTCCTTGTGTGGGTTTAGGGAGATGAAGAAGTGCTAGGGAAATGCAGTAATCTGTAGTTTTTCATCTCTTGTAAGAATAACGTGGAATTGTCGAAGGATAATGGATTCTCCCGACCTTTGGTTTTACACCTTTGATGGGGATAGTAAGCCAGTGGCATGACGGTCCTCCAGGCTGTTGGCTTAGAGCTGTCTTGAGAAGTAGTCTGTACCCACTGAGCTCCCATCCTCCCTGCCTGTGGGATTTGATTTGGGATCATGACTACTGCCTGCTCCCAAACTGCCGGGTAGCTGATGCCTGCCTGTTACTGTGCCAAACTCGGAATCATCTCCACCAACGTTAATTTGGAGGGGAATGCCTGATTCCTTACTATCTTTCCCTTATACTGGGCAGTTCCTTCCTCCTACCACTGCACCAAGGTCAGACCATCCCACTTGCCTTCTTCTCACCAGGTGCTGCATTTTATCTCCTCCTCCCTTCCAGCTCCCGTTGCCAGGACCTCTAGCCCTGATGGTGCTTTTGTGGAGCATCCCCAGCCTTCAGGGCTCGTTCCTGCGGCTTGGCTTTGATAAAGACATCAGCCCTGCCAGGTTTAGCCTCCAGCAACCATGGCAACCAGCCTCGCAGCCTTTGAAGGAGTAGTCCTAAGCACAAGTCTCTTTAAACATCCATGCAGTTCGCTTCAGGAGTCCTCCCCAAAATGGATGGGAATTGTCACTTGACAGCATTTAGCAAATAGGGAAGAACTCGCAGAGCATCTGCTCTGAAGATGACAAAAAGAGTTGAAACTATAAAGCAGTTACGTTAATCTGCCCTCTCCTAATAAAGGGTCCATCAGTCTGGCTATGCTGGAAACCTGTTAGAAAGGTACGGTCTGTAAGGGTGGTGTGTCTGTTTATTCCTCACCCTTTCTCTGTAAGGGGTAATTGTGGCCTGTACAGGCAAATCGTAGATGATGAAGTATTTGTCAAAAAGAAAAAAAGAAGAGCTTCAATGAGAGAAGTGATACCAAAACAGTGGAAAACAAGGCTTCAGAAGAGAGATTTAGATTTATCATCTTACTTACTCAGCCTTCAACTGATACCTTTGAGCTACAGCTTGACCAGAGACCTTCAGAGATGCCCCTGAAATGGGGAGGTGAGCTCGGTGGCACGGGCAGTCCTCACCTCCCGGTGTGCCCGAAGACCTCCCACAAGCTGCACCGGAGTCGTCCACGTGTAACAGGGAGTGCTTTCAGCTGCTCTGGCGTAACGTCTATTCCGAAAATGCGACTTGATGAGGATTTTGACTGCTTGACCACAGTGACGGGGTTGCGGTGGTGGAATGTGCCAACGCACTTCATGCTGGGCTGAGCTGGCTTGCAAAAGACGCTCAGAAAAGTTGGTGCTAAAATAAAACTGGAGAAGGAATAAAGTATGCAAGCTTGCAGTGAGCAGGAGACAGAAATCCTAGGCATTTGCGATCTCTTGCCAAATCCATCCATCTCTTTTCCCACATTCTCTCTCCATTTCTGAAGAATGATGCTTAGCAGTTACTTTCTGTCTTCAGAAGTAATAGATGTGAGCAGCTGTGACGTGGCAGGGTTTTACATTTAAACTGTTATTAGCATGTGTTGGAGGTATATATTCAAGCAAAGTGACACTTAAAATACATTCCACATTGTATGCCAGCATCCTATAGAAAGGCCTGACGGATCAGTAACCAAAATTAGCTATGGAGCCATATCATTATAATACGTTGTGTTTTTTTTTCCCTGTGGAATCGCAGACCGCTACATAGCAATTTACTTAGGTACTTGTAATGCTTTTATTCGTACTTATTTTTCCCTCCCCGGTATCTGGGCCCATGTTGGTGGTTTTCCAGCAGGGAGGTGCTGGTGTGCCCTGACCAACCAAAGGGTTTTTCTGGCTACATGTTACGATACCAGTCTCTCTCTGCCTTTGAGGCAGCTTCATCCCAACACCGCCCTGCCAGACCAGCAGGGGAACGAGTTCCTTGCTGCACGGGAAGAACTGAAGCTCAGTAACGCCGTCGGGACAGGGAAGGGAGACTGGAGGTGTGGTGTAGAAAAGCTGTTTGCCAAGAGCTGTCCTCCTTTAGTGCTCCATGCAAATGCTGCCCCTGCCCTTGTGAGCAGGGTCGGGGTGGGAGGCAGGTCCCGTAACCCTGAGCATGGTGTGGGACGTGGTGCCATCCCAGGGCCAGGCACCTGCCCCGGGAGTCGTCCTGCACCGCCTGCCTGGGGAGCCAAGGGCTTGCAGTTAAGAGGTATGAATTTCTTCCAGTAATTTTTCTTTTCTTTCAGTTCATTCTGGAAGGAGCTCCTTCCTTCCCAGTAAATTACAGGTATTTCTAGTCCGAGTGCCCCAGCTAGCTGAAACCAAGCTTGCCTGGGTGGTGGTGGCCGTGAAGTCACAATATCAGATGCTTTATCATGATATGGTCAGTGGTCAGAGCCTGCTGTGTCCTGATTAGATTTATGTGGTCTGTGCTGGTATTTGTAGCTTCACTGATGGGAGCAGCAATGCTCTTCAGCCTAGGTTGCAGTTAGCTTAGGTTTGCTTATCTGTGCTGTAGTCAGATCTCAGGTACAGCACCAACACCTTGCTAGGAGGGAACGAGCATCTCAGGTGGGAAAGGTGAGAAATAACCTGTTGCTTTTTGAGATTGTGCTTGGTCTTACTTCACGGTACTTTTCTTGGGAGGGTCTGCTTTGTACCCACGCACTCAGGAGTTAAAATATGTGAAAATGACATGCAGCAAGGTAATTTGATGAGCTGAAACAAGTAGTCAGCAGTGAAAAGAAGGCACCCTAAAAAGTTCAAAAATCATTTGTACGGAGGCGGAGGAGGTGCTGAGATTGAAAGGAAACTTTAACCAACGCTGGTGCATTTTAACACACTGGATGCCAAGCTTGGGTCTCCTGTGGGCTGCAGGACATGCCAAGCCCCGCTCACAGTGCTGACTTATTTCTTCAGCAGGCTTTCAGGATCCTCCAGAGTTGCAGAGAAGTGTCTGCCCATGCTTTTGGAGCATGGGGCCCTGAATTTATGGAAATCTGAGGAGCCCAGCAGATGAACCAAGAGTGCCTGCAGGTGGACCTGCGAGCTTCGTTTTTGGATCTCAAGACCTGAGGAAAGATTCGGGAAGAAAACGTGTGCTGGTGGAGGGAGGGACCTGACAGGCACCACACGCATGGCCCGTACACCGCGGCAGTGCGAGGTCCTGTTCGCTCTGCAGATCTCGCCTTTGGAGAGGTTCTGGGCAGCACGAGGGCTGGGACAAGGCTTCCTCACTCCCAGATCATCTGGCTCAGGACTGATTGTTTTGGCTGAGGGTGCCGTGACCCACTTGCATTTAGTGGGGCTGTGCGGGCACCCGCCAGAGAGCTCAGGTAGTTGAAACGGGAGCCACGGCTCCGTTTGGGTGCACTGGGCATCCCTCTGTGACTGGAGGGTAAAAACCCAGCCCCACAGCCTGGCTGCTGCAAGTTCCTAAAACCCAATTTTCAAATGGGAAATTGGCCTTTTATCCTTGGTGCTCAACACGTCGTAGTGCAGAGCATCAGTCAGCTGAACTTCACCGTGGTTTATTGTGTAGTTGTAAATCCTAATTTTTCGACTAACCTTCTCTGATGTTAAGTGCCTTCACTAGTAGTTTTTCCTTTATTTTATTTTTTGTTTCTGGCTTTTTGTGTTCATTCTGTTTATAAAAATGTAATTAGAAATCAAAAAGAACAAAACAAACCTACAAGCCAACTGATGGAGATTGACATGAATTGTCATCTCTTGAAACCGTGTGCAATCCAAAGCTCTGCAACCTGATACACATCCCCTTCATTTGGTAAATATTTAAAATATCCACAGAGAGTTTTTCGCATTCTTGAGCAAAGACCACATTGCCATGTATTCACCAATATTTCTAAGTATCAGTGTATCTTTGAAGCCAGGGTTTATTTAGTTAAATGTTTCTCTTTTTTTAATTTCTAGTATTTATTGTACGATATGAAACCCGATATTAAAGGGTTAGGCCTATCAATCGATTTGCCTTTTAATAATCCAAATAAGTATATTAAAAAGAAAATGTAAGCAACTTTAAATATGCCAAGGGCTGTAGTCTTTGAGAACAGGAACAGTTGAATCGGAAGGTTTAGATAATGAACAGAGTTGACAATGCCTGTAATAAAGTGGATTAGCTGCTACAAATTGTTTTACGCCGTGTATCCTTACGTAGCTAATCTCCCATGTTTGCAGTTTCTGTCAGAGGTTCTTGAGGAGCACCCGGCTAGGTTGTACTTCTCCACAGAGCCTTGTAAATGCTGATGCTTAATACAGTTTTTGAAGGAGAAAAAAAGAAAAATCTTTATAGCTTTTCCTCTGGGTGCTGCCCCATTAGCAGTCATTAGTCCCCGCCTTCAAGTAGTAAATACTGACTTCTTTCTCTTTTGGTAGCAGCTCTTTTCCTTTGTTAGCTCTCTCCAGCTCAGGCTTTTGTTAGGTACCCATTACGGCTTCTGTAGCATTGTCTTTTTTCTCAGAATTTGCTTTTATTCACATGGAAGTCATGTTCTTCCTCCAAATCACATTAAGGCAAAAGCACGCTGTCCTGTGGTTTATCAACCTGGTGTCACTGGAGGCCGCCTCTGCTCGGAGAGGTTTCCAGCCTCCTCCTGCTGCCTCCAGCAATACCAGTGGCACCAGCGTGGGGGCGGTTGGGAACTGGGACCTCTGCAGTGGCACTCACAATTGTTTCCTTTGCCCAGAGGTAAACCGATAACGTGGGCTGATCCCGGTGCATTTGGTTACTTTGAGATATGTTTTCTGTCCGTTTTTCTCCACACCCGCGGGGTGTCCTTCTGTGCAATTCCCCACTGGCTTGAAATGTTCTATGAAACTGGGACTGTAATTCTAATCAGGGAATTATATTTGACTTTTTTTCTAGTAAAGTGGATTATGTTTTTTTTTTTTTATTTGGAATAAAACCTGTCAGCATAGACACATGCTTATTTTTTTAAGTAGTGCAGGAGCTCCTTAAACACCATAGATTGTGCTTTGGCTCATATTTAAAGGTAGACTAGGATGATGCTGATATTTTTTTATTTTTTTTAAGGAACAAATAGCTTGACTTTCAAAATATGTCAAATTTAGTTGCTTGTGTTTGAAACAAGAACTGTCTTCGCAGTTAAGGGACTTGAAAAGCCTGGAATCAGTTCCCTGCTATTCTCCAGCACTTCTTGCATCTCCTTGGGGAGGCAGTTTAGGCTTTCAGTGTTCAAATCATCATCTCTAAAATGGGGATAATAAAGACTTTCCTAGTGCCTGGGAGTGTTGAGATGACAGATCGACTGATGGATCCTTTATGGGTTCTAAGAGCACTTACGATCCCCTGTGCAGTTGTAAACCTCAACCTTTCCCAAAATGCAGCTACCCACTGGACCTCTTCAGCCTGGATGTATTCAGTGGATTATGTTATTACAGTGTTTTTCTGTGAAAATAATTTGATTGCCGGGGTGAGCTTTCCCTGCCTTTTGTCAGATGGGGCTTGAGGTATCCAGCAGCTCGTGGAGAAGAGAGCCATAGCCAGGTGCCCCTTGAGAGCATGTCCCTTATTTGCAAGACTTTCCTGGAGCCCCTCTGCGGTCCTGGTGGCAGCGTGGTTTTGTGCAGCTCAGGCTCTCATGGAAGGAGGGCACTTCTCCTCTGGCAGGTGGGTTGTGTATGCTCTCACATCGAGAGGTGATGCAGAGCTCTTGCAAAGTGCTTTGGTCCCTTGCGAAGAGAAGCATAATATACGAGGTTGAGGCCACTTTTGGGGATGCTCAACCAATTCACGTTGCCTCCAAATTTAGAATAGGGGACTGAAGGGCAAATGTAATTTTTTAGACTCTGGACGGTGAGGTTACTGTTACCAGTGATCTTTGATTCTCATTTTAAATCCTTCATCTGGACTGTGTTTGATGTGCTGCAGCGCTGGGTCAATAACAGCTATGGAGCATGAGGTTCTGCAGCATTTTCGTTGACGTCCTGCAGATGTTTCTGTGTTTTGCACTCATTCAAATTCTGACCCAGCATTTCACTGCTCAGTGCTGCGTTACTTAGGGATATTTCCTTCCTGACCCTTCCTGCACCAAAAAAAAACAAGTCAGCTAGATTAAATGTGTGAAGTCAATAAATGTAAAGAACAGCATCTTCATCAAGCGTACAGGAGCCCGGAGTGACGGTAGCTCAAGAAACATGGACTTTGTCTGCATAAGCAATTTACTGGTGCTCTTTTGGGTCTTCCCATGTTAAAAAAAAAAAAAAAAGCCTTTGGCTTGTGATACCTGGTGGGACGGTTGACGACTGCTCAGAATATCTGCATAATCCACATTGGTCAAACTGTAAAAGATCTTACTAAGCATCATAAAGAATTTGTGACAAACATTGTGGCATTTGGAGCTACTACTTGTAGTCACTGACTAGCAGGATTTCATCCTGCTCTTGTTTTTTGTTTTTGTTTTTTTTTTCCCTTCCTCAGCTAGAATCGTAACCTTAGCATTATTTAATTGGAGGCTTTTTCAGTTAATTAATTTAACTCTTCACTGCCTTTAGTAGCATGGTTTTATGAGTATTTTTAATTGATCTTACTCATACAGAAACGCAATCTCGCATTAATTTAACAAAATGGATTCAAGTCACTGGTCAACCCAGCTGTTCAGTCAAGGATCTTGCTCAGTGCTATTTATTAGGTTTGGTTTGAAGGTTATGGCTGCCCCAGAAACAAAAAAGCAAAAGCGACTGCTGGTACTAAAACCCTGTATTTGTAAGCAGGTTCACTGCTGGATGTTGTTAGCTTGCATTTGTCCTGGACCTAGCAAATAAAATTGTTTTTCTTTGCCTTCTCTCACTGCTGACTTTCACAGACGAGCAGAAATCTGGAAAGGGGAAGGGGCATTCTTAACCTGAGAATTTCAGACAGGTTGGATTTAAGCAAACCACCCATTTATTCTTTGATTAATGGCTTGCAGGCAGTTGGCTGTGGACTGTATTGTATTAATTTGTGACGGCAAGAGTTAATGCTAGTAATTGCATTTCCTCTATAGAGAGAGCCTGTAGTAGATTGTTTTTACGTGGCAATCTGTGATTGATAGATCAGGGAAAACAGGAGCAGAGAAGGTTACTGCCTCCCAACCACTTCCCCCTTCAAATTAAAATAATTCCCAATTTGTAGGGCGCCTTGCAGCACGTGCTGTGGGAATGAAGCAGTAAACACACTAGGCTGCATTCCCTTAGAGCGGCGAACCTCTTGCTGCATTTCTTTCACCAAACCAAACAAGTCATGTTGTTGGGAGTCCATTTGAAACAAGCGTGCTGGCGAAACAGCCCCCAGACCCCTTCAGCAAACTTCCTGTACGCCAGGCGGCGGACCTGATGAAAGAGCCCGTTTGTGAACCTTTGGATTCCTTCCATTGATTTGTAAATCCACTTTAATAAAGTCCTGGCGAAGCTAGTGAAATGAGCAGCCGATGTTCTGCTTCTATCAAGTTTCTAACAAATATCTGATGCAGCTTGTGTCACTGGCGCTGGCACATGCTTTTCTGTTTTTTTTTTTTTTTCCCGTGTTGGATCCTTTTGAGACCGGGGGAGTAGGGAAACAGGAGGGGGGAAAAAAAACCCGCAGCCTCCATCAGCCACAAATTACATGGCTGCTTTATTTTTCAGTGCTGCTAAAACTCAGCTTATTTAATATCGATCATACCAAGGAGCCAGCGAAGTACAGTGTTAATTGGGTCCACTGGAATTCCGGCCCCCTGGGACCAAGAGCTTCCAAGGCTGGGAGGGCGGAGGGAGGCAGGCGAGGAGGAGGGGACCCGCTGCGCGCCGCATAAAATCTAAGTGCACCAGACACCAAGGCTTCTGCTTGCGTCGCTGGAAAGCAGTCGCGGCGTTTCCCACCCACCCCCCTTTCAAAAATTAAGCAACTCATTTCATTATTATTTTTTTTTTTTAAGTCCGGCAGCTCATCTTGAATTAACAGCTCCTTTCTTTTTCTGTTATTTTTCTTTCCTTCTCTTTCTTTTTTTTTTTTTTTCTTCCCCCTTTGCGGAGTCTTTTTTTTTTTTTATTGTTTTCTTCTCCTTTCTGCAAAGCTGCAAAAGCTCTGCTTTGAAAACTGCTGCCCCAGAGTGCAGTTGCTTAGCTGTCCTGTCAGCATTGTTCTAATGCTCATTCCATATGTATGTCACATAGGAGCAGTACCCTCCTCCTCCTCCTCCTCTCCCTTCCCCCAATCCATGCATTTGATTTTTTTTCCTTCCTAAAGACTGATTTTTTTTTTCCCAAGGAGCTTGGAAACAGGGAAATTCAAACTGAACGATCCTGTGCTGTGGTTAGTTCTGCAGCCAAGACCAGATTTCTCTTAGAAAAAGTGTTTGCTCTGTTCCTTCTTTCCCTTGCTCCCTCTTTTTTCTTCCCCGTAAACACAAAGGCTTTAAAAACCTAAGATCTGTAGTTCTTTTTGCTTTTGCTTGTTACCGTGACAGCATGTATCTCTGTTGCTGAAGAATGAAGCAGGCAGGCTGGAGTTTTTTTATGTTCAGTGCTTTTGGGACCACTAAAGAGAAGTCCGCAGAGAAATATGTACAGCAACTGTGCCAACTGAGTTTCTCGTGCCTGTTATCTGTCACTTATTCTGACTAAAAGGTAAGGGATTCTTCTTTTTTTCTTTTCTTTCTTTTTTTTTTTATTGCTAAAGTCTTTGTGCATTGTTTGTGCAGTCATTTGACATGTGCAACTAATTGGCTGGTGAGGGAGGTGGGTTATGAAGATTTCTGTGTTAAGGTGTTAACAGATCATCCAGGCAAAGCTCTTTACATCCAGAGGAAGAAAAGTAATCTTTTTTTTTTTCCCCCCTTTTTCATCTCAAATGGTTCTTCCTGCCTGACTCGCCCCTGATTGAGACATAAAGCTGGGGCATTATCACTGCTGCTTATCTTTCCTGCTCCTCTTTCTCTACCTAGGAAGCACACGCAGGGCTGGTGTGTGCGTGCGCATGTGTGGGGCAAGGCATGCACCCTCGTACATGGGCAATGCCTGGCGGCGTGCACATTCTCCTCTTTTACTGTAACTAAACATCTTCAAGCACTCTTTGCAAGGTAAGAATGCCTTAGTTCAGCACGCTGCAGCTTATGCCTGTTTAAAATTATTACTTGGATTACAGTGCATACTGTGGAAAGTTATTAGTTTCCACAGAGACCAATTTAATTGGGGGTATGTGTGCAGCGGTTCTGGTCCGTGCTTTACACATACTACTTACGGGAGAGTATGAAATGGTTTTTTTTTTTTTTTCCTTAGCTCTTGTGAAGGGTGAAGTTTACACTTTCTGTTCAGCGTAACAAATGAAGTTACAGCTGAAATTGAATAAAGCTGCAGAGAAGCATAGCCTTACAAGGCTTTTCAACTCAGCCCTGATAGTCAGAAGAGAGTTTAATAAAATATTTTTTGCACTGCGTTGCAATATGCAGAAATGTTAGTGGGAGGGCATCTTTGCCAACCCAAGTAGTAGCAAGTGGTGCCTGGACTGGATCTTTATATCGTTTCTGGGGTAGAAACCTACTTAATCCATAACGTTGGGGTGCTTTGCTTTTTTTTTTGCATGTGTGTGTGCTGTATGCATCTTTCAACAGCCTCCCTCTTAGTTCAAGAGGGCTTTGTTTTATGAAATGTGTTTTAGCTTTGCAGACAGGAGAAGTGCACTCGGTAACTGTCCCCTTAGCTATGACACAGTGCATTATTTGCCATTTTGGAGGAGGCTTATTTTTAAGACTTGCTTTGGTTTCTTTCCTAGGTATTTCTGTTCTGTCTTACTTACTGTTAGTTCTCTGACTGGAAAATGCATCTTAAGGGTATTTGTTTCTCATGCTTTATAGTAATCAGTAGCTGAGACAGTTGAGCAACCTCCTTTACTGATTTTGCCTTACCTTGAATGTTGTCTCGCGTATTTGACTAACTAGGAATGCCACCACATATGTAATTAGTTCTGTTTAAAAACAGTCTGAAAATCTGAAGTGTGAAGGAAGAGAGGAAAGTCCTGTCTGAAGGCATTAATTTCTTTCTTTACAGTAGCTGTTTATAATGTCGCTGTTTATAATGTCATTTCAGAATCAGATATTTCCCAACACATGCTCTGTGACTGTATTTTCCCATGATTGTTGCTTTATATCAGCACTGAGAAAACAGTCATTTAGATAACAGGTTTTCATTGACATCCTTTTTATAATATAGAAAGGAAGAAGCAGTAATAAGTTAAATTGGCATCTGCTAATTATGCTGAATACAGATTGTGAGCTCTGCAAGTCGTCCCTTGCCTTAATGCTGTTAGCATATTTTAGCACTGGCAACCAAAGGAAAGAAATTTGATATTTTTTTTTTTTTAAAGATGACTTGTGAAGAAATGTGAAGTTTTTTTTTTTTTTTTCCTAATGTTTGTGTGCCGTTGTTAGAATGGGGAGAGCATCACATGCCGTGTAGTGCTTGGTAAAATTGATTAAAGATCACTGAGACATTGACTTGTCTGGTGATCACTAGAATTGATTTTGACCCTTGGTGGCAAAACCATGGTTGTCAGACACGTAACTTGGTCTCTGGACAGGAAAAGTTTGAATGTTTCTTAGTGACCGAATGCCTGATTCTTTCAGGTCCCTGAGAAATAAATCATTTTGTTATGAAAGTAACAAAAGTAGCTTCTTCGTACTAAATGGTGACTGTGCTCACCTCACGACACGAACGGGAGCCTTGGGCACCCAAGGCGGTGGAAGAGCCGCGGTTCTGCCAGACGTGCTCATTTCTTCCCCGTGCCTTCTCGCTGTGCCACGCCATCCCATCCCATCCCAACCGTGGCACTGGGCGAGGGCTGAGGATCCACCACCACCACCACCACCACCACCACCACCACCACCACCACCACCACCGCGCCGCTCGGGTTGGCCGTGCCGGGGGACACGCTCCGGCCCTGGGCGCCGCTGGCAGCGGCAGCAGAAGACCTGTGAGCGGTTGTGGTGGGCCAGCCACTAGAGGGGAGACAAGAGCTGCGGTATGGGAAAGTGTGTCACCACCGAGCGCTCGGCATGATGATGTCTACACAGCGGTTTGCAGCGTACGGTGGAAACGTCCGACCTAACTTGGGTGCTCTGGGTGCTGGGAGCAGCCCAGTGGTGGCAGCGCGGGGCGTAGCATGGGCTGATGCGGCTCCTCTTCCTCGAGGAGCACCGCGCTTCTGGGGTAAATAGCATCCAGTTGCACTTTTAGATGTAGAAGTTATATCTATGTTTTGTCTGTGCTGGAAGCTCCGTGGTTTTCTGTGCCGGGAGCTGCCGGGTCGTTGCAGCACCCAATCTCCCTGCTCCCAGCTTGGGTGGCAGTGGTCCCTGCCTCGGGTGTCAGGCTGGAGCTCTGTAACTACCAAGTTATAGGTACAGGCATCTTTTTGCTGAGAACTTGACAAAAGCGGGAGGCTGTAAGTTTTTCTGTTTGCTTCTTGCAGCTGTAGGTGACCACAGCACGTTCATAGAGTGCTTTAACTGGAGTTAGTGGTGGGTGGCTCGTACGCGTTGGCTCAGGATCTGAAAAGTGTTGAATGAAATGTCTCTCCTGCCCTTCCTGGCTGTTTGAATCTTCTTCCCTATGATCATACCCCACATTTTTGCCAGGTAATGATTTGGCACATTGAACTGCTGTAAGTTGTTTCGTCCTTTTCTAGTGGATGGGTATTATGAGCAAGCAGTGCCTTGGGTGGTGGTGGTGGGCACACCGGGAAGCATCCTGCACCTGGAGCTGTGGGGCTGAGGGACGGGGGGAGAGCTCCTGGTCAGTGGCTCCTCCAGGTCAAGGTGAGGTTTCCTGGGACAGGGAAGTGCAGGAACCACATGCTTTCAGTACCATGTGCCATGTTACAGCAGTGGTCTGCATGTAAGCCTAATTTTGCTAAAAGTGATGTCAAGAGTCTTTTTAATAAGACATTATGATTTTGGCTTCAGTTTTAGGTTTCTTTACTCTCTTATGTGTATGTGTGAAATGCAAAGCATATTTAATGAACAAATACTTCAGATGTTTCCAAATTAATTAAAAACAGCTCCACATCTGGAAAAAATCCAGTACCTTTCATGGATGGCTTCAACTTCATGTTTTCTTCCTCTTGTGAGAAGCCCTGAGACTATCCCCGTGCGGATGCTGGTGAAAGCTGGAGCGGTAGAATCCAGGCTTATTTTACAAAAGAGAGAGAACTGAAGCCCATAGAGATCAGTGGGATCTCAGCCTTTATTCAGCAATCTCTGGATAAAACCTAAAAATATATGGAATTTTATAATATGATATGCCTATGCCTGGTCAGATATTGTCAGGGTATAGTGGCTGAAGGTAGCTGTGCAAGTCTTAATTAGAATGTGTTGTTTCTCATGGGTTTAACTGCTGTTAATTCATGCAGATTTCAGTGAGACTTGAATTAGGCCCCAGAAACAAAAAAGCGTTTTTATAGTGAACTTTTTTTTTTTCTTCTCCCTTCTCTTTCCCCGAAAGTAAATAAAATGATCAGATTTTTCTCTATGGGAATGTTGTGATTTAAACTGACACAACTAAGTGACCTAAAGATAGGCTTATTGCATACATAAAAAATGCAGGGCTGGGTTGTTTGAACTGCATTAGCATCAGAATGAGAAACGGCAGGGTGAGTTGGCTGAGGTGGCCATGCAGAACTGGGGAGGGCTGTTCTTTGGAAAGCCTCTGAGCTGGGAATTCTTTTCTGAGCCATAAATAAATAAATCTGCGTCCTGAGCAATTAATGAATACAGAAGTCTGAGCAACTTTAAGCTGTTTGGGATATTTAAAAAACCCATATGCTGCTTTTGTTAGTGTTGTTGATTTCTATTGTTTTCCTATTATTGCCATTTTAAGGTGGGATTTTTTTCTGACCTTCTTTATTTTTGTTGAAAGATGCTGATGAGAATGCTTTTGCCAGCGCTGTACAAGAAAACCGCTGTGAAGTCCTACATCAGTTTCATCATGTGTTGCATGAAAATGCTGCCCCTGAAACTTTTGATCATCTGGCTACAGACCAGGATTGCAGAAAGATCAGTGCTTAGAGTACCTTGTCTTTGGGGTTGTCCTCTGGCTGCTCGTGCTGGTTACTCCAGCGGTGCCAAGAAAATTATCTTGCAGTCATCATACTGTGAGTGCATGTAGGGCTTTTCCGGGGGATCTTGGTGTGTTCTGCAGACCAAGACTAATTAAAACCTCACAACACTCACAGCAGGCAGTTAAGCATGAACCACAAGTAAGCAAGCTAAGACAGAGTGGTGCAGAGCTCAACTTTCTCCTGGCAGTGACCAGGTTACACAACAGAGTTCCCGATGAACGAAGAGGAGCTATAGGTGCCTTGTACCTCTGGAAATGGTGTTGCTGGTAGAGCCAGCCTTTTGGAGATAGCCTTCATGGAAGTCAGTATTTGTGGTTTTGCACCCAGCAGCTGCGTTTTAGAGATGAAACGAGTTCAGATCTCCTCACTTTAAAGCTTCTTGCTGATAAGTTCTCAGTGAATCTGCATAAGTAGTGGCATTTTGGAAGGTATTGAGATGTCCACTTCTCGCACCATGCTTAGACTTTCTAAATTTAGCGGCTTTTGTTGGGTTTTTAACTTTTAAGTATCATTTTGCGTTAAACAAAAAATGCCCGACTGATGTGCATTAGCTCTCACTAGAGTGTTGACAGGTTTTGACTGTTGCTGGGTTTTGATTTCATTGGTGTAGTCTTTCTAGGAATTCCAGCTCTGATGTGACCTTTGAGAGAAGATTGATCTTCTCAGGATCGCTGCTGTGGTCACTCCTGGTCTTAAGGCATTAGAAAAAGCAGTGCTGGAGAAGTGGGTGAGCTGGTACAGCAAAATGGAGCGGGGATGAGAAAGTTCACTTGCTTAATTGCTTCCAGTGTGCACAAGAGGATGCCTTTAGAGAAAATAACATTTTGAGCTAGTCTGGAAACCTGTTTATAAAATTAAGGAGAGGGTTTAATGAAAGCAATCTAGAGGGAGATGTAGGGAAGCATCAGATAATTATGGTACTACAAGCCAGATTTTCAGATACACAGATACAATGCAGAAATTACCATTAGGGCGTGCTGTACAAGTGGGATATATTGACAGAGAGAGAGAAAAAAGGACTAGTGAGAGAAAGCTATGGCCCTAATTTCTACAGCCTTTTAAGAAGATGTCTTAGGCATAGGAACCAGCTAAAAAGGTTAATCAGGCAGGATCAGTTTGTGTGGTCCGTGAAAGTGAGCTTCAGAGCTTGAGAGGAGGAAGCACCAGGCAAAGCTGCGAGGTGTTTCAGGAGATGAAGCTGCTTGTGGTGCTGAGAAATGAGGGTCTGCTCCACCATGGCCTGGAAGAGGGGAGGTGTGAGAAAGGCGACAGAATTTACTAGAGATGTAAACATTTCTGAAATGATAGGAGACCCCCCAGAGCAGTGTGGGTGGAAAGGGAGAGGTAGCCAAGTTGCCTTAGGATCTGAGTACAGAGGCAATGAGGCTTGCAACAGGGAAGGAGTACAGCTTCTGAAAATCGAAGGGACAGGGCACCAAAGAAGCAGCAGCATGAAGACGATGGAGCCTTTTATACCATATAACTTCATGCTTGACAGCATCGGGTAGAGCATATGGAGTTGTATGACTGTGGGTGCCTTTGGGTAGCAGCTGGGAGTTGGGTTATTTACCACTTGGCTCCCTCGTCCTGAGGCCACGCTGGAAACCCTGTTCGTAGCTCAGGTTGTGTACTTTTATAAAGGGTGTTACACTTGTGGAAAAGAATGAGCCAAAGGGAATTCAGTTCTGCCAGGACGAAAAGGTCACGGAGAAGATGACGGGCATCTGATGGAAGAAGCAGTAATGTTAAGGTATGTGCTCCTATTAAGCTGTGACACTTACTGGAAGAGAGGAATACCAAAGTTTGGTCATGAAGCGACGAGGTAGTGGAACCTGACTGGAACTGCTTTATATTCAGTGGTTTGTTGGGTGAAATTAGCTGCCACAGAAATCAGGAGAATAAATGAATGGTTGCTGAAAAAACTACGGATTTTGTATAGTGGGCCAAATGCCCACTAATGTTGTGCTACACCAAAGAGTAGGAGTGCATTTTGTGTTGGCTTCCTTACCTTAGACCTGCCTGTTTTCCTAGAAAACATCCCTGTGAGTAAGTAGATGTCAAAGCATAACTGATCGTTTTCAATTTAATTTTAATAATGTGATCGTAAGTCAGTTTATGAAAGGGCTTGGTGCCAATGAAATGGATTTCAGACCACCGGGATCCTGAGAAAAGTGGAAGGTTTTGGAATTTCTCCTACTGCAAATTTGTTTGCTGAGAAGTGGTGGCAAACAGCATCTCTGCTTCATTTTTTGCTGGTTATGCAGTTTAATTAGTGCACATCATTACAGATTTCTGAAAAACTCTCATGAAGGTGAATATAGGCGTAGAGAAGCCAGCCATGTGCTACTTCATGCAGCAGCTCTGTATCTAACGAGATGCTAAAAAGGGGCTGTCCCTGCACTGCAGACAAAAGGGCTCTTTATGCAAAAGTAGCTTGTTAGCTTTTTGTTTTGAAGCTGTAGCATGACGAAACTATCAGGGTGTCACACTAATAAAGTGGCCAGCCCCTAAGGAATCGACATTCTTGGTGGTGATTTAGAAGGTGCGTTTGTACAGTAGGCTCCAACTTCATTAGGACGCTGTTTCCCTGGATACTGAGCATTTTGCATGTCATTACACGCATGACATTTGCATGTCATTACATTGCATGGCATTAACAAGGCTGGGTGGCTGTAATGGTTTTAATAAAGTTTCTCCTGTTACTTGAATAAGGGTTCTCCTTTTCCTTTGATTTTTTTATGTTAAAGAGGAGAAACAAAAGGACGTGATTTCGTCAGCTAGTTTGCACAACTTCCTTTGAGCCCCAAACAGGTTTTATTTCACAGTGTGGAAATCCTGCATGTTATTTGTGGAATTACGTTGCTGAATGGGTTGTAAATAGGAGTTGAAGTGCTACTATTCACTGTAGCATCAAATTCACACTGTTTGGGAACAACCTTACAATAGCAAAGAAAAAGCTGTTTAAATGCTGGGCAGTAAACAAAATTTGTTATGGGTGTGAAAGCATTTAAATACTTCACGTGTCTATTTGAGACTTTGGTGTTTTGATAGTGTTCAGTGTGTTTCCTGAAGGTACTTTCTGCTTTGCACACCATCTTGGTTGCCTCAACTCTGTTGTTTGAGAAACAGCTTGGGCTGCCACGGACATGGAAAGGATCCGTCCCGCCTGCGCCAGGACCCGTTGCTGTCCCCATTCCTTTTGTTTGCAGGAGTATTTGTGATGGCGAGCTCAATCCCCAGTGAGAACAGATCCACACAAAAAAAAAAAAAAAAAAAAAAAGGAAAAAGGGGTAAGCATGGGACGCTTTGGTGGCCACGCTGGCTCATCCTGCCACAATCACTGAGCTGTGGCATGAAGTGACCGTGGCTGTGGATGCCGGAATGTGACAGGTCCCGGGGTCAGTTGTGCCTGCAGCTCTGGCAAAGGAGTCGGCAGTCATCAGGCTGTGGGACCCGGGCTGTTACAGGGATGCCCCATGCGGTGTGGCACATCGCTGATGCTGTTCAGGAGCGAGCATCTCCGTGCCTGTCACCTCTGCGTCCTGCAGCCCCTCTGCTTGTTGTGCTCGCTGGAAAGCATGCACTCGAGGAATGTCTGTTCCGGAGCTGTACTTTTTACATGTCATAAAAAAAATAATCCTTTAGCGTTCTTGAGACCATGCTGGGCCTTAGAATATCCTCTGGACTCAACAGCAAGGATTTAAGCTCTCAAGGGACCGCAGCTGTCACAGGCTGTGAGTTACATGGGGTGTGAGGGCAGCCGGGCACAAGAACCGGGCTGTACGTGTGTGCGTAACCCCCTGCTAGTGCTGAGTGTGCTCACGTGCTGAAAGCAGTTTGAAAGTTTCAACCAGTTATTTTTAGTGTGAAAAGAACTACTTAGTTTATGTTCCTACCGATACTTTTTCTTCAGAGAAACAATATATATTATAGTTCATTTAATAAAATAAAATCATTTTTTTCCCAAAGCCACAGAATGCAGAATTTAGTGTGGGAGCATTTGAACATAAATTCTAGGGATGAATGCAAGATGGCTCTTTTACAGTATACTCAGTTTTATTGCAGTCCTTACAGTGGCTTTTGTATGCCAAAAGCTATTGAGAGCCTTCTCTTATAAAAGTGTTCTAGAAATATATTATATCCACAGACGTTTTCTCCTTATCCACAATAGTTTCACAAGTGTGACACGCATTCTATTTTTTTCCTTGCTGTACGGATTTGTAATATTGCTAGATTTGTTTTAGTAAGTGGATATGTTGCAATTTTGTAACTCTTACATTTTTGTTCTTTACTTTCATCTTGAAAGTATAGAGGAAACAGATAGAGCAGCCTCATCTCAGGCTAAATTATTCCTGATGACTTTGATTTGTGACCTGAAGCTGTCTGGCAAAGTTTGTTTTTTTTTTTTTTTTTTTTTTAATCTTTCTGGAGATTTCCAGGCACATCAGCTTGAAATGGCAGCTGGCTTCCAATCAGCGCACGGCGGAGTCTGAGGAAGAAGAACTGCACGCAAGCAGTGCCTTGATACGTGAGACTTCGTTTTTAGTTGAAGTTTTAAATTCAGCAGCAACGAGCCTCACTGGACGTGAGCTCACAGCTCTAATTGAGGCTGGAGTCCTTTAATTTCAGGGACTTTCAGGTGAGCAACCTTCCCCATCTCTTGTCAGAAGAACGGGCAGTGGGAGAACAGCAACATGTGGCTTGGGGTTCGGAGGAGTGACCTGCCCCGTTCATCTTGGCGAGCACTGGCATGGATGTTATGCCTCGTCTGCTGCAAGGTGTCCACCTTGCTAATGATTTTGGTGCTTGTCAAAGCGTGGAAATGAAGGCGAGGCTCTCATTAGGGAGATTTACCTGCGGGGTTTGCGGCGAGTTGGCGTGGCACCACTGGCATGTGTGCGCCCAGCAGGAGGGGAGAAGTCCAGACCAAGGAGACAGGCAGCAAACTGGGGGTAAAGAGGAGGCAGGGTGAAAGCATGGCCAGAGGAACCAGGCCTGGCCCCGTCTTGTGTGTTTGGGTGATCTACCTTAACCAGTGCTTGGTGTGCATGTGGCATGCACGGACTTTCTGTCCAGAGCTTGAGAGTGCAGGCTTTGCAGCTTGACCTGGGCTTGCAGGTGATCCTGACTCTAGGAGAGCAAATGGAGAAGGGTGAGGCATGAAGAGGTGACCCTCCTCTTCCCGGGGGCTACCATCTTCAACAGCATAACGGAGTCATGATACTGTTCTTGTTATTATTAACATTACACTTTCCAATTCATTATCAGTGTCCTCAGTTAACTGTTCAAGATCTAGATGTCATTTTGCAGACCAAACCCAAGCTCATGAACTGTGAATAAATGACAGGTTTTCATTGGTACCCACTGCAACGGGGTGAGGAAAATCAGTGTTTGATCCCAGATTTTGAACATTTAGCCATGTGGTGCTGGTGAGCATTGCTTCGTAGGGAAACCTTCCTGCCCTGACTTGTGCAGGTACAGAGGGCAGTGCAGGCAGGCAGCGAGAGCTGGCAGCGGGAGCGCCTGGGGGCTGTCCTGCGTGGCTGGAGCAAGGGGCTTGGCAAGTTCATGCCTGATTCCTCATCTGGCAACGGGATGAGTGCCTGCGCTTACCTTACTTTCAGACGTGTGGGAAGATCGGGGAGCTCAAGGGCAGCCTTTTCAAAGTGGATGCAGGCACTTCGGAAGCAAGGCTTTGCTGACAGCCGGCGGATGTGGGCGCTTTAGGAAAGTCCTGAATCCGTAAGGATTTTAGGAGGTAAAGAGCAGTCGCCTTTGGAGCAGTTACTGCTTCCCTGTGCGGCTGCCTGGGGGGATTCCCAGGCAGCTGGGGCACTTGACCTGTTTTAAACACCTTTCAAGGGGATGAAGGGACAGACCCTAGCTCTGTAAGGCTGCTTTCACTAGTTTTCCATGCAGCACTCCTTGATTTTAGAGGGAATTTCATCCTTCTTCCAAGGGGAGCATGGAGCTCTGTTAGTGAAGAGGGCTAAAACAAATACATATACTTTTTTGTGTGTGTGTGTGTGGTTTTGACATACGAATAAATGCTGTGGTACTCGTTCTGAGGTTCTGCCTCTAATGCCAAATATTTTAAAGGCACTTTTCCAAGGTGATTATTGAGACTGCGCTAAGAGATACCTCATTTAATCTGCCATATGCTGATTGCCACGAAGATATTTTCAACATACTGTACAGTGGTGTCTGTCATTCTCCAGGACATAAATAACTGCTGGACTGTAGATAACTGTGCAGCTAGCTGACGGCTTATGGGTAACCTCTTTTCTGGCACAGAAATAATGGATTGTTTGTTCCTTCAGTTGAGATCATGATGTGTTTTGATGTTTCTGATTTACATTTTTAGCACTGTTCCTGATACCGTTCAGTGTTCTGGGAATGGTCTTTCAACTTGTTGTTTATTTTGGAGTGTTAGTTTTCCAACAAACGAATACACGATTGGCAATTAATGGTTTTACTATAAATAAACAAAAGAGAATGGTTCAGCTTTAAATAGGGATCTCTGCTCTTCGGAGCTCTTTGTTGGGCTGTGCCTGCGAAGTTGGACCTTCACCTCCCTGGGCACGCAACAGCCCTCGAGGGACTCCCTGCTGCGGTAACTGCACTGGCCGAGCTGGAAAGCTGAAGCCAGAGTGGGTTGAGTTTGTGTTTGGTAAGCTAAAAAGTGGTTTTCATCTCAAATATCTGTGCAGGAGCTGACCACTGGGGGATTGGGGCAGGAGTGTGTGTGGTTTCAGTATGGGTAAGTTGTTTGGATGTGGTGGGAATTTCAGCGTGCTGAAGGCTTTCAGTGCTGTGCCTGTCCCTCGGTGGCTGATGGCCAGGGTGCAGGTACCCGGTGGAGATGGTATTGTAGGTTCTCCTGAGCTGCTCATGCAGATCTGTCCTAGTGCCATCAGCACTAACTTGTGCATCAGAAATAGTGTTAATAATGAATAATGTCTCAGTGAAAACAATTGCAATCAGTGCCTGTCATAGATTCAGGTACTTCTTTTAATGCAGGTAACGTTTCAAGACCAGCTTTGATGGAAAGCTTTGCTCCTTGCCGTGCTTTGGCCTTAACACATAGCCTGGGAAGGAAATGTGTAGGTTTCCGTAGTAGCTTTGTTCAGTTTAAGTCTAACTCCATCAGCTTTTCTATTTCCAGTGCAATGTCTGCAGTGTGGATTCTGCTTATCTGAGGGATTGCATGGCTTCTTACTTAGGCAGGTTAACCAATTTCCATGGCCCGAACTGGATGTAATTTAAAAAAGTTGTGGCATTGGCCCTTTCTCTAAATGCTGCCTGTTAGAAAAAAAAAAAAAAAAACCACAACCACAGCCTTTCTGATTTTTTGCACAGGAAGATGTAGAAACCAGTGGCTGTATTCATTGGTGATTATTTCTGTCTGTTTTACACAGACATCTGATGGCTCAGGCTTGGTCCAAATTGTCAGAGGCTAATTATAAGAGGGCCAGCGGGAGGTAGTTTTTTGGGAGCTGCGTTTCAGAAGATGGTTGCTCAGCGTCACCTGGAAGTCAGACCCTTGTAGGCATTTGGAGCTGGTTGTAGACATCTTAAGTGGGTTGCTCAGGATTGGAGGCAGCTCTGCGTTACGTCTGCTGTGCAGCAGCAGGTGCCGGCGCCCTGCAGATTCCTGCCCTATCAAAAGGAAAATGAGTGCTGCTAAATCTAGGTTTCGTTCTCAGATCTTAAACTTGTTGAGAATCTCAATCAAAATATTTGCTCCCTGTGCTTCAAGTATGATCTCTCTTTCTTGCCATGTGACACAGCCATCTTGAAGAGAAACAGCATTGCAAAAACAACAATCCAGTTCCTAGCCTCAAGAAAGAAAAAGCTTTTTTTCCTTTTTTTCTCCTTCAGCGTCATAAGATTTAGCTATCTCTCAAATAGTTTTGTGTTTAATTGTTATTATTATTTTCTAAACTTCACTTGGATACATCCACTATAAACTTCACTTGGATACATCCACTATATGTTTTCTTTGCAGACTTGACCCCGGATTGCTCAGGCAGTGCCTGAGTGCCTTTTCTCAGCTCACTTTGAGTGTTTCTCCGGCACGGACTGAGAACTATCATTTTATGGTAGAAACTTGAGGATCAGCAACCCAGGGCGAACTTCTGGAGAATGATCCTCATTGTGCCACAGTCAAGAACGTGTGTCTGCCTCCGTTTCTCTTCCTGTACGTGGTAAATGGCACTGTGCTGACTAGGGGCACTGGGTCCCACGCTGTCTCTGTGCATCCTTCTCCTGGCTGCCCCTGCTTGTTCCCATGGCCTCCATCCGTACCTGCCCTTGCAGCACTGACTGCCACCGCAGGGTGCAGTCCTGCTGAGACCACTTCTCTCTTACTTGGCAAGTCATTTGGAGACAAACCTGCAGCTGGGCTCTGGTGCGGGGTGAAATGCTGTATTTGTAGAATCATAGAATGGTTTGGGTTGGACGGTACCTTGGAGATCATCTGGTTCTAGCCCCCCTATTCCACAGTCCTTTTTGTGAAATCCTCACTGGACTGTCATTACTCTGACTTGCCACTTTGTAATCTTTTCTCCTGGTCTCCGTTATTTTTTATTTCTTTTTAATATGAGGCTGTCAACTGGGAAGAACTTTTGTATATTCATCTCTTTTCCTAGCAGCCGCCTCTTGCCCATATATAATGGTCTGGACCATTTGAGCTGCCCGGCCTCGGCACACAGAGCGGCTGAGGAAGATATGTAGTATTTTTTCCCCCTGAGAGTAACAGCTTACTCCAGTCCTTACACCTATATACCTATTATGGCCCTGGAAACAGTAGTTGTAAATCTGACAGACTTCTTTCTTACTATAAACTATAGCCAAATAGTTTATACAAGATAGTGCAAACTGTCAGGAGGAGTATGTGCAGGATCCTGAGCACAGAGCAGACTGGTTGCAGTGGCTGGCAGCACCTAGGACTCGTGGATCTGAAGAGAAGCTGCCATGGAAGAGACTCTGTTCACAGGGCTTTGTGTGAGAAAGGCGGGAGATGCTTTTTCATCAGCAGGGCCAGCACATCTGCTTCAATGCTGTGTCACATCTCTCGTTGGGTTGGAGCTCCTTCCATTGCTGCCTGTCACCAGCCATAAAAATTAGAGATCAGCTCGCTCCAGGGTCTTTTACAAAAGTTGGTCTGGTCTTTATTGCCTGTATTATTTGCAGTATAGTAAGGGCAATTTTTTTTCAAACAGCCCAGTTGTGTTGCACAGCATAAATCCCGCTGGAGTCCCAGCTGATGCAGTGCCAGGTTGGGGTTCTGCCTGCCTGTGCCAGGCAGCCACCCGGGGCGCAGATTTGGGGTCCCAGGATGCTGATTTGTGGTCCCAAATCAGTGGTGGAGGGAGAGATGAGAAGGACCAGCAGTGACATGAGTGACACTGACAAGACCCGGATCTTTTACTGTGACGTTGTACCTAGAAGGGGCTTTCAAACCAGTGCTCCCTGAACAGGGTCAGAGTAGGCTTATAAGATAAAGAAAAAAAAAAAGAGAGAGAGAGAAGCCAAATAAGCAAGAAATAGCATCTCTGAGTGTGTTTCATGAGGGAGCATGTAGCCCCAGTGGAAATAGCTTGCGCGTTTTGAAACTGCCCCAGAGCTTCCCCATTTTACAGCGATTAAGAAGCAGGAGCCAGGGGGGATTGGAGATAAAGCATAAAAACTGGCCATCAGGCTTTGTTTCCAGCGGGACGGACCACCAAGGGACAAGCTCAAATCCCTTGTAAGGTTGCTCCCTGGAATTCCCTTTTGACAAGTCTCACATGGCGGCAAATTATTCCTCCCCTCTCCCCCCCCCACGCTTTCCCCAAGCTGTTTTTCATCCTCGAGGGGGAAGGGAGAGTCCCAAAGACCCTTTGCAGCAGTTCCCCAGAAAGACAAACGATGCCCAGCTCCTGCTCACAAGTATCATCAGCATCTGCTGATGAACTGATCCTTGTCCAAAATTGGTGTTGTATGGAAAAATCCCCAGCACCTGCTAGCAGACCCCAGTTATTCACAACATACGGCTGGGTGGCTAAATCTTCACTTCCTAGGGACGGCCTGGAATTACACTCGCTACATGCTGAGCGGCCTTTCTCTCGTGTGAAATAGATGCAGGCAGCGGGAGGATTTGCAGCTACAAGGAAGGTTAGGATTTATAGCGCTGTCTCCTGCAAGGGGTTATTCTGCAGAAATGGTTGGTTTGTCTTCATCTTCTCTTTTGGGATAAACACATCATGATATAATCATCTATATGGAAAATCGTATCTTTGTATTCATCAGGGAGCAGGTAGCCCTGTGAATATATATCCCCTGGCATAAATCTACCGTCGATGTCAGTCAGGTGGTTTTTTTTCCCTCCTGCCTACAGTTGAACATGCATTTTTAATTCATTTCCATATGGCACAAACTCTATATTCTTATTGTATATTCTAATTTCTTTTCCTGGCCAGTAAATTGTAAGCCTTTCCTAGCTGGGTAAGTTATTGTGGGGTACATCTGGGTGTAGTTCAGGAAAGATATCTAACTAGAGAATGTGCCATTGTTTGTTTTTAATAATGTGCCATTATTGATGTTTTCCCCCTATTCTCATTTGACCACATGCTAATGATACTGCGCGCGCATTGAGGGGGCAGGATAAAATCCACCGCTGTCTCTAGTCTGTGCCTAAGGTTGGTAGACAGACATCCATCCGACTCCTAGATCACCGTCTTCCACACGCATTAAATACTAATTTCCGTGAGTTCTGAAGTTTTCCATAGTTCTGCACTATGGAGGGGGTTCCTTCCAGGAGAGGGCAGTGACGTACACGGGTCCCCCCTCCATGTCATGACATTGGCAGCATTGCGAAAAACATCTTTTCCTATCGATGTTGGAGCTTGATGTAGAACTTAAATAGGAAACAACTGAAAAAGAGTCAAGAGTGCTTTTGGCAGGTATACGTGACCTGGTCATGCAGGAGTTTTTGTAGGGGCAGATTGCTGTTGTTGATAGAAAATAGCACTGAGAATAAGAGGCTCCGTTCAGGTGGATGGAGCCGCATGGCGATATTGTAGGTTTGCTGTTCTGATGATTAGACCATAAGAACAGATAGACTGCTGCCGATGTTGACATTATTTGAGTGATAGGAAGGAGTTACTTGCAAGATTGAGGTCACTTACAACAAAATCTGCTGCTGTTCCTGCTGCCGTTTCATCGCTTTAATACATACTATTTATTTGTCATGTGCATGTGAAGCTAATGTTTTCCTGCCTTCTAAAAAAAGGTCCTTTATGTTTTCATATATACACCTTTTTGCTGTAAAGCTGCTTATTTAATACAACTGTAATAGCTACCATTTGAATGAGAATTGTGACTCCTTTCCTGAGAATAGAGTAGTATTTCTGAATTGTAGTATTATTCCATACCTCGAGGTCATCACTCCTGTCCTGTCTGAGGAGGCAGCCTGACTTTCACAGGTTGTTCTGGAAAAATAAAAATCATTCTAAAAACCTTTAAATGAGACCAAACCCTGTTTCCTGACCTTTTTTACCCCTATGCACAAAGGCTCATAAACACCTTGATTCTCATAAATTTTTCATCTGAATTGAAAAAATATTTTTTCTTCTCCCCGCATACTGAAGCCTGGAGGATCCTTTAGGTAAGAGCTTTATTGGGTCCTTCTGCTGAAGATGGGAGGTGAAGGACAGATTGGGTTCTTCTCTCTTCCCTTTCAAAGGACTTGTAGAAATTCTTAAATGTTTGTATTAGATACTCACGCTCCCTAAGATCATTTATGCAATGGTCAGCTGAAGATATTCTTATCTCATTGGGCATACTTGAGCTTGAAGGATGAGAGAGGAAATTTTTCTTTTCCCTATTGTGTCTTGCTAAAAGCTTATTCCTTCTGCCTGCTGAAGAAGTTTACCTTATGTTCTCTAAAAGTCCTTTTGGCACTTGTTTAATAATTTTAGAGTTTACCCAAGAGTATATATATATATTGTTTTCTTTTTCATGTATTTTATGGGGTAGAGATCTTTGGGATTAGGAGAATTAGCCTTGGGAGAGGGAATCAAACAGAGGATCATACAGCCCTTGTTTTGTGTCTGCACACTGAATCAGACCCACAATTTTGATGTGTGGGAATCCTGGCAGTCCCTGGGACTTGAGTTGTTGTTCCCAGTCTGGTAGGGCTTTGTGTTTGGATGCAGCCCAGGCTGCAGATTGACAGAGCTGAGATGAAAAAACAGAATGATGCACGTACCTCCCCCAGTTCCTCTAAGGAGCACCAGCCACCTACAGGTCCCTGTGGCTACTCTACAAGGTTTGGATTACATAGGTAATTCTTGTTCAAAGAACAAAGGACAAGTGGATGAGTGGAGAACTAAATACGAGACCATAGAGTTCTCCATGATGTTCAAGTTTATTTTTAAGAGTGTTAAAAATCAATGGCCTTTCTATTTCTCCATTCCTTTCTTCTTACTTCAAGACCAGAGGATTTAATGTGAGCTAGAGTGGAAAGATGCGGGCCTCCTTCTCTGTGTCATCATGTTGCTTCTTTGGGTATTTAGAAGGTTTTGTGTTTTAGCCTCTGTTCTTGTTAAAGAGCTATTCCGCTTCTTCAGACTGTGTTGAGCAGTATCAGGGGATTTATTTTCTTTTTTGGAGTAGCTCCTGCCCAAACGTTTCAAAATCAACCACGAGTAATCACAATCTTTCTCTTCACTCGAAACCATAACATTTTTTTGACAAGAAGTGCCTTTAAAGAAATGCCTCTTAATTTACGGTGGGTCGCTTTGTACTTTGTTTCTGTAACCTATCGCATTACATTTCCTGTGCATTAAGTATGTATGTATTATGAGCTCTTAAAAACAAATATCCCAGAAGAAAGGAATTCAGTAAATGAATAAAACATTCTTGGGTAGTCCAAGTGGCAGTTTAATAGCTCGTCCGTTGGGACTTTCCAATAATATAATGATGATGGCCATATAAATATATGGATGGATGAATAACTTCAGTGAGGAGATTGTTACAGTACTACATACCACATCTGAAGTGAAATCAAACTCTGAAAGTGCTGCCTGATGGGAAGGCCCAATTTTTCCAGTGCCAACCCTGAAGTTATACTTAAAATTATACAAACTGTGTGTTTGTGTATACAGAACTAAAGCACATTCACAAACACACATGCTATGTATACATACACATGTACGCGTGTGTGTGTCATATGTTGTTTCTAGCTGGAACTGAGTGTTTCAGCACTGAACCACAAACTTCATAGACCATTGACATAGCTGGATTTACAGCTGTGTATTTGAGATTAGGTCTCAGCCCTGGCTTTCTCTAAAAATAAATAAATAAATGGAGTGGGAGCATGAGGTTGTCATATTACATTATTGCCTGGGATATGCACAACTTTTTCATTAGGTTCTCCTGATCATATAGCTTTGTAAATATATATATATAGTGGTGCTTGTCTGCTACTGTGGAGTCTATAACCTTGTGTATGGCTAACCTGAAGGTACATTTTATTTTGTTTTGCTTGTAGCATTTTGCTTGCAGCAGATTTCTCAGGAAAGCTGATTTCTGATTACAGAGGACCTGGAAAGCTGGTACTGCAGTATGGAGAGAGGATGCTGATGTGTTTCTGGTAAAAAGTGGCGGTAACACAGTGACTTGTCTGTTGAGGATTTTAATAGTGCCATTTCACAGAAGAGACACAGCCCTGTATTTTGTTATGAATTGGGACTTTCCCATTAGGATTTCTCATTTTCCTTGGCTGGCTGTTCCTCAGCAGCATACGGTATATTGCTTGTATTTTCTACTTGAGAGCATCTTCTCCCATGCTAGGCCGAAGCAGCAGTTTTCGTGGCAGTGCTCAAAGTGATTCACATAAAGCTCCATGAAAACAGCGGACTGATATTTTCACATGGGTGGATTAAGTTGATGAATGTTTAGTGTGCTGAAAAATACAGCTCCACTGCTCTGATCTTTTAGTAGAGTGAAATGGCAACAACATTAAAAAGTCTTTCCTAGTTGAAGAATTTCATCTTAGGTGTTCTGGGGATCACCCTGGGCATGGGAAGAGCATGCGGAGCTCGTACACAAAGCATGCTGGAGAAGTCTGTGTTTGTACATCTTCTCTGTATAAACTACAGGGGTTAACATGTTATTTAGGTGATGTGTGATATTCAGAAAAGGAAGTGCCACATGTACTTCTGTGGGGATTTGCCTGTTAGTTGGAAATGTAAGTCCAGGAGGTGATAGATCTTAGACTTTTATCTTCAATATGGACAGTTCCATTTTTTGTTGGTGTAATGGAAAATAAGTCAGAAACAAGGCGGGGGGAGGGGGGGTGCCGTATGTAAAAATAAGTATATTGAAAGATGGGTGCCTTGACAAACACTTGGGAGAACTGATCAAACTGATTAACGTGTTAAGCAATGGGATATAGACTGTGGGATCAGGAAGTTAAGTGTTTTGTGTGAACATTATAACATCAGTGCAATAAATTGATTGTCATTAGTACTTAAAAATGCAGTAGTCATTCAGTTATATTGGAAGTGATAACTAACATGAATTCATATTCCAAAACTTGCCTGCAATTTATAAATCTCCTTGGGGATGCTGAAATCATGTTGGAAATTCAAATTAACTCCTGTCATTATCGACAACTTTTCCTATCCACTCTATATTCTAGCTTGAAGAAAACTGCATTTTCAAGCAGCTTTTAAATGACAATGAGAACAATGTATGTGTGCAGTGGGTCTTTTAATAATTGCCTTTTACAATTGATTTCTATGATTTTCATGAGTAGCAGTGAACGTACTTTGTAACAAAGAAGCTTTTTCACACTGCCTCACTTTAAGCATCTGACTAGTTTCCTCGGGCTCCCTTCCTTTCCCTTCGTTCCCGTGGAAAGCAATCAGCAGCAGCCTGGCTCACAGCTGCTGCAGCACCCTCCAGCAGTCTCGAGCCGATGTCTCCCGTTACCCTGTCTCAGTTTAACCTGGAAATTCAGATATATGAAGTGAGGCAGTGGGACTAATGCACAATGGGACTGTATGGAGGATCTCCACATCTTCCTCAAATGGCTGCTAACTAATTGCATTTCAATACTTATAATGAGCCTTTTGCAATCAAGAAAGGGCTCTCGCTGGGAGGGCTCTTGCTGCTTTGAGGTGGCTGAAATGGGACCACATGTAGATTAAGACTGCTGGCGATGAAGCCACATGCCTTATTTGTAGCCAAATTGTGCTTGGAGCTGCCAGAGTGAAATTTGGTGCAAGCTGGATTTGACTCCATCCAATTAAGAATGTCTTCATGCTCTTGCTAGCCAGGATGGCCAGTCCACAGCAGGACAGGCAACAGATTGGAGAAGGTCTTTACCTTTCTTAGGTTGAGATGGGAGTAGTATAAATAAATAATGGAGCATTTATTGAGTGTGTTCAGTGTTCATCAATGTTCAAAAATACTCATCTGTGTCCTCATTTACTGTGTGTTACCACATGTAGTTGGTGGATGGCAGTGATCATAATTACGGATGCATTGTAGTACATATAAAAGGGCAGAGTTAAGTCTGGTGGGCTATCTTAGCTGTGACATTTACTAACCTGACTCTTTATGTGAGAACTTTATCGAGCAGTTTTATTTTCTTCATTGTATTTTGTCTGTTCTCACTATCTGGGTATGTGTGTGCGATTGCATTTAAATAGCCATAATTCTACCTTTATTTTGATTTTACTGTAGGCATCTGTAATTACAGTAATGGTTGGCTAGTGATTTTTATGTACTGCCTTTTCTTGGTGGCTCAAATTTCACTAACCATCTGATCTTTCTTAACTGCCCATATTAAACCTGATAACTATCAGTAATTTGACTATCACAGTGCTACATAGATAATGAAAATCCTGTCTCATCCCCAAAGGTTAGGACTAAAAAGGAGTCTTCCAATATGCTATAAAAATGAACAAGTTTAGACTTTGTTGCAGCTACTGTTAAATAAAAATAATAATTTCAGTGTGGACTATCCATATATTTTATGTATATATGTGTGGATATGTATATATGTTATCACATGTAAAAAAAGAATGCAAAACTGTTGCTTTTTTGTGTGTAGTGTTCTCCCTTTCTGTTTTATTAAATATGTAGTAACTAGTTATTTTATATATTTTATTTTCAGGTACAAATTTAGTAAGTAATTTTGAAATAATGCTTTTTCCAGTACCGTTTTTAGCTCTTGATTAACTGTCTTCCTTTTTCTCTCTCTGTCACAGGGTGAAAGAAAGATGTGATGGAGGTGAATATGGGCCACTGGTCAGGCACAGGGCCTCCTCCGTCTTGCCTTGCCCTTCTGATTGTCAAGCTCCTGGCCTGCCTTTGCCAGGTAGTTCATGGAACAGCACCACTTGGCTTTCACTTCACACATTCCACTTACAATGCTACTGTGTACGAAAATTCGGCTGCCAGGACCTACGTCAACAGTCAAACGAGAATGGGCATTACCTTGGCCGATCTTTCTTGGGATATCAAATACAGGATAGTGTCTGGCGACGATGAGGGCTTTTTTAAAGCAGAGGAAGTCATCATTGCTGACTTTTGTTTCCTGAGAATAAGGACTAAAGGTGGGAATTCTGCTATATTAAACAGAGAAATCCAGGACAACTATTTATTGATAGTGAAAGGGTCTGTCAGAGGAGAGGACTTGGAAGCATGGACAAAAGTGAACATCCAAGTCTTGGACATGAATGACTTAAGACCTTTGTTTTCACCAACCACGTACTCTGTCACAATAGCGGAAAGCACTCCTTTAAGGACTAGCATTGCACAGGTGACCGCAACGGATGCGGATATTGGGTCCAATGGTGAATTTTATTATTATTTCAAAAACAAAGTTGATCTCTTCTCAGTACATCCTACGAGTGGTGTTATCTCCTTAAGTGGCCGGCTAAACTATGATGAGAAAAACAGATACGATCTTGAGATTCTGGCTGTGGACCGTGGGATGAAGCTTTATGGAAACAACGGTGTAAGCAGTACGGCCAAGCTTTATGTTCACATTGAACGTATAAATGAACATGCCCCAACAATAAATGTAGTAACACATATTCCCTTCCCATCAGACAAGGAGCCTACCTATGCAGTTGTTAACATTGACGACCTAGATGAAGGAGCCAATGGAGAAATTGAATCTGTTTCAATTGTGGCAGGAGATCCGCTAGAACAGTTCTTTCTGACTAAAGAAGGTAAATGGATGAATGAGTACAAAATAAAGGAAAGAAAGCCTATTGACTGGGACAGTTTCCCATATGGTTATAACCTAACTCTCCAAGCAAAGGACAAAGGATCTCCTCAGAAATTTTCTGCAGTCAAATTGGTCCACATAGCTAGTCCCAAAAAAGAAAGTATACCCGTAAAGTTTGAAAAGGAAACTTACGATGTTTCGATCAATGAATTTTCACCTCCAGGTGTGGTGGTTGCAGTAATTAAGCTGATGCCAGAGCCACTGGGTGTGGAATATAGATTATCTCCTAGTGAGGATGCTGATTATTTTAAGATCAATCCCATCACAGGCCTTATTACTACCGCTCGTCCTTTGAAAATCATTGAGAAGGACCTCTACGAATTAGAAGTATATACAAACAAAGGTGGTGATTTAAAAGCACAGGTTACTGTCAGGATAGAAGATGCCAACGATCACACTCCGGAGTTCCAGCAGCCTTCGTACAGCTCGTTCGTCAACGAAAGTGTCCCTGTGGGCTATAGCGTTTTGGCAGTTTCAGCAGTCGATAAAGACAGGGGAGAAAATGGATACATAACATACAGCATTGCCAGTCTGAACTCACTGCCATTTATAATAAACCAGTTTACAGGTATCATCAGCACATCTGAAGAACTGGACTTTGAGTCCTCACCAGAAAGCTACAGGTTCATTGTGAGGGCTTCTGACTGGGGTTCTCCCTACCGCCATGAAAGTGAGGTGAATGTCACCATATACATAGGCAATGTCAACGATAACAAACCCCTCTTTGAAAAAGTGGCATGTCAGGGAGTGATTTCATCTGACTTTCCTGTTGGTGGTCACATTACTGCTGTTTCTGCTATAGACATAGATGAGTTAGAGCTTGTAAAGTACAAAATAATCTCTGGAAATGAGCTTGGCATTTTTTATTTAAATCCTGACTCCGGTGTCCTGCAACTTAAAAAATCTCTAATTAATTCTGGCATAAAGAACAGCAATTTTGGCCTTAAGATAACAGCCACTGATGGAGAAAACTTTGCTGATGCTATGTTTGTTAATATTTCGGTAGTTCATGGGAAAGTGTCTTCAAAGACCTTTAGCTGTAGAGAGACTAGAGTTGCTCAGAAGCTAGCAGAAAAATTGCTCAAAAAGGCAAAAGCAAATGTGAAGCTGAATTTGGAAGATGGTTTTCTCGATTTTTATTCAGTGAACAGACAGGCACCACATTTTGACAAAACCTTCCCTACTGATGTGATGGTTTCAGAGGATCTGCCAGTTGGTGCCACCATCCTAAGGATAAAAGCCTATGATGCAGACTCAGGCTTTAATGGAAAAGTAGTTTATACAATTTCTGATGGTAATGGAGATAGTTGTTTCAACATTGACATGGAGACAGGGGTACTTAAAGTTCTTATGCCCTTGGACCGTGAAAAAACAGAGCTCTATCTCCTTAATATTACAGTTTACGATTTAGGTAATCCACAGAAATCTGCATGGAGACTGTTGACTGTCACTGTAGAGGATGCAAACGATAACAAGCCTGTTTTTTTACAGGACAGTTACTCAGTTAACATTTTAGAAAGTACAAGCGTTGGTACAGAGATTATCCAAGTAGAAGCCAGAGATAAAGACCTAGGATCGAATGGAGAGGTGGCTTACTCGGTGCTGACGGACACCCAGCAATTTGCCATCAACAGTTCCACTGGAGTGGTGTATGTGGCCGATCAGCTGGACCGGGAAACAAAAGCAAACTACACACTAAAGATTGAGGCTAGGGACAAAGCAGACAGTGGCCATCAGCAGTTTTCCGTTGTGCCTCTGAAGGTTTTCTTAGATGATGTCAACGATTGTTCTCCAGCCTTTATACCATCCAGCTACAATGTGAAGGTCCTTGAGGACCTGCCAGTTGGCACTGTCATAGCTTGGTTGGAAACTCATGATCCAGATCTTGGCTTGGGAGGTCAAGTCCGTTACTCTCTGGTGAACGATTACAACGGGCGGTTCGAGATAGACAAAGCGAGCGGTGCCATCCGCTTGAGCAAAGAGCTCGATTACGAGAAGCAGCAGTTCTACAACTTGACAGTGCGTGCAAAGGACAAGGGACGCCCAGTTTCTCTCTCTTCTGTTTCTTTTGTGGAAGTTGAAGTAGTGGATGTTAACGAAAATCTCTATACCCCCTATTTTCCTGACTTTGCTGTCATTGGATCTGTAAAGGAAAACTCGCGCATTGGTACAAGCGTTTTGCAAGTTGTTGCTCGAGACGAGGACTCTGGAAGGGATGGAGAGATCCAGTATTCCATCAGGGACGGCAGTGGGCTGGGGAGATTCAGCATAGATGAAGAAACAGGTGAGTTTCATTTCTAATTTCCTTTTCCTTTCCAAGAGGGTCTTGCAAATGGGAAACTAGGCATAATTATTTTCTGCCCATTACATGAAGTTCGGTTCTTCTTAACAGGCAAGATAAAATTGTAAATAAGGATTTTCCAGGCACAGTGATGACATGATTTAATTACCTGGTTGCATTCATTACTCTGTGAGTGTGAAATAATGCACATGGCTTCTCAGCTGCTATGTGATGACTCCATTTAAGAAGCAGTGATAGTTGCGTAATGACTCTCTTGCAGTCACTGTATTATCTGTTGATCGTTGTAAGTTACTCAGGTCACCTCCACGGAGTCATAACACTCATGACCTTGAATGCAGTGTTAAACTCAATGGAAGGAACTGAGGGGCAGGAAATATGAATTATTTCATCCTAAAACTTATTTTTGGTCTTGTCCTTGTTGCTGGGAGTAATTTTTCATTGGAGTCAGCAGTCTGGAATGATGTGCCATTCTGTATAGTATGCTTTCTTGTAGCATGTTGTCTTCATCAGTGTAGGCATGCTTGTGAAGGGTACGAATACAGGGATAGATGCACTCAGCCTGTGCTGACTTTTCCTTGGTGGCAGTAGTGTTAACAGAGTGAAGATTTCTAAGATGTTAATCTTCACTTCTACCACACCCTATTGGAAAATGTGGAAAACACCAAGTGTAAAAGGCTATCTAGTAAAACACGGCTAACGAGCTGGCTGTTTATATGTCTGATAGCTGTTGGGAGTAATGGTGCAGCTGTGGTACTAGAAGTGAAGAAATTATAAAATATTAGTCAACAGTTTAAAAAATTATATTAAATATGTTGGGTCTGTGGGCTTACTGTGGTTTAAGCAGACTTTGTATGTCTTTTTTTTCTGAAGCTTTTAATTGAGAATGTGGTATTAAAGCATAAGATTAAAATGTATGTTTTGGCAAATTCAAACTGTTTAATCAAATGTCAACTTTCTAAACTGAACATTATGAAAAACAGACGACATTACAAATGCTGTGGATCTCGTCTGAACATAAGCAGTTGAAAATATTTTTATTCTATTTGTGTTGTAGTCTCTGTGCTGCAGCTGTGCACAGATGACAGTCAAAACCTTGTGTCCAGAAACATTAAACTTGAGTGTCAGAAGCCAAGAGGGCACCTACTCAAATTTCTAGAAATGTTAGGAACTCACATATCCTACAGTGAATGAACTTGGGCAACACTATTTAGGAAGTTGAACATGATTTTCAGTTTTAAGCTCTGGCATTTAAAAATGGTAGCCTACTTTATTGAGTAGCATGGACTTCAGATAAATGGGTTCCTTTTGAAGCAATGGGAGTTTGGTCTAAATGCTTCAGCCTTGTTCTGAATATCTTGGGATTCAACATTTATTGAACTGAAAGGAATTGTTAAGGAACAAGCTTCCAGGAGGATAAATTAGTGTGTGTTGTTCATTAATAAATTAACCTAAGTTATTACCCTGTGCCTAAATGAGTAAAGGTGATAGCTAACACTGATTTAGGGCCCCTCGTCAGTAAAACATGGATCATGTTTTGAGATGAGCGGGAGTCGTACTTGACATTACACATTAAATGTGCTTAGTTTCTTTCTAGAATTGAAATCAAGTCAGTGAAGAAAAAAAAAAAAAAACAAAACCAAACCAAAACCAAAAAAACACCACAACAAAACAGAGCTTTAAAAGTTGCATATTTTTGTCTTTCACTCTTTCATGAGTATTTTGAAGAACCAACCCTGTCACCTGTGCTGTCTCACAAAGCCATTCCAGAAGATATTTCGTAATCCAGTAGTTCAAAATACTCTTTTAGATTCTTTTTATATGTTTTCCCCGGCTGTTTGATACATCTTAAGTCATCTTGAAACAAACTTGAAGAACACTTGGGTGCACAACTGGGCCAGGGCTGTGTGGAGAGCAGGATTTGGGGGTTCAGGAATTACCCCACTGTTGTGCTGTTGTAACTTGAGTGCCGAATTTGACCTGCAGCGTCAAATAGGACAAAACATTAATAGTCTGCTATTGAACTGGTGGCAACTTAAACACTGCTGAATGATGAATCAGCTATCTAGCTGTAGAAAAGAGCTCAAGTCACATATTGAATTAATTTACAAAGAGATAGCTGTTTATTTACTTTCAGTGCAGTTAATTTGTCACTTTTAAACTGACCGACTCTATTGGCTTATATGCCGTCTCTCACGAAATTTGTGAAGGTAAGCAGGAGCGTGAAGTACAACAAATCAATATTTTTGGCTGCTGCCTTAATGAAAAGAAGCCTGCAGTATCCATTATAATCATTAGGATATAAACTGGGCCAAATTCATCCTGATGTGTGAGCAGGCTGGACTCCAAGCAAGTCTGTGCTTTCAGCATATTTTTGCTCAGGTGCATTATTTTCGTTCTTTCACAATATTCCATCTTAGCGGTGTCAGCCCGTGTGCTGAGTGAGCTGCGCCTGTGTTCCTTGGGGCACGTCTGTACTGACGAGGGGAAGTGGGTGCGGAGGTACCCGAGGAGGAGCTGACCTGTACGGTGGATGCTCACTGTGCCTTGCTGCCACCTGTTTATCAGCACAGTGGTTTTCTTCTCGTTCCTTTACAGGTACATACAGGTGCATGTAGGTGCATCTAACTCCACAGAGCTTGACCTAGCTGATGGTTCAGGTGCCACAACAGGTAGCTCTGCATTCAGGTCTGAGCAGTGGTCTGTGGTCAGCAGGCTTGGGAGTCCCTCCGTATTGGCCAAGGTGGATCTCTCTGCACAGGGTGTATGTGCAAATCCTGATGCTCCTGCTGTTTTTGATAAGAGATGAGCCGTGGGGTTGGGCTGGGGATTTCCTTCCTGCAGTGTGTCCCTTTGTTTTGTGTCTTGGTGGACTACTTTTGAGGATTGATGTTGTTGCATTACAGCATTCGCTGTTAAGTACTCCAGTTCATAGATGGTAGTAAGGAGCGTAGTGGACACTTGCCAGCTAGAAGTATTCGATGAAGTAGAATTTTACATAAATTTGGTCCCACAGCCTCTTAAATCGCTTCTCACTTTGTTTCTCTGGGTTTACTTTAATTTCTTTTACCAGAAGATGAAGCCAGTGCAAATCTCTAAATCAATAGAAACTCTCCTGCTGTAGAAGGCAGCAGTTCCAGACCTCCTCCAACTCCATCCCTAGTTTCACACAAGCACCTTAGACGTCAGACTAGATGTTTCTTGGGTTTACAACATAAGTCATGATTCTTGGCTTAAAAACAGCACCCTCCACCCCCCTCCTCCCCCCCAAAAAATTTAATGGACAAACAAATAACTGGTTTAAGACTGTTCTAGAAGGAAAGAAGTTTTTTTTTTATTATTTTTTTTTAATTTTTAATAGAGAACTCTGTTGATGCCTGCCTCAATGGACATTCAGTTTGTCACCATGCTAGGTGCGCAGTTCAAACTCATTGATTTTCTTTCTTCATTGGTCTGTTTATTGACTGCTGGTATAAATGTCACAAGCTTGCCATTTAAGAACCCCGCACTGAGGGACATAATGTGATTTTGCCATTTACGGATTCTCTTTTTCCTTCTGTCTGCCATTCAGAACCACTTTTCTTTACATCTCTCCCTTTCTCTGGACTCCTGAGATGTAATCTACATGATGAAATGTGCTCACGTAGAGTCAGAGGTAGTCACTGCAGGATTTCCTTATAATTGACAGAGAAAAACAGTTGATGGAGAAATTATTCATATTACTCTGTAGTAAAAAAAAAAAAAAAAAGAAAGAAATTAGATTAGTCATGCTCTGAAAATGCACTGGACAGGAGCATCCCACTCTGTTTTCCATCTACAGAAAGGCATTAAAATCCGATGCTTTGATCTCAGTTGCTGAAATGGGTGGTAAGCTCATTGTGCAGCTCATGGGCTGTGGAGAAGCTCGAGCCATTTCTTCATCTCTAGTACCACTCCTCACCTGCTGTATTTCTCCACGCTCCTCACTGGTCTGCTAATTGCATTCCTTTAGAAAAGAATTGTGTAAAACTCCTCTTTATTTCTAGAGTGTTGTAATACAAAATAAGCAGTTAAAGTTTTTCAGGGGATGGCAGCATGCTCTGAGTTTTCATCCTAGCAAGAGCTCTAACAGATACAACTAGCCTTTTGGAAGTGTTCTCTGTCAGAAGTCCCTTACTAACTTCTTTAAATCCTGGATTTTTCTGCTCTGGTATGTACACCATCTCAGTGCTGATACCACACCAAAGCGGTGTATTTTTGCTGTCTCAGGAGCTTGTGGTGACTCCAGCAAACGCACATGGCCATATGATGCCACCTACCTTGGGTGACTAATTGCCATCCAGATGTCCTGCTGTGCTATCTGCAATGGGAACTTCGACAACTAGTGAGATCTCCTGACTTCTCGAAAGGTTGACTTAGATGAGATCAGTTCTAGCCTAAATGCTGACGTCTTCCTTCTCATTTTTTCATGATTTGTGGTTTCGCTAAACAGCAGTGTTTTTGACTCCAGCACCACTTTTCAGTCTGGCATGTGTTTCTACTCTTTGCACAGTTGATGTAACAGCCTGGCACTAGAAGTGTTTCTATATTTACCCCGACTTTACCCGTGGATGTACTGCTAATAGAAGGGGAATGAACTGAGTTCTGGAGGAGCAGAGACTAGATACACTCAGCATCTGCTGCTGCAGACACTTCTGCAGGCTTGATAGGAGTTGGTGTGACAGTGCCCCAGGATGCAAAGAATGACTAACCCTACTGCATAGGTGGGAAAGCTGAAGCAGTCAGTCTTTTGCAGCTTCTCAGGAAAGCATCAAAACGTCTCAAGTTGCACTGACGTAGAATATGGAAACACCACAGTGCTGTTAGCGAAATGCTTACGGGATCTTTGATGTTCTTGCAAAGCCCAGAAGCATGGACTCAACACTTTCAAAACTTACTAGCCTCTTTTTCTGAGGTTATTGGGGGCATTGAGTCCCCTGATTTTTGTTGGGACTTTAAATTTTGGCATTAGTTGGCACTAATTTCCACCCCTGCAGAGCCCGTCTAATAAGAACACAAGCTGGAGATGACCCTGGTAACTTGTTATCTTTAGGTGTTTTCAGCCCTGAACAATCCGAATGAATAAGCCAAGCCTGTCTTTCACAGCACTGAAATCTTAAAGACCATGTTAAATGGAGGTGGATTTCAAATTACTACAAAGTCCATGGATGGATTGATTTATGGTGCCAAGTACAGCGGTCTGATGTTCTGTTTTGAGACCTTTTAAGGTGCCTCAGGAGTGATTGAAATTCCTGAGAGACTGTTGCTGGGAGTCCAAAAAGAAGCCAGTTGGTGTTGGAAAACCCTAATAACGGCTTCAAATGACTAATAATGGAAACAAGAAACACCAGAAGATATAGTTTATAATAAAACAGACCTGCTCGCACCGTTAAAACTGTCTGGCAGAAGGGAATAAATTTATTGCTTCAGACTCCTTGCATCTTGTTGCTGTCTTCTAAAATAGTTTTTGGTTATTGTGTATGCAAGTTGAAGGATACTTTCATTTATTACAATTTGAGTGGTCTGATAAATATTTATGTGGGACCATTACTAGCGTTTCCTTGAAACATCAAGTAAAAATGAAAATGCTTTGTGATACGTAGTTTTTTTTTTTTGTTCTTCCCCTGGCTTGTTTAATTTTATGAAAGTATGTAAGAGCTAGTGGATAAATCTGTGAAGACTCACCATAGACTTGAATTCACTGCAGAGTTTTGAGTTGTGAGTGTTACAGACGTTGTTCACGTTCTTGGTGAGAGTAGGCAAATTTCATTGCCCAGAGCAAGTAGTTCTGAGCTACTTAACTAGCCTAGGCTTCCAAAAAAAAGTTTTTAGAGTAACCTCAGGCCAGACACCAGAGCAGTGCCAGTGGTGTTGGTGGGCCACTGCCTAGGGAAGGGAGGATGCTCGCAGGGGCCACCCAGGACCGGAGCTGCCGGCGCTCAGCCTGGCCATGATGGCTCTCCTGCACGGTCCCCTCCGTGGAGGAGCACGCCAGATGGATCACGCAGCTGAGCTCTGGCCAAACTCTGATCTGTCACCCTGTATCTGTGTCAGGCATGAATAAAGCATTCCTGGGAACAGCTATTTTGGAGTCTGCCGTAATGTGTTATCATTACTCTGTGTTATCTCTGGCAGCTTTTAATAGGGCAATCTTTCCTTCATTTATGATTTCCAAATTTTGGAAAGTAATTGTTCACATTTTTCTTTTTCTTTAAAATTAGTTGCGGTGGAGAAACAAGTTTTTTTCATAAATTCTGTGTGTGTATTTATAATTTGTAGCTGTAAATTAGTAAAGAAACAAGGCCTGTCTTGGTTTCACTGGAATGAATTTGTTTAAGATTTTATTTAATAACACGAACCCTAAAACAATGCATCAGCTTACAAAAATATTTACTTTAAAGAGTCCTTAATATCATTCTGACATATTTTGAAAGTTTCCTAAGTGAGGCCAGCCATACAGAATTGTTCCATTCAAGCTGTTCAACTCTCTTGGCTTTGTACTGCATAAAACAGCTCATGAGGTACCATTTTATAGTTAGCTGTTATTTGCGTGTTGTCCCTTCTTTGGAAAATGTTTAGAGAACTTCCTTTGTTATTCAGGAGGCTCCTGATGATAGGACATTCTTTTCAATCTCTGAGTAATTTATTTAATAAAGTAATATGCCGTTTGTATTTCCTCCTACCTGTCACCTTTATCATTCTTGAGACTTATTTTTTAGAATATTTTACATGTCTGTGTTCTGTTATTCTGTCCCTTAGCATTTTAGTCCAGAAGTGACCCCTGTATTATCCCGCGCATCACAGTCCATTAAATCACACCCAGATGCTCCTGCATTGAGCTCGTACCCAAGAGTCAGCCATGGGACCAAGCCACGCAGTAGCCAGTTAGACTGGGGGAAAATTTACTTCCAGCATTTGCCATTCAGTGTGAATGTCTGAGCACCAGCTTTATCCTGGGATCACCTCAGACCATGATCTACCTTCCCTTACGAGTGATTCATGGTAGTTGAGCAGTTCAGCTGAACACCTAGGGGGAAAAAATTCATTTTAGCTCTTCCAAGGCAGCAGCGGAAGCCTGTAGGCATGAGAAGTGATGTTGTTAATGCAAAACTGCAAGTTTATGAGCATGTTGAGGGCAATGCAAGCAGTCCTGCCCTCCTGGGATGTGCAGAGGAGTAGGAAGATGGATGTTGCAGCAGTGTGTAAGATTACATGGAACCACTTTGCTGCACTGCCTGATCCTTTCCTGAAACAAGTCCAAGAAAGAGGATTCTCTAGTGGCCAGTAATACTGAGGAAGTATCCTCCAACCTGATCCTTGCAGTGGGTTATGTGACTTTTTAGAGAGTGATAAAACTGGACAGAGGGACAGAGTTGGTCAGGAATTTTGGGGACTAGTTTGGAGCACAGACAGGTGGTAACACTGGAGCTATTAAAAACACAAGTCCATATATCTCTTACCCTACTTCAGTACATGTGCAGGCTCCAGGATTTAACTTGGAAGCTGGCTTAAGGCATGCTATGTACAAAGCTGTTCTCTGTTCAAGGACCATAAGTGATGGCGAATTGGGCACTTACTTGGAAAGCTCCTCCAAATTTTTCATTGCTCTCATTGCTTAAAAATTGTGTCATATTTCAAGGCTGCGCTTAGCTAATTTCATCATTCAAGTCTTGGAACTTGTTAGGTCTTTGTCAGCAAGGTAAAAAGAAAAAAAAACCACAAACCTCCTACTATCAGATATTTTTCTGTTTGTACATACAGGCTTACCTGAAAATAGATGTTCAGAGATGAGCTTCTATTGCTCATGGAACAGATTCTTTTAATCTGTAGTCTGCTGTTTAATGTAAACATCTTTATTACATTTTATACACTTATGGTGTCTTATTAGCATTGAAGTGTTGCCAGTAAGAAATAACTGAGAGAAAGCCAAACTCTGTGCATGTGGGTGGGGAGTTTTCACTGCAGTTGGTTTGCATTAGGCGTTTGAGCCAATGGATTTTTGTGTTTGTCAAACTTGACTTGTCCGTTGGCATTGACCCGATCATTTTGTCCACACCTAATAAAAAAAAAAAAAATTGCCAGGCACGTTCGCGTGCAGTTAGCAGATTGTCACATCTTTTTCTTTTTCTGTGGCTGCTTTGAGGACACTTCTGCAGGCTCCATGCCCCCAGTGTTTTGCAGAGAACAGGGCAGGAGCACAGGGTGGCAGCTGCAAGGTCTGCAAGGTGCAGCTCCTGGTCAGCCCTGGAGCTACCCTTCCAGGCGCGTGGCTAGGTGACGTGGAGGTTAAGCCACGTAACATGAGGTGTTGTTCATCTCACTGGGCTTTGCTCACCTGCTTAAATATCTAACTTAGGTTGGACACGAACACGTAGCTCAGCTAAGGTGAGGTGAGCCCTGACGAGGTGGTGAAAGCCGAGGGAGTCAGGCTGGGCCTGTCCTTGGTGGGTGCCCTCGGCTTGAACAAGCCCTTCTGTGCTGAACTGTGGGACTGGGAAGTGTGTGCAGATGCAGGGCTCTGCTGGGTTAATGTGGTGGTTTTACCCAGCTGGGCAGCTGAGCTCCACCACAACCACCCTCTCACTCCCCCTTCTCTCCTCAAAGAGGGAAAAATATGGTGAAAAGGGCTGAAGGACTGAGATAAGGACAGGGAGATCACTCAACAATTAACATCACGGGCAAAACAGACTCAGCTTAGGGAGATTAATTAAATTTATTACCTATTGCTAACAAGCTAGAGCAGTGAGAAACTAAAAGCAAACTAAACCAACCTTCCCCCTATCCACCCTCTTCCACCTCCGCCCCCCGAGCAGCGCAGGGCAATGGGGGCTGCGGTCAGTCCCTGACGCTTCGTCTCCACCGCTCCTTCACGGTCCCTCTCTGCCCCTGCTCCCCGTGGGGTCCCTCCCACGGGATGCCGTCCTTCCCGAACTGAGCCTGGGGGGCTGCCCACAGGCTGCAGCTCTTCCAGAACTGCTCCCACACGGCTCCGTACCACGGGGTCCATCCCCCAGGAGCAAACTGCTCCAGCACGGGTCCCCCACGGGCGGCAGCTCCCCCCAGACCCCCTGCTCCTGCGTGGGCTCCTCTCCACGGGCTGCAGCTCCGGCCTGGGGCCTGCTCCTGCGGGGGCTCTCCATGGGCCGCAGCCTCCTCCAGGCCACAGCCACCTGCTCCACCGGGGGCTCCTCCACGGGCTGCAGCGTGGAGATCTGCTCCGTGTGGGACCCGTGGGCTGCAGGGGGACAGCCTGCTCCACCAGGGGCCTCTCCACGGGCCGCAGGGGAACTTGTGCTGCGTGCCTGGAGCACCTCCTGCCCTCCTGCTGCACTCACCTTGGGGGCTGCAGGGCTGCTTCTCTCTCAGCTCTCACCCCTCTCTCCCAGCTGTTGTAGCACAGCAGGGTTTTTTTACCCCCTATTTCTTCAATCTGCTCTTACAGAGGTGCAAACAGCATCACTCATGGCTTGGCTCTGGCCAGCAGTGGGTCCCTTTTGGAGCTGTCTGGAGCTGGCTCTGATCTGACCTGGGGCAGCTGCTGGGCACTGCTCACAGAGGCCACCTCTGCAGCCCCCCTGCTACCAAACCTTCCCATGTAAGCCCAGTACAGTTCCCCCTGTGCTCCCTTCACCATTCCACTCCGAAGAGTGGAAAGAAAATGAGCATGGGGGCCCAGAGAGCTGTGGTAGCCTCCAGCCCATCCCCTGTCTGTGTGACTGGGGGACAGAGACAGGCTGCAGATTTCATCTGCCCCCCACCCTCCGTTCAGCTGCAGGTGGTGTTTGCTCCTGTGTGTCTGTACTGTGATGTGAAGGTAGCAGCCGAACGTTGTCACAGCCAGCTATGCCTCAGCTTTGCAGGTGTTCCCCAGCGGTTACAGGTGATGACCAGAAACCCTCCTCACGAGAGAGTTGCCTTGGAGTTTCTTCTCTTCGAAAATGCTTTTTGGTTACTTTCATGGTATTTTCATTGATAGTTGAGCAACACGTTCTCATTTTACGGGTATGATTGACAGTTCCCTGAATTGACAGACTAGAGATGTATGCAGCTCCAGGCTAAAGACCTGCATCTGGGCTGAGCTGGGTGGCTGCTTATTCCAGCGAAAATACCAGTTTTGAGTTACCAACCTGAGCTTCCCCTACAGGAGATAATGATCACAAAGGATGGGGCTCCTCGTGCTCACCGTGCTGAGACAGCAGGAGAGGTTCCTAATACAAGAGGTGGATGCTGACGAGTGGCTTGCAACAAGTGACAGGAGGGGCAGGGGTTTGTAGCCAGGACCCTGCAGGGGTCACTGTCCCAAAAGAGGGTGGGTGCTGGGCTCAGTGGGGTGGGGAGGCACGGGGGTGAACTAACGGGAGTTTTTGCTGGGTTGTGTTAGAGCCAGAAACGCAAACTCTGTCCAGACTCTCTGGTTGTCAACGTGGTTGTCTGTGCTCTGTGTGCCATGTGGCCACCACCAATGGATAATCATCCTAGAGACTGTAAGGAACAACTTTCAACCTAACTGCTCTAAGTTATGTGAGAACTAATTATCAAGAAGTGTTTACCTTGGCCTGAGAGTAATCCGAATGTATGTGGTTTTAAAAAACCATCTGTTTCCGCAATGTGAGGGCTAGGTTGGTCCTTTTTTTCCACTATTGAAGCGTTTGGTTTTTCAGTTTTATCGAAATGTACATTAGCAGATTTGTTTCTGACTTGTAGATCGTTGCAGCCCATAATGAATAGTATGCCTGTTTATTTGAGGATTTTTCCTCTGATTTCATTTGAAAGTTTTACTGAGAATTCATGTCCTGGAAATGTAACTTAGCACACAGATCATTAAAAATAGCTTTGCGTCTCACCACTGGTTCAGTTTATAAGGTGAGATTTTGCAAAATGAAAAAAATCCTAACTGCAAATCAGTTAAAATTTTTAATAACTTTTTTCCTCAAAAAGCTTTATTTTTTATGAATAACTGTGGGATTTAATTAAATTTGCCAGGATACTTCACAGTCCCCAAATACCTTTCATCTAAAGTACACAAATTATTTTTCACATTTTAATGAAGGAAGCTCTTTGATGTGTGATGTTTGTGTAGTTTCCCATTTTAGTGGTAGGGTGTGAGAGGTGTAGATAAGTTAATAATTTGATTTTTTTTTTGGGGGGGGGGGGAAGCGGGACAATGTAGAAATTCATTAAAAACAGCAGGAACTTCAGGTGTTCAGCATCTCCGTTATGAAGCTGTACTTGGCCAGAGCATACAGTGGGACGGATTTTTCTGACTCCGGCATGTGTCTCTATACAAGACCACCTGTCTTCTGCCACACAGGATCTTGGAGCTGGTTTTAAGAGGACCGGATTTTATTAGAATCATAGAATCATTAAGGTTGGAAGAGACCTTCAAGATCATCTGGTATTGTTTCTTCTTGAGGTGCTGTGTAAGGAAGAACCGTGTTATGCTGTGCTACTTCTCATTGACTATCTTAGGGTTTTTTGTGTTAACCTCGCTCAATTATCATTAGGCAGTAACTCTTAGGTGATAACAGATCGCAGTCCAAGTCAGTGATTAACGCAGCTTCCTCTGGGACTATAAGCCTGTATTTTGCACTGGGGGAGAGCACTGGTAGCCACAAGCACCAGCAGCTGGTCCTGGTCAGGAGACAGCGGGAGCCCCCCAGGCTCTCAGAGATGCCGGCAGCCTCAGGGGCTCTGAGTGAGACCTCAGCCGGACTTTGGGGCCGGGCTTTGGGGCTGATGCTTCTGGCATGCACTCAGTGCAGCGAGTGGCTGCGGGCTCCTTCCTGGGGCCGTGTCCACATCGCTCGCTTTAACCTTTCCCGGCGGCAGTCAGTTCATCGCTGATCTTCAGAGACGCCCACCTCATCTTCCCCGTCAAGGAAACCCTTTGTAGATCTGCTGGACGGCAAATTCATCCCACGCGAAATACTGATACGGCTTCCATTAGAAGCCTCACAAACTTTTAATGTGTTATTTCTCTTCCTGCAGCACCAGGGATGGGGAAGCGCATTCTGTGCCTTCGGTACCTACACGCAGAGCAAATTGATGGTGTGTCCTCATCTCCGTGACAAGCGGTTACACCAGCCATTTGCTAATGAGATCGGGTGCTTTTTACAAGCATGCGGCTCCTTTGCATCCCAGTTTGGCTCTGCCTTTAACAAGATATCTTCGTTTTAGCAGTGTGTGGTTCAGTGTGGGCAGCAAGCAGCTTTTGAGGTGCACATCATCCTTCTAGAGAAAGGGAAAATAATCAGAAAGGAAGCATGCGCCCACGATGACATTTGGAGAGGAAGGAAGAGGACTGGCATTTAGCTGTGCTGTCCAAGGGGTAAATGGCAAAATCTGTTTAATAAATGTGACCTAATGAATTTAGGACTGCTGATTCTGGAGTTTGTTCCCCCTCTATTTATTGTCAAAATCATTGCTGCTTCCCTCTGAACATGGATGGCAAGATCTGAATTGCAAATTATGAAGTTTTAATTTGTTGATGCTGGAAGTAAAAAAACCTCCTACTGGAGGAGGTCGCAGGCTGTAGCCACTCCTGAAATGCCAAGTGCTGTACTGTTATATTGTTAAGAGCACAGAAGGGTTTTTGTTGCCTTCATGTAAACACACCAGTGTTGGAAACTTTTTGCATATGTTTCAGCTATTTCATGGGGATTTCCTTTAATTGCTTAGTCTTTCATAATGAACATTAATCTGTCACTGGCAAAGATAAAATCCATCTAATTCTCAGAAAATCTGTTTCTCTTTGTCCATACCCACAAATTAAAACTCCTCTGATACTGGTTAGAAGCTGTCTAGACATTGAACGTGGTCAGAATTAACGGTGTGGTCAGAGGGAGGGGAGACGTGCTGCTTTGCACTGCCAGTTATAATCCAGTCCACCTTGACAAGAGGGTTTAGGCTGTCCGGGAAAGTCCCTGGAGGGACTGGGAACTTCTGCCAGAGGAGCTGTGATCCCCTTCCTCAGGTCAGCTGGATCCAGGAAGATGCCGTCTTCCCCAGTGTGGTCCCTGAAGGCCACATCCAGACAGAGCAAGCAGCTTTTTCTGGATTAACTTGAATCGCTGTTGCAGAATCCCATCTTTGCGGTAAAATAAGGCTGTGATTCCCAGCTCCCTTCAACCTGGCATGTATCTGTTCTGACCAAGATAAAGAAAGGCATGATCCTGACTCCTGCTTCCTGCCGCCTCCCTGCAGGGCTCTGCTGTTTCGTGAGCCGCTTGCTGAGCCCCTTCGAGAAGGCAGTCAGGGAAGACCTCGTCTTTTGGAGAGAAGAAGTGAGAGGGTCAGTTCTCTCATCAACCTATGAGCTGCTGCCTTGTCCAGGCTTTGGCGTGGAAGTAGCAGCTGTGACAGAGCAAGAAGGATGTGTGCTAAAATGGAGATTAGTGTGTTAAGCTGAGTAGGATGGTTGTTTGCTAAGTGGTGTTTATGGCATGGGCCCCTGAGCCTTGAGCTGGTATCACAAGTAAGAGCAGCTATCGGATGGGTAAAGCTGCTTACTGTATGTTACGGAGATACAAAATCCCTCTGGCAGCGTGACTAACCTTTTCATGCCTCGCTTTACCTGTCTGTACAATGAGTCTAATGATCATCACATTGTCAAAGGCATTTTTGTGCCAGTTGTGATGCTTGCATGATTAATGGCTTTAAAATGCTATGAATGATTTTGATGGAAACACATATCAAAATGCATTGCAGCAGCCGTGCATAAATGCAGTCGCTTGGTATTTGAAGTTGGAGGGTGTTAGAGGAGAAGTCCCTTCAGGATTCACGTCTTTCGCATTCTAATCTCCAAGGAAAACTTTAGCATCTCGGTGACCTATTTAAGCTAGTACATTTATTCCAAATAATTAACTGTAAAAATGTTACATTGACTGCACTGGGCATACCCAACAGCCACAGTCAGGCTGCCCAATCTTTCCTTTCAGCCTTCCGGGTGTGAATGATACCCTGAAACATGGCTCGATGCAATGCACGGCGAAAACAAAATAGAAAATTAATTTCAGTATCAAGTGAGACAAACCCTCGCTGCTGTTCACTGTCTGTGCCTCTGTTGCTGCTTGGGTGTTATTGGGCAGACAGCATTTTCTGTGATAGGGTAAGTTAATTATCGAGGGCTTGGGGTATGGTAAATTAATTATGGGGTGGGATCGGGCTCCACTACTAGCCAGAAGGGGAGGTTTCGTGGTGGGTTCTGTCCCAGACGGCAGGGGGACACGGAGGCCTGCGCGGCCACTTGCTACCACCCCAGCTGGACACCAGACCCCACGGGACAGGGGATGGAAACCAAGCCCAAAAAGTGCTGCCTCTGCCCCATGCTGTGCTCTGAAGTGTGCAGCGTGAGCGGAGCAAGGTGGGATGGCCATAGGTGAGGGCGATGCACACCAGGAGCTCCATTTCTCTTTTGATTTACATTAATAAATAGCTTTGGCAGCTACCAGCTAACCTTAGGTGCTGCTTTCTTCTAGTAATTGCCGTGCCAGTAAGGAACCCTGCTGTGGTGTCCTTGTTTTAAATACAGCTTAAGGCTCAGCAGAGAGGTGACAGGAATTCATGTGAGCAGCTCAGTCCCATGGCTGGGCTTTGGGCCAGGCGATGCGAGGCAGCACGCAGAAGAAAGGGGAGCGGATCAGTGGTGCCTGCAGCACGGGATGGTTTGGCTTGAAAATGTGCTGAAGGGAAAAATCTAACGTAGTTTCCGGACCTTGCCAAAACTTTTTCCGTGTTATCTGACATAAAAGACCACATAGAACTACTGTAGAAGTTCTTTTAAGGAAGGATGCTCTGCTATTCGCTTTTTGGGGAGGCTCTGTTTTGATAAAGGTATCAACTTCTATCACATGGGGAGTGGGGACCAGTGCAGAGATGGCAAGTGTGAGCTCTGCGGTCAGAGCTGCAGGCTGCTCCTTTCTTACATGCGATGCTTGCCCTTCTCTGGTTTTGTTGGATTTTGTTTGTTTGTTTTCCTGGATTTTTGTTTTATTTTGCTTTTTGTTTCGTTTCAGTTTTTCTTTTCCTGGTCAATCTAAATTTCAAGCTATTCCCCATCAAAACTCTGTTATCTCCAGGTTGCAGTGCTTTAACTCGAGAATTATTTATTTCCCCCTGGTTTTTCACTAATTTGGATTTACAGCACAGGGCTGGACATCTTTTTAAAGACTTTAGGAATCTGTTGCTATTATGGTTGGAAATAATCTCATGTCCCAGTGTCACAACCTGGCCTGGCTGTAGGGCCAAGGCTTGGTAGTACAGGAAAGAAGTTTTGATTTAATACAAGTGCCTGGGGACAAGGCAAACACAAAGATTATTGATGCTACAGCCTTGGTTGAGTCGCTCGATGTCACTGAAGTTAATTTATTTATTGAATTATGTGTTCTAAAGATGTGGAAGCCTTGGGATGGAAGATCTTACAAATATTTTAAAGAATTACTAAACTACACAGCAGTAAAATACCTTTCCCTGTCCCTAATCATTCATAATGGTGTGTTTTTTTTCCTGTGAAAATGGCTTTGTGTTTCTAATCAGCCAGTAGTTATATTGCTAATGGTGATAAGCAAAGGCAGCAAGGGTAGGGGATATGTGCTCAAGGTAATGTTTCCTGGTCCTTGTCACCAGCCTCCGTTCGACTTTTTCATTTGTGGTGGCAATGAGTGATGCTGGAGTGTCTCCTGGGCAATGCACTGCCTGGGCGGTGTGATTTATGGACCACTGTTTTCGAGAAGCTGCAATATTCTGCTTCATTCAGAAGAGAGGTTTAAAAACATACAAAAGTTGGGAAAATATTATCTGTCTTTTAAAAACAAGATTCATGAACAGATGTATATATCTACTCTGTCACCATACAGATGGGCAAAAAATGTTTAGTTGTCATGGCAGCAAAATGTACAGTATCACAGAAGAAGAAAAAATAGAAAAAAAGGACTGTCTTGCCAGTTGTTATACCACAGCAGCTGCTGCTGAATCTGAGTTTTATTGTCCTGAAACTTCAATTCGAAATCCTCCAGACCATGTTTCTCATCATCAGCAACGTCTGCATCCTGTAACCTCCCTGCGATTTGCCTACAGAGCTGCTCGCCCTGGGAAGCATCAACGTTTTCACGTCTAGCTGCTTATTTAGATGGTTTCTCTCTTGAATGGGGGCTGGACAGTAAGTAGTGGACTGATAGCTCTGCTCTCATGAAGCAACTCCAAGAGGAATGAGCATTTATATTATGGTGTTAATTTAGATTTGTGTATTGCTGAGTGTGATGGGACTCTGATTTTGTTGTTAGGGTGGAATAGGAATTATTTGGGCTATAAGTACAATTCCTGCTCATTTCACAGACAAAGAGACCTATCTGCATGTTTAGACCAAAGTGAAACATACACCATGTCCTTTGTATTACCTTAAATATTTTTTTTTTTTGCGTGATGATATTGCCCATATTTTTAAATCTCCCATTTTGCTCTCTTGATTTTCATTTTCCCCACTGCAGACAGTGGGAAACAAAACTATAAAACTTCTTAGTGGCTATTAATTTCCCTTTCTTTCCTACGCACAATGTGGCTGAGCAGCTTTAGATTACTACACTGCATGGCCATGTTTTAACTCTCCCTTCAAATGCTTTATTACATTTACGAAGAAAGAGTGTAATGTATTTCTATTATTCATTGGGATATTCTGCTCTGAAGAAACGCTCCATGAAAGTAAAATGAGACAATTCAGAGGGCTGTGTTGTGGCCGTGGTCGGGAGCAGCATGGGGTCGGGCTGTGCTGTGCATCCCCAGCCCAGGGGCTCAAGCTGTGGCACTGCTGGGCCCTGAGGGTGGCCGGGTCCACCCCAAATTTGCATACAGCATCCCTGAAATGTGCATACAGCACCCCCAAAATGTGCATAAGAGCACCCTCCGGGTCTGCAGCCAGCTGGCATGGGGTGCTGCTGCTCTACCCGGGGCACAAGTGTGGGTCTGCTTTGTAGCAACAGGAATTACGATATTTTGTGGCCAGAAACATGAATAGTAGCAATTAAGTAATTGTCTATAGTAAACTCGGAGCCGCTGTCAAAATTATTTCCTTTGCCATGTCTTGTTGGATTGTTTTAGGCTGTTTTTTAAAGTGTTTTCCCCAAAAGAGAAGTAAGAGTTTTATCTTCCACCTCACTTCTTGCTGCTGGTACCAGTTATCTGCTCTGTGGGCTTTCTGTAATATTGCAAATGTTTAGGGTTCATTCTCTTGCTTACTGCAAATGAGGTGTAGCCATTTCCATTTAAATGACCTTTTTTTTTTTTTTTTTTTTTTTTCCCCTTAGCAGCATTTCATTTTTGGAATAAATAAGTGGAGTATCAGGCTCTCTGAAGGTCAAAACTGTTTACAGAGCTCTTCCCTGCTTGGCTTTTGTTTTTTTTTCAAAAAAAAAAAAAAAAGAAAAAATTAAACTGGGATTTCTGGGATTTTAGGATTAGTTAATGTATTTACCCAGTCTTTAGAAGGTAATTTTCATGGGATAGAGAGATCTTGTTTACAATGTGTATAAAAAGATTAAAAGGAATTAATTTTATTGTGTAAGAATATTAAGTAATCTCCTTCCTTCTGCTGTGAACCTCTCATACCTTCAGCTGTGTTACACTTTCCATTTCTACTTCTTCTTAATCTTCAATTAACTAGAAAGCTTTCTCCCATTTTTTAATTCTCTTGTTGCCTTCCAAAGCCTTCTGTAGCGAATTCATGCATATGCTGGTACGTGTCCTCTCCACCTGCCTATCTGTCACAGGTTTGCTTATTGTCCCTGCCACCAGCTTGGGGCCGATACAGCTAAGTGCTGCTAACCCAATGAAGCCAGTGGGATTTAAATCTCTCTCTGAGTGTCTTAGAATGGGATTAGCTTTACCCTTTTCTGAACTCAGCCTTTTATGAATTTAATGTTTCAGTCTCCAAACGAAGGCAAAGTTGTCCTGTTGTGTAGACAGAAGGCTGAGGCCCAGGGAGAAGGTGGGAGGAAAGGTTGGCTTGCAATCAGCTTGCGATCACTGAATATTTAAGAGCCTTGTATCTCTATGGTTTAGGCTTTTTAATTCCTTTGTAGATCCAGACCACTACTGCCGACTTTCAAATCCAATGAACTGGTCCCAGGCTTGCCCCATGCTGCTGGCCCACCTTCTCCTCAATTCCCCAGCACCATCTTCTTTCTGGCTAGGGAAGAGAAGTCACTGAGCATGGGGCAGAAGTAAAGGCCAGCCTTCAATTTACATCCCCTGACAAAAAGACGTCCTCACTGAGGAGGATTTCTCTTTCCCACATCGTCTCCTCCTGCCTTCACAGCTGCTGTTTGTTTCTCTTCTTTCTTTTGCGCGATCCTTAAGTCTTTACTTGTATGTAGGGGCCAGTGCTGTGAGATGAGGACATCCTCTGCCTTTACGCACAAAACAAGACCAATAAATCTTCCTGTTGAATTGCTGCCAGACCCTTGAATCGTCTCTTCCATTGATCTCTTTCTTCCTTCTCCTAATAACTGCTGGCTTTTCTTTGCAGGAGTGGCAGATGGAGTGGTGGCTTCCCCTGAAAGGGTCTCGCCTTGCACGAACCCAGAGTCTCATCTTTCTTTTATCAACCTCAGCCTTATTGTGCCACTGCTGTTCTCCATGCAACAAAGGAGCACCAGTGCTACCGAAAGTCAGATTTCCTAAATATTTTTGCTAGGTTTGAAAATCCAGCTGTGTTTCTGTATGGGTGGTGGTAATCCACAAGAATGCCAATGCTCTCCTGCTTTCCTTCGCGCCTAATTTTGCACATTCCTGGATCAGAGTTAGTGTTTGAACTTAGTAGGGCTCAGTGTTTCAGTGAGATTAGTCCCCACTTGGCACAGTAGTGGCTGGGATGGGCTTCACCTCTGTAAGTGGAGGAGTTCCCCCAGCAGCATGGCTCATTTTTTGTAAGTGCTGGCCCTGGTTCCAGCACTATTTCAAGTCCATGGAGTCAGAAGTGTTCTAGGAAGCTAGAAAACTTCCTTTTTCTTTTTTTTTTTCCAATCTGAGTGCACATTACTTGCGTGATCGTTGAGTCTGATCTTAGGGATGCGTGCTAGAGATCGCTGCTTTCTTACAAATGGGCATGCGGCATGGAAAGATTCATGGCTGTGAGCCCTCAGTAGTTCACAACTGGTAAATGAGCTAATGATGATACATCTTCCCCTCCCTGCTGCACTCTGAATTTTTATTACAAGGCCAGTGTCATTTGTTTTCATCTCTTGCAAATCCTCCCTACATCCTTCCCCATCCTAGTCATTTCCCCTGAAAAGCATCTACTGCAGTGACCTCCATTTGACTACGAAATGGAAGCGCTGAGCAGCAGGGCTGCTGTCTGGGAGCTTTTGTAAGTGTTAGAGAGTGCAGATCCCCCCTTTCTATCTACATTAGCCCGGAAAAGGCAACACTCATGTTTTTAAGTAGTGGAGAGCCGGGTGTTTACTTACATGTGAACTCGTCTCGACACCAGCTTCACTTCTTAGAAGTAAGTTTAAGGAGACAATTTGAGCGTAACTGTTTGCAAAGTGCAGAGTTCATTATTAGTTTAACCCACCACCCTCCAGGGTAATAGACATCATCTAAGGTTAAAGATGCTAAAATAAAGCATTTCTTGGGAGCAGGCTTCTGAGCATTTTCCTTATGAACATTTTCATTATCCTGGTGTTCTCTGGTTCTGCCTCTACAGTGAGCTCTGCAGTGGGACTCTACTTCAGGGCTGGCATTTACAGGTGCCAGTGACATGCACAGCAGGAATAAATCGCTATTTTCATGTCAAATGCATGGATGTGCATCGCTCCTGTTGTCCAAGTACTTGGTAAGACCTGAAGATGGAAGTGCATGCCTCAGTAGAGAGATCTGCTGAATTTTGGAAGGTGACTTGTACAGGGCATGCTCTTATCTAAGGAAATGGATTTCAGCTGAATTTTGAAAAGGACAAATGTGTGTCTGCATTGTGTATTTATTACTTAATGTCAAAAAGTGAATTATAGGTTTGGCAGATCTATGACATAGATGTCCACAAGAAATTCTGACAACCTAAGCTGAATGAAAGAGGGTTTTGGACTAACATGTCTGCAAAGGAATTAATGTTTTGACTTCCTGCAAGATTTGTTAAAATATATTTTTATTCTGTTTTGGTAGTGGTACATGACTAATACATTGAATAAGTGCATGCGTGGGTGTATAGAAGCCTGCTGAATGTCTTTTTTTTTTTTAAATAGAAATAATTCAGTCCCAAATTCTTTTTGAGTACTTGATGAAATCATAAAAGTCAGTGATTGAAATTACCTTGACCTTGCAGGTCATTTTATGCATTTGCTGACCCCTTGCATTATTTCCTCATTTCCTGCATTATTTCCCATTTTAAATGTCCCAAGTGTGGGGACTTCTTCCATTCACCAAGCAGGATTTTACTAGCAGAGGGACGTGTGACTTTGGGCATGGGATGGAAACCCACGATGCATTTACATGTAAATAATTCTAGATGCTCAATCAGAGTTCAGAGTGCTCCTGCCTTCCCCATCGCAGGAAGCCGCCTCCTTCCCTCTTCTCAGCAGCTGTCTTGGGGTGCCTTCATGCCCAGATACCTGTCCTTCCTTCCCACAGCACGTACTGGACCTATTCTATTCTATAATTAATGGGGATTTCCTTTTTGCCAATCAGTTCCCCCTTCCTTAGCCTCGTCATTACCTCAGTGACGTCCAGGTGTCTGGCGTGGTGACAAATAAACCCTTTCATGCGTCACTAGTTCAGAGAGCTGAAGCTTAAACCTGGCGTGTCCCTAGGCTCTCCCAAAGAGCATGTTTTCAGCTGTAGTTCATGTATTTTTTTAATAATTATATTTTTAGCACATTAGAGCTCCCCCCTGCCTTTTCTTTTTTCCCCTTGGCTTCATACCTAATTAGTCATTCCCTAAATAAATACCATGGTGCCTCCCAAATTACTTGCGCCATGAGAGAATGCAGTTCTCTGTCTCCTGAATACAATCTGTTTCTTGCTGTATGGGGATGATGGATTTGTCTCAGGGATAAATTTACTGGGAACATTTTTCATAACTGTTTAGCTTGGGGCAAGTTTATGTTTTGAATCAAATCTCACATTTTTGGAGGTTTCTCTTATTTTTTGGAGTCAACCACTGTCTCATTCCTTGAGGAGGGACTGGGTGGAGTTTCTTAATGTTTCTTCTCGTGGTCTTCTTGGTCCTCTGAGGGCACCATTCTTTCTGGTGGAGCTACCTATTTCTTATATTTCAGCAATATTGTGTTATTTGGTAGCTTCTTGTACCTTCTGTTTAACTACCAATTCCTAAACTGGAACAATGGCATATTTTTGGTTTTAATGTCCTTTATGTGTCTCATAGTTTGCACACGTGTATTTAATGCCCAGCACTGACCTCCGGATTTAGCTGGAAGGAAATGTACACCGTGAGATAAAGGTAATCAAATGATGAAGCTGTAGTCACACTCTGAACTCCTAATTTAATGGAAAAATCACCCGAACGATAAAGTGTGTAATTACGTTGATTTTCATGACACTTGTGTCACAAATGGATTCTTCCTTGTGTACAGATGACATCAATTAATACCCGTTATAGCTTTCTGTTAAGTCACAGATTTGGCAATGCTTTTATATTAAGTGGGCATTAATTCTTGCTAAATTACGAAGGGAGTCTTCCTTTATTACTTATCCCATCCACGCAATACCTGGGGAGATCCTTCTCTGTCCTGGTGCTAGTACAGGTTGTACCACAGAAAATTCCTTTTACTGCTTTACTGCAAATGTATCTTCCTGAGGAATAAGTCTTTTGAGCTTAGAAAAAAAAAAGAAAGTTCAGCTAATTTAATTTTCCATTTATATGGAAATACAGATTTATATGGAATATGTATATTTATAATGTTCATTTCTGTGTTGTTGAAAGAAGACATCTGTGAAGACTGCAGTTCTCTATGTATACCCCAAAAGTTTGGCACAGCATCAGAGCTGTGAAGTTCCCAGGGCTAATCAGAGCCCTCAGCAATAATGTGCAGAATAAATGGGGCAGTACTGCCCGGTTTCCATGCCCACTCATATCTGTCTTCCCTATTGAAAAGGTGTGGTAGGTGGATAATGTGAATGCTGCAACTGGAGTGAGCTCACAGACAAATATTTTCTGGGCCATTTCTTGGCAAATGCTTATCACAGATAAATGAAAGGTAAGAACCGCACGGCTGAATCAAGAACCAAGTCCAGCTGAGAGGGGGAGGAGAGGAAGGAACTGTTTTTCTCATGTCTTCTCAGTCTTAGATGAACATTTTTCCCCCTAAAATATCTTACCACTTTCAAAGAAGTTACTCTTTCTGTATTATGAAGTGCATATAGAGTATGTAAGAGTATATAATATAAATACACATCTTACATATGTATAAATAAATACATGTAAATTACATAGCAATACTTTTTTTCAGGTTCTTAATAAACCTCACTAGGAGATGCTTCTTTTTTTCCCCTCAGTGTCATGTTTTGAACTTAACTCTTTCCTCTGCTATGGGATTATTCTTTGATATTTCATGAATTCCGGCTAAATTTTGTTGGCTGAACGATAAGCGTGGTTCTTATTTCTGCAGAAATGCTAATAAAGGATGGCATGCCATATTTGGGACTTCTATTGAATTTAATTAATAACAAAGTGAGTTAATCAGGTAACATTCACCTTGAACTTTTTACTTTAAAGGGAGATAATTTCTCATCTCTTGCATTTTTGTATTAGGTGGAAAATTTCAAAGTACATTCTGGCAGCTACATTTGAATATCTTTGTAGAGTCTAGTTAAGTATTCTGTTTATAAGCACTGCTGCTTAGTGATCTAATGAGCACAATACCAGTCTCTTGCCGCATTACATCTCTGTGATTCTTTACAGTCAGCAAATGCATCTGGACTCATTCAGCATGTAGAGCCGTTGTCAGTTGGTGTTACTTAAAATGATAGGAGATAAAATAATAATAATAAAAAAGACTTAAGTGCCACCAAATTATCATTTTTAAGTTCCAGTCCTTGCATTTGTACTCTGAAGAAACCCTTCATTTTAGGGCATTCAGTAGAAAATTAGATCAGTGCTGTAAAATAATGACAGTATTTCACAGCATTGTGCTAGTTTATATTGTAGGGTAGTGCATATGCAAAAGTACTCATTTTTTTCCTTAATGGAATAACTGAATGTGGATTTTATTGGAGTTTTGCCAGCTTCGGACGATTTTCTGTATGAACTATTAGGACAAAAGCAACTCCTTAAAATAGGTATTCGGAACATGGTGTTATGGATGTAATTCATAAAGCTGCAGGACTGATTTCAAGAAGAAAAAGTAAGGCTGTATAAAATTGCATTATAAATCTCAGGCTGGGGAGGAGAGGGAGGAAGATGTCAGAAGCATAAAGAAATTACCCTGTTCTTCAGGGAGAGAAATGTTAATCCAACACTGAGTGTCTTTGAAAACTTCACCCTTTAGTATTCATGTACTTGTGACTGTGCCTGGAATACTGCACACTGAAAGTGCACAAAAAGAGTATGATCAAGGTGGCAAAGTCAAAAAACTTGGGAGATGGGGAAGTGCCTGTGCAAATCTGATTTGTCCTCTCTGGGTTTGCATTATCAAGCACTCGATAATTATAAGATCATTATTAGTAGTGCTGATATTTTTGTATGTTCTTGCTCATTCAAAGCACAGTTTCTCTGAGATTGTTCATTACTTTGTATTTTTGTTGTTGTTGTTGTTGTTTTTCTTATCTTTCATTTACTGGGGCTCAGATTACCTTTTTTAACATTCTTGAGGATAGATTCCATTACACTTACTGGGCTTCCTTTGGTGCTCTTCACTCCTCACTGTGTCTCAACTTCTTTTCATCAGAACCCTAATTGCTTGTGGAACTTGTGGTTAGGATTCACCCACAGGTTCAGACTTGTAAGTGTAGCCATGTAGGCTTGGCATCAGGAGTTCCTGAGTATGAACCTGCATTTGATAGATGAATCCACTTGAACTGCTCTGAGAAGTTCATCTAATAAGTCCCAGTACAGCCTACCTGGTCTCCTGCTCTAACTGCAGAGGAGCATTGGTCCGTGCACAATTTCTGTCATATCTGTCAGTCCCTTGAGGATGTCTCAGATATGCTGGGGAACCTTAAATGGCACTAAATGCCAGTGTGGAGGGAACTGATTTAAGTATTAGACATTCATTGAGTATGAGGGGAACGTAGGTGTCTGGCTTTCACACGGGTACCTACATTTATGAATGTGAATCTGGAGCTGGATTTCGTCCTTAATGTTAATGTTATTATCACATTGCAGATGGGAGCAGAGGCCCAGCGGGTTGAGGACAGAACATACACAGCAATTTTAAAGTCTGACTTTACAGAAAATATATCAATCTATATTTCAAAGAATATCATAAAATTGCAGAAACTTTGAGACTAGAAGGTCCTGCATCCCATACTCTTGCTCCATGCCTCTTCAGAATTGGTTTAGTGCTTGACCAGTGCTTACTGCTGTGAGCTTTCACTTACCTCTAACAGGAATTTCTTCTGCTGCAACTTGTGACTGTTGCCTCTCTGTGCTCTCTCTTTTCTATAGCCCCTCTTTAGGTGGGGGAAGACTGTAATGAGAGTCCCCACTTCTACACTTAATCTTTCCTTTCCAAGCTACACAAACCCAGGTCCCTTAGCTTCTTGTTTTACATCATATGCTTTGCTCCCCAGAAGTCTTACTGGGTGCACAAAAGTTTGTCCTAATCTCCTTGCACTGGGGAGTCTAAAACTCGACCTGCTATTCAGATGTGGCCTCACTTCCCTCACCCTTCTGGCTTACCCAAAGCAGCCGAGTATCTGATCAGCCATGCAGTGATGCATCAGTTTATGCTCAGTTTGTTGTCCACCAGGACTACCATGACATTTTCTGTCACTCTGCTTCCACCACGTCCCAGCTTAGTGCATTCTGCAAGACTTGGCATGGGCCTTTTTTGAAGTTTTGGGAGGTTCATGTCAACCGTTTTCATGCCATTCCATCTTATTGCGATGCTTCTGGAGGGTATCCCAGTCCTCCATAATATCCGATGCTCCTCCTAAACTGGTGTCATTTGTGAACTTAATGAGGTGGGTTTTATCCTACCATCCAAGTTGTGGTTGTACAGTGTCGATACCAAACATGACCTTTTAGAAACCCTTGTCATGATGAGCCAATGGATGTGTGCTGAGACATAGATGCTTTGAACCATAGACCTGTGCTGTTTGGGCCCATCAGTCCACCCAGTTACTCATCCATCTTGTAGCCTACCCAACTAGTGCAGATCCCTTCAAGTGGGCTACAGGGAGTAGCGGAAACCACAGTGAAAGCTTTGTTAAAGTCAAACTTTGATCTGACTACAGAAGTCCACCATGAGTACCACAGTCTATGACTGTAGCTCTCTTCCAGTTTAAAGAGAGCTCCATCCACCTCTTCTTTTTACAGGACAGACTGTCTCAGATGCCGGCATGGTGCCTCCATGCTGATTCAGCACTGCGGGCCCTCAGCTGGCCAGGGCCTCCTCCATGCAGCTCTATCTTCCCCTTATCACTGCCTGTTTATCTCATAAATTCATTGCAATGTTTCACCTGAGGTCTCACCTGGAGTGCTGTCTCCAGTTCTGGGCCCCCCAGTACAAGAGGGACCTGGACATACTGGAGAGAGTCCAGTGTAGGGCCACCAAGGTGACTGGAGCACCTCTCCTGTGAGGAGGGGCTGAGAGCGCTGAGACTGTTCAGCCTGGAGAAGAGGAGGCTCAGGGGGAAGTCATCCATGTCTATTAATACATGAAGGGAAGGTGCAAAGAGGACAAAGCCAGGCTCTGTTCTCTGGTGCCCGGTGCCAGGACAAATGGCAATGGGCACAAACTGGAACACAGGAGGTTCCCTCTGGACATCAGGAAGCTTGTGTGTACTCTGCAGATGACTGAGCACCAGCACAGGCTGCCCAGAGAGGTTGTGGAGTCTCCTCATTGGAGACCTTCAAAAGGTGCCTGGACATGGTCCTGCGCAACCTGCGCCAGAGGTCACTTCCAAGCTGTTTCCCTGAAACAATTGTCACATTTACTGGAATACTTCTTCATAGTGATATAAGTATCAGCACACTTTGTATTTATCCCTCATAAGCTTCTGATACCTCATAATAATGTCTCTCTATTGCGTAAAAGCCTGTTAGCAAGAGTGGGAAGGACCAAAACTCATTCTGGCTCTGGGAGGAAGAGTGCTTCAAGAAGAGGTTTATTTGCATCTAGTTGGTGTTGTGTATTTGATACACTTCATGGCATTGTGTTTTGCTGGTCAGGTGATGTGGCACACACTTGATGTTGGTCATCTAGAAATTATGAGTTGTGTCTCATCTAGTCATTTGGGCTTTGTCTGTAATGGGCCCTGCTGAGGTGCTGCGGGCGATTTTTGATCTGGAGATGGCTGTCTCTTTCTACTGGCTGCAAAGCGAGTCTATCGAACCAGATTGGACTAGACACTGAACTTTTAGATATGTAATGGTAGTTGGAGAGAAATCATAACCTTATATCAAATTCAAACTGACTTCTGGGATTTCAGAAAATGCCACTGGTTTTGGTTCTTAACGTTTGCCACTCTCATGAGGAAGCTGGGCCAAGGAACCTTTCGGTTTGTGGTTTTAGGCTCTGTGATCTGCAGTCTTAACCTTTGTTTATTGTGTTGTGCCCAAGTCACATCAACCAGGGAAAACCTGGTGTGTCCATGGAGAGACCAGCTGGGCCCCAAGATGGAGGCAAGACGAGCAGCATGGCCAGAGGGCCGATGTGTTGACAACATGGTGGGACAACAGGAAGATCATCCAGAAATATCATCCAGAAATATCTAAACCTTAGGGACATATGTGGTGAGACTTAAGGACCCTGAGTTATCAGGCCAAAGAGCAGCTCTCTCCCACCAGCTCCATGTTTAGGTCCAGTAGATTTTCCCATTCTGCTCTCGGTTCTGCCGCTGTCTGGTTTGAATGCCATGATTTTTGGTGCATTGTGGGCTGGCTCTTTGTTTTGTTGTTAGTCTTGGCAATGCGTGGCAAAAGGTTTGTGCTCCTGAGATTATAAAAAAGATAATTTCAGTGTAGAGGACTGTGGTGATTTCATCCAGGTTATTTTACTCTCTTTTGTAGGAACTTCAGTGTTTTCACTGAAAAAAGATTCGTTCTATGGTTTTGTCTCCTGAGAGGGGAGAAAGGGAATCTTTTCTCTCCTCGTCTTTCACCCAGAATCATGTCTGAATTTTGTAAGCTGCAAAGAGGAGCTTTTATTCCATTAGATTTCAAGATAAGGGCTTGAATTTTTTTCTGCAGCGGATTTCAGGTTAAGACCCTAATTTAAATGCATTTGAAGTTGAAATATGTTATTTTCTTTTAATTTGAAAGGAAGACAGATTTAAAAGCAAACCTTGTAGAATGTCTCAGATATGTTCTATAAATTGTTTGTATAAATTATATGTGAATAAATACCAGAGAGCATTAATGCTTCCTGTCTAATTTTCCTTGGATTTGAATTTGTTTATTCAGAAGTTAGAGAGTATTGTTTGTGGCACTTACATTATGCTGAAAATCAACTGCTCTCTATTTTCATTATTTTTCACACTGTGAGGTTCCTGGGTGCCCATATTTCCATGGTGCGGGACAGTCAGGGCGGGTGGAGAATCAGGGAGTCAGTTATCCTGGAGTTTTTCCTGTTTTCTGTCTCTACCCTGTATCTTTTACAACTCGCCTTATTTTCTCCATCTGGTATTTATAGCAGTTTCGGTAATCTTAAGTTTCTTTTCCTCTTATGTTCCCTCAAAAAATAAAATAAAATAAAGAAGAACCCAAATGCTGCAACTGTCTGCTTCAGAAGTTCGAGGGGAGCGCCTGGGTTTACGGGGGAGGATTTCTCCTCGCGTGCTGTGTACTTGTCGTGTGTTGCATGATTGCTTCTGGCAGCGTTTTCCAAAGAGAAATTTGAAGAAATGTATGAGGGCTTATGGCATTGTTTGTGGAAGCAGACTTTTTCATTTATAGTCCTGGGCTGATAATGTTGCCATCTGATATCAGCTTGATAACTCGCAGGAAGTGATTTGAAGCTATCCTGTATGTTAAAAGAGATTTTTAAGACCACGAAGATTTATCATCATTGATGTTAATTTCAGAAGGGATATTGGATCTTTTCCTTCAGAGTTTTGTCCAGTAGTTTCTGAATTATTTTCTGTTATGGCCTTATGTTACTTTAATACTAACATGAACATCAAATGAGATTGAATTTTGGATGGCCTGTAACCCCATTTATCACTGCCATAACCCTAATTGTGGTTTGTAGACTCTGGGTTAGAGCAATGATGTCCAGATGCAGTCTTTTTTAAAAGAGGAGATTATTCCATTTATTCCTTTTAAAGGGGCCTGATGATCTAATCCCTGAAGTAGGCCAGTACACTAAACGTTTTTTGAGTCTAAATCTGTTTAGATGAAAACACAGTGATTTTTCTGTTTTTATTTTTTTATTATATGTTTACTTTCTTTCGGGTTATTATTTTTGTATTTGAAATTTCAAGTACACAACATTGTGGTCACTGGAAAATGGTAATTCTTGCATCAAAGATTAAAATCCAGAGAGGGTGCCCTGTGTTTCATTTAGCAGGATGTGTTGCCCATATTGGTAGGTCTCAGTGAAAAAGCCAAGGGTTTGGTGACAACGAAGGGAAATGGGCTATTTCCCTCCCACCCCAAGTGGTGTCAGCACAGATGTTTGCACCACTGCTCCCAGTGCCTAACAAAGGTACAGATGTGACTGCTAAAAATTCCCCTTCCCTAGTGAACTGTTGGCCATGTGAAAAAAAAAAAAAAAAAACAAACAGAAGCAGTTTCACTAAAAATGAATCAAATTCAGTGGTCTTAGTTTAGATTACCCAATAAATTTCATTCTATTTCTAAAAGAAACCAGCACTGTCCATTAAGGTAAACAATTTCACAGTCCATTTGGCATTGTGGAATGAAAGACTGACTTCAGAGATTGCTCAGGTTCATCCTATTAGACAAGGAGGGAGCACTGATATATTTTTTTTTATTGTTATTTTATCCTTCTACTGAAGTTTCTAGAAGCTGAAATCCAAGCAACTAACAAGAATATTACTTGGCTATGATTAATCTTGCCCCAAACTTTTGGTGACTAGGAGCCACAGAAGTATGGTCTAGGTAGGAACTGATTTCATCAAGGGCTAGCTTTGGTATTTTGAAGGCTTTTCCTTCTTGAATTGGTCCAAAAAGCCAGAACTGAATGTTTTCACAAACGAAGAATCTAGAAAATTCAGGAGTAGGTTTAGTGAACTATTCCAATTCAAGACTTTTTGTTTTTTATGTTGAATGGTAACATTGCATTTTAAGCTGAATTTTTGCACTGAATTGAGAAACTGATTTTTTAGTTCTGAAACTTTCAAAATAGAAAATTTCTTTAATTTTGATTTTTTTTCTAGCTTATAAATTCTAAATTAATTGAATTAATTTCACTTTTAGTTAAAGAAAGAAGGAAGGGAGAAGAGAAAGAAGATATTTCCACCACAAAACAGTTTTTGGAGAAAAATTCCAAACTAGTCCTATCCAATTCATAAAAGTTCCTATCAGTAAATGTCATGTATTATTTGGTTAGCAAATAGGCACAGTACTGAGAGGAGAGTCTTCGAATGTTTCCCACTGTCGTCTCTTAGGTTAGCAGCAACAGTATTCATAGCATTTTAATGTTGTAAGTCAAAAAGTTGTTTTGGAGGCACACGCAGGGGGTCTGTTTCTTCAGGAATTATAATGGGAACTAAAATGATTACCTTACAATAGACTTCCTAATCTTTAAACAGCTAAAATAAGACGATTTCTATCCCTGCTGTTCAGGTTCAAATGTGAAATCCCAGCTCTTTTTATATACCTTTTAATCACAGCATTAGTCAAAGAGAAGGCTGAAGTACTGTATTTATGGTTGTTAATAGAGACAAATGGATCTTTTTTTTTTTTTTTTTTTTCCTTTCTCTTTCAAGTCGGGTGTGAAACATTTATTCTGAATGCTGTATTAGTCATAGCCAAAAATAAACTGTCTTATCCCACTCCCTTCTTCTTCTCCAAGGTCTTCCAGGGAGCTCTTTTCTTGTTCCTTATCTCAGGAGACTGCTGGGTTTGGTGTTTCTGTGCGATAGACCCATGCCTGAGCTTCGCTTCCCAGAGGCATGCTACAGTAGCCTTTAGTACAATATCCATCCTTGTTATAAGTGAAAAAAAAAATAATCACCCTACTTTTCATCCCATATCCATGACTGTTGGTATACACCCTTCTTGGCAGAGGCCAGGACATCCACCTCGATGTCTGCTTGCTGGTTGCATCTCTACGATGTGCCTGGTTGAACATCACCAGCGGCCATGGGGACTGGCAGGGCTGCTCCCAGGACCTACATCTGGATTTCCTCTGCAAGAAAGCAGGGGGCCCGGGGAGCTGCTCCTGCAGACCTGCTCCTGGCTGGCTGAGGGAGATTTGCTTACCTGGCTTTTCCACCATGGGAAAGGTGATGCAAAGCAAGAGTGGCTGGAGGTCTTCCAGCAATCTGTGGGCTCAGATGGGAAAATTTGGAGGCTTGCCAGCAAATAAACTAAGAAAAAGGTACAAACCTAGGGAAAAAAATAGAAAAAAAAAAAAAAGTAAACAACAGACAGCAGCAGCTTGTATCGATTGTGGTGGGATTTGGTCTTGGCTTTAAGACCATCAGACTCTTTCCTCAACTCTTAAAGTTTCCTTTTTTTTTTTTATGGTACATTTTTCCAAATTAACATTTAATCATAACCAGGAGAAAGGAAGTAATTCTGTGGTCCTTTGCACTACTGAAAACTGTAATGGAGCCATCTCTGGGGAAAAAGTGCTGTATTTTACTTCCCGTTGTATTTTCTACTGTTTAGTCTGTTCTGGTTCTAAAACACTCACTTCTTGTGGATGTTAGAGCACTTTTCTTGAGAGACATTCAGATAACAGGCTCAGGCCAGATGCAGAATGAAGTAATCTTTCTCAAATGGCTCAAGAATAACAGAAGTCATCTTCAGTTTCCACGCTGATGAATTACTACACCTGGAGGCAGCTAATTTCAGTCTGAACCTTTGGAACTGACATGGACTACGTGATTTTGCTTCCTTAGGGGATGCGAAACTTGCTTTGTTCTGTTTTGTTTTCCTGGACTTATGTTGCATTTGTACAATTTGTTTGCCTTGTTTAACATGGAGAGTGGCATTTTATGGGAGCAGAGAAAATTTGGTTTCCTGGAGCCTGTGTTCTTTACTGGTATAGAATTGTATGGAGTAGGTTATTTTTTATATTTATTCTTCGCCTGGGAAGAATTTATTCCTCCCCACTGTTTGTGTTGCTTACAAACGACCAGTCCTGCAGTAGTTGTCAGCTGGGCACATTCCCTAAACTTCTCATATTTGACCCCATTTTGGCTTGTAACCCCCCTGAAGTGCTGCGCTTAGTGGAATATCAAACTACCGGAGGGCATTCAGAAGGTGCTGGCCTGGCTGAGCCACTGGGCATCTCACAGCCTCTCAGAGCAACCTTGGAGGATTTATTTGCAGGATGCCTGCCCCTGCAGCTGGAGAGTCTGGTTTTATGAGCGACTTCAAACACCTCTCAAGAAATAGCTGAGCTGCTGTGGGACTAGGATTTAGAACCCTCTCACCTTTTCAGAGAAGTTAGAAGAGATGTATGGATACAGAGGAACAGCAGAAACCTTCATTAATTTTATGTAAAAGAGAGGTTTTTGTTAGGAATCCACCAAAAGGAAGCTCTTTGGAGATGCTCTGTGGAAGGTCTGCCCTCCTGTCAGAGACATGCCGGTGATTTGCTGTGAATCAGCATCCTGTAGAGACCACATGGGCTAGGATTCATCTTACCTAACTTCAGTCATTTAGAATTAAATGCATAGTTTTGGCTGGTTGTCTGGGCTCCTGCTGTAAGGGACAGAGAGGGGCCCTGCAGGACAAAGTGCCATCCTCCTCAGTTGGGTACCTGAGGTGGCAGGTTGGATGGTTTTGAGATGCTGTCATGGGCAAGAAGCGCCTTGCTCTTTGGAGAAAATTTATCTTTGAATTTGTTCGTCCCAACAGTCTGTCTGGTAAGCAAGAAAGGTCACTTCCAGTTCATTTTCCTTCATGGCAAGGGACTTTAGCTAAATTTTGTGTTTATCAAATAAAGACAATCAATACTAGAAGGAGATTATTTCCAGCAATGCAAACAGATTATTAGCTCAAATGAAATGGGGTTCTTTTCAGAGTAAACCCTGTAACAATCCTTAAAGCACCATAGCAGTGCATGTCCTTTTGAGCTGAGCTGAGAATGTGTCCCTCTCACTCCTCCCAGATGCTTTTTCCAGCTGACTGCTGAAGTTTGCCCACACTATTTGCTCCTGCAATGAAATCCCATCTATACAGTGACTTGAAATAAACTGATGGACTTGGTTTTAAACGTAAGCTCATTGATTTAATAAATAGATATTATTAAGCATATAAAGGTTGAAGGGAAGTTAGATAAAGGAGGCAGCTAATTAATCATGCAGACTGTGTCTTCATCCCTGAGCTATATTTGGCTGCAGCTTAGCAAGCGAAGGGTAAGTAGATCTGTGCTTGATTGCATTCAGTGCACTCCCTGCCTTGGCAGAGGAGTGAAAACAGGTTTGTGTTTACAGTTTGGGACAAAAGCAGCATTTCTCTGACATACCAGTGGTAGTGCTCTGCTGCTTACATCCATGTTTGGAGTAATTTACACCCAGTGGGCAATTTACACCGCTGTTTAAGCAGCTGCAGGATTTGGCCCCAGCAGATTACCATGCATTTACAAATCCAGCTGGCTGTTTGGAAGCTCCCAAAGGAGTACTTGATTGCCAATTACACTGTTTCTCCTTTCTATCAAATTGCCAAGAAACAGTAACTCAATTGATTTAAAATTATTTCTGTCGCACAGTCTCTAAGCCTTGCAAGCAGGTTATTATGCTCAGTTGCATGGTGGTGTTTCACCCCTTGAATTGTGTTTTCGGGATTGCTCATCATGCGCCCAGTTGGACTCCATTTAATAACTTGCTTGTGCTACATTAGCTGTGTTTCCTATCAGATAATTCTGCCTTCCTGTTAGAAAACAATGTGTTGTAGCAAAAAGCAAACACAACCTGCTGATGGGTTTGGGCAGGTAAACTTCAAAACAATAATCTATATTCATTGTTTAACAAAAATGGAAGTTGTTGCAGTCATAAAAGAGCCAAGTTGACTGACTTTGGGAGGACAAGCTGCCTGTTTGCCTGTCCTTTGAGGGCAGGTCTGCCACGAGAGGATTACCAGGGTGGGGAAGGCGAGCTCTCAGGGTGCCATCGTGCTGGGTTAAGGGCTGCTGCCTGCCTCGTGCCCTGCGTTGTGCGTGGCTTTGAATCAAAAGGATCGTGTCATCAGGGCTGCTGGTGGCTGCCACCTTATGCAGTCCCCTCCCTGGGTAGTGCCTGGGTTTGGACTGACCATCAAGCTCTGATCTCCTCCCTGTTCAAAGTGAGGCCCTTATTTAATCAACGTTTATAAGGCAGGGCTTGAATAGAGAACGATTAACCTCCCCAAAGATTTATTTCCATTGCAGAATAATTTTGGAAGAACTCAGGTGTTGAAACACATTGGAAGCTAACTTCTTTTTTTCCCAGCATTTGACTCTGCAATAGGGATTCTTTCACTTCTGTATAATTGCACTGTTTTCCTTCCTGGGCTCACGGTCACAGGCCCTTTTTTCTCTGGTATTCAGAAAGCTGCATTCTTGTTTCTGTGGGAGTCCCAAATCTCCTGAACCTGCTTTGCAGGTTTTAATTCCCTGTTTTTCCTCCTCAGCATCTTTGCCATAACCTCTTCTCCCTATTCTCTTGCACTCTTCCAGGTTTTGTTTTTATTCAAACTTAAGCATGTTTTCAAAAATGCTTCTTTCTTTCTCTGTCTTGGGAGACCACCGAGAACATCAGTGTGCACAGTGCCTGAATTCAGCTCTGGGATGAGCAGGCAGCAAGGCCTGGCACTGCCCATTACCAGCAGTAGTGCAAGGTGACCTGTTTTATATGGGGTAGATCACACCAAACAGTGTAGGGACACTGCAAAATGGGCTCCGAGCTTCTAGGAAACGAGCAGCCAGCATTTGTGAGCGACAGTTCTTGGAACACTTCTAACTTCAGGAGAGAAAACAGCCAGCACTGAAACAGAGAAAGAAAGCAAATAGATCTCTGAAATGAAGGCTGCTCCCTTTGCCAACTTCAAGCCCAAACACAAGGACAGTGGAAATTTTCAGACAGCTCTGTTTTATTAGCACTTGTAATGAAGTAGTTGTACTGTCTTCAGTAAAAATTTCGAAAGGGCTCACCATGATGCAGACGGTCGGGCCTGGAAAATCTCAGGCTAAGTGGTTACAGTTGGACGAGCAGCAAGTAAGCCACTGAAAACAGTGTTTGTGTAAAGGATTTTAGGGCAACCGTAACAACAGGTGGTGGTACTGACCGCCACTCCAACAAGCGTGGGCTGGTGTGTGTGCACACCCGCTTGTTGTTGCCCATATAGCATTTAATGCGGATGCCAATCAAAACAGTCTTTTCTTGTGTAGAATCACGGAATGCTTTGGGCTGGAAGGGACCTTAAAGCCCACCCAGCTCCACCCCCCTGCCATGGGCAGGGACACCTCCCACCACACCACGTTGCTCAAAGCCCCATCCAGCCTGGCCTTGAGCACCTCCAGGGATGGGGCATCCACAGCTTCTCTGGGCAGCCTGTGCCAAGGCCTCACTGTAGAAGTGAGGTTAAAATATCAGCCTGGTTTTGGGCTGTTGTTACACTGGAATCTAATAACCTCTGTGGTAATTAACGTTATTCGAGCAGCCCAGAAAAGCAGGACAGCACTGTCAGCTGGTGTGCCAGTGAGCGGCCCCCTGCTTGGGGCAGGCTGTGGGCCTGTGTTCGCCCGTGGCTGTGGGCCTGTGTTCGCCCACGAGCAAAGCGCCGCTCAGGCTTGTTAAACAACGACCAGTTTGCAGTGATTTCGGTGACGGGCAGACTTTATACAGGCAATTTGTAAAGCCTTTGGTAACAGTATTAGATAAACAAGACATTATTACACAGTTGACCAGCTAAGTTGAGCTTTAGCCAATAATCCTGCTTGGTAGGCACATTATCAGAGTGAATTCACTAGTCTAGACACTTTGTGATTTTTAACTTTGGTATGCGGTTACTCTAAAATAACAGGCTTTGAGAGGAAAATTGTCTGAAATGGCTAGTTCTTTACTGTGAGCATTAAGGACCTTCAAGGAGAGAAAACATTTCGCACTAAAGGGCTCTTCAATCCAGTGAAGAAAGGCATAGCACAAACTGGTGTCTGAAAGCTGGAGACAGACAAATTCACATAGAAAGTGAGCTGCATTTTTAAGAGAGTCACAATCCATTGGAACAAATTATCACTGAAAGCGCTGGATTTTTCTCTCTGTACTCAAATTAGGCTGGCTGTCTTGCTGGCTCTTGTTTTAGCTGAACAAAACTATGCTTCAATGAAAAACAGATTCCCAGGCTCTGTACTGGAGTGGCTGGGAGTCATATACTTACCTGTGGTGTACAGATCAATCTGCATGATTTGATAGAGCTTTCTGAACTTAAATACTGTGAATTTAACAGCAAATGTTTATTCATACTGCTTCCCAAGGTGTCCATCGTGTCCCTTCCCTTGCTTTCCAGCTTGCTTATTTGTGCATATTGGAGCAAATAACCCTTACATTTTGTTTTTGGTGAGTTATGAGATATTGACACATCCAGGTGACCTGGAACCTCACTGTGTCCAGGCATAGATGCCATAAGAAGTCTGGTGGTGTCCAAAAGGAGTTAAATAACCACTCCTCTGCAATGCAACTGCCTCAGGCATCTCTCAGTGCCCTCATCTTGCAGTCTGCTCAGAATCTCCTATGTGGATCAGCCTCTGGCCCAAAAGAGCTTCTTCTGTTTCTTGACTAATTAGCTGTGAGATGTGGAAACCAACCTGAGCTAGTTCCAGGGAAACTGGTATTAATCACACCATCATCCAAACCGTATATGGCAAACCTAGTCAGCAGCTGTTTTAGAAATGGGAGACTTGAAAGCATAGGGACAAGAACCATACTTGCATACTTCTGATAGCTAAATAAAGCCTCAGCAGTATATATGGAGCTCCAGCAGGCAACTGAAATGAAGCATCTGGATTTCCTTATCGTATCAAAAAAAAGAAAAAGAAAAATGAAAGAGGCTTGTGGCTGAGGAATGAATGGTCTTTGAATCTGTGTGCTGAGCAGGGAGCCTTGCAGAGGCACTCTGGAGAAGACTCTCAGGAGAATCACAGAATGGTAGAATCATTTAGGCTGGAAAACATCTTCAAGATCATCAAGTCCAACCATCAACCTACCAAGTCCCATCCCTAAGCCTTGTCCCATCATGCCATGTCCACGTATATCTTAAATACTTCCAGGGAGGCACCTGTAGGTTGAGATGAGACCAGGCTTTCAGTATCATGTGGATGGCTTAGCCTGACTGCCAGTTTAAGCTCAGTTTAGATAGTCATCAACTTGTTTCCTCTGTCTTTTTATTTTCTGTGGCCCATAATGTAATGTGGCAGATTAAAACCGATGTTGAATGGCTCCCTCACCCTCAGAGCTGTGTCCATTCTGTGCCCTGCAAGAGTCAGGTTGCAAACGAAATAATGACATGCATCGGACTAATTGCACACCGTGTCCAAAGCACTCACATGCAGGGACTTGGCACTGCCCCATGTGTGCGAGCTGGGCTTTATGAGGTGCCCAACATTGTACAGCATAGAATTTATATGCAATTAAAACATGCTTCATTATTAATTATTTAAATGTAATTAAATTATGCTTAATCGACTGTGTAAACTCACACCCACACCTAAACTCTGCTGTGGCTCTGCATAATGTACCTAAACACCAGATTTTCTGGAAAGGGAAATCCACTCATTAAGCAGGTGTTCCCTTGCTTGCTTAGTTCTGGTTTTTCACTAACATTTTGCCCTGGGGGGAACCTGATTATTCACTTGCAGTTAAAGGAAATCACAGACTGTCGGGAGTGGGTTGGTGCTTTTCACCTGCCTTGAAAGTTTTTTGTTTTCTGATGTGTTTTTTTTCTTTCTTTTTTTTTTCTTTCCAATTCTGTCAGCAAATTAAACTCTGGGAAGAAGTATCAAATTAAGCTCTGGGAAGAAGTATTCAGAAAGCCTACACTTTAGGGAGGGACAGGACTCCTTTCCAACAGGGTTTGTTTTCTACAGGATTTCTCACTCTGACTCAGGCTGTCTTGTTGCTTTTCTCCTTCCCAGCCATCCCATTTCCTCATTGCTTCACCGTATTTTTATTTTTCACTCTTTCTACGTCCCAGCAACATGTTTTTCCTTCACACTTTTGTCTGTCATTACCCATTTTTAACCAATTTCTCATTCTGTCCACTGGTGCCCTGGTTATCTCCCCTTTCTCTCCTTTCCATTTTTTACCCTCCCGTATCTCCCAAGCATCACATAATGAGGAACAGATTGGATTCCTTACTAGGCTCATTGGCGAAAAGCACCATGTCGATGCCAGGTTGAGATGATATGATATGATACTACGGATACGAGTTGGAAATAAGTAAACGTGGTTATTGTGGCACATTGAGATTCTTGGCTCTGCCCCAAGGGATTTAAACAACAACAAAAAAAAGGAGGGTGTAAAGGAGAAAGCAGCTGAATGGTCTGTTGAAGCTCACTTAGAAGGGAAAAAAAAAAAACATGCAGCTATATTTTTTGGAGCTGATTTTGTAGTGGTTCTATCAATCATTCTACTTCCTATCATTGCACTTACCCAATAAAAAGTAATGTGCTTTATATTTTTGTTTGTTTGCACTTGGTAGAAAGGTCTCCCATGGGCACCGGGAGGGGATACTTTGAGAACTGCATGAACTGGTCACAAGACAGGTGTCGGTGTCCTGTCTGGGTGTCATGCACGATAGCTGATACATACGATACTTCCCTTGCCCAGATACTGTGTGTACACGATGTCTTTTCGGTGTTGTAGAAGCCTAAGAACTTACAGTACACTAGAGATGCAGTATGAAGAATTATTTCTTCTTTATGGAGGACTTCTCCAAATAAAGAAGTTTGAGGTCTTCGGCATTGATATCAAATCATTGCCTTATTTTTTGAGAGGTTTCTGGTTAATTTATATAGGTTAATCATGAAGAAGTTGCATTTAGCATGATTCAAATAAGCTTAACGGCACTCTTTCGTGTCCATATATAGTATTTATTCATGGTCTTTATTTGACTTTTTTCGTCTTATCTTGGTTATGACAAGTAAACAGATAATGAATGTAGGAATTATTATTCCTAACAGATGTAGGAATAAACAACCCATACCAGATAGAGGTTTTAGTTGTGCTACCTGATGTTTCTGGTTTTGCTTCAAAAAATCATGTGTTTTTTTTTGTTTTTTTTTTCCCCCTCAAAACTGAGACCTGCTGAGCAGACAGTTGAGAGTTCTGCATTAAGAAAAGATCTCTGCAGAGCTGTCTTTACTGTGTCCTTCTTCACACTATCTAGAGCTGGGACACTGAAGGAAAGTGAACCCAAAGGAGATCCCTGTAGGTGTAGTGATATCTACGGTCAACACCCATTCATCCATCCCAGCTTCCCTTCATCCAGTCCATCCATCCATCTGTGTGCAATGCACGCCCTACGAGTACATGGCCAGATACTCAGCTTGTGAAAATCAGAGCAGTGTAAAGGAAACGGTGTTGTCCCTAGATATAGAGTCCGAGGAACCCATTTTTGCTGGTTATCTTTCTTTTGCTCAGTGGGTAGGTTTTGTAGCAACGTTTGGACTTAGAGATGCCATAGCCTTATTTTCTGTTTAAATCTCATATTTATGTTAATGAAGGTGCTGCATTGGCAAGGCTGGTCAGGGCTGAGCTGGGAATAAAGCAGACTGCTCGCGTGGACTCTGGACTGCTGTGCTCATCTGCAGTGTTGAAATATTTTTCCAGTCTGGAGTCATGTAACATCCACATTGGGGAAGGAGGACGAAGCCATCATTCTCTAATTAATTAAGGCAAGTTCTAGCTCTCCTCATGGGTAGACCAATTTTGTGACCTAATACATCCCTACCTATATTGATGAGACAATCCCATGGCTCTTTGATGTCTTTCTCCTTTACCCAGCTCCTGGGTACGGTAGAGAGGATCCGTGAGGTGATCTGGGGCAGATTTATGTGACGTGAGTGGTGTGTAGGCAGCGCTCAGTACCCAGGGACAGCAAGCCACTGGTCACCTTTGGGCTCCTGTTTGGGTGACAGCCCTGGAGAGGATGAACAGCTGCAGGATGGGCTCTGCAAGCTCCATTTCTTACCCTGCAAGTGATAACACTGGAAGCTTTTCAGCAAATCACGTAGGTCCAGATCCTGACAAGTGTAGAAGAAGCTCCTCTTGATCTTAGAGGGAGTTTGATACCGAGTACTTGCACAGATTTTTACTTCTTGCCTGTAAGCAGGGATAAAAGCCTTTCTTGCAGAAGTGATGCTGGTAAGAAATACATTTGCTGTTGTGAGCTGCTCCGGTGCAGGGGAGATGAGAGCCCTCCATGGGTAAGAGGACACTTGAGGTGTGATGACGTTTCCACTGCAGTCAATTGGCTGGGACACTTGAAGCAATTCCCCTGGGGAATACTGCTGCAAATCTAACCTTCCTCCTTGAGGCACTGGATATACTTTTCTCATGATGGTAGGGGCTGGTGAGTTTTCGAAACCGATGCTCTCTCATTGCATGGATTAGCAGAAAGAAGAAGAGAGCAGCATCCATCAGCAGCCACGAGACTGATTCCAGGCACAGCCGTGCAGCGTTAACACACATTTTTGTAAGCGTGGAGCTGTTTAGGCTTGGCTCTGCCTTGCCATCCTCTTTCATCTCCAGGTGCATGTGACAGACTTGACTGCCACGTTCGGCTGGGATCCTGCGGGCTGCTAAGAGTAAGGTTTTGACATCGTCACACTGTGGGACTACATCTCATTGCTAGCGAGGTGGGAGGGGGGTGCATGCCCTCAAGAGTTCAAAAAAACTTCTTAATGCCAGTGTAAAGATTTCTTAAGAAAATGTTAATCAGGACTCCTGCCATGCACATATTACTACAACTCGCGATCCCCAAAAAACAGCCTAAGTGTGCGACAGCTTGCCAGTTAACCTGCTCTAAGACACTGCACAAAGGAGAAAGAATCAGCAGAGACTTTGATACCAAACCTGCTCAAGTTCAGCGATCACATCCTAAGGGTGCTTTGCCCTGTAGCGGATGATATTAAATGGGTCACTGATCACCAAGCAGAAAATTACTGCTTGAGGGTTTTTGTTAAAAAAGATAAAAAACAAAACCACGCAAACCGCACCACCACCAAAACCGTTATTTTGTGAAGCTTGATGTTCATTGCATGGAGAAACAAGCAAACTTTTAAAGCTGAACTACTTGCCTTCTCACATGCATATTAAAGAGGGAAATCACTCGTGCTCCAGATGAGATAGCAATGTGTTTCTGTTCCTGAAGAGCAAAGAGCTGTCTTTGCTGTCTCAGAGAGGAGCGCTCTCATAAGTCTTCCCTCCACGAAGTGCCACTTGTTTGGGCATCGTGACAAGTAATGGCCTTATTCCACGTGTCAATCCAGACCTTTGTAAGAATCTGTTTTTTGCATTCCAAGGAATATTTTAAATCTATTTTAAATCTAATCTCTGCTTCATGATGATACAGCTATTTATGTTTCTCTAACACCAGAAGTCATTAGGCATCCTAACAAAAATGAGTGGAACCCTTCCCTCCCCTCACATTTCTTTCTTTCCCCACCACAAAGCCCTCATGCTGTATATTGGCTATAAGATTAAATTAGTCTGATCATACAGCATGCAAACACGTACTGCACGAAGTGCAACTCCATGGGGAGCTACCCGCTCTGTGTCCTTCGCTTTTCTGTAGTAAGGCCATTTTCCCTCCAATCTAAACGCATCGCTAAGATGCAGTCCCCTCGTGTTTGCTTTAGGCATTAGCAGTGATGCTCTAATAATGTCTCCTTTGATCATCTGGCCCAGCTGCCTCCCTGCTTTCCTAAATATAAGCCGGGGCATTGAGTGAGGTGGCCAGATTTTGTCTTGTGTGGCTCGCTCCCTCCCCGCATGGAGCAGTGTGTGCGTGCAGGGAAATGTTTTGCTTGGTAGCATTTTGCCTTTTGTTTTTAAATATGCATGCCTGCTCCGTGCCTGTATTCCTGGAGGAATTGCATTTGCAGTCTTGGCCTGGGCCCCGAGGAGGCTCTCACTGTTGCACACTTCGTTTTTAACCCTTAACGTTAGCAACGTCTCTTGTGCTGGAGGGGACTGAAGAGGAGCATCCACCTTCTTTCACAGTTGTGCTTTACAAGGAGAGAGACAGAGGGCACATTTTTCTCTCTCTGATAAGTGCCATCGGGGACCCGGGACCTGTGGTGAGGAGCAGGCACTGGGTGGGGAGGGATGGTGAGAAGACACCACGCACAACAGCATCTTCGTGGTGCCCTTGGCAGCACAGACCCAGTCCTGCAGCACGAAGCTGGCTGACCCGAAGGAAATCCGATGTTTGGGAGCTGTAAAGTTGCCCAAAGCCTTGCCCATCAGTCGGACCCCTGTTTTTTTCTGTGCTTTTGACTGTTTTGAGTGAAAGCCTTCAGACCTGTTGCAGCAGAAAGCTGTGTCTGGACGTGGCCAGCGCCACCTCTGTTCCTGGTGGCTTTCTTTGGGAAGGTCCTGGAGGAGGATGCTTGATGCCGGGATATTTTTTTTTCCTTTTTTTATTTTTATTTTTTCACATTTCTTTAGGGACGATGTCTACAGTGTGCTGTGCCACAGAGCAGCACAGCAGCGCTGATGGCAGGACAAATTTGATTTTTGTTTGTTTGTGGGTTTTGCCATTTTCTCCTTTTTTTCAAACAGGCACCCTCTGAGAATTGTTTAAATACATTTTGGTTTATACTAACCCAAGCCTGTTTCTTTCCCATCCCTTAAGAAGGCCCGGGTGAAAGGAACACTGCCAAATTGACCAAGATTTTGGAAAAAAAAAAAAAAAAAAAAGATTTAACAAGGAAAGACCTCTTAGTACTACTGTAAGGTCAGTGTGGTCAGTGTGCATGTTTCATCGCGGCATTTGGGAACAGTGTGGGGTTGTCTCCAGAAACAAGGGGTACCTCATTTCAAGGGTATATAATACATTTGTATAACACAGATACAAATGGGGAAGGGTATCACTTGGGGAAGCATTCACCAATGAATTTTTTTTTCAATAAATACAAAAATGGATAAAGCAAACACATACAGTAACTGCAGCATAATGTCATCTGCTATTTATTTCTGAGGTCTAAAGCAAACAGATGTGATCTAATGGAGAAAATGGATGCTTTGAAAGCCAAAAAAAAAAAAAAAGAGTGGTGTGCCCCACTCCATGGATGATGCCTTTTTAGTTTCTGGTAAAAATAGAAATAATCAAATATATTGGCCAAAGCTCAGACAATTTCAGACAAAGAGTACCAGAAACAAAAAGGAAAAAAAAAATGGCCTAAAGCTGGGGGAAAAAAGCATTTGGAAGTACTGCAGTGTTTTGTGGGAGTTGTCATCCAGCATGCTTGGTTTTCATCTACACTGAGGGCTTCGTGGTGAGACCATGTTCCTCTCCCACACAATAGTTGAAGGAAGCACTAAACTGGGGGAATGAGCGCTTGGGCACGTCCTGGGGATTACTCATGATACCACCAACCATAATTCCTACAGACGCAGGCACAGGTATCTGCATTTTACTCGCCTGAAGTGAGCTCACCAAGCTGTCCTGTCTTTCTGAGGCAGCATCCCACCGTTTCTGCAGTGCCTGATGTGGTGGGACACAGTGCCAGTTGAGTCCTCTGGCTGTTTTTGTTACTGGTAAGCTTCTTGATGACGTCCTCTTACTTAGGCCTGTTACTAGCAGCTTTGCATTTTGTCAGTAGACTCAGTCCCAAAATACATCATTAAATAAAGGAACTTTCTGTCCTGACTCAAAAACTGGTGAGGTCACCTTGGTGATATCTTCTCACCTTTTGCATCCAGCCTTCATCTTCCTTTTAACTCTTCAGGCTGTAGGCACGTGCGTGGGTCTGTTTGAATCAAGAGGGTCCTTTGGAAGCTTATCTGGTTGTCTCCACTTACTGGGTTTTTGTTCAGGCTGGGGAACGGTCCCAGAGTCCCCAGAGTAGCCCCTGCTTTGGAAACTGAGCTAGGAGAGGTGCACCTGGAGCACTCCAGCAGCGTGGGCATGCAGCCACGAGTGCAGGCTGGAGCATATCTCCCTGATGCTCAGTATGGCTTTGGGGTCCTCAGTACAAGTTATTTTGCTTTACAGACCCGCTCCAGTTACCTCATACTCTTGTTAACATAGGCATAGACTTATTCTGTCTGAAAAAGTCAAAGAATTTAAGACCCTAAAGGACCGTTATTAACCTTTGTGAAGGATGGAAACGATACGTTACTCAGTGATTCTTACAGCTTCTTGCTGGAACACATCACTTAGACAGTTTTAGTCTAGGAAACAATAGACCAATTTACAGATTTATTTTTTTTTTACTCTTACAGGGAACAAAATATTCAGTTTGGATTCAGTCTGAATTTGTCTTCATTTTCTTCTTTATTCCCCTTTATGTGTTGTTCCATATATGCTTCTTTTTGGAACTATTTTTGTTTTCTTTCAGTCCCTTTCCTGAATCTTTCATAGTTCACCGTTTTGTTAGGTAAAGCAAAAGCTCCCTTGATACCACTCTGTTATGGAAATAGCACATCTATAAAGATAGTTTTTGCCGGTCCAGGATTTAGAGACCTGCTTGATAATATAAAGTCTGCCGTTGCAGTATACTTGTGTTTCTCCGAGGCATTGGACTTGGTGACACCAGATCTTTTGATTAAGCCTGTATAGACATAACAGCACGTGCTAGGTGGATTAAAAACCAGTTTGATGACGTGTGTCACACTGTAGTTGGTAGTGGGAAGATACAGCGAGGAAGTAGTTTCTCACTAGATACCTCTGGGAACAGTTCTTGGGCTGATGTTGCTCAATATTTTTAGCAGGAACCTAGTCAGTGGTATGAAATCTTTGCAGATGACATAAAGGTAGCTGAAAAGTGAGGAGGTTATCTCTCAGTGCAGTGCTGTAGCAAAAAGAGTTAATTCAGTCCTCTGATGCATAAAAGGAGAAGCCAAGAAAAGATTCTGTCTCCAAAGTGGGTACAACCAAAAAAACCTGTTATCGTATTCTAGTTCTGGTAATGCATGTACTGAACAGAGATCAGAGGAAACTTCAGCCGCTGCAAAAAAAGACACAAAAGCAAGGATCTCGCTGTATTTGCTTTTAGCAAAGAGAACGTTGGCTGGTGTCTTCACCCCTCCATGTGGATGCACTCAGGAGGGCTGTTGAAGGTGTTGTGGTTTTCTTGGTGAAAGCACAACAAGATGTGATGACTCAAAGTTGACGTGAGAAATCTTTTACTTTGAAATGCTACTGTTTCTTACCAACAAAAGTCATTAAAAATCGGAATGGCTACAAAGTAAGGTAATGAACCCATGGCTTGGAGACTTTCGAATGGATTAGTTATTTCTGAAAAAGAAAAACATACAGGTATTAGTGGGCAGTTATGCTTCACGCTCTTGACCTGGAAAGATGGAAGTCATATATCCATCTGCTCATCCTGGCCCTTGATGGCCCTTGAGCACTATGAAGATTACCTGCGTAGCCTTCAGGAAATTGTTAATACTTGTGTCTCTCTGTGCTGCTGATAAATGCAATCAATTCCATATTTCTCCTCTAGAACTTGTTGTCTGCCAGGGTCAGAATGGATGAATGACCACTTTCTTTCTCAATATGCAATTATCCGGGGATGTGCCTGGTCTCTCTATTTGTCTGTTTTTATTTGTTGGGTTTGGGCTTTTTTTCCCTTCTGCACTCTCAGGGGAGAGAGGGACCTCATTTGGAGATAAGAGACTGAACATGATGAACGAATGCTTGCTGCTACCAATTTGGCCAGCAAGGCTTGTCTCTGTGGTCAACATCACAGCAATGGCTCTTTGAAGCCAGGGAAGGTTTTTCCCTGTTGTGATTAACTGAGGACTTGGGAAAATTTCATCTCCTCAGCGGGGCTCATCCGTCATCTGGGGCAGTCATTTTTGCCGTATTTTCCCTGCTATGTTGCACATTTTTGCTGTAATCACTTCCCTGCCTCGTCTCCAGTAGGGGCTGTATGCTCCGAGGCTATCCTTAATTTCAGCCTCAGGCATCCTGAGAGCAGTTCACCTTCAGGTCGGTGGCTAAAATGTGCCTGAGGAGCCTCGCCTAGATGTGCCCGCAGACGTGGGAGGCTGGCGAGATGAATCCTCCCCAAAAGAGGTGTTTTCTATTGGTGAGCTATAATGAGACTCCTGGGTACTGAGCTCAGGTACAAACATGCCTGTTTGTTACAGAGGTTTACGTTTGGGTCCTGTGAACCTGTGGAGATTCCAGCAAAAGCCTTACTTTGCCTCTGCTTATCAGCTTTAAGCATCAGTGGGGAGCAGGTGATGCTTTGTCACTTGGGAGTCAGGACAATGCTATCTGCAAACCCCCTTTCCCCAAATAGCGAGTTTGGAGAGGGGGAGCAGTCAGGGACCTGAAGGAAATCTGACACGGGAGTTATCCTTCTGTAGAAACAGAGGATGGCTGTGGATCAGTTCACGTAGAGAAGGTTATCTCTACGACCTTTAAAGGCTAGAAGCTTAATTTTTATTTTTAAATGAAAGCTTAAATTCTGCAGATGGCTTTGATAAGAAGGCACGCGGATTTTTTCATCTCCTGTTTGTTATTACTGTGAGGTCAGGAAGGGGTCCTGCATTAAGGATATCTGGGAGAAAAAAAAAGAAGGAAAAAAAAAGTGTGAAGTCTTCACAGGCCCAAAGCTATAAAGGGAAGAAAGCCAGTCTTCGTAGGAATGGCACATCAAAGCAGTTTAGGAGGAAAGTATCTGTTTGTATTCCCACTGAAGTTCCTCTTTGCCACTACCACCCCTGGAGCATGTTCTTGACCCCAGCAGTAAATTATTACAGTAAAGGCTTATGTTTTTATTTTTCATTTTCAGAGGGAAAAAAAAAAAAGGTAATGTCAGGCATGGGGGTGGGCAGACAGGCAGAGAAAGCAATGTTTGTCTCCCCTTGCAACAGAGCAAAGCAGTCTGTAATTATGATTTATTTAGTTTTGATGTGCAGCACACCCAACACCCCTCTGAGCTGCATCTCTTACCGGGCTGGAGCAGGCACTCAGACGCAGCTACTGTTGGTAACTGCACTTGCTCGGGTATTTGCAAAATCCCTTGAAAAGGGATTGTGACTTTTGGCTTGGCATTTGTTTATTTTTTTAAATTTTCTCCTGCATTGAGTGGACATCATCGTGCAGTTTGAAGTCAAGTGAGAAGGGACTTCGATGCTCTCTCTCCTTCTCTTCCATGCCTCTTTGCCCTGCCTCGCTGGAGCAGCTCCAAGCCATTGATCCTTCCTGCGCTTTAATTTCTGCTCCCGATTAGGTGCAAAGGAACAGGTGATTTAAATACAGATATTTAAAATAGATGTGGTATTCCTATACAACGCTTCGTATTGTTTTAGTGCTTTCAGGCTTTTTTTTCGTTCCAAGATGAAAGCAGCAGAAGATGGTCAGTACATTTTGGCTGCTTTTGTGTGTGCATTGGCCAGCGTTCAGAAACCCTCTTTGGCTGGCTGTAATTCTCCCTGTCTCCGGTCCATCTTACGAGAAGGTATTTGCTTTTAATGATTCCCCCCCTCGGAGCAGCGCTGGCAGCTGCTGTGCCACCGCTGCCGGAGTGACAGCCACGCTCCCTGCCCGCGCCCGGGAGATTGATATGAGCAGTTGCCTCCAAAACATTTTAATCTCACTTTCGGTCGTAATGAAAAATGGGTAATCAAACCCTGTAAATCATTACCCGGAGGCAGTAAACGCTGCTCTGAAGTGTTCAACACCAGGCGGGATTGCTCCTCAACCTTCAGTCACTGCCGGCTGCAGTGAGACCCCCAGCGAGCTGGTCACCACCGAAGTCATCATTTTGGGAAGGTGGCCTTGTGTGTCTCGCGCTCCCAGACGGTGCAGCTTACTTTCGGATTGGTCTTTTGGGATGTTTGTATCAGACCTGGGGTTGTGTTGGGGAGGGTGACCCCGCTCCAGGTGACACCAGTGACACTGCTGCGTAGGACATCCAGCTGCAGCTGGGAGGCTTGTGCAGAGCTGCTGCTGGCCTTGCATGGTGCACTTCTGCTTTTAAAAAGCTTTGAGGTCTTTGCAAATACCCAAATGGAAGCTTGCACTGACCAAGCACTTCCTCTGCCCTTAATGTCTCTTTCTACAAATGCGCTGGGATTTAAGCTCCATTTCTCTGTAACAGCAATTAAAGCTGTTTTGCTGTGGAAGTTTGTTAGTGATAACTCTTTAGGTTTCCTGAAAGCACTATTTTTTGGTCTAACATGTTTTTACCTGGCAGTTACAAGACTTTAAAACGACGTTGGGAAAAATAAATGCAAAAGAATGCTTTTCACTCCTAAAAATGACCTTTCCTGCTTCCTCCCATCTGTGTAACCCTTGGCAGATGACGCCAGTAGCTGAAATTCCTGAAATGCATTTGCTGCTGACCTGTATCAAACCACTTGATGTGGCTGAGGCAAATGCGCATGGCACAGGGATTGTGCTCAAGCACTTGGTACAGCTGAACTCTGTTAAATTTCATAAAGATTTGGTCCTGTTCAATGCAACAAACCAAAATCTCAAAAATTGCCATCAGCGTGTGAATGACAGTACTTTGGGGATAACAGAAAGCTGACACAATAGACGAAGAGACCCTCTGCTGCAATGTAAATACAGAAGGGTCCCTTCACTTTTCACCCAGACAGGAGGATGCTTGAGGGTTTTTTTTTTTGAGTTTTGCAAATTTTATCAGGGACATTTGCTAATTTTTACTGGGGGAGTGTATCACTGGAACTATATCACAGGGGTGAGCATTACATAAATAGAGAATCATAGAATCGCAGGATGGTTTGGGCTGGAAGGGACCTTAAAGCCCACCCAGCTCCAACCCCCTGCCACGGGCAGGGACACCTCCCACCAGCCCAGGTTGCCCAAAGCCCCATCCAGCCTGGCCTTGAACACCTCCAGGGATGGGGCATCCACAGCTTCTCTGGGCAGCCTGTGCCAGGGCCTCACCGCCCTCTGAGGGAAGAATTTCCTCCTTATATCTAACCTAAATCTGCCCTCTTTCAGTTTAAAGCCATTCTCCCTTGCCCTATCACCACACCCCCTGACAAAGAGTCCCTCCCCAGCTTTGCTGATTAATAGAATGATTAACTGTGTTGTTGTCACCATCTTCAACATTTTCTTTTAATGCTAAATATACATCAACTTAAGGGCATGGACAACTGGATGTCTGACTGGGGATGACGACAGATTTTAAAGCACATTTTATTTGTTAGGGCACATCTGCGTTAAATTGAAATAGTTTAGATAAATAGCCTGCCAACTATTTTAAGTGGGTTACATGCTGACTTTTTTAATATCTATTGTATGTAAATTGCATGTTTATATTTTTGTAATTACACTTCTATCAAAATGTAACAAAACATTTCTCTCAGAAAATTCCAGTCCTAGCCAGAAATTTATAATCTGTTGCAGGATTTTTGAAATAAATCTGAAGAAATATAAATAACAGGAGAACAAATATAGTAACAGTACAATATCCAGTCCCAAGGGAAAATAATTTAGGAAATGGATAGGCAGTATGAAACATAGTATAATTACATGCATATGGCTTTATGCATTCTCTATCTGTGAATAACAGCAACCCCTCTCATTTAAAAGATTAAAAACGAAAACTCTGGACTGATACTTTTGTTCTTGTTTTTAAATACAGAGTTTCATATTTTACACATCTGCATACTCCAGTTCAAAGAGAATTGTACAGATATTTGTAAAAATAATACTTCTGCTTCCAAATACCCTGTGCTTCCTTGCAGGTATGTTCTGCTTCCCAAAGCTTCTGCTTTTGTTAGTATTTATTGCTGTTTTCAACATGGTTTGAAGCTGCGAACAAGCAGGTTGTTTTCTGTGAGGTGTGGCTGATGTTTTGAAGCTTCTTTGCGTGGAAGGGCTGAAATAGGCACTGAAATGTACCCTGGCATCTCTTAACAGCCCCCCACACTGCTCAGAAGGAAGTCTTGCTGCTCAGTAAGAAATCCTTGAAGTCACCACGTATTTCTTTACCTATGTGCAACCTGTAGGCTGTGCCGTTGCAAGGTGATTTGGAAATCATAGAATCATAGAATCATTAGGGTTGGGAAAGACCTCCAAGTTCATCCGGTCCAACCACCCCCCTACCACCAATGTCGCCCACTAAACCATGTCCCTAAGCACCAGGCCCAACCTTTCCTTGAACACCCCCAGTGACGCCACCACCTCCCTGGGCAACCCATTCCAATGCCTGACTGCTCTTTCTGAGAAGAAAAATAGTGATATCTGAGGCCATAGTCAAGGTTGTGGTTGGTTTTCTAAACCAAGCTTGTGCTCTTAAATGATCCTAACAATGAGTGTTCCTGTGGCTGTCCCATGTAAAGCTGGGGAGCCTCACAAGCCTGACACGACCACCAAGCTTGCAGAGCAAACCAAAAAAAAACACCTTTAAATATAACAGTCCCAGGGAGAGATACGAATCTGCTTGTGCCAAGTGGCCAGCTGGGACATCCCTTTAATGGCAGCTTGCAGAGTTTTAGCTTTAGCCTGTTCGCAGGAGCTTGTGTTCATGGCTGTGCTTGATGGGCACTGGAAGAACCCATTCCTGTCAGTCACTGTGATAGCGTTACCGTCACATCCGAGCCCTGAGAGGTGTCACTTGCTGAGGATACTGCGCTGACAGACAAAATCCAGAACTGTATGGATGTATTACTTTTACTTAAAGACTTATTTTTACACTGGGATGTAGCAAGAGACAAAATAATCTGTTCTAAGGATCTGGGAGGGAGCACAGGGGGTAAGAAGTTGTACAGAGGAGCAGGAGGCCTGATGGAAGCTTTTCTGGCCAAATCATTCCCTGAGGTGTTCGGATGGTGATGGCGAGTCATGTTCCCCACAACTGGGTGAAACATGTTAGCTGAGAAAGTGCACAGGAGTTGACACAGGGCGCAGGCTGTGTGTGTGTGTGTGTTCCTGTGCGTGTGTGGCTTCTTTCTTTTTTGAGGGATCTTAAAAAAAAGAAAAAGACATCTGAGGTCACAGAACTCCTCTCCCATGCATGGGCCCACATCATCAATGCAGAGCACACATTTACAGTGCTTCCTCTTGAAAACTTGCATGACAGAATAGCCTGTGGAAAGAACAGCATTTCTCCTGTGCCCTCACAGTGGTAGGTCTGTGCTGATGCTATCACACGTGCCCTACGATAGCCACGTTTGCTGTCACTGCTAACCCGAGATTCAGACTGGCAGACAGGAGAGCTGAAGGAAGGACTAACATCGTCAATCATTTCACTGAGCCATTTCTTCCTCAGGAGATTTGCTTTCTGTGTGCTAGCAAATGCATCTTGGCATTCTGGCTGGTTTTCATACATAGTTAAATGGGAACATGGATTTTTATCCATTTTTTTTCTTTTTCAGTGGCCACAGCATTTATAAAATCAAGATACTGTCAGCAGGTCTTATGTCCTTCAAAACTGCTCCCGTGGATGTGCATCATGCATATTCAAAGAGCTGTTTCAGTTTGGCTAGCTAAGGCAATTTACATGCCTAATTACCACTGGTGGGCTTTTCTGATGAGTCCTGTGAAGGAGCTGAACATAAAAAATAAACAATAAAAAAAGGAGAAGGATTAGAGATGAGATTCTTTCCAGTAGGTAACTGGGTGCACTCAGTGGCCAGGGCCGTCTCTCCTCCTCAGGCAGCAAAAGAAATTCTGGGACAAATGAAATCAAAGCAAGCACTTAGGAGTCCTAACATAATATTTACTGCTTCAGTAAAAACTCCTAAAGAAAATACTCCAGTACAGCAGTTTTCTAGAGAGAGAGAGAGTCGGTGAAAGAGCTGGCTTGGTCTTTTCTGAAATTGCCTTTTTTTCTATGGGTATTGGAAGGGGTGCCTTTGGTGCTGAGCAGTGGAGCCAAATCCAGCAAAGATACATCAGGATGGCTGCAGCAGTGAGTTCCTCGCTGATCCCATATGGCCATGTATTTCTGCTGTTGACCAGTTGTGGTCATATCCTCAAGGGTACAGCTTCAGCATCCTTAAGGGGCAGCGTAGGATTGGACTTCGAAAGTGTGTCTTCAAGCGTCTAATCTGCATGTTTGAGCGTGGTGCTGCTTTCACTGACACTGGGGAGATTAATTAAAATTTACAGTTTTTAAGGAGATGATTGGATTCCTTGGGACCCACCTCAGTAGCTTTTGCTATGGAGTGAGGAGTGCCTCTATCGGGGAAGGAGAGGGACCCCGGCATGAAGAAGAGGGCAGGCAGCACACTGCCCTGCAGCCCTCAGCATCCTGAAGCCCCAGGGACGTGACCCGCTGTCCCCCTGGGCCACCCGCCGTGCCACAGTCTGAGGGTTTGGCAAGGCTGGCTGTCCCAGCAGGCAGCAGTTACAGGAAAAAAAAGAAAGAACGGTCCTTGAAACACAAGCGCTTTCCCTTGTCACGAGCAGGGTAATGATGGGTTTTCATGTAGAGCAGCACAGGTCGCTTTTCCAGCTTGGTTCGGTTTTTGAGTGCTTTGTAATCATGGGGAGGGAAGTAATTGGCAAGTAAGCTAATAAGATGAAGGTGTTACAGATGTTTAATTTCCTGGAGAATAATTTTCTACAACCTGTGTAAACCCTGATTTTATTTTTTTATTTTTTTTTGGAGAAGACAGAATTTTGTGGCTGAACTCTTGTGTAAGAAATGCCTCTGTCATCCTTTCCAAGAGCTTTAACAGACAGTGAACGTATAGCTTCCTGCAGTAAATTACGTTATGAATGGGATCTTTACTGGAAAATGCATAGAAACAAACACAAAGCAACCCAGAGACGAGCACAGCAGGATTCTGCTTCTGTTGAGCAACCTTTTGTTCCAAACCGTAGTGATGGCCGAGCTGCTCCCTCCTGTTCCTGCACATACATAAGCTACACCTGCGTGTGTGTCTTCGCGTGTGAGTATTTCAGTTGTGGCAACTGGCAATCGTGGTCCTGTGCTGGAGGCAGAATTTGGAGCCGGAGGAGACGTTGAGCACCGTGATGCTCCGACCCCAGCTAGTGAAGGGGTCTCTGCACACCCACAGGTGCTGAGGACACGGTTCAGTCTCTCGACTGAGTTCACTCCCCATTATTTATATTTTAAATGGGTCTTAGACAATAAAGCACCAGTGTGCTAAAGCCTGTTTTCAGCCCAGGTGATTTAAATGATGGACAGACGCAACCTGTGCAAACTTTTCGTGATGGATTTGTGGCAGTTGTTTCCTGGTTTGTTGGTGAGTTTCCCTCATCATCTTCAGCCATTGATAACTTCAGGCCATAAACGAGCTGCAGGTTAACCATTAAGGCTGTTTTTTTTTTTACTCTACCCTCTAAGGGGAAGCTTCCCAGCATGAGGAGCTTGTGCTTTCCAGATGCCTTTGCTCTGGAGAGCATCAGCAAAGTTCAGCCCTTCGGGTCATTTCAACACCAAAGTGACTTCTCTGAGCGTGCTATTTTGAATAATTTTTAAATCAAAGGTTAAATTTATGTCATCATCCCAAACATACAGTGTATTAAGGTGGATCGATTGCTCATATCATTAACCTATACTCTTTCTTTGTTTGTTTTAAAGGACATTGATTTTGTAATTACCCCAGAGATCGCCACTGAAAACCTCAGGAATTTACAGCTTAATTGAAATCCAAATATTGAAAGCTGTAGGAATGTGTCATTAGGAAGCCCAGTGATGGGCTCTGCCATCTAGTGACACCCACAAGAAAAAGGAAATGTTTACAAAAACAAACCAGCGCCCACATCTGAATATTTTTACAGTCTGTTTGCTGTAACCTGGGGTCATAAGTGATCAAATGTCTCAGCCGTGGCGGTGTCCTCACTGCCTGGTGGCACGGCTCAGTTCGGGTTTGCTTTGGCCTTCTTAACTCCACAAGGACATCAGTGCAGATTAAAACCACTCACGGTTTTTACAGTTTTGTGTATTTTTTCTATCAGGAAGGTTGGGCCCTAGCCCGGCATTAACCCCATATGGCCCCATCCTGGAGTTTGGACGAGCAGCACAGGAAGCCCGTGCTCCATCCCCAGGGAGTCAACGCGCTCAACCAAATCCTAAAACACACAAATTCTTGATAAATCCATGTGAGATCTCAAAACACAGGTCTTAAAATGCGCTTGATTTCAACCCATCCCTATTTCTAAAGCCTTGTCTTCTCTTTCACCTTCCTGAGGTCACAGAGGTGGCAGCATGTGTCTGCTTCTGGCAGATGTTTGCAGTTTGTGCTGCTCCCCGGGGAGCTGCCCCGAGCTCCCGTGCAGCTGGGTAGAGCCAGCAGCAGGGCAGCTACTCCCTTGGAGCCCCCCAGGGCACGGCCTGGCCACTGCCTCAAACAGCAATAAGGGGCCAAGCAGGACAAGCTCCGTTCCTCCTCCTCCTCCTCCCAAGGAGCACCCTGCAAACGCTAAATCCCGTTGGGATTTGGAAGCTGACCAGGTGCTGCAGTAGGTTTTTCCCAACCCATTACACATCTTTTATTTATCCCATCCAAACTGCTCTCTTGGTAAACCTGCCTTTTCTGTGTCCTTCTGTATTCATGATCCTTATTACCTAGAAGTCCCAAGCTCTCAGGAATTCCTGTTTTTCCAGTGCTGTTGGCATCACAGTTATCTCCATTACTGACGTTTTCCAAATCTCTTGGCTCAGTTGAGGAATGAGTACATGCATGGGAAGCATTAAGCCTGTACCAAATTTCAGGAGTGGGGCTGAGCATCACAGGTTTCTCCCTTTTTCTTTGCTTCTGTAGGGTCTTACAGCCTCCACACTGTCAGTCAATAATAATATGTCATATGAGTATTTCAGAAGAGCATTAACTATTCTGCATCCTCAGCCACATCTGTGTGCAGTGGAAAAAAATGTAATGCTTGTATAAGCTTCACTCATTTGGCAAAGCTCGGGGGCTGCAATCTTCATTTTATTTTTCCTTGTCTGGCCACATTGTTATCTCCCCAAAGTGTGAATAACTACAAAAACCTTCTCAGTCTTGCATAGAAGACGGCCAAGAGGGGGAGAAGAAGGAAGGGACAAATAACACAATGAAGGCCTTTTGGATAGCACTGAAGAGCTGGACTTCGTGGGACTTGGAAAGGTGAAACAGGACCTCAGTGGTCTGAACAGCTGATGTGGTCTGACCAGAGAGCCCTTTCCTATGGGGTGATTATCTCTCACAGGCTCAGATGTGGTCTTTTGCAACACAACAAAGTTCTCCTTTGGCTCCAGGAGGACTCCAGATTTTAATCCCAGCTTTGGCTTTGCTGTAGGAGAGTCCCTGCTCCCACCACTTCGTGTGATGTCTACGCTGGGGCAAGGGAGCATCTGCTGAGCATCCTCCATGGAAGAGCATCCTCCCTGGGAGAGCCCATGAGCATGAGCATCCCCTATGGGAGAGCCGTGCCTGCCCCTTGACACCTTTGCATGGACCAAATACTTGCCTGATAGCCACAGTATGGAAATAGGAGTGAATTTAAATGAACCCACCCGTAACCCACCACCGGTGGGTGATGAAGGTCCATGTGCAGAGACACGGAGTGGCCAGAGAGGTGCGGGAGGACACCTAGCTGTGCTTCTCAGCACCATCAGCCCTGCTCAGGAAGCTGCCTGTGGAAAACAGGGAAAGCTCATGTGGTTGCTTTGCTGTGGGTGCCCACTTTAATTAACCTGCCAGCAACGAGCCTGTGGTCCAGGTCCTGCAGGAGGGAGGCATTAGCACATGGAAGTGGGGCAACCACAGGAATGCACGTCTTGGCAGTGCCTTAATTCAGGTTTGGAAAGGCTGACAGAGCCAAAGCCTGGTAGTCCTGGAGGCTGTTTCCCTGGCATTACGGCGGCTTCTCTCTAACAGGAAACCTCTGTGTTGGCGTCTGCTCAGATACAACTTTTCTGCAGTTTTAACGCGTGATTGTGCCATACATTATTTCCTTTGCTGCTGCTCTTTATTTTCTGTAGCGCTGCTTGTCAGCATGCCGAGCACCGGAAAGGACCAAAAAGTAATTGCTCAGATGCATTGAGAACAGATAGGAAAATGCATTGAAAATAGCAAATTTTCTCCTTCAATTATTAAGGTCTAAGGCATGTTCAGTAGTTGGGGTTTAAAGAAGAGCTATTAACCTTTCAGTCCCCAGCACGTACTCCTTCCCTGCATTTTTCTGCTTGTGAATTTTGCAGCCCAGATGAGTTTTCGATGGCAGTTTTTAATAAACGATCTCTGGGAGGTGGATTTGGTTCTTCTTCTTTTCAGAGGTGAGGCACGGGGCGTAAGTGTTGATAGCCCCAGTTGTATTAAAGAGGCTGTAGATAATTAAGCACTTGTCTGGGTCTGGGCAGTTTGTTGATGTGTTTTTTAATTTTCTGGTGAATGAATGATGTTCTTCAAAGAGAGCTGTCATTGGGGAAATCAGAGATGTACTGAAGCACACCAGTGTTGTCTGCGCTGTCATGTTCGGTGCAAGTCCAGCAGTATTACAGCAAAGCTTATAGGCAAAGCTAATTATGCGTCTGTCAGATGCACTGAGAAATGCTCTGTGCATCCCTGCGTGGAACTTGTGAAAATTTGTGTCGGCCGTTGGGATTTCGGGATGTTTTTACAATAGCTTGTTGTGTTGTGAGGTGTGGATGCTTTGCGCACCGTCCGCAATGTAAAAGACAATCACCCATAACACGAAATTGGAGTGGAAAACAGAAGACTGTCACAGCTTGTGGAACTAACCCGTGACATTTTATATGGCAAGGATTTGATTTGCTTACGGAACTAACGTTGTGCAGTGCATGACAAACTTCCCCGTGCTGCTCCGAAAGCCTCGTGTCTCCATCCGTGGCAGTGGCGCTGCTGGGGCGTTGGGAGCATGATGCTGAAGCTGCAGAGCTGTGCTCGGGAAAGGGGATGCTGAGAGAATGAACCCCACAGTATTATAGGCTGAGAGGAACGGATTCTGCTCCTGGTCCCCTGCGAGGACAGAGGGGAAGCCCTCCTGAGCTTCCCTGGTGGCTCTGCAGCAGCAGCGTGTTCCCCCGTGACGGGGGCTGTGACCCGAAATCCTCCGAGGCCGCCCGTCCCCGCTGAGCTCCGGTTGCAGAGAGTGAATTATTGCCGGCTCTCTCCGCAGCAACCACATTTCTCGGAGCTGACTCAGAGCGCAATCTCATCCCAATCAAAATTTCTTCTTATTTTGATTAAGGAACACGGCTTTCTCTTCAGAGCAATTTCCACGAGGCCAGATACAGGCTGCTCATTACAAAGCGAAATATCCTCGAGCGCAGGAACCTACTCGGAGAGGACAATGCCGTTTAAAGCCCCGAGTTAATGAGAAGTCCACAGCACACATTTGATAAGCTTTGTCATCCTTTTGTCTGCAGATCAGAGACCCTGCATTTTAATTTACTATACATAATGCTTTCTTAATGAGTTCCAGTGGATAGCCATTGAAACATGGCACTGCAGCTGCCAGCGTGATTATGAAAGAGAGGCGGTTATTTGATTTACGTGATATTCCGTTATGGTAACTAATATTTGCAGACAGGATACAATAGAGGAAGAAAAAAACCCTCCATTTAGGTTTTGGTATCTCAGGACTAAGGTGCTAAATCAATTTATTTTGCATGTACGTGGGCAAACTGCTAATTGAAAACTAATGGAATTATATTTGAATGTTGAAAGTCTTGGGAGACTCCTGTTTGCTTTGCCCCACAAAGTTCATGCAAAAGCAGTAACACTACCAGGATTTTTAAAGTGCAAACGGGCTTCCTAATATTGTACAGAGAAGCATGTTGTAGCAGAGGTCCTTTATGTCTCCCTCAGTTTCAAAAAAAGAAATGAAAATAGCCCAAACTTGGGAACGACAAATTTGGGGAACAAAATTGTAAAGCTGAGGCAGAAACGATGTGGTGCTGATGGTTTTCTTTTGTAGGAAGTCGCTTTCTGGGCCTCCTTTCCTTGTCTACAAATGGGTCCTGTGGGTAAGCATTTATCCAGAGCCGTGTGTGTGCACCCCGATTCCTCTCCCTGTACATCCCTATAGAGCAGCACACTGTGCCGGTGCTGGTGTCTTTTCACACAAAGGCACTATGTAAATCACTGGAGTTTATAGGGCTTTTCTATTATCATTCCCATTGTTATTCCCTTTGTATAGGGATAGGAGCCAGGATGTCTTTGTGTGCAAGACAATAAGCAGGGTGAACTACTGTGCTGGTAACTTAAACTGAGCTCGTGTGTGGCGGGGGAGCATATATGATTTTGGTAGGATTCGGTGGGTCTTGCTGTGGGACCCTCGTGGAGGAGCAGATGCACGTTCTGGTGCCTAAAGCTAGACAAAAGCTGCTGAAGAGAATAGATGTGTGAATCAGGGATGAATTAAGTTTTGTATGGTTGGAACTTGTGGCATTTTCGAAGTTTGAATGCTTGACTTTGCAACCTTAGTATTCTTAGTGTTGATTTTTTTAATTATTATAACTAGTTTTATATTTTTCCCCTGTGTGTTTAGTGAGCCCCAGCAGGGCTAGCAGGGGCAGACTGCCGGTGGATTTTACAGATATTTGCAGGCACACCGAAGTGGTGACACTTCAAGTCCCAGGCAGGGGGAAAGGGGATGTCACAAGCCTTCACTCTTCCTTTTCCCCATGTCATCTGCCTGTCCCAGTCCATCACTGTCTTCCCAGTCCAGTGGTTCCCAATTTTCCCATTTCATTTATCACCTCATATACCGTGTAAAAATACCCCTGCCTCCCCGTGCAGCCGCAGTTCCAGGGACATCTCACCCTGAATGTGCAGCTCAGACACCCAGCGCATCCTGAGGAGGCTAACACAAATGCATCTCTGCTCATCCCGTGAAAATCGAGATTTTCCTCACTAAATTTATAAAGCAAAGTGTTTGATCCAGAGAAATAGTAGCTATTTCTGCTTTGGCCTGAAAGAAAGAGTGATGATAATTAATTTGCTGTGAGACAGAGCTCCGTTACGAAAGTTTAAGTACTGAATCATTAAAGTTTGGCAGAGTGCTGAGGAGCAGGGTCCCAGGGCTGAGAGTGCGTGCATTTAACAGGGAATTGACTGGAAGTGCACATTCCCCTTATGTAGCGGGTGCGCAACGCGTACGTCTGTGTGTGTGCTGTGCGAGACTGAGTCATCACTATTACCCTTTTGCCAAGACACTGAGACTGCAGAAACAAAACAGACGTGCAAAAATATGCCCATCACGAGGATGTGGCGTCAGGGGAGCTGCGGCGAAGCGATGGTGAGGACCAGGTGCGTGGGACAGCTTTGGGCAGGAGGAGAGGAGCTGGATGGCAAGGGGGGGCTGAGAGTGGAAACACCAGGTGTGCGGAGGCTCCAAAGTGGCAAAAAGAGAAGGTGGAAAGGAATGATTTTTCACGGGTCTGCCTGCTGAAAGGTCTGCGGACTTCAAGTGAGATAACCAAGCAGCAAGGTGAGAGTAAACAGGTAGGAGGACGTTTTCCCCCAGCACCCACGGGCTGCTCTGCTACCCAATTGTGCTCACAAAAGGGCTTTCATGAGCTATTAGTTACAAAGGCACAGTTGTTTCCCGTGGCTCAGGAAACCTCTAATTTTAGGTTGCCAGAAGCTGCTGAGGGCTGTCTGGGGAGGTGTCCCTGTACTCAGCGTGTCCCTTACATCTGGCTCCAAGCATCAGCAAAACGGAGCTAGGGCTGATTCAGGCCAGCCATCCCGGTGTCTGTTCTCTTGCTGAGCTTTCAGATCAGCTCTTTCTAATATTATTAGAAGTTTTTGAGGAAACGTTGCTTTAACATAGCTGTAATTAAAACCCAGAACTCTTTAAAAGTCTCGTTTGGAAGTAGGTCAGTTTGCACTTATTTGTCTTGAAGGGTTTGGTTTTTTCCTTCATGTCTTAGTTGTAGGCTGATTTGCCATCTGCCTTCCTTGGCAGAGCAAAGGAGTGGAAGATAAAATTTGTAAGATATAATTGGGTTAATATTAATAATTTCTCTCATGTTAAGTGAGTCACTGGCAATTACCCGTGACCTTATTTATGGGTCCTCTTTACAGAATCGTCTTTTTTGGTGGCCCTCAAGCTTGGAAAACCTTTCCAGAAAGAAATCCTAAATAAAAGCCTGATGCTAACCTCAGAGATACCTTGTAGGATACGTTACAAGCATTTCTGCCAGGTGGAAGAACCCACTATTTGCATCAGTGACTATTTCTGTGGGCAGCAGGAGATGTTTGCAGTGCAGCCTGCTGAATTTGGCACCTTTGGGAAATCATGAGGTCAGCCCAGGTACAAGGCAAGGGACAGTGTTTGTCCTGGGCGGATCTTGTAGCCTCCCCTACTTCTCTGTTACACCATGTTATCAATGGGAAAAAGCAAAATAGTTACCTAATGTGCATGCTGACTTCACCAGACATGATCAATTTTAATATAACAATTCTTGATAGTTGAAGTGTGACAGCTCATAGATGTGATCTATAACACATAGACAAGTTTGCTGATTGGTTTGGTTTTGCATTCAATAAAACGGTTAAAAAATGCACGTTTCCTACAGCATCCCAAAAGCAATTCTGCTTTGGGTCCAGCTCATTGAGTTTCTTTCCCTCCGGCAGCCAGAGACTCAATGAGAAGTGACACCTCCCCTCCTTGTGAAGCAAGTCCAGAGGAAAATGCTGCCTCTAACGTCACCACGGTCCTTTGGATTAATGGCCGTGCCCAGCAGCCAGCAATTGCTAACCACATTTTTTTTTTTTTGAGAAATCTGTATTTGAATCTAAATTATCAAAAGAAGAAAAAAAAAAAAAAAAAAGGAGAAGATGCCTCTTCTTTTGCTGTTGGTTGTTCCAGGCGTCCTGCCATAAGTTTTTCTGACTCTGATACAAACCCGTCTTATTATAGCTTCCGCTTTGAAATGGTTTCTTTGTTTTATCTGCATGTGTGTGCACGCGTGTGCTTTTAAAAGCTTACAGATGGTTTTTCCTCACCTCAGCGTCAGAGCTAGCCAGGTTTTTTTAGTTTTTGTCTGTGTTTCTGGCTGAAAAGCAACGCCCTCAAGAGTAGTAGACTACTTCTCTGTCCAAGGAATGGGGGAGATGGACCTTTGGAAGCAGATGGCAATGAGAAGAAGTTTCAGTAGCAGAGAATAAGAAAATGAGCCATAGACTTTCAAGATTTTATGAAATGAGATGTTTGTACAATGAGTACAATTGCAGCTCAAAAGGAAGCAATATATAAAGTTACCTTTGTTGTTCATGCTTCCTCTCTACTGGCACCTATTGTTACAGGACGCTATGCTGGGTATCTTTTTATTCTTTTTGAGGTCAACTAGTGTAGTAGATAGCATCACAGCACACTTTCCCATGGCTTTCCCATGCGTTTCATAGCTGCTGGATAGTGCAGCCTGCCAAGCCGCTTGGTGATTAAGGATCAAACCAGCGAGTAAAGCTTACAGGCGTGAAGGCTGGAAGCACACAGCATGGCGTTGAGTGCGTGGAGATGGCTGTCCTTTTGGCCCAAGTTGTAACATCCGTTTAGGTCTGCTTATTATTTGTCTAGACCTACAGTGGTATTCTGACTAGTTTTATATTGTTCAGAACAAAGTGTTTAAGCTTTGGGTTGGGTGATGCTTTAATGAAATAATTGGTCTTTGACTGACAGTGAAGGGAAACAAGGGAAAAAACCAATAAGTGATTTCTAACATGGTGCTGGAGATGAGAGTTTGGACAGGATACCTATGCTCTAACCTGAGTCAGAAGAGCTGGCAAGGAAACAGTATTGGGAGTTTTGGAGAAGATGCTTTACAGAGAGAAACCTGAAACTGTAGAGAATATTCTGCTTAGTTTATCAAATCAGATCAAGTGATGACAGGTGAACGTGATAAAAGCCTTAACCTAGAGACAGCGCTGGGTACCTTGGGGTCTTCAGTGCAGTAGAGAAAGGGGGGAAAGAGAAAGAACCCAAAAAGGGGAATTTGCAGCCAAATAACTCGAGGTTGGATATCAGTGCTACATTTCAATCCCAAGTGTGAGCAACCAACCGTTGGGACAGCATATGTGCTATACCCCTGATTTTCAGGAAAATAAGCCTTAGGGGAATATTGTTATTATGTAGCCTATGCAACCTACATAGCCCAGGTTATGAAGTTCAGTCAGGGGTCAGATGAGTGAAATGATGTTGCCTGTGTTACACCAGAGGTCAGTTTAGGTGGTCTAATGATCCTTGTGGACCTTAAAAACTATTATTATGTGCCATTATCCATTTCAGATATGGATAATCCACATCTGTTATACACAGTCCATGGTTATGATGCTATTTGGCTGGAGAGGAATGTCAAAATTAATAAGTAGTATATGAGTTTTATGGCTTTGTACCAGATTTCTTTGGGGATTTTTCCTGTGGTCTTCTATTTTTAATACAGATACGGACTGGTGATTTGTCTGGCTGCCAGATAAAGTTTGTTGAAAGGGGCCTAGTGATTAATGGTGAGGCCATTTTAGAATTCTTGTGAGATGGACTAGGATTATTGTTTTCATTCTTTGAGTTTTACCAGGTAATGCCTACAGTAGGGAGATAAGCAGTATGTGACTTAATCAACGCTTGGCAGAGAGCAATAGGGAAGAACCCAGGTGCTACAGGCGATCAGGTAGATGACTGAATAAATAGCGTTGGTCATTCTGCACCAGTGTATTATACGAGTATTGTGGTGTGGAGCTCGGCTGCTAGAAGTAGAACGAGTTTTTCTGTGTATAGTAGGATGAGAGCAAAACCATATAGGAAACAGATGGCAGAAGCAGGAACAGTACATGCTGGGTTTTCAGAGCAAGAAATGAGCTTGTTTGGACACTCTCTACCCTTTGAAGTGAGATAGGAACTTCTCAAAGCAAAATAGACATGAATAGACACATTAAAAGGTGAATCAACTTCAAATAAAGGTTTCCTAAGAGTCACAGAGTCAAAGTAAACTTGGATTTTCTTTGTATTTTGCAAGGGGATAATTTAAAACATATTCCTGAATGAAAGTTTTATTAAAATGGAGTTAAGGATGAGAGTATGTGGAAGTAATTTAGGGCTAGGCACATTACAGGGATATTGTAATTATTCCAAAACAAACTTAATAAATGCAGTGTATCTAGAGTTAAGGTTAACCTTAAGAGAACTCAAACATGCTAAGGAATGGAAATGCACAATCAATTCACCCAAAGAATTCTCTGTTCTGTATTGAGGTCGTGTAATATCTGTATAATTATGGTGAGTGAATAATAGGGTTTTATTCTTTCTAAAGTCCCGGAACAGATTAAATTGGTCTTTCAAATGATGTTTTCCTCTTAAGTTGTGCCTGCGGGATGAAGATATGGTTAGAGTAGGGGCTGAGGGAGGTTGCTACCAACCCATTTTCAATTGATTTTAACTCACGAAATGACAAATGACCCTATTTGAGAGTCCTTGGAAAATACTGTCTGAGATTTCTGGTGTTTAGGGAAGATGTGTTACACTGTGTGTAACTTGAGCTTTGCTCTTAGTATAGGACACAAAGCTGTCTTTAATGAGGAAACTGGGGTACTTCTGCAGTGAGGGATGTGCAAAAAAAAAAAAGACGTGAAAAGTATCTCAGGAAACTTTGAACCTGACAGAAATGTTACAGGCAGAATTACTAAGGGTATGGGATGAAACTGAATGCTTGCCTGAGTGTGATACGGAACTAAATCCAGCAGTGGGGCTCAAAAGGGAGAAAGCAGAATCATAGAATCATTAAGGTTGGAAAAGACCTTCAGGATCATCTGGTCCAACCGTCCCCCTACCACCAATGTCACCCACTAAACCATGTCCCTAAGCACCACGTCCAACCTTTCCTTGAACACCCCCAGGGACGGTGACGCCACCACCTCCCTGGGCAACCCGTCCCAATGCCTGACTGCTCTTTCTGAGAAGAAATGTCACCTAATTTCCAACCTAAACCTCCCCTGGTGCAACCTGAGGTCATTCCCTCTGGTCCTATCACTAGTTACCTGTGAGAAGAGGCCGACCCCCAGCTCCCCACAGCTTCCTTTCAGGTAGTTGTAGAGAGCAATAAGGTCTCCCCTGAGCCTCCTCTTCTCCAGACCAAACACCCCCAGTTCCCTCAGCTGCTCCTCACAGGACTTGTGCTCCAGGCCCTTCACCAGCTTCGTAGCCCTGCTCTGGACTAGCCAAAGAAGTTCAGTGATTCGCTTCTGTTCTGGATAGAAAACCAAGCAAACGGACTGCAGAGCAGTACCTCACACAACAGCGAGAAGATGGCAAGTGAAGGCAGGGAATCTGCATTTGAAGACAAGAAGCAGCTGGGTCCTTTGGGTGGTGAGGACACCTGGGTGCCACCCTGAGAGCAGTGGGTGAGGTGGTGCTCTAAGAGGAGGAGAAACACCTCCTAGGCTACAGGCTTGGGATCATCCTTCAGTAAGGAAATTTCCTCCTATTAGTCACTGAGCTCGTTCAGATCCATGCTTCTGGTGGGCTCTGAGGTCCATGAGCTGCTGTAGTGGCCCTGATGAGCGGGATATTGTTGAATCTGCAGTGGAAAATGCAGGTCCAACGAAGCAGCTGGCGCCTGGCACATCACTGCTTCACTGGAGACATTGCTGGAAACCTTTCCGTGGGATGAAGGGGGATTTTGGCCTGCTGTAAGGCTGCTTTCGTGGATTTAGAGGCAGCAAGGCACTTCACAGCACTCCTTTAAGAGCAGCTACAGAGCAGGATGCCGAGTCCACCATATGTTCATGTTTAATAGCAGTTTATAAGTCTGTGAATTTTGCCTACGGGATGTCTAAAGACTCTGGGGTCATGTAAATTGAAACAATGCAAAGTTTATTGTGCATTTAACTTAATTTAAATACCTAGAAACAAGCACAGGGGGATTCTTACCAGTTGCAGTTATTGGTTTTAATAAATACTGCTGTAATTGAATGTGATTTAATAAAAACAGTTTATTTCCAGCCTTTTGGAGTGGGAGTGCGACTCCCCAAGGGGAAAACAACAGAAGGGGGTTAATCGGCATAACTTTTATTTTAACTTGCTCGGTCATGTCGGGCTGCTCTGAGAAGTAGGTGGGCATTTGGGTTCATTCATGCCGACCATGAACCAAGTCTTTCAGCTTGGCGGTGGAGAAAAGGTCTGCAGTGAGAAAGAGGTTGCTGCTCTTCTCTGCGAGCTGAAATGCATCCTGTGAAGCGGTCCTTGGGAGCAGGGAGGAGGCTGCTTCATTCGTTGACCAATATTGAGCTCTTTTCCATAGGAATTAACTGAGGAGAGTGGTGACTCTCCCATTTAGACCCTGCTGGGTTTCCCAGTTCAGGAGGGTGCCTGATTGCCCACGCAGAAGCTGCCCACGCTGCTCTGTGCCTGTGGCTTTGCCCATGAGTCGTCCTCCTGCTTTATTCAGCCCCATCTTTGATCTGATGTGACCTAATGTGAGCTCATCTAACATAGTCTATGTTCAGAACCCCTGCTGAAGTTAGATTCAAGTGTTGCATTAATTTTGACAAACCTGGGATTTCACCTGGTATGTATATGTGCTCATCTAGCCATCTGCAGAGCCATTTCTGTGCAAATCACAGTCACCGTAATTCTGCAGCACTTAAACAGATGCAAAAATTAACATAGTTAAAAATTCTCCTCCTAGTTAAGAAATCACATGCAGATTATAAACCTGGAGATACGCGTGTGATTCCCATGTGTTGTTTTAATGGCGAATGCTCTAAAGCCGTCATCAGATTCAGTAAATCTGTACTGCATTACTTTTACCCAGCTCATTTTATTGAAAACACCTGGGCAAAGCTCACAGTTATCTGGCACTGATTTGATATTCAGCATCTAAAAAACATCCACTTATTTATGTAGTATTTAGGGATCAGAATAAAGGCTTTCAACATGATATCAGTGCTGAGGAAATCAATTTTTAAGGCATGACTCAAAGGTCACTAATATATTTTGACTTTAGAGATGCCACCAGATAAGTAAAAAGGGGTCTGTGACACGATATTTCAGATATTTTTCTGCTGCAGATTTCAAGCTGGAATCTTTATTTTGCTTAGAATGGAGTAGGTGCATCAGAGAGAGCTTTTATGTTCCCTATTGTCACAAGGACGGTGTATGCCTGTTGCGGGATCACGAGACGATCCCTGTTCTTGCGGAGAGGTCAGGAAAGATCTTCTGGCTCTGTGGCTATCGTATTATTATTACCTTTTGCTCAGCTTTGGAAAGTAATAGATATGGTTTGTAAAGTGTAACAGTAATTTCTTCTTTGATGAGGGCTCCAATTACCGTGATTTTATCTTATGATGTTTGATAGTGTAATCTTTAGAAAACCATTTAGACATGCTGAAGCATTAGCACCAGGTGTACAGTACCATGAAATCTGTTATAAAACAGCTGTTAGCGGCGCATTTGCCAAGTATTTCTAAATAATTGAAAGACCCAGTTAAGAAAATGCTTGTTATTTATGCAGTATCACCTTGTGAGCACTGTGTTCAGCAGCCTTGCAGGAGTCCCGTAACCATCTTGCTGAAACTTCAGTGTGAAATGCGATACTCTCATAGGTAAGAAGCTTTGGTATTGTATGTAATTCAGTGGATCTGGTAGGAATATTTCTTGGAGCATGATCATCAGCGCAGCAGAGCCTGTGAGGTGGTATTTTGGGTGGCTGGAGCAGGCGATGCTGCCGGCAGAGGTGGCATCAATGGCAGGCAGTGTGGGAGGGGAGCAGTGTCTGAGCTGCCCCCTCCTATCACACGGGGGCTGCGAGGTTCCCACATGCCCTCATTCCCCTTGGTGTGCATTTGTGGGGAGCACCTAACCGGAAGGATGCAAGGCTTGCTTGAAAAATTAAATTTTGATCCACAATCTGAAAAAGCAGTGGAATCGCTTTGGAGCAATGGGAGAGTATTTGATAGTAACTTAATAAGTGTTGTCCTTTCACAAAGCTCTTACCCCTAAGAAGGGCTGTGAATATTGTATTATCCTAGAAAAAAATGAAATTAAAGGTGAAAACGAAGAAGCAAGCCCTTTTAACACTGAAGAACCTCCCCAGGTTTCCCTGTCTGGGGCAGCTTCTTTGTATCTTCCTCCTTCAGTGAGCCCATGTCATTATACATTTCATCAGATGATACAAATTTTAGTCCTTACAACATTCTCATTTCTTTCCTATCATTTATTATTTAACCTTCTAAAGCATTTTATGCCTTGCAAGGTGTCATAAAAAATAAAGCTGATTCGTATAAATATTGTATTAGGAAGCTTCTACGTTTCTGACCTTTTTTTTTTTTTTTGTCCTACATCACAAAGACACTAAATATTAGTTTAGCTTTAATGCTTATTTAGCAGGAAATTATGTAGCTGAGTACGCTGAACTTCAGCTATATGCCCAGCTCCCATGAAGTGAAAGCTCTCGGTGTGTAACTGTGTTGATGCACGTGCATTGGTGTGTGTTGGCAGCTGGCAGGCTTCTTTCTTTGCGGGTAATTATTTCCTGTGGCATCAGATATTCTCCAGAGTGCTAAGATTTTTGACTTTAAAAGAAAAAATATACTGCATGTCGTTGAAAAGGTAGTTTTACAGAAAGCCTCCAGTGTGATTCACAGCTTTCAGTGGCAGGAAGTGTTGTACATAGCACTTACCTTTTGCATTTCAGTCATCTAAAAGAACAGCAGAAATACAGCGTGAACTAACCTCCATTTGAGTGAAGTTCATCCAGTCTCTTCAGGACGTCAGTTTTTACCAGGTTTGATCCCCAAACTGATAGATTTGTAATGTTTTATAGATGGTGTTTTACTGAGGTGTGGTGACCTGGGGCAGAGCCATGATTTCTATTTTTCCAGCTTGAATTTGGAAATATTTCAACCCTCTGTCTTTACACCAAGCATGAGGTGACCAGCATCAATAAGAGAGAAAGTGCCCATGATTGACATTAAACATGTACAAGGGAGACTGTGGTATATCGGACCTCTGTTATCTGAAGTGCAAGGTAGGCAGAACTATGTTTTTATAAGTGAAACCATAAAATAGATTACACTGGAAGAGAGCGGAGGGTGGAAGAGGGAGTAGAAAGTTGAGATTACTTTAGGTGCTTGGAATGAATCTTTCATCAGAGCCTTGGAATGAAAATCCAAAGATTTAAAAGGTAGTGTGGACTGAAGCCAATAACAACAGTTTATCAGTTTTACTGGGTTTAAATTAATCTTAATGCAGACAGAGAATTTCCAATAAATTACTCTTTAAAAAATACATAAAAAATAATAATTAAAAAAAAATGATGGCTCACTTTATGCAAGATAAATAAAAGGAAGGGAAGCATTTCTGCTGATAAGATGGCAAGTCTAAAATAATCCTAAAGATACCTTTATGCACATGCTTTGGTTAGACAGCCTAAATATTTATTGAAGTCACAGACTTCTGTGCGTATTTGTTTCCAGATGAATGACGTTTGAGTCATCAGAAAAAGCACATTCAGTCAGGTGTGTTTTTTTTTTTTAACTACATTAATTTGAGTCATTTGATGACCCCAGGTTCCATTCATGCCTTTAGGGAAGGAGGAGATGGAGGAGGAACAGACAGATACGCCTGGGACTGGGAAGTGATTCACTGTCTGAGAATAGCACCTGGGGATCTGCACCTCCTGGCACGTGGTGTTTCAGTGAGCTTTAAAAAAACATAGCCACAATGATTTGCCTTACTTTCTGCCTTTTGCTACCAGATTTTGAAGCTACAGCCAGCTTGCTTCATTTTTGTACAGCTCCTTTCATACCGTGCATGGCTACCCGGTATAACAATGGTAATCGGTATTATTTTCTGATTTTAGGGATTTTTGGGGCAGTACCTTGAGATAGAAGGCTTTGAAAGAGAAATGGTAAGGAAAAGGGTGTTGCAGATGAACATTTTAGTACAAGGCCTCCCTAATGGACAGTTTTTGTTTCTGGCTAAACTGATGTAAAATGCAAGAAGAGGTCTGGTCGCTCAAAGGCAGGATGGAGGCTCATAGTGCATCTCAGTGGCTGCTGCTGGGGGGGATCTGCCGGAGAAAATTCTTTCTCAAAGAAAAATATCTTACATGGAAGTATAAAAAACAGCTCGGTTCTGTGATCCTTTGTGAAATCACTTCCCACAGGACAGTGTTTCATATTTTCTGAAAGTTGTATTTTCCCTTCAGGAGAATTTGCCACTGTGCAGCATATGCACGAGGATTTGGGAGACGGCAAAGAGGTTTTTTTTGGAATGCCTCACTTCCTCCCTGTCTTTTTAAGCATTGATGAATGGGAGAAGCAGATGAAAAATGACAAGTTCTTGAAATATTTTTTTTGATAGCTTTCCCCCAAGCCTCTTTTTGTTGTCCTCAGAAAAGTCTGTTTTTAACCAGGCTGTTCCTGCTCCTGGTGGCCGGTCCTGGGTTTTCCCATTTTTTTTTTTGCAGAAACTGCAAATTGGTGACACCCAGCCCGAACTCCAAGGTTTTCATGAGGCTTCTCTCAAGCTGCCTTTCTGCACCCCAGTTGGAGTCTGCAGCATGAAGCATTGCCGGAAGCACTCGCCTCTCTTTTCCCCCAGCCTGGAGATGGTTTCATCTAGAAAGCTCCTTTCTTTTCTACATCTTCTCTTTACATTATGAATATTTCAGGAGAATCTGTGCAAAAGAAAGGGGCTTTTTAGCTGAAATGCTCTCCTCGCTCTTCCAAACCATCCTGTTGCCTACACTTTAATTGTTCAGCATTGCTCTTGCTTAGGGGGCAGATTGCACGCTCAGTATCATCAGCGTTACAAATCCTTTCTCTCCATGTTTCAATAGCTTGAGGAGATGAACTTTTCTGACACAGCTGATTTTTCTGACTGCAGTCGAGACTAAGATTTCAATGCCACTTTCTCCACAAGACCTTTAGGATGGCAGAGCGCATTGTTTTGTGGTCAGCTTATTTTTCTAAAATATCCACATGGTAGAGTGTGCGTGCGTGCACACGTGTGTTCTTGTCTCTAGGGACTTTCTGTTAAGGAAAAAAGTGCAGAAGAGCCAAAAACAGGGACTGAATATCTGGCATGGTTTCTCTTGAGATTTCCTCCTCTTCTATTAACCTTTCCACCACAACCACTTTTGTATTTCTGGTCTTAATTAGAATTTTGAGTGGAGCTATGGAAGGAGTGCATCTATCCCCCAGTCGATTCCTCCATCTGATTTGGCATCCAGAAATACGTTTCTTAGGAATTAATTATAATTGCTTTTGATGGAAAGCCAACTTTTTTCATGTGTTAACTGTTAATTCTTAGCTCGTTTAACATGTGATTAAGTAATGATGATAATAAGCCTGAATGCCGGCTGTCCGTATGCTTGTGATTTGTATGTTTGTGTTTCCTATTTCGGACTTTGCGTAGTTAGATGTCTGTTGCATGTTAGCGGTCAGCACAGACACATGCTTTGGAGAGGCAAGAAGACAAGGCAGGAACTAGGGAGGCTTTCAGACTTGACAGAGCTGAGGGGCTGATTATCAGAAGGTTGAAAATACCATTTTTTTGACTGCATGGCGAGGTTTTAGTTCGTTCCGTGGCATGGCTTTCCCCAGCTGTATTCAGGACAGAGAAGTGAAGTGTTTATCTGAGGTTTCTTCTTCTCTCTCTTCAATAAAGTGTCATTAAGTCTCTACAGCTGCATGTGGCTGAGGTGGGGACATGAGCACCTCACCTCTTGTGGGGTTTCTCCATCTGAGCAGCAATGAGGATGGCACCTGGGGTAAGAGAAAGTGGCTGTAGTATCTGCTTTGGGGACTCATCCTTAGAGGCTGCTGGAGTTATAAATTTCCTTTTTTTTTTTTTTTATTTCTGCTCGTTTTCTGGATAAATTTTTGGTGTGCCTGTTATTCCAGTTTCAAAGAGCAACTCCTAGCACCAGTAACTATGTTTTTAATCCTTGTCCTTCTCATGACAGCCAAAGATGTCATACAGGTTCTTCGAGACAGGTTAAAACATCTTTTAGACACCTGATAACTTTGCTGCTGGAATTATTTGTGACTGTCAGGAAAAAGCCTTTGCTGGGTGATTTTACTCTGAAAACTGACTTTGTAGAAAGAGACTTGTAGCTGTCCAAGCACACTTCTTTGTCAAATTCGCTGAGCTTACAAGTGGGAAAGTACTTTTCCCCTGCCAGCTTTAAAGCCCATCCCAGTGCCAATCAATGCCCAGATTGTTTTCAGTTGAGACAGGCAGCTTGACAAAGTCATGATGCTTGTGAGTAAAGAAGACAAAGGCTTTTCTTGAGCTCGGTGAGCAGAGCTGTGTATAGGCTCTACCTCCAAGATGGTAGCATCGCCCCCAGCCTCATCATAAACAGGCAGAAAGTAGGAGGAAGATGGCCTCTTAATGTCAGACACTCATTTTTGCTATTCAGGTAGTGGGATTTTCAGAAACACCTCACAGTGCAAGATGAATTGTAGGAGTCCCAGAAATGCTGTAAGGGTAAGCGCTTTTGCAAGTGTAAATCACAGCTTATTAGCAGGAGATGCTGCTGGGAGGCAGGCGTTGAAAACGAAGCTCCGCACATCTCCAGAGCTGCAAAAAGCTCGAGTGCAACTGCACAGCTCCAGCTCAGCTGGCATGTGGAGGGTCGTGCTGGCATCTCTTGGGTCCAATGTGGTCTCTTACCAGCTAGGTGTAAAGCTATCCCCTTTGTCTCCCAGACACTGAGCAGCCAAAGGAAGAGCCAGGACACAAAGAAGTGACTTAGGAAAGTAGCAAAACAGATGTGGTTTTGAAACTTGTTTAGAAAATTCTGGGAAAGCAACGAAGTCGAAGACACTTCTGATTTACATTCCAGCCTTGTTGAAAACGGGAAAAAATAATGGATTTGGAGTACAAGCAGTAGTTCTCTAAAGTTCTTTCTCTCCCTCATGTGCCTGGGATCACCCTCAACTTCACCCTCAACTTCAGCCCTCACCCAAAAGCTCCTTAACTCAAGCGAGGGGTGAAGATACAGAGGAGTGGTTTGTTACTTCATTTTGCTGTGGTTTTGTGCCTAGGTTTTACACAGGCGGGATGAATTGACTGTCAGCTTTCAACATTTCCTGGCAATAGGTGTGCTCTCAGTGGAATAGGCCTGGCCTTGGGATTAATCGGTGTGTTGTGGACTGTTACCAGCCAAAACGGGTGGGGAGATTGCCAGGAGCTGTGTGCTGGCTTTTTGTGAAGCTGAAATGGTAGGTTAAGAGCTGGTAATTGTAGATAATGGGTGAAAATAGCTATATTCCGTGAGACCAAACTTTGGTGTTTTACACGGTTGGTAGCACGTGCACAGGGAGGAAGCCACATAGGGGACAGAGGTCTTCTGGAGCTTGTGTTAGCTGTGAACAGTCCCACAAGTGCCACATTGCAGGAGGAAAGGTTATGATTTGGAAAATATTTGGAAGGAAAGGAAAGCTTAAAAATTTGCCGGAACCTGAACACGGCAAATTGCAAAACCCCATTAAAACTGAGCTGGAGTGATTTTCGGGACTGGGAACCTGAAGTAGCTCAGTGTGTGTCTAGCATTGCAGGTCATCTTCAGGGAGGTGAGAAAGGGGATTGAAACATGCTTTTTTTGCTGAGTTCAGGCATTTGTTTTTCTGTGCCTGTGTGCAGCAGGTTAGTAGGGGAAGGGCTGTGCAGAGCCACAGCTGCTTCATTGTGCCCATGATGGACACAACATCTTCGTTCCACCCTCTGAGTCCCTTCAAGTCAGGCTCCGAGGAGCAATTATCGAGTCTCCTGGCGATTGCTCTATCTCCCGTGTGCACTCTTCTAGGCTTCCTCATTTGCACGTGTGCTACTGGTTTATTTATTGCAGTGTAATTGCTTGCTGTGTTTGTGGTGTTTTTCAAAGCCCACGTAAATGATCCCGCTCAACTCAATCTGCTCCAGTAAATACCTATTGCAGAGTATTTTCTGTCACCTTGAATGTCCTTTATCACTGAAGCAATTTGATTCCTTGCTCTGCTTTTTCTAATCTTTCTATTCCCTCTTTAACCACTTTAGGCCAGTGAGCCTCTCCCTGTCGGAAGGCTCTCTTTTTTGTGCTTTCTGCCCTTGGTCCAGTGCTGAAGAAAGCCCCCCATCTCCTCTCCACCAAGGAGAAAATCCTTCCCCTCACCCCCATGCCATTGCTAACCTTTTAGTTTTGCTCGTTAAGGAAAAAAAGATTTGTGTTCATGATAGTTGTATTTATCTCTGTCTGTGGTCCCCATTCCTCTCCTCCCCATGCAAGAAAAACATTATGAATAAAACCCCCAGTAAATTGTATTTTGCAAGTTACACTGCTGAGAGCACTGCTTGTTCCTTCCTATTCTTATTTTTAGCCATGTTCCATCCTGCATTGCCTGGCTGAGCAGCCTTCAGTCCCATCACTCTACTCTGCAATCAAACCTGGGACATCTCTCTTCTTTCGCCTATTGCCCCCCCATGTCTATTTATTTGATATAAGCCACATTCATTCCTGCTCAACTGATACCCTCTTTTTCATAACTCTTATCCCAGACTAAGGACTTTCATTTGTAATAACATCTCCAGCATGCACTTTCAAGTACCTTGAATATGTTCTGAGTGATTTTCCTAATTTCTTCTGTCTGTCTCTGGAGATACTCTTGGCAAGGTCACTAGTAATTCTTCTCTTGGATCATCATCTTGAATACCGTCTTCCCAATCCATGTTCAACTCTCTTCCCATTTGGAATATTCAGTCCTCCTGGTTTACCACTCCGTCTTCCAGCTCCCTTAATCATTCCCTATTGCTTAATCCCTGTTGTGATACTCATTGGCATTTTAAGTTTTATTCTTCTCTCTGGTGCCTGGTGATAGGACCTGAGGGAACGGCATGGAGCTGGGACAGGGGAGGGTCAGGCTGGGTGTTAGCGAAAGGTTCTGCACCCAGACGGTGGTCGGGCACTGGGACAGGCTCCCCAGGGCAGTGGTCACAGCACTGAGCCCGGCAGAGTTCAAGAAGCATTTGGACAATGCTCTGAGCATATAGTCCTGTTTTTGGGTGGTGCTGTGTGGAGCCAGGAGTTGGATTCGATGATCCTTCCGGGTCCCTTCCAGCTTGGGGTATTCTATGTTTCTGTGACTGCTTTTCTAAAAGTATTTTTGAAAGTTCTTACTTTCATGTGCTCTCGCTCTGGCTTTCTTAACCCCAGCTGTCACTTTGAAAATAGTGACTCCAAAGATCCTTTTGTGCATGTGGTCCTGGGCGTAATGCATCACAGCCTGGCCCCTGGTGTACGCTTTTTTTTTGTTATAAAAGTGGGCAGGGTGCGTAGTTCTGACCTAAGTGATCTCGTTCCTTCTGCAGTTCAGTAAGGAAAGCTTTATGTGATTCCACAGACACAGGCTGTAGGTATAAAATTTTGCAGAAGGTACTGGCGTGATCTTTTTTGCCAGAGGCGCAACACACATGAAAAGAAAGAGTGGGGGATGGAGATCAGTTTAATTTGCCACTAGGCAATTGAGCTACCGTGTGCTGTAGAGATGGTTCTGCACAAAACATCAGTTTAATAACACAATAAAAGGCATTTTTGTTCTAGTGTCTGGTGGTGATAAGGAGATAGTTTCTCTCAAGTTAATAAACTTTAATTAAAACTGCATACAGTGATGTAAAAATGGTGTTTTTCTCGTAATCATTGTCAGCTCTAAGTCAAAGAGAGAAATTTAGCCAGCAAAAATGGGATAGAATCTTTCTTTGGAGTCTCCAAATTCATTACAGAAAAATTGAACTGAGACCTTTGGTGGAGGCTGATATGGTGCAATAAGGAATTGCTGTAAAATGAAGAAAAGTCCAACTTTCATTCAGCATCCTCCAGATAGGAGATGCTTTTTATTGGCTGTTTCCTTTGGGAGTGTGCTCATTACAGTAACCATCAAAATAGGAATTCTTCATCTGGAGGCACTGCTTATGTTTGCTATCTGGCTGTTTGGGGAGTGAGATCTTTAATTAGTTCAGGATATAAAATATTACAAAGAATTTTCCTCCAAGTCTTCCTTTGTTGCTGGGGTCAATAAGTGCAGCTTTGTTGTCATTGTGGTTCTAATGCTGTTGTCCTTGTCTATTCACGGCACTCTTTTTTTCCCCTGTAAACTGTTAGCACATATTTTTTCATTCTCTAGGTACACAAAATTATATCCTGAAGTTAGTAATAAATATATCAAGTGAGAACAGTGATCTGGGTGACACATAAGTGATACCATGTCCAGTAAATGCTATGTTCTGTTGGTTATGGCTTCTCTTACAGGAGACTTCTAAAAGCAGAGGGTAAGATCTGGATTCCTTCAGAGGGCATGAGAGGTTCAGTGTTGGTATAAAAGGGGTTATGATTTCATGCAACATTTGCTTAGAGCCCTGGTGGAAATTCAGGCAGGTAGACTTCACGGAACTGGTATGCAATATTCCTCAGTGCAGTGAGGGTAGATGACAGCAAGTCAAATTCCTTGCTTCTTGTCACGAGACAGAGTTTAAACTGGGAGGAATACTAGGATAAAATAAGGATATACTGTACCTTGTTTTCACGTAGACGCTATAGAAATGCAGTTCAGATTTTTCAAACAGAAGACAGGAAAAGATGCCATTGCTCTTTGAGAAATTCTGGAAAGTGTTTTCCCAAACTGCTGACACGTGGCGTGATGCCTCAAAGGGCCGTTCGAGCAGGATGCAGTGAGAGAGCACAGCTTTTCCCCTGGCTGAGGAATAGCAGTCAGTGGCGATTCGGGGTGGAAATTCTCCTTTGCTTGCGCTGGATAAACCTTGTTCTTCCCACTCTTGACTTCCCTCTTGAGCTCTGCCTGTGATCCCCTGTGACCTCCTTCATTCACGGCTGTTCCTGCCACCTCACCTAACCCTGTTTTCTCCCTTGGCATCGCTTCAGTTTTCAGATCTGCCTTTGTGTCCCTAGACTGGGAAAAACCCACAATTCTCCAAGCATATCTGCTCCTGCCAGACGCCCCTTCTCCTTTTCTCTCCTACCCAAGCTCCTTATTCCTGCTCTGTATTTTGGCTGCCTTCGTTTTCTCGCTGCCAACTCTCTCTTTTCTCATCGAGTTTTTGCCCTCTCTACTCCGCTGAGATGGCAGTTAACTAAACCCACAAATTATCACCTCCTGGCCAAATCCCAAAGCGTCATGCCTGTCCTTGGCCTTGACTTGTTTTTGTATTCACTGCAGCTGACCCCTCTGTCCCTTCAATTCACTCTTTTCTCTGTAGCTCTTGGCAGCTACGATTTCTTCGAAGAATGGCTGGTGCCTCTTATCTCTGAAGTGTGTTGTTCAGCGACTGCCTTGGCAGCTGCATCTTCTCCATATCCCCCCATCTTAGTATTTAGCAGGACTGCAGCCTCGGTTACTTTCCTTCTTTCCTTCCGTTCCTGATCACTTAGAAATTTCATGTGTTTTATTGCACCAGCTTCTCCTTCTGTGCTGACTGCTCAGAAATAATACCCTTTAATACGGAAACTTCCATTCCTGTTGGAATGGAAATTAGTGTCTATTCCCAGATACCCCCCACTAGTTCATTTGCAACTTGCTGCAATCAGCTTGCATATTATCCCTTCCTGAAATTCCTATTTTCTTCTCCATCATAGGGGGGAAAAAAAAAAAAAAGAAAAAGAGAGATGCTCTTTTTCTCTTTGACTCAGCATAGATAGGTCATCAGAGGTTGCTGTAGGATTTTCCTTCTGCAGCACTTCCAAAGTGCCCTCATGTATCTCCAGCCCTACTGCCAGATTGACCTAGTGATCTCTGGAGTAGATGTAGAATATCTTTTGTCTTTTTGCTCAGTTTCTGATTACATCTTTTATACAAAATGCTGCTTAAAAATCAGTCCCAGAGCAAGGAAGCAAAGTTACATTCCAGAGGGTTCATTCAGGTTAAACACAGCCTCTGCCTGTACGGTCTTACAGTAGAGCAAAAAAAAAAAGACAACTTCAAAGTAAGACAAGCAACCGGTTTGTGTAAGAGTAGTGAGAAGAGAGGCCATAAGAATTAACAAAGCGTTAACAAGATTATGTGTTGAAATGAGACACTTAAAAAAGTGCCATTACACACCTGTGCTGTAGGCTCATTTGCAGGGTTAAACCAAGTAAATTAAATCTTGCTCGTGAAAGAATCGTGCAAATGGTGTCAGAAAGTTCTCCTTAAATGCCTGATTTTGCTCAGGATTCACTACCATGGTGTTACTTACAGATTTCCAGCAATGTTCAGAATCTAATCACTTTACTGCTGTGGTAACAACACATATTGTAGAGATTGTTGGATAATAATGACACTAAAAAGTAATTCCAGCAATGTATTCAGTTTATGAATGGCTGTAACGTAGTAGTTTAATATTGCTGCTCTGCTGGAAACCATGTAAATGCCTGATTATCTATACCTATTAAAAAAAAACAACAACAATTATTTATAGCAGAAAGAAAAATAAAGCATCTGTTTGTCGCCGGGGAGAACACACTGTGCGTTTTTCTATTATAGGCCATGCATGTATTGAGATTCCTGCATACTCCAGTCCTTCAATCATCCGAGCTAATAGCTTGTGCCGTCAGACTGCGCGAGCTCGAGGGAGGCTTCCCCTCTGCGGTGCAATGCTGTGCGGTGAGGCGTTCACCCACTTTTAGAAAACTTGATCCATTTTTTCCCGTTGAACCGCTGAACATGTGCTGTAGCAAATTTGCACGGTCGATCAGTTAAACTGAAGATGCGCTAGTTAATAATGTGGGAATTTTAGATGCTTCTTATGTTCAGTGGGGATGTGAGTGCCAAAGTTAGTGATGTCTGTGTATCTGTGTTTGTTTTGCCATTTTTTGGCTTGTTTTGTCTCGCTGTTGTAAGAATTAGCAGATGTTTCGTTTGATTCATGATGCTGGATGTCACCTCCTGGAACTGGTGTTTTAATTAGGTGGCACCCGATGCTTGTTCGGTGGCGAGCAAATTAAGGGGGGCTTATGCCAGGAATGCCAATGTCCTTGCAGTGCCATTGCCGCCTCCCCTCATTTTGTTCGCGGAGCGATGCTCTCTGTAATGACCAACCATGGTCTCTCCTAACCCCCAGCCCCTGCTTTCCTTTTCCTTGTGCTTTCAAGTCCTTTACAAAGACCATTCCATCAAAGCTTCCTTGGCATGACCTTATGTGTTGCTTAAAAATTACTGACCAGCTGAAGTAATGCCACTGGGTCTTCCCAAGATCTCTTCCATCAGCATACAGGTTCACAAGCTTTATGACAGTACTGGTCATGAGGCCGTGTCCATAAAGCTCATTGACAGGTCCCATTCTGGAGTCATCACTAGAGGGGCCCCAAGCAGTGGTTCTCTAAGAGACCAGTTCCCCTTGGAACTGTCAACTGGGATTAAAGCCAAGACCGTGCTGCCATTCAATACCATGGTCAGGGTGACAGGTAGCAGAAGTGCCAACCAACTTGCTCCAGTACCAGCCAGACTGAAGGCTCTGAGAGTCAGTTTGGGCATGCAGGTGATGGATGACATGGTCCTCAGATGGGATTCATGGCGGCAGGCAGACAGCCAGACACAGGGAAATGTTCAGTTTATAGATGGCTGTAATATAAAGTTCAATATTCTGCTCTGCTGGGAGCCACGTACACACCTGATTATCCATCAGTATCTGTGTAAATGGCACCCATACAAAGCATAATATCCCTTGGTTCCACTTTTGGAGGCTCTACTGCTCAACAGGGGAAAGAGCTGGTTTGCCTGTCACCTTCTTTCAGAAAATTAGATAGAGCAGCTCCTATTTCTTGTTCCTGGATGCCTTTGGCTCTTACCCAAAGTTCTCCAACCTCTCTTGACACCTTTTTCCCCTCCGCACTGTGTCTGGGGAGAGGCCTAGCGTGGACTCTGGCAGCCATTGCCGTGCTGGGCAGACCTCAGGCACCACAACCCTGGTGTGATTCATGTAGCCTGCTCAGGGCCTTGGGGCTGCACCTCTCTGTCTGTCACTGCCAAGTTTTAACCTTAATTTGAAGCTGTCTGGGCTGCGTCAGCACCATTTTCAGTCACACCTAGGTGGCATGAAATAGGAGAGCGCCACGTTCAGGTGTTTTGACCGTGGTGCTTTCCAGCCCAGGCCCAGCTACTAAATGGTTGTGGATGAAGAATGTTCCTCCTGGATGTTCGCCTTCAGGACTCCAGCGAAGTCATGTTTTCCTTGGTATCACTGGTGCAAACATCAAGCCATTAGAGTAATTGGGGAGTGATTCATCTATTTATTTTGAGTGATTGAATGCCTGACCACAGTATGTTTTCTTAACTTTTACAATTTAGTAGTGGCCTGGGGTGTAGTATTCATTTTACTGTGCTGCTCCAAGAGGCTAAGCTTTTGCTGTTCAGTTCTCTCTGGCTTTAGTTTAGAAGTACTCCACAGGATTAAAGCGACTGCTTAGTAGCTGGAGCTTTACTCTTTGTTTTGTGTTGTGTTTCTGACCCTCCTAATGTTGGCCTTGCCCCTTTGTTAAATGGTACAGAGGCACCTGGGTGGTGGGAGTTCACGCATGTTTGCCAAGAGTTCCTGCAGTGATGTTGTATAAGGCCTAACTGTTTTCTAAACAATGCCATCCTTCCAAAATTCCTGTATGCCGAATCTCAGGGGGAGGGAGATTGATTGAAAACCACCACATTTAAAATTATTCTATTTTAAAGTAAGAAATGACTGACTGCTGAAAGCTTGCCTTATCTGTTGTCTTCCCACTCGCCCTGCCACCCCTCACCATCCCAGGGTCAAAACAAATCTAATCCAGTCTTGTATTGGAAAAAGCAAATCAAACCAAGGATATTATTATTTGCTCTATTTGTCTTCACTGCGGTATGTTTATAAGGTAAACTCCATTTTAGTGATGTTCAAGTCGAGTTCTGAATTGCGCTTTCCCAAGTAAGCTTTGCTGAAGGAAGCCAGTATTTATCAAGCATGCTGTCAGAGTTTTAGTGCTCAGCTCTGGACAAGTGGACAAGTTACATCTCAATTAAAAGCGGAAGATAAATGGGTGGCAGTAAATGGAGGTCATAGGTTAGAGGCGTTTAATGGAAGAAATGGAAATGAAAATTGGAAAACAATCTAAGGGATCTATAGAAGATAAGAACGGAGGAAACTCAATTAGAGGGAGCCATGCTTACTCCTGCTCCTGGATCTGGGATAATTTCCTGGTTTTTGTTTGGATGGTTTTATTGCTTCCACAGTTGGCCAAGCTGCATTATAAATAAATAATTGAATCACCCTTTTCAAGATTTGCTCAAATTGATGTATTTCAAAGAGGAAAAAATAAACTCCATTTCAAAATTGTGTATAAATAGACAGATTGTTTCTGTCTTAAGTGCAGCCTATAGATTAGTCGTAGGCAAAGCCCACACTGGTACTACTGAATGTTTAAGAATTTACAGCATAAAATACAAGGAAGTGTTTAAAAGCTAAAATATTCACAAATGCCAATTCAAATGTTAAGTGCTTACGAATGCTTTAAACTACATCTGATGATGTAAGGCAAGCCATGCAGAGAAGCCTACTATGTGTTTATGGTCTGGCCATTTACAGAATGAAAATAAATCACTTCTTTTGCCCTCTTTCATTTAGGATAGATGTATGTGCAAGTGTATGTATACGTATTTTCACACATATCTTATCTGTCTGTACATATATACAACATCACACAAAGGTGTATAAGTGTCAGAAAGAGACAAAAGTCACTGCAGTGCATAATGAGCACGTAAGGGTTGTGTCCACAACAAAGCCCTTATTTTCTGTGTCTTCTTTTATTACGTCTCATGCTTGTGGTTTCTCTCAAGGGACTAGAGAATGTATATTGGTACTGCAACATTTCATTATTTGCTTTATCAAGATGTTGACTTTCCCCACCTCTTTAGGGAGCTCAGTCTGCCTCATCATAAGAGACTCTAAAATTGAGCTGCTGCAGTTCCTGTGCGTGTATGTATACACCAGCTGGGAAATACAGTGCTTATTTCCACTGAGTCCATTAGAGCCTTACCCTGAATGGGAAGGGAGCATCTGGGCAGATGCTGATGTCTCGGTACCCCTCAGATGCCAGACTGCCCTCTTTGCTTCCCAGCCCCTTGAACGGAGCCACATCATCTCCTGGAAGGGTGGGCAGGGAGAGCTGGCAGAAAGTACCATGACTTCTGAGGACTCTGGTGAGATAAAGGTCTGAGTTTTCTGTCTGACATGAAAGACAGTACTTAGGAGAAACGCAGCCACAGCACATTTATTTGATTCTCTCTGTTCTGGGCCAAAAGGAAGCACCCACTGAGTCACTGGCACCATTCCCAATGATCACGGTAGGGTTGTCTGCTTGAAGGCTTTTATCGTGATCCTCTGATTTGCCACAGTCCCTTGTGTATCTCAGCTTCCTTCTGTTTTCTTGTCTGAAGAAGAGTATTCTACCTTTAGAATACTTCTGAAGATGATAAATTTCAGACTAAAGCTACCAGAAGATTAAAAGAATAGTACTTTCCACTAATACACTCCGGCATATTCCCATATACTCTTTGACCCTTCGATTTATTATCACGCAGAGTATGGAGAGTGAAACAGAAATGCCATTACTGTCAGCTTGTTTAGGGTCTGTGCTAGGTTTGCTGTTATAACCCCAGCTCCATTTCTGCCACACTTTACACCAGCTAGAAAATTAAAGTTCTGACTCCCTTAATGATCATGTGCAGCGTTTTCCTGCAGAGTTGCCACAAGATTGCTCAAAGTGTTTTGGAAAAAATCCAGCATGGAAATCAATTTTAGTTCTTTCACCCTTTTATTTTTTAAATTTTATTTTACTTTATTTATTATCAACCATCTGTAAGTGGCTGTGGCCTCCTTGGGATACAACAGGTATGACAGCATGGGCAAGAGCGTGATGGCACTGTGGTTTCCCTGCAGAGGTGCAGCATTCATGCAAAGGATATCCCTTGGGGACTTCTTTGTGGAGGGTAATGCGCCAGTAGTGAGAGGTCTGGGGTGTAAGACCTATTGGTATGCTTAGGAGTGAGACCAGAACCACTCTTGTGTCTGTTCAAGGAAGGAAACTGAACTCATATCCTTCCTGAAGTGAATGGCAAGAGATGCTCCTAATCTTCTTGGCTTTGGCAAGTGATCTTTCCTTCAGAGGCCTGAACTAAATTTTGGCCTTCAGGCAATCCTCCTGCCTTTCCTCTGCTGCAGCCACCCAGATTCCTGCTTGGAGCAGAAGCAGCAGCTTGAGGTGTTTTTACACTCCCTGGACATGGAGGATGAAAGGGGGATTCTCTTTCTCAGCCTCTTTAGAGGGGAGAGGAGAGAGTACAGCTGAAAGTGTACTGAAGAAAACATGGAAAGCTTTGCTTCTGAGTGGTTTGTACAGTACATACAGTAATCCCAGTTCAAAATAAGATGCCTCTTCTTTGACATGCTGTCAGTTGCTACCCTGGCCCCCGTACATAGTTCTGTGATACAGATGGAAAACTTGCATTTTCTAGTCTCGGGGAGATCCCTGCAAACGGGTCTAGATAAAGCTGCAGGTTTCAGTGCATCCAGCTTGTGTTTCACAGCATAAAGCCTTGCAAAACAGTAATATTCTGCTACATCATGGAAAATATTTATGAAGTACGCTGCCTAGAGAGCCCTTACCCATCAGAAGATTTATTTTCAGAAACACAGGAGTGAGCAAACAATTGTTCTTACGAAGCCATGTTTGCTGTGTAAGAGTCTCTTGTCATCTGAGAGTTTCTACTCAAGCACAGAAGGGGACCAGGCCGTTTGCTGCACGTCTGTCTGGCCCGGTGCTCGGCATGGACGGAATGACGAACGTTGCTCTAGGCTCACCAGGGTTCACCTCCAGCAGCTGTGCTGCTTCTAATGCCTTGTGCACACCTCCAGAACAAGGTTTCTTGCATGACCCGGTGAGAAGATACAAGTAAGCTTCTGGCTTAACCCCTTACAAAAAGAGAAGGGAAGCGACTGCTGGTGCTGCTGGGCTCAGTCACACTCGGTGCCCACCTGGGCAGTGCTGTTGGGCGCCCACCTCACATCTGCGTGCTTGGGAACTGTGCATTTCGCTGTGCGTGGTGCAACTTCTGCTTTGAATCCCGAATCACCTCCCAGTGTAGGACATGGTATGTTTCTACAGACATAACTATTTTGGTGGTGAGGATTTTAATGTGGGGAAGGGGATTTTTTTTTCACTATATATGTTTTTTCCCCTCCGTGGGGATGGCAATTCAGAGACTTCTGGAACAACCAAATGGCGGTCAGGGGGATCAAGCCAGGCAATTTGGGAGCCACCCAGCACCATCCAGGGAACCCCCTTTCTCCAGGATCCTTCAGTAAGTGCAGCAGGACAGTGTTTGCAGATTCAGCCTGCTTAAAGGCCAGAAGGGACCAGATTGTCTGGTTTCATCCCGCTTATGTTGGATATAATATAATACTGCCTATTATATTTAATCTTCTTACCTCTCTATTTAGTAGTCTTCCTCTGACAGAAGTATATCATACATGTTCCACAAAATCTTTCTCCCCCAGCAGCTTGTAGACCTCATCTGCAGATATCTGGAGAGTGGAAAAATTATACCAGGAATTAATCACCCACTTTAGAAAAATAAATAATAAAGTAGGGTATCAAGCTGATTGCTAATTTTATTTTTCCTGGCTTCAGTTTCCAATCATTAGATGTTGCTCCACCTTATTTTGTTAGATTAAAGAGCCCTTTAGTTTCCCATATTTCCCCATGAACTTTGCATGGATTTTATAATCAAATTTTCTCTCCATCTTCTTTTTAATAAGCTTAGCAGATCGAAGTCTTAAACTCTCTTACTGTAAATCATTCTCTCCGCTTCTCATACTGTTTGTGGAGCTCTTCTTTTTATACCTTCTCCGATTTTTTGACATGCTTTGTAAAGCAGACTCCAGAGTCAGGTGCGGTGTCTCCCGACAGAGGGAATGCCGCTGTGCCTGGCAGAGGGGTTAAGCGGTGCTCCGGTGCTTACGCTGTGCATCACTCTCGCCTCTTCCCCGCAGCGTTTGTGTTCGAACACAGCGTGACTATTAAACCCCTTTCAGAGGTACTCATTCTCTCCTGTTTGACTACTCCTCTGGGTTTATTTTTGGATAGAGAAAAAGTTAAAGGCGTATTTCAGGGTTGATGTTATTACTCTTTTCAGAGGGCTACCCATTTGCTGTGGGCTGACAGGCAGCTGAAAGAAACAGCGGCAAAGGAGGAAAAACAAAAAAGACTCTATTTCCAGTATAATAAAAACTCAGTTCCAAGGTGAAAGTCTTTTATGAGGAGATGTATTCCTGACAGTCCCTTGTTTACCCTGGCCAGCCATCCCAGGCTGACTCTGCTTGGCATTGAGATCCATCAGAGGAGTCGACGTCCTTTTATGCTTTATTTCAGCCCAGGTAGAGTCAGCTCCACATGTCCTCCGTGGGCATCATGGTGGAGGGCAGGCACAGAGCACCAGGGAGCCTCCCCTGGCAGCCAGGCTTCGCCACGGAGCCGCCTCCAGTGCCTTTCAGTCCCTCCCCAGAGGTATAAAAAGCTGAAGCTGCTTGGGACAGATTTAGTAGAAGGGTTCCCAAAACAATCCCTCTTACAGTAGGCAACACAAAAGGTGGAAAGCTCTTCGTAAAGGAAGAGGAACCTGCACAGAAGTCCCTTGCTGCTGTTGTTCAGGCCAGGACTTTCATCAGGATCCTTTTGAGCATCCCGTGCCTTTTTTCTCTGTCTCCTCTTCCTGCTTTGGCTTTGCTCTGCTTCTGATCTCGTTTCTAAAATAACCGGGAGCAAACCCTTCTTTTTAAAATAGTTTCCCAGTCCTCCTGGCAGAGGACACATGGGTCGGACTTTGATCTCTTTATTAATCTACTAAAGAGGATGTACAGAAAATCTGGGTTACTCTGGGCATTAGGCAGGCCCTTTGTGAAAAAGTGCCTCCACGGGAGCGGGTTATTATCGAGGTTTAACAACTTCCATTGTTGATGCTAACAATGGGAGAATTTCTGCTGATACCGGCTGTGGGTTTCCTTTGGTCCCTTCCCCTTCCTTTGGGGGGCTGCACAGGTGAGTTTTATAATCCGAGCCAGGCTCAGGAAACAAAGCAGAACTCAGTTTGCTGGAGAGACAAACAGATACAGAGGCATAAATGTATAGAAATGTGCTGTAATATAGGAGAGAGCTCACAGTTTATAATTCGTGTGTAGCTGGAAACCCAGTAGCCACAAGTGCTTAAAAACAAACAAACAAACAAACAAACAAAAACAGCATTATCAATAGAATGAAATTATACAGTCAGCTGTTGACCTTTTAGAGTTACCTTAAGCAAATGTTACCCCATTACATCTTCCTTCTAGCATTTACAAGTGCCTGAGGTGTCTGAATTTGGGGAGACACCCACCACAGTCACAATATTGCACTTTTCATTTGTTCTGGTTGCTCTGCTGGCTGAAAAAAAATGAGCCTGCACATGTCCAGCAAATAGCAGAAAGCAGATCCCATAAATAGGCATCGCCTTTTGCTGTGTCTCGGTGACCAAAACACAGCAGCCCTTGTCCGTAAAGGTTGAAGGAGACGGCTGAAGCCGCCCGGCCTTGCAGCACATCCCGTCTGTCAGAGCAGCTTTATGCTCGGTCCCATCACTCTCCGACTGCACCGAGTGGGAAGCAGCACGTGGTAGCATACAGTCGTCGCTGGGGTTTCCCAGATCCTCACAGCCTGGTTTTACTGCAGGGTTTTAGTGCGCTGCTCAGCAGTGATGGAGTGTGTGAGGCTTTGACAGAGATTATTCGTAAATGCGGGGGGTTTATCGTATTTGTGCTTTTGAAGGCAATTTGGTTCTTCTGGAGATGTCCCACTGTGTATTTTTGTTTATCCATATAAGATTATCTTTATGATTTTTTTTCCCAAGCAAAAAAACATTAAAGCAAGCAGCATATGCGTATTCCTTCGAATAAATAGAGGGCTGTGATGGAAGGTACAGAAAGTATAATAAAGTCTAGTCAGGTTTAAATGTTGGCACATCTTATTTTATTTAATTCATAAATGGAAGAAGATAGAGAATTTATTTGACTAGGTGTCTGGTTCAGTGTCTTGATGATATGTTTGGAAAATTGCTCTGAAATTGATGTGTAAATGACCTTGAAGATGTCATATTTAAGCGATAGCTCATTTTGATTTGAAGTTGTAAGCCTTTTTTTCCACCTCCGTGCCCCAAACACAGCAAGCAAAGAAAACGTGACACATTGGGTTTAAGTCGTTTGAAAGTAAAGAAGGAAATCTTTACCTTCAAACCTCTAAAGCTAAGTAACGTGGAAGGTCAGGCACCTAACCTGAGATGTGCCTTAATTCCAGTGCCATGAAGGTGCTGTTTACCAGGAGCTCTGCAGTGCCACGGGCTCGGTGCTGCCTTGTCAGACCTGGGGAGCTCCTTTCAGTCCCATGAGAAAACCCAGATCTGGTGCTGGGTTGCACTGTCAGTTCAGGGCATAACATTCACCTTGTAACTTGCCTCAGATGTACATATATGTGCAAAAAATATGGAAAAATGCGTATGTTCCCTCTCATTATTGATATTTTGATTTGAGAGGGCACTGGCCAGACCTAAGCTTGAGTATTACCTTTAAGTAGCTGAAGTTCCCCCCAGCCATGGCAAATGAAGTTACATTTATGTTTTGCAGCCTGAGGCAGGGCTGGCCAGGGTCTGTGCTCAGGTGGGACACTGTCCCCAGCCCCGTGTCAGGGTCAGGCCCACAAAAGCCGTGCTGATGGGGCTGCACCTGATTTAAAGACCCCTGCCAGACCCGCCGTGCAATTACACCGTGTATCCAAGTCATACGGGGTATCCCTCACCTCAGTTGGCTGGCCAAAAACCTCAGAGGTTAGTTGGAGTTTCCATACTTAACGAATTGTCCTGTACTTGATCTGTTTTTTGTTGACTAACTGGGCATGTTTTGTCTAAACCATTGCATGGCTGTGTTTGGTTTTATGAGTGAAAGCTGTCTGCAGCCCCGAGGTACACCCAAAAGGCTGTGCACACCCCAGCAGCCTTCGGAAAGAGTCCACACTTGAAGTTTCCCCTAAAATGTATGGTGGCATGTCACGGAGAGTAAGAGCTGTAAACCTTCACGTTATCAACCTATCTATCTCTTGCATGCAGATATATTACATTTACTAACAGCAATGTTAATGTCCTTGTCACGGTCCTGACTGGATGTGATATTAATGCAATCGCATGCAATAACCGGATAAAAGGTGTGTTTGCAGACTAATCCAGTGTCCGTTGAAATAACATTGCTGAGGATTGGATTTTTAATTCTCTTTTACTGCCCTGGGAACTTGAAAATAATATCCACTGCAGAAACTGCATTTTGAGGTAACAGCAGATTTGTACATTCAAAACATCAGTAAAAAGAGAAAATTAAAAGTTAAGCCCTAGGCAGGAGTGTTACCTGTCCTGCATTGTTTGACGAACATGGTTTATTATGTATGTTTTACAATTGAACCAGACAAAAGAATATTAGAAAGTTCTACATAGGTATAACCTCACAAAGTTAATATTGCTTTTGGACTCGTTCCTTGGCATGATCTAATCTCCATTTAAGTCAATGGGGATATTTCTATTCACTTCAATAGGAGCTGGGTTTGTGTTTTAATATGTATTAAAGCTTACAAAATTCATGCAATAAAGTAAAAATGGGAGGACACACTTTGCACAGTGGGGGGGCTCAAATGAAGGTCCTGCGATAGCATTTAATCACCAGAATAAGGAGCCTGATTTCCAGAGCTGCCTGCTGGGAGCAGTGGGTGGCACAAGCGGCCGGCCGCCTTCACGCTCCGGTGGAGTTCGTGGTTGATGTGATGCTGCCGTCTGTAGTCGGGTCTGGCCCTGGTGATTCACGGCTTGAGGGGACTTGAAAAGGGGTGAATATAACGTGTGGTTTATTCTCAGTCCCACTGGCTCCAGTGGCCCCAGTGTTCTCATTCTGTCAGGCACTGGTGCTCAGATCCAGAGCGCATCTTCGTCACTATAAAGCCGTTCAGTCCTTTAGGTTATATTTACAGTTTACCCTTAATGGAGGTAATGGAAGAAATATCTTCTAAAAGAGGTATACACTTGGCTTTTATACACATCAGAGCCATTTCATGTGAAGTACCTAAATAAAACAGTGTATGCGCTGGGCGTAATGTCAGCTTTCTTTAAATCATAAATTTCCTTTCTTTATTGGAAGTGTAATTCCCGTCTATAAATCATGCTATTTTAGTTGGTTTTATGTTCATTGGTTTGATGAATTAAGGGCTTCCATAATTTTTATACTTTTCCTGCCTACGTTAGCTCTCTGGTAAACACCCTTCAGAAATCATGTAGTTGCTCCCTGTGAGGAATCTGGACTAGTTCTGACATTTGGGTGGGACTCACAAATCTCTGCACGACCCCGGCTCTGGGCACGGCAGCAGCTGGTGGTAGGAGTACTAAGAGGTGGCTGCAGAAACTTCATCTCAGGGAGGCCAAAGCAGCTTGGTAAACGCCTTCTTCCCCTCTGTGCCTCTGTGCTTTATACTGAAAACCTGAAAAAAAAAAGTCATTATAAAGCTTTAATCTGTGTCTTTTTGCTTACTTCTTTTCTTTCAACAAGGAAATGCAAGCAAGGGCCGTTGGGTGGCGGCTCGGTGACAAACAAGGTGTTGTGTTTACTACCGGGAGACTGGCAGAGCCTTTGATTGAGGGTCATGAATAATTAGTGGTATTTCAGAATCAGTGATTTTTCCTTTCTTCCTTTGAAACTGAGTGATGAAACAGAGTCCTGAATATTTTCTTGTCAGTATTCATTCCTGACTCTGCCTCATTCCCGTCATTTTAATTTGGGCAGAGACCAGCTTCTACTTTGCAGCAGTTTTGCACTGAATCCCCTTAGTTTTGAAGCTGGAGGAGGGAGATGCACACTTAGGGCTCTGGAAATGCTTTTTTTGTAGCACTTCTCATGGCACAAACCAAAGTGGCCCTGGCACACAGTGGTGGTGAGTCTGTAGGTCCAGAAGGTGCGTGCATGATTCTCAGTCCTTCCTAAAGCTTATGCATTTTTATAGCTACTCAGACCTCACATTTGCACTGGCGAGGAGCTGGCTTTGGTTGGAAGGGGCGTGCTGTACTCCTACATTCATTTCGCAGAGCCACCCAGCAGGTGGGAGCACTGTGGGCCTGCTGGCGTGGGCTCACCTCCAGGCAGCTCCTAATGGGGACAGGTTCTGCCCTTGCTGCCTCCACCACTCCTCCTGCCCACCTCTGTGGCCGCTGCTGGGTCAGGGTCTGGGCTGTTCACCTCATCTGGCCCTTCCTAATTTCCCAGTTTGAGGTGCAGGTCATCCTTCTCGCAGATAACTAGTGATAGGACTAGAGGGAATGGTGTCAAGTTGCACCAGGGGAGGTTTAGGTTGGAATTTGGGAGACATTTCTTCTCAGAAAGAGCAGTCAGGCATTGGGACGGGTTGCACAAGGAGGTGGTGGCGTCACTGTCCCTGGGGGTGTTCAAGGAAAGGTTGGGCCTGGTGCTTAAGGACATGGTCTAGTGGGTGACATTGGTGGTAGGGGGATGGTTGGACCAGGTGATCCTGGAGGTCTTTTCCAACCCTAATGGTTCTATGATTCTATGATCTTGTCTCTGACACTCTTCTCAACTGAATGACTGAGGAGAGCTGATGGCATTAAGCGGGGTGCCCCTGTGCAAAATCACTGCAGTATTTTGAAAAAGAAATAGCTAAGGTATCTCTGTAGTAATTTTTTGGTAGAAGTCTTTGGAAGCGTGGCTCATTCTTCCAAGTCAGTCCTCATCCTGTCTGCTCAGGAGCCTGCCTTGTTCATTTGCTGAAACCATGAGATTATGACGACTTCCACTGACAACTTCTATAACACAGGCTACTGAGCCACTCAGCAAAATCACACACTAAAATATTTCTGTATCTATGCCAATAACAATGGGTGGGTAGGAGAATAGGTTACAGTGGCTCATCCCAGTACCAAGACGCCAAACAGTGGGAGATTCTGGCCCGTCTCCATCACGCAGGTGCTCCTGCCAGGTATCCTCCGCGGTGCGTGTTTGCACTCTCCTTTTACTGACATCAACTCTCAACCATCAGACCTCGATTTGCTTTTCTCAGCGAGATTAAAGAGCCTCGTTATTCTCCTCTGTCTTTTCCCTGCCCGGCTTCTTACAGACCACCAAGTTGTCTTTTAATCTTGCCTTCCAAAAAAAACTAAACAGAATTGAACTCCTTTCAGTGTCTGCGCTATTGAGGGTATTCATGAAGGATGGTGTGACTCTTAGGAGGAACGTATGTGCGAAGCAGATATCCATGGCGATGGGCACCTATGTAAACACGCGGACTGACAGCTCCAGTAAACACTCTCTTCCAGAGCTGTGGCAGGTTCATTCATCACGCGACCTATACACAAAGTACTGTCAGACGTGTAAGGTAAACAAGCAGGGGGCAAAAAGAGGCTAGGAAAGAAATAATGCTTCTCTCTAATCCTTTTTTGTTTTAAGAGCCTCTTGGGTTTCCTGTGGCTGTAGTAAATACATAACTTTCCGATAATTTTTGAGTGGACTGTGTCATTTAAAGTGGTCTGCTGAAAGATGGGCAGCAAATCAGTGGGAGAGGCAAGAAGGAAATCCAGTTTGCTGATTTTTGTCCGCTTAATAGCCACTAGCTTCTCAATGCCTTTTTTTTTTTTTTTTTCCTTTTTGCCTTCACCCGTCATAATGCAGCCCCTCACTGCGTGCCACTTGCAGGAGCCATGCAGAAAACATTACCCCATTATTTTCCTGGGGAAAGAGGGAAAACAAGCCTTTAAGAGAAACAAGCGCACAACCTTTGCGTTGCTGGCACATTGCCGAGCCCGAGGGCTGCACTTCATTTACATATAAATGTGACCAGGATTTTAATCAGAGATTAGTGCACTCTGTTGTTATTTTTCACTTAGAGCGTTCATAATGCACGTGGTGCTTTGCAGATCGCATAGGACAAATGGATTTTGAGGATTGCAGTGGATAGCATATCTGTGGCACTGCTGTTCTGGTGGATGACCGGCTTTATTTCTGAGGGTGCCAGCGGCCCGAGGAAGTGCTGGCTTCAGTTCTTTAGGGATACTGCAAAATCAGGCAGTTCTTGCTGAGGGGGATGTAAAGAGCTGGCTTCGAGCCCGCTCACCTGGATTTCAGCTGCCCCGTGTGGCAATGCAGTAGTGTCTCCCTGATGGAGCATCCCGGTGGATGGGAACATCTGCTTTTCTGCCTCATTCATAAATGCGTCTGCAAAATCGTGAACTTCTCTTTTTAATGACTTCGAAATTTTCAGGATCTCTGCTGATATTTCTTGTTTTTTCATGATTTGTTTAGCTCAGGTGTCATTACCTTGTTCATATTTCTCTTCTAATTAGCAGGCAGCTGGGAAGAGTTTAGCACAAAAACTATCCCAGAAGAGCTTTATGGCTGCTCCCAGAGCCCTCTCCTCCTCTCTGTCCTCCTGTACCTGAAAATAAGCTTTTGGCCTTCTTTAGTATCTGTTAATAGCAATAAACTTTGAAATAAGTGAGGTATTTTCTGATTTTCTTGTGGTCTTATACAGGGATATTCTCATCCTTTTCTATACTTTCACTCGGCTAACCTCAGGTACCCCAGGGCCTACCCGTAGAAAGCCCCAGGGAATATCTTGCTGTTCTAATACCAGCACTATCAGCCTTTTTCCTTGGGTGATGAAGAAAATGGCATCACCAGTCTTCAGAGTTAGCACCTCATCTGAAAATGAAATTTGACATGTGCTTGAAAGGCGTTACCCAAATCTACATGGAGATATTGGTTAAATATTCCTGTATGTGTTCTTGTGGGTACAAACTTCAGACCCACGCTTAGGAAGTCATCAAGGGGGAACTTTGGAATATTTGAGAGTGAGGTAGAAGGGGAAGGGGATCCGAGGGCTGACACAGGGTCTCCACATGGAAAACCTGAAAGGAAACAAAGACCTCCTTCTCTATCCATCAAGCCGCTGTGTGTTGACAGGTTAAATGACAAGACATATTGAGCAAAAGGAATTAATCTGTATCTGGGACCTTTTAATAAATCAAAAGTAAAAGGAAGAATCAGTGTAGCAGACCCATTGGCAGCTGCTAACACTTGTTTCATCATCCTTTCCTTCTGAAATACACAAATGGAAAGGAACTGTTGCCAGGAGTCATAAAATGAAGGAAAGACTCGGAAGATAGATTTATTATCAGTTCAATATTGGTGAAATTCAGCTTCATAAACAGAGGTTAATCTGCTAAAACCTTCCTTGCTTGCACTGGGGGAAATCCCCCCTCATTTCAATTTTTGCTCAAAGATCTAAAATAATTCTTCTTGTCATCTGAATAAATCAACATCTCTAGAAGCACCAGTGTTCATCATTTTTTGCCTCATCCTTGCCCACGTGGATTTATTTTATTTATTTATTTCCACGGGGTGTTGTTTATTATGGGCTCTTCTCATCCCGGCGATGTAATTTCTCTTCTGGACTTCCAGGCATTTTCATCACACTTTGCTACATATTTCACCCATGTTTCTACAGAAAGTCATTATGTAGCACAGCCTGCTGCTGACAAAAATATTTGGAATACAGTCTGCCTTTGTCCTCCAGTGCCGTGTTGCTCACCTTTGTTGGGTGAATAATACGAGCAAGAAGGACATGGGCCTGGTGTTACTGCAAAGAGACCTAAGCCCCAAACCTGTCTGGAGCTGGTACTGCTCCTTCTTCTCTTTCTTCTCTCTGTATGGTTGATGAAACTGTAGGAAAATACCTGCCAGTTCAGACTAGTGTTAAAAAAAAATAATAAAAAAATCCAAACTTGAAAAAAGTATAAAAAAGAAGAGTTGTTCTAGAAGACAAGAACTAATACAACAGGCGTCCATTTGGTGCGTCCTGTGCTGCCTCCCACCCAGCACAGATTTGGATGGGGGACATCATGATCTGGAGCCTGACTCCCTGGGGACAGGCACCATCTCTTCTCGCTCAGGGAACTTTCTGTCTTACGCTGGGGAGTGGTGGTCCCTGAGGGTGGAAGTTACCTCTTTAGCCTCTTGCTGCTACCCATTATAAAAGCAATGCAGTAAGTTCACCAGTAGCCTTGAGCATAGGATGGGTTCTGCTATCAAATGGCCAGGGAAGTTCACACCAGGGCTGTTTAGATCGTTACAGATCAGAAGCTCTATCAGGCCATCAAATCAGTTCCTTCTGCTGATGTCTCACAAGCGCAGGGCCATCATTTTCATGGCTGCTTTTCAAGAATGGCTTCATCCAGTGTCATAAATGGAATAATTGCTGCTATCTACAAAGCCAAATTTGATGCATAACTTGTAAGACCGGGGCAAGGAATAAAGTAGATGAATTACGGCTGAACTTCACTTATGCCATTAAGGATTCATGATAGGACCAGTGAGGAGGAGCTCTTCCTGGCATCCCACACCCTGTGCACCTAAAAGAGGCACCCAAAGCCTGCCTGAAACCCCTCTCACATGCAGGCAGGGAGGTTAGCATCATTTCTGACTATTCCAGGGTCTTTAAAGCCTCTCTAAGACTTCAGGATGTCCTAGGAAATTTTAGGGTGCTCTGATAATTAAAAAAAAAAAAAAACTAAAGGCAAAAAAAGACACCTACCTCCCTTGCTAGCACTGATCTTAGAGCTCCACTTCCCTCCATAATTAACTGATGATGTTGTTCTAAGTAGCATCAAGCACATCTGGGACTAAATTCAGGTTTCTTGCCTTACTTCTTCACTAGTTCCTCTCTATTAATGACTTGAATTGCTTGGCTGGAAACTGTCCTTTCAATGTATCTATCTCAAGCTTGAGACCCATCATATTCACGTGCCGTCCAAGGTTTAATGCTGGATAGAAGAGGAAAATGCTCTTGGGATAGGTGTCACAGAAGTTACGGGAAAGGGCACTTGCTTATTTTGATGTTGGTGTGAATGCGTGTGTGGTGCTGGTGTACTTGATCCTTGTGTGTTTGCAGGCAGCACTACAAGTCAGTGAAAGCTCTGACTACACAAATATTAGCAGGTCTTTTAGTGCTAGCAGGTCTTCCTGGTATAAGGGCCCTGTATCTGATATTGCTGAAGTCATGGTGGGTTTGGTCCTCATTTCATGAGTAGGATGGCTACCTAAATCACTTTAGGTAGACTTGAAGGTGCCTTGAAGTCCTTCGCTCTGTTACAGACAAATGCATTCTCTCCTAGTTTCTTAGGTGCACAAAGGAAAACAGCCAATGTTGTCTTAGACCAGTAAGTAGTGTGGGCAAATCCTTCCTTCCTCTGTGATGAAGGAGAATATACTGATTGTCTAAGAGCTTCTACAAGGCTAGCTTTCAATTGCTCGTTATCTGGGATTTTGGCAATGTGCAATGACTTTTCTCAATATTTAATTTGCTGTCTATTTTCTGAACTTGAATGTATTATTTTAAACTGTCCCCTAGGGCTTTTTCTTCAGCAAGGGCACTGGCAGGATTTTTAAATGAGTAGCCACCTTCCCTTGTGCAATTCACTGTCAGTGGTGATTTCCCTCTACCACAGTTCATACAAGCTCGCACTACTGGCAGAAGATGATGGCATTTCTTCTGTTACTCTGCCAGCTCCAGTCCCAGCAGAAAACTGATTGTGACACTAGGACACTTAGGAAAAGCCATCTTTTTTCCCCCAAAAAATTTTGTGGTACAAAGGACTGAGATGTTGAGCAGGGTTTTGGGAAACAGTGACTATTTTCATTATATGCACATATTTATCTTTTGTAAGGTTGAAGCATTTAATAAATCTGAGTACATTTCTGTAGTACAGCCAAATTAAAAGAGATGTGTTTTTTCATTGATCCTCTTCCTGAGATCTTCTGCTTGCTGTTTTTCTGCAGGAGTTATCTACACAGCAGATATTCTCGATCGGGAGACGACCAAGTCCTACTGGTTGACGGTGTATGCGACTGACCACGGGGTCGTCCCGCTCTACACGACCATCGAAGTCTACATTGAAGTGGAGGACGTGAATGACAATGCCCCTCTCACCTCTGAACCCATCTATTACCCAGCCGTCATGGAAAACTCCCCGAAGGATGTATCTGTCATTCAGATCCAAGCCCAGGACCCGGACTCCAGCACCAATGAAAAACTGACTTACCGGATTACAAGTGGAAATCCCCAGAATTTCTTTGTAATCAATCCCAAAACAGGTAACGAAATCCTGCTGCCTTATGGTGGTAGGAAAATACAATTTAAATATTTACTGGCTTCCTCCCTTTCAGTATTTTTCCCAACCTGTGTTTTCTTGTTAGTTATCTGTCTGAAGCATCCTGCTGTGCACTTGTAAATGAGCGCACTGGCAGCTGATGTGGGGCACATGTGCCACTGCAGCGATTGCTCGTCTGCAGGTCACTGAATAGCTGCTGGCTGTTGCCTCTTTTCCTTGTCTGTAGGGATGAGACTTTGCTGCTCTGAGTCTGCAGAGCAGTGCTAGCAGGCAGATTCAAGCTGTTGGATTTCATGAAGCAGAGCTTTGTCCTTTGTAATCCGGTGTAGCTTCGCTGAAGTGAGTGGCACTACAGTTGTCAAGTACACGTAATTAGGCTGTGTGTTACACGAGCTGGATGTAATTTTACAGCTTGTTTCATACAAAAAGACAGTTGAGATGATCTAACAGTCCTTCCGGCCCTTAAAAAAATCTATGCATTTGCATTGATTTGTAACAGTTAGGATGAGTGGCCTGTGTGGGCAGTGTCACAGACACGCTGCTGTACGCCTGGCGCTCATGCTTGCTTCAAGTTCTCGTGCTTGTTGTAATGCTCCTGGCTTTGTTCTGGGGTTATTTTTCAAGTTTGTTTATATCTGCTGCAGCTAGAAAATCAAAAGGAATATACCTGAGTGAACGCTTTTAATTTATAAGGTAATGATATTCGCTAAATAACTTTTCAACATTTGTCAATCCTATTGCAATGTGTAGCTTAAGAAGGGTCTGGGATCATTTCAGACATAAGCCTTTCTTCAGGTGAAGAAATCGTAGAGCATGTGTATTCACACCGTTCAATCTGCTGAGCCCTAAGGCACATATCTCACTTATTCTTAACACTTGAAATGGCCGAAGATGGCTCTTCCATCTGCATCCCTTCCCTTCCTCCCCCTGCCCCATAAATCCCATCTGGGCAAAATAGCAGAGTTAGGACTCAGCAATATTTAATTAATTACATTTAATGCACGTGCATCCCTGCCATCAGCTCCTCCCACAGTGCATGCTGATCAGCACATGTCTCTGCACGGCCGTGAGTTTCAGACAAGTCCTAGCCATGGCTGCTTGGGTGCTGCTGCTGGTAGCACCAGGTATTTTGGTGGCACTTGCCCACGCCAGAGCAGAGGGCAAGAGTAGTTTTCTCCAGTAAGAAAATCATCGTCCTCTTGAATCGCAGGTGGTGCTGAAGAGGTTCATCTTCAGTTTGTGCTGCTAAAATTGCTGTCAGAGAACTTAAGGGCATCAGCTTAGTTAACAATTCACTGTTTCGGCAACCCCTGGGGGGCCCCCATTGCTGCTTTTTTTCTTGTTTTTTTTTTTCCTTTGAAAATGATTGGACTGATGGAGTGTGTGTGCACTGAGGTCCCTTGATCCCCAGGAAGGGAGGTCTGTCATTTGAACACAAGGATTTCCTCCTCCCCTGTGAGGTATCAAAGCGTGGCGAGCTCTGCCTGCCCTGTGCTCCATGTCAGGAGGCTCCTTCCAACAGGAGGCTGGCATCCCAGGAGGAGGATGGGTTTGCATGAAATTTTCCCTGAGATATCTGTCCCCGGTACGTTCCTGCAGGGCATTACCTTCTCTCAGACAGTGGCTTACGCTCCGGTTGTTTATAGAGGTGACTTCTGCACACACAAGAGAGATGAGAAGTGTGCCGGCCCCGTGTCCTTGCTGGGATTCAGCGATGCCATAACTCACGCACTGCTTCGCACAGCAGCCACAAGTGCAGCAGTGTGCTGTATAATCAAGATTAAAAGGTTTAACATGAACCGAAATATGTGATGATGGCAGCGTGTGTGGGTTGAGTGAGAGCAGTCATTTGTGAGGAGGTATCTTTTGTTTTCTTTGTCACTTCGGGAGTTTAGACAGCACCAACAAACTGACATCTTTCTCCTGTGACTAATCGGGTGTCAAGAGGCAGCACGAAGGCCCCATCTCACATTTTTTACACCCTTCTGTGCAAAGCAACAGAAATTGGCCTCGACTGGAGATGGGAAACGGGCTGGAGCACATGGGTGCTTCTGTGGCAATCAGACATTTCTCAGATGCCTGACTGATGAGGCTTTTCGGTTAAAATTCTCGTTGGATTTGCTGTCAGAAATAAATGCCTCCTAAATCCAGATTATGAGGAGGGTCAGGATGACAGGCAGGAGAGGAGGCCGGCTTCCTCTGCAGCAAAGAAGCACTGATCGTGGTTTGCTGATCACTTCCTTAGATCATCAGGATATATTTCAGCAACAAATCTCCCCCCGTTGCTGGAGGACAAGGCCTTGTTGGCCTTGGCCTCCTGTGCTTTCTTCCTCCCTGTCTTTCAAGACCCGGTTTTCTACAAAGTGCAGAGAGGGCACGGGGTGTATCATGGCTGTGTGAAGGGTGGGTGTTACTTCAGACATCTCTGCCCTCACCTGAGAGGACAGGGCTATCTGTGGTGCTGATGAACGGCATAGACTGAGCGAGGTGGGCAATCCCTTCTTTTTAGAGAGCGCTTGCTGGTGTGAAGACAAACACGCTGGGTGCTGCTTCGTTTTGGTCATGGCGTGTCCCTCTCCACCTCTGCGCAACCTCCTGTGCCTTATCTGCGGTCATTCGAGCTCCTAACTGTATTTAATAGAAGTGCAAGTGGGCCACCGTGGCTCGGCCCTGCTGGCTCCTGTGTGGGGTTTGTGGGGGTGCCAGGGGAGGCTCCAGTAGCTGTGTGTCTGCTCCTCAGGAGGAAAGGGACACATGCAGCCCTCCTGTACAAAGCTAGCCAGGTGTCACCACCCACAAAGGCCTTTATTTTCTCACCTCCTTTGTGTTGTGTTTTTTTTTTTCTAGCATACCGCCCAGCATCAGTCTACACCTCGGAGTGCACTTTTATCTCGTGAGCTAATATTCATAGGTACTAGCACTGATCCACTGAGTGGATAATGTAGCACATGAGTACGTGTGAAACCATAAATCACCCACGCTCAAGAACATAAAATGCCAGACCTTGTTCCGCAACCTGGCGGAGACTGCTTCCTAAATTTAGCAGGTCCAAGAGAGCAAATCAGGATTTTTCTTTAGTGGGCAAGTGGTGTTGCAGTACACTGGTTTGTGCGGGGGCAGTTAACATGTTTTTCAAGTAGCTGAAGTGACTCTCCTGGTTATATTACCGCAGGGAAAGGCACACTAATTCCTTCAGTGCCTTCGCTTCTCAGCGACACCGTGCACCCAGCAGTGATGGAAGTGTTAAGAAGTCGCATCGCCTGTCATCAGGATCAGCCTGATGGGGCTGATGTGGGAGACGGGGGGTTTCCCTCTTAGCATGACTTTTGTGCAGCGGAGGGCTTGGTCTCCCTTCAGCAGAGCACGAGGTCTCTGGGTTTTGCTCCCAGCAGCACTGGTTGGGGCTGTGGTTTGGGGCTGTGGCCAGTGATGAGGAGCAGAGGGGCTGGGCAGGCAGCTGGGGCGGCCGGCTCCCCGCTGATCCCGTGGCATGCCACAGCAGCCCCCAGCCCAGTGAGTTATTTCAGCGTGAGAAGCTGGTGGAAGAAGGTAAATAAAACGTATGATGGAGTTATATATAAAAAAAAGATTGATTAGGGGCGTAAATTCTTATTTTAATTTCATGTATATAGGCGTTAATTTCACAGCACAGCACAGTGGTAATTTACTACATTGATTTATTAGTTTCTGTGCTCTGAAGAAAACAATGAATTTTAATTCAAGCCATCACTTTTTTTTTTTTTTTAGTGTTCCACATATATTGGAGAAACCCCATAAGCTTCTCTTCAGTTTTATGTAGATGAGATTAAGAGATATTTTAACTAACACGCCAGCAGACCAAACTTAGCTCTCATGCACAGCAATTCTGTTGATGTTAATGAGTTTACTCTAAATTCACGCTGGTGTGTCTGAGAATTTTGTTTACACCTTGCTTTGGCTCTTGCTGGCAGTGTTTTAACAAAGACAGAGCCCTGGCACTCCCAAAATAGTATTTGCTGTGGCTTTAAAGCAGGCTGCACTAGTGGGGTTAGAAATTGTGTATGTAGGTCAGTACATCATTTCAGAGCAGCGATTCCCTGCTTCTGGAAGTTGTCTCTGAACTGTCACATGCTGCACCTAGATTTGGAAAGAGACTGGATATTTTCATACTGAAGTAATATTAATATTTATATAGGCTAATGTGGGAATAGCGAGTGTCATGTTTAAATTGATACGAATGCTGAGGAAGACACCTCTTCTAAGCAGGCTTTTCTTTCTTTTGCGCTTACTGAGACAGCACAGGATCCTGCTGGGGCTGAATGCCACAACTGCTATGCCATATGAAAACAGTTCTTCGCCGTCCTGATTTTTACGGATACTTTTGTCTTGTTTTTCCTGAGATCCCCACATGTATTCCTTTTTTGAGCCAGGTGCTCAGCTGTTGTACCGTGTCCTGAAGGTTGCCAGTACTGCTGTTGGCTACCCAGTGCCTCTGCTCAGCCCAGAAGTAATGGTATGCCAGTGAGGAGAGAGGGACCGAGGCTGGTATATTCAGGAGAGCACTCCTGGGACTCTGCAATAAATTCTTGATCTCCAAGATCTCTTGATCTCCCAAGTTTGTCATGTTGTTGTTGGTTTGTTGTTTTATTTTTTGTCCGGAAGACGAAGAAAGACTGTTAATAACATCACTTTTTTTTTTTTTTTTTTTTTCTGCTGGGATTTAGGGGTAGATAACATTTCAGGGGTACACACCTTGCACTGGAAAGCACATTTCGGTGGTCTTAATAATCCAGTTATTAACGTTTGTGCTGTACTTTGGGTGGTGCAAAAAGCCACATGGACAATGAATGGAAGTGGAGGCGACTTAGTTCCTGCTACAGCCTTTCACAGTATCACAGTATCACAGATTTCTAGGTTGGAAGAGACCTCAAGATCATCGAGTCCAACCTCCGACCTAACACTAAGTACTCCACTAAACCATATCGCTAAGCTCTACATCTAAACGTCTTTTAAAGACCTCCAGGGATGGTGACTCCACCACCTCCCTGGGCAGCCCGTTCCAATGCTTAATAACCCTTTCGGTAAAGAAGTACTTCCTAACATCCAACCTAAACCTCCCCTGTCGCAACTTTCGCCCATTCCCCCTCGTCCTGTCACCAGGCACGTAGGAGAATAGACCAACCCCCACCTCTCTACAGCCTCCTTTAAGGTAACTGTAGAGAGCGATAAGGTCGCCCCTGAGCCTCCTCTTCTCCAGGCTGAACAAGCCCAGCTCCTTTCATATCATTTAGGTTTAAATCCAAGCTGCGCTGGGTTAAGGAAAAGGCTACTGTTTATTGGTTCAGTAATGCAAGGGCCATGTAAAACCTTCCACAAAATCATAATCAAAGTTAAATGCCAGGCTATTTGAAAAGATTAAACAAAATTACTTTTTGATAACATTTCTAAGGGACTTTGGATCAACAGCATCAAACTAAATGTAGTACTACCTTGGTCTGTTTGTCACTGTGTAAGAAGCATTTCATGCTACTTTTTAAAGTCTTCAAGAATAGACAACTTCAGTGGTCATTCTTGGGTACTGTTTCTCCCTCCTCCCCCTGTCATGGGATTTCTGGGGAACACGACTGAGACTGCACTTGATGCTGCTCATGCTATTAAATTCTTTTTAAAATCCCCTGAAAATATCTTAGACGTTTCGTAAATGAAGACCTTTATTATTTTTTTTTGTATGGTTGGTTGTGTTTTTTTCCCCCCCTCCGATTGTGTATTCTAACTTGCCATCTCCCTCCTGGGCACATTTTACTTGATGTAGAGACCAAACTGGGCAATCGCCTCCCTCCAGGCTGGAGGCTCCTTCTGGAGGGCACCTGGTGGCACCTCCTACCCATGTGTTTGGCACGGTGCCGTGTTCAGCAGCAATGTGCGTTGTAACACCGCCGTGCAGATCGTGTTGTGCCCACTGCCATTCATACTGCAGGTGTCCCCATGGTTCAGCTGCCCTGCCCAAGACTGTAGAAAACCTTGCAGAACAAGCAACCATTGATTGTATGTCTCTTAAATTAATGGTGAATTTGAGGACTTTGCTCTCCCTTCTGTGGCATCCAGCACTATTTGTACAAATACCGAGTTCTCTAACACTTGCACCGTCCAGCCCAATATATCCATAACTGATCTGTTAACTACCCATAACTAACACAGATTTTTACAATGTAATTCCCTTAGAACATTAGCTAGCTTCCACTTCCAGTAATTTATATTATATCAACACATGCTAAATGATCTACTTTCTTCTTTCACCTCTCAATATTTTTAACTGTGACTCTCAATGACTTCTTTATTGTATGCTCACTGTTAAAAATTGAGCTTCTGAGTATTTTAAAAGCTTTAATTTCTGGTTTGGGATGGCTCATTCTTTACTTGACACTATATTTCCAGTGGTTTGAGCCTGGGGTTAGCAGCTCGCAAATCAAAGGACCGTGGATGTTGCAGTTACATGCTAAATCACAGTGGGACCTAGAAGCCCATCAGGAATTGTACAACATGTTAGTCAAAGTTGCTGCCTTAAGGAGCTTGTCATAACAACAACAATAATAGTAATAATAATAATAATTAGGGAGAAAAAAAAAAGAAGGAAAGGATGTAAATCATCAAGTCCATCTGCTTGCCAGTGCACGTTTATTCCCCAGAGCACATTTTCAATTAACTCCTGAGCTGCAGCCCAGCAGTGACACGAACTCTTCTTTTGACTTTGATTGAGTCACGTAACCTCACTCTGTTTCCTTTTTTTTTCTGTGTGTGTGTGCAAGTGGAAATATTTTCTTACCTCATGTGATTGTTCTGGAAATTAGTCCAGTTTGCAGATCAAATAGGCTTTGAAAATGCAAGCTATTGATTTTTCAGGCATCTCAGCATTAATAGGCATCCATGCACAGTCATATATTCATAGGCATATTAAAAGAACAAGGAACATCGCTTCTAAGATGGTTGAGGAGGAATATAAAACCCTTTTAAATTAAGTAACTATGGTGTAGTGGCAAGACCACTGATTCCACAGAAAATGAGAAAACATGGGCTCAGCCCATCCATTTCTATCTTTTTCTCTGGCAGTGATTTCCTCCTTACTCTGTATGTGTTATCTGTGGATGGGGATAAAGGTGTGAGCTGTGTCACCTTAGTTGAGGCTACAGTAATGCTGCTATTAATAAAATAATAAATCCAGCTTTATCACCTCTTCTGAACAGGCCTGATTGCTGCTAGCAGTGGGGTTTGATTCGTGAAGCACTGAATACAGTTGAGCTTGCTGGATGGCTCTGATATCAAGTGTCTCTTTTAAAATTGTATTAGCAGATACAATAGTGCTCATAAATGCCATTTTTTTCTGCAATCAGCAGATTTAAACATGGCATATAAAAATTTTAACCTTTCTTTAGATCTTTATGATGACCTTTTTAGCCCTCTTTCATGGTAAGAAGCTTTGTGAGTTTTCCCATTGACTCGACTGGACCATTGTTATCCTTATTCAATAAAGCATCAGTTTTTAACCTGAACTACCCATCTGATTCGGTAGAGATGTATGTCTGAAGGGCAGCAGTGTGGTGTGGGCCCGTGAGTCCGTGTTTTCTCCTGGAGAAGGTTACTGGCTGATAAGAGAAAGAGGCAGGGAAATACTGATCTTGAGTTAATGCCGTGCCAGTGGGGAGGAATGTCCCTGCTGATGTTAGGAGCATTAGTCCACCCCCGATCACAGTGACAATCCCACGCTGAACCTCTTTTCAACATTTCCCTGCAGAAAAATAGCTCCTTCCTGTCCTGCCCTTATACAGATTCTGGAACAGCAGGAATTTTGCCACTAATCCCATAAATCTACATTGTTGTATGTTACAACAGTCATTTATCATTTTCAAAAAAACATCAGGAAAACAGACTTTGGTTGTATTCAGAACTCTGGCTATCACCTTAGCTGTATATCTGATTTTTCTGCCTTGTCTGTCAGTCCACTTTCTTTATTCATACATTTCCAGAAGCCACGGCTAGTCAGAACTGGTTAAGAAACCATCTCTCTTTTTCATAAGTTGTTCTGTTCCTTCACTAATTTGCAATTAGGGCTGTTGCATTCACTTCCAGGTAGCCATCTACTCTTGAAAAAATTATTATCAATGACAAGCATAATCGAGATTATTCGGTGAAGCTGTGTACCATAAGTATCGAGTCACAGCCCTGTTAAACATATGCACACATGCACATGCTGTGGACACTTGTCATATCCTGCCATACATTATTATGGTAATAGCAGTGAATGCCCTTACGTTACAGTAATTGCTTGTGGCCCAAGCCTGAACTCTGGCAAGGGAAATTAGGTTTGTGAGTTATGGATGCAGGGACATGGAGCCTGTGAGTGTGGTGTTCGTGCAGGGTTAGGGGTGTGGAGGAGGAGCTGCCGGGGAGGAAAATAAAGCTGTGATGTTGGGCCAGATGAGGTGAAGGCTTGGGGGTGGGGAATGTTGACTTTTGCTTTCTTTTTATTGCTTCTGCTTTTTAATCAATCAAGTAACTTGCATTTTGCTGTTGCTCAACAGTCAGAGGTACTCTGTGTGTCTATGATTTTGGATCTTGCAAATCAGAGCAGACAATACAAGGATCAGCATTTTTCCCTTTTCCATAGTTGCTCTGAGTGTGTTCATATTGTCATCTTAGGACAGGCACATTCCTGGCTTGAGTGGTGTATCTTCACCTTATTGTATGAACGTTTTCTAATTTCTCTTTACTGACTTCACTGGAAGTTAGAGGCAAAGCCTGTAGCCATAATTTACTCTCAGGGTGACATCCATTCCTCATTACTTAACAAAAAGCAGAGGTGGAGACATTTCCTATCTGAGAGAATGAGATTGACCTATTCTCTGTGTGAATATTTAAAAAAAAAATGAGTTGGGAAATGGGAATAAGAAGGGAGGGCAACTGTAAAGAGAGGTGTGTTTGCATAAGCCATCATGATGTCAATAATTACAAACTATTAATTTTTCTTTGTCTTCTGTCACGTAGGAGGTTGTATCAGCACCTAATAAACCTCCTAAACTTCATCACCTTGCAATACAGCTGAACTGGTCTGTTCAAAATTAAGGTGAATAGTAGATCAATGTTATTTTTCCTCTTCTGTCTCTCTCTGACTCTCCGTCTCCATTAGAGTTACACTGTTATATCCAAAGATAATTATTTCCTGTGAAATTATTCTCCCCTCACTTTCCCCCTTCCCTTTATGTTAATGAGAGTGCTTTTCTCTCACTGTGAAGATTGACACAACTTCTTTGAAGTTAGTAATGCTGTTGCCAGTTCTTGCCAGTTAAGTATGTGACCTTATCAGTATAATTGTACAGATCGCGTCGCCATATGTCTAGATGCACAGAGCTTAATTTAACAGAAGACATATATGTATAAAAATAAAGCAGTATCTGGGGGTTAAATATTGGAAGACCCCCCTAATCACAGCTTTCATCTTATACAAAACTTTCTACAGAACTCTTACATCTCTGAAGTTAAATTAAAAAAAAAAAGAAAAAAAGAAAAAGTTTCCCTGCAAGGGACCCTGGTCTTGTAACTATATTTTCACATTGATCATCCTGTGGCTTCAACAATCCCTGTTACTTCCTCACCTGTTGTGCTTAAATGCTTTCTCTTCTCTTGGTGGCTAAGTCCTCCATACCATATGGTAAGACAGAGCAGCACTGTTGTACCTTTTGAGCAAACAAGAAACTGAGGCAAAGGGAGCAGCTAACAACCTATGCCAATAATGAAGATTTGGTCTCAATTTGCTTTCGAAACCACTGGCCATATATAAAACCTTCCTGGCAATGGTCCAGGCCAGCCTGCCCCACTGGACCTTGAATGCTAGGCTGACCCCACGCCTCCTCCCTCTCAGCTCTGGTGTTCCCTATAACCTGCACAGAAACTACCTGGGCATGTAGGAGCCTCACGAGCGCCTGATTCCTATCCTGTCTCCTATCCTGTTTCCAATTAGCCCACCATTTCCCATCCTTGTCTTTCACCTCCTCCTCACTTGCCCAAAGGCAACCCTGGGTTGCCCAAAGGCAAAGAAGGATTCCAGTGTGTACAGGGGCAGGAGCAGGATGGCACTAATGAGGCCTCCGAGGTATGTAAAGACCAAGCTGCCTTGTGTCCCTTGGGTGCGTGAAGCGAAACCTCTCGCTATCAGCCTAATGCTTGCACAGCAGCTTGCTTGATGCTGTTGTGGAACAAGGAGGCAAACCCAGAGCTCTGAAGTCCCAGGCTGGCCTCGCACATTTGTACTCTTTCTTTCTCCGTAGTATATTTGCTTGTATTTGCTTTGCAAGAATATTTGTGCTCATTGCATCCTGTAAATATGAGTCAATGTCATTATCTGCTGTGGGTTTGTTGTCATAGAAGAGAAATGTCTTGGTTTTTTTTCAGATGATTTACGTGCAAGGAATCTGTGCTGCAGTAATCTATTTGTATGGTAATTAACTAGTAGCTTTTCAGATCTTGGTTTTAAAACTGCATATTTCTTGAACTTCAACTTAATAACAGCATATGAACATCAATGCACATTCACCATTTCTTTAATGTAGCCACAATACACAAAAGATAACTGTAAGTCTGGCCGGCAGGAGAATATTTTGATTATAATTAATTTTGCATCCCTTCACCATATGTTCGTATTTTCTAACCTTCATTTGAATCATAGACACTATGTAATAAAATGTTCAGTATATATATATGTGTGTGTATATATATATATATATATATATATATAAGTTGATTAGAGAAGCATGGTTGCTTATGGTACTACAGCTTCAGCTGAATTATATGGCTTATGCCACCCTAGAATTTGGCCATCTTATCCTTAAACAGGTATTATTATGGCAGGATGCTGTCATTGTTCAAAAATGTTCAAGTTATTTTTGTTAATGTGAGAACAAGGCATTTTTTTAATCTCTGAAGAAATGTTGTATGCCCATGACTTAAGTTATTCAGAGAGATCCTTTGGGAGACGCAACTGAGAATGGAGAAGTTTCTTGTTTTCATTATTATTCTATGAATTTAAGGCAATTCTTGAGATGGAACCTGGGAACATATTACAAATGACACGGGGAATAATTGTTACTAAATTTAATTTATTGAGTATGTGTGAATTAGATTGATTAAACAGAGAGAATAAACACACACAAGATTACCCAAAATAGGTGCAGGGATGGAAAAATGTTAGATAGTATTAACGGCTTAAAAATGTATGATGCTGTAGATATTTTTCAATGAGTCTATAATTTCTTATGGGATTTATCTCATTTTTTCTTTCTTTCTTGTAATACTTAATGTAATCCAAACTGATTAAGAGAATATTATGTATTAAAGGAGAAAAAATAAAGCAACCACATGACCAAAATTAACTCTAAAGTAGTCCACAGGGGCAAACTGCAGCATTGACTCAGTAAGATGCCCATGATCTGAATTTTTATGTCTGGAAACCCCTCAGTTTGATTTGGGTTTGTTTGGTGAGGAGAGAGTCGTCCACTGAATGATGTCCAGCCTGGTGTCAGAGAGGCAAATAGGCAGGATTTAGGTGTAGTCACTCTTTCACCAGTGGTTTCATCACCCTCCCATGAGTTCAGCTCCCATCTGTCTGATTTGTTCTTCCCTGCTGCTACCTGGTGTTGAGGAGGGAGGATCAAAAAGGCATTTCCTCACAGTTATTTATACTGGAGAGGAAGCCTCTTCCTTTCCACCTCCAAAACTTCTGTTCTTGCTTTTTGCTTGGAGTCATTGTGCAGAATAGCTGGGATTTTATGAACACCCTGCAAGGCATCAGCCTAACCTCTTCAACTCGTGGTTTTGTTAACAACAGAAACACAGCACTAGGAATGTGAAAAAAGACTTAATGGGAAAACAGAAATGTCAGAGAAGGGAAAATTTCTGTAGGGAGAGGCCATTTTTGCTTATGAACAAACATGAGGAAAGAGATTAAAACATGAATAAAATAATATATGTTTTGTTGAAGTGACTGTATAAAGACAGTTGTCTCAGAAAATACTCTGTATTGAAGACTGTTTCCCACAAAACTATGGACTGTGTGTGTATTTGGCTTGTGTAATCGTGAACTCCCACCCTTACCTCTGAGAGTGCTTTTGAGTAAAAAAAAGAAAACAAAAAACAAACAACAAAAAAACCTGTACCCTCAACATAGCTTAATTTCTCCACAATGAGTGCTGCACAAAAAGGAAGAGAAACTGTGTTTCATTTTTATTTTTCATTTAGTATTTAGAAATAATTCAGAACTAAGAATTCTGTGAGGAAAAGCAAAACCTGTGCTGCCTCTTGGTAATCTAAAACTATGACTTTTTAAAGTATATTTGCAATCTTGTAGCACCTTTATAGCTACAGTCATGAGGCGGCACCCTGCTGAGCTTGGCAGTGTAGATGGAGTAAAAGATGGTTGCTGCACCAAAAAACTCAGAGTGTAAAGGGAGCCTGAGACAACAGATGGGAAAAAGCAGATGGGGATGCAGAATTAAAACCCAGGCAGTATTGATCAGCCTTAAGTGAGTCGAGACCATGCTGTTAAAATGGAGGAGCGGGCAGTTCGGTCCTTCGCTGGCATGGTGCCGGCGTGCCTGCTTGTGCCGCAGGCGTTGTCCTGGGGCTGCAGATCCTGGCACCGTGCAGAGCAGGGAGGAGCAGCTGGAGGGTCTTCACCCCAAATTATCACAGGGATGGCAGAGGGGAACGATGGTGTGGTGGCACATGAGTGGTGGAGGACACCACGTGCCATGCTCACTAAATCCTGACTGACCCCCACTGCGCTGGGGCTGCTGCAGCCCTCTGCCCTCCTCCAGCTGGGGACAGGCCACACTGCCTGCCCAGCACCACGAGGAAAGTGCACAAACAGCCTGAAAAACTATAAAATGTGCATTTTATAGACTATATGACACCTGTATGCTTGAAAGGAGATTCTGAACACTGCGTAGAGGCAGCAGCATTGGAGGAGCTGGCCTGGTCTCCCAAAAACGGTCCTAAAGGCGCTCCATGGAGGACAGTCTTGGTGCCGCCTCAGGTAACGTTCAGGCCATAACTCCAAGCACATGGCAATTTGGACACCCTCACATAGCACTGTCTCTCCACAAAAATGGGGAATTGCGTTCACCAAAGGGCAGAGCAGCCTCATGCCAGGTTCTGCGAAGGCTTTGGCCTTCAGGGGAAGGGAGGGTGTTGGCAGCAGGGTGTCCAAGTCGTCAGCCCTGTGCTGCTCTCCCTGCCTGCCCTGCACCTCCATCGCTCAGCAGCTTCCCCATCAGTCTCGTGGTGTAAATGGGGTATAGGACATGGCTGGTAATTCCGTGTGGTTGTTGGTACAGTGGATATATGCTCTTGGCCTCCTCCCCGCTCTCTGTCTCATGGGTGTCAGCTCCTCAGCTCCTTGTCGCCTTCAGCTGAGCTGGCAGCGGGTGCCTGCATCTACAGAGACATTTCCCTCTGCCTCTCTCAAGTGTCTCTGTATATATATAGCATATATTTTATTTATATGTACCTTTTTTTCCCAAAATTTTTGCACGACTTGCAAAGTATTTTTTTTTCAGATTTTGCTTTTTTTAAAACGGAAGGATTTTTCAACAAAAACATTCAAAGTGGATTTTTTTCTTTCAGTTTTCCTTCCATGGCATGCGTATAATTTTAGTTTTTTTCCCTCCTCTCCTCATCCTTTTTCATGAGCAAAGAAAGACAGCAAGAGTCTTACAATAAAAAAGCTTAGTTGCTGTTTCCTTAGAATATGAAGGAAAAGTCACCTCGGAAGGCTGAGCTTTGCAAAAATGGTACCCAGCTGTGCTTCTGAAAGGTGAAATTCCTTTGTATCCTGGAAAAGCTGGCTTGTCTTCTCACCATAGTTAAAAATGAAATATCTAATGGAGTATCCCAGTCTTTTCCTCCAAAACCATAGCTCAATTTTTTTTTTTTTTTTTGGTAGAGGGAGTTTACAGAGACCTTTTGTCTACAGCCAGGGTGAGATTTGGGAAGGTGTCTGGACACTTGATTTCCCATTGCTAGGTGGGTGACAGCTGTGATAGCTGTAGACACGCATCATAGAATTAAGAACTTAAATGTTCTTTGGCTGCCTCTATAGACAGTAGGACTCACTTTTAAATGATGAAGTTAGAAGTTTAGAGCCAGCTCCTCATCTCTTTTAAAGCATGTCTGGGTCCTGTGTCAAGCCGTGTACTTGAAAGGATCACACCACTGAGGTTCTCAGTTGCCTTTTAGAAAATCTAAAATCTGCACCGCCTTATCGTAAGAAGCTGAAGAAATTCAGTCTGTTTAATTTGTCAAGAAAACTTCAAGAGGTGATGCCTTCATGGTTTGTGTGTGCCTACGCAGGGACAGGATTTCTGACAAAAGTTTTCTTTCATCTAACAGATAAAAGGCATAAAAGTCAGTGGAAGGTGAAGTTAGAGAAATTCAGACCAGAAAAAAGTCTTATTTTTCTGGCTCAGGATAGTAGTATTGGCTGTAAAGATGCTGTTCTGAAGTTATGGTCTAGGAGCAGGAGCCGAACAGTGAAATTCCATAAATGTTATGTAGGAGCTCAGAAGAGATGATCTTACTTGCACTGAAAACCTGTTAATGCATAAAAAATGAAGTTTAAGCCCAAAATGACTGTAGCTGTAGAGTAGAGGGGCACTGTGGCACAGCTCAGTTTTGCACTGAAAGCTGGGAGGAAAGGCTGTGTGTGTTCTGGGAACAGGTGATCTATACTCAAATATACATCTGTGCGTTCCCGTGTTTTTTTGCTCTGGGCTTCCTGAATAGCATTTTTGCCATGCAATGTTATAAACAAATCAATAAAAGAAAATAGGCATTTTCCTTATTTTATGATATATATTCCTACAGTGCTTCTAACAGGATTGTTAGAAACAAGAAAATGTTAACAGCAACTTGCCTCACATAAGGAACATCATTTTCTTGTTCCAACACAGTCGAAACATTCGCAGACCACATTCTTTTTAAATCACTCTTTCACTGATAGCAGAGTGTAATGGAGCTTTTCAGACACTTCTTGTTACACATTTTTGGATTAAAAAGTTCCTATCAGTTACAGCACAGCAATAAGCACATTCAGTGAGGTGTGGGATAGGAGTGACTTCTTCCATTTCTGGGGGCAAGTAATATTTTATCATCTTGCAGACTTCCTGCAATTTGGTATGCTGAGAGAAATTAATTTGACTGTTTACGATATTTAATTTTCAATAATTATTCAAGCATATATAACTACAGACATTTACAGTATGTAGTAAACAGATGGATTAGCAATTGTGCATGTAATTAGAAATTACACTTAAAATACAAAAGTGCATTTGAATATTCAGCTGCTTTTAAAATGAAAAAAGGTAGAAATGTAGCTCTGAGTGGCTTAGAAATGCTTTAAAGAAACTAGAGTCCGTGAAGTGCCCTTCATAAGTGAGTCCTTGCCATAAAATATGCACTGAATTGTAATTGCAAATTGCATATACATTTTGTTTTTTAAAGATAAGACTAACTTGTTCTGATTCGGTGATCGTTTTGGCGCTGGTGTGATGTCAGGATGACCGCAAGACCGTTTTTGGTACCCTCCAGGCCAAAACTTCCCCTCTAGTTGCTGCATCCGTGCCATCGGTCGGGCACACAGTGCTGCACCGGGGCAGTCCCTGGCTCCCCGCAGGCTCACGTATCTCAGCCCAGCTTCTTCTAGAGGTCCACTTGAGTCATGACACTTGAGAAATGATTTTAAGACAAGATAAATCTTTCCCAGAAATAGTGGAACTGTCAGGATGTGAATGTACCATAAATGAATAACAGCCCGATCTTATTACTTTAGAGTTTATCCTTTTCCCCACCTTGAATTTTGATTCAATCATTCATTCTGTCTGGTCAAGATTGATTCATAACATAGTTGGCACAGCGACCACAGTAAAGTCATCAAAAATGCCTGTGAATGATTTTTAGAAGTAACTTTTGAGAAGCCATTTTAGATGCTTTTGAAGGCCCTTTGAATTTTGAGAATTTAGATGCTCTTTGCTTTAGCCCAGCGAAGCTGTGGATGCCCCATCCCTGGAGGTGCTCAAGGCCAGGCTGGATGGGGCTTTGGGCAACCTGGGCTGGTGGGAGGTGTCCCTGCACATGGCAGGGGGTTGGGACTGCATGGGCTTTAAGGTCCCTTCCAGCCCAAACCATTCTGTTCTTCTATGTTTCTATGAAAATACTCCTGCCCAGATTTCCATGTGGTCTTATAATGCAGCCCCTGGGCTGAACGCTTTGATGTTCTGCTCTGGCACTTGCACTGTTTAGGTCTAACTCAGTTCTGGTGTAGAAGCCCATCTTTTTCTTTAATCTTAAAAAAAAAAAAGTGGGGGGGGGAATAAAGTCCCACTCTTTTGTCTCATAGATGCTTTAAAAAAAAAAAGTGACTGTAACTGTGCTGTAACACCTACGAGGAATGAGTTTTATCCTCCTCACAGTGAAGTCAATGGGATTTCTGCCATTGCCGCAGATGGGTGTGGGACTGAACCCTTAGTGATTGTCTGAGTGTGAAATGAGAAAATATATTTAGCTGGGCTTATATGAGACTATTAGGTACAAATACTCATCTAAGATAACGGTCGTAGCTAATTTCCGTGGCCTTCCAGTGTATTGACCATAAAGTATGTCATGAGTATGGAATAACCTATTTCCCCATATCTGTCTCTTCCCTTTCAGGGGCTTGTAACAGAACACAGAAAAAAAAAATGCAAATCTTTGAATTCTCTGCCCATAGAAGTTTACTGCATTTAAGGAATTATTTTAGCTTCAGGAAAAAATTAATGGGTTGAAGATGATACTTCTGTTGCTATAGTTGTAATCCCATTATTTTTGTATTATAGTACTACTTTTTTGATACTATGTTCTATTTATTTATTTATTTGCTGATGGAAGTGATTTTTTCCCAGACCTTCCAGCATAGTGCATGAGAGCCCCTCTATTTTTCCTGCTTACAATATTTTCTGTTTTAGAGGTGGAAGCAGAGGTTTCTCAGTGTGATAGGGTAGTGAGTGAACAGATTCATAGTCATAAGGTCAGAGGGCTTATTAGATCACCTGCTCTGACCCCATGCACAGTTCAAGTTGCAGAAAATCACCTAATTGCTCCTACGCTGACACGTCTAACTGGTGTTTGACTGAAGCCTATATTCCAGGAAGATACTGATTTAAAGGCTACAAGACCTTTTTTTCCTGATGCTTATCTCCTTCATTCTTTGAAATGTCTGCTTTATTTTTCATTTGAATTTGTCTGCCTTTTCTTTCCAGCTTTTGGCTTTGGTTGTACCTTTCTCTGCTGGAATAAAGAGCCCTTTACTCCCTTGTAATTTCTCCCTTTGCAGGTACTTATGTGCATTAATCCAATTATTAATTAATTACACATGGTATAGTTCTTTAATGCAGATAGGGGGAAAGAAACACTGATTTAATTAGTGCCAGATTGTAATTGACTTCCATGTAAGGAAAACACAGGTTGTTCTGCTTCCATAAAGCCGTGGTCACAGTACAGCAGTGACCTCCAAAGTCCTTCCTCTTTGAGTCCCAGCATGCAGGGTAGACCAGGGTCAGGTGTGAATGTGGGAGTCCGAAGTAGCTCCCAAAACCTCCCCAACATGAGCAGCAGCAGCTGCCATTGCAGCAGAGGAGACGTGCCAGGTTATCGTTCACAAAAATTATTGCTTGTGTCTCTGGCTTCCACGGTAAGCTGATAGCTGCTTAATTTCTTTTCAGGGTAGATAGGAAGTGAATGCATATGGGTTTAGTCATTTGTCATCCACTATGTGTATTGCCTCCCTCCCCAAGGGCAAATCACTGAGTTATTCTTATGTCTAGAGACGAAAGTTTTGGGGGATTTTTTGTGTGTGTGTTTTAGTTTTTGCAGTTTTTTTCCCCACCCCAATTAATGCTTTACTTAGTGTCAAAAGCTAGAAAAATTGGTACTGCATGTAAACACACAGGAAGCATTCCGGGGGCACAAAACCTAGATAGATACTAGCTTTCTGTGCTTCATAGTATGGATTTAAAGGAAAAGGGATTAAAAAAATACAAATTCTGGAATTTCTGAAATGTATGACAGAAGCTTATCAAAATTCCCATTTGTTTCTACTTTGTTAGCTCTGCCTTCAGGTTTGCACACATTGGAAGCCCGACCAATGTGGGTTTATCGATCACAATCAATGCATGTTGCAGCAGGGAAGCAAGGTCTGACCCAGGTGCTTATAGCCCTGTGGTCACACATCTGTCCACCAAAGCAACAGTGCTGGAGTCTGGGCTGTTGGTTTGTGCTTTCCCGTCAAGCCATCGGCTCCGTTGTGCGTACAGAGCGATGCTCGCTTTGTTACCCACAAGCAAAATGTGGCTATTGGCACAGAAACAAATCAGTTGGAGTCGTGCTTTTGAAAAACGGGGCTCTAGGGGTAAGTGGTTTGCCTTAGGTGACGCAGGAAAGCTGTGACAGGGTCGCAAGATTGAACTCAACTCCTCTGAACTCCAGCTAAAAGTCTGAATCGCAAGATGCTGCGTCCTGTTTCCTCTAACGTGTTACCAGTTAATTCATTTGTGTCTTAACAGTTCTTTGTTGATGTGAAGTGTGGTGTAATTAAGGCCTGGATCCCCTCCTTAGCTCTGCCATAAGGCTCCTGCATGATTCGGAAATGTCGCTCGGGGCGGCTTGCTCGGTACAGAGGTCAGGGCTGTGTCCCAGCCAGCTGACTTCGTGCCAGCTGGACAGGGCTGGTGGCCACGCGCAGAAAGAAATCGTGACTCAGCCCCCAAGAAGATACTGTGACTGCTTTAGAGAAGGGGAGTATCTGAAGCACAAAAAGAAAATACATTTTTGTTGTTTTCATTTGCCTTCTGTCTTAGAGTAGACTGAACAGATTTTCCAACTTTGGTTCCACAAATATAGCTTTTTTTTTTTCTGTGGATTGTTTTCATTTTGTTTCTTGTAAATGAAAGCTGAGAGTCTCTTGCAATTACAACAGTCTTAAGACCTGGAACTTGAGTTAAAATACTGAGCATCAGGGAAGGGATGATAAATCCTTGACAGGACCCATGCTGAACTCAGACTTCCACGGAGAGAAGTATGTATCTGGTGACCACTTGTGTGCCTGGCTCCTTGCAATGAAATTCTGTTGAGCACAACTTTATGACTGCAAGCACTGGCAGTAATGATCCCCTTCTTCCTTGCAGTGGTCTTGTGTGAGTTATTTCATTACCGCCTGTAATGTGCTTTGAGACCTTGGATTGAAGAGCAGGGTGATTATTATGGTAGTTTAATAATATTGTTTAGAAGCATATAATATGCTGCGGCACTGGATTTCACTAAAATGCAATCTGCATTCAGTGTAAATGCTCTCCATCACCAAAGTCAACCCGCAAAGTCACACCTGGCATTGCTGCTGCTCCGTCTTCAGCCCCTCAGGGTGCAGCATGGTGACCTTCAGGCCCTGGCCCTGCTGTAGGACACAGCTCCAGCCCTGGTTTTGCTTGCTGGTCTTGCACTTTCACTGAGACCTTCACCTGCTTTTAGGGCTCCCTGGTACAGTGTACGGTTATTTGCCTTCGGCTGTCATGCCTGTTCTCTGTTTTCCATCAGCGCCCGGTTTTGTACTGCTCTTTGCAGAGATCCTGCCATGATGCTCTTTGGGTCGTCCCTGTTGTAGACTCCAGCCCTTTACAGATTTTTATGATTGCTTTCAAAGGTGTTAAAAAGTGTGGCTTTACTCTTGGTGATGATCCCCTGTTACAGCCTGCTCTCTTCCCAATGTCTGAGCCCAAAGCAACACACGGTGCCGTAGGTTTCAAGGCTGGAAGGAGCTGCCGTGATTTGATACAACCAGTTAAGGAAAATGCAGTTTCTTTTTTTGGGAGGTGGAGGGGAGCAAGGGTGTTTCATTGCCTGCTCAGGGCCCAAACCTGCAGGACTGAGCCGCTGGTCCTGGCTGGTGCTCTGCCACCTCCGAGGCAGCCCCTGCACTACGCAGAGGGCAGCAAGGGGCTGGGGCCCTGCCCACTCCCAGGGCTTTGTGCCCATGCCCCTGACAGCCCTCCAAGGCCACGAGTTCATTCCCATTCTCACAGAGTTTTGCAGACCTTGCAGTGTCGCTCAGTATCTGGAGAAGTGCAAATTTCAAAATATCGTGCAAGTGGAATGAGCTTTTTCCATCCGGTTCCGTGACCTTTTATATATTGTGCAACTTTCAAGACTATTCTGTTCTTGTTGTGCGTTTTTTATCTCTTTTTGATCAAAGGCAGAGGTGAGGTTATTAAAAGATACCATTCGCTGCCTAAATTGGTGCCTGAAATTCAGTAGTGTCTGTACTGTAGTGTATATTAAATTGCATTACGCTCTGTTGTATTCAGATGTTTGCACCATCCTTTAATGCCACAGCATCTGAATACCTTTCAAAATTCATGAACCACTCCATTTAACATCTCCAGGAAGATAGAGGCTTATTCTGAATTATAAATAATATTAATATACTGTTCAATACCCCGGTTGGATTAGAGTTTGTGTAAACCAAAAGCCTTAAAGAACTCTTCAGTTTCCCTCTGAAATGAACGCACAGAGAGAAAGCCCTCCAGAGGGCAGTTCTTCCCGTTATGGTTTTAGTTAGAAGGGGGTGAATGGCTCTTTGAAGGTGCTAATGAAAGAGCTTGGGTGCTTTAACACAGCTGTTCGGAGTCTTACCATGAGAATGGCAGAATACGTGGCTCCAGATCAGAACGAGAGGAGAAAGGAGAGGGAGGGAATTTACACAGCTTTGCCTCTTTTGTCCTGCTGTGCCCTGTCACCCACCGCTGCTGGGTGCCACAGGATAGGTAGCATGAGAGGTCACTTTACTCTCCTTTCCCTTTCCTTTCTAGCCTCAGCTCAGCAACACTTTCAGTAAAGGGAGAAGCAAAAGAGGTGGGAAATTATACACACATACATATATATATATGTATTTTGGCATCCAGCCTGTTTTCATATTTTGCTTATGCTGGGTCTGAAAGAATTAATTTTGGTCCACATCTGGGGCCTCTGAGGGCTGTCATAGTATAAATGATGAAAACGGCGAAGCTGGTCTTTTCCACCGAAGAAATCATGTAGGTTTTTCCCTTACTTGGTCACAGAAAATGAGAAATGACAAGAAGCTTTCAGATTTGGCTTTTCAGATTGATTCCTGACTGTACATGTCATGCGATACACATAAATGCAGCTTAACGATAAATTCCGAAGGGAAAGGAAGAATTAGGGGGGGTGAATCTGAAAATGCAACATCTTTGCCGTCTAGCTACATGCTAGAATGCCATTTTTGACCGATTGTCATCTAGTAACGATTAAACATCTTTAACCTTTACAACCTCCACTGATTTGGCGCATTAATGAAAAATGTAAAATGGAGTGTGCATCCTTCTGAAGAGGTTGCATAGAAAAAAATAGATACTGAGATTTACCAAGTTTTAATTTACATAGCAAATCCAGTTGTTACTTAAATTGTCTTTCAGAAGACAGTTTCTTGAGAAAGAATATTCTTCTGATGTTACTTAAGGATTAGAAATCAAAGCTAAGAGGAATACAGTGCCAGGCATTGGCGGCTTTTTTTTTTCTTGTGCATTTAAACCAAATCTTAATACAATTAAAGAAGTACAGTTTTAATTACCAAGTAATACTTTTTTGTCGTAATACCATTAAGATGTGTAGCTGTAGTTTTTACAGGTAAGCAGGCAATTTTATATTTATTGGGACATCAAAAAATTAGGATTGAATTTCACCCTTCTGGCCTGGTTTTCCTTGTTCTCAGTAGAAAAAAAAAATGTTGCCACGTGGGCTGAAAAGTAATCTGCGGTGACTAATCGACTGCAAACGTACACCACTCGGGTATTGAAGCAGATAAAATTGCTAGTCATTTTTTAAATCGAGGGCTCAATATTTTTTCTTCACAGTTGTTCTGGGCTCCAGCAAGCGCTTACTATTCAGAAGTCGTTAAGGAGGAACACATTCTAGCCATCGCGAAGAACAGATTGATCAGTTTTAGCTTTTCCTTAAAGGATGAACAAAAGAGCTATACATTTTGTGTATTATAATGATCTTCTGAAATGAGGCCGTGTTATTTTCCTGAGTCTGCAAGTGTTCAGTCTGTTCTGCCTCTGCCGCAGCTGTTGCGGTATAAATAGGCTGTGTGGGTTTTTCGAGGAGTCTGGCTGTGAAGTCTCTCACAGACCATAACATCTTTGACACTCTGCAGTTTTGAAGTGCTTTCCAGGGGAAGCATTGCGGGCAGGGAGCAGAGCAGGGGCAGGGTGGCCACATGCAGCGGCCAAGAGGAGAAGGGACCGAGGTGGTGGAGACTCTACACACCTGCAGCAGCCAGACGTTTGGAGAAGAAATTGTAAAACCCCTTGGCTTTTGTAGTAGGAGATGCTCAACTGCATTTCCTGTCTTGTCAGGGACTTGTGTAACAAAGGAGAATCTCTGTGCCAGTGCAAAGGGACACTCTATCTACAAACTCAGGACAGTGCTGCTTAGCACTTGTCTTGCACCTTAGCCTCAGCTTTGTCAGGTATCTGTGGTTTTCTAAAAACAAAACAAGCACTACTGTTATATTTAGCACCTCTAGGCAAAGGCTGGGGGCACAAAGTCCCTTCCACTGTAAGCAAAGAGCAGGTTCAGGACCACCTGGTGAAGTTGAACAGGTATAAGTCCATGGGACCTGATGCTATGCATCCCAGGGTCCTGCAGGAACTGGCTGATGGAGGTGCCAAACCTCTCTCCATCCAATCTGAGAAGTCCTGGCCATCAAGTAAAGTCCCTGGTGACTGGAAAAAGGGAAGCATCATTCCCATTTTTAAAAAGGGTAGAAAGGAGGACCGAGGAATCTACAGACCGGTGACTCTTACCTCTCTGCCTGGCAAAATCATGGAAAACATCCTCCTGGAAGCCATGTCAAGGTACATGCAGGACAAGGAGGTGATCCGAGATAGCCAGCATGGCTTCACTGAGGGCAAATCATGCCTGACCAATCTGGTGACCTTTTATGATAGAATGCATCAGTTGACAAGGGAAGACTGACTGATGTCATCTACCTGGGCTTCTGTAAGACCTTTGACATGGTCCCACATGACATCCTGGTCTCCAAATTGAAGAGATGGGTTTGATGGGTGGATCATTCAGTGGATAAGGAGTTGGCTGGTTGGCTACATACAGAGAGTTGCAGTCAACAGCTCTATATCCAGGTGGAGGCTGGTGATGAGCGGTGTCCTTCAGGGGTCTATCTTGGGACTAGTACTGTTTAATGTCTTTATTATAATGACACAGACAGTGGGATTGAGTGCACCCTCACCAAGTCTGCCAGTAACACTGATCTGAGTGGTGCAGTCAACACAGCAGAAAGAAGGGATGCTGTCCAAAGGGACAAGATTGAGAATTGGGCCCATGTGAACCTAATGAGGTTCAACAAGTCCAAGTGCAAGGTGCTGCACCTATGTTAGGGAAATCCCAGACATGAGCACAGTCTTCTGGGGGAAGAACTCATTGAGAGCAGCCCTGCAGAGAAGGGCTTGGGGGTTCTGGTGGACGAAAAGCTCCACATGAGCCAGCAGTGCGTGCTTGTAGCCCAGAAGGCCAACTGCATCCTGGGCTGCATCTACAGAGGAGTGGCCAGCAGGTGGAGGGAGGTGATTGTGCCCCTCTGCTCTGCCCTTGTGAGGCTTCACTTGGAGTGCTGCGTCCAGGTCTGGGGCCCCAGCACAAGAAGGATGTGGAGCTGTTAGAGCAGGTCCAGAGGAGGGCCACAAGGATGATCAGAGGGCTGGAGCACCTCTCCTGTGAAGACAGGCTGAGGGAGTTGGGGTTGTTCAGCCTGGAGAAGAGAAGGCTCCGGGGAGACCTTACAGCGGCCTGCCAGTGCCTAAAGGGGGCTACAGGAAAGCTGGGGAGGGACTCTTTGTCAGGGGGTGTGGTGATAGGACAAGGGGAAATGGCTTTAAACTACAAGGGGGTAGATTTAGATTAGATACAAGGAATAAATTCTTCACTCAGAGGGTGGTGAGGCCCTGGCACAGGCTGCCCAGAGAAGCTGTGGATGCCCCATCCCTGGAGGTGTTCAAGGCCAGGCTGGATGGGGCTTTGGGCAACCTGGTCTGGTGGGAGGTGTCCCTGCCCATGGCAGGGGGTTGGAACCAGCTGATCTTTAAAGTCCCTTCTAACTTAAGCTATTCTGTGATGAATCTGTGATTTACTGTCTTAACTTCTGGGCTGTAACCACATGACTCCATTAACATAGTTTCTTCAATGCTCATATGAATTGTGTGTCAAAGGCCATAAAGTTTTAAATCATGTTATGCTGATAAAACTCAGCCAGCCGGTCAGCACTTAACTAGCGACGTGGGGAGCGTTGCAGAGTCTGGCTAAGTGAGGCTGTGTAGGTGTAGGCATAAGGTATGGGCTGACATCCAAACGCTGCACAAACTGCTGTAGTTCAGGCTTCTGGATCAGGCTTAACATTTTCAAAAATACCACACAGCGAGTGCCTCAGCATCGTCTGTGTGCATGGGTGTGGGGAGAAGTCCAGGAGATGGGTGATAGACAGGAAGGTTTGGTGATGGGGAAGGTGTGTGATGGAGAGGAAGCTTTTTATAATCTTCCATACAAAACACAAGCAGCTTGGTAGCACCACTTCCAGCATCCCAGCGCTATGACCTCAGAGCAGACAGTGCAGGAGAAGCAGATCCGTTCTCATTGTGGTACAGAAAAAGTTAAAGATGCAGAAGACTCTGAAGAAAGGAGATGGGGAATGTCTGCTAATTTCTTCATATTGTAAGGTCCAGGGGGTGTAATCAGAAATCAATGAAAAGGAGAAGAGAGATTTCGTGCCCACTCTGTGTGTTTTATTGCTTACATTTGTTTACAAATTGCAGGCTGGTTAGAGCAACCTCATAGTTCCTGAATTCTCCAGGTTGGCCGTACTGATAACACTTCATTGTGGTTTTCTCTTGCGCTGCCTCAGCATGCTGAAAGCAACCTTCTCCTGGTATTAAAACCTAAAATGAATGTCTTGAACCTAAGTCCCAGTATTGTACTTCGGTTGATCAAAATTACTGCTGGGATTACAAAGAACAAGGAGTGCAACTTCAGAGCGCTCTCAAGTAGCTTTCCTCAGCTCCACAGTAACCTGTTAGGAGGTGGATTAATGACGAACAGTATAGGTTTGCATAGTACTTTTGAACAAGATATAAAGAGACAGTAAAACACAGGAAGGGGAACTCTGTGAGTCACTGGTCATTTTTTATGCTGTCAAGTACTTTAGTACAAATCACATACAGTTGGAGCTTTTTTCTGAACGGCCCCTGGACATAATTGGTGAAGATGTCTCTCAAGGCAAGTTTAATAAAAGGGCAAACTTCTCATTTTCCCAGTGTTGACATTGACCAAAACATCCTGAAATCCTTGCAGAAGAGCAGAGCCTGATTAATGTCTCTGTGACAAGGTGAAGGAGGTTAGCAGAGGCTGAGCCTGCTCATCAGTCTGTCATTATGACACCTTGTCACACACACACATGCCACAAAGAGCTCTCCGGCATTGTTTTGCTCCACATTAAGTTTGTGTTTGAGGTGTTTCTCCACTGGGAAATCTGGAAATAAAGATCTGCTCACTTAGTTGCGCTAACAGACATAAAAGGCAGATAGTCTATGCTTTGTTGCAGAAGAGGCAATGTATGGGGCTTCAAACCATTCTGTCTCATTTCTTCTTCATAACAGAAGGAGAAGATTTTGGGTGTGCAAAGAGAGGTTTAGATTGGGTGTTAGGAAGAGTTTCTGCATGGAGAGGGTTGTCAAACATTGGAACTGCCCTGGGAAGTGCTGGAGTTCTCATCCCTGGAGGTATTTTAGAGACATGTGAATGTGGCACTAAGGGACACGGTTTAGTGATGACACTTGGTAGGTCACATTGCTGGTTGGACTTGAATGTCTTTTCCAACCTAAGTGAGTCTATGATTCTACCTCTGTAGGATCTTTTCATAAAAACATATATATATTTATTTTTTTTCTTGCACAATCTTCCATCACACAGTATATAGTTCAGCATTCTGGAACAAACCACTTAGGGCTGGCCCTGAATGAGAGAAAATAAGGCATTCCATATTTAAAAAGCATCAATTTTATGATACTCAACAAAAAGTCAGTGATGTCACAGCATATATATTAACTGTTGTTTTTTTTTCCCTTTTTTAATATATATTATAACTCTGGTTATCTGGTCTTTGAGAGCAAAGTTTATAGGTCATTTCTTTTACAGAGCCAACCATATTTGTGGCACTTTAATTCCAATGCTACAGGTTCACTAGGACTGAGGGTAGGGATACAGATGAGATGCACTGCATAAACTGTAGCCTGCCTGGATCTTGTCATATATTAAACTAGTATTTAATTTAATCTTATCAGAAAAAAATACTTAGTGTGTTCACTGCTGGATTTTTGTAGCATAAGATGAAAGATATGAATTGTTTTACATTGAAGTTAACCTGGCAGTCTGGTGCCAAAAGGTCACTGGGGAAGAATCTTTAGCACTTGTAGTTGTATTTTGTGAGAAACAGCTTTGTAAAATTCATTGTTCAACAGGACCTCAGAATAGTGTCGCATTATTTTTATATGGAGAAAGAGCCACTATATCCTGGATTCATTGCCATACACATTTAAAATGTCTATGCACACCTTTCCCTGTTTATTATTGTTTTCATCCTTGTTGCTGTGTTTATCTTAAGGTTCTCAGATTTGACTTTTATTAACTGCTACAAGGCAGCACCCGAAAGACATACCTTATACTGCAGCATTTGAACTGCTCAAGGAGAGGCACAAGCTCTTCAATATAAAAGGAATGTCTAAATCTAAGAGACAGTTTGCCTGAGGCTTTCAAAAAAAAATATTCCCCAGGTGCCAGCGCATAGAAAGTACCAACAACTCCTGGAGAGAAAGCAGAGTGCATATGCACATTATTCTCAACTCAAGTTTGTACGAGGATAAAGGAGAGGAGGATCCAATAAAAACACTCCTGTGAATAAACCGGAGTCTGCTGCTGTAGATAAGTTTTTTTGGAAAGGCGTGCAGTGTAGTATGAGGAGCAGTTCTGCATGGGTGATGTTTCTAGTGCAGGCAATGCTGTTAGAAAAGTAGGGCATTTTGAGCATATGAAGGAGAGAGGTGTGCTTGGCTTCATTAGAGATTCTAGTCACTTCCTTAGTACAAGACAAGATAGACAATGTATTTTGCATGTTAAGTCACTTTAGTCATTCCCTATGTGTTTCACATATAGGTTGAAACATATTTTTTTCTTTAAACAAAGGTATCTGTGCAAGACAGTAACATCTTTGAGACTGTACTTTAACAAGAGAGCTAAATGGTGGAATTACTCTAGATTTGCTTTGGGCTCTGTTTTAAGAAAGGTCTTTTCACCTACAGCATCATTTTCTCTGCTATCATTATTAGACTATTTCAAAATTGACTAATGTGTTTTCTCTCAAAGGTAGTCTCAACCAGAAGTGCTGTTCGTAGCCTTTCCCACTGTGGTACATGGTACCTTTTCAACAAGTTTCCATATCACAAATTTATTTAGTCGTACTTCTTTTTATGTAAGGCTACTACCTCCCAACCCAGAATTCAGTTTTCTGTAACCTACAGTGTTTGGTAGCACTCTTCAACAAAAGCTACAAAGATGCCTCCAGGAAATTCAGGGCAGTAAACCAAAAATGGCAGTTAGTGTAGCACATACTAGCAGTGTAGTAGTAGAGTAGTAGCACAGTGTAGCTTTTGTAAAGGATATCAATGTCCCCAGAACCAATATGGCATTCTACAAATGATCCAGTTCCAGTTGATAAAATGTGTTGAGTTTTTGGAAGGTGTTATAAAAGGCCTTTCACTGACATCTCTTAGAAGCCCAAAGTTGTGAAGTGTTCTTTGTTCTTTGCCGCCCTCTTTTTTTTTTTTTCTTTGTCCACATAAGGGTTTCTGCTATGGAAATGCAGGCTACATTTAGTCCTTTAGTATCTAGAGTAGGGATTCCAAAAGGATCATCAATTTCTTTTTCACCAAAATCTTTCTTTTTTTTTTTTCCTCATTCACTTATTCTGCAAAGTCTGATGTATGGTTCTCAGAGGCAGCCACAGAGGTCTGTGGTATTATGTCCAGAGCAACAACAGTTACATCAGTTGATAGTAAAACCTGTTCCTTGAAGAGGAGCTCTGTCCTGTGGCCTCAAGCTGGCTATCTCACCCATCAGTCTGGGCTCCAGGAACAAGACGGGGAAAGACATGGTCAGGATCTGAGAGCTTTTTAGGAGAATAGAAAACCGTTACTGTTGTCTTTACACTGTCTGTTCCATAGAAGTTATATTTTTCAACTGCAGAAAAAGAAAAGGAAGTTTTTCTTACCTGCTTATCTGCTTATCTTATCTGCTGGAAAAAAAAGGAACTCATGGTCTCTCTTTGCACTTTGACTTCGTACCACAAGAAGGTTTGTTCTTTCTAGTCGAATACACAATTTCCCACCAAAGCAAAAAACTGCAGAGTAATCTTTCTTACTGGAATCATGTTTCTTACCATAACTTTATTTAGGGTTGTCCCAGTTTGTGGCTGAAGCTAAATACAAAAGAAAAAACAAGAAACAGCAGAGGAGACTAATGCATCTCCCCTCTGAATGTTTTAAAAATCAATAAATAGAACAAAATCTCCTTTCTGTGGGAAAGTGATTTGTATATTCTGATCTAAGGGTTTTAAATCTCCTCAGCTGTGTTTGTACTTACGAAGAAAGAAATTTTATTTCATTATTGCAAAAGGAGAGTGTGCAATAAATGTGGGTTGAATATAGCATGGTTCCTTAAAACTGAATTCTCTGCTGACTGCAAATTGGTGTAACTGAGTTGATTCAGTTAGGATTATATGTCTTAAAGGTCAGCATAGAATTCATCTCTTGCATTATTAATGACTGAATAGCAAAAGTGGGGAAAAATAGTAATAAAAAAGATTCTGTGTTATGTATATATGTAGACATTACTCAGTTCTTTGTAAGTTAAGGAAAAAAAGGGAAAGTGCTTGAGAAAAATTGGGAATAACACATACTTAGGAATATTCTTGTCTGATACAGCTCTGTCATTTGTGTTTTAGGCATATAATTGGATATATTATTCTGAATTAGTGCAAGGAAAAGCTCAATATTGCCAGTACTTTACATTAAAAATGCAATTTTCAGTTCCATTAATAATGCAGAGTATTCTATAGAATATGCTGATGGAAGGGACAGTTGATAAGTACAGTTAATAACTCAAGATAAATGTAACTAAATATGTAAGCTTTATTAAAACTCAGAAATGCCATCGTGAGAGTGACTTTTAAATTATCAAGACTGATCCCTTTCATTTTATCCAGACCTGACCACATTTTGAGCTGAAAAGAAGTATGGTGATGACCAGAGATCCCAAAAGCAGAAGCAATGGAACAGCCATGCTGCTGTTTCCCTTATACTTGATGCTCGGCAGTCCTCCCAGAAGTTTAGATCTGACACAATTTAAAAAGTCAATAAGTCCCACTCTGGAAGAGAGGCAGCAATTACCACTGTCTTTCAGAATGAGTACAATCGTGATATTCCAGTATTATAATTAGTAGCATTGCTGAACACAATGCGTTGCATTTTCCAAACAGCCCTTACACCCTGCAATTGTGTTCAAAAAAAAAAAAACAACCAGCAGTTGTTTGTGCCTTCTGACTGCATTGGTTCTGCACACAATTAATAGGTTAATAAACAGAGAGCTGTATGAAATCTTCATTTTGAGGTGAGAGAAGCGTGCTTTATTTGATTTGGTTGTTTTTTACAACACAGATCCAGATTTGGAGCAGAATCAGTCTGTCATGAAACATCAGCTGCTTACATCCCGTTATTATGTTGTTGTTTTCCTCACGTCAGTCATTTTCTCTGCAGCGGCTTAAGATAAGGCACAGTTGTGTCTTCTCTTGTTAATGACTTCTGAGCTGTTTTGAATCCTCACCCATTGCATAATCCAGTAAAAACTTTACACACACACAGAAAAAACACTTAAAATTTCCAGCATAAAGATAATGTGTGGACGAGAAATGCCTTTTTTTTTGTTTTCACAAGGAAGTACTTAATTCTTTTGGTATTAGTAATTATGTTACATCGTTCGGTAGCACACATTAAGCAAGACCGGGTGGCCTCTGTGCCCCTTCACATGTTTCGCTGCTTCCACTTGCTCAGTGCTCAGGGCAGGGGCATAAAAATACAAAGTACCTTGAACTCAGCTGGTAAATATTCAAACAGAAGTATGGTGTATCATTAAGTACAATTAACAACATTTGCATTTGAAATGCCTGCAGTGGGCTGTTGGTACTGCTAGGAGGATGCTCTCCGCCTGAGCACAGCCCCTTGCTGCCCAGGGAGGAGGCTGGGGGTCCCTTGGCTGCAGCCTGCCCCCAGGACACCGAAATGGGCTCACATCCCCACTCGGATGGCATGCTTCTTCTGGCCTCCCCTGGCTCTGAGCTGGGATACACTGAGTGCAAGCCAGAATACATCTGTGCAAATCCTATAATGTGCTTTATACGCTGTCGCTCCAATGACCAGCGTGATCCCAATCTATTCACAATCTGTGAAACTGATATATTGATATTCGGTACTGTATGGATTCAGCCAGCTTCCTGTAAGACGAGTAGTAAATTTCTGTGAAGTTCCCTAACACCCGTATGTTACAAATGCCTAAAAACCAATATGCTTGTTGATGCCTCACATAGCAGCACGATCACAGAAGAGCAGGGATTTTGTGCATAATGAATGTGTTTATGCATTGATCTCATTGCCATTTTCTTCCCTCTCCTAGAGCAATCCAGTAATGTTTATAAGCTGACAGATACAATGTCAGTGTCATAATTTTTGCATATATTTGGTAGCAAACCCATTCCAAATCTACCAAAATGTTCAAAACTTCTCGTGTGCCTCTTGCTCAGGCTATAGGATAACCGCAAAACTGTGCCCCCATTCCCAGAGCATCACATGTGGCCGATGGGCTCATGTTCCTGAGCACTGCCCTCTGACAAAGCTAAAAATTCCTCCATGTTCAGAGCAGGTCCTGTCCCCGAATGGCTGGATGTCACCAAGTCAGTGAATGGAACCATTTCTTTTTAGTCTGAGCCTTTACTTTAGTTTTCTTTTTAGGGTTGTGTTTGGTTGTGGTTTTTGTTTTTGTTTTGTTTTGTTTTTTCCTGGTAGTTCACTTTGGTGTCCTGTTCTGCAGAAACAGGTTTGAAGTATAAAAAGGAAGAAAATGGCTTTGTCTAACAGTGTCAGACTAGATTAGAGAGGCACAGACTGAGATTCACAGAAACTGAAATCTTGAGACAGACCGTGACTAGAAACCAGTAGCTCAACTTGCTGATGAACATTTCATTGATCTAATAAATCAGTTAGTTTTTATTGTATGTTTCCTACAATTAATCTATCATTTCTTAGTAAGTAACACATAACTTTCAAATATTGTTTATGGACTTGGTAATTGAATTCTAGTTTGCCTCCCAGTGCGACTTGATACAGGAGTAAAATATAAAGTGAAGCAATAAAAATAATCTAGCAAATATAAAATTCTCAAATCTAGCGTAATAAGGCATAGAACTGCTCTGAAGTATGTGCAGATTTAACATACAGTCCTGGTTAGAAAAATGTACCCTATTTAGTGTAGTTACAGTTTAGTCACAAGTTAGTGTATTTTAATGGTTACCAGTCACTGGACTGAAACTCACTTTAGGGAAATACGTAAAAAGTGCTGCTGCAAAACAAGATTAGAATTGATTATTTAAATGAATTGTTCCCTCTTGCTGATTTAAATCATGATTAAAATGGGTGATATAAGTCACTTCTCTTTAGATAGCTTTGACCAGTTTGGAGACTGGCAGTTCAAGTCCAGAGACATTATTTCCTCTCCCACAATGATAGAACTGCCTCTAGTTAACCACAATTACATTTCTGTGTCCTCTTCCCTTCACTAGTTGTTTGAGCATGTTGTTTTTTTCTCCCTCTGCTTATACAAGTACATTTATAGCACGTTATCTAATTACCGTTTCCTTTGGCCTCTCTATTCACCCCGCGTATTGATTTTTTTTGGTCTGAAATGTCTTTTGTTTCATTTGTCCTTCCTCACTGTAGTGATGCCTTCCTTGACAACCCTTCCCAGCACTGTGTAGGAGGAGGGTATCGACAGATGTAAATACTACAGCTGCTGTGGTTAATGAAGTACTCTCATCAGCAGAGCATGGTGATCGACATCGAATGCTCTTGACTCATTACAGTGCAAAAATCACCGTGACGGTAGCTGAAGTTTGCATGCTTTCCTTTGCACTTGCAGCAGGGATGGAGCATGCACTCAGTGCATTACTGTTGGTCAGTAATAAGTCTTTAAACTGCAGTAATTTGTTTGATTGCCCCCACCTTGCTTATGGTTGTCTTTCTGTCCTTCTGTCTGTCTCACAATTCAGCACGACAATATATGGTATTGTCTGGCTTTGCACGATAAAAGTTTTGTGTTACCTTTTCAGTTTCATTAAAGGGAATAATCTTATGCAGCTGGATAATTCTTTTAGTCATTGCAAACAGAAGACGTGAGAGCTTTCATTGTAACCCAGAGGTTAATCTCCATCAAACCATTACTGAAAATACAAGAGATCATAATGAAATCTTTGGTTTCCTGAATATCAGTTGCCTAAAGCCTGAAAGAACGAATACGAGAAGCTCCTTGACTGACTTTAAAGAGGTGGAAAATGCACAGATTTTGTTCAGTCAGACATCCAAGGTTATTTTTTCTTTTTTGGAACATTCATAATTCTTCTGATAAGTAAATTTGGTGATGTGTAATGCAAAGGGGAAATGTAAAATGTGCTGTCCTGTCTTCTTTATACTTCTGTTTCAAGCCTATCAAAGAGCAATAATGGCACTCCTGAGATTAAGGACATTCAGAAGGTTATTGATATATCTCATCACATATTGTAAGGCTGTGGGGTAGTTTCATAGGATGGCTGTAGTTCAGCCTTTTAGTAGTATCCAGCCCTAGTGAGTAGTAAGTGGAGTTTCCTAAAGTAAAGAGCATTTCTGAAAGAAAACAAATAAACAAAAAAGACTTACATTATAAAGAACCAGTATTATGCTGTCAGGGTCCCTAAAATAACCAAGGGACTGACCTACACTTTAAAGGATTTTTACATTAATGTCAGAAGGGATTGAGTCATTCTCCTTCGGCTAAACAAGTTGTGCATCCTCTCATACATCCTGAATAAAGAGAATCCTCAGTGGGGCCATTCATGTTTCCATCAGCCTCTGCATCAAGAACAATTTGTCATGCAAGGCAGCGTAAGTAAAGGAAATCAATCTCGCGCAAGCTAATGGGAGTGTAGAACTCCTATGCACCTACTCCAAAACAGGCTTCCTGATACCATTTGGGTGCTTCAGTCAATGGTTCACTGTCCAGCGAATCACAGATCTGTCCTAGGTGGAGGAAGAGCAACTTGGCAAAAGAGGAGAGCTTTTACTGTAGTCTGCCTACACAGCAACAAGTGGGATTTGTCAGGTTTTTGTACTACAGGGCGGTTTTGCTTAAAAGGAGAAAAAGAAATGGGGTTTTCTCAGAAGTGTAATCAGGCAACTATTGTATCTGAGGCTTCCATGTGGCTTCTTAGGGAAAGTCCTGTTGCAGTGAAATGATGGATTAGCTGTGGCATTTGATTTAGACTCTGAAGAGCAGCCATCAGGTTCAGGAGTAAGTGCAGGGATGGCCAGGACTTGCTTTGCTTCCTCAAAAGGAAGCAGCACGCGGAGGTGTTCACCTCCTCTGCCCTTCTCTCATGGTGAGCCAGCAGAGGGGAGAAAGGTCTCAGGTACTACCTTCACCACAAAGTTAGGAAGAGAGAGATCAGCCAGCTACTTTACTCAAAGTAATTCATAATGAACACACCATCAAATAGTCCAGCCACACCTGGCAAATTCTTCATAATATATTTAAATTTGGAAGTTGAATTATCTTACAGTAGCATTAGAAACTGGAAGAGTATGTGATCTTTTGCTCTTTAGGGCTTCTTTTTTTTCTTTTTTCTTTCTGCTAGATTTAGAAAAGATCATTACTCGTGTCCTTAGATCTGCTACTTACTGCTGCTGAAGACGATTCTGCTGATTAAATTTAAACAATGTACCCAAACCAGTCTTTGTCAAGCTGGATAGAGTATAAGCACAAGTAAGATAGACAGTGGCACATCTCCACAATACCTTGGGACCTGCAGGAGGAATGTATCTTCCCAGGTCCAGGAATCTCCTTTCGTTTTCTTGTAAAGACACTTGGAGGTGATCTGTTCAGAAATGCTAACTAGCATTCCTGGTGATACACTGAACCTATAGTTTCTGTTTAGTGTGAGCATGGGTACATTTCTTATATAAAAGTGCTTATTTCACTTAACTTACTCTCGTAGCTATTAATAACTTCATCAAGATTGTTCTTCAGGTTGAGCTTTCTGTAATAAATTCAGTAACAAAAATTCTGCTGACTTCCCAGGAAGTTGCTCTAGATGCGAAGTTGCATTATGAGGCCCACATTTATTTTCTGTTTCACTGATGCAGTATAATTTGGGGGACAGATGACTGCTTGTCTCTCCTCTTTGCTGGAGATGTCAACCTATGTCTTCAAGGTGTAGTTTTCTAGGTATTTTCTGCTTTTAGTCAAATTTATCAGTCTGGAAGTTAAACTTAGTTTTTTGAATTTGAGCTTATGAAAAAAAATGTAATCAGTTAGGATCCCACAGTTTGTTTTTTAAGCAGCAGTGACTCTTGGTCAGATCCATGAACCTCAGTCACTTGCTTTTCCAACTATTAAATAACAAGCAGCCCTTTTTCTTCTCATGTTGGGAAGTTGGTAGGCTTGACAAGAGTACAGTTTAAAAGATATGGTTTACTTTTAGGTTCCTGAGGGTTTTATCTTCATTTAGGCAGGGTGATAGTACTAGAGCTTCCCAGAGCTGTGTTCAGAAATTCTTGTGATGTGAAGTAGAACTATTTCAGGGGGAAATATATATATTATATATTACATATATATATATATTATATTATATATTATATATATAATATATATATATTACAGTCACAGTTACAGTTGGGAGGATAAAAATGGTAAGTGATATCAGATTTTATGCTTTGGGGAGAAATGGAAAAGAATTGTATGCTTATGACAGAGTTGAAAAGTCTGTTTTCCTCCATGGAGTCTAGTCTTCTACAGATGATAGTTCCAGTGCACCTCCATAGGAAGCATCCACTGCTGGGTGTTCTTGGGAGTATAATACTACATTACTCTCAATGAACCACTCTCAAATAATATAGTTATTGTCGTAACAGTGATAGAGAGGAGATAATACTCAGCTACGCAAAGAAACTGAGAAGAGATTAATGGAGGGCAAAATATGGGTTACATGAATTAAAAATGCATGTACATTGGAAGGCGAGGCTCATTGTTTGTTGTGAAACTCATACATCCTTATTGGTTTTGGCCATAGATATTATAGATATTTAGCAGTCCTTGTGGCTAGCTCCAGCATTCACAAAAGCTACAGTTCATGAAATAGGAACCAATAACATGGAAGAGATTTTTTATTTAATCCTTTTTAATTTTTGGAAGATGCAACCTTACAGCATGGACTTCTGTGCAACCTCAGTTGCATTCATTATAGATCTATCAGAGTAGCCATTGTGTTCCCGAGGCAGTGGCTAATACTGAAGTATTTAGTAACAGTTGACAGGGATGTGTTCACCCTGTTCTGTATCAAAGATAGTCTTTTCATCCTGTGCCTAATTTCAGTGTATCTCCATTTTGATTATGGCCTGCACTCCAAGCAAGAGAAAGAAAGCCACAGAAACCCAAGAGCCGGACTGAGTTGTTTATTTCTTGGTGGAGGAGCTTGGATGACTGTATGGTTATTTAATATTAAGGGTAGCATAAAATGATCTTCATTGGCCATAAAACATCAAGTTACCCCTGTCCATTACTTCTTAGCATGTGCTATGAGCTCTTTAAGTGTGAAGAGTAGGAGTGAATGTTCCTATGAATAGAAATTTCGATTTGTATATTATTTTTAAGTGCTACAGAATATTTCAGGATGAAAGGTACGTGAGTAGCCAGGCGAGATTGATTATTAACCTTACGCATCAAGCCAAAAATACCTTGATTTCCTGGAACCACGGATGTAAATCTTGGCAGAATCACCTCAGTGTTTATCCTTTCCTGTTATGTGGATTAAAGACTACCCATTTTATTGTGTTTCCTTCTCTTGGGTGAGATCTTAATGACTGAGACCTCATCTGATATATGTGTCCATTACATTCCATTACCACTTTCTGTAACAGCAGAAATTTGCCAGATCACTTCAGACAGAATTTTGTCTTGCGTGATGTGCTGTTTACTAATTGCCTACTGCCTTCAACCCTGCAGTACCTATCCATCAGGGGAATGCCTCTTTGGCAGCGCGCATCTCACTGAATGACATTGAGTTTCTGATCATCACAACACACATTCCTGAAGGGCTCGCACCTTCCTGAAGGGCATGTGGAGCTTGAAGGCATCAGGACTGCAGAGTGTTTCTAAGCTTTTCAGATTCTTCTGCCATAAATGGATTCATCATTTTAACTTATTGCTGTTGTTATACTATTGATACATTTCCTAAGGGTAGCCCAGGATAATGTTCCTAGGGAATCCAAGATTTTACATAATTAGGGAAACTTACTTTCCTTAGTCTCTACAAATTTTGTTGGCCTTGCCATTCTTAAGCTTAATAGGATGTATTATAGGCAATTTTGGTAAAAATCAGTACATAAAAACACCCATGCTTTTCTTACATGACCACTTAATCATACCCTTTAATCATACCCCTAGTATAACGTTCAGCAAAGTGCCTTAGTGAATGTTGTATTCTCAAGTCATTGGTTCTGTCTGAGACCTTGAAAGTTTTAGTGCTTTTCTATGTTTCTTTTTATTTGTTTGTTTGATTGACTGATTGTCCTGGTTCCAGTTAGGACAGAGTTAAGTAGCTCATAGTAGCCGGTAGGGTGCTATGTTTTGGATTAGGATGAGAAGAGCGCTGATAACATGCTGATGTTTTAATTGTTGCAGAGCAGTGTTTACACCAGGCCAAGGACTTTTCGGCTTCTCGCTCTGTCCTGCCAGCGAGCAGGCTGGGGGTGCAGCAGGAGCTGGGAGGGGACAGACCCAGGACAGCTGACCCAAACTGGCCAAAGGGGTATTCCATACCATCTGACGTCATGCTAAACAATATATAGGGGTGGCTGGCCGGGGTGGGGGGGCCGGCTGCTCGGGAATAGGCTGGGCATCGGTCAGCGGGTGGTGAGCAATTGCATTGTGCATCACTTGTTTTCTTACACATTATTATTGTTAATACTATTACCATTATCACTATTATTATTATTATTGTTATTATTATTTTCCTGTCTTAATAAACTGTCTTTATCTCAACTCACAGGCTTCACTTTCCCGTTTCTCTCCCCCATCCCAGAGAGGGAGGGGGGAGGGTGAGCGAACGGCTGTGTGGTGTTTAGCTGCCGGCCGGGTTAAACCACAACAGCCCTTTTGGCGCCCAACGTGGGGCCCGAAGGGTTGAGATATCGACAAATCTGACCAGAGTGTGTTAAACTAAAATTGGTATAAGTATTGGACCTGCTTAATAGTTGCTAGTCACGATGTTGATTGCCTTAATCTCCAGTCTGCTGTACCTGTATTCCAAATTGAGTTTTATGGTGCGTTACTTTCTGTATGTGCTCCCTGTTGCACTGTTTATCCTTTCCGGGCCCTGGTTTAAGATTGTTATGGTACTGTGCGGTGTAACAATGGCTTATGAAATGATGAAATATCTGGTCACGACTTTAACCTGGTATTTGTACTCAGCACTGACGTCGACTCTATACTTTGGAACCCATATCTCGGAAACTATTAGCAATTACACCTATTGCCTGTTTTCGTTAGGGAGCCAGTCTGTGAAGGGGACAGGGGAAGACATGTTTCCCTACCTGTTCACTCTCCCTTTCTCCTTCACCACCACCCTCTTATCCCCCGAGTTAGTTACGGTGGTTCTCCGAGATGTTGAATATCCTTGGGATACTCAGACCAGCCTGCTCTTGTTGTTATGTCTCCTGAATGCGCTTCAGATTTTGTGGAGGGTTAAACAACTACTTAGGAATCTCATCCGGAGATCTGTCTTGAGGCGGGATAGTTGCGAGTGGCAGGGAGTGTGGGAGGATATGGGCAGGTTTCTAGAGCAGTGGTCACCTCCAGTGTTTTGGACATTCACCCCTGAACAACTGCAAAATCCTAAAAAGCTGGCAGAATGCTTGAAAAAAAGGTGTCATGACTCTGGCAGTTCCAAAGTGACACAAATCACTGTAGCGTGCTGGGGTCTGGCTTGTGCCTATCGAGCTGCAATTGATGCTATTAGCAACCTAGCTCCAGCTCCTGCAGCCGCTCCAGCTCCAGCTCCTGCAGCCGCTCCAGCTGCAGCTCCTGCAGCCGCTCCAGCTCCAGCTCCTGCGGCCGCTCCAGTTCCAGCTCCTGCAGCTACTCCAGCTGCAGCTCCTGCAGCCGCTCCAGTTCCAGCTCCTGCAGCTACTCCAGCTCCAGCTCCTGCAGCCGCTCCAGCTCCAGCTCCAGCTCCTGCAGCCGCTCCAGTTCCAGCTCCTGCAGCTACTCCAGCTCCAGCTCCTGCAGCCGTTCCAGTTCCAGCTCCTGCAGCCGCTCCAGCTCCTGCAGCCGCTCCAGTTCCAGCTCCTGCAGCTACTCCAGCTCCAGCTCCTGCAGCCGCTCCAGCTCCAGCCCCTGCAGCCGCTCCAGCTCCTGCAGCTGCCCCAGCTCGTGCAGCTGCTCCCACTCCTGTGGCTGGGTCAGAGAAACGAGCTGTAGCAGTGCAAGTTGACCCTGCAGAGGGTATCCCAACCCCTGTGGCAGACCCTGTGTCTGGGTCAGAGAAACGAGCTGTAGCAGTGCAAGTTGACCCCGCAGAGTGTATTCCAAGCCCTGTGGCAGACCCTGTGTCTGGGTCAGAGAAACGAGCTGTAGCAGTGCAAGTTGACCCCGCAGAGTGTATTCCAAGCCCTGTGGCAGACCCTGTGTCTGGGTCAGAGAAACGAGCTGTAGCAGTGCAAGTTGACCCCGCAGAGGGTATTCCAACCCCTGTGGCAGACCCTGTGGCTGGGTCAGAGAAACGAGCTGTAGCAGTGCAAGTTGCCCCTGTAGACAAGGTGAAAAAATGGTATAGAGGCTCAGGTCGTTTAAAACGCAGACAGTCTTCTGCTAAGTCTGGGCGTAGTGAAGACGAGGCTGGGCCATCAAAGGTGCAGGAGACTGAAGATGAGGATGAGGATGGCGAAAAATCAACAGTAACTACCCGGACTCCATACCAGCCATCAAAGGTGCAGGAGACTGAAGATGAGGATGAGGATGTCGGAAAATCAACAGTAACTACCCGGACTCTATACCAGCGTGAGCTACGAGATGTGCGAAAAGATTTTGGTCGCTGTATAGGCGAGCAGCTTGTCACCTGGCTGCTCCGGTGCTGGGACACGGGAGCCAATTATGTGGAATTGGAGGGCAGGGAAGCCAGGCGGCTGGGATCCCTTGCTAGGGACGCATGCATTGACAAAGCAATTGGAGATGGAGCACAATCTCGCAGCCTCTGGAGGCGTCTCCTGTCAGCTGTGAAGGAAAGGTATCTCTTCAAGGAAGAACTTGTATGTTTACCAAGCAAATGGACCACCATGGAGAAGGGAATTCAGTACCTGAGGGAATTGGCCGTACGGGAAGTAATTTATAAGGACCTAGATGACGCACAAACATCCGCAGATCCAGATGCAGTCCAGTGTACACCACCCATGTGGCGGAAGTTTGTACGGAGTGCCCCATCATCATATGCCAACTCATTGGCAATACTAGCCTGGAAAACGGAGGAGAATCCCACAGTGAATGAAGTGACTAAAATACTCCGGCAGTACGAAGGAAATCTCTCCTCTTCCCTAAAGGCCTGTGTCTCAGCTGTGGAGAAACTCTCTGAAGAGGTCCACCAACTTAAAGAGAATTTATCTTCCCCTCCACCTGAACGAACCAGTGTCCACCAGCTAAAAGAGAATGCTTTAGAGAAACTTTCTGAAAAGATCCACCAACTTGAAGAAAGATTATCTTCCCCTTCACCTGAACGAACCAGTGTCCACCAGCTAAAAGAGAATGCTTTGGAGAAACTTTCTGAAAAGATCCACCAACTTGAAGAAAGATTATCTTCCCCTTCACCTGAACGAACCAGTGTCCACCAGCTAAAAGAGAATACCTTGGAGAAACTTTCTGAAGAGATCCACCAACTTAAAGAGAGTTTATTTTCCTCCCCACCTGTACAAACCAGTGTCTCAGCTATTAGGGGTAAACGTTCATCTATGCAAGGAAGACAATATGGTGGGCACACACACCGCGCCACCCTGTGGTTTTACCTACGTGACCATGGAGAGGACATGAGAAAATGGGATGGAAAATCTACTGCGACCCTAGAGGCACGGGTACGTGAATTGCAAAGGAAAACAATTGGGAAAAAGGAGTTCTCTGAAAGGTTTGCTGCTCCAACTTCCAGCAGGCAGTCCTTTAAACACAGAAATGAAGATTCTGACCAGGACTAGAGGGGCCCTGCCTCCAGCCAGGGGGAGGAAAGGGACAATCGAGTTTATTGGACTGTGTGGATTCGATGGCCTGGCACGTCAGACGCACAGAAGTATAAGGCTTTGGTAGACACCGGTGCACAATGTACTCTAATGCCATCAAGCTATAAAGGGCCAGAGCCCATCTGTATTTATGGTGTGACGGGGGGATCCCAGCAGTTAACTGTATTGGAGGCTGAAGTGAGTCTAACCGGTAATGAGTGGCAAAAGCACCGTATTGTGACTGGCCCAGATGCTCCGTGCATCCTTGGCATAGACTATCTTAGAAGAGGATATTTCAAGGACCCAAAAGGGTTCCGCTGGGCTTTTGGCATAGCTGCTTTGGAGACAGAGGACATTAAACAGTTGTCTACCTTGCCTGGTCTCTCAGAGGACCCTTCTGTTGTGGGGTTGCTGAGGGTTGAAGAACAGCAAGTGCCGATCGCTACCACAACTGTGCACCGGAGGCAATATCGCACCAACCGAGACTCCCTGAGTCCCATCCATAAGCTAATTCGTCAACTGGAGAGCCAAGGAGTGATCAGCAAGACTCATTCACCTTTTAATAGTCCCATATGGCCAGTGCGAAAGTCTAATGGTGAGTGGAGACTAACAGTGGACTATCGTGGCCTGAACGAAGTCACGCCACCACTGAGTGCTGCAGTGCCGGACATGCTAGAACTCCAGTATGAACTGGAATCAAAGGCAGCCAAGTGGTATGCCACAATTGATATCGCTAATGCATTTTTCTCCATCCCTCTAGCAGCACAGTGCAGGCCACAGTTTGCTTTCACTTGGAGGGGAGTCCAATATACTTGGAATCGGCTGCCCCAGGGGTGGAAACACAGCCCTACCATTTGCCATGGACTGATCCAGTCTGCGCTGGAGCAGGGGGAAGCTCCTGAACACCTGCAGTACATCGATGACATCATTGTGTGGGGTGACACTGCAGAAGAAGTTTTCGAGAAAGGGAAGAAAATAGTCCAAATCCTTCTGAAGGCCGGTTTTGCCATAAAACAGAATAAAGTTAAAGGACCTGCACGAGAGATCCAGTTTTTAGGAATAAAATGGCAAGATGGACGCCGTCAAATCCCAATGGATGTGATCAACAAAATAACAGCTATGTCTCCACCAACTAGCAAAAAAGAAACACAAACTTTCCTAGGTGTCGTGGGGTTTTGGAGAATGCATATTCCAAATTACAGTCTGATTGTAAACCCGCTCTACCAAGTAACCCGTAAGAAGAATGCTTTTGAATGGGGCCCTGAGCAACGACAAGCCTTTGAACAAATTAAGCAGGAAATAGTTCATGCAGTAGCCCTCGGGCCAGTCCGAACAGGACCAGATGTAAAGAATGTGCTCTACACCGCAGCCGGAGAGAATGGTCCCACCTGGAGCCTCTGGCAGAAAGAACCTGGGGAAACTCGAGGTCGACCCCTGGGGTTTTGGAGTCGGGGATACAGAGGATCTGAAGCCCGCTATACTCCAACTGAAAAGGAGATATTGGCAGCATATGAAGGAGTTCGATCTGCTTCGGAAGTGGTCGGTACTGAAGCGCAGCTCCTCCTGGCACCCCGACTGCCGGTACTAGGCTGGATGTTCAAAGGAAGGGTCCCCTCTACGCATCATGCAACTGATGCTACATGGAGCAAGTGGGTTGCACTGATTACTCAGCGGGCTCGAATAGGAAACCCCAATCGCCCAGGAATCTTGGAGGTGATTATGGACTGGCCAGAAGGCAAATACTTTGGGATATCACCAGAGGAGGAGGTGGTTCGTGCTGAAGAAGCCCCCCTGTACAACAAGCTACCGGAAAATGAGAAGAAATATGCCTTGTTCACTGACGGGTCCTGTCGTATTGTGGGAAAGCATCGGAGATGGAAAGCTGCTGTATGGAGTCCTACACGACGAGTTGCAGAAGCTGCTGAGGGAGAAGGTGAATCGAGTCAGTTTGCAGAAGTAAAAGCCATTCAGCTGGCTTTAGATATTGCTGAACGAGAAAAGTGGCCAGTTCTCTATCTCTATACTGATTCATGGATGGTAGCAAATGCCCTGTGGGGGTGGTTACAGCAATGGAAGCAGAACAACTGGCAGCGCAGGGGCAAGCCCATCTGGGCTGCGGCATTGTGGCAAGATATTGCTGCCCGGGTAGAGAACCTGGTTGTAAAGGTACGCCATGTAGATGCTCATGTGCCCAAGAATCGGGCTACTGAAGAACACCAAAACAACCAGCAGGTGGATCAGGCTGCTAAGATTGAAGTGGCTCAGGTGGACCTGGACTGGCAACATAAAGGTGAATTATTTATAGCCCGATGGGCCCATGACACCTCAGGCCATCAAGGTAGAGATGCAACCTACAGATGGGCTCGTGATCGAGGGGTGGACCTGACCATGGACACTATAGCACAGGTTATTCATGACTGTGAAACATGTGCTGCAATCAAGCAAGCCAAACGGTCAAAACCTCTTTGGTATGGAGGACGATGGCTAAAATATAAATATGGAGAGGCCTGGCAGATTGATTACATCACACTCCCTCAAACCCGCAACGGCAAGCGCCACGTACTTACAATGGTGGAAGCAACCACCGGATGGCTGGAAACATATCCTGTGCCCCATGCCACCGCCCGGAACACTATCCTGGGCCTTGAAAAGCAAGTCTTATGGCGACATGGCACCCCAGAGAGAATTGAGTCAGACAACGGGACTCATTTCCGAAACAACCTTATAGACACTTGGGCCAAAGAACATGGTATTGAGTGGGTGTATCACATCCCCTATCATGCACCAGCCTCTGGAAAAGTTGAACGATACAATGGACTGTTGAAGACTACACTGAAAGCAATGGGTGCTGGGACATTCAAAAATTGGGATACACATTTGGCAAAGGCCACCTGGTTAGTCAATACCAGGGGATCTGCCAACCGAGCTGGACCTGCCCAATCAAACCTGTTACGCACTGTAGAAGGGGATAAAGTTCCTGTAGTGCACGTAAGAAACATGCTGGGTAAAACAGTCTGGGCTACTCCTGCCTCAGGAAAAGGCAAACCCATTCGTGGAATTGCTTTTGCTCAGGGACCTGGATGCACTTGGTGGGTAATGCAAAAGAATGGGGAGGTCCGGTGTGTACCTCAAGGGGATTTGATACTAGGTGAGAATAGCCCATGAGTTGAATTGTAGTATGTTAATTATTATATAATAATGTATGTCATCACTACCATGATTGCTATATATCATAGATGAAAATGGTGATTAATTAGAATGTATTGGACAGAGTGTAACCTGAGCATGACATAAATGGTATGGAATAAGGGGTGGATATCTGTCCTGGTTCCAGTTAGGACAGAGTTAAGTAGCTCATAGTAGCCGGTAGGGTGCTATGTTTTGGATTAGGATGAGAAGAGCGCTGATAACATGCTGATGTTTTAATTGTTGCAGAGCAGTGTTTACACCAGGCCAAGGACTTTTCGGCTTCTCGCTCTGTCCTGCCAGCGAGCAGGCTGGGGGTGCAGCAGGAGCTGGGAGGGGACAGACCCAGGACAGCTGACCCAAACTGGCCAAAGGGGTATTCCATACCATCTGACGTCATGCTAAACAATATATAGGGGTGGCTGGCCGGGGTGGGGGGGCCGGCTGCTCGGGAATAGGCTGGGCATCGGTCAGCGGGTGGTGAGCAATTGCATTGTGCATCACTTGTTTTCTTACACATTATTATTGTTAATACTATTACCATTATCACTATTATTATTATTATTGTTATTATTATTTTCCTGTCTTAATAAACTGTCTTTATCTCAACTCACAGGCTTCACTTTCCCGTTTCTCTCCCCCATCCCAGAGAGGGAGGGGGGAGGGTGAGCGAACGGCTGTGTGGTGTTTAGCTGCCAGCCGGGTTAAACCACAACACTGATTGATTGTTTTTTTCGTTTTAAGTCGAAGAAAATAACCAGATTTGCATCTCTGTGACTTGCCCCTTTTAGCCTTGTTACTTCAGACAGTCAGTGTATGATTTGTAGCTGCTAGGTCTTCCTTGGTACTGGTGCAGGTCATCTTTTACAAGATTGATTTTCTAATAGTTTGCTTCAAAGGGCAGAGGTATCCACCAGTGTGTCTTTTCCTTTGATATTTTCTGATAAAGCAGAGGACAGACTTATTTTCACCATTTGCTCAAAGTGGTCTCTAACAGTAAAGCTCCTGTTAGAAATTATTTATGGAACACAAAAATATTACAAAGTCCAACCTGATTAACTAAAGTGGCTCTTCTCTGTAATCCATTACTCTAATCTGGTGCTTGATAGATGGATGGTTATTACCATGTTTGTATTTAAAGTAGTTACATTTCTCCAGTTATAAATTCGCTGTCAGAGTTGTTTCCAGCTGTCTAAAAAGCCCCTGAAATCTTCTTAGAAAATTCACTGTTTTGAAATTTTAAAAAATGAAGCATCTTCTATGTTCATAAACAGAACACCAACAAAAATAAGTAATTTGAAAATAAATTTACCCTTAATCCTTCCTAAGCACTGGCAATAGAGGGGCAGCTGTCTCTGACTGGCCATCCTTGCTGCAGTTGTAGCCCTTTAGTTCGTGTACTATTACTGGTTGATATTTGGCTTCTTACAGAGACATTTACTGTGAGCAGTAGGATGAAGCAGCTGCGCCCTTGAAAATCTTTTGGTTTGCCTGTGCACCCTATTTCTGAACAGGAAATTGGTGTTCAGATCTTTCTGCAAGGATGATAAATACTTTATTTTTGTGGTAACCATTTGGCTTTCCTCTGAAGAGAAAATAACATTATTCATCCAGTCCAGTGAGTGCACACAGCTTTAGGGTCTTGGTAGCAGTATTTTGTAAGATGTATATAGTCCAGTACTTAAGTTCATAAAACTTGGGATCACACCTCCGTATTGCATGAATTTTCTATGACATCTCTGTGAGCTGGGGAGATGTTTATAAAGCACAGTTTCTTCAAAGAAGAAATATAAAAAATAGATGTCAGAATTTTTTCCCTCTTGTCTTCCTGAAACAAATACAGTGTCTTAGAAATGTTATCCTCCAGAAATCTACATGTCTGAGTCTATGCAGCTGCAGAGTTCTTAATTTATTTATTTTTTCAAATAATGCTTTACTCTCCCCCTTATTTAATTTTAACTTCAACACCCCCAGTCCCAAGTATCACAGCTTCCTCCAGTGCTGCAAAGTTAAGCTCATTCTTGCCCAGTACAGTAGCTGTTCCACTGTTGCACTGTTCCACGTACAAACCTGAGGACCTGCATGAACTGGGGTCTTGGTGCAACACTGGAGGCTTGTCAACTCCTCCATCTTCCATCTTAGGATACCGCACTTACACAGGTTTTGCAGTTAACTCAGTGTTCAGTTACTTTCTGAAAGTTACTATGCTGAGAAACAGGAAGCAGAGAAATGTACTTGAGCCATGCTGGACCACTGCAGGAACTCTGAGAAGTACACTTACTAAGAGGTTCTTCAGATCCCATATTCCTTAGGTGTTGCTGACTTCCATTTACACAATTTCAGATCATGTAAAAGTCTGGTTACCATTTTGAGGGACAGCCTTATAGTAGAGGACTTTCTAAGAAAAATGTAATTATTACTTTAATTCACCTTGTGGAATCAGATGTGTGAGACTACCAGACTGCAATGGAGATGGGGTTTGTAAGCATTCAGCATTTCTGAAAAATCAAGCCATTTACCTAAATGCCCAGATAAAGACTTAAATGCCTGGCTTGAGGCAACCCAATTTAAACAGGCTAATCTGAGTATCCTTGTGGAGGCAGACATTGACAGAAGAAGCGTATACCTAGATGTCTGCCCAACTTCTGAAGAACTTGTAAAACCTTGACATTATGGATTCTGATTTATGCCCTGCTGGAAGACTGGGGGATAATTGCACCATTCTGTTGTCTTTCTAAAATTGAAATACATCTATTTCTGTTTGAGATGATAAATCCTATAATAAAATCTTAATTGGAAAAAAGCAATTTGTCGGAAGAGCAATTAGCAGTGGAACAGCTGCTTCGTTAACATACAGATGCAGGGTAATGACTTCTGAATCAAATGGGACACGGTGAACTCTCTGGTGAAGAGGTACCTCCTGACACTATTACACATCTTGCTTTTTCCTAGTGTTGTGTTTTCTGTTGCTCATGAGCTTGACTTGTTTTAATACAACATTATTCAAATGTCTCTGATACCCTTCTCAACATTATCCAAGTATTTTCCATGTAAAATCAGAAGCAATTACATAGCTCGTATTCAGATGATTTACTGTGTCAAACTTAGTCGCTTGCTCTGATGTCTGAATGCAAGAGAGTGATGAAAAATGCAAGCAGTCTTATGCAAGGATGCCAATCCATGGGTTTATGCTGAGCACTGTATTCAAATCCCAGCTCTGCAAGCTTCATTTGGGTGTTGAGCCCACTGATTGCCCCTTGTCAACGCAAGGAACTCTTGTCTGGAACTCTTTGGGATTGGAGTTCTATTAATTTTCAAGAAAGATGATGGGGAAACCTGTAGTTCCACTGGTAGACCCTTATATCTGTGGACACCAGACTACAAAATTCAGTTCTCAGCAGCACTGATAAGCCCATAAATGGCCATCGCAATAGCTGGAACCTCAGCTATCCAGCACTGCCAAAATCTGTCCATTTTCTAGGGACCTGCACCTGAAAGCCTGGGTCAGTCTTACCACATGTAAAGACATTTCCTCTGTAGCAGACATTTGATATTACTTAAATGTATAAACACCTGCATGTTGTTTTTTTGCTTTGTTTTGTTTTTTAAATCTCTTCTCTCCAAGTGATAAATCATTTAGTCCTTTTTTTTTTTTTTCCTGCTCTTGAAATATCTTTCCCAGATGTGTGAGAACACTGGAGTCACTTATGCGGCTCCTTGGTGTGATTAGGGTAAGAACACAGAGTTGTTCCCAGGGGCAGTAATATCAGAAGAGATTCATACTGAAAATCATTTAAATCAGAACATGACTATATGGTACCCTATTTATCATCATGTCATAATTATTGGAAGGTATTGTCACTGTTAGGGTGACCACCAGGAGCCTTTGTGAACAGGGCAGAGTATTCATTTGAAAACTGCTGGTAGCTCCCCAGGAGAGGTCCCTGTTTTGCAGCCCAGTACAACGCATAACTGAAGGGATAGTGAGTAAAAATGCCAGGAAAACACAAAATGCGTACTTTCATGGGTGTTAATTAGGTGCCTCAGAACACAGTCTTAGGCACTTGATTGCCATTTTTGGTTTAGTGCATTTGAATATCCTAATGTCTGTCTGAATATTCAGACATAAATACCTCTGCAAGTCTTATCTTAAATGGCATATTCACTGAGCCACAAACTTAGATTTCTACACCACTTAGATTATTTTTTTAATCTGTTTATAATTCGTGCTTCTGTCACAAGTGTTGTTGCTTGGCATTACTTAATGTCATACCTAGATAACTGAGTTGAAGAAAATAAGAAAAACAGTTCTGAACGTTCATTATTGGAAATAATAGCAAGTATGTTACTTTCAGACAAAGGTGTCTGCTTGGCTTTTTACCACAAAAGAACACGCTGAGAATACTGCCATCAGCTTTCTGTGTCCTAAATGAATAAGCACTTTAAGCCTGGCTTGCCACAGAACTGAGCCGTTTGCAGTCATGCCTTCACGAAATGAACACAGCATGCTCTTCACTTGGAGTTGCAATGATAAATACCCGTTTTTTCATTGTTTCAAGTGACTATCCAGGGTGCAGAACAACAGAAGGTACAGGCCTGAATGCTGACTTATTTCTAGGCATGTTCCTGCACTGCTATTATTCTGCAACTGTAAATGCTCAAAGAAGATGATTTTAGTTCAGTTGCTGTTGTGAATTACAAGTAGCTTCCCTTGTAATATCATATTTGCTTTCAGAATTAACACTCTCTGGAGATCCCCGCTTAAATACAAAGTGTTACTCTGGAAGACATTTCTAAATACACCCAAACCTCTATATTAAAGAAATATAGTGGCAACTTTTGGAAGGGAGCCTTATGCTCTTCATCACTCAAATCAGTTATTTCTGCTTTCTGAAAAAAAGGTTTGACAGGAAGGACATCATTCCTGGTATAAATCAAATATATTTCCACCACACAATGATTTCTTATAGCCTACCTTCTTCCATGATAATCTGATTTGTGTCTTTGTCTCTGTGGCTGAGCATATCCCTAATATATTTATATATATTTATATATGTATATATAAATTCATTGACCAGCTCTGACCTTGGCAGTAAGATAAGCATCATGAAGATGATGAAGTTCTTTCAAGTGATGTAAGGATAAGAAATGACAGGGCAAAAAGAAGAGACAGAAGCATGTGCTATGCATTCATGACTTACTAGACAATGGAAAATCTGCATGATGGGCAATCGAGTCAAAAGCTGGAAGGGCACAAAGCAGAGGGAGTTTGAGATATTGTAACAAGGCAATTTTTCTGTATTTCCATCATCTCAGACACCAACATCGATCTACCACAAGGCATAAAACCTGAGGGAACATACTTCTGATATTCCTGGGCCTAGCTGGCAGCAAAATGCTGCCACAGGAAGGGGTCACCATTGTAAACCATCATGGTGTTAGTGATGCACTGATAAAATCTCATCTCCACTCTCAGAGCACCTATTGGGTCCAGTTTGACCCAGGAGACCATGACCATACAGGCTGCAGAAGGGTAACACCCCCGGAGGCTGAAAATGCAGACGTAGGTGTATCACCTAAAAAGCGGATGGCACAGGGATACGTTTTGCCATGCTTAACCATTATTTTTTGGACAGTAATCAAGCGTGACAGGGTGATGATGACATTGTTTACTATAAGCAGGGATTTATTTCATGTTGTTTATAAAGTTCTGGGGACTGTGAGCTAGCGCATTTGCTTCTGAAGCATTTGAAATCAGCAGATTGGTGCTTTTTGCAATTAGCAGTACAGGCTAGGAGGGGTTCAGTATCCCATCTTTTATTAGATTTGAAATCTGATCAGCCTTCCTAGCAGCTTGCAGAGTGGTGCCACGCTCGCACTTGCGATTCCACAGTAATAACATCCACGAGGCAGCCTGTTTGCTGCAGAATCTTTGGATGTGACATGCCAGCTTTAATAAAATGTAGCAATTTCAGGCACATGGTGATAATCATTTTCACTGTTCAGCCTTGCGTGCTCCGAGGAGGCATTAAGTGTTAAGGTTTTGGTCTTTTCTTACAGCAAAAGAAAAACACAAATGTCTTAAAAATAGCTCCAGTGTTAGATGCTGGTGAGGGCTCTGGTGGCGTAGTGCAAAGCCAGCTTTCAGCATACTGCGGAGTGTGGGCCGCAGATAGCTGCCGCTATTGAATACCACAAAAACTTGGTAAATGGAGTGTTACAGTTAGGTGTGAGAGACTGGAATTAACTCACTGACACACACTTTCCTGGGATTAGGGCTGTGATAGGAAGGGTGTTATCAGAAGAGCATGTGTAGGTGCCTTGCTGAGCTGGGAGCTCCGTGGGACTGCGATGGTGGAACTGGGCCAGGGACGTGGGGGAAGAGCCACTGTGTGGGCAAAGCGCGAAGGAGACCCAGGGGCCATCTCCCGTGACACAAAGACAGATGCGTTGCTTTATTTTGCCCCAGAGAGAGCTATCACACAGTAGTTGCTTTGCTATAAAATCTTTGGTGGTGATAACTTCTCCGTGCTGCTTGTTAGCAAGCTAACCAGGAGCAATCCTCCATGTCTCAACAGGTGCCAGAGGGCCTTGTCACCACTTCGTTTGTACACTGGGATAAATTAAATATGCCTTCCTGGCTGGCTTTTACTGGGGCTTTGTGCAGGGGCTTGGGTGGCCACGGCTTTGGAAAGGTTTGTTGGTACTGAAGGGACATGAGGGGAGAGCAGTGCAGCAAGAATGACTTTTTTGGTGATCGCATCCTTCTCTCAGCCTCAGTTCCCAGCCTTTTTTACTGCTAGAGCCAACAAAAAGTGGCTGCTGGATCCCCGATGGCTGTTGCTGTTCTCCATCTGTGCACTCTCCTCTTACAACACCTCACAACACCGTTCATCAGAGACGAAAGGTGAGGTTAATCGATGTGCTAACCCCCTTCAGCCCCTCGTGGAGGCTGGGCTCTCACCACCACCAGCGATACCGCGGGCTGTGAAATCAGCGTGCAGAAACTTGAGACTTGCCTCCGCCACGCTTTCAGCGTGAGCCCTCAGAAGGCCTCAGTACCAAGAGCCAAGCTGTGGCTGCCAAACTTCGCGGCCGAGTGCTCTGAGGCACTGCTCTCTCTCTGTTGGTTGCCTTTGAAGTCATCAGCGATGGCATGAGTCCTTCTGGAGAGCACCACGCTCCCGCAGCTGCCCCGGAGGCACCTCCCCGGCTCCCCCGTAGGGTGTCCCGATTCTGACTGTGCGGGAGGCCTCCCGTTCCCCGCCTCGCAGGACCCCTGGAGCTACTACAGCAGTCGTGAGGAGGAGAACAGATATCAGGGAAATCCTGTGAAAGTTAGCTGTCGCGCTGCACGCACAGAGCTGTGGCGAGAAGGAGCACCATCTGACCAGGCGGTGCCTGCGGAGAAGTGCTAAATTCCTCCTCAGCAGGATTCCAATCTGTTCCCGAGGCGATTATCAGCCTTTCACACTCCCATTGCTCTTGTTCACCCCAAACTGATGGGCAGATCGTGAAGTGCACGCGTGCCTGCTGTCCTGATCCCTCCGAGCTGACCCTCCGTCACACTGACGGGGGGCCTGCGCCAGGTCTGCTTGGGAAGAGGAGACTCCTCCACAATAGCAGGAGGCCTCTTACAGGAGGGAGGTGAATTTTAGAAAGGTTGGGCTTATTATCTAAATGATGGTTAATACAGAAAATACAAACCATCTGAAATTGCCCTGAGTTAAGACTATCCACGTAGATTTATTATGTGGTCTGTGAAAGCCGTTAAAGTTTTTGCTTCTTGTGAACTGGGCAGTGTACGACTTCTCCGTGTTCCTCTCATTATGCTGCGTATCTGCCAAAGGCATTTCTCACTCCTCCTTTGGTGGCAACTGGTACATCAGCTAAATTCGCTCCTTCCAGCAGATGGTGATGCTGCTGCCCCTTCTGCAGGCGTGCGCTGCCTGAACAGCTCATATAGCTCCTGCTCTTCTCCTTTACTTGATATTCAGGCTGGAGGCTTCCAAAGGATTTTCTTACATCAGTTTTTTTACATGACACCTTTTCCCTGGACTTGTGATCAAAAGAAAAATCCAGGCTCATTTTTTTCTGTAAGTTTCATGGTAATAAGAAAGATTTAGGCCAAACTTTATAGGAAACTTTGTAACGGTAAGGATAGCAAAGCACAGAAGTAAGGAAACATGAAAAGTCATGAAACATCTTCAGTAGCTGGGTAAGAGTAGGAAAAAGAATATCTGTTGGGAATGATTTAGGTATCGGTGAGCGAGCTTTGAGGCTGTGAGATGGACAAAACTTCTTAAAGTCCTTCTGGTCTTGTCTTCCATATTCTTTTATTTAATCTGGTGATTAATGGGTTGTTCTGAACATACTGTTCAGCCTGGACGTGGGTGTCTGAGCAATGAAATGTGTAATAAAACGAATAGCATAGTAAGGTGAATTTTCAAAGGCAGTGACGACTTTCCATTGATGTTACCAGGGCTGTATATCCAGCCTCAGCACATGGAAGGGTTTTTACTCTGCGTGATGCTTAGAAAGTTGATATCAGTAAGCCACCAACTGCAAACCAACAGTATCTGTGCCTCTTTGGATATACCTAACTAAATTTGTGGCTGACAGTTTCTTATCCCTTCTATTTTTTTTTGTTAATCTTGCTTTCCTTAGTTTATTGGTTCATGAGGATTTTTTAGAATGACAGAGACAGTACCTGACCTAAGCTGGTTTCCCATCCACTGGTTTGACACAATTTTGTATCTGTGACTTTTCAAAAAGCAAAGTTACTGGAATGGGGAGGCTCTAAAAGTGATGTGAATAGACCCTGAGAATGACACTAGCCATTTCCAAAGACAAATGGCTATTTTCAAGTCAAGAAGCTCCTGATAAAACTTAAAATGAAGAGCATCCAGCTTTGCCAGTCTCTCTGAAAACTGGCTGAAAGACTGAAGACTTACTGCTGACTTGCTTGCTGCCAGATACTGGATCTCTTGTATTTCCACCAGGCCCAGGAAATAAGGACTATTTATTTTTTCTGTAGTAAGGGGTAGGAGTCTAGCCATTCTGAAGTGCAGCATATATAGGTAAAAAACTCCTAGCCAGCTCACGAAACTGTCATTGCTAAATAGAGACATCAGTAGGACAAATAATGAATATTTTCAAGCATGGAGCATTTATAGGCAGCTGAATTTCAACAGTCATGTAACTGATCCTGTGTAAGTATTAAATCTGCTGGTTTGATTCATGACATAAATGAATACTCCCAAGCATTCTTACATTTTCTTGTATTCCTGGGCATCCATCTCTGATTTTATAATCAGGGCTGTTTCTGTGCTTGTGTTGAAGTGCGCATTGCTAGAAGGTACAGACCCTGTTGAAGAATGGTACTGATAGATTTGTTCATGTTATTTCAGTAACTTAATATTGTTCAGAGGTGTTAATTCTTCACGGTTGTTTTATTTTTATTTTATGTTTTTGTATAGTTGTGTAATTGAATTATATAAATATGAAAAAAACCCTTAATTCTCTCTTTAATATGACTTTTTCCTCTGCAGTACTAATGTTTGATCTGGGAAGCTGCTGTTGTAAATAAGATAACTTTACATCCCTAAAGATCAATTTTCCTGGTCATCCTGCTGTAAGGACGTATGTTTTGTAGCACAGATAATTTGATGAAATGTCAATGTACATTTAAATCTGTTTAGTGTTTTTGTTTGTTTGTTTGTTGTTGTTTCCCCCCCCCAAAAAAAAAAAAAATAAGGTAGTTTCAGAATCCCTAAAAAGCCAGTGTGAGATTGCCAACCCCAGATGAACAAGCATCTTGTGCTCAGTGTTGGTTTTACCTGACTTGAGGGAGAACAAGCCGTATAAGAGGCTTGAGTAAAAGTAAAGCACTTTGACCTGCTTTTGAGAAATCCCTAGTGATCCCCTCTTTTGTAAAGAGCCTGCATCAGTTTGCCTGCCTGATGTAGACCCAGTGGTTGGAAATCATTATGGTCTGTCTGGTGACAGATTGTTGAGCTGACAGAAGATCTTCTCCCTGATCATCTGGACTGCAAGCATCACTTCATCTGGGTCCTGTTGGGACACAAGCTTTCTTCCCTGCCACTTTCCAGAAGTTACCTCTGTCTTCAGCTGTTCATAGTCTTTGAATATAAAATGATTTGGGTTGAAGAAAAGGCTTGATGCACTCTTTCGATAGAGCTCTTGAGCAGTTGTGAATGACAAGTTTGCTGTGAATATGTGCACAGCCATAAGTTTTAATTGTGATGGAAGGAGACGTGTGACAAAGTAAATCAGATTAACTTTTTGAAGGCACTGACGGATTACCAGTAGTCAAATCATTATATCCGGGTTGTATGTCCAGGTCAATAACAGCAAGCAGGATAAAAATCTGCAAATCATTTGATCATGGTTTACACTCTTAGCAGCTGGTTGCATGCTTAAAGTGTTAGCATTTGGACTAATTTTGCTTTATCGAATTCAAGTTTTGTTTTATGTTTCCATGCTTTACGTAAACATCCTGATGACCCCTGGGAATGTTTTTTGTTTTGTTTTGTTTTTAGTAAGGAGTTGCAATCACAAGTACCACTGACCACTTATATTATGAAAAGTCTTAAATTTTAGAATTCATTGACATTTCCTAAAAGGTGCTCCTAGTTGGAAGCAAAGTTTCCAACTGTCCATGCTTTGTTTCGAACAACTTCTCAGGCATCTGTTTTCAAAAGAACTACACTGCTGAGCCATTTGTTTAAGACTTTTTAGCAGAATTTACATCATCTAATTTTTAAAAGTAATAGTATGGATATTTGCATTTGGGCTAGTTTCCTGCAGTTTCCTAAATGTTCTGTCAAAGCAAGCGGGACCTAAGTTAGGCCTCTGTGTGAGGATGAAGCATATTCCTCACTGACTGCAAATTTGTTCTGGGGAGCAAAGCAAGCTGTAGGGGTCTGCACAGTACGTGCCTTCATAAGAGAGAACTCCAGCCCCTTGCCTCTCCTGAACAATGGGTGTAATCCTTATCCTTAGCACTACATCTCATTTGCACTCCCTTTCTACCCCTGCTTTTCTAAAAGATGTTGGCTGTGCTTCTTCACTTGGGATATTATCCAAGGCAGAGCTTTCTTTTCTCTGTGTTTCCTGAGTCCTTCCTTTCTGCCTATGCCATTTCCAGCTTCCTCCGTAGTATCATATCAGTACTTTAATATGAAGCTGTCACACTAAGAGGAACCTTTGTGTTTGGATATATCCAAGATAAAGGTACTCTCATTGGCATAAGCTTCTGAAAAAATAGTCTTTGTAGACCTGCTCTACACCAACTGCTCTACAACTTCATGCTCAGACATCTGTGATTCTTTGTTCCCTGTGTAGTACTCGGGCTTGCACAGTCATAAGCACATGGCTATGAATGCAGGTAAGGACGAATCCACAGGAGGGTATTGTCAAAGTCACAATAGCAGTTTCTTAATGCTAACCGTGTTAGTTATGAAAATATAAGAATGACTCTTCCCTTTAAAAATGTATTTCATCAGCAGAATTCTTTAGTATGTTTTTCACAGTTTCCTCAGAGTTGTCAGTGGCTTTTTATAAGTGAACTGCAAATAGCCTGTAGTATTAAATATTTCATCACAGTTAGGTACACTATATTCATCAGTTTGTAGAGTGAGCTTGTCAAAAGGCTCCTTGTTTTTGTTTTCAAGTCACATGTTTTTAATGCAAATCTGTTGGGTCTGTTATGTGGACTTAAATTGCTGCTTTGCTTGCAAAAATAGAGAAAAGAAGGAGAAACTAAAGCTGTTAGGGCTTTACATGTTTTTGAAATATCTTCAGCAAAGGGTAGGATGAGAAGTTGTATCCACATAACAAATGTTTAGCAAAAAACTTAGGAACATAAAAGCGTGTCTGTGGCTTGTAAGGAACAATTATTGGTCATGGTGAGCTTTATCTGCCACTGGTACTTTATTCTTTGTGAAAAAAGGTGGCTTTGCTTCCCATTAGAAGCACCCTTAGAGAATCTCATGTCATTAAGGCATTTAGAAGTTTTTACTATTCATTTTTTTCAAGCACTGAACAATCAGAATTAAAAGTAATGCCAGATAATGAACCTATGCTGCTTGTGGCCTCAAGGTATGGAACTAATAGGAAACCAGCTAATGAGAATATCCGCAGTTGTACTAGGAAGGATAAAGAGAAAAAAAAACAAGAATTATAAACCCTCATGCTTTAGAACAAGCCACTAATTGGCAGGGAGGTATGAAGAAACTTCCACAGTGCATAAGGTACATATTTTGATGGCTTCTTGCAACTTTTTCAAGAATAGCTGGTGCTTATCCCTGTTAAAGTGAAGGTGGCAGAAATAAGAATTGCTCAGGGCACTGGTTAGCTATTATAAATTTGAAGATGATGATGCTGATTACACATTGCTGTACAGGACATTAAATTTCTATGTGGGGCTGAATTTTATTAATTAGTCAACGGAGGAATGATTCCCCTACCTTGGAGAAAAAAAATGCATAAGAAGAGATGATATATATCTGGAAGCAGGAAATCAGATGTGTGCTTGAAAACGCAGGTGAAATAGTGACCAAGATATAAATAAAATAGGAATCAGCCAATGCACAGAGAAAGAAGGTGCAATAAAACCAGCTGCACCATATATTGTTAAATCACCTGCAGAGGTTTAGGATTTCAGCTCGCCATTATGCCTGCATATAGCATTGCTTTGGCATTACTCCATAATTGTCTGCAGTACAGGATAAAAGACACGCTAAATCTTGAGCTTGGCTGGAATGTATTTTAAAAGATTTTTGACCTTGAAGCATTTTGAAGCTATTTGTCCAGTCCCTGAAAACCAGGAATGCCTGCTGCTTTCTGTCTAACCTGTGACATGGTTATTTTCATAAAAACAGAGCTACTGTTTAACTCAGCCAACGATGTGCTCCTCATTCCCATTGCCTTTCCTAAAGCAGAAGCAAGCTGGTGGCTTTTATTCGCCATAGATAAAGTTGTAGTGAGCTAATAGGAGCAGCATGTGTACTAACTGGTGATTAAAGCGTTGGTAAAATGGACACACTTTGCAAGCCTGAATAAATTCTTCAGCAGAGTATCTCTGTAGTACTTGTAGTAATCACTCACTGGGGCAGAAGGTGGCCTAGAACAAATCTTCAGGGGATTGTACTGTTGTGATGTTGCCCTCTGAACAACGTGAAACAGCAGGGGAGCTGAAGGATTTGATTTTACCTTGGGAGGGATGAATGTGGCAAGAGCTAGGGGCTGACCACCAGTCCTCTGCTGCGAAGTCTAATAATGAATTGCGAATGCACTCATTGACCCCTTATCAAATGAAATTTGTCGCATATTCACCAAGACTTCTTTTAACCGTAATCTACTTTTAAGAAGATTTTATAACCTATCTTCAGGAGGAAAAGGAAAATAGTCTATTAATTGGGAAAGTTTTCCCTTAACTGTTCTTTGCTGGCAATCCTCAGAAGTCTTTTTTGACTGATTATAAAGAGTGATTATCTTTGATGATAATAGTTACAATGAGAGTGAAATTGATATGACACTAAAAATTAAGAGCATTGAAAGGGTCAGCACTGTAAATCTTCATAAGATTTTCATTTAACTAGCAGCTCTTCTTGTAGTGACTCTTATAAGTAAAATAAAAGAGATTGTTTTGGTTTAGGGATTTTGGGTGGGTTATTAAGAACAACACAGATCTGATTGATCAGGTCCCTTTTTGCTATAAAAGCAGCTCTTGTCTTCTGATTCATGCTGGAACATCTCTCTTAAGAAGGAGAAATGGTAGCACAAATTACAGTTAAATATTTTTTAAGTAATGGAAAGAATATAATTTCTGATAGTCAGTTTAGAAAAGTATATAACTTTGGGATTCAGAGGACCACTTTCACAGATATTTCATGCAATTTATCTACTGATTTTCATACCAGTGTAGAGATCTTCCAGCAACTGAGTTAGTCTAATTTACTTTAAATTCATGATTCAACCTCATGATAGTTTCCACAGCTGCACTGCTGTTAAATAGAAGTCTTCTGTAAATCACTTTAAGTGTATATATATATGCTTATTTTTATATACAGAATTTCAAATGTTTTCATACAAAATGGAGACCAAAAGCAAGATATCTAATTGGAGAATGCAAGAATCAAAATTTATATTTATTCTAATTAATGTCTTCATGGTTCAATCAAAATGAAACAACTGCTTGTTATTAGACAAGTTATAACAATAATCCACAGCACCAAATTTCTGTAAAGGATCATTAGTAACATGGGAAAACCATGTCCACAAGTATCTGTCCTTTCCTCCAGTGTCACGTTCCCACTCTCTGATGCATTAGTAGGGTGAGCTGCCAGTACCGTCTGCTCTTTGCAACAGGGGTATGATGTTGATGGTAGCAATTTCCTTCTCCTGAGTTTTTGGTTCATGCAGAATTACTTCTTGTCTGTGGTTCAACCCCAGAGTAGCTCATAAGTTGCACTCTTGTTGACTCATGGGGTTCGTTGTACCATGATTACTTAGGTTTGCTAATCCTTCTCTGTATAGAGCATGATTTTTGGGGGGAGACAATCTGCATTTGCATGAAGTTAAGCAAGACTGAAGTTAAAGCAAATTAGTTAATAATGTCACTAAAACAAGCTCAAAACCACAAAGCCTAACAAAGCTTCTGGTCATGCATAGATCTTGTATCTAATTACCGCTGTAAAACTTGAGGCACAGCATGAGCGTGAGAGTTTGACAACAGGGCTGTGGCTGAGCCAGAGGGCTCCAGGCGTGTTGGGTGTATCAAGTCCTGCCTCCCTCAGGTTTGCAGGAAGGTGAGTTTGGGAACTGAGTTACAACAAAAGCAGAGTTAAAAGGCTGCATCGTGTTTATGTGAGGATTTGGATCTGAACAGCTCACACCTCTCTCTTCCCTCAGGGTATAAAGAAGCCTGCAACAGACTGCAATATGTGTTACGGGTGGCTTGATGGGAGTGAAGGCACAGTGAAATACAAATGCTCAAAGAAATGTCCTTCCTTGGCTCTGAAGGAGCCTGGCAATGAAACAGCAAGGGTAATAGTCAGTATGATGGCCCTTTTCCATGGATATATTAACATACATTCCATGGTATTTTAACAGATCCAAAGCTCTTGAGGCTGGAGTGTAGACAACATGCTCTCTGTAGCAGGCTACCCATTGTCATATATGGTCTTGCTTGGAGTAATTGCAAATATAGAGATCAATTGCCTTAAAGTGCCTTAAAGCGCACCGGTTACAGTATAATTTAATCAAATACAGACATTCATTCAAGATGTCACTGTCATGAAGTGGTAGGACCATTAGGAACCTGAATTCTTTGGCAGCCCCTTGTTATGTCTTAGACAATTCCCTGCTGAAAGACTTTTCACATTATTCCTTCATGCTTGAAGCACACAGTGTTACTTCACCATTCTGGACTTGGCTGCGTATCACCAGGCATTTTTAGTGGAAAACATTTGGAGGGGTTTGTATAGCCCCAGTCCTTCTTTGTCACTTGGCTTTGACTCAAGGGACACCCCCTGCTTCCTTCGGCAGAGCTGGTCTACAAGAGGCACAATCTGCGGGAGGAGAGAAGCACAGACACGATCTTCCTTCCAGTTCACATTCCAGGTCCAATACTGAAATGCAGGTGGTTGTTGACAGGGTGTGAATGGTCATAAAATATAAAAACAGAGTCTAAGCAGAGAAAAGAAATAAAACTACTCTCAGACCAGTGGCAGCGGATACTGTCAAGCTTGTAACAGTTGGGAGGGAGCAAGGGTTGAGTGAAGAGGAGGATTAGAGTTGCTGCCTTTCTGATCAGAGATGTGTAGTAGATTTGCTCTGTTTCAATGATTGGAGGTTTCACTGAAACAGTGCTCATTTATACTTGTCCTTTAATGTCCCTTAATTTTGAATTCCAATGGAAACCAGAGTAAATAGGCAAGTTGTAGACTGACATGTGAATTGAAAAGCTGGGAGAAATGGGTTGAGCCACATAACATCAAGCATCCTATGCTGAGGCATGGAAGGCCCACTGGTTAGGGCAAAAATGACAAAGTGAGATACGTTGCATGCAAGGATCACTGACTGAGCCAATGCTTTGGTACTAATACAGCAGGTTACATGGTGCCCTTGCTTCTGTATCAGTACTCTGTTCCCTTTGAACTTGCACTAAATTTAGCGTTTCTGATTTGTTAAGGAGGAGCCACACTCTGAGCAACTGGGAAGCCAACACCAGCAGTTCGGGGTTAGCAGCGCACTCCTTGTTTGATGTGCTGCTTGGAGCCCCTGGTTATCTCTAGCTCAAAGTCCTGTGGAAACTCCACTGAGTTTATGGCTCAGTCATTTCTGTGAATCAAATCAGCTTGGCAAATGAAGCGAGATTATTTGTAATAATTGTGTCATCATCGCTCCTCCAAAGAGATCTCACGGGGCGGATATTTGTGAATGTATCATCATTCGGAATGCAAACCCAGCTTTTTTCTTTCAGAGCTACAGCAGCCAGTAGGACATGCATGAACTTCATCCATTGTGATAGCCACTGCGACCAAGAGTAAAATGTTAGCATCTAGTGTTAGTAGGAGAAGGAGTAGGATCTTCTGCTCATTTCATCAGTTTAAATTCAGTTTAAGATTCTGCTTACGTTTGATCAATTTGCTAGGCAATGGGTGCTAATGTTTTGGGGTTGGGGGAGTATTGTGCACTGCACCTTACTGCCCTCCTGTATCTAAATAAGAAAAGCAGTGAAACAAAACAGGGGGGAGTCTTCGAGCACCTGAAAGAGCTGCTGGCTCAGGTCTGTACCAGAACTGAGAGCAGGTGTTGAGGGTTAGCCCAGGAGCCTGTTCCCAGCTGGTGGGTTTACACACATTTTCACTCCAGAAAGGGCCTTAAACTTGGAGGCATCATCTGGGGGTTTGTTTGCTTCTGAGGAGAATTTTCCTCAAAGAAGGGTAGGTACGGGGCAAACCCACAACGGAGGGAGGTTGTTCTCCTCCTCCTTTGGTGTCAGTTGGGTGCAATTACCCTATTCTTTTACTGGCCTGGAACTAGAGTGATTAATGGTTTTACATTTTGTACACCTACTGATACTCCTTAGCATTACCTCAGAATTGACATGTCTGAACTACTACATCTGACAGCAATTTGCAAGAAAGGTGTGCTCTTCCAGAGAGATGATAATGATGGTAATTATTAATAATAATATTTTTTTTTTTGTAATTTAGGATATTTTCCTCCGCTGTGCTTGTTAAAAGTTTGTTGTGTTACGAAAAACATTAATCAAAATCATGCTTAAAAACAACTGAAATACTTCATAAGTTTGGAAAAGAGAACAATTCTGTTCTCCCTATATACATCTCTCAAATTCCCCTCTTCTGCTTTCCTGTTCTCAGAGTATTCTGACAGTGACACATGGGCTGCTATATACAACTGCAGAGATTAACTGATGGGATTTTAGAAGTGAACTGAAATGAATGTTTGGGTATTTTTCTCCTTTTCCTATCTGTCCCTCTGTCATGCTTGGTTAATACTGGCCAAAAAGGATAAAAAAATCACAAGAGTATCAAGGATGCACCAAGTGCAGGAAACATGAAACCTTACCATGTTTCTCTCGGAAAAGAAAATATATTTATTGATTCTAGAATGAACTGAACCATCCCTATATTCTTCTAATGAAAAATAACTTTTGCGCTTCTTCCATCCTCACTTCAACCCCAAAACAGTAGTTCTTTCAGGCCAGAAGCTCACAGGGCCCTGCTTCCTGTTCATGGCTGGTGGCTGATGAGTTACACATTTGCCGTGACTCTCCCATTCATAATTCATTTTTTACCACATGGAGTCTCTGATTACCACTAAGTCAGCTAAAGTTGTGCTACATTTAGAGCAGAGAGAGGCATTAATGTGGGCCTCCATCCTTTTCTTGGCTGCTTGTTTTCATCAAATTCATAAGAACTTGGATAGAAGATTCTCGTTTCTGTCAAATTAAGGTTAAAATTGGCTAAGAGAGAAAAAAAAAAGAAACGTTATTGGGGAAGAATGACAGGCACATGTAATATATTCACTTAACTCTCAGTTCTTTGGAAACAGGGACTGTGTGAGGTTTGCAGAGTGTCAGCAGGTGTAGCTTCTGAAGGGGGAAAGCTGCATTTCACAGTTGAGGAAGTATCATCAAGCCGTACATATTCAAGAACTCCCTACCTGCTCACATCCTTTTCAAATCATGGAGCTTTTATGCTGAGCAGCTTCGTTCACCACCATTGCATCAGAAGAGTGTGATTGCTTGGCCTTTATAAAGGGGAAGAGGGATGGCTTCCCAAGCAATATCAACTCTACATGGCAATAGAAGGTCAAGTACAACTCCTTAAGCTTCACTTAGGAGCCATTTGGCATCCAGCAGAGATTGCAAAAGAGAGGTGTAATGAGCCATCTGGGTAGTAAGAACTTTTTGGGTGAGCTGCTGCATGGCTAAGCCGTTATGCCAGCCCGCGTTAAAGCACATATCGCAAAGCAGCTTGAGAAAGCATTTAAGCATACTCCTAAAGCTAAGCATCTTCTTGAAAACAAGGAGACTAAACCATATGTACGGTGTGTTTCCCTGAATAAAAGCCTAAATAAAATCTGAGATTCAGTGACTGGAAATGTAGTCACCAGCTTCAAGTTTAACAAAGCTACAGAAGAAGCACGTTGTAATATTCCTTGTCTGCGTTGCATTTCACTGTTCTTCCAAATACTAATTCAAACAAAGCCCGAAGGGGGCAGGAGTTTGGTTGGGAAATTGCAGCAAAGGTATCACGGACCGCAGTATTTTCGCTGACTTTATGGATTCACAGTAGCCTGACTTGAGAAGCAAAGCCTCCTGTCACTCATGAGTCTGACTCCTATCTTTCTGACCCATTTTCCCACTCTTGCACTGTATTATATTCTGCAGCACAAGTTTCTGAACCCATGACCAAGGCAATCTCCTGCGGCAGCTGTGGCCCTCAGTCATGGTGCTGTGATCACAAATCCACCTGTCATCCAGAAAAACTGGCAAGCTGGCAAAATGCAGCAGCATCAGTACTAATATCTGATCAAATTTAATATTTCAACCCCTAGTGAAAAAATGGACTGTCAACTCAATTACTGTTTGGAGCAAAACACAACAGTACTGTTGGCTGCAAGCCATGCCATTATTGGGACAATTGAGTTTTATGCTGGGGAATAAAATATAGTTATCCTTAGAGTGCCTGTCTGCATGCACACTGCACTGCAGACCTCCATGCACCACCAGCACACAAATGCTAAGACTTTTTGCTTAGCATATCTGTATGTCATGTGTATAGCCAGATGCTCTAAGTACCCCATGCAAACGGGCCATTGGTGACTTCACATACTTACTGCTCCTCTTGACTGCTGTTATTCTAGACAGAGCATGCACACCCTGCAGATGTCCTGTGAATGCCTTACTTGGCATTCATTTCCCTTTCCTCTCTCTTTTGACTTGTTTTCATCCACAGAATCATTTTTAAAAATATTAAAAAAATAAAAAATTATAAGTTTAGATTGAAAGGGACCCCTGAAGGTTCTAGTCCAATCTCAAGCTCAAAGCTGAGTCACTTGGGTCAACATCAGTTCAGACACGATGTGCTTCCACTGGGCACCAAATGTCTTCAGTAAATAAGGATGCCTCCATCATCTCCTAACTGACTTGAACTCTCCTTCGGTCACCACTGTGGCTCTCCTGAGGTCAATGGGCTAAGGGCTTTATGAGCCCATCTCCATGGACTCCTGTGTACATGGGAATTGTGCTGTGTGCTGTCCTCGTTTTGTACACGAAAGAGCACATTGAGAGCTGACTGCAGTTTGCCTAATGGAGTCTGTTCCTCTTGCAGAGGACTGAGCTGCATGCATTAACTTCTGTGGGCACAAGCTTGTAGTGAAACCCAAGGCCAGAGCATTTTTTCAGAGGGAGAAATTGGCTGAAAGGTTCTCTGAGAAATTCTTTCCAGCTTTTTCAAATTTAGCAGCTCCACGTGATGCTCAGTCCACAGATGCTGTGCTGATGCTGGCCCAGCTCCCTGCAGAGCTCTGCTCTTCAGCGCCTGGAAGGTATGGAAGTACAAAGCACCTTTCAGTTTCTCCTCTGGCTGCTAGCAACTGCACGTCTGACACAGGCATGGCTTTGTGTCTTTGCATGGTGAATTTCAGCGTTTCATACTGGTATATTTCTCCTCACATTTCTCCATCAGTATTGATGTGTCTGGAGGTGTCACTTGATTTCACAGCACTGTTCTCATGAAAGATGCAGCTGCAACTGCACTGCTAATGTTTCATGCTGGTCCAGAAGTGTTAGCCATGAATTCCCCATCTTTCCAACTCCATTTGGAAGTTGTTCCTAGTTCTGCTCCATTGGCATTGCCTACAGAGATGCGCTTTCCAGGGTCTCCCTTTGATGACACCTGCTGATGTGGGTGATCTTTACCTCCCACGGAAGCCATGGGATCCATCTGAAAGAAATTCTCCTGAGACTTTGAGCCTGCCTGCTGCCAGCTCACCACTCCAAAACTTTTGGCTCTAGAAACATCTTCTGCCTTCTTAAAATGGTTGTTTTGGCTATGGGCCTTCCTTCCACTTAAGTATTAACTCCGTAAGCAGATCACACCACCAAGGATGTGTGGTTTTAACACCAAGAATCCTCCCCTGCTTGTATTTTATGTTCCATTGCTATAGAACAAGAGTTTTCTGATTTGATCTTCAGATTGTCTGATTCATCCCCCTCATTTGATAAGCGCTCATCACTCTGTCAACCTCACAGATGTGTATCTTTGGAGGCATGGAGGAACACATGAAGAAGAAGTCCAGCTTTACAGATTCCCATGGAGGAGTCAGAGAAGTTTACCTCGGGGGTATATTTGCACTAGTCTGCACTCAGCCAGCTAGTCTCATCCTCCCATTGGAGAAGAAGAAAGGGCAAGAATTGTGTGGCAGATGTCTGCCACTCATACCCTGCCCACACAGAAGGCTGGCAAGGCCCTTACAAGGCTATGGTCCTCTTCTATTTTCTCACCACCAATCTTTTCTTTCAGTTGTTTCCATGGCCAAAAGACATGAGAGATTGTGGTGTAAAGCTCTGAAGATGAGGAAAAAAAACCACCACCACCACCACCACCAATAAAAACTGCAACCCTGTGTTGATTTCTGATGCCGGAATGCCAAAACACTCTGTTGGTCTTTTGAGATGATAGATGTTGCATGTTCTGGACATCTGCTATCAGAAAGTCAGGACAGTCAGGGAAGGATATTAGTTGTACTACCTGTGGAAGAACACCCAGGATAGCATTCTCCTCACCTGCAGCCTCTGTAACCGTAACGGAGTTTCTCACACCAGACTTACAGGTTGCAGTGCAGGAAATTCCAGCTATATATTAGAAGAAACTTTTTCACCATGAGGGTGGCCAGCCGCTGGAACACGTGCCCAGAGAAGTTATGGAGTATCCATCCTTGGAGATACTCAAAATTCAACCAGTCCCTGAGCAACCTGATCTTTTTGGCACTAATGTGACTAGTGAATTGAGCTAGATGTCCTCCACACACCCCTTCCATCCTGAATTACATTGTGCTTCTCCAATTCCCCTGTGATCAACAGAAAGACATAGGCCCTTCCAAGACGCAGTCTGTTTTACAGATGCATCACTTAGGGAGAGATGAAGGTCCCCCAGAAAAGTTTGTGGTGCTGTATTGACTAGAAAGAGGACCACACAGAGACATTCACTTTTCATCAAATTAAGCCCGTCTTTACTGACAAAAAACATTGCTTGAAGTCTCTGAACGTGATTTGGACAACACTTATTTGAGGAAGGGAGATGCAAGGCCTTCTGTCTCTTTTTGCATACTAATTTCACTTCTGAGGATTTGCCATGTTTGCTTAACGTAAAAAGAAGCCTGTTTCTTTACCTTCACTTAACGGAGCCTTTCCTGAAATCATTATAGATATGGATCTGAATAACAGAAAGATCTAAATCACGGTGATATTAGCCCAAAACTTGACCGAACCTGACTTGACTTAACCTCTTCACTTGACCTCTGTGTGAATCGAGGTGTGCAGCAGCAGCTCAAGCCTCAACACAGCTACAACGGACAGCGTATTTCACTGTAGCTCATGAAGCAGCTACCTTTGCAAAGGTAGCCTTGACCTTTGCAAAGCCCCTCTCTGAAGCTTCCTAAAACCCTAGCGTGGTGTTTGATGTGGCTTCAACAGCACGCGTCTCTAGGGTACTCCCACATCTGCTACCAGCTCAGAGCTTCAGGGCTCACCTTACAGAGAGCTGGGGTCTGCTCTGCAGTCTGTGCGTCTGTACGAGCATTTGGTAGAGGCTGAGAAACTATTTAGGGAATCTCTTACGATGTGGTTCCTATGTGTTCTCTGTATTGCGTTGCCTCCTTCTTTTTTCGGAGTGGCGTTCTGGGGTCTGCCGTGGGAGGGGAGAGGAGGAAGAAGCGCCGAAATTTCTGCCTTTGATGTACAACACATGGAGAGATAGGACAGATGTGCTCTGTGAAAAATGGTGGGAAAGAAACAAATTGTTGTGAGCTGAATGAATGGGGCACATTCCCTCCTGCGGTAGGATGCATATGTGCATGTAATGCAAGCGCATCGCGAAGAACTCCAGCTCCCAAGAAGTGAGCTGCTTTTTTCAGCTATAAATTCCCAATTATAAGAAGTCTTTTTAATGTAAAGTGAGATTGCCTTGCATACCACAAACATCAAATATACAAGTGAAAAAATCCCCCCCAAAATCGCAATGGATAGATATCTGAGGAGCCAAGGAAGGCTGCATTTTGACATGCTGCACTTCTTAATTGAAGATTAGGAAATCAGCAACTAAGCATGTATTTATCTCCCTATGGCAGAAAAGATCTTTTGACGCACATAAGCAGTTTCTATTGCTAGCCTGCAAACACAGAGAAATTGCCTGCTGAAGTCAGAGATGATGATTGCTTCCTGGGTAGTGGCTGTTTTTACCATTTTTTCTTCTGCTTTTAATATCATCTGTGATATTTCTTTGCATTATTATCTGCAAAGATTTTTTTTCAGACTCCACAATATTCAAATAGGGAATTGCTCTGTTGTCATGGAAATCATTACAGAATTAGGCCACAAAGAGTGACAGTGACTCAGTAGCCAGGTGATACAGGCACTCAACTGGGAAAAGAGAAATCTGTTTTTTTGCCCCTGCTCCCATGAATATATAATTATTTCTTTCTCTAATGGAACAGATTCACTAAAAGGGTATGTCTCAGAAAGCTACCGCCAGGTGACTGCAGTGCTCCTTCAGACCTGGATGCAAATCTCTGGTCCTTATCAGGCAGGAGGAATAGGGAAGAATTGAATTTCGATTTCACATACCTTAGCAGAAGGAATTAAATTGCTGGGTGAGGAGGTAGGAGAGGCAAGATGGCTGTGTAGGGCTGCCTTTCGTTTTCTATAGGATTAGGAAAGCTCTAAGCACACTTACCCAACACTGCCTCAAATCAATGAGATGATAGACAAATGGGTGCCTAATTTTAATCGCATCAAGATTCAGCCAGGTGTGAAACTGTTTCTTCATAATACAACAGATGTGGGCTCAGGAATTCGGGCGCTGATGGGAATTTAGGTGTCTGGGTGGAAACCTAGCAGGGGTTTGGGGAATCTCTCCTCAGGAGCCTGTATTTCTCTTCTGAGTTCAAAGTTTCAAGGTTTTCTGTTGTGAAAATTTTAATAAAAAATGCAGTTGTGAACCTTGTTTGTACATAAGCGTGTATAAACATGCATGTGCACGCATAACTTAAAGAGGATGAGCAGTCACATGGAAAATGCAGCAAACTGGACTTCTCAAGGGCCTTTTCAGCCTGAATTACCCCGTGGTCCTGAGTGGAAGCATCCGACGTAACTGGGGACTTAAAAAATCCTCAAAACCTTGTTCGCAGCACAACGTAGCATAAATATATTTCCAGTGTAAGCACTTGACGTGAGAAAGAAGAAGATGTTCATAAAAGTTTATTTTGAGAAGCCTCTGGTATTATTATTCCAGGATGCATCCAGATCGAAATATAAGAGCTTTTGGTCTGTTTTTAATACTGATTTTGATAGTTTATTAACGGGCTTCGCAGGAGTAGTAAAATAAAATGAAAACATTACAGCAGTAAAACAGACATTTACATCAAAACTTTGGCCACTTAATATGTACTCCGTTCGTCTCTAGAAGTGCTGTTTCTTACAACATCAGCTTTTAGCTCAGTCTTTCCTTCATGGAAGAAGAAATGGCAGCACAGTTCTGTAACCTGTAATCATTTGTCTGGGATGGGGGTGGAAGATGATTAACTTATAACACGTTAATCTCATCTGCTATCTATTTTTGGACAGATTTTGATTAATTCTCCATTAAACGAATTCAGTGGTGTACATCATTATACTGTCATGCTCTTCTGTAGCGTGCTACCTTTGTCATGTGATTAGCTGTCCTGAGGGCAAGAAACCAATAAAAATTACATTCTTGCTTATTATTTGCACCACTACCCTTTCATAGCCCATCATCAGCCTATGTGTTGCCTACGAGGAGAAAGTCAAAAGTTAATTAGAATGACTGCCACCTCGCGTCACATAAAAGATGATCATTGTATGTACAGGAGAAGTAATACATCTCCATATATGCATTTGTCATCAGCTTTTGCTGGTTGTGCCTCATTTTTTGTTTTTAGTGATTCCTGTCAATATGAATATGGGACATTCAACAGCCATGAAGGTGGCAGAATCAAATGCTTAGGAAATCAGCAACCTGTTCAACATGAATGCTGCATTGCTCAGAAATGCTTTAAGTCTGTTAACCAAAAACTCATCTTTGAACAAAATCATCCTCCTTTTTTTTTCAGCTCCGTCATTTTATTTACGTCAATCACCGAAAGAAGATTTGTGAAAAGATAGCAAAGAACAATTCTTAAAATGCATAGATATGAATTGTAAGATAAAAAACTTAATTGCAGTTTAGACTTCAGATTTATTTGAAAAGGGGATAATGATAGTAATTACCCAGTTTGAGTTTTGTAGAAGGCTAATTAGATCCCAAAAGCATTTGTATGCACAAGGCAAACCATAAATACAAAAGACCATCTGGTCCTTATCAGCTTACAACACTAACACTGTCTGTAATTATTTTTTCTATATTGTTTTGATGTTGACATTTTATGATGCAATACATCTAGTCATGGTTAGGGAATAACCTGTAAATGCTGAAAAGCTCTGCTTTTTGGTTGTTTCTGGGTTTAGGTGTTTATCCTCCTTTTAAAGACATTGGTTACCTCTAGGTGTGCAGGAAAGCAGTTTATGGTTTAATCTTTTATACTACAAATTGGTCAGTGTTTTAAACTGAGGTGTTTGGTTTTTTTTTAATCTAAGTTGTTCCATCTGTTTTTTACAGCATTCTGAGGTTCAAAAATAATTTATGATTATGTTGAGAAGGGTTTATCAGTAAGTGAAGTACTTTAAAGGTCTCTTTCACAGCAATAGAGGGACTAATTCTCATGTCCTTGTTCAGGATTTAAAGCTTGCCATCTCAGTCTGCCTGTGTTCTTGCTCCAACAAAAAGTCCTTCTGTGGTCTAGTGAAAGTCAAACATGAGTACTGTGGAGTTACAAGTTTAGTACCTTCTTTGGTCTAGGGAGAGCTCTCAGTACCTCTCTGCTGAGAAGCTCCATGAGCCACAGCAGGATCTCTCCCAGGCCGCAGAGCAGCGCTGAGCTGCAGAAGAAGTTGCAGAAACAGCCGTGGAAAGGGTTAATGGGGACCTGCAAAACATGAGGAAGCAAAAGTGATCCCAAGCCCTAGAGAGGTTTCAAACGTGGTCAAGTCTGAGTGATTTTCTGGAACTACATGGGAAGGCTCTGCCAGCTGCATTACAGAGAAGGAATTTCTTCCAGTGGAATCTTGCGGCTTCTCTGAGTTTTTCTCTAAGAGGAAAATTCTTGTTCTGAATTTCAATCAGTTTCTTATTTATGAAAATTATCACTGACTGATGACTTCTGACAGTTCCACTCTGTGGTAGCCAAAGAAGTATGAAACCTTGCTGATGCTGCCCATGGAGCCACGTGGATTTCAGGGATCAAGCTGTGCAAATCCAATTGCAGGCCAAGGACTTAAGAAACTCAGAACTTGTTCCACTGAAATTAGAAGTGCTTAATCCAGCCTCCCTTCACTTCACTCTGGACACCTCCTTATCCTTTGACCACCTAAAGATTGTCTTGGTCCCTGCATCAGTCCAAACCTTGAAATCTGACAACAGTTCCATGTTTAAAGCACCAAGTTGTCCTGAAACTGAATCTTTTATGGGAAATATTTCAATACGAGGTGCCTTTACTTCTCTTTGTCCAAGTGACAGGCTTCCCTTCTCAATTATGTTTCTCTTATTTGTTAAGTTTGGAATCTAACATCTCTTTTGCTTCTAAGCTCCATTCTGTTACTCTCATATAGTCCCATTTAACAGTGCACAGCCCTTACCCGCATTCAGACCTCTTACATCTTTCTGTTTGGAAAGTAAAATAGAGAAGGACATGGAGCAGTGTGAGCAGGAGAGTTATATACATATATCTTGCATATTTTTTTCCATATTTACAAGGTCTTTTCTCCTGGAAAGCCTGTCTCATGTGGATACTGAGAATCTCTTACTGGCTGTGTAAGACTTAATCCATCTGCCCCATTGTACCCCATGCAACCCTGGTGTCCAAGCTCATACACCTTGTGTAGCCATCAGCCTCCTGGCCCCCAGCAGAGGAGGATGTGCCTCCCCTCACCACAGCATCACACTCTGCCTCTCCCCACATCCCCCTGGTCCCATCACCGTTCCAGGCAGGGGGATCCCCATGATAACCTGGGGGTGAAGGAGCCTTTATACAGTCCATGCCATGAAAGTGGGATCTGGGAAAAGAAGCTGAAAATGTATCTGCATAGGAACACATGTGTATTTAAATGGCAGAACAGAACTGGAAAATGAGTATGTTTTGTAGGATGTCTTAGGTGGGTGTATTGTTTAAAATTATTTTTTAATTGCTTTGAGACACGCTGATGGAAGGCACACTGATGGCTTTATACAATAGCTGCAAACTACCTTCATTTATATCCTTTCTTACAGAGAACAGATTTGAAATAGACAGTGTTCCTTAAGTACACTGAGTGTAATCTCGGTGTTTTCATGTGAGAACCAGTTGCTCTCCCCATGAAAAGCTACGACCCAGATCTTCTGGCCGTTGAACTCTGCTGGCATCACTTTTGCATAACCACTGTGTTGTAAAGCACTGAGCACAAACCAGACACTTGGCCCTGGAAGTCATCTGGAGGCTGCAGACAGGGGCTGTGTTTGGGGCATAGTTCATGGCATAGCAAGTTCATGGCATGGAATTCTGTGACTGCTCAAAACTAGACCACATGCAACCCTGTCACCATGTGTGGTATCCAAAAGGTTAAGCTGTACAGTAAGAGACACAATGGGTGAGTTTTCTTCCTAACACAGACTGTAATGGGGGGAAAAAAAATAGTGTTTTACTACAAGAATTGCTTTGGGGATTTTTGTGGAATCATCTTGTTTGAGTTTTATAACTGTCAGTAGGAAATTGCTTGGGATTAGTCTTGAAAGTGTTGTGCGTGTGAAATGGATGGACCTGCTGTATGCAAGGGTGATCAAAGTACATGCTGTGTGCCTGAGGCTAGCACCAATGCTGGGACAGAGCATTCAGACTGCACGGTGCATGGCGAAACCTTCCCTTTTGTTGTCCCCTTCTCTCTGCAGCTGTTCCAATTCTCTGAGCAAGTATCCAAGCCAACACCGCCTGCTTCCCCCCTCAGTATTACCCCCATATCTGCACGCACTACCTTCGGGCTGCTGGTTAAACTGCTGTTGAGGATGAAAATGGGGCTTAGTGTTGTTTTTCTGTGTGAAATGAACACCTGGGGTGGGATTGTTCAACCAACATCCAAAATGTCAGCAGTTCTGGAGCCAGGCTCCATTGGTTATAAATGGATGCTCAAGTGCTTTCTCCAGTAGAAAGTAATTATTTTACACTAAGGCAACTGGAAACCTAGCCACTGGGGGCAAGATCCATAAAACGTCTTGATTGCCTAAAATGAGATTTAGAATGTAGATACCCAAATCTAAAACTGCAGTCCCAAAAGCTGTAATTATTCACACACAACCCTGAGGCCACTTCAGCTTTTCACTTCATTTGCATTTGCTGAATGCTCCTCCCTATCCCAGGGTCTTGAGACTTTCCTTCCTGGATGGCTGTGGTCTCAACAGAGCTAATCAGCGTGGTTTGTAATTCACATATAAAATGGGATGGACTCAATCCAGGATGCTTTCTCTGAGCGTAAGGAGCACCTGCTGGTAGAGTTGGACTCCCTGCACCTTGCTGTTGCCATGCTGTTTTGGAAGAAGGCTGTAGGAAGGACAGAGAATCTCTATGTCTGATGGATTAGCGCTGTGGTTAGAGCACTCGTCCAGGAAATTCTGTGTCCTTGCACCCTGAAGGTTCAAGCTGGCATCTGTGCTCTTCCAGGAGATGAGTTTGGCTTCCACATCAGAGTGTAATAGGTAGGATGCACTATACTGGTAACTGCTGTACCCTTTCTTTTATGCTGGCTCTCAGTACAAAAAATAGCTCTTTCTGTAATGGAAGGAGAGAAGGGAAATAAAGCAAGTAATAAGAGAAATGTGAGTTTCCCTCAGAGTGTCATGAGCATTTACCTGGGAAGGTATGTCCAGCCCCTGTGCTTTACTGCTGAGGCTGCTTAGGTATTTCTTACTGAGCCACAACTGGATTAAAATGCCCAGCGCAGAACTGGAGGATTTCTGAGGTGAGATTCTCCACAATGAGCTCCTCGATTTGTGTTCCAGTTTGTGCCTTCTCTCAGAGACAATGAATTTTAGATATTTTGTCTTGATGTGGTATAGTGCCCATGGAAAGAACAAGATTTCTGTGAACAAGGTTTTTCATGTACATGCCTTGAGGTGTTGCTGTTCTGTGAGGAGGTAGGACAGCAAGTTTTAAATTCACCACCCAGAATCAAGAGCTCGGGACTGGATATCCTTGCTGGTGCCTGCTAGTTCTTAGGCTTCCGTTGTGGTTTAAACCTGCTGTGCTGCTGCACTCCATCATAGCTGCTCTCTCACTCCCCTTCCTCAAAGAAAAAGGGAAGAAAACATGATGGAAAGAGCTCAAGGGCTGAGATGAGGGCAGGGAGATCACTCACCTGTTACCATAACGGACAAAACAGGCTCAGCATAGGGAGATTAACATAATTCATTACCTTTCACTAGCTGAGTAGAGCAGTGAGAACTAAAAGCAAACTAAAAACGCCTTCCTTCCATCCACCCTCTTCCACCTCCTCCTCCCCCCAAGCAGTGCAGGGGAACAGGGAAAAGTTGCCCCCCTAAGGGTCCGTACCACGGGGTCCATCCCCCAGGAGCAAACTGCTCCAGCACGGGTCCCCCACGGGCGGCAGCTCCCCCCAGACCCCCTGCTCCTGCGTGGGCTCCTCTCCACGGGCTGCAGCTCCGGCCCGGGGCCTGCTCCTGCGGGGGCTCTCCATGGGCCGCAGCCTCCTCCAGGCCACATCCACCTGCTCCACCGGGGGCTCCTCCACGGGCTGCAGCGTGGAGATCTGCTCCGTGTGGGACCCATGGGCTGCAGGGGGACAGCCTGCTCCACCAGGGGCCTCTCCACGGGCCGCAGGGGAACTTGTGCTGCGTGCCTGGAGCACCTCCTGCCCTCCTGCTGCACGCACCTTGGCGGCTGCAGGGCTGCTTCTCTCTCAGCTCTCACCCCTCTCTCCCAGCTGCTGTAGCACAGTAGGTTTTCCCTTCCTTCAATCTGCTCTCCCAGAGGCCCACCCAGCATCGCTCATGGCTTGGCTCTGGCCAGCAGTGGGTCCCTTTTGTAGCTGTCTGGAGCTGGCTCTGATCTGACATGGGGCAGCTGCTGGGCTCTGCTCACAGAGGCCACCTCTGCAGCTCTCCCTGCTACCAAACCCTTACCACGTAAATGCAATACAGCTTCTACCTGTCATCACAAGCAGGTCCACCATAACCACCCTGATCTTCCTGGGTCTCTTCTGTCTACAGCTGCTCATTTTCCCAAAATACAGAATCAAAATCATTTAGGCTGGAAAAGACGTCTTAAGAACATCTAGTCCAACCTAAATATATTGGATCAGTACCATTGAGACACATACCCCTCTGTTAAATTTTGTTGAAATCACCTATTCAAAGCTATCGAGGGCTTTTATCAGTCAGCACACTCATGTCCTCTCCTTACCTCAGAAAAGAAGGCTAAAATGAGGGTAAGTTACGAAGTAAGTATCAGTCTGCCTTTGGCACTTGGACATCGACAAAAAGATAGGGGAAAAGGTTTTTTACATCTTAAAGTAGTTAATATAGCTGCAACCTATTATGTTTCATTACCAGTTTTGTTTTTGTAGTGATGATTTGACCCTGTCGGTCAAATTCCATAAATAAAGCCATGCTGGTTTACCTTAATTTCTATCTGACAGGAGCACTAAATTATAGCATTATGACATATTATCTAGCATTATTGTTCAGTGATGGTTTAGTGAAAAACTCCCCTTCTAGATACAATTTATTACTTCTTTGTCTTGCTAAACTCTTTGAGTGACATTCAAACTTCAAGAGAGCCAATTATATTGTTTCTCATAATAGACATATCCGTTCGCAGAGCCTTTTAGTAGTACTTAGGATTTCTTGACTGCGTTTGTCTTTTATCTGTGAAGCTTACTTTCAATGTCATTTCCACTTTGCTGCTGGAGATAATCTTCAGCATCACAACTTTCCTTTCACTCCCTTATCCCTCTCCTCCCTGTACCTTGATTTTCTTGCAGAATTTCCCAGTGGCTTACGAGTGTCAGCAGTGGCTGTAGCTGCAGGAACTGAAGCGTGGTGTGGTTGTAAGAACAGTCGGGAACATGAGCATGGCTAGCACCATTGCACCCGCCTTGCTACAGCCCTCGTTACAACCCTAGTTCACCTGCCCCCTTGCTTACACCAGTTGTCATCAGTTGGCTGACTGCGGGCTGACTTCATGTCTTCCTCTCTCATCAGCTACTTGATAGCTTGCTGATCTGTTTTGTTTGCACTGTGATAGGTTTGAGCATACTGTATTATTTATAAATGTTTAGTAATTTTCTGTGTCAGTGATGTATTCTTCGGGGCTGCTTCAGCCTTTCAAAAATACATTCGACACAATGTCTCTTTGTCTCAGCACTACAGCATTCCCAACTGGTTAATCTCTGTACTGTACTTGCTTCCGCTTTCTGCAGTTTTTAAAGTGTTCTTGAAGTTCTGTGCTGAATAATTAATTAAAATTTCATTAGGATGCCAGGTCTAATACTCACACAAATTACAATGGCATGAATGGGAAACAGGGGCACTGGAGTCAGTGGAGTTAAGTTAGTCTTCAACTGCATTATCACATTGTAAATCTTATTAAAGTTTCTTATTAAAGTTTCCCTACAAAACCCAACAATTTGGTGTATATATATATATATGTATATATATACATATTGTTCAATCACCTTTCCATTGCTTTGTTTCCTAAATTTATATTAATGTCCCAGAGTCCAATCTTGAGATATTCTGCCCCATCTACAGCTTTTCTCAAACTTGCATCTCATATTTTGGTCCTGAATCAGTAAAGATTACCTGCAGTGTATTCTGCATTATATGAGGATTAATTTATCTTCAGACAGAGGAAAAGAGTAGTATCTCCTAAATCCTAGTTCCGTCCCCTTCGGAAGGATAAGTTGAGCTTTTAAAAACTCAGTGGCTCTATTTGCAGGAGCTGCCCTTGCCGGATTGCAGAAGGATTCACCATATGGAAGACATGCAGAGCAGCTGTAACTCAACCTGTTATCTGCATCTTTCTTTTTGCTTCTTTCCACCTTTTCCCTACTGCCCAGGTGGATGCAAATATAATTACAGCATCGGGTAGACATCCCCCATGTAGCTTTCAGTGAGCTAGGTAGATTGTCTAGCCATGGCATATCCTCACTTTCAGAGGTGCAAGCATAAACTACTTTTTTGTCCTGAAAAGTCAAAAAACCCTTCTTCCCTATGGCTACAAGTCACTCATTTTTTTACTTCCGTATGTGTGTGAGAGAGAGAAAGAAAGCATTGTTTGCAAAGACTGAAAACCAAGAAGTGTAAATGTGGAAAGTCAGAGCCAAGTTTGTTTAAATCCTTCCTTTTAGTCCATTGTGTTTGTGGTATCGCAATGAACTACTGCCTTGGTGTCTTTAAATTAATAGTGCTTTCTTATATGCTGATCTGATGCTCAATGTAAACTCCTTCTTAGCTAAGATTTTTTTTTTATATATATATAGGAAAGCACATATGGAAAGTTGTGTTCCTGGTGCTGGGGATGGACTTTTGGTCACTCCTCTTGACAGTCCAGTCTTTAGTAGAAGGGGACTGATGGGATACAAAGATACTGTCCACTAAAATGGATAATGCCAGAAGGAGACATTGACCTCCTATTTTGCTGTTAGCTATGTAAACGTGAAGACATGTTAATGCCAGAGAGATTTTTCATGGTGCTTTTAATTTTTGTCTACAAAAGAAATAGCTTATCATTTTCAAAGGGATAGCTTATCTTTTTCAGAGGAACAAGTAGATTTCTTTAATATTTCGTTTTAAGGGCAGAATAAATTGAGTTATTCCTCAGCTTAACTAAACAAGCAAAGAGTGCATTAGGAATAAGCAGAACAAAAGATGCCCAAGAATTATCTCATAAGACCAGATGGGCAAGCAGAAGTGTAGCTCTCAGATAAACTTATGCTGAGAAAATATCTCATTTGCAAACAAGCACTGAACAGGGTGCCCGTGAAACTGGAGAAAAGGTGTGCTTGATCCCCAAATTTAAATGATGGCTTCCAGTTGACAGCAGCTTTGATTACTCCTTAGAGCTACCCAAGCGAAGGAGAAGCTGTTGCAGTTGTCAGCCTGATCGCTGACTAACTGGACCGATCATGTTCTGACAGGTGTAACAGATACAGATGGTTGTAATATTTTCTAAACTTTCACTCTGTAGGAGAATCAGACAGGTCTATCTGATCTATCAGTTGCCTCATGAGAGGCCACCCATCACCATTGCTTTTCCTTGCTTTCCTCCCACCCATATTCAGCAGAGAAGCTTAATACATTCCCCACAAGACCTACAAAGGTTATAGCCTTAGAGCTCTGTTATTTCATGTGTTATTTATATGTACTTACAGTTATGTTCTTATTTTTCTTGTCTGGATTCCCCCCTTTTCTACACGGAGAGAAGCAATAGTTAATAGCTGTTTTACCCCAGTCTACCCCATTTTACCTGCTTTCTTGGTTGTCTGAAGAGCAGAGGCAGCCAGATTCTTACACTGCCTCAATGTCTGTAGAGATCTCTCAGGAGCCTTCAACTTCTGTATCTGCTCTTCCCTTGGCAGCAGTGGATTTCCTTCCATTTTTCCATTGCCTGCAGAGATGGACATTCTTGCCTGGACCTCTCTCTGACAAGCACTGCACTTGAAGAAGTGGCTCTAGGAGTAAGCCTACTCCCCTTTATCAGGGGAGCTTCCAGCTTAAGAGTCTTTACGCATGGGCTTTGATCTGAAGCCAGAGGTGTCACCATGTGTTTGCAAAGCATCAAACAAAAAGCACAAACAAGAGTTCAATGGTTAACAGGAGGGATGCTATATATGTCAAAATCTGCACCTGACTTCATCATGAAGAGAGGAGTTTAACAGATAGGACTGACTCCTAAGAGTCTTTCCGGTGTGCTAAATTTAAGCACACAGGTATTATCTATCCTAATTTAAAGCCATTAACTAAATTCAGACAGATTTTGAAAAGTAAAATAGTTACTTTGGTTTAGAGGCACCCAAAATGAAATAATGAGCAGGGATCTGATTTCAAAAGATGTAGTTCTTTAGTCTTCTAAAAAGCTGACCTTTTTAAGATACCTCTGTTTGAAGCATCCCAAATTATTACATTTAAAAACTATATGAAATATTGAAATACAGCTTTGTACCTTATGCCTAGGTGCATAATAACACAAATCCTCCTGCTGAGCATTAACTTCAATTACCTGTGACTCCTTCAAATGTAGATTTGTGTGCTTGGCAAGCTGGCTGAGAAGTAGACGTTGTCAGCATGCTGATGCACTGCTGCCATTCAAGGCCACTTTTTTTATAGTTTTTGGCAATGGTTTGGCCTAGATGCTTGTGTGGACCTTGCATGGATGTGGAAGACAGTGGAACCCCATGCAGCTCAAGAGATGCAAGGCCTGGTTACCTGTGGTCACTTGTCTTGGATTTGGCTCTGATTTGCAAGGGTGGGAACCACATCAGCACACTAAGTCATACTCCTGTAGTAAGAAAAGTGATGAGATCTGACAAAACGGGCACAGATGACTGATGATTTATCCTTTTGCCAACTGGCTAGTGAGTTGATATGGCAGAGCCAAAATTCAAATTAAAGTTTGGCTCAGGCACATCCAGTGTATTTTTCACTATCTTCTTTATGAAAGATGTTTTGGTGAGAGGAATTACCATTTGTGTCTTAGGGGTTCAGCACCTACACAACCTTTGCTCATTTCGGTAAAAGAGGTCTTCAATACCAGGAGAGTCATTTGTAAAACTGTTCCCCTAAGTGCCAGTTTAAAAAATCGTTGGTGGCTAAAATGCTGATTTCAAATCTTGTATTAACCATTTGTGTAAGCAAGAGAGAAATGTATTTCTCTGTTGTTTCTGGGAGTCACACAGATTTTGTCCGGTTTCCTGTGTCATGTAAATGAATCTCACATTTAGTATTTTGGAAGCAGGCACTATGGAGTGAAGTATAGTGACCAGACTCCTAAACTGCAGTTGTTGTGGGAGGGAAGACTTTGGCTATTGATTTCGTAGACACAGAGAGCAGGTCAGCTGTTAAGTGTTTCAACTTGCTTGTAAATTGTTTTATTATCCTGTTGTCTTTGTAATACTTGAACGATCATCATTGCTGCAAATTGATGGCATTCCCGTATCCTGGGTTTACAAGAGAAACAAGAAAGGCGGAGGAAATGATATGCTGGGAAGTTGGTGAGAGGGAAGTAACTTGGAGTTATTCTTGAAATATTTACTGCCTTTCACAGATTTTTATGGGCTTCAGGAGAGATTTAAATGAGGTGTTAGGTTGAAAACTGAACTGAGAGGCTGTTCCTTATGCAGGGGAAGATGGTATAGAGGAATGAACTGTTTGACAGCTGGACTTCGACTCGTGATGGATATTTTTTTACAGGAGAGTGTGAATCCTCCCCCATCATTTGCAGGCTGCTTGAAACATGAGGCCGGGCAAGCGGGGGCGGGGGTGGGGGGTCACTGTCCCCTCCTGTGTCCCTGTGCAGGTGGAGAGCACCTTGGCAGCTTCTCCTCCTTCCTCTGGAGCCGTGGATGAAGGATTTGTGCTGGCTGTGTTGCTGCGCAGGCCCATGGTGGGTGACAGGCTCTGCGATGCGATGGGCAAGTGTGGGGTGCCTGGAACCAGGAGCACGCGTCTGAGCCGTGGTGCCTGCTGGAGCTCTTCTTGGGCGCGGGTTGTGCTCAAGTCCTTCTCAGGGCTTGGCTTGCAGGCGCCATCCAGCCTGTAAAAAGCCATTAAAACACAGCAGTGACCCCCTCCACCAACCCTGGTAGGCTTGCAGTAAGAACTTTGCAAATAAAGTGCTGCTCTTCAACATCAGCTTGCGTCCACCTCATAAATCCCCACGGCTTTTTAAGTGTGTGTGGTGTTTTTATTTTATTTTTTTTAACTTTAAAAGTTCAGTTATTTTTACCTAACACACAACATTATTACCCCTATAACTCCCCGTGTTGGCACTCGGGCTGCGAGCTGCCGGTGTCTGACAGCTTGCTAATAATGCAGCGTGGTGCGAGCACGTCCCGTGCCAGCAGCGATTACCGAGAGCAGGCGGCAGCGCGATGACAGGCTCGAGGAGCAGCAAGAACAATCCGAGAGGTGACATCGGAGGGAATTTCCCAATTATTTCTGCATCGTTACGCTTCGGGTGACAGGAAGGTCACACGGAAAGCACGCTCCTGCCTGCAAGGTGCAGGTCACCTTTCTCAGTCTTTTCAAAATAAACCGTTTATAATTAGGGGATGCAATTTAATAATTTGGAAAAGATAATAAACTATTGACAGCTGAGGTTCCAGTCTGAATTTAGCCATAATCACAACCACAGATGCTTGTGTTTTCACACAAGTAACTGTACTCATTAAGTCTTCCCATATAAACAGTTAAGCCTCGGGACTGGATTGCCAAAAGGAGCCCAAACTTCTGAATACCAGCACACTGCTGCCCACAGACATACTGAGCTTCTCTGAGTGGGCGAAGGAAGAGAGGGGAGAAGAGCAAGGAGCGGTGAGGACAGCTTTTTGTTCTGGTGTCCCTGGCCGTGAAGGATGAGAGTGACCTGTTTTTGTGTCACTGTTTGAGTTAGGCGTCTCTGCTAAGGCAGGCATGTAGACATGGAGGCAGTGAGGAGACAGCCACAATCCCAATGCCATTCTGCTCCTCCTGTGCCTCTTACAACAGAAACCTAAATTACAGCCTCAGACGGGACATCCAGATTTACTCAGCTAAAATTAGACATGATGACTTCCATCCTGTGTGCTGTTTGGCTTCATAACAGTTGAAATATTAATTCTCTTCCTGTGACAGCACAGTGTTGCCATGGTACAGCTCTCACAAATTTATGGGAAAGGTATTTTTTTCCAGATAGAAGATATTTTAACATAGAATCATCAAACAACTGCATTTAAGCATTATTCCTGCGGAAGGAGCAGTGTGGAGCAAGAGTTGGGGCACAGCAACCCCTGTGGCTGATGCATCTCCCAGTCCCCTGTCCAAAGCAAGCTCCTTGCCTCTTCCCTTCAGGCAGGAGGGCAGGAAAACACTGAGCAGGTCCCACTCAGGAGCTGCTGATGGTGGTAGCTACATACTGAAAAGGACAGGAAAAAATATATGTGCCTGTTTACAGCCCTGAGCACCTGCTCGTTCAAGAGCTGTTTAGGGTCTGACTCAGCTCCACAGTCCTTCTGAATCGGATGTATTGCACAGTCAGGGGATGACAGTGCTACAAGAACCAAATATGTGTCAGCCAAGAAATCCCTTCTGCAAGGACGATTTTCAGTTGGTGACATGCCACAAAATTATGTATCACAACGTAAAGCAAATGAGAGCCTGCGTCTTTTTTTTTTTCTTTTCCTGTTAGAAATGTCATATACAAATTCATTTTTCTTCAAGTGAAAAATCAAAGTAAAAAGCATTTCATTGCTCTTACAAGAATATATGTCCAGCTGCTTTTTCTGCAGGTTGCAGTTCTCTGGACTAGGGCAACCCGCTCAGACTGTTTCCTCTGAGCACCAGTTTTTGTCCTCTTGATACAAGGACTGTGGGAACTTACGCTGTATCACTTAGACATCACAGTGGGATCCTCAAAGCCAAACTCCCAAATTTAGAGAAAAATATGGAAATTGAAAACACTGCAATGAAGAGGTGTGGGATTTTTCAGGAGAAAAAAAAAAAGTGTTAGAAAGCTGAGACTCAGTGAGAAAAGCACTTATTTTGATGCCCAATTTTGTCAAAAACATTTGTGAGGGAGTCTATCAGTGGTGGTAAGCAGTATAGGAAGGTAAGAATTAGCACAGCTCTATGTTAGATAAGGTCCAGAGAACAGGCCATGCAGGATGAAAATGAAATTAAGACTGCCAAAAGAAGGATCCTAAATCATTCTTCAGTAGGAGGTGCTCCACTGCAGCCCCTGTCATCACATGGCCATGATACACCAGGCAAGGCATCGTTTTCTTTTCTCCCTCCAACCTAATGGAACCTCAAACTTAATGGTTCCTCGAAATGGAACTTTTGTATTTTTCACCCCAAGATTTTTACTATATGTGTCAGTCTTGTTAGGCATTTTCTGTATTCATGCCATGTGTATTTTAAATGATACATGCACTTTCTTTATTCTGATGTTGTATCACCTACCCAAACATTTGGGGAAGTAGAAGATAGTTGGAAATCAGGACTCCGCGTGGCTGGTCAGTGTCCATGCTGCTGCAGGCACAGCTTCGGTCTTGCCTTGTCCGTGCATATGAGGGTTGGACCTCGAGCAAGTCACCGAGCTCCTCCGTGCCGTGCCTCAGCTCCCTGTCGCATGGCAGCATTCCCGTGTGTCTGCTTTGACAGCTTATTGGATCTCGTGCTTTCTGGACCAGGAATTTCTTGTACTGTCCCGTGAGATTCTTCTGGTGTCATTTAGGAAAAAGCGATAAAGAGACTGGGAATATGCAGCTAAGCAAAATGTTTACCCATTATCTCACTGATGGGTTCAGCAGCCTCTTGGCAAACCCAGCCTCAGAGGAAGGCGCAATCTGGTTTTCTGTATTTTGGAGTTCAGTTTGACCCGTGGAGGGATTTTGAGGGAGAGGGGTGCTCTTGCTCCCTTCCCTTTATCATGTTTCATACCACGCAGGGCACAGCTTCTCCCAGGACAAGCTGACACATGCCCCATCCAAACCAATCTTGATGCCTATCCAAAGCCCGCACCGAGTGAGCCCTTCGGCAGGTCCTGTGGCCACACAGTGCCCTGACCCTGTTTTTAGTGCTTTTACAGCAAAATGTCATTGGGTGAATGGATTGTTTGTTTGTTTCGCTGCCCAGACTCTAGAGAAAAGTGGTCACTGGCAGCTTTCAGCTCTCAGGGCCTCCTGCTCAAACATCCTTCCTGCTCAAGTGGCAAAAGCATGTGAAGGTGGAGCTGTTTTGTGGGGGTTTCTCATACAGTTGCAGATTGTTATGGGTCAGTTGCTATTTCCAGCACAAACCTCAGCTGCTCAGGGTGGCTGGAAGCATCTGTGTTAATTACTGTTAGGCTGAGGTCTTGTCTGGAGACACAAGTTGTATTGCTTTAACGACGCTGGTGCCATTAAAGCGGTGCAAATACCCTGAAGTGAATGCAGTTACGGCAGTATAAATGAGCTTGTTTATCTCATAATCTATGCTAGTATAAAGCACCTTTATACCCCCATAATTGCACTGGCTAGGGGTTGTGCCAGTGTAAATGTTTTGGTACAAAAATCAATAACTGGCATAGCTAGAGGCAGCCGGCTGGCGGGGGGGGGGGGGGGGGGGGGGCAGCTGGAAGAGCAGCACAACAGCTTCTAGACTGAATGCTCAGCTATTTTTGTTCTTAATCTATCATTCTTATCTTGACCTAGAAATAAAACTGAATAGAAAGTTGAAATTATCTCCGCAGCAGAAATAGGGGTCGCAGGTGTTATCTCTCTCCTTCACCTCTGGTGGCCAGAAGACGAACAAGCTGCAGGAGCTGCGGGATGGAGGAGGTCCCTCCTGACCCGCACCTTGCACACAGGCACGGAAAGGGTCCAGTGGGCAGAAATGTCCGTGAGGGGAGAGAGTGATGTAGCCTAGAAAAATAAGGGATTCGATTCAGAGCTGTTTTGCAGCTCCCAGACAGTTTCTGGGGCTGCACTAATTTATGCCATAAGGCCACGCTGACAGCCCCAAATCTGGGAGTGCAGGACAGTCCCCTTCTGCTTCCCTCCTCTGCCAGCTGTTTTTTATCTCTTGGGACACAGAGGGTGGGATTCCTCATATCAAACTCCATAGGTATCTGCACCTGAGCTGGGTCTGTAAACTGCCTCTATAGTGGCTGGAGAGATAGACACCCTTAAGCTGCATTTTATCTCTTCTTAGCTTGGATATCTGAAATAAACCATATAAATCATGCTCAAGAAGTCTCCGGTTCTTCCTTTCACCATACAGGGATATTTGTCAACTAGGAAAGATGCAGGTGAGTGCAGTGAATCTGCCTGTACTCCTGAACCTGGATCCTATCCTGGTCCAGGGCACCTGCACTAACCCCTGGCTTTGAGAGGGGCTGCAGTGGTGTGACTCAGGAATACTTACTGACATTTAATCCATTTACTAAAAAGGCATTTAATCTTTCTTCTTTACCTTCCTTCCTGTGACTGACCAAGCAAAATTATTTTCAGGCATAGTGTGTCTTAGTGAACTTTTAATGAACTGTTGCTCATTTCACTTTTTACTGAACTACTGCTCGTAATTTTCTTACTTTGCATTGTTGCCATTCTGCCTGGATTTAATTCCACCTGCTTGTACAAGCATTGCCTGTGGAAGAGAAACAGACACAGTGGCTTTGTGCACCCCTGCGTGTGCACCACCACCACCACCACGCCTTGTGCAGCAGCGACCACAGTCTTCTGGCTGCTAGTGGTGCGCTCAGCTCTGGGTGTTGCCGTAACCAAATATCAAATACCAAATACCTTTTGGAATCCTTATGGGAGGTGAGTTTTGTTGTTGATGTGATTAGGTCTGTGCATCTCCTGGCTCTGATGGAGCTCTATCCCAGCTGCCAAGTGGTCTCTGGTCTCTGCTCCCAGTGCCTGCACATCTCTGCGATGCCCCAACACGCTGGTTCCAAGCTGAATGCAGTATGATCTACTAGTGTTAGCTTTGGATTTTAAAGAAGCTGGCAGTGATTTCCTGCGTTTTAAAAAGTCTTAAATGCCTAATCCATTTGCCTGATTTCTCTGGGTTTAATTTCACCAAGCACATCCCAGGGACCTACAAGAGGTATAACCTGATCCCTTTGGATCCTACAGGACCAGTTTCTAGACCTAGAGCTGTGCTACTGCTGTAAAAACAATGCTGTTAGTAAAATGAATAACTTGGTGAGTGAGAATGCCTAATTGATTCATCAGGGGTTGTACAGCATGAACACTAAAAGCATCGTCACACGATCCTGCTGTGAAATGCCACTCAGCCTCCTGCAGCAAATGCTCTGAATGTTTTAAGGAGGTACTGAGTCTTACCCTTATAAACACGTTGTTTTTTTCAGTAGTGGTTTCTTCGTATTTGGAGATTTTCTGTCATGTATTTTTATGATTTTTAGCCGTACTGTCCACTTTTTATCCCAAAGAGGAATCTCCAAATTGATCTCATTCTTAAAACACAAGCCTGAGAGACTGAAGATAAGAGCTACAAATGTGCTGCTGCTATGGTTTGCACCAGTCTTCAACACATTTTTAATTTCATAGCTAAGATTCCCTATCTGTAAAATGAAAGAAATCTGTTTAACCCATGGAGCAGTTAACTCCAAACCTCACGCTGGCTTTTGATGCTGAATTCATTGACATTTATGGAGTACAATGTAATCTTTGTGTGATAGATGTTAAAGAATATGATGTTGAGGTTCTTAGACTTTCCTGGATTTTATTCCTTTTTATTATTTTTGAGGTGCCTCTGAAAAACTATAAAGTCATTGAGGAATGAATTTTTATTTCCAACTTTACAAAGCATACTGAAAACTGTGGAAATTTTAAGTAACTTGGTGTTGTTCTGAGTTCTGTGTCCGAGGCAGTGTTATTCCCTTTACTACTGGATTAAAAAAAAAAAAAAAAAAAACCAACAAACTGATCTGTAAATCAACCCTTTGATGCAATACAACTGCCAGAAACCAAAACTGCTCTGGCTCAAATGATAGGCACTTATTCTGGCTGACAACTTATGCTTTTAATTGGAAGCTACAGCTTTTGAGATGAATTGGACAGGGTGAAATCATCACAGTCTTAGATGTAGACAATGACAGAAGCCAGTATGTTCAGTTCTCTTCACTGAGGCTTGTAACACACACAGAAAGCTGCTGATCTTACTGGATTGCGATTGAAGATATTTGCCCTTCACTGAATGATGAGCTTGCAATCACATTTTGCTGGAAGAGTTCTTTGTACAAACGAAACTTAAATCAGAAGGAAGTTCAATCTCATTTCTTACTCTGTGATCAAAACCTTCATGCTTGAGCACCTTGTGGAGAGGAACATTAGGCTCACATTTCCGTAATCTTATTTATTATTCAAGATTTGCTCCTGATAGCTTAAACTACTGGGGAAAGAAAAAAGAAAAAAGAAAGAAAAAAAAAAGAAAGAAACAACACCCATCCAGCTTTAAAAATTGAAAAAAAAAAAAAGGTTCATTTTCACCACTTTGCAAAGCCTTTCATTGTAAGAGGGGAGCAAAGTGAGTAGAAAAGAACTGCATGCATCCAAAATCACCAAATCTTTCCACTTGTTCCCAGGGCTCGGACAACAATGCCGCTATGAAAATAGCTCTGAGGAGGACGAGCATGCTGGGTAATGAGATGCAAATGAGCACACCAAGCATCCCACTCTGCTTCAGAGCCTTTGTATCCAGTGGTGCAATAACAACTAGCTATTGAGTCATGATAGGTTAGCACAGAATAGGTTTCACAACGTGTGTGTGTATTATCCTCATGCTTCTCCTCAGCTTGTGGTCAGCAGGATAGGGAAAAGTGACATCTGCTTTGTGGAGAAGCTGGTAGAAAAGTAGTCTAGATTAAAACTGGCTGAAATAAGAGTGCCACAGGTAAATGATACAAAATTCAGTCCAAGACCTTCTGCAGGGAGAAGGATGTTTTATTTTATTTAGCCTGTTTTGTAAGTTGGTTTTAGCTGCTCACACTTTCATACTCAGGGCATGTGTCCAGTTGCTGTGGCCGAGATAAATTGCATGCAAAGCTGAAATCCTCACTATGTCTCTTAGGTTCCTCCCAGCTGACAATGAACTGAGTTTGGACAGGTCTTTTAAAGCATTTAGGGATTAACAGTTATCTTTGCATCAGAAGCTTGCTTTCTTCCATCTCTGTTAATCACAGCCTGTTGACTTCATCTCTCATCTTTGGTTTCTTTAGGGCCATCATCTGTCTTTCTCTTGGGATGATGGTATTTGTGATGTCCTGTAACCTCGTTGCCCTCCTTCTGTTACCAGACCACAGGTCTTCTGCTGACAAGTCATCAGTGCTGGGACCTTATCAGTGCTCTCTGCCCAGATGTAAACAGCACATTCCTCACTTTACCAGTTTGCCTGCTGTCACTTACCTCCTTGGTTTATTGACACACACCATTCTTTTCAACCTGACTGCCATTTCTTCTGGTGCTTTCATACACATATGTTTCCATTCCTACTTAACCCGTATCCACCTTAAATATTTCTGATAGGGATCTTTACAAGAGAGAGTCAGCTAAGGAGGAAATTTGATTTACTGTGTTGGAAGGAAGAGAAGTGGCTTCAGTTGCTGCTTGGCCTCACGGCTCTGTCGTGGCCTCAGAGCTCCGTTAGCGTGACCAGGAGGGAAGCACAGGTGAGGCCTGGTTCAAGTCACATTCAGCCCTCTTCTGGGTGGGTGAACAACATCATCTGTGGCCTTCGGAGGGTGAAGAAGTGGGATATGAGGACCTGTGCACTAACTGCAAGTAGAAAGGAGAAGGTAGACGGTAGAAAGAAGATGGAGCTGTAAAAGGAGTATATGGGCAGCGATAGATAAAATATAAGTCTGGGCTTCAGGCAGAAAATAAAAAGCATGTGGTGGTTTTGTTCTCCAGCAGCAGTATGTTGCAGCTCTGGTTGTGTTGGTGACACCCGGCCCTTGTTCCTCTGTCACCTGCCCCACCAGTGGCAGACTTGCTTAGCACATTCTCACAGGATTGATGCACACCCACATCCTCCCACTTCTGTGCACCTCCTAGTTCCTCCATCCCCTCTGCATTCTCATCCCAGTCCCCTCAGGTTCTTCCTCAGTCACTCAGGGAGCTATAAAGAAATCGCTGCCATTTTTAAAAGGCAGCCAGCAGGGTATGGTGCTTGGGGTGCTGCCGAGACCCCAGGCTGAGCAACTTGGGTCTGCTTGTCCTTCCTCAGCTCCACCTGCCTGTACACGTGGAAAGAGCTCAGCCTGAGGATCCCTCCTCTCATTTGGTGCCTAACTGAGAGCTCTTTGCAATCAACTGATTCTGCTGCTCTTCCTCGGCCAAAGGTAGACTGGTACTGAGGTCCCACTGCATTGCCTCTCTGCTCTGACAGCTGCTCAGCAAGGCTGACGTACTGGCCTTATTTTGCAGAGAAAAGCAGTTGCTGCTTATGTTCCTGTCTTGCTGTGCATTTTTGGTATTTGTTATGTGCTGAGCCATTGAAGTGGGGGGTCAGAGCTAACGCTATACTTCACCCATTGGTAGGAATCTAAATAAATCACTGCACAGAGGAGTTAAAAAAGAAAGCAGAAGGATTCATTTCATTCTTTAACTAAATGATTTTCTTATTTAGCAATAAATTTTGGAAAATGCTTAGTGAGATCTTTATGAGATTGTTAGTTAATAATAATACCTTACCCTTACACAACTGATTTTTTCCTTTATTGATTACAAGGCACTTTACAGAGAAAGATATCAATTATCCCAGTTATATGGGATGGGAAACTGAAGCACAGAGACATCGAATGTCACATGGAAGGTTACAGACCGAGACAGAGGGTGAGCTGGAAACAAACAGAGGTGTTTCTGTATGGTCTCCTAGGCAAGAGACCACCTTGGAAAGGGCAGTGGATCTTAAGAGCGCTGAGATATACATAGGTCTATCTGTGAGTTGTATGTCATGAAACAAGGCCATATATCTTTTCTACGAGGCTTCTTTCTGCAGCTCTGTGTTCTTCATTTGGATCAGGAAGGTCACCTCGCCAATGAATCATGCTTTATTGGAGATGAAGATGAGATTTACTTGACCTGCGGAATCTGCAGTTAGCACAAGGTGCTGCTTTCCCAGTGCGGGGGCTTTTCTGAGCTGGAGACAATTGCTGGGAAAGAAGTAAAAGAAGTAAAAGAAGGATCAACGCCTTCCTTCTGAGTGCAGTTGGGAGAAACATGGGCTTGTTTTCCCATTGTCAAGAACAGCGCTCGTTGAGGGTGTATGTGGAAAAACGCAAAATCATTTCTCTTTAAAAGGTAATGAGGGCGTCTTGATGAGGAGGAAAAACTGACAGCTGTGCCCTGCACACCTCCACACCTCCTCCACAATTGAGAAAAGAAAATACCAGGGCTTCATCACGCTGCGACCTATGCATGTGTTATACAAAAGCATACATTGGAGACTTGGTTGTTATTATTTTTTCCTGCCTTTGTTGTTATATCATAACATGCCAAAGAAAGAGATTGAACAAGGCTCAACGTGCAGGGTGGGACGCGGAGCATTTCCATAGCCCCTTTCCACTGAAAGTGGCACCACCTACCCCCACCGCCCATGTTATGTAAGTCTTCTTTCTTGCAAACAGTGAAATTAATTAGCATAAATTATAACTGGAGTCTAGTTAGGCTCTGTTGTCACTTTTGCAGAATTATGAGGCCTTTGTGCATAAAAAAATTAAAGAAAATTGTATAATGATTATGTGCGCTGGTTACTAAGCTAGCCACCAGTTATATATATTTATAGCTATTCCTGCAAGTAATAATTACATGCTAATTATAACCCAAATAGAATTCTGTAATTTCTCCCTGAAAATGAAAGCGATTCAGGGGGATGTTAAAATCTCTGCTGAGGCATCGTATTAGCAATTAGGTTTTTAGGCAGCACTGCATTTTTTAAGAGCAGAAAACAAAAGAAGATATGAATGCCATTTCTATTCTTACGGTTTCATTTAAGTCTAAATAAAGGACGTGAACTTTAAAAACCCTGATCCCGCAAACAGCGAACTTCCATGTGAAGTGTTTTAGGGGAGCTAAGCCCCTGCATGACAGTCCCTCAAGGGCATTCGCTCAATTGTTTCACAGCACGACGGCCCTAACAGATGACTCAGGCAGGGATGCCACTGCGGGGAAATTGCCCATCAGTTGTGCTGGAGGAGCCAGCGCAGCTTGGGCACTTTGGGTATTATCGGTCTTTGCATTTTAAAATTGCAGCCATGGGTTGCAGATGGTGTGCGTGGCTGTGGCTCCACCACCCTGCCCTGAGGGGAGGCTTTCTGGGGTGACAGAAGCACTGGCTTCAGCCCACCTGAGTTCAGGCACTGTTTATGGTCCAAAGTAGCCAGAATCGAGTGAAGATTGCGGGATGTCGCAGGCAGCTTTGCAGACTTTACCCTGCTGTCCAGAGCTGTTCGGGATTTGGCTTCTGCCTGGCCAAACCCAGCTCACTGACATCACTCTTTTAGCAAGTAAAATAACAATGATAATCTGCACCCCAGAAATTTGAAAGAAGCAGCACCTTACGTTGAACCCAAGCAGCCAGTAACTTATTGAGTGGTATTATCAAATCTCGGAGTTGAACTGTACAACTGGCAGATAACAAATGAAATGTCTGTGGTACAGAGCAAGCAGGCAGGAGGGTGAAGAATAAGCCTTGTGGTCACAGAACTTTTCGTCTGACCTCTGTCATCTGCAAGGCTTTTGGACGTATTTAGAAGGACAGTAAAATTAAAAACATTGAAATACACTGAAAATGGGATGAAAGTGCTCATGTGTTTACCAGAAATAAATTGTACCAGCCTTTCTTGATGTCACTGATAAGATAAACGATGTTCTAAGAAATGCTGTATGTGTCATCCACGTGGACTTCAGTAATGCATTTGATATGGTTGCCCCGCAGAATTTATGAGGCATGAGGACATGGAGATTAATAGGAGAGTTGATATGTGCATATGGGTCTGGCTAAAGAGGAAATAAAAGTGATGAGTCTTGAAAGAGGAATTTGCATGCTGAAGGGCACACATTAACAAATTATTTCCAAGTATTGGCTAGACAAATGATCTTGTTTGGTGTTTCTGTCAGGGATGCCTCTTCAAAAGTGGGTGTTTTCTCCCAACCAGAATTAGCAGGGGCTGGGGAAGAAAGAAGAAGGAAAGACTGAATACCTGAGGGTTCGAGGAGCAGAAATGGGATGAGATTCATTAGCAGAGTAAAGGAAACACTGCGCTGGGGGGCTAATAACAAGACTGCCTCTCTCTGCTCACAGTGCACCCACTGGAGGCACTCGTTAGGCTGTTTCATGAGGCCTGTGGAGATGTTACCTGGAGCACAGTGTCCAGCCCCCATCCATCAGGCTTTGGAGGGGTGAGACCATGCTCGAACTACCATGCAAGAAGGGCACTACAAAATTCATTAGGTGAGAGGAAGCCATAGGATCTTGGTCTGTTTAGTTGCATCTGAAGACAGAGCCAGGGAGAAAGCTGTGAGTGATCGGGGGTTTATGGCCCAGGTTTGATCCAGGGTCTATGGCCCAGGTTTGCCCTCTGGCCCTCTCAGTGCCACAAAGCAAAAGAATAAATAGGTGTAAAGTGCCCAGAAATGCACTTGGTTATGGTGGTTCTGATGAGAACAGTCATGTTCCCAAACAGCCTTCCAGGAGCAATGTGGGAACAGGGAACCTGACCTCTTAGAGAGAAAAGAAATATTTATGAGAATGTGTACCTGGTGGGTTTGCCTGCAGGAGCTGAGGTCTGCACTTGCTGACTTTTGAAAGGAAAAAGGGAAGTCTCTTTCAGTCCTTCCACAAGGCAGAACAGACTGTCACACCGTAGTGCCATTTTAAACATAATGTAAGAAGAAAAAAAAGCCAAAAACTACCTTTAATGGCATATTCCAAGTTCTTCATTAAAGTAAATGTTTGTTTTGCATTTTATGCAGAGTTTTGATATTTTCAGCAAAAAGCAAAGAGAAGTCTCACAAGAGACAGAAGGGTCAGCTAAAAAGGAATTACAAGATTTTTCTTCAGCTCCTTCTTCACTTTTTTTCAGACATAACCACGTGTTAGAAAACATAACTGTTTTTAAAAGCAATCGCTTTTTATACATAGCTTGTTTCAAAGAGGTCATTTCACTCATTGTCACCTCCGGAAAAACAATAAGGCAGCAGTCATTCACGTAATTGCACAGGCTTGCCTGCTGTTTTTTTTTTTCTTTTGTTCAATGAAGTATCATTCATTTAGATCAGAATACAGCCTTCCTAAATTAGAGGTTTACATGTGTAATTATATAAAATGATATGTTTGTTTACATCTCCAAGTAAAATTTACATCATTTTCTATCATTTATCTTTGAAATTCAATTTCATTTTGTCGATCCCTAATTTATTGCAGGAGATGAATGTGCTGTTAGAGTGTTTACAACGCCTCTCACTGCCTGTGGGTAATAAAATTACCCTGGTTATTGCAATTCATTTCTGCATTTCTGTGGTCAGGAATGCTTGATAGTTTTACTTTCCTGAATTAGGTTGAAAATCCTGATGCTATTTGTTTTGGCTGCCCTGTTTTTTCTATCTAAAGTCCTAAATTTACTTTCATACTATCAAAGAGCAGTGGGACAGTTGACAGCTGATGGCTCTATTTCTGAACAGCTGTGTGCTCTGCTGTGTTCAGGATATGTAGGCTGTGTTCATACCTTTGTGTGTACTGTTAATAAATATTTGAGATTTCTAGAAAACTCATCAGTAAACCCATACATTCCCATATGAATTTCTGCAAAATCAGCCTGAGGAAATGAGCAGTGTGTATAACCAGTTGCTGAATTTACAGAACATTTTTGGAAAAGCTGTGTTTGCTTTAGCAGTTCCTTTTGTCTGTTTAACTTGTTGGGTTAAAAGGCCCATGTTTTCAGCAAACAATCCCAAGGCATTTTTCTCCCCAAGCAGAGCTTTCAAGGGCAGTTCTACAGAAAGTTTCCTTTGATATCTTCATGTGCTTTTCCTTCTGTGTTCTTGTTCTTTACAATGTTTGAGAAAGACTGGGAAGCACATCTGCCTTAGACTGTGGCAAGACTGTCGTGTTTTAGGATGAGCATCTAGTGGGGCACAATACCTCTGAAGAGAAGCCTCTCTAATTTTATTTTTTTGCTTCCATTTCAAAACTGATTTCTGTGAAGATGAAGATCAGTATCTTAATCAGGAGACAGTTTTCCCCAATAATCAGATATTACAAAAACTTCTAGCTGAGACCTCAGGTAATCCATCCAGACCATGCCATGTGAATGTAATGGATAAGCCCTGGGATATATGGTCCTGTGCTGGCCTGGCTCTTCTGGGAGAAGACCCCAAGTCCATAAGCGAAGAGGGTGTAAAGCATGTTCTGCTATGACTTGTAGCTAGGCAGTATATCCCGAGGCAAACCATATGTTCATTGGTTATAGGCATGGCAGAAAAAAAAAAAAAAAGTGATTTAATAATGAACAGTAAAGCATGCAGTAAATTGTATCCAGTTAGAATTTCTGGGAAAGGGGAGGAAGTTGCTTTCCTACTCATCTTTGTATCTCTATGAGATACTCAGTCATTGGCTTAAAACTGAGGAGCATATTGGGCTTCTTTTACTTTAGCCTGCTTGTTACCTGTTACATACTTTTTCATATCTCATCTAAGTTAAGTTTGGAAATGAGATATTAATAAAGGAGTTCTTTAAATTTTCATTTTCAAAAAATGTATGCTTTATGCCATAAAATTCGCAGTATTTCCAAAGACAGCAGTAAAATATGCTATCTTTCCATAGCAGGTTCTGTTATCTTTTAAGCAGTACTTCAGGACACAGCTCAGGTAAGGTTATCCATCTACAGGTTGAATGAAAATAATTTAATTTCCTAAGGAGAAGGCTATTGAACTCTCCCTGGCTTATGGCCGTATTAGGGAAATTCAATCAGTGTTAGAAAATAGCCTGTGGCAAACTGATTTTTGGTCCCAAAGTGCCATGGTGTTGAAAAATATGTGAATTTCTTCTAAGCCAAAGGTCAGTTTAGTTCAGGATCACACCTGCAGCCTTGAGCTGGTCTGGACGCATAGAGAATAAGCATCAGAAGAAGCAAAAGTAGCAATGTTTCCCTCTGTGCGCTGTTCAAGTGATTCAGTGCTTAGAAGTTTCCTCTGCCATAGGCTTTGTATTTAACTGACCTTGGCGAATTTTTCTTCTGTGGCTCTCTTAAGTCCACGGATTAATTTGTTTCTGACACAAAGGTTTGAAACAACGAATATATATTGAAAGAATGAACATTGGTAAACCTCAGAGCTAATATGCCTCTGTAAATAGGTATATTTTAGGATAATTTTTAACATTCACTCATTGTGTATGTTACATGGTATGCATACCATATGCATGCTCAAATATTCGACTGTATGTACAATGCGTATGTATGTATTTGTATAATATTGTCTATCTCCTTAAGCACACAAGACACATAGGGATGTCTCATGAGACTCCCACCTGGAGTACCGTGCTCAGACCACAGCACAAGAAGGACATGGACCTGTTGGAGTAGGTCCAGAGCAGGGCCACAAGGATGATCAAAGGGCTGGAGAACCTCTCCTGTGAAGACAGGCTGAGGGAGTTGGGGTTGTTCAGCCTGGAGAAGAGAAGGCTCCGGGGAGACCTTACAGCGGCCTGCCAGTACCTAAAAGGGGCTACAGGAAAGCTGGGGGGGGACTCTTTGTCAGGGGGTGCAGTGATAGGACAAGGGGGAATGGCTTTAAACTAAAGGAGGGGAGGTTTAGATTCAATATTAGGAATAAATTCTTCCCTCAGAGGGTGGTGAGGCCCTGGCCCAGGCTGCCCAGAGAAGCTGTGGATGCCCCATCCCTGGAGGTGCTCAAGGCCAGGCTGGATGGGGCTTTGGGCAACCTGGTCTGGTGGGAGGTGTCCCTGCCCATGGCAGGGGGGTGGAACTGGATGGGCTTTAAGGTCCCTTCCAGCCCAAACCATTCTGTGGCTCTATGATTCTATGATTCATTTTTAAACTTCTTCTACACTTTGTACACTTACACATTTGTACGTGAGTACACTTCCTTGACAGAAGGGAGCTAACTGAAGGCAGAACATGGATTATTCAGTTGGAAAATCCCAATTGGCAATTGGACACTATAATTAAAGCATTGAAATCTGAACTAGCAAACAGGTTTGCAGCTCTCCACATGCCATCACCATTTCAGTCTCAAGAGCAATCGTGAGTGCCTTGAATTTTCCAGAAGAGAAAACAAAATGTTCTGGAGATGTGTTTGAGTCATTGCCATGTTGGTGAGCAACACCTACCCAGCTCATCCATGCTGCTCTTAGATAGAGTCATCAGATGCCTGTTTGTCTGGGGAGGTGCAAAAGGTTATAGAAAAATGTAATTGTGTCTTTTTCAGATCCAGCCAGTTTGCATCCCTGCTGCCCAGGATGCCCCTCTCATTTTTCTTCATTAGGGTGCTCATCACACTGATGTTTCAGTTCTTATCTGCCATAATAAACCTATTATTTTAGGAGTTTGAGCAGTTCATAGCGAAGGTTAGAGAAAGTAATTGGTGAAATGTCTAGACATACTGGCCTGTGCAAGTGTTAAGAAAATAAAGAAATGCTTAACTTTTCCAGCATATAAATTAAGGTTTATGTACATAGTCTACACTGTCTGACTAGTTGATAGTTTATGGACTTGATAAAATAGTGTTGCCTATTAAATACAGGATCCTAAGATAACAATATTCGGACTAGTGAAGTTTTGGCGTTATTTCCCCCAACTTTACTTGTCACCTTCACTTTGATCAGCATCAAGTGTTCAAGGCCAGGTTGGATGGGGTTTTGGAGGTGTCCCTGCCCATGGCAGGGGGCTTGGAACTGGATGGTCCCTAAGGTCCTTTCCAATCCAAACCATTCTATGATTGTATAAAATTTGACAAGTCACTAAGATTCTCACCCTGCTTGCATATTACCCTGCATTTCTTGGCAAGTTAATAACAAAAATAACCATAAACTTAAGTATCTGTTTTAGCTTCAGACCATCGCTTACATTTTCAGTACTGTCCAATAGAAGTTATGATACAGATTGGCAAAAATGGTAGAATTTAAATTAAATTTTGGAGCTATGGTAGGATTAAATAGCAGTATCACAGCCTTCTGAGGAAGGAATAATTTGGATATACAAATGCAAATATGCATTTTTGAAGTGAAAGATGTTGGCTTTAAATTACATTTGATTATAAATTTGTTTGCCTTGCTTTGTTTATATTAAATAAACTAATAATTTTCTGTCTTTTTTCATGTATTCTTGACTAAAAAAGGCAAAGATTACAGTCATTTAAGCAAATTCTTAGCTAGCATAAATTTGCAGAGCTCCTTTGATTGCAGTGGAATTGCACTAGATTGAGTCTACTACCTGCATATCAAGAAAGCAATGCATGCTCTGGGATATTACTCAGATAGAGACATTTGGCTTAGCCACATCTTTAAGCATCCAAGCAGAACTACTGTTCAAAAAATAATAATATATATATATATATCACAAAAGACTCAGTTTAAGACAGAACATTGTGCCACTTTTGAATAACAAAGCAGATAGACTCAATAGAACCTACAAGCTGCTGCTCCTCTTTAAGGTTTGCTGGCTTTATTATTAATAAAGATAGTTTTTTATAAAAATGATTATAAAGCATTCATCATACTATTGAATTCATAACTATTCCTGACTTTGTCATCTTCGTTCAGCGTATATATAAACATACATGTGCATGCCTCCACAGACACACATATCTGCAGTTAATTCTAAGACATGATGATCGAGTTATCATTTAGTAATAAGTTAAATTTCCTCGTTTGCTCACTGGGAACATCATGCTTCACTCATTTCAAATGCAAAGTTAACTCATATAGATTTTAATCTTTCAGTGAACTTTTTCTTTTTTTCACCTTGCATTTGCAGTGCACTAAAAGCATTTTGGCAAGCGTCAGCGCTAAGTGTTGTTTAAATGTCTTGAGCACATGTCTGAGCCCTAATAACTGCTGATTCGTTTCCAAGATGATGCATTGGCTGAAAATTGGGTAGGCTGATGTATTGGTGAAAGTGTCAGGATTTCTTAGTGTTGGTCCTGTTCTTGTTTCTGTATTGCTATGGCTGTACCTAAGCTGTGAGCAGGCCTGCCTTCTTGCTCACACCACTTCTTCAGTTCTCCCATGTAGGTTGTAAGGCAGTGGGGTGAAGGACAATGGAATTTATTCTCCATCTACAGGCTGAGTTTCCTTTTTGAGGGAAAGATTGCAGAAAAGGATGATAGTCCTATCTAGTGTACAGTGGAAGTACACTAGTATACAGTGTACTGTACACTAGTACTAGTACTAGTGTACACATTCTGTACACTAGTGTACAGAAGGAAGCTGAAAGGATGTTCTGCAGTCAGTGTTAGCTGGGAATTGTCGTGTCCTGCAAGCCAAAGGGACATATTCTGCAGGGCGAGCTTATTCACCTTCCATCATTTCTGAACTCCGTAACAGGAGAACAGTAACAGTTCATTTATTTAAGATGGAAGAATTGCTCCAGTATCAAAAGTAAGAGGTTTTGTAGAAAAGCAAATTATATAAGAACATAGTTATCTCCAGGCTGAAACACCAGATCAAGCAATGTTTTAGAGTTTGACAAAATGGCTCTGTTATATGGCCTGAGGAGCAGATGTGCCAGGATGCACAGAGAGTTTTAAGTCAGAAATTCAAAGAGAAGTAACAAATTCTGGGAGTGGAATCACAAAGCCTTGCTTGTGAGATATTGATTTTATTGTAAATAAATTTTCTGTCCTGTCCAGTTTTTCTCTTAACTTTCATGGCTGTTCTTAAATAATCATCACAGTTATAAATATCTCCTGGTCCTATCAGGACCACAGTGTTTCCCTGGAAATTTGAGGGGAACCATCTGAGAGGTGTGGTATGGTTTCTGAAGTTTGTTAGTGGTTTTGCTATTTTGTGATAAATGCCTGCTATATTTCCCAGCTGGCTTAGGACAGTTGACCGGATGGTGTGTCTAGAAGAGCTATGGCACAGATTGAAGATGGGGAGAAAAAGAAACGGTCATTTTTCATCATTGTCCCCTTGTGATTTTATATCATAACCTGCAGTGCAGCCTAACTTCATTTCTTTGGGCTTATTTTTCTCTGTGAGTTATTTTCTTTAGATAATGTCTTCATATCATAACAGTATGACGATTTAATCTAGTTAGAGAAGAACTGAAGTTGGGATATATTCCCTTGTGCAAAACCAAGTTTCTCTCTTTTCTTTGCCCCTGGATTTGTAAAAGAAAGTTGTAAGTCCTGCTAAATATTACTTTTATTATGAATTTGTGGCACGGAGTAATGAATACAGAAGGGACACAGCAATGTTCTCATAAAACTCACGAAGGAACTGGTGTGGTAAAGCTATGGGTAGTCTTAGACAGAATTCCCTGAAATACCGTTATATAATCTGAAAGGACCAAATTCTTACCTGTATCAATACATGACCATAATTAAATAAGTATTAACAAATAGCTATTATTTTATGTATATACGTATATGGCTTTAAACACCAGTTGTGTAGAAGGATCTACGAGTGACTTCAAGAACATCTGTGGAGCAGTCCAGAGACTGCAATGGGGCCACCAAGAGCATCAGATGGGAGAGTCCTCCAGAGTACAGGAACCGAAACTAGAGACCCCTCAGCAAATGACCAGTTTGTTGTAACAACCTAATGAATCTTCCTGTAACTGATAGTTGTATGTAGAGCTGTCTTTAATGCATATGTAAGAGTACAGCAGAAGGAATGAGTTGTGCTAGCACCATTCTTCAGGATCAGGTTTGCAGAACTGCTTGTGGTGGTATCCTGTGTTGTAGAGCTCTGTATTTGCTCTGCCTGGCACTCATCAAAGACAACTGCATTTTAGTATTCAATCCAAGGTTTTGTTGTTTCTGTTTAATTGGCCTGGTTACCTGTCCTTTAGGTCTGACTGCTAAGTCTGGGTACTAAATCTGTTAAGATCTGCTGATTTGAAAATATATGCACTTTCGTTGTGCCATATGTTCATACACCTCTTTTAGAAGTAAATCCTGTTCTGCAGGCGCTCTGACCGTTATGGCAGTCCAAAAGGCTCTAGACTGAAAAAAAAAAAAAAAAAAATCCCAAACCTACAATGGCAACAGCGATTCTGTGAGACTGTTTTGGTTCTACCAGTGAAAGACAAGTACTGTAAATTCTGACAGTTAGTGGTGCTCAGTGTCAGATGTTAGCTCTTGGTCTTCAAAACAAATGTGGAATCCTTTGTCTGAAGGAGATGATAAGGACAGAGAGCTTCTATGATTTACAGCGTTGCCTGGGCATTCAGTAGTATTTGGGGGGTGGGGGGGGGGAGGCAGGGGGTGGAGTGGGGTGGGCTGGATGTTAACTAATATTCAACATACTGAGTACCCTAAATATTTCTTAGCTAAAAGGAAGGTAGGTGTAGTTCATAGTGGCATATTAAGGAGGAAAAAAGTGGAAGATGGTATAAAAATGACCATATTCCTTACTGTGGTTAGGTCGTGCTTGATAAATGTCCCTAGTGACCGTGCATGGGACAAAGAAGATTATTTCACATTTGAATTCTTTCATTTATCAAATTATTGAGGCTAAGCTTCTTTTATAACTAAGAACTTCTTCCTTGTATCTTTGCATTCTCTCTAGACATGGGGGATCTTGTGTGAATGACACCAATTTGTCATCCATTCTGTCATGTCTGTTAAAACTCATGCAGTGAGTAGAAGTCTCCCATATGGTGTAACTGTTTTGAATACTTACAATTGCTCAATGCAGGAAATACCAGTTGTTTCACTTTTTCAGCCTTTTGCCAGCACCTTGTTCTTCCATGTAATAATATCACAGAGATTGTTGTCGTGATCCACTCTGGTGTCTTTGACCTCCCCTTGGATGTCACTTCTGTGGTCTGGTAGGTCTCATTAGGAGCCTGAAATACTGGAGGCAGGATGGACTTTCCTTTCCATTACTTCAAGTAATGTTTCACATTTTTTTCACAATGTGTTACTCCCCTTTCTGACCAAAACAGACGAAGTGATTCCTCTAGGCAGAAGGTGACAATGTATGAGGAGCAGTACCTGTAGAAGCCTTCTGGGACTAGAGGCGTTACGTAGATATAAGATGTTGTTGAAACTCTTTTCTGAAGAATTCAGGGTCATCATGGATATGTGTTTAGATGATTATCAAGTCTGATTAAATAAGTAAGTCCTATAGGTAATCCATGGAGTATTTATCTTCCTATCTTCCTTGGTAGTCTTACAGAGGAGGAATTCTTGAGAACTCCTTTGTCTGCTGGCATTGTCTCCAAAAACATATTTACCTCTAGGAAAATTTGGTCCCTTTACTCTTGTCAGAATCTATCACAAAATAGACAAACAATTCATTTCCATATCCAAAGAAATGTTTTGTAGGAGGGAAAACTCAAGTCTAACCTTTAAATCTTTACTGAAAAAAACAAACAAACAAAAAACTAAGTTGTATTCATAGAACAGTATGCATTACTTTTCTTGAGGGAACTTTGGAAGTGCTTAATTTTCTTTACTTGGTATAAATCTCACAAGAGGTTAATCATTTGTGAAGATGCATTGCTTTAAAAGAAAAGATATCTTGATCATCCTCATGTAAAAGGGTACTTTATTTTAAAGACTCAATTTGAGCATGGAACAAATTGATGAAATTGTGGTACAAAACCTTTAATGCATTAGAATGATTACATTTGGAAATCATTATGTATACAAGTAGTTATTACAGAAATAACCTTCTTTGTCAAGTATTCTTGGCATGGAAGTAATCAGCATCCTATCCCATTAGTTGTTTGAGAACTCTGAAATCTTTAATGAGTTTTTTTACAGAAGGATTTCAGTCAAATGCAAATGATTCATTGAAGCACTTAATCATAAGACAAATAGTGATTCTTCAGTAAGGTGTTTTATTCAGTGTGATAAATGTAGCATGTTAAGTGTAGATACACAGCTAACTGTTTTTCAGTTACTTTTCTCACAGCTATTTTCTTTTAAGATTTATTGTTAGTCAGAAAGTCATAATGGCTGTGCTGCAAAAGAAAAGGCTTGACAGATGTCAAGAAATCTGTGTCTGATATGGCTTCAAATAGATTTTTTCCTTTTGAGTGTTTGAAAAATGAATTTGTTTCTTCTGGTCGATAGAGACATATATTTTTCAACGGGTATTGACAATCAAATATCATCCTCTTTTCACAGGTCTGATTACAACAACGTCAAGAAAATTGGATCGGGAACAGCAAGCAGAGCATTTTTTGGAGGTAAGATTAAGTGGAAAATATATGTTAAAAGGTTAACTGATTTTTGTAGTTTAAAATAACTTCTTCCTATGCCGGGAGAGTGGAATTCTCCCTTCTCTCAATGTTTGACAGACACCCACAAAGATGTGTGCCTGATGATAAGGAAGAAATAATACATCTTGCAATTCACAAGCACAGGAAAAAAATGAACAAATATGAACAACATTTGTTTTCCACCTCAAATCTGCTTCACTTACCTCTTTTATTGTAGCTTTTACATTTTATTTTTAACAGAACAATAGAATAGTCCAGAGGAAAATACTTTTTCTAAAATTTGTGGCATCACCCCAGCCCTGGCAAGATTTGCATAGGCAGTACTTCATACACCCTGCGTAGTCTGGAATTTGTGTACCAAACTGTTTCCAGCCCCTGAAGTTAAACGTTTAAAATTTGAATCTCAAGTCTAAGATTCAGAATGTTTTTTTGGATGAAAGCCAACTTTGACCTTGCTCACTTTCACTGCATCATCAGAATCTATGAATAATTTCTTAATTTTGTTTATTGGCGATACCAATGACAATTTTCAAGTAAAAAAAAAAATGTTCTCTAAGTATCAACTATGTTCTAGGTCTAATCTTAAGAGAAAGTTTCTCTATAAATAGCTCATGTGTTGGATATAGAGTGATATATTTGTATGCTACTGGTATTACTACATGTGTTTCCTTCAGCATTGCTGTACACCATAGTGTATTTTTTTTTTCTTTGGGTAGAAGGTCCATGGCTTTTTTTTTAATCAATTTGTGAAATAAGAAATTTGTTATTCATATTGGTGCAAATGAAATAAAACTATATTGTCTCAAATAATCAATCATTCCTACTATATATTTTAGGAAATACTCTTCAAATCCATACAGGTTAAAAAACGTCCAGACAAAATAGTTCCTAATGCAATCACTGTTTGGCAGTAAAATGCAGTAAAATGTACGTTTATCTATTCCATGGTTATTTTAGTTTGTTATAAATCCAAGATTATTTTTGCCTAATGGAGAACACAGAAGTGAAGGGTTAATTTACTACTGTACATTGCTTTTTTTTTCCTTGATAATACACTGTAGATTCCCACACATTCCAGGCCATAAATAAATGGAAGGGAATAAAAGGATTTTGCCCTTTTTAGGATTTATTACATTGGAAACTGTTAAGTAATCATGTGTTCAAATAACTGCAAGCTTTCCAGTTTATACTGTTAGAGAAGATCGTAAACTGAATGAAATTAGCATTGATTTTGAAATATATCTATTGATGAGAATCTTAGGTCTATAAGTCTCTTTTGCATTCATGTGCTTCCCAAAGAGCTCTGTGAAACATGCCAAAATCACACTTGCCAGAGGATTCCCATAGCGATGTGGAAGTGTTAGTATTAATAGCAAAAAAATAAAAAGTAATCACATAAGAACTAAGCTGTAGTCGACAATACAATACAGGTAAATGTTTTTTTTCCTCTGTTTTTTGTCTCATCTGAAAAAAAAATAATGTTGTATAAGATTCTGAAGACTGAAGACACACCAGAAGGAAAGTAAAGTCATAGGTTGCTCCCACACTTCTGAATGGGGAGCAGTAGAATGAAACGGGGCAGGCTGTAGAGCAGAGAAACTCCTGAACGTGGAGGTTTCTGACAGTCTCCTGGAGAAGCAGGGACGGGACCACATTTTTGTAAAGCCAAACTGGGAATGCTGTGTGAGAAAGGGAACCAGGCAGTGGTGGAGACACAACCTCGATGGCCAAATGGATCTTTTGAGCTGCTAATGAAACGTTGACCATTGCTATGTCTTGGAAGTTGAGTTCCCTGGGATCAGAGCAAACTCGCTGCTGGAGATTCAGAGCTGGGCTGGCAGAGGTGTGCGCATTTTTGTGGCAGTCTCAAAACACATTATATAAAATGCCTGGCTCTGGCTCTGTGTAATTAACCCCCTGGGTAGGCTTTAATTGCCAAGACAACCACAGTCTCCCAGTAGTACAGTAATTCCCTTTCAGCTTCATTTCATACCCTCCTTCCAGTAGTCTGTCTGCTCTAAAAGACAGCAAACGTGGTTCCCTTTGAAAAGCTCTGATAGGGCTTGACCTGACAGCCCCTGCTCCCTTATGCCCAGTGCATGTGCAAAGCATTGACAGACCTTTTCTGGATATGACTTGCTAATTATTTTTAATAAGCCTTTTTTTTTTTTTTCCCACTTGAATTTGACAGGGATGCTATACTATACTGGCCAGTATTTACTGAGCAGATTCCGTTAGTGACAGCATTTCCACTTCATTGCAGAAGTTATTTGGAAAATGAGGTCAAATAACATGGGAGATGTTAGCACTTATAATTCTGTGTAGTGCCATTGCTCATCTCCAGGTGATGGCATAGGGGTGACTCTTCTGGAGTTGTCTGTCCCTGTCCATGTTGGAGAAAGCATGAATTTCCAGCAAGGGCTGTATGTGTATTTTTGGCTGCCAAGGCTGGAAACGTGAATCTAAGTGACTGCACTTGTAGTTGCAAGAAATCCGTAGCAAAGCAAGTTCTGAGCCCAGATCATCCGTCCATCACTTCTTCCTTCCTCCTTGAATTCCTTTCCCTGAACACATCTCTGTGTGACTTTTCTAATGGTACCCCAGGCTGCTGTCACAGGGCTGTGCTGCGAGGCTTGCACTTACCAACGAGTGTCTCAAAGTGAACGCGAAAGCGTGTCTAGACCCTGGGTTAAAAGATACATCAGGAAGTCAGAACCAGACTCCTTTTTATAATAATTGGGGCTTTTTTGCTTGTTTTGGTGATGTTGTTTGTAGGGTTTGTATTTTTGTTTTGTGTGTTTGGGGAGGAGGAAAAAAAAAACATATTCCTTCTCCCAGATCTTTCACTGATTGTGGCATTGCCCATGCTACTTTTTTTTCAGGTCCCAAGTTGAGGGCTTAATTTTTTGACACATTTATAATGTCCTGGAAGGCTGTGGGTTTTATTCAGCACTTGGTATCAGGTAGCATTTTTCTGCCTAGGTTGAAATTGGATGTCACTGGATTTTACACAGGATGATCTCTTGCTTTAGTGGATTCTTACTAATGGAATGCTTCTGCCTGAAATGGGAGGAAAATGACCACCTGATTACATTACATTCCCACATGAAGCAAACCGAACGCATTAGAAATATTTCACAGACTTTTTTAAAGAGTCTGCAGTTGGGATGAAATATTTAAATACTCATCTGAAACAAGAAAGGCAATTCTAATAGTTACCTGCTTGCTTTGCAAGGAAATGAAAATAACAATGTATTTCCAAGAGAGGTGCAATTGCATTTTTCAGGTAATCTGTCTTTATTTTGCTTCAGTAATTGGACAGATCAGTTCTATGGCTATAAGTTTCCTATCTTTTCTTACTCACTTTCACTTTTTTCTTCTTCTGGGTATGTGTTCTCCTCTAACCATTTCTGTTCTAACACTTAACTCTATCTTCTCTTGGATTACACCAATTTAGTAAAAATAAGAAGCTGAAAGCAGAGAATGCTAGAGGATTTTGAGCTATAGAAAAACACAGAAAACAGTCTGCCAGTTTTTTCTTCCCACATTTTTTTTTTTTTTTTTTTTTTGTAGATGCCTCCTAATCCTGGTCTGACAGCTTTACCTATATTGATTTTGCTATGTGATTATATGCAAACAGCTGCTGGAGTGATGGAGGTCCAGTAATAAGAGTAAAGAGTAAAGCCATTTCATGCAGGATCTGCAGCCTTGTATTATGTCAGCTGATTTTGAGATGTCCAGAGTATGAAAAATTCCTCATCTGCTTTCCAGCGTACATGTGCAGCTTGATAGGGAGAGGATTGTTTAATCCAGGCTACAGCTCATTGACTTGCTCATTCAGCCTGGAAAGTAGATCTGAGTGCATGCTTTCGCAGTCTGAGTGGTTTCTGAATGCACTATTGGAGATGCTACTTTACTTGAGCATCTAACAAGGAAAGCCTCTGCACAACATACCCACTGCTGGAGAGTTCGGCTTGCTGGGAACTGTTGGGGTGTAAGACCTGTATTTAGCAAAAGAATGAGCCAAAAGTGCTACGGGCTGCAGTGTGCAGCTGTAGCAAGTCTTTGAAGTGCTGTAACTTTATGATTGGAGGGATAAATTATCTGTAGTGAGATATGACCTCTTCATCCTCTCGATAAGGGAATATAATAGATTGGTGCTTTTAAAGTGCTGAGGCTGTTTTGTGTCTCCTTGATGACCACGCAAAGTGCAGGCTTTTAAGTCATTTAGCGGGTTTTGAAAATTGTAGCCATATCAGATCTCCGTTACTCCAAACTATGTTTAAATTTATCTTTGTAGATTCATTCAGAAATGTCTTCTAATATCTGTCATGGTGGAAAATTTTTCTATTTAGAGCCTCTATTTAGATCTCAGGAATAAAAGTAGTTGCTAACAGGCATGGTCAGAACTTTAAATCTCTGCCACAGTGACAAAGCAACTGAAGACAATAAGTTTAAAAACATGGTTACAACAGACTTAACCTTCCAAGGTCCAAGCCATGTACCATAATTAATGAGGAGGAGAAGCAAGAGCAGAGCATTGGCTTAGTGCAGCTAATTTTTAGCCAACTTTGTGCTATCAGAACAGTAACAGTGCCTCTCAAGTGCCTTGCGTCGGCAGCAAATCAGTATATACAAGCCTCATCAATCTTCCCACTGCGATGCGTTAGCATAGCTCTGAGAAGGATGTCAGTAACAGTGCAAGGGGTTGTAATGAAGATAAATTGGTAAATCTGACGTGAGTGTCAAAATACATGGGCTGAATGAAGCATATTGGTTTCTATTTACTGTAAGTACACTAACAGGGTGCAATAAACTGTTACATAGTATGCATTTATATGCAGTAATTAGAGGAAAAAGTAATAATGTGCTGTAATTGTAGCCTTCTAAAAAAAATTCAAATTTCCACTCATTGAATGGGAAGTTGTAATTGTGAGGGGGGTTTTGATAGAGGGACTATCATTTTTCCCCTTGGAATTTGGTCAGGAATAGCACAGGGGAAAGAGCTGCTGGAAACTTTATGGCCACACTTTCTGGGGGAAGGGGGTTTAAAATGTTGAAAAGCAGCATTTAAAAATAGCTCTGCCTCCTCAGTTCTTCCCACAAACACCACGCTGGTGGATCAGCGCTGAACCAACACTGCGTTCTCTGCCATCCTCCTCTTTTTCTCCGACATCTCCCACACAGGAACTTAATATATTTAACCTTGTTTTGCTTTTGAGTCTATTCATTTAGGCTGTAGCCTTCACTGTTGATGATGTCTAAAGTAAGTGGTCCTTTGTGAGAAATTGGCATGTTTTCTGTAAAATATAGACAGCAGTGTGGTAATATGCTTGTGTGTATTTTTCACAGCAGAAGTACTAAAGCTGAAGTTCATTGGGTTTATGTAGCTGAATAGTACTCTACAGAACACTGATTGCTAAAATCCTGGATTAGGAATCTGTGTAAGCATTTGTTTCATGGATCTTTAGCATTGCCCACATTTGGCAGAGGAAGCTGCATTTTTTCTTGGTGACATGCTGGTGATGGGGTAAAAATGAGGTAGTGTGTCTGATTGAACGTTTTGTCTGAGGTTTTAATGGCTCCAAAGGCACATGCCTTTCTGTTTTTAACATTGAAGCCTTTCAGATGATGCTAGGAAGATTAAAAGGGTAGGTAAACAGCTTCTTATTTTCAGCTTGAGTTTAAAAATGATTGCTTAAAGTTTTGCAGAATGTCAGTGCTTGCTGCCTTTCATTATTTTGATGTTGCCTGAAAGGATTTGTAGTGGAACAACAGTAAGTATAGAGAGAAAAGACAATGAAATCTCATTATCATGATATCATGATGTCCACTGTGAATGGTGATGCTTTGAACTTGAATGACAACTTCTAAAGGGGAGGGGGATAAGGAAAAAAGGAAAGGAAAGGGGGAAAAAAAAAAGAAAGAAAAAAAAAAGGGAAGTAAAAACACAGTTCTAAAGCCAGCAAAGCAATACTCATCTCCTACCGGTCCTCTATGGGTTTATCGACAGAGGCTGCTGCCCCAAGGGTGGAGCTGCTCACAGGACAGCTTAGTGAGGTGGTGGATCTAGCTGAGACCTGGGATCATGGTGTAGAAAGTCACGCACTGAGGTCACCCATCCCATGCTGCAGATTTCCATCCTGCACACTCTGTTCTTCGGGAGTTGTTATTGTGCACCAGCTTTCTAGAAACGCAGGGGCCTCACATGGCCCCCCTTCCCCTTCACTCCTTTTTTTTTTTTTTTTCCCCATCAAGTTGCTATTTTCAGAAGAAGCCAACAACTTTCCAAAGACAGGAGGTGACCGGGGGTTAAAACTCTCAGAAACAGATTTGCATATGACATTGCACGCTGCTTCTCATGTGTGCTCAGGCATAAAGTCTTACACAGCAAAATATGGGGAAAGTCCTGGTGTGATTCATCTGTCTGCACTGATAAGTGGTCTCCCTGCACAGACTATCATCTCTAGCTAATGTGATCCAATAAGATGGAGAATCATCAAGTGCATCACTGAAAATATTAGTAGTTCAGTGGCCTCTGTGCAAGAGATATGAACAGGAATTTTAAACTGCAAAATAATTAAGGCACAGCATTTTTACAGATTCTTCTCTTTTCGTTGATTATTGCAAATTTAAATAGCTCCCAGATGTCCTTTTATTTTAGATAGCGACTTGAGAAGTAACACAGACGACAAAGCCTAAGCATTGGGAAGATGGAGTTTAATAACATTTTTCTTCATGCGTGTGGAATTTTAATTTTGCTCTGGTGTTAAATAAGAAAGAAACCTCCATGAAATGATTATAGTAGGGGAAAATAAGTTTAATTTTTTTTTAAAAAAAAGAAAAGTTTTCTATTGAAATTCCTTAATCTCCCATGTGAAATTCAGATAGCCAGCAGGAAATGTGCACACAACCCTGATGACAAAATATAGACCAAAGGCAAGGGGCAAGAATGGGTCTGTATATATCTACAGCTGTGAGCCTCAGCTCATTTCAGTTATTCTGTGAAATACCAATAGCCTTGAGAGACTGGATGCACTAAGGATGTCTGTGACATTTCCACAACATCTGTAGACTTTTAAGTCACCCCTGTAAATGCTTTGTTTGCTTTTGGCCTTGTGCTTACGGTTGATTTCAGTCTTTATTTTTTTAGATACTGTTCTTCTAATTCTTCTAGCTCTCTCAAGATTAGATTATTTTTCTTTAAAATGTTTTAGACATGCTGTCACCAGGGTGATGTAAAGGATGAACACAACACTAATAGTTCAATACGTGCATTGTTTATATTCAATTACCTGATTCTGGCCTCTGTTAGAGAATGCTTTAGCCATCTAGATAATCTGATGCTGCATGGAAGTTATGTGGCAGGATTTCAGGCCAACATTAAAAATCTCTCACACTTGTTTCGTTAATTTATTCTATTGATTTCGGATACCAAGAGTAATGAAGAAAAGCAATCCCCTTTTCTATGTTCAATGAACTTCCTAAATCAAAGATAACTCAGTATGCAGAACTTTGTTTGTTTTGTTTTGTTTTGTTTTTCTTACAAATGTTAGACAGTTATAGGAATGAGTCAAATACTTTACACAGCTTATATACATACATTATAAGCTTGTGTTAACTTATTTGCATATTAAAATACAGAAACACAGCTCATTTTTTATTTGCTCTCTCCTTTACTCTAGTAAGAGATTTGATTTTTCCAGTTCATCAAAATATGTAATGACAGATTCTCCATCCACAGCGAAATACAGCCATGGGTATATCTTCCACAAGATAATGTTTCACTGGGCAATGAGTCTGCCTAGAAATGAGCACTGAACCATTATTATTACAATACGGGTTTAGAAAACTATTAGCCATTTAGATGAGAAGTTACAGTCTGATCCAGTATAAAAATACCGATGATTTTGCATGTATGAATTCAGGTTCATGTTTTGAAGTTCGTGGCAAGATCAGAGTTGTCCAGGGGTAGTGCTTTGGTTCACACACTGCCGTCTACCACAAGTGTTGTGTCTCACTGGAAAAATCACATTTCTGATTGCCTAGAGCTTTGCTTTAGTGAAGGAATGATTTGCATATATCTGGAGCTGGCAGAGGGGAGGGAGCTTGTTTTACAGATTTCATGAATCACTGACCTGAGCTGTTGGGTCATGAAATGAAGAAATGAAAATCTGTAAAGTATAGAGCTGTCAACTTTTTCATGCTGGGCATCAAATGCCTCTTCTAGGATCTTCCTTGTGGACCCACAGCAGTCCAGCAGCAGATCTTGGCTTTAAGCACCTCATCACATGCACGCGTGGAAGCAGATACTCAGTGTGTAGGCTTCATGTGCTGTTTTATCAGGTGTTTCCCACTTCTTCTATAAGCGTAACAGAAAGGGTGGAATTGTGCCAGAACACAAATCCAGGATGCAGGCTGCCACCCAGCAAGGTCTTGAGCATCTCCTGGGAGCAGAGAGGTGCATCAGCATTTTCTGAACCTGCTTGACCTAATTAAAATCTCACTAGACTTGGCATCATGCAGCTGTGAAGTCAAACAGTACAAGAAAGTGACCTTTTAGTTAACTAGTATTATCTTAAGTTATATATGTTGTCAGTGTAGAGAGGGAAAAGTCCTGAGTTCTCTTGCTTGCCCTGAGTGGTGCACCTAGTCCGGTTTTAGAGGCATTGATTTTCTTGACATTATCCATGGTAATACCCAGGATGAGGGAATTAAACACCGGCACCCATGGCTGCATTTTCCCAGATATGTCTGGAAATGGGTGAGTTGGCACATGAGAGAAAAGCAATTTAAAATATACCCAACACCTGTATTTTTCTGCTCTGTTTGCCAAACTATGTGATGGCAGAGCATTAGATCAATGTAAATGGGATGGAAAAGTATTATTAAAACACCAAACATTATTGTGTGGTTTGAAAATTAGGTCTGCAGCCATGTGTTAGATGCTGTTGAAACAGAGAAGGATATATTAATGGTCTTCCTTCTCGTATTATAAATCATTCCTCAGGCTAAGGTTATGTAGGCGAATTCTGTGGTTAATCTGTACTAAGTTCTTTTCTGTCAGGATCTAGGAGTTCGTTCTGATGTTGCTTTCCCACTGGTGGATTAGCTCAGAGATAAGCTCAGGATCTTTCTTCGTTGGATGTTTCTTAAGACCTGTAGCGCTCTTTTTTTTTGTGGGGTGGAGCCCACCTACCAGCCCCAAATTGGTCAGATGTGTGCTTTCAGGGTGTCCCTAGTGCCAGGCTCTGTGCTTTGTGAGACAAAGAGTCCTTGTGAAGGGCATGCTGCTTTGCTAAATTTCACGTTTGTGTTATGAATGTACCAATATTTTAATCTTCTGCAGAAGCAGCAGGAAATCTTTCACATGATTTGAATCTATTTTAAATGTACAGAGTCTTTGTGTTATCTGAAGCATGTCTGCCTTAGTGCTATATCATGTGTTCTGTAGCATTTGCAATACCCATCAGCTGCCAGACTGCTAATTTATGTCTGTAAGTGTGAGCACACACACACGCATTCACACACACATTTTGTGGAGGTCTCCATTTCGTGCCTCTCTGGCTAAGCATTGCATTTAAAGCAGGGAAACATCTTTTTCTCCATTAGCAATACGTTGCATCTGTGCTAAAGTCCTTTCTGAGCACAGAAAAACCTAGAATGCCTTTTAATTAATCCAGCATTTAGAAATGTGCCCTTACACAAGTTTTGCATCCTTTTGTCCTTTCTTCTGGGATGATCTGTATTCAGCTGTTCAGAATTCATGCCTGTTATCTCTAACAAAAGTTAAATCTGGAGTATTTTCACAATATCTTTACTACCTGTCCTGTGATTTCAGGGACACTTCACTTGCCATTCATACGCACACAATCCAACCACCCTGTGATACACCCTGTTGGGATCCCAGCACCTCCAATTCCTTTGGCATGCGTTGACTCCGGGGTGGTTTGGGATGTGCTCTTTCATCCCAAGCTGTTGCAATGTCCATGGAGTCTGACTGCAGATGGTTCCCAGGACACCCACAGCTTCCCCAGATCATCTTCACTTGCGTGCCCTTTGGTTTCCAGGAAGCCCCTTGCAAGGGAAAAACTAGAACAATTTTAGAACAATTTTTGCAAGTTCAGTTAAATTTAATTATCTTTTCTCTATCATTTCTCTGTCATGGTTAAGACCATCCTTACTCCTGAGGTCCACTCCCTTGAGTCACAGTATCTGTCAGTCTGCACTCACATCATCTACATTTTGTCTGCTTCTTCTTCAGACTTTTTTTTTTCTTTTTGTCTCCACATTGTTAATGCTCATATTGTCCAGGGTCTCATAATGTCCAATATTGGTGATGCACTGGAAGGTCTTCATTGCCCAAAACTGCCCCACCAGGCTGTGCAGTTGGTAAGAACCAATTTTTAGTATACCTTGAGTACACTACATTTTCTTTGAGTCTTATCACATCTCTTACAGTCTCCTCACCGTATCCTGAAATGTATTTTGATATTATGTACTTTTCTCTTTGTCTGTGCTTTTGTTTAACCAGATTGCCACCCTGTCCCCCTGCCACATGATCCTCCAACATGCAGTTTGAGCAAAAAGACATAAAAAAAAGGGCAGGAAAATGTCATGCAAAAATGTGGTAGTCTGCAAAATTTGTTTACTGTAGTATTTCGGAATAATTTCTTGTGGCAAAAGTGCATCATTGTGTGATATGTGATGAAATATGATTGGAGTATTTAACATAATTTGTAACATGACACAAATTAAAGTATTTACTAGACGCCTAGAGATAAGAAAACATCTAATCAGGTTGAGAATCAGTTTAATAAGCATATTTGACACCTTCTTTCTCTCTAAATATATTATCATGGAACATAAGAATCCTAATACTTTTCTTATCTGACTTCAGCTTGATAATAAGAGACCAAACAATTCTTTTGCTTTTTATGAAGATATGATTTAAACAGAAAAGTACAAAGGCCCTGAAGCATCAAGTGCAATGAAATCTGCCCTCAAAAGCAGTAATTTTCTTTTCCCAGCCTAACGAATTTCAGTTGTCAGGAAACAGATTAATCTCCTCATTCTGAAATGTAATATTGCAGTTTGCTAATCTCATGATACAGAGATGTTGAAAATGTTATCATAGCAGTTCTAGAGTACATTTTATGTTTTGGCAAAAAAATAATGCTTTCTTTGGCAAGGAATATTCTAAATATTCAAAAGCAAGGATTAGCATGAATAACTGAGAGCAAAAATGTCAGAATGAAAATAGTGAATTATTTTTTCTCACATTCCCTGGGAAAGTAAAAAATACAAATATTGCTAATGGTGGTCTGTCAATTTATGGCTTCAACATTTCTGAAGACCGGCATGTTATCTTTAGTCAAGATACCAATAGAAAGCTTAATACTTTCTGTCATAGCCTCAGATATATTTGTTTTTCCCTGTGGATCTTGTTCCCTTCCACTACCATTCCAGATAACGTTTAAGGCATTGTATAAATAAAAATGTGTTCTTAACCTTCAAGGCCACAAAGGTATTTAAAAGACTTAATTGAAAAAAACATGGAGATTTTAAACTTGTCACTTCCTATTGGCACCTATTTTTTCAAAAAAAACATAACCATAGTTTAAAAAATACCCCCCAAATTTCCAGAAAGCCGTAAGTTTTGGACTACCCATTTTATCTCAATAGAGACAATGTCTTGTTATGTGATATAGCGAAGTGTGCCATAGCGGTGTGGCCTTTGTTGACTGAACAAGAAGCAGAAAGCAACAAGATATGTGCATTACTGTAGTCTCGAAGTCAAAAACACATAGCTGAAGGAATAAAAATGTTAATTGACACTTGAGGTTCAATTGCATATCATCCTATCCTCCCCACCAAAACCTTTTTTTTTTTTTCCAATGGACCTGCACAAATTTGCTCTTTGTGCTGCAGTTTTGGACATATGTTTGTGGGATAAACTCAAATACTAAAGTCCAATCTTGTCCTTTTTGCATTGGTATTTACCACGTATATCTACAGCTAAGGATCTTTCAGTATTTTTGTTGCAAACCACTGCATGCAGCCTGACTGAAGTCTTAACTCAAGCATCTCCACGATGGAATGGCATTTTAAAAAGTAAAATAATATCTACATTAAGTGTATTCTGTTCAGACATTTAATTCTAATATCTGACGCTCGGTATCAAAGTATTAATTCAAAGCTGTGGCTTTTTTTATAAAAAGGAATCTGATGCATAGAGATTTTGTTTTTTCTACATCCCTCAGAGGCTGCCTGGTGATAGATGACACCAGTGATAGGACGCCCAACTTTCAGCAAGCTGCCGAGCTCCCAAAAAAAATCCTCACTGCTGCAACATGGTGCTCAGCAAGGGACTGTCATTTATTCTGCTCCTTGACAGAGCAAATTATCCTACTTGGAGCTGCAGGCTGTGTTTTCAGTACCTCAGTTCTTGCAGGGCTGATTTGGTGTCCCTTCCCTCTCTTCCTCGCCATAGCATAGACTGAGAACCTCCAAGCTCTGAAACTTGAGAGCCCCCTGGCTTCTCTAGGTGTGCAGCCATGTTCCACTGGCTCTTGGATGTCTAAACAGTCGCAGCTCAATCAATTACATATTCATGCTCTGTTTTGTAAAGGTTCTTGAGCACATAGAATCACCAGACTCACAAAGCAAAGCAGGAATTGCATCTTAAACTTCTCGTGATTGACAAATTGCCTTTGCTTCACTGAGCCTGTAAATAAGATTTAGATACTTTGTCAGATCAGTAATCCATGGATTAGACCCTCTCTTAGTCCTCCACTTCTAAAACTAGATGCAGTTACAGAGAACAAGCATATCTGCATATTTTATGTGCCGTTTCCCAAAGGAAGCAGTGGTGGTATTATAGATGGTGTCATCATGAGCAAGCATCAGCACATCATGACCCCAGCATCTAACCATCGGGATTAGTGCATGGGGCTGACATATCTGATCTCCCTGTGCCAAGGGATCACGCCTCCAGCACTGAGCCTGACAGGATGCACTTGTGCTGTTCAAGCACTCCCATAAATCAGGAGCTTTCTCACGGCTATTTCCAGCAAAGTGCCCAGCCCATTTAACACCCCCTGAGACTTCCTCAAAAGCAAAGCAGCTCCTAAAACTTTTCTTTTTCAATCTCTTCTGCTACAAACCAACAAAGCAACTCATTAGAGGGACTCCTTCTGCTTCCCTCCCTTCTCTCCCTTCACCTATTGAGGGCTAATTGGAGGCCCATAAAATGAATCAAGGAAAATTCTTGTTTTTCTCCCATGTATCAGTCTTGCACTAGCAAATTGGGCATATTGTCTCATGCCATGTTTTATTGTCCCCCAGATCACATTATCGGCAGGGCAATCTCACAAAGGTTAATAGCATTACTAGTTTGTCTCTCGGTCTGACATTCTTGCTCATCACTCTAAATCCAGTCATTTTACCAGTGGCCTTGGACATCTCTACTGAAGTTAATTGGATGCTGCTTACTGCTGCCTTCAGACCCACCTCTATAAATCGGAACTACGTGTAGCTTATTGTGCCTGCTCCTAACTTTAATTTCACAACTGGGAAAAGGATGTGTGGGTTGATATACCTGGCTTTTCAACCACACACTTTGACATTTGCAATCCAATTATCAGTCACCTTGGCCATTCATTCAGTCCAACTGTCTTCCCGCTGGCATGCCATGTGTCACCACCTACTCTATATACAGCCTTAATGGGAAAAAAAACCAGTAAATTATGAGCCTATATAAATCCATTAAAGAGTTACTATGACTCCATAAACCTTGGAAGTGAAAGTGCTCTATGCAGTTGTTGGTACCGAAGTTGGAATTGCTGCTCTGTGGTTTTGGAAGGTCCCAAATTACTGAAGTCAGGCAAAAGAAGTATCTGTTGAGGACCTTGATATCCACACTCTCAGAACCTGAACCTTCAGGAATGTGCATGGTAAGATCTTGATACTACATACTCGAAGAAATGGTTGCCATCAGTAGAAAGTAGTGAATTGATATTAATCATTTTTGATGAAATATTTCCCTTCCCCGGATGGAAAGTACACTGCCTAGGGTCAAATGGCATTTAACTGCCCTTTTGCACAGCAGTTAATGCCATCCTGTGGCTGCAAAAATCAAATGCACGTTAAAGACTAACACTGCAGAAGAATAGAAGTGCTAAGAATATTTTAAAAGTTGCGTTCTTTTAAAATTCCTCCTGCATTGCAGGAGTAGAATGTCATCTTTTTATTATTCAGGCACACAAAGATCCCTCTCCAGGACTCCAGGCAACTGTATAATTAATTAATTATAATAGTATTAATTGATTAATTAATATTAATAACCTGAACATTTTTAATGGGTTCTGAGTGTTACTCAGGGAAATCCAGTTTTCTGGCCAAGATTTTTTTTTTCTTTGCAACACATTTGGAATGTTAAAACCGCGGGACTGAGTTTCATGTTGAGTTTCATAATCCCTAAGATGACCTTGTTCCTATACTCACACCTATTTATTTATGTTGTCAGTATGGTCCCAAGACATTTTGAAAATTATTCATATACATTGGTCTTTGCAGGATCACTAGCTATATGTGTAACAATTTTTCCAACAGGAAAAAAAACATTTTAAAGATGAGAATTATGTAAGATATCACTGTTTCTTAAAACAACATCTGTTTGCCAGAGTGTAAAAGTATGACTCTTCCTGGTCAGTTATGATGCCTACTGTTGTGCTGCTAGAGTGGTGCACATCTTCTCTACCCTTTAGCTGAAGGTGTACAAGTTTCAGGTACTTCGCTTGTTATGTAGCTGGAGGTGAGGGCTGGGCAAAAGCTGAATGAAAAATAAAAACAACTGAGGTTGTTGAGCTCTAGTGAAACCCTGTTGTCATCAAATCAAAATGGGAAAATTCCCACTGACTTCCAAGTCAGAGGATTCCACAGCTGGCAGGGTCCTTCGCCACCAAGCAGCTATCTGTAATTCTTTGGCTACTCAGACAACACGAGCTTGGTTCAGCAGGGAAACACATCTTTAGACTTTCCCTGTATCTCTAGCCATGCAGTATGTGCATACCCAACTGTCCCTGGTGTGGTTTGGGATCCCAAGACTAATCAGGTGCTTGTGGAGGTTTGTAGTAATTCAGCAGAGAGAAAGCTGAAAAGAGAACTGAACTGACAAAATGAGAAAGTGTTACAGTGCACTGGTCCTTAAATCTATACTTTGCTGTGTCAGTATCGTCTACTGGAAAAAAAAAAAAAAATGGTTTTACTATTTCAGATGAAACTCGGAGACCTAATGCACCCATCAGGGAAGGGACCGATGGCTCTTGTCCTATATTGAATGAACAGTTAGCTGAATTTCAGTTTCAAATATTTTGTCTTGGACATCATTCCTGAGCCTGCTTTCCAGGATGACTTTTCAAATTGGGAAACTGAGTTTGGGAGAAGTAAAAAGGTTGTCCATGAATATGAGTTTTGCTCCAAAATCAGCATCTGAATTTTTCCCAGCTCACAGTCCCATGCTGATTCTCAACCAGCTTGTAGAAGTGACCCCCATGTCAATGTAAACCGGATAGTAGATATTTATAGACACTTTGAATTGAAGGCAAGTGGAGAGCGAGATAATCAGGCTTGTCTGTGTTGCCTATTAGATGAAACTGTGATTAAATACGGCCCAATTAATGCTTATTATCTGTCTAAAATTAATTTGTCACAGAAAGTTGTGAAGTAGACATCAAGAAGTCAAGTAGAATTTTTATTACTAAAATCAAAGCAAATATTGATTTAGTTAACTTTAACCTGGTCTGACAAAAACAGGATGAAATTGTCATTAAAAAAAATAAACTCTAGAAACAGCTCCAACAACGAACCTCCTTATTCATGCTTATCGCCTTTATCTTATTATATTTATCTTGCAACCTGGTTTTCTGAGCATTTTTTAGTCCTTACCTAACCAAAAAAAATAACTTTATTCAAACATGCATTTGATTTACATAGTAATCGTAATCATATTCTCATATAAGTGGACTGAAATTTTACTTCGTACCTCATTGTTAATGAAAGAAACTTATATCAAATAACTTGAATATCACCAAAAGAACTCTTGATTTTTTTTCCTTTTTGATCAATGAGTAAGGTCACAACAATCTTCCTGAGTGACAGTTCTCTAAAACCAGTGAAATTTATGAGGTATAAGAAGTCCTTTTTGGCCTTTTACAAATTTAAAATATCTCCCTAGGATCAAAAATTGGAAATGAACTATACCCCTTAAGGGTCTGATTTTATATGTTTTCTACCTGAGTAAGAAATTCATTTTTTCTTAATCAGATTTTTAACTGATAAGCTTTATTTTGAACATAAAACTTTAGAAGCTTCATTTTTACATGGAAAAATAAAAATTGCGTTTAAATGTCAGAGACTACAAGTCAGGCTATCAGCTATAAAACTGTCTTTGAGACATTCTACATAGAATTTTCCCAGCATATGTGTGGATGAAGAGCATTCATTATTTCTTGTGTATTGCAGAAAAATAGTGTAAGATGGAAATCGGATGTTTATGGCAATTACTGATGGGACTCTATGGCTTTCACCCTGAGATGTCTGGTTCTGGTTTGGGCTACTTTGATATTGATCAAAGGCTTGTTGATAAGTGACGAATTCTGCGGTAGGGTTTTGGGAATAGGGAGATGAGTAAGAGGTTATCTGTAGAGAAATAGCAGAATTCCTCACCAAAACTGTGGTTAAACAATGCATTTTCCTTCAGTGGCTAAAACATTCTTAGAAATTTCTCCTTCCCCTGACTTAGGGACCTGCCACTCATTGCCTTGTTCTGCTTCCTCACTGCCACCCCAAGACTAGTTAACCATCTGCCTTTGGGGGGATTTTGTTTTCTTTCAGCAGTGCATTTTAAACCCTGATTATTTCAGTAATCCTGTTAGTAGCACAGATGCACAAACAGTTTATTGATGGGTGAAGGTGGCTGCAAACCGATGACAGGGGAAGAACAAATGGCTGGAGGAGGAGCTGGAGATGGGGATGGATGCATCTTAATCTGCCTTTCTGCCAGAGACAAGGTGGTGTCATCCACTGTTAACATAACCAAGGGGTGCTTGTTAGAGCAATTGAAAAGAAACAACAACAACAACAACAACAACACACTGCTACCTTTCCTTTGAAAATACATGATTCTGCTTCATAAAGTGGAATAGAATTTGGATGTGTTGTACCTATAAAGTAAATAACTATGAATTACAGCATGTATCTTTTAACTCAACGGTAGCCAAATAAATGTATTACCTACTGAATAATAGAAATATTGTTTCAAGGCTGACCATCACAGAGCCTCACCTAAGGCTGTTTCATCAACTTGCAGAAAGCACTGGCTGTTGGCATGCCTAAAATTGTTTAAAAAGTAAGTTTTAAGATTATAGTTCAGAATAGAAGACAACATTTCAATGGAATACTGAAAGTTTTCTTTGAAGTTATTACTCTGTTGTAACAGAAACTGCATGCCATATGATATCTCTAACGACATGCAGAGCAAGCTCCTGCATTATGTCTTTTCTTTGAGTAAGTTCAGCAACATGTACTGTGTTAGCATGAGGCAGTGCTACTGACTTACGGCGAAATATTTGGAGGGGTATTGCCACACAGAGTCAATCATCTGCACTGTGTTTGAGAGTTTCTAATAAAAGAGTTGCTGTACCTTAATTTCCCATCAGTTTGAATATCTGGGGACCTACACTACAAAATGATGCAGCTGCACACCAGAACAAGGATGTAAAGTATAATTTGTTTTGCTGCTTGATTAATTAACTCCACAATGACTATAGCTTGATTAAATTCTGGCAATATATTAGCATGTATTTTTGAGCATAGTCTTTCTGCTGATAGTTGAGACATAAAATAAATTATTTACATTAGCTGTAAGAAAAATTCTTGGAAGCATCGATAAAATCTTATATCTTTATTAAATCCAAAATAATTCTCTCACTAGTACATGATTAGACATATTGACTGGTCTAGTATGAAAAAGAGAAGACTGGGAATGTGCAACAGTCTTCGTAATTTTGAGTAAACTTTGAAGGAGTTTGGTTCCTGCTTATAGTGAAGATTGTAATCAAGTGAGTTTTGTGGATGGAAAATGAAAGGTAGTTGAATATTTGAGAAAAGGTTAGTGCAGTGAGCTTAGAAGTTGATACATACCTCTTCCGAAGCACAGAGACTGAGAGCAAGTGTATTTCTTGAGTGCTGAGATAAGGTTTTTGGAGAAGGGCATTATCCGTAGAGGTAGATATAGTATAGACGAATGGTCTCACATATCAATATTTGATCACAAGTGTTTTTTATAATGAGAAAAGTAAAATCCACAAATGGCTGAAGTAGATATTCAGGTATGAATGGAATTACAATCGACATAGAAATTACTAACATTAAACTGCCTTAGGATCTTAATTTGCAAGCTTGACTTTATTTAAAGCTGCTTGAAGTGAAATATTCGCAGATTTGACTACTCATCATTTTCTGTTCACAAAACTCTTTGATTCTAATCTTTGCTATCAGCAGGAGCTAAACACCTTCTTCAAAGTTTGCTATGAAGATCAATACACAACTTTTATCTTCTTTCTTGCTTAGAGGCTATTAGGGTAGTTATACTTCTGTTTAGTAATAGGTTATTCTAAAGAGGTTCTAAATCCCTATAAAAATTGTTTTTAAGCAATCACATATCGGTCTTTATCATGTTTGTAAGGTGTCAGTTTGAAGCTGGTTAAACATTAATGCGTCCAGATATCGTAAGAGGACTATTTGGAGTGTCTTCATCTTTCCAATTTTTCCTTCATCATATGTTGGGTTAGCAAGATTCATTATTGTAGCCTCTTCAACTAAAAAAGGAAGGTTTTAATGTATTCAAAATGCCTTTACAGTTGTTATTTGGAGACAAAGATGGATGTCCTACTATGATCATCTCAAAATTTCCATTCCTCTAGTTACAAACTCCGTGACAAGGGATGTGATAACATCAAGATCAAGCATCACTTTAGTTGGTGGTGGTATAGCCTAAGAGGTCAGGAAAAGTCCTAGAGCAGCACTTTCTCTTAACAGGTGATTGTCAACTGAATCATAACTGACTACATACTACTGTTAGGTAGTAGAGGTAAAGGTTATTTGTATTTAACACCACCTAGGGAAGTAGGAGGCACATTTGGACTGTAGTGATTGGTAGAATCACTTCCAGGCAAAATTTTATCTACAGTTTGTCACAGACAAAATTAGATGAGCTTGTTACTCCTGAGGACTATAGTTTTCTTTTTACTTAGTGAAAAGAAGGGGAAGATGCTATTTTGAGATTACCTAAAGGAGTTACTTGTGAAATAGAACAGACTGTTCTGTCATCATGGGAATTTAATGGAGCAGTACCTGGTTCTGCACTCATCACAGCACATACCCATTGAAGAATACTGTAAACACAGCCTAATGCACAAAGGTTGCCAGTGTCTCCAAACTGTAACAAGTTTTAAAAGTAATGCCCATGGAAAATTATTTTTCTTTTATAGACTCAGTGTTGAAAGCTATGCAGATCCTTCCATGTGTTGCTACTAAAGCTAAAATGCAAGTCCAAAGTTTCTTTTCAGAGTTTATGGCTTTTGTTTACTTTTTAATTTTTCAAAAAGTTTGTAGAATAAAGTAGGACACAAATTAAGGGACTTTTTGATTTTAATTAGGAGTATTTCTGGACCTTCAGGTCACCCATTCTGATATTTCATACTGCCTGGTCATAGTTTCCCATTTGTTTACCGTCTTCTGGTCTCAGTACTATGAGTGACAAAGGTTAAGATTTGAAGCCTGTAAGACTTTCTTCAGCACGCTCTTCTAATATTTAGGTTTGCAGATACTGCAGGGAGCATTTAACTCCAAATGAAAAAGCCTGCCTTCCTTCCTTCCTGTCTTTTGGCAATACAGTGTTGAAATTACCTGATGTCATCGTTAATTCTCAAATGGCGTAACAGACCATTATGCATCGCTTTCTAGCTTGGTTGTGGCTGGAAGCCATTGACTTTTCTAATCAGCCACCTAGAGAGTTTATGTCAGTAATAATCTGTATTTTAGAAGTACTCTAAATTATTTATTTCTCATAGTTGGCCAGAGTGAATGTATTAATTTTTTATGATTGAAAACAAGAGTACCCCTTATTAACACATTTAAAGGAAATCAGGAAAGATCATATTGATAGGATTGACACTGTTTCCTACAAGAAGTGTTTAAGAAATTTGTCTTTTGGGACAGCACTAAATTCTATTAGGGTATGTGAAATAAACAGATGCCCACTTATTTTCCAAAGCTGCCAAATAAAGGCTTTAAAAAAATAATCTAGTTTGCTACAGCTAAACCAGTATTTGTGTTGGACAAATAAATAAATAAATAAAATATGTAACATGGAGTTTTTCTATTCTATTTTGTATATCTTTGACCCTGGCTACCTTCACTTTGTACCAATAATCCGACATGTAGTTCAGTAGTATCATGTATTTCAGAAAAATATGTCCTTGTAAGAATTTAGCTGCAAACTTAAGTCTCTCTCTGAAGTAGGCATAGAGAGTAATTCAGTGTATTTGACTTTAAGGTTTCATTCAGCCTTCAATGAGCTCTCCTTTATCGTCTTTTATTTCTCTTACTTGGGCTGAATTCCAGACACTCTTACAATAGGTATTGCAGCTCGTTTGCGCATTGGCAGAAGAAACAAACCCATTAGTCACTAACAGCGGGGGTATGCCTCAGCTCTCAGACTCCCTTTGATCATTTTTCTGTCTCCAGTAACTCAACCAGATTCTCTTTTCTAAAGTTTTCTAAGCAAAATCGGCCTTGCTGCTGGGGGAAGGGAGAATTTTTTACCTGAAAGCCTCATTATGCACACTCCTCAGATGAGAGGCAGGCATCTTGGCTCAGTCTTTTTGCATTAAGTAGTATCACACGAAGGAAAATAAACAAGCAAATATGACATCTTCAGCATTTTGCAATGCTAACGACAGTAATGTGGCAGCCCCTCTTGACTTAAAAATTGGTTAGGCTGAGTATTTCCTCCTGCCAAGGAATGATATCGAAGAAGATTCTTGTTCTTCTCGAGGCTTGATAACTCATATTAAACACCTGCTGATTGTCTTGTTGTACTTGTTAAAGTAAGATCCCTGCTAGCTACTCTCTCCAGCTGAGCTAATAATTATCTTGGAAGTCATGAGCTTTTGTTAATGAGACTCTGCGTTGTACTTCTAAGTCAGGAAGGTGGTCCTCACAATTGCATAGGTATTCTGAAAAAATTTGGAGGCTAATCCTTCTTCAGTTGTGTCACCCTCCAATTTCTAAAAAGGGTGACTGTCTCAAGATCAATGATTAATGTCACCAGCATTGAGGTCTGCTAGACCTACCCTGTGTTTTAACCAACACTTCAGTCGTAGAAATGTCTCCTCCATGCCTTCTCCATGGTCATAAAAATAAGAAGTTTTCATATCTAACATTCCAGATGTTGCATGTTAATAATGTTGACCTTGGTTTTCACTGTGAAGGTCCACCGCTACGGAAATGTCTTTGTAGTTGATCTGTGGGGTTCCAACATAAAAATGAATATGACAGAGTATCTCTCAGTCCTGGTTTCCTGTAAACTTATTTCAGGTAGTGTTAAAGTCTGCAGACCAAACACTGTGCAAAAGAGATGGAAATTGACTTACCCAGATTTTCAAAGTTCTGTTGTTATACTGAATTTACTGCATTCTGCAGAAGGAGATAGTCTTTGTGTGTTTTTCTCAAAAAAAAAAAAAAGTCTAATATAAGTAGAAGGAATTTCAGGAGTTTATGTCCTGGTTCTGACAGCTGAAGGTACATTATTGTATCAAAGAGATTTCCAGGTGACCAAAACAAGTGTGTGTGCTGGCTGATGTGGTTCAGTAAAATTATAAACATTAAAGCCAGCAGGTTAATTCAGATACCTGAAAAACTGTTCATTTTATGAAGAAAATTACAGAGGAACTGTCTAGGTTGTGGGAAAACAGCAGTGATGCTTAAGAATTTACCATGAAAATGGTATATAAAGTTCATATTCTTGCTTTCTGATGCCATCAGACCCCATAAAACACGTTGTCATCTTCCTTTTAAGATATTTCTGCCTTGGTGAATGGATCATCCCTTTGTATGGTGGGTCAGGGAGTTAAACCTCAGCTGCTTCCATGGTTGTATCCCAGCTCTGGGAGGTGGTGGCCTCCGTTTAGTCTGTGTTGACACAGCTTTAGCAGCAACATGTAACCAGAAAGGCAGAGGGGATAGCAGCTGGCCGACCCCATCTCATGCTGTACCTGGGCAAGAATCAGCGTGTCTGCACCCATTGGTGTCCGGATACCAGAATCAGCATGGCTGGAGAAGGTGTTCAGCATTTAGGAAAGCGCAAGCCAACCAAGCAGCAATTCCTCTTCTCCTCTGGGAAGGCTTTGATGCTGAACTAGCCATTTCCCTACCTTGATTTCTCAGAGATTCACCTGTTCTGGGGTTTTTGATGCCGTATCTTCACAAGTGTATGTCGAGAGTGTCTTCTCTGTCATTGATGTATATCACCTTTTTTTTTCTTCTCTGTTTTCTTCCCACCGTGCCATCTGCAGGCTTCTAAATGAAAGGACCTTGCTGGTCCTGAATGACAGCTTCTCTCCTGGCAAGCTGATGCCTTGCACATCTGCCTTTCCCATTTCCAAAGATACCAGCTGCGAATTAGCTTCTGTGTCCTACAAATGTCCCAACCTCCCTTCCCTCCCTGGTTACTTTTCCCTGTGATTTCCAGCTGTTTGAGGATTTTGCTGAGAACTGTGGTTCTGTTTGAATTGAAATTGCATTGGTTAGAGGGGCCCCTAAATGCTGGTGTGATGCAGTGTCCTGATGGGCAGCTGCTCCAGCCCCCCCAGTTCCTTACGGTTTGTTTTGACACTGTGCTGGGTTGTCTGGGAAAAAAATAATAATAATGTTATTTTGTTTTAATGTGGTGGTGATTTTTTTTGTTTTGCTTTTGTTTCTCTTATTTTTTTATTTTTTGTAGGGCCAGAGGAAATTTCTGCAGCTCTATACCCTGTTCGTAGCTGGAATATAAAAAGCCTGGTCTGGGGTTAGGCTGATGGTGTAGAAAAGAGGGTCATATTCACATAATAATCACATAATCACATCTCTGGTGTGGGGGTGGCTTAGTTAATTAATTTACACGCCTGCAATGAGAGGGCTTTAACTCACACTTCAGCTTCCCATGTCTGGCACTCGGAGCTTCTCGAGCAGAGCTGGAACCTGTTGTTTTGAAAAGTTTTGAGTGTCACCCAGAAAAAAAGGTTTAGCTGGTATGTCTTCCTCTCTGGGGATGTAAAATTTTAGACAGAGCTGAACTGACTAACTCCAGAACTTCTCTGTTAATTTCTGTTAATTGCTTGACATTTTGTGTTTTAGCCATTTCTATTTTCAATTAGCTGTCAGCAAATATTTTCAGTGCAACTTTTCTGTTGCAGAAAGGATTTCCCATGTGTCTTGGCTTACAAAAACAAACAAGTGCCTGTACCTATTTGGTGCCATACCATTTTAGTCATGATTTCAGCAGTAACCTAACAAACTGTGAGACTGTGGGCTGGTAAGACATGAGGATGGCTTAGCTTCTCAAGCAGCATCTTGACTTAAGCAGGTTTTTCATCACAGTTGCTTGGCTGCTTGTATCACTGGTTTTCAGAGATTTTATTATTACTACTATTTGTAAACTTTTTCTCCACCCTGCTTTTTTTTCCCCCTTTTTCTTTTTAGGTCATAGTTTTTAAAGCTTGAGGAAAATGTTTTTGTTTTTGTTTTTTTCTTAAACTTTCACTCATGTTCTGTTCAGAAAACAAGTTTCCTGAGTCTTAATTGTATTTTCTATGCATTAAAAACATTAGCCCCACCAAAAATACATATTTTTTGTATTCTTGTTCAACATTTAAATAAGTGTGTCTCCTTTTGTTTCTGTGTACTACAGCCTTCCTGTGCTGCCCAGTATCATTGATTACTTTGTCTGTAGAGTCAGCAGAAATCCCAAAAGAGGATTTTCTTTGTTAACCTGTGTTTTTGCTGAGAGCTCAGCCAATTCTGCCAAAGCAGAACAAAAATAGAGGGGATCAGCCTTAAAAATGGGTCAAAAGTTATTCATTGCTGAAAGCCTGTAATAGGAAGGGGTAATATTGGCAGAACTGGCTTTTTGCTTGCTGAAAAAATTCTGAAGTTGTCCCAGAGCATTAAAGCAGAATGGCTGAGCTCCCCGGTGGCATTGCTTTCTCTGGGTAGAAAGGCAGATCCGCAGCCACGTGTGCTGCCTTTTGGTGGGATAAATGCCATTTTGGAAAGTGAGTCGAGTGGGATCTGGATGGCTGAGCGCAGCAGCCACGAGCTATGGGTGCTCTCCCCACAAGCCACCAGCACCCGCTGCCCCCTTGCTGACAGGTGGCACATTGGTGGCAGGCGTGTTGAGGACAATCCCGACTGGATCTCAGCTCCCCATCATGAGTTGGCCATCCCAGCATGTGCTAATCGCCAACCCTGGTGGCGGTCTTAGGAGAGAGAGGCCGTTATAAATCTCTGGGGGAACAGGCTGTGCTCTCCAAATAAGTTTCAGGCTGATTTGGGGGATTTCATGTTGCCACTGTATATTGCCACACCAGTTATTTATCTGTAAATAAGGGATTTAAGTCCTTAACGCTTTAATCGCTTCTAATGTATCAGTTTTTGAAAGTATAGTTAAAACAGGAAATAGTAACAGTGTTTTGCTTTTCTCTTTGAAAATGTTATTTTTCTGCTGGTTTCAGTACTAAATCAAGGTTACTGTAAGTTTAGATATCTTGTTGCAAGGCGAGAACAACAGCATGGGACAGGATTCCTAGAAAATGTTTGCTTTGCCTCAGGATTGGACATCAGGAGTATATTATTGTAAGGGAGCACAGAAACATTTAAGGTGAAATAAAGCACCGAATAGTTAACCAGCAAAGCAATCAATGTGCAAGGATAGGTACAGGCCAGACAACTGCATGTAATATCTTGGCTTGCTATCACAAAAAATTGCTACTGTGGGATTTCCCATGTTAGCATACGTAGCTGAAAGTGAAATCTGAACTTCTTTCATGCAAACAGAAATAACGTTCTATTTTGTTTCTTTATCTTTACGAAATGCAATCAAAAATTTTAGGGAGAAGTTTGAAACATATTGATTGCATTTTAAATGCATATTATTGAAGCTCTTGAGTGTTTGTTGAACTTGGATCATCTCTTTTTCACAGTGTTTCAGACTGAAACGTATTAGCAATTCTGTTTAAGTTGCAGCTAAATTACTAACTAACTTTTGTCTCAAAGATTTTTTTTTAAGTATATGTGCCAGCATAGTGTGCTCTTTACAAAGTGCAGCAGACTTTTTTTACTACGTGCCTTTCTGTGCTTCTTACAGTCATCTAAAGTAGTTTTGGAATTAATGAGCTGTCAAATCCCAGGTAATGAATGAAAAGAACCGACAGAAAATCCTGTCATTGTTTAAGAAATTCCAAATAATTAATGGGAAAAAATGACAGAGATTCTTTTAAGATTTAGAAGAAATTCTTCATTGTGTGACTGAAGAAATTTTAAAATATGTTTGGAAAAAAGTAGATATACTGCTTATGGTTTAATTCCAGTTCACTCTTCTTCTGAGATAAAGTCTTGCCAAGTTTGAGATAAAAGGATTTGCTGTTTTGAGGAATAGGTTCCTCCTCCACAGCTTACCTGTTATAGATCTATCTCAAAAGGAAAAATCTTCCTGATTCCTTTATTCGCTATTCTGGGCATATTACAGATACATACTCAGCATGCTTGTAGTGAGGATGTCTTGGGTAGAAGTACTTATCACACAGAAGACCTTGTAAACTACAGGTTAGGTCGAGGGAAGGAGGGGTGTTCCCTCGTGTTTCACGATGCCCATTTATAAAGTTCTGCTTTACCCATTCAGAATAATGCCTCTGCTGCTGTTGTTTTTCAGGTAACTGTCTCGGACGGGGGCACATCTCCCAAGCAGTCCTCAGTTTGGGTGGTGGTCCAGGTTCTGGATGAGAATGATAACAAACCGCAGTTTCCGGAGAAAGTCTATCAGATCAAATTGCCAGAGAGGGATCGTAAGAAAAGAGGGGAGCCAATCTACAGAGCTTTTGCTTTCGACAAAGATGAAGGCCCTAATGCAGAAATCTCATACAGCATTGTGGATGGAAATGAGGATGGGAAATTTTTTATTGATCCCAAAACAGGGATGGTTTCTTCTAGAAAGCAGTTCACAGCAGGGAGTTACGACATATTAACAGTAAGTACTCTTCCATCAATATATAAACCCTTGATGTGACTTTTTTTAAAAAAAACAGACTGTTGTATAAAGAGTGATACATGACTGTGTTAAATCTGTGACCTATATATAAAGTCATAGATAGGTCTGAATGTATTAAAAAATCTGATGTACACATATAGCTACAAGCAAGCAATTGAGTTTGAGAGTGTTCATGCTGTTACATATACTGAATTATTCTGACTACTCAGAATTAGCTTGCAGATTGTTGACATAAGTCATTCCCTTAAATGCACAAAACTGAAGACCATGGGCTTGTCTGCCTGCAAAATTATATCATGTTGAACTGGGCTACAAATGGATATACAACTTCTGTGTGGACATAACTGCTTGCCCTCATGGAAAGGTCCTTACAATGTCCAAATCTGGAAGCTCCAGGGAAGGGAAGTACTGTATACTGTATGTAATAGTACCTTTCTTGGTGCATTAAAGGATTTAAGTGTGGCAGCAATTTCAGTTAAAAGTAATCTCTGTCAAAATTATTCTGCCAAAACTCAAACCATGTAAATGTGGCCAACGACAGAAAGGAGACAAGATGGTGTTGTTGATATGAAGAAAGAGAGCTTGCATGTGTAATCTTCATCTACAGCAACAAGCTACAGTTGTATTGGAGGAGTTCACCAAAAATGTACAAAATAATAGACAGAAAATTGTCAGAGGTCCACAGTGAGGCCCATAGTAAAGGAAGCAATGTCATTTACATTCTATTTTACATTTATAATGAGTCTCTGTTGAGATACTTTCATAGGGTTGAAAATTGTGACAAGAAAACAAAAGCATAAATACCAAAATATTGAGCGATACCCAGTAATCAGAGGCCAGCACCCTTTGAGTGAATGCTTTTCACTGTGCAGAGGTGGAGGGCACGTCTGGGATCTGCCCCCTTTTGTAATGTAGCAGCTGAAGGTCTTCTACTCAGCTTCTTTCCCCTAAGGGCCTGCCAGCCTGAGCCGAGCAGGGTGACGAGCGCTGGCACCAAACCCACTTAACACATTTCCAGAGAAAGAAATAGGGTATGGTATTTCAGGAAAATATTTCCTATTTTAACAGGCATAGTAACAGCATTTTTGTATGCCAGTGGTCCTATATAGCCAGAAGCATTTACTTATGTTTTAAAAGAAAAATCCCTCGTACTCCCAGTGCATTGATGTTATTCAATGAAGCACCCATTTTGTAACCTACATTCTCCCTTGTCTTATCCCTAGTGTTTGTCACTGGTCATCTTGTCTTTTCTGTGCTAAAACCATAAAGCATGGCAGGCAAATATCGAGTCTATCCATCACTCTAGTATATATTATAAAATAAAGAATTAGAACCAAACTGGGCAGCACTAATGAACACTACTGAGAAACGAAAACAAGGAAAATAGGTGTGGCAAAATTTTAAGTTATATTTGTTTTGGAAAATGGGGGAAATGATCTGAAACATATTTAACTCAATTATAAATACTAATGAAAGTAATATAAGGAATACCAATCTTATCTGTAATACAGATGACAAAAGCAATCAAACATGGTCTGGGTGAGCATGTGTTCTTAAGTGCATGGCTTAAAACACAGGGACTTCCACCTTTGCTGCAAGAGGGAACTGCTTCGAAGATGTCATCGGAGAGGGAAGTTGGCTCTGGAGACAGAGATCTATGTATGGAGCACATCTCCAGGGGGCCTTACATCAGCAGTTCTAAGTCAAAATGTTTCAGTTTTAAATCAGTCTTTTCAAAGAAAAGTTAAACTGTAATGGAAAAAAATGAATAACAGTGAAGTGCTTAAATCCCTCTTTTTTTCCTGGGATTTCACATAAAGATTAAAAGTCCGTTTTCCAAGAAGGTGTCTTCTTGTGATAGAATTAGGTCTGAACTGCCAAGCTGGGATGCTCAGTCTGGGTCCTGTTTTCTTTACACCCACCAGATAAAGGCAGTGGACAATGGCCGGCCCCAAAAATCTTCAACTGCACGCCTCCACATCGAGTGGATAAAAAAGCCTGCGCCCTCGCCAGTGCCGCTGACTTTTGATGAACCCTTTTACAACTTCACCGTCATGGAAAGTGATAAAGTGACAGAAATCGTTGGGGTGGTCTCTGTGCAGCCATCTAACATCCCTCTCTGGTTTGATATTGTCGGTAAGTTGGGAGCCAGTGGCAATGGGAAGAAGCTTCAGAAGCAAAGCGTATGGCTATGTGGTTTTGAGAGCAAGACAACTAACCGTGAACTGTCTCCCCAAAATTAAAACCACTTTTGTAATGCTGAAATGGAAATGCTATTTATATATAGCAATAACAATAATAATAATATTCCTGCTTTTGTTATGACTCCTTAGCTAAGCTGAAAAAAGCGCTGTATGGCTGAATTGTTTTTTTCATAGTATGTTATTTACTGCAATCTTAATGTTGTCTGTCATTTAAATTCTATTGTCATACTTTGCTAATCTCATTTCTAAATGTATTTATGGTACTTAGACTTGCTGTCCCTCATTTCTCTCTTTCTTCACCTTTTTTTCTGCATTCTGTTCTTTTTTTTCTGCTTCCGACTGCCCTGCTTCAAGGTGGCAAGCATGCTCGAGAGATGTTCTATATTCTACAGACAGCTTGTGGGCAGAACTGTTCAACAGAAGGTACCCTTAGTGCAAACACATTTGCTAAAATACAACTATCCAGGCTGCCTTTTATTTTTGCAAGTTCTTTGAGACAATTTATATTACATCTTTCATAAGTGCCTGTGACAGGATGCAATGCGACACATGGATGTGCTGCGTTTCTTTCTATGACAGCTTTTACCGTATTTGTGTCCAATTATTATCATTTTATTCACGGATTTTCCACAGTTTATCACAAATAATTAATTCAAACTTTTCACAGTCCAGTGCCATCCATTTAACTGTGAAACAGAATGGGATGCATCAACATATGGGTTACAAATGGAGCCACCAAAAGTTTGTCTTGAATGCAAGCTGAAAAAGAGAAATGTGTTTTGATGTGAGATTTCAACCACAAAATTGCCTCACATAAAATTGCTTACAAAAATAGGGAGGGAGAAGTATACTTAGCAAAGCAGAGGAGAAGCCATAGAAGTATTAAAATCCCAGGGAAATGCGGTTAAGGATGTAGTTGCCAGAAAGACAGGGAATAGAGGGTCTCACTTGGTTGCAGTGGAGAAACAGGAATCCATGTTTCTAAGCATGGTTTCCTTGCTTCTACTGCTAATTCAGTTATGTCATTTAAAATAAAAGATCTCCAAATCGAGACTTCCCCCAGCAGCACAATGACCCTTGCAAAGTTACAGTGGTATTTAATATCTGCAGATACTTGTAGGTAATGTTTGTGTATCCTGGGATGTCAAACACTGTCTGCACAAAGTGGTGTTATTTAAATGAAGGGTTATAAAGCAAATACTATATGAAAGATTAGAGAAACAAAGGCTTTTGCCACAGACTTAGTGGAAAGGGTGCATCAGCAGTCTTTATTTGCAGGGATTGAGCCCGGCTTCCATTTCAGCGTAGCTATTTGTGGATGGGTTTAGCCAACAGGAAGGGCGAGGACCACAAGAGAAAGGGTCTGTCAGAGTCACTTTCATCCACCTTTTATTGCCAATTTGTGCAGATGAAAGGCAGAAGCAGCTGCATTTCCTCTTTGAATTTGTAGCAAGGTTTCTGGTGCCAACAGCATTAAAATTAAACCCAAAGCTATTATCATGTTCCGGGGTTCCTGCTAGCCTCTGGGGAAGGACAGCATATGTTTCCTACTGTTTCCGTCCCATTCCCTTGGCTGTTTCAGTATGCTGCATGCAATTTATTAGCTAATGTTTACATTCCCTTTTTCTTCCTCACTGACCCTAACTTTTGTCCCAGGAGAAATCCATCTTTATTGATATTATTGACACTTTTTTCCCATTTGAACCTTTTGCTGGACTCCTCTGCCCTTCACAGCCTTTTGGTCTTTTCCTTGGTGAATTCACCAACTCATTAAAATGCTGCCTGTGTTAAGCACTGAGAGAAGCCCCCGTTCTTCAGCTGCTTTCTTTTACATTGTTAGACTCATTTGCAATCTAGCAACACTTTATAATAATATTTCACGTTTGCCTCACAAACAGAGGTGATGGGAAGAACATAATGAAATTTAAGCCTTTAATTTGTCACTTAATGTGACCTTTATGGCTAAAATATTTCAAATGGATTAAATTTTGGCTATTCAAACAATGCTAATGGTTTCCTTATAGGCTATAGCTCCTGATGCTGCACGATGCAGAGGGTCACGGAGACAGAGCTCCCCTAGACTTAATGAGAAATCGATGACCCTGACCATCCAGTTTGGTGCTGTTGCCATATGAATGTTGTCATTAAATATTACTGCTGTTATTAACAACAGCGCTAGCAACAGCCCGCGTTTCTGCAATACGAATAGCCAGCAATCCCAGGCATGCAGAAGACTTTGTTGTTCAGACGCTCTGCATACAGGCTGCAAAGACAAAGTCCACCCTGAGAGGGTTATAGATAGCGTTTCATGTTTAGATTACCTTTGCTGCCTTTAGTCAGTGTCAGTATCAAGAACACTTATTCTTCTTGTTCTGCAATATCATCCTGTAGAAAAAAAAAAAAAAAAAGACATAACAATACTTTGCTCTTGGAGGAGCACTGGGAATTCTTCCCTCAGAGGGTGGTGAGGCCCTGGCACAGGCTGCCCAGAGAAGCTGTGGATGCCCCATCCCTGGAGGTGTTCAAGGCCAGGCTGGATGGGGCTTTGGGCAACCTGGTCTGGTGGGAGGTGTCCCTGCCCATGGCAGGGGGTTGGAACTGGGTGGGCTTTAAGGTCCCTTCCAGCTCAAACCGTTCTGTGATGCAGTGATTCTAACAGTGGTGTCTAGGGCTGAAAAGCCCGGTGAAAGACATAGGTTATTAGTAGAAGTTAGTTCTAGGAAATGGAAAGCTCTACAGGACTGCTGATGCAAGAGAGAGTTTCTATGCTGTTGTAAAACCTAGACCTGATCCTACTCCATCTGGTATTTTGTGATTTTGGACCTCTGTGCACAGTTCACAGTAATGTCAACAAAAGCCCTGAAGGCTTATGTAGAGGCATGGTTTAATACAGAGTTTGCAGCTTGACCTTTATGTTTATGACCTTTTCAAACTAAATGGGCATTGGAATTCCAGAGGACCTCTTTTTTAATGCGTAACGTGCACTTTCTCCAAGCTAAAGAAGGGGGGAAGGGTGGCTGAAGATTAGGCTTTCTAGGATGCTGTTTGCCTAACTTCAGCATCTAATTTGCACCTACATTGTATGCATCTTAAATAACTGCTTATTCTTCAGCTAATCACCTCTAAGATAGGGAATGGTGCCTTGCAGACAGGGAGACTAGAGACAAACAGGACTGGTTGGTTATTTTGTTGTTTAATTGGGAATGGTTGCGATGTCACTACAGTTTTCTGTTTTCAGAATGCATTCAATGCCATTCTCAGTTCATGCAGATCACACAATGCAAATGACATGAATGCAGGTTGTTTCAGTTACGTTAAATTTATTCAGTCATTTCCAAAAAAAAAAAAAAAACTAATTTTAAAAGAAGTTCCAAGATAAATCATGACATCTTTATTTCTCCCAGGTAAATTGAGCCCTCTGTCTCTTTCTTCCTTTGTTAGTGGTGGAAATGGTGTGATGATTACTTTGACCACTGGAGCTAAGCTGCATGGTGCTAGTTTTTGCTTAAGTAGCATGTTGCACAACATCTCTCTGATTCTTCAAATAGGCCTCCCTCTGTCTTTCCCAGCCCATGCCTTAATAAAACAGCCAAATTTTTAAAGTATATCTGGACTTTTTTATCAAGGGTGCTTAAATGGCAATAATTTTAAGATCTATTAATTTTAATTAATAGTCCATATAATTCACAGTTCTGCAAATTTTCATTAACATCAAAAACATGTACCTCCCTAGCCTCCTTTCAATTATATTCTCTGAGAACTAGCTAATATACCTTCTGATTTATTTTCTGCTTTTTTGCCCTTACCTTCGGCTTCTTAGCAGCAAACCCAGAGCTTTGACTCTCCTTGCAATAGTTTTATCTTTCTGAAAACTTAAACTCTGCAGTATTTTCTTCTTCTTAGTGTGATATAGTATGTAAGACAATAAATCTTTGCATGTTATGTTACTAATATGTATTATGTTGTGATTAACAAAAGTCTGTAGTCGAAAGAGTATTTCTTAAGGCAATCGTTAAGTATATTTCCTGTCTTTTGGAAATGGAAATATTTGAAATTTGGCCATTGGTTCTTTTCCTGGAAATCCTAGAGGCACTTCAGACTTGTCCGTGAGAGTCAGGGTGAATTTGCTTTCTGTATTTTCCTCTGAGTCTCTTCTCTGAGCAACGTGAGAATTGTAGCAATAGACCCACTTTATCATCAGTGTCCTCAGTGTTGTTAGTTTACTTTGGGGCAAGACAAGTAAGAATCCTTTCTGCTCTGAGAAAAGTTGTCCCAGAACACTATTCTCTAAATTAGGTCGTCTCCTGTATTTCTCTTCTCCTCCACTCTTCTGTCATGTTAAGCCAAATGAGACTTGTGTGAAGATTGTGATATATCCTGGCTTTTTTACATTTGAACAAGTACCTTAGCTTGTACGTTCTTTGCTATCTGCCAGTGAAGGAAGAGTCTTGGTTTGGGGATGTCCTCCTCCAGAATTCAGAGTGATTCATCTTGGCATCTAAGACCCAGCAATTCAGAATCTCCATGGTTATCAGACATTTCTCAGGTGTATATTCAGTCCCACTCTTCTTGATCATTCCACTGGAAAAAAAGGAGAAAGGCCCTCAGATGGGACTCATTTGCCTACAACTCCTCCAGGTTTGCTGACATGTTTTCTTCTCAGAGGAGGAAATGATTTCTCACAGCAGGATAATCCTGTCTAAAACAGCATATCAGCAGCTGATAGGAACATAAAGAGGCTCAGCCTCCTACCAAAAATAAACTCCATCTAGGACAAGCACTACAAAATAACCTTCATTGCTTGCAGCAAATATAATAATCAAAATGCAAGCAGAATATGCATGAAAATGATTTTTTTTTTTCTTGAATTCAAAAAGGGTATAGAGGTAGCTGCACTGTATCTTTCCTTACACAAATTTGCTAGTTGATGTCTAGAAATCCCATTAGAAATCCCTTTTAACAGTTCAGGAAGCTTTCCTTGACAAAATTGCACCAAATGTGTGGTAAGCTTGACATCAGAAGATCCCCTCCTGTTAGTCATGTAAGATTCAATGCCTTTTTCTTCCTTAGCCATCTCTTTTTATAAAAGGAAAATTATATTTTTCTAGCATGGACTTTTTTCTCAGAAGAAAAATATGCTGATAGTGATTATGAAGCCCAGAAATGAGCTAAGAAACAAGGTGACACTCCAGATTCAGTCATAAAAATGTAATCAACACTACTCTAAACCAAGAACACAACTGATAGGCTGTTGAATCAGAGGTGTTCAGGTTCAATTCCCTGATACCTCCTTCTTACACATGCTACATAGCATCTCCCAAATTGAAAATAAGGGCTGCGCTGGAAAGCAGTCATGAAGCTGTAGCAAGGACCAACAAATAAGCTCCTTCGTACCAGGGGCTGCTTCTGCAGCTGTCCTGAGTTGGTAACATCTGGAATTGGCTACAGTTATATTGGAAAATACTATATAAATGACAACATGCTTTCAGATAACATAAAAATCTCCTAGTTATGGAAATTTACTGCTTCCACAGTTTATGCAAGAGCATAAAGATCAATCTCAAGAAAGTAAGGGTAGAAATCATCTCATTTCACTTTAGATGTCCGAAGTGTAGACATAAATATCTGTGCTAGCTGTCTTTGGGAATCTTAACAGTCAATTAGAGAAACAAAGCACTTTCTGTATTAATTTATAACATCCAAACACAATATTCAGTCTCACCTAAAGATGACATTGCAACTGGATGTGGATTTTTCCCACCCTAAGGGTTTCAGTTTATCAGGGTATTTTAAGGGAATTCTTTAAGCTATATTGAAGATGTATCAATATTACATCTTAGCCTGCAATGTATTGGCAACAACAGCCAATTTCTCTTAAGTCATTCAGTGTTAAAATGCCTTTCAGGACAACCTGAATAGCCACTTTGCCCGTTCAGTTAACTTGCCTTTTTTATCACTGATTTTCCCAAAGTGGCCAAGGAACTCACAGTGTTTGATCTTCATTTGAAATATTTCTTTCCTAATGCAATTGCAAGCACATTAGCAAAGACAGCTTCTACATATTTTGTATTTGAAAGCAGGTTTCTCTAGATAATAAAAAGGAAAGCATGTGCCATGTGCTAGAAAATGGAATAAGTAATATAAATTCACATTAATAAAACCGAACAGATGAATGAAATTTCATCATCCTTAGCCTGCTTTCGTCCTAAGATTGTGATCAAAGAAATTGTTAAATGGTCAATAGTAACATTGGTAAAACTGATACTGCTGAAGTTTACAGCAATGCAAATAAACTTGCATCAAAAGGATTTGGAGTTACACAGCAGCATGCTTTTGAAAACTGGCCACAGAATACTCAGTACTCCAGAAATGTGTGACGCTGACACCTCCTCAGCTGTCACCTCTTACAGCCTCAGCCCTCTGTCCTCTATGTGAGCACATTTTGGAAGAAAGTTGCTTCCCATGCAATTCCCAGAATAGTTCAGCTGGACTAGTTTTTAATAGAAAAGTCCTGATTTTTTTTTTATACGACTCCTCTCTGTCTATACCCTTTCAGCACCCATCTTTCAAAGATAATTCTGTTGAGTGCTTCTCTGGGGGCTTCAAACAGGCCTTACACAGACTTTACACATTTATTGACTTACAGTTTAGCATTTATGCCTAATTCGATAATTATACTTCAGTGTAACTTCAGAAGAATTCATCATATGAGGTTCTGTTCTGAGGGTGTGTCAAAGCTGAGGAGCAGTACAAAGTATTTCCAGACCATCTCTAGTACTCTAGATGAGGGGCAGGACACAATATCCCAGGCCAGATGAGTTCAACCATTTGGCAGGTTCTTCATTGCCAACAGTAGACCATGGTCTATTAAAATATACCATATGATTTATTCAATTCATATTTTATGGGAAGAATATACCACATTTTGTGAAAGTGTCTTGAAGAAGTTGGGGTATTTGCAACACACATACAGTGCCTTCCAAACCCTGCAATAAGCCAATAGAGGAAGGGCATTTAAAAACATTTACTGTTAATCCTTCCATTTTCTCTTCTTGGAATTTTTAAAGGCATGGTTTCTTTGGACATGTATGCCAGTTGATAGCATATAATTTTTGATTGCTTATTAAGATGGTTATTATGCATCCTGAAGTATAGGCTTTCATTTTGTTTTCATGGTTATCAGCATGAAACATTCTCTTTGTAAAGTGCCTACTGTCCCAAGGCTAGCGTCATTTCAGCAAAGATCTCCTCGCAAGAATCTCAAACTCTCTTCTTCAAAGGATGCTTTTTCAGCGTTACTTTTCTTGGTACAGTTTTTCTCAAGTAAATCAATTTAAAACATTAATTGGGAGATGACATCTTTTTCTGCCAGACTAACTTTAAAAATAATAATAATAATAAAAAAAAAACCTGAACGTATGATCAATGTCCAAATACTTTAGTATTGCTTAAATGTCAAGGACAATTACTTTTCTTTCCTAGTGTCAAATAATTTTAAACATATATATATCAATCGAGAAAAAATATGCAATTTGGGCTTGCAGAAGGAGGTTAGGGAATAAGCAATGTTTCTATGCTCCATAAATCACTGCAGATCCAGTGTCAGTATTTTCTTGGAGAACCACAACAGCATCTGTTAGGCTCAGAGCTATAAATATGTATATACATATATTCAGCATAGGGAAGCCTGATGTCACGTCTGAAATCGTATTTGGATTTTTTTTCAAAGGGCAGAAGTTCACCAGTTCTGCCATTGCTTTTGCGTAGATCACCTGTTCTCTTATTCCTTCTCCCCTTTTCTTCTCACCCTACCTGAATGGCTTCCAAGGCAGATACGGACAAAGCAGTGCTTCTTCTAGCTTACACTTTCTTTGCAGTAACTTGAGCAAGAGGGAGAGAGAAGTGAAGGTTTCTCCGTGTTAAAGTATTTAGGGGCTGCAGTTTCATTCTGTTCACCTGCAGTTATTCCTCTAAATCTGCAACTTCTTGGAATGCCAAAGCCTTTCTCCTCTCACTAAATGCATGACTATTTCTGAGAATAAGTATGGTTATTGATCAGCAAACCATGAAGATACAGGACTTGAAGGCAGAGCAAGGAAAACTGTCCCCTCCTCTTCTCTGTCTCCAGCCCTAAAATGAGAGACATTTCGTGATAATACAGTAACTACAATATATATATATATTTATTTTGCATAAGAACTCAGTCAGTGGAATGGAGATGTCTTTCTACCTGTGGATCTAATGCCAAGACAGCAGCTCTTACACAAGTTTTATTGCCAGTGGTACTTGAAAGCCTTTTACCACTTTGCAGAACTGGATCGTCGGAGTCTGTAGCTAGTGGCATTGCATTGCTGTGTGATGAATATACCTTAAGAGTTCGTTTGTCAGCAGTGTTGTGTTCCACCTCTCCCTGTCCCCAGCCTCCAAAAATTACAGACTCAACTCATAATAAATTTCACTTTAGAGTTGAGTGAGTAAGAAGCAGCTTAGCAGCAGGGAGTGTATGCTTTACTTTTGAACATAATGAGTGGTTCTAATTTATAAACTATAGCTGTGGCTGAGAAATCCTGTAACCCTTTAATCTCAAATTATTTATGGCTTTCTCCTACTTTTTAATAGATTTTTTTTCTTTTACTTTTTTTTTTCTTTTACCTGAGACTCAGGAGGGTTTTTTCACTGCTGCATCATTCAGTGTGTGACAGGATAAGGGGATATTAGTTTCAGAACAGTGCTTTGTGAGGGTTTTTTTAATGGAAAGGAATTTATGATGTGTATCCTGTCAGATCTATTTAAATAATTCCTAAAAGACTAGTAGAATGTGACCTTTGCTGCCAGTAATTTTCATTGTCCTTGAAATTAACATAAAAAATCTCTATTTGCATTTTTAAAATTGGTTATAATTGTAATTTTTAGACTCACTTAGTGGTCTTCGCACCCACAAGCATCAGTGAGAAATTCCTGAAAATAAAATTTGTGGAACAAAACCATCTTAAAATGATTTTTATACAAAAAGATTATTGTGCTTGTTCATTACTCAAACTGCAAGGGCAACATCTTACAGGCTTATAGCCATTGCATTCTTTTTATAGACTCAGTTATGGTTCACTTAAATATACAGCTAGATTTTTTTCTTGCAGTGCATTTTAATGATATCTGCTTTCCAATATACAAACTGTGCTTTGAAATATAAATGAGTTACGAACAAAGAAATATCAGTAGATGTACTGTGTATGCTAAGGCAAGCCATTAAGATGGATGCCAGTAAACAGATATGCCCACTTTTAGGAACATTTGCGATGGAAATTTTCCAGAGATGGCTAATTTAATTGTATTTTTGTGCAACAATTAGGAGGGAATTACGATAGTTCTTTCGACGCGGAGAAGGGAGTGGGCACTATTGTCATTGCAAAGCCCTTGGATGCAGAGCAGAGGTCAATATATAATATGACTGTGGAAGTCACCGATGGAACAAACATTGCCACGACTCAGGTAGAATATCGCATTCCTTTTCTGGCAAGTTTTTCATTTGTTAGTGGAATGTATATGCTATAAAAATTAATAATTTTGCCATTCAACTAAAACCTCATCCTTTGAGACCACTGTTAACTAATGGAGGGGATATTTTTCAGAGCCTTTCCATCTGGTTGTAAAGAATGGACTGGTGAATGCTTCAAAGCGGTATTTCTTCTTTTGTCCTCTTTGTGCTCACACAAAAGTAATTTGCCTTCCTCCAGCTGAGGGAGTCCCTATCACCAGCAGCAATGATAGATTTTGACAATTGTATCACCGCATAATGGTCCAAAATACAACAGTGCTTCTGTGGTGTTGGGGAATATTGCTATTGATTGTATTAAATGGAGTTTATACCTCTCATCCTCCCAAGACCCAAATGTGTGACACCAAATCAATTGTTCAGAGACAAAATTGTTCAGAGGGGACACTTAAAATTTAAAGGATCTCTCCTTTTAGTGTCACTGCCTGTGATTACATTGTCTTTTGGGGGACAGCCCCAGTCAACCCTTTAAAACCAGTCTTTCTGATCAGGGTCAGTGCCTTTCAGCAATTAAAAAGTCAGGCCAGATAAATGTGAAGGGCTGGGATAATGCTGGCTCTGCCGCATCCCCGGGGGAGATCCTGACACGCAACCTGGGTGTCTGCTCAGTGGGAACCAGTTTGGGGAAGGTGGTTGGCACATTTGACCGTTTTGCTCCACTCTAGAATTGGGACACAATGATGGTCATGGCACAGGGACAGGGACTTATCAGTCCAGGCAGTGCTGGGGGGACTCCAAAACCCTTCAATAATAGGTGGGGTTGTGGAGTATGGGTTAGCTAGAGCCTGAAATCCTACATCAGAGTTAGTGTCCAAATGTAAAGTCTGCTATAGCCTGAATATTATTTGACACAGGGAAAGACACATACTTGCTTGTACAAGACACCTGTGTGCAGTCTTGAGTCCCAGTTTAAATATGGTCTATAAAGGAAATAAAAAAATAGGCTTGTGACGTGATTTGTTACATGATAATGCAGAAGGAAGGCCTGAACATTTTTTATTTATATAGGTATATACATTCACAGGCAGATTCTTCTGTTTTACCTTGCCTTTTTGCTCAAAAGGTTCAGATATAAATCTGTATGCACTGAGTCACAACACTGACATTCCTAAGAGAGCGTTAAATCATTGAGTGCTTTCTGAATCCAAATTCTTGTTTATAACCAACCCTAGAATCTCTATCTAATTATCCCTATCTGATAACTTCTCTTGATAATCCAGTCTTGATAAAAAAACATCAGTTGAGAGTAAGTTCAGTAGCAGGAAATCTACTATTTTCCCTGTTAGTTTAAGTAATTAATTGCCTCTCGGCTGAAAACATTCCTTATTTTTTAACTTGATTATATCTGGCCTGTATTCCCTGTTATGCCTTTCTCTGCTCGATTAAAGAGCTCTTTAAAAACCAGTATTTTATCCCCAGGAAGGCACTTACTCAGAGTAGTCAATTCACCTCCCAGTCTTCTGGCAGACAAGCGAAGGAGAATGACTGACCTCTTTACATTCTCTTTCCATAAGGCAGTTTCTTCAGCCCTTGAGTAATTTTTTGTTTTGTTTTGTTTTTTCAGTCTTGGCGACATTCTCAGGCCACATTTCAGAAGTGGGGTGTTGAGTCCCTAACACAACAGTTATTTCTTGCAAATATTTCAGCCAAACAAATATTAAAAAGCAGGGGGAATTTCAAACATGCTGGATGCAAATAATTTGTATTTTCATGGATATTTTGTTTCTTGTTTTTGCTGCTTATGATTTAATAAAATGACCCCTGTGACAGTTCTCAAAACCTATTTTGATGAAAACCCTACATTTTTAATTAAAACATATGGTAAAAACATATTTCAGCAAAGCTGTTGCATTCTAAAAGAAGCCTCAGCATTCTTTGTAACAGTGATGTGACCTATTTTAAAAATGTAAGATAGTGATCTAAGATTGCAATAGCATAGCATTTGATAATCAGCGATGGGTACAAGCCCTTCTTCCCTCCACTTCCTTCTCTCTACATGGATACTGTTTGGGGATTTAATTGTGGCCTGAACGACATCTGAGAATTTGTTTCTTTTACTCTTCACAACAGAGATTTCAGAAGCAATCATTATCTCAAACCTGCCGGAACGATGGCCTGCCTAATTATCTCTCCATGCTACAAAACTTTCAGACTGTATTTTCGACTGTACTTCAGAGCCTTTGGTGACCTTATTCATCTTCATTTCCTGTTAGAAAAAATTATTAAAAACTGTTAAGTAATGTCATAGTAAGTGTCATAGAAAGTGTCAAAAAAGCATCTGCTCATGGCTGTCAGTGGCCTTGTTCTGAGTTCCGGTAAAATGACCTTGGAATTATTTTGTCCCATGTGCACAGCACCACCTGCATTTCTAACTATAGCTGCAAAAAGATACGGTAGAAAAGGAAGTGGTAGGAAAGCAAATGTATAAATTCATCCACTTGTACAGCAATCAAATAATACAAAGCCCCCCAAAAGCGCAGTGGTTCATTGTGAAACAGCTGATCATCAGCGTGCCAAATGGAACAGTCTTGCTTTTTATTCCACCCCACCTGTTCCCCTTTATCTCTTTCTGGCCTTTTGTCTGCTACGCAGTTGGAGGTGGCAAAATACAGCGTAAAAATGCCAAAGATTTTTGCTTCAGTAACATGATCCCTGGCACGGACTTGCGTAAGTTTCTTCAGCAATGCTCCTGCACGCCTTGGATTCTGATAAAATGTTTGCTTCCTTCGTGCCTTACTGCACACATGGTTCACTGCTCTACCATCAGAGGAAGGAAACGATTTTGATTTAAAAGCTACATCTGTTGTATTAACAGTTCACTGTTGTGAAAAGAGGTGAAGAGAACATAAGGAACATTTAAAAAAAAAATCACCAACTTCCTTTGTAACCGAAGGTGTAATCAGTTTGGGAGCGATTAGCAGAAAGGAATGCAAGCTCCCAGGTGAGAAGCACAGCAGCAGGACTTGTTGAGCTGCTGCCTCTCACCGTGCTGCCCGTGCTCTGAGCAGCAGCACGGTGGCGATGGGGGAGGATGAAGATGAGGAAATGTTGACTGGTTTGATTTATGTATTTGGAGTGTCGGTTCAAAGCTTCTGTCAGGCTGATTAACTTCTAGGAAGCCTAAGTCAGGAATAAGCCAGGGAGAGCTTTTGTGTTTTTTGTTTTTTGTTTTTTTTCCCCTTAGCTTAATTCATCATTGCTCAAGGCCAAGTGGTAATTTATGAAAGGCTGAACGTGTACGTTGGCTCTAAATCCCCGTGAAACATGATTCCTGCAGCTGCCAGGCGAGCTGTTGGCCTTGAGGAGGGGATGGGGGACAGGGCTTCTGCTTTCCACGTGCTGGTGAGAACTGGGACCACATCTTCATTGAGCAGCCCGCTCCTTGCCACCAGCAGGGTGGGAGGGGGCCTTTGTCCTTGCATGAGCAGAGAGAGGAACCTCCAGCAGGAAACCAGTGTAATGGTATCTAAACACCCGTTCCTGCCAGAATATTGACTAACTTTGACTAAGTAGCATCAGAGATTCTCTTGGTCGTGACTCAGGTTTATGCCAAAATTGCTGCTGTTGGTTTTCTTTTTTTCCACTGGACAGCTCACATCCTTTACTTTCAAGCATAGCATAGGAATAGTGGTTATTTTTTAATAATGCATACTGCTAAAATACCCACAAAAGTACAGCACACCGGGAAGCGATCATCTAAGTGATGATATCTTTCACTTTAATGGAGAATCTTGTACTAGCAGGCAATTATTTTTTGAAGAACAAACTCCTGGAGTCACAATATTATATAAAAAAGACAGTCTTCTTTCATATATTTCTTTGCCTCCTCCTTGTTTCTCATCATCCTAACACTGAAAAAAAAATGCTTTAAAGCATGAAGCCTGATGCTTCCAAGCTTGCAGGCAAAAAATGCCTCAGTTTCAGTTACTACAAACTTCACTATTTGCTGCTGGAGGCAGTTCACCTAGCGTGGGCACTCGGAGGGGAACATACACTTCCCTCTGAGAAGTATTTGAAGATCAGTACATGGTCACTTGCAGTGCCTTCAATGCAAGCCAGCCAGGCTGAAAGAGCAGGAGGGAGAAGTTACTGCTCATTGTCCCCCCTGTCTCTCCTTGCAAAAGGTTGTGGAATTTTATTCATTCTTTTGCTGTGGATTGATCTTTAGCTGCGAGTTTCAGGATAGCAAACTTGCTCTCACCTGTCAGAAAACATCTTCTTTATAAGGTGGTTTTTTTTTTCTTTCTTTTTTTTTTTTCTTTTTTTTTTTTAACAACAAGGAGCTGATCAGTCACACTGAGTGAAGGTGGTTCTTTTAACTAAACTGTGAAAAGTGCTTCTTCGAGGACTGTGACCAGTATGTAGATAAGACATCAGAGCACAAGGGGCATTTTTATGGTGACATTCGGCCCTTTGGTGGGTCTGCAGCTGTTAAACAAGCCTGAGCCCTCAGAAAACTCAAAATTCAGCATTTTTGCTCATACATCTCCAGCAGAGTGGGAATATGCCAAGATGTCGACTGCTTCTGAATAAATCGCTCCTCCGAAGACAGACACCTTGAGCAGTGCTCTTGCAGGCAGTGGATCCTTATAGGATGGACAAGAAGATGTGGTGTTTCCATTCAATTTTTTACTTTTGCTCGGTTGAATGCTTCCTCCAAGCTAGAACTATCCCAGTCCTTTTTTTTTTTTTTTTCTGACCCATGCAGCAATCTCAGCACTGCCTTGACTGGGAAACAAAGATTTTTCCCCCTATTTTAATATAACACAAGGAGCATGGTGAAGTATAAATAACAACCCATTGAGGTTCACAGGGAAACTGTTTGCATTTTTATGTTAAGGTTGGGGCTTGGAGAGAGACAAACTTGTCAGGAAGTAGCAAATAAAGCTGTGTGGTAACACTACTGAAAGCAATATTAAATCAAAATAGGTTTTCAAAAACCCGTACAAAAGCGTAACCTGAGTTTATGCAATTCAGGCACTTAATAGGTTGTATTACAACACTGTGCCCAGACCAAGCAATTAGCCAAGCAGATTCTTCCAGCTTCAAATGCCTATAAAGCAGCTCCTGGCATGTATCCAGTCTTCACTCAAATACGTTTGTGCCTAAACCAAAGGTATTTGTGATGGGCAACATTAAAAACAGCTTTGGAGAGACTTCCTGCATTAGGTTTTGTTCTGCCTTGATTTGATTGTGTTTCTCTAGGCCTTTCACTTACCATTTTGAATACAAAATCTTTGCAAATGCTCTGAGTGTTACTTTGCCTAATTTGTAAGCTTGGAGGCCTGTGAATCCTTTATTTGAAACTTGCTTTAACTGTGGGAAATAGGAAGTGAGCGGGGAGAAGCAGATCTTTTATAGCGAGGCGCTGGTTCGGACTATAAATTAGGCCATGCACAATGGAAGCAGCAATCGGCAAGCCTGCCTTTCTGGAGCCCGCCATGTACTGGAACAGATCCGAGCTTTCAAGGAGAACTGGGCAGAGACTGCTTTGCTGCAGGTTTGCTTTATGAGCATGGAAAAAAAAAAAAAAAAAAAAAAAGACTCGCAGCTAATGTTTGTCTGTGGAAAGTGTTTTAGTCAGTAACCTTGCGAAGTCCGCAGCAAGAGGAATCCCTACTTAGCAGCAAATAAATAGCAAACATTTCCATTCGTCACCTTCTCAGATGCTGTTATAACCTGTCTTTGCTTTTGCAGAATGGGTATTGTCACAGCTGAACACTTGGGCACCTATGGAGCAATAAATATTTATGCAACACAGCTCATTCTAGCCCTATCTTCCATTTGGAAATAAATCTGAAGAAAATATGAAAGTATACATACTCTGTGAGTCTTTGAGTGCCTTCGGTAGGAAAAGACTTGACTTTAGGTGTTTTTTTGAAAGACATGTTCCAGGCTGGTTAAAGCTTAAAGCTTCAAGGAGCAGAGTCGCGGCCTTTGTAAAGTCAATGGGAAGTTTGCCAGTAGTACCAAGATGTTATGCCTAAGTTTGGCAACCATTAAATGAATTTGAGTAACTTTTCCTCATATTAACGAGCTGGTGGAATTCAGATTGCTCAGCCTCACATATGTTTGTAGGATCTGATTTTCTATGAGCCTGGTGTTCGTGTCAATGTAACATTTGTCCTTTATTAAAAGAAAAGATTTTCCCCTCTTTTTAAATAACACCTTACTAGAAGTCATGCTGCCCTGGCAAGAAATTTCTGCATAGGAAAGTGGAATTTTAAAATGAACTAACAAAAAGTGGGGTGGCTGAAAAATAAACCTAAGAATGCAACCCTGAACTTCTTCCCCACTTTTACTTCTCACATGGCTTTGATAAATCATTTAGCCTTGCTGCCAGGCAGTGTTTTCATGTGTACAGGATGAGGATAATAATAGTCACTTGCGATGCCAAAATTTTATAAGGACTGAAGGACTAATATCTACTCTAAATGGTCCTTAAGTTCCATTCTATTTTACATTATTTGATTTCAGGTAGCTCCTAAGACTGTCAAATTTTGAAGAACATAGAGTTACTTTTTTTTCTATAGCTGAAGGGTTTGACAGAACACTTTAATCAGCAGTCACTTATATAGTCTGATTTCCTTGTGTCACAAGGAAGATTTACTCCCACCCCAGCCCCAGGAGAGGAGAGACCACAACCTTAAAATCACAGTTGACTCGCGGGGATTTTGAGGGACGACTGACAAAAATGAGAAATACTCTAACTCTGTTTTGATAGAAGAAATTATGAATCAGTAATGACCTCTTTATTCATTAGCATCTCTAACCCACTGTCTTTCATCTCCAGATGGAAGTGGCTGTTGAAATGCAGAGTATGTAATAAATATTGTGTATTGCAATGTGGATCACTTGACAAATCACTAAAATGCTGTCATCTCTAGGTAGTAAAACGCCTGCCACTTAAACAGGCACTTGATCAGTTTTACAGTAGGCAGGAAGTGAAATAAAAATAATAAAAAAAATAAGTTCTGTTCTTCAAACTATCAAAACAACATTGCACATAGTTCCCTGTAAGTTTGCTGGACACAGTTTGGTGACCTCATTTTTAATCTTTCCCCTTTACATCCATTCCACTCCCCAGGCACCATCATGATCTCTATCTTTGTGTCAGGACATTATCTTATGCCTTTTTCAGTGGGAAGAAGTGCTGCTTCATGAATTCACACTAGTTTCCGTAGCCTCATGGCTTATGCCTGGTCTCTGACGCTGATCCAGTCCTCCCCTGTTTAGTTTACACAGTCTCTTAAAGGCATAAATCACAGAGCCCTGGCTTGCACAGTCACGGTGCAAGCTTTGTGGTGGATAAAGTTTTATGCCTTTCTCTGCTTTCACAATTTGCCAGCATGAGCCCAAAATGCACTGGGTATAACGGGAAGCGAACCTCACACTGGGGTGGTCGCACACCACACGGTAACAAAACAGCACATCGCTGCTCTAGCAGTAGCTCTAAGACATTTTGCTGTGTATCTCTACCTTTTTTTTCTTTTTTTTTTTCCTTTTCACACAATAGTTTGAGCTTGCACACAGCAATGTTAAAAACAAGCTCACACATAGGAGCCTGTCCCCCAGATGGCAGCTTACTTGCTCAAAGTAGACCGTGCTGTAATAGCATCTGCCGAATCCAAATTGCGGTGTTTTCCAGCAAAACCAACTGAAAAGTCTCTCCTTCTTTGTTAGAATATATGAAACAATATATAACAGAGCTTTTGGCCACCAATTAAAAGTACAATGAAATGTATTTTCTTGTTTTCTATATTAGCAATGCAGCAGTAAAATAATTTGCCCATGTTACAGTGGGACCTGGCAAGAACTGAGGGTATCAAAACTGCTCGAGAAGGTGCCTTTAAATGCTAAAAAACAATAATCAGATTGTCCCAAGCTCAGATTGCTTCAATGTCCCTTCCTTACACTAACAAAAGTTGTTCAGTACTGGCTCTGTGTCCCATTAGAGACGGAGTCTTATTTTTCCCTCAGTCTTTCTTTCATATATTACAACTCATTTCTTTACATCCTTTTCAGATGTGGGGTTTTTTGATTGTTTGTTTTCTTCTGAGTCAGGTCGGAAACATGCCTTGATATGTTGTATAACAACGATAAAAATATAAAATGCTTTGTAACTTTTTATCATTATTATAGTCCCAGCAATGTATGTTTTCACCCCATTTTTATTGCTATCTGTCCAAGACTGAAGCATTACTTAATATAGGTTTCTCCCTGCTTCACTCTGGCGTACCATAATCTGCTGAAAATTAAATCGTATGGAATGCACTGTTGAAGTCCTATGCAATTTAACTTACAGAACATTTTATTTCAGCTGTCTTTTAAACAGTTCCCAGGCTAGTTCATTATGACTGCTGCTTGCAATTGTTCATGTTCCTTCTGGTAATGTGTTCTGCAAACCCTTCCAAGATCAGGGAAATCTAAAGTTTCATTTCTCTCTGAGGCCAACATCTGTTTGTGCAATATTGTAGTAAAAGTATAACTGTATTTTTCTTCCGTTAAGAATGTATAGGTTTACAGGGCTAGATCAAGCAAAGTAATAAAGTATATTTTTAAAAATGAGCCAGGTACTTTCCAGAGCAACCAAGAAAATATTACGAGAGATGAGTCAAGTCATCCAATCTTAGGGAAGAGTCCTGGGCACAGCCTTTCCCACGCAGTTCATTGGACTATTTGACATTTCAATTGTTTTGAATAAAAAGATTGTTTCATTTCCTTCATTATAAAATCAGGTGTGTTTTCATGGGCATGTTCCGCAAAGGATACTTTTTGTTTTCAGTACTGAAAAAGAGGCAGCTCTTTGCATTGCATCTTTCAGTATTAGATACTATTTCAAGGGTTCTGCTGCTGTGCTGCCCAAAGTAACCTACAGCATACAGAGTCTCGAAAGCAAATTTTCACCACTGTGTGACTCCTCCAGTTGTGAAAAACACAAAACCTCATCAGAGCCACACACATATGACATTGCATAATATAACTGTCAAAAGGCAAAGCTCGGAAAATAGTGATTCTTATTAGTTACCAGGGATCGCTTGTGATACACTGTGATGGGTGTAGCAGGCAGCAACATCATTCTGGCTGCCTTTCCCCTCTCTGCATTTCTGTAAGGGGTAGTACTTAAGGTTTAAAGAAGCCAATGGCATAGCGTTCATTCACATTCTTAGCAACAGTCCTGCCATTCATAAACTGCAATGGAAAGGAAACGAGTAGGTGTTCAAGGGGAAATTGTGTTAGTCGGCAATAAAGACAAGCATCACTGGCAAAGGAAGAGCAAAGGTGAAACCATAAAAATAATCCCTCTTTGGCACAAGTACCTTGAGGTTATCTGTCCTGGACAGTGTGGGGTGAGCTGGCACCAATGTGACAGGGCGACGCCTGGTCTGTCCTCGCCAAGTGTTACCTGACGTTAGCCTAAGACGTAACAGCATCGTGGAGTCTCCACTAATGGCATGGTTTGGTAGTGCTAGTACGTCCCAACACACTATATAGGGCAGAGAACAACACAGGATTTATACTCGTAGGATTTATACTCCTGATCGTATAAAAGATGGATTTTAGTAACTTGAAAAGGATTCTTTTATTGCCTTACTAATAGTGAGGGGAAAAGGAAATCCCATAATAGCTGCAGAAGTCCCTTGTAACCAGCACACTTGTAAGGGACAACAGAACCATTACTATTTACCATTTCAGGAATATTTTCCAATCTGTAGATATGGAAAATCTCCCACATGGACTTCTTTATCAGCCTCCAAGTAGGTCTTGTAATTAGGAACATTTTGCCTCCAAAGTCATATCCTCACTATTTCTTTTGATCTGAACAGTAAGTATTTTACATTAAATGATGGTTCTCAGTCCCACCATACAGCAGCGTAACATCATCAGCCATCTACAGTAAATTACATTTCTTCGGGTGCCTGTTCAGCAGTCTGACTAGACTTCAATAACTCCAAATGTTTTTTTCTTTTATTAACTGTAGGTTCTTATTAAAGTGTTGGATAACAATGATAATGGCCCAGAATTCTCTCAACCAAGTTATGATGTCACCATCTCAGAGGATATCCTCCCTGACACTGAAATTCTGCAAATTGAAGCCATAGACAGAGATGAAAAACATAAGCTGAGCTACACTATTCACAGCAGCATCGATGCAGTCAGTGTGAGAAAATTCAGAATTGATCCCAGCACTGGGGTGCTCTATACTGCTGAGAGATTAGACCACGAAGCTCAAGATAAGCACATCCTTAATGTCATGGTAAGAATGCAATATTCACTTGGCTCAAGACACAATCACTGATGTTTCAGGTGCAAACATGCCTCACTCTTTGCCTGAGCAAAGTACTTCCGCTGCAGTAAGTAGTCATTAATTTCATCTTGCCTGCCCTGCTGTGTATTTATTTTACCTTTTTATTTGGACTTCTGTGAATCTTACTGTGAATTCATTGTATCTAATATGAAATGATTTGGCATCTCAAGGGAGAGCAAGCAAGAATTTATTTAATCTCTTGGCATCTGGTCTTCTCACTCAAGGTAATTTTCAGAGTTTCTGAAGTGAGGCTGAAAGTTATTTGAGAAGTTATTCACAGGGAGATAACGGCTTTCTTGCTATACAGAATGCTACAGCCCTTCTGAATACAAGCCTCATTTATAGTTTACTTTTACAGACGTATTTCAGTACATAAACTGTTGATATAAAAATAGTTTTCAGCTACATTTTCCAAATGTTTGGGTATGCAGGGAAAATTAATTACCTTTTTTTTTGCTCCGTATGCCTAGATACAGAACATAAGTCTCTGTTTTCAAGTGAAGGTTGTATAGTGTGAAGTGGAGGTTAATAAAAAAAAAAAAAATCTGTCTTCGTTTAAACTTCTAGTCTGCTATTTTCTATAAATACTTAATAGCCCTGCAGAACAGTTCTGTAAAGGAACTTCTCACAACATATTAGGTACAGGGACAGCTTTGGGTGGGAGAGCCCAGGATTCAAGAGCTGCTGGGAGACACAGCGAGCAGGAGCTGAGCGGGGTCTGAGCACACTGTGTAAAAAGCTGCAAATTCTTTTGTGAGCAGGATTAGAAATAAATATAAATTGAACCACAGAGGTTTTCATTTCTCGATGCTTTTGTTTGATCTCTACCTAATGCAGTAGGTTTTTTTTTTTTGCTCTATGTATCAGGAACTGAACTTCAGGGCTGCTGGCAGGATTGTCAGTGTACTGAGATTTTTAGTATCGAGCTGAGAGAGGGGCAATAAACGATGCTAACATTGGGAGTGCTTAGCAATTCTTAAGATTATTCCTAGTCTGATTGCTATTTTTATCATCATCTTCAAAAAGGAATGTACATATATAATGCTGAAAGAGTCCATTGGCAGATACGAGGGCTCAATTGATACCTGACCGATGACAGTGGGTAAAATTGTTTGTAGTTCTTTGAAGGGAGCAATGTGCAAGGCATGTTTGCCACTAGGCTGTAAAGTGGGGAGTGTTAGAATAAGGGCATGACCATATAACATGTATTACAAAAAAAAAGGGATATATTGCAATCCTAAAACTGAATTGGTGATGTCATATGGTTGCTATTCCAAAACTACATGGCATGATGCTTACTTACCATTCATTTTTTCACAACTGAAAAAAAAAGTCTCAGATCTCTTGTTTCTCATATGTGATTGTGGTTCAGACTGCAGGTTCTTTGGGCCAAATGTAATTTATTATTACTTTGTATTCAACTGAACTGAAAATGTTACTAGCACTCAGGTGACTAATATTTGTGAAGTTTTAGAAAATGGATACCAACAGTGTATCATGCACTTGTTCCATAGGTTCGAGATCAAGAATTCCCTTACAGAAGAAACCTGGCCAGAGTCATCATAAATGTGGAAGACTCCAATGACCACAGTCCATACTTTACCAGCCCACTGTATGAAGCCTCAGTGTTCGAATCAGCAGCTATTGGATCAGCAGTTTTGCAGGTCACGGCTTTGGACAAAGATAAAGGAGAAAATGCAGAGCTTATCTACACTATTGAAGCAGGTTAGGACAGAGGCTGAAAACGTGGCGTCGGCACTGAGTCTCGTTGACATTCACTAGGTGGCTACTGAGCCTTTTAACTCTTAAGTCGTTCCTTCAAAACCATCATGGAAAATAGTTATTGAAAGCTGCTGATACAGACTGTTTTCAGGTTGTTGGCTTCAGTCTAGTGCACAGTGATCCTCCATAAACAAATGCCACAACAGCTGGTACAACTTGGCATCTTTGCCAACATTAGGATCAGAGGAGCATGGAGAGTAAAAATTTCTGCCAGCAAAGCCATAGTTGTTTAGAGGCACAATGGCTCTTGAAACAACTGTATGTCAATAGAAGCCTAAGGGAAGTCGTAGTGATATCAGAATAAAATTGCTTTTGCTGTTAAGCCCCATATATTTATATTCACCATATAAACTGAAACAGCAAAAGCATCTCTCTGCTAGTATAACAGCAAGGTCATGGGAAATTCACATTATCTATGCTACGTGCGCAAGCAAATGCAACTTTCTCTGACTCGTATGAATCTGAAGTTAGGCATTATCTCTAAGTTAAACCATTAGCATAGATCCAAGACGGGTGCCTGGAAAAAGAGAGGAGGAAGTGGAAATTTGTAACGTTTGGAGTTTTTATTGTTTTAATGTTTTACACATACCCAGACAGGACAACACTGTCTATTGCAGAACAAACCCCGAGTAGACCACACAGCTTCCTGGGGCAGTGTTGTATTTCAAGCCTGTTAGCAGCTTTTTCTTGACACCTTGTTCCTATGATGGGCTCCAACCCAGTCACCCTTAGGTGCCAGCACAATGTAAGAAGCCTTCTGACATGCTAGGAGTATGGCTCTATTCCACTGGTAGTAGAATACATGATGCAGATTAAAAAAAAAAATTACAAAGATTAGAAAGGATTTTTTGGCTATTAGATGATTCTTTTTCAGTCTGTGTGGTGGTATTTTTTTCTTTCTTACAGGCTCTCTCTTCTGTTACAGCCTTTTGCTGTTTCATCGAGTTCTCTCTGCGGTGTCAGACTTCAAACTTCCATTTATTATAAGCCATGCACTCCCGCAGTTTCATTATCCACAGATGTTCAAATCCCAGATGCATCAAAATTCTGCCTTTTGCTGCTGTATGATCCATAAAATCTGTGCAGTTAAGGATACTAATTTTAACTGCAGCATTCGGATAGTATATAGCCCCTTCATTCAGGGAAATTACTTACATCACCTTACATGTGAAGAGAGCAAATGGTAGAGAAAGTAACTTCTGCTTAATTTCATAGCAGATTCCTAAGGGAGGAGAATGAGCTCTGGCCTTACGTAAGGCAATCAGTGGCTACAAATCTTTTGTATTAGCAAGCACTGACAAAACAACTACAGCAGCATTTGTAGTGTCTGCAAGTGAGACAAATACTGTGATCTTTATGAGAATTTGTAGCTCTGGCAGAATCTCAGCTCCTCAGTGAATAGCACAATTTTTGTTTTATCTAGTAGAGTAAACTTTACTGATCTGAAAGGATTGATATAAATAGAAAGCTACTACCAGTATTGAACTACATACAGTAGTATGTGGCTTAAATTAGCCTCCAAGTACCAGAATTTACAGCAGATAGTGAATTGCATCTTTAAAATAATATACATTAACTCACTTCATTTAGGATTCAATGTATTTGGTATTTCAGCTACAATGCTCATATTTATTTCTTTGTGCACAGCACCTGTAGCAGTCACCACTCAAAAAAATCTGTTTATCACCAGTTTCATGAGACATATTTCTCTTCACTTCATGGATGGATTGGAAGTAGTTCTACATTTTAGAGTATAAATTACTCTAAAATAAATAGTATAAATAATTTTTTTAAAAAGTAAATTATTATAAAAGTAAACAGTATAAATAATATAATATTATTTATTATTATATTATTATAAAAGTATTTAGTATTATAAAAGTAAATAGTATAAATAAATGAAACATGTTACAATGATTGGAATCGCTGTAACTCAGTACATGCTGTTTATTTTTAGAATCAAATTCTGAAAAAGAGACTGTATGCTTATTCATGCCAGATATGCACATAATGTCCTCTTTCAAGCAGGCACTCAAGGAACCAGCAAAATAATAAAAGCAATCTCTAATTACAGGACAGGGATACATAGCAATAGTTGTGAATCTGTATTGCTAAAGAAGAGGGAGGGAAAAAAAAAAAAAAAAAAAAAAGACCCCAAAGAAGGTTCTTGATCTAAACTCACTGTTTTCAGCTTTGTGCAGTGATATCCCTGCTTGCATGTTATACCAGACATTTCATGACATTTTCTACTAAATCTCATTCATCTAGATTCATCCTCCTCAGAGATCGTATGATAAACCTTTGTGCCACAAGATACTTTAATCTCTTTTCTATGCTATTTGTTCAGTTTTATTTTTCTAAATGCCACTTTAACCTTTTTATATTCAGTTCTTTGAGTCTTGAACTACTGTAATCTTCTCTATGGTTGCATAATATCCCCTTCAATTAAGAGACTGAGTTGTTATCCATTTGTCATGTAATTGGCTTGTTAGCCTCTGATCTAGTTTCATTGCCTTAGGTGTACATACATGTATTTGACTAACTCCCATAATCTAGGGATGCTTTTTCCTAGTTTGGTGGTAGTAATATACATGCACCACATGCTCCAATGTTGACACTGAGAATCAAGGTAATAAACACCAGCACCTGAGTTTCTGAATGTTTGAACATCTGCACTGCCTGCTGGAATGGCCTGATTTTCAGAAAGAAAGACTGGAAGGCCCTTTATAATTATTTTATTTTTTTTTTTTTTTAGTAACTGTCTTTGACAAATTGCAGCGAATTGCCCTTTATTAATTATCATTTAAATGCATTGTATTTCATTTCTAATTTTCTTGCAATGTTTATGTTTTAGGAAATACAGGAAACACATTCAAGATCGAACCAGTTTTAGGGATCATTACATTACTGAAGGAGCCAGACTTAACCACAATGGGACAGTTTGTTCTGTCAGTTAAAGTGGCTGACCAAGGTTCTCCACCACTTTCTGCAACAGCAATTGTACGGATATCTGTGACAATGGCAGATAACTCCCACCCTAAGTTCACTCTCAAAGAATACCAAGCTGAGATTAATGAAAACGTGGATATTGGTACTTCTGTGATCTCTCTTTCTGCAATCAGTCAGTCCACATTAGTTTATGAGGTTAAAGATGGGAATGTGGATGGAGTCTTCACTATAAACCCATATTCTGGAGTCATCACCAGTCAAAAAACCCTTGATTATGAACGTGCTTCCTCTTATCAGCTCATTGTACAGGCAACAAATATGGCAGGGATGGCATCAAATGCCACTGTGAACATTCAGGTTGTTGATGAAAATGATAACCCACCAGTTTTTCTCTTCTCTCAGTACTCAGGCAGCATAAGCGAAGCTGCTCCTGTAAATAGCATAGTCCGGAGTGCAAATAACAGCCCTCTTGTGATACGTGCCACTGATGCTGACAGCAACCAGAACGCTTTGCTTGTCTACCAGATCGTTGAATCTACTGCAAAAAAGTATTTCACAGTAGATTCCAGCACAGGTGCAATTAGAACCATTGCAAATTTAGATCATGAAACAATAGCCCACTTCCACTTCCATGTGCATGTTAGAGACAGTGGAAATCCTCAGCTTACAGCAGAGAGCCCTGTTGAAGTAACCATTGAGGTAACTGATGTCAATGACAACCCACCAGTCTTCAGCCAGGCAGTATTTGAGACCGTCCTGCTTCTGCCCACATATGTTGGTGTTGAGGTTCTCAAAGTCAGGGCTACAGACCCAGATTCAGAGATCCCTCCTGAACTCACATATAGTCTAATCGAAGGCAATCTGGACTATTTTTTGATTGATTCAAACACAGGAGTACTCACCATTAAAAACAATAGCCTCTCCAAAGACCATTATATGCTAATAGTAAGAGTATCTGATGGGAAATTTTATAGCACTGCTATGGTGACAATAATGGTAAAAGAAGCCATGGATAGCGGGCTTCATTTCACACAAAATTTTTATTCCACGTCTATCTCAGAAAACACCACCAATATCACAAAGATTGCTGTGGTAAATGCTGTTGGTAACCGTCTTAATGAGCCCTTGAAATATAGCATATTAAACCCAGGAAACAAATTTAAAATCAAACCCACATCAGGAGTCATTCAGACGACTGGCATACCCTTTGACCGAGAGGAACAAGAGCTGTATGAGTTGGTGGTGGAAGCAAGCCGTGAACTAGATCACCTTCGTGTCGCTCGAGTGGTGGTGAGGGTTTACATTGAAGACATAAATGATAATGCACCAGTGTTTGTAGGGCTTCCATACTACGCTGCTGTGCAAGTTGATGCTGAGCCTGGTACCCTGATATATCGAGTGACAGCTATTGATAAAGATAAGGATGAAAATGGTGATGTGTCATATCTTCTGAAGGAAGATTACGGACATTTTGAAATTGATAGGGGAACTGGTAGTGTCACCCTGAAAGAAGCCTTCAATTCTGACTTATCTAATATAGAGTATTTGGTTGTCATTCTTGCAAAAGATGGTGGCAACCCATCACTGTCTGCTTCAGTAGAGCTCCCCATTACTATTGTTAACAAAGCAATGCCTGTATTTGACAAGCCCTTCTATACAGCCTCCGTGAATGAAGATGTAGAAATTCACACACCAATTTTAAGCATAAATGCAACAAGTCCAGAAGGCCAGGGTATCATTTATATCATTGTCGATGGAGATCCTTACAATCAGTTTAACATTGACTTCGATACCGGAGTTCTGAGTGTCATCAGCCCACTGGACTATGAAATAAATTCCCTTTTCAAGTTGATGGTGCGAGCTAGTGATGCCCTCACTGGTGCTCGAGCTGAGGTCACTGTGGACTTGATTGTTAATGATGTGAATGATAACCCTCCAGTTTTTGATCAGTCAGCTTATAATGCTACTTTGTCTGAAGCATCTTTGATTGGGACTCCTGTGTTGCAGGTTGTTGCCACTGATGCTGACTCTGACAATAACAAAATTGTGCAATATCAGATAGTCCAGGATACCTTTAACAGCACAGATTATTTCCATATAGACAGCACAAGTGGCCTAATTCTGACAGCACGTATGTTGGATCATGAACTCATACAGCAGTGCAGCTTGAAAGTCAGAGCAACTGATAATGGGTTCCCACCACTTAGCAGTGAGGTGCTTGTTAGTATCTCAATAACAGATATGAATGACAACCCTCCAATTTTCAACCAGCTAATATATGAATCGTATGTGAGTGAACTGGCACCTCGGGGTCATTTTGTGACTTGCGTCCAAGCCTCAGATGCTGACAGCTCTGATTTTGACAGACTGGAGTATAGCATCCTATCAGGAAACGATCGGACCAGTTTCATTATGGATAGCAAGAGCGGTGTAATCACCCTTTCCAACCATCGGAAGCAGCGAATGGAGCCCATGTACAGCCTAAATGTCTCTGTCTCAGATGGGTTGTTCACCAGCACAGCTCAGGTGCATATACAGATCCTTGGGGCCAACCTCTACAGCCCTGTGTTTTCACAGAGTGTTTATGTTGCAGAGGTTAGAGAAAATGCAGCGCCTGGAACTAAGGTGCTTCATGTGAAGGCCACAGATGGGGATTCAGGTGTATATGGCCAGATAAGCTACTCCATAATAAATGACTTTGCCAAGGACCGATTTTTGATTGATAGCAACGGCCAGATTCTGACAACTGAGCGACTAGACCGGGAGAACCTGCTGGAAAGTGACATCGGTATATTTCTGAGAGCACTTGACGGAGGTGGCAGGACTACATTCTGCACTGTGAGAGTGATAGTAGTGGATGAGAATGACAATGCTCCCCAATTCATGACAGTTGAATACAGAGCAAGCGTCAAAGCAGATGTTGGGAAAGGTTACTTGGTGACTCAAGTGCAAGCAGTAGATCCAGATGATGGACCCAATTCCAGAATTACCTATTCTCTTTATAGCGAGGCCTCAGTTTCAGTAGCTGATCTGCTTGAAATAGATCCAGACAATGGATGGATGGTCACCAAGGGTAGCTTTAACCAACTGAAAAACACAGTTCTGTCATTCTTCGTCAAAGCAGTTGATGGTGGCATTCCTGTAAAGCATTCTCTCATTCCTGTCTACATCCATGTTTTACCTTCAGAAACCATTTTACCTTCCTTTTCTCAACCCCAGTATTCTTTCACCATAGCAGAAGACACCCTCATAGGCAGTACTATTGACATTGTGCATGTTGCGCCTAATCAGGGTGCTTTGTACAGCACAGTTAATGGTGAGCTGACAGAAAATAACAAAGATGGTGTATTCATCATAGAACAAGACACGGGACTCTTAAAACTGGATAAGAGACTTGACCACGAGACAAATTCTGCTTTTCATTTCAAAGTTGCAGCCACCATTCAATTGGACAAAGTGGACATTGTGTTGACAGTGGATGTGGAGGTGAAGGTGTTGGATATAAATGACAACAAGCCCATATTTGAAACAGCGAGCTATGACGCTATAATAATGGAAGGGATGCCCGTAGGAACAAAACTTATGCAAGTTAAAGCAGTTGATGCAGACTCAAGTGCAAATGGGCAGGTCACCTATACACTTGCATTGGAATCAGAGCTGGAGAAGATCACAGAAGCTTTCACCATTGATAGCAACAGTGGCTGGATTAGCACACTGAAGGATCTGGACCATGAAAAGGATCCTGCCTTCACTTTTGCAGTGGTGGCCTCAGATCTGGGGGAAACCTTATCCTTGTCATCAACCACCTTGGTCTCAGTCACTGTGACAGACATAAACGATAACGCACCTGTCTTTGAGCATGAGGTCTACAGAGGATCGGTGAAGGAGAGCGATGCTCCAGGGGAAGTTGTGGCTGTTCTTAGCACCTGGGATGAAGACACATCTGATGTCAACCGGCAGGTTAGCTACCATATTACAGGTAAGAAACGACAAGCATGCTTTCTTCCCAAAAACAGCTTTACTGAAGAACTGTGCATGTGTCCAGTTTTAAGGAGAAAAATTATGAGTGTTTACGCTAAGTTACCACTGTGACTCAGACAAATGCATCTCCCTTCAACTCTTTTTTCCTTTAGTTTGGAGATACTTTTGGAGCAACTAGAAAAGTTGAGAAGAAGGGAAGGGAACGTGTGTTTGTGTTTGTGTCAGTCTGTGTCTGTCCAGGTGATTCTCTCTCTAACTTTCCAGAATAATTCTTCATGATTTGCTGCGGTGCAATGTAGCATGACCCGTCAACCCATCATAATTAATACCACAGCTTGGAAAACATCATGACAATGTTTCAGCCAAGGGAAGAAGAACATTTCATTCTTAAGGAGAAAGTCTTCACACTTCCAAGCATTAAAAATTTTGGAATAGCCTTTTTCTTTTTGAGAGAGGAGAGTGCATGTAGGAACCATTTCAAAATAACACTATTTAAGAAAATTGCACATTGGAGCAACCTTGGAGGAAGATGGGGATGCCATTTCTTATCAGCCCAGATTTCTGGCTAGGGAAATTGTAATCCACTCTGAAGAGCCGTTTAGCTGCTATGCATTGTTATATACAGCAAGAGGCTATTTCAATTATATTACTAACATATTTTTCAAAGTGTGGTAACATTGCTCTTTCCTTCTTTTCTCCTAGATTCAGGCTGTATTTTATGTGAGTGTACTATGAGTGATGGGGTGCTGCAGTTTTTTTTCTGCCTACAGCTTGTGTTGTCCAATAGATTTTTTTAGGGAATAACTTTGTCACTCCCTCCAAACTTCACAGTCCAAGAGCTAATACTAATTACACAGTAATAAACAGATTCTTGGGCAGGTCCACATATATCTCACTGGATAGGATTAGAATTGCACAAGACTGCACACAAGTAGATGCATTGGGCAAAAATGAAAAGTCTGACAACTCACAGGATAACAGTTTGTTTATTTTGCACTGGAGTACAAGACTTCTACTTCTGTGTTGGCTATTAAATTGGAAATGTTCGTGGGATGGTTTGTAGAGACAAGTGGGATGTTCCAGTTATCTACAGAGTGCCTGTGTTATGCATCTGAAGTAGCATCATTTTCAAATCAGTCAGAAATTCATACTGTTTACATAAAAGCCTAGATTCAGTATGAAGGTTTGCAAAAGCTAGTATGTTTGCAGTGTGACGTGTTGTAGGCTATTAGAACTAGAGGCAAAAATTAGTCTTGTGAGTAAAGCACAGGATTTGGAGGCTGTAAACCAGGTGCATTATCTGATAGTGCCTCAGTTTCCACATATCTAAAACTATATAAGTAGTGCTTCATCTTAGTGATTTTGTAATATTTGAAGTGATTTGTAATATTGAGTTTTTGAGATGCCAGTATAGAAGTTGCTATAGGAAATGCAAACCCTTCAGGTTTGTAACAAAAATATTTTAGCATACCCTGTTAATCAGACAAAGATACTGTTTTTTCTTTGCCCTGAAGACTTTGTCATCTCTTATAATGAATTATGCTTTTAATTATGTACTGATCTGTTTTCTTCACATTCCTGTGCTGTTAATTTAGCAAAAACTGGACTTTTGAATAATTGTCATATATGACTCAAAAACTATAGGTCATTCTGTACTTTAATTTGTACCACAGTTCAAAATATATCAGATATTTTGCTGTTTTGTTTTTGTTTTTGTTTTGTTTTGTTTTTAGTTTCTGAAAACATTAGATGACAAAGCCCCAAACTTTCTTTAATGCCTACTGTGCAATTACTAAAGCATATGAGCTCAGAAACTCCACTGTTTGAGTATAACCTTTGAACCTGGGAGATGCACATAGAGAAACTAGGTTCTTCTGATTCAGATATTAAAACATATTAAAGTGTAGTTTAAGTAATGAAATAGTCTATTCACACTTCACCCCAAATTAAGCTTGGGAACTGCATTTGAATATTTCTTGGATCAGATTAGCCAGGTGATTATTCAAATGTTGTATCTTTTTGGAGGCATTTTGAGCTGTAGAAACCTCCCTGAATACAATAAACAAATTCTGAGGAAAAACAGGACACTGACAAAAAGGGAAAAGAAGACAAATTACGAGAATGACATTTGGATCCATCAAAACCAGCTTCGTGCAAGTACACTTCATGAAAAGTAGCACACAGAAAAGAGATGGAAAAAAATCATCTTTCAGGAGATGAAAGGAAGAAACATTCTGGGCCAGATGTGATCACTTAAGAGCCCTTTGCACTTTTTTAAGAAATGCAAACACTTATTGCAGCCTTCTGATCACCTTTGAAAAGGGGAAGATGCATTCTGGTGGGTAAATATATATTCTGTTTTGAACTCTTTCCCTTTAGGAGAGGTTTCCATGATTACTGGCAAGTAGTTGCCATTTTCAAACTCCATTTTTCAAACTGCCATTTTAATCTGCATTTGATAGTGGGAAAAAATTTTGCACTTGTCATTTGTTATTTGGAGTTTGATAACAAGTGGAGATGTTCACAAAGGAAAAGCGTGATATAAAAATCTTAGTAGAAAATCATTAGAAAGTTTAGGTAACACAAGTGCACTTAGGAAGCACAGTAGTTTCCTTCTGAAGGCTCGTTGGAGCTCATTGCCTGTATAACAACTTGAGGTATTTTGACAAACAACAGGGCTATGTCAATGTTTAGCTAGGATGTTTAGCCAGCCTAAAGACAGCTAGATATTACTGAGGTTTAACAGTGGAAAACAAGGAAAAGCCATCAGAAAAATGTCAGTTGCTAGGACGTTGGTATCGTAAAGTGTTTTGAGTTAATTAGGCTTCAACAGGCACGTAAATGTAAGAACAGACAATAGTGTTAAATGTGGTTCAACTGAATACAAGAAGATGGACAGTGTTTTGGGAGAAGAAAATAGTATTGTAAGCAGTGTCCTTTTTTTTTTGCTGGGCTAATTGTCCAATGTGAGCAAACTGACTGTTTGTTTGCTTCTATTTTATATTTGAAATCTGGAGTTCTGGAGAAATGTTTGCTTAGATGTTTGGGGAGGACTTGTACTGTAGGCTGAAGAACAGCGTGCATATTCTACAATAGTAAAGCTAAGAGGATTGGGTTTATTATTTTGGCAGCTCAGTAAACATGCAACATCTTAAAGTGTGTGGGGGAGGGGGGGGGGATAAACCTATTGATTTTAAGTTAAACAAATGCCCAGAGTTCTAATTAGGAATTGAATGTATCTAAATAGATGCATAAATGTAAGAGAGAATCTAAATAAATAAGTCAGTAAATATTCAGTTCTCCCTCCCAGGTCAGCATTGCAGTGAAAACTGATACTGCTGGCTTCTAGCTTTCAGTTCCCTTTTAGCCCTTATAATTCCCTCTGTGTGTGCTTTAGTAATGATGTGTGTCAGGATTCGTTTATTTTGGATCACTGTGTCTCTGCATTTCATTTGTATCTAGCTGTTTTCTTTCTTTTCTTAAACTTGAGCTTGATTTGGCTTTGTACTATTTGCTGACTAGGGAAGGAGGGAGAGCATTATTTAAACTTCAAGTAACAAAAGATAAAAGATAATGCTGATTCTTTTACCCTCAAAGCCATTCTAAAAAGTTACTGGAGTGTTTTTTGTAGCTAGCACTTCACTGTTGTGACATTCAAAGTAGAACATAAGAAAACTGCCAACAGATTTTAAAGAATCCATTAATACATGTAGTCAGGAGGCTTCCGTTTAGAAAAGCTACATTATTCAGAGTGAAAAACTAATTAATTAGAACGCCCCTAGGATACTGAATCTGCTTACATATATTAGTGAAAAAGTTAATTAATCACTGCAGAATGAGATCTGCATCGAGACATATGTAGAAGTACTAGAAAATGGTTCCCTGGGCCACAGTGTGGATTTTTTATTTTTATTTTTTGCATTTCCTTTTTTAAGAATATTGTCTTGGCATTATCTTACCGTTTACATCTCATTATTTCTGTTACATTGTATAGTACAACTTCCTCCTTTGTCTTCCAAAAACAAAGTATATAGCCAGTCCTGAGAAGCAAAAGAGAAGAAAGGTAGCACTCATGAAAAATGCATGCAAATAAACTGTTTCACATGTTTGCTGCTTATTGCACAGGTTTTTTGGCCATTGAAATCGATCCTTTTCTAGTGAAGTGGGGAGAGAAAGGGATTCCAGGGACCGTTTTTTAATATATACTCCCAAAATTCCTGTGTGATTCAAAAGCTATTCCATCAACAACAAAGCAACAGTGATTTTAAAATTGCTCCAAGCTAGTGTTACTGCCAGCCATAAAAGCCACCAGCTGATTTTAATTAGATTTTACCTTTCCTCTTTACTTAGCAATGGGATATCCATACCTTGAGTGCATTGCTTCATAGTAGCTCAGAACAGTTAATCATTTCTTTTTACAAAAGAACTAATATGCAGGAAAGCACTGATTGATATCATGAAGCTAAATAAGAGTATTTAAGACCATTTTTATTAATGGTTTACAACATTAAGCTCACTGTGATAAGATTACAGCCTTTTCTAAAAGAGAGTTAAGCTTTTTTATGCTGATGTTGAGCTGAATAGAGAGAATTTAATGTTAATCAGCAGGGGTCTACCTTCTTTGACAATCACATTAAGACTCAAGTCAGTGGACAGCTTCACATTGCCTTGGGTTGTATTCAGACTGGCCTGCAGTGCACATCAACATACTAAGTAACCCTCTTTAGGAGAAGTCAGTTTATATCACACAATAGGTTAAACAAGGTTTGTCTGAGTCCTGTGATGGTTACTCCAAACTGTTGTAGAAATCAGTGGGAAAATTGAGATCAGCTTGGTTTTGTGACCTAAAAAGTTGATTTTCTATCAACAGCAAATATCTGTGATATATCTGTTTTGTGCTCTGTATGACTACAGGGCCTTTTATAATTATAATGCATATCTGACTAATTTTCGGGAAATCTTCTTCATTACAACGTTGTTTTCTGACACAATTACACTTAGCTCTAATGGTGATGCTTAACGAGAAAGAATTCCTCAGCTCATCTCAACTAACTTAGCTTTCATATCAAACAGAAACCAGTCTATCTTGTCTTGTCATTGGTAGCTAATGAAAAAGGCATAGATTACAGCCCGTGACCTCTTTTCTGCTTTTTGATGTACGAAGAAGGCATGAAATGTGCATTACACTTTTTTGCTTCATTTTAAGCACAGTTTTAAGCTCAGATCTTCTCTGCCTTATTTTTGCTAAGAAGGTCCCTGGGAACTGACAGAATTGTGCCACCAGAAGCAACAGCAGTGACACCCAATCTCCTGACAGCAGAGGCAGCTCAAATACATTCAGCCCTTAAAATACATTTTTTCTCTGTTGGATTTGTGTTTTTTTTTTTTAAACACTTATTTACTCAAACATCGAACTAGAGAGGAAGGTTTAAGAACCTGGTCTTTCCATTAAGCTCGGACTGATCCCCTGACACATGTCAGGACCCTGAATAAGTTGTGAGCAAAACCAAACTTAGCGTGTTTGACATTCTTGATCCTGACACAAGAAAGAATAAGCTTTCCCTTAATATTTTTATACCACTTTTATACATGAGAAACATGAATAGCAGTTCTCAGATTGCATTTCTGCACAGGAGAAAGCTTAATATGGTGGGAAAAGAGTTAGTACCAGGTTAGCTGGAATTAAAGTTTACCCAGTGGAGCAGTGTGATGTTTTTTTCTTTGTCCTTGTCCTCAGTTCCTATAGCACACGGGTTTGCTGTAACTATTTTGTGCTCCATCCTAAATTGTTAAATGTGCAAATACATTTTTTACAGACCAAACATGTTGGATACTGGACACAGAAAACTGGGTGGTTGGCTTAAAAGATCTTCTGTCTGGTCTGACAAGGGGGGTTGAAAACAGGCTCAAAGAAAGGTGCTTGATGGTGGTTTCTTTGTGGAGCTGGCAGAGGACTGTACTGTTTCAAATGAAAGTGTAAATAACTGTCAGAAACATTAAAGAGCTATCCCTGGTTTGATTCCTTGTACCTTCCGCATGTGAAATGTCCTTCCTTCCTTCCTGAGGATGATGTGGACCAAATCTTTCCCTCTCCAGTCTGCTTTTTCCCCCGTGCAGTTTAATGATGTGGAAGAGCAACGTTAGGAGGTTCACTGTTGGTGTTACAGCATGATAAAAAGCTGTTCTGCTTCGACTCCTGCACTCTTTGCCGGCTTTCCCCAGCTCTCACCCTCTGATACATTTGACCTAATTGTAGTGCTTATCTTCCAACTGCTCCTCAAATGACCTCTTGTTAGGACTATTTAATACTAATGTGTCTTCTTGTGTCGTGTAAACTTTTTTTAAAACTAGAATTTTAATGAGCAGAAGAAAGGCACAGCTGTATGATAAAGCTTTCATTAGAGGATTCCTTAATAGAACCTACTTCCAGTCCTTGATTGCATAATCAACAGCTAATGAAATTGTCTTGGTAACAAGAGCTGCGGTGTATTACATCCTCTCCCGAGACTAAGTGGAAAGACAATTGTACCAGCCTGAGAGGACTATTGATTGTTCACAGTTTGAATTTGATTGCCCTTAAGGGGAACTAAACAAGAGATCATCTTCAGCTCTGCTAAATGGATTTTGTTTCCGCTGAAAGTTATTGGTTCACTTTCATACAAGCCGTTTGGGGGGCAATAAACACAGGGAACGTAATCTCATTACAGATTTCCTGAATCTGCAAGTTTGAAAGCACCTGTCACTGGGAAACAAATGACAATTGCATATTCCTGGTCCTCTAAGATGAGTCTGTATTTGTGCTTAAATCAGGTGGGAGCCCTGGAGGGATGCCCTAACCTGTTGTGTGTTGCTTGTCTCATTGCAGGAGGGAATCCCAAAGGGAAGTTCGCTCTGGGACTGGTTCAGAACGAATGGAAGGTTTATGTAAAAAGGCCACTAGATCGGGAGGAACAAGATGTTTATTACCTGAACATCACCGCCACGGATGGCCTCTTTGTAACCCAAGCTGCTGTGGAAGTGACGGTCACTGACGTTAATGATAACAACCCAGTCTGTGAGCGGGTGAGTTAGCAACACCCTCTGCAATCTGCTGTGGTGCTGGAAGTGATGGTTTCCCAGTGGATACCACTGCTGTGTTTACAGGATATGCCCGTTTTCATCCTGAAGGTCTTAAGTGAAGGATCTAGAGTAACCTGGAGGGAAGCAGGATTCAACAGTCTTGTGAAACCAGGGTGAAAGGATAATGGCCTAGCAAAGGCAGTGGAGGAGTCTCCTCCATCTTCTGCACTGTGGTCTTATCTGGCTTTCTAAAATAAAAAGGGTTGTGAGGTGGCACTGCTATAGGACAGCCACTGCCCCCCTACAGAAAAAAAAAATAAAAAGGAAAAAAAAAAAGCTTTTCCTTCACAATCAGTGTGGAAATGTCTTCACTGTAATCTAACTCCAGCCTTCCCGAATGTGTCAGGTAGCTAGCAGCCAGAGACACAGTGGAAAAGGTAGAAGAATATAGCTTACTCTCAAGCTGTCAGGCATGCATGCAGTATGCAGTATAGCCTGACCACAGCTTTCACAGCATCAGCTGTCTCTTATTCTATGGAGAGGCAATGTGGGAAACCAGTATCACTGTAACAGGAAGGTGTACGTGAAACAAAAGGCACTATGAAAACTAGATTTCCTTAACAGTACAGCTTACAGAATCTTATTTATATATATCCATATGTATACACATATGTAATTCCCATCATTACATTATCACCGATGGACCATTGTCATTGCAAGCATCACTCCGGGGAATCACAATCTGTATCTCCCTCAACATTGCTGGATGATGTGATAAAAACAGTTGTCTTCATTAGCACACTGATCCATTTCATGGGTGTTGATGAAAGAAATGGAAGACAGAAAATGTGACTGCATTTTACACCTAAGACTAGCCCTATTAAGAGTCATAATGGCATTGTTTTTGTGACACCTCAAGGCTTAGCAATGCTGTGAATTTCTAGGACTGTATTACATAAAGGAAAATTGTTTCCTGTATAGAAAAATGCACTACAGAGAGTTAAAAAAAAAAAAAAAGTTGTAAAATAGCTATAAAATACTGTTATTGCATAGCTTACGTTTCTGTGTTTTTTGTTTTGTTTTGTTTTGTTTTGTTTTTCTCTAGGTTGCATACACAGCACTGTTTCCTGAAGATATTCCATCAAACAAAGTCATTCTAAAAATCAGAGCTAAAGATGCTGACATTGGGTCCAATGGTGAAATTCGCTACTCTCTCTACGGTCCTGGGAACAATAAATTTTTCTTAGATCCAGAAAATGGTAAGATGACAACTAAATGTTTTCAGACAGCCTTCTTAATCCCTCAACTTCAGCGGGTACCAGTTTTCTTAACTGGAGTTAGGTTACATTTGGTTATCAGCCAGTTCCAGTTCTGACAGGCATGGATGACCACTTTGGAGGTGGCGATTGCAGGAGGGAGGAGGGACATGTTTGTTGGCCGGGTTGAGTGTTGTATTCAGGGCGGCAGAAACTGACCCTTTTGTTTCCCAGCCAGACCTCAGGTTAGGTCAGAGGCATGGGGCCCTTGTCCTGGAGTTGTCTTGGTGAAGAAAAGGGGAACCTGCCAGCAGGGTCCTCCTTCACATTTGGACTTTATGTCTTCCACCCTGATCTGGAATTACTGGCTTTTATACCATGTAACAACAACATTCTTTTTATACCCAGGCTTGAGTGGAGAAAGGATATCAGTAATGAATTTGTGGGCACAGGGGAGTGCTACAAAGGTGTTGTTCATTTGGCACAGCGTCTGCAAAAAGATGCTGATCTCTGCTAAGGTCCAGATTTTGTGCTTGTCATAAAGTAAAGCTAAATAAAATAATTTTTCCATGAATAAAAATCCCACTCTTTTGTTACTTCTGTTACTTCTAGGAATTTAGTTTCTGTTATGACAGCCTAAGTCCATCCCTGTACAATGCCTCCTCCACCTGGCTTGCAGGAGGCAGCACCTGATATTGTCGTAGTACTACCGACAAGAGGCATTCGGAGATCTGTGCAGTGTGTGGAAGGGAAGTTTTGCGCTCCTTAACAACAAATTTTGTATTTTACTGCAAATTATTCCGTTTGCCAAAATAAACCAAAACTTACTCTTTGACTAATAATGGCTGTTTGCAGATGTGGCCACGTTCGCTGTCATTTGTCAGTGCTGTGGAAAATGGATCATGGATAAAGTTCTCACAGTCCGAGTGAGAAACTGTCTTTGCTGCTAATGTTTATTGTGTTATAAGAATAAGAAGTCATATTCAAGCTAGATGCCAGAGGCATCTACAGGAATTCAGGGGTGATTGGAGGTTAAAATGTGGGAGAAAAGATTGGTTCTGTTTTGAACGGTAGCATTAGAAAATTTTGCAGTTCATTATGGCTGCTGTCATCAGTAGATCCAGGGTGCTTTTCTAAGCCTTGAAGTCTATAACTCTTGAGAGTAATAAAAGACAGACTTCAAAAAACATACCATGTTATGCTCTTAGAAGTTGCAGATTCTCAAAGGCCACCATGAGTGGCTTGTCCTCCCTGCACTCATGCTGCCAGCTCATTTGGTTGGGTGGAGAGAAATGAGAAGTGACACTGCTGTGATGTTTTAATCTGTTCATTGGAATAAGCAAGGTTGTTTTTTCTTCTTGTAAATTCCAGTTAAATACATGTTTCTGAGCTACTCCCACTGTCTAGAATTAGCGACGTTGCTATGGCAGTAATGATGACTGCTGCTTTAAATCAATTTCAGGTGAGCTGAAATCCTTAGCCCCACTTGACCGAGAGAAAATCCCTGCGTACAACCTGATTGCCCGAGCTACGGATGGCGGTGGCAGGTTCTGCCAATCGGAAATCCATCTTATTTTAGAAGATGTGAATGATAACCCACCAGTGTTTTCATCTGATCACTACACCGCGTGTGTCTATGAGAATACTGCCACTAAGGCGTTGCTAACGAGAGTCCAAGCCACTGATCCTGATGTCGGTAAGAGAGTAACACTGAGAACAGTAACTAATGCTCAGGAAGACTCTGAGTTGGTGGAACTGCAATGCAGATGAATTTTTCTGTCGTCTTTCCTCATTCTTTCATCTTTCTTCATCCTTTCCTCCTTGTTTCTGGATCCTCCCCATTTTTCTGTCTTCTCTTTCTTTACCTGGAAATGCTCGTGGCCAAGCTTGGCATGATGGTGTTACAAAAAGAAAAAGCATTGCGGCAGCTACAGAAGTGTGTAGTCTTTTATTCTCCTGATCTGTGGTAATTTTTTGGGGTAAATTCCAACTTTCTTCCTCCAGCAGTCTCACCTCCTTTCCTGAGCCATGGTTTTGGTCGCCCGTGCCTCTACATAGGCAAATAATATAGTTACGTGCTATAGGGACTTATATGTGATTAATCACAATATTGCTAGAGTTTTATACTGCTCTAACTCCCATTTGTTCCAGCTGGTTACCTTAGCATGAAGCTATTGTTGTACATTGTGAATGTACATTATAAATGGTCTAGCTGTTTAAGTGTAGATTCTTTTGAAGTGGAATAGTTTATTATATGAGGACCTTAACCTTGAAATCTAGGCCCAGTTATAAATATTTAAAGATATTTTTCATAGCACAGTGGTAAAACCTGATGAATATCAGATTTTGTTCTCAGCTTATTCACTTCAGCTGGAATAAATAAATCCCATAACTTATTTTTTCTTCCTGTGGTTTTGGAGATGTTTTCTAAAAACTGTGGCTTAAGTAGCTTCACATAAAAAGCAGGCCTTTCACTGAATGATAAAAAATAATTAATTTAATATATTTTTTTAAGTACAGTACATGCTGGAAGTCTCAGTTTTTACTAAGGTTGATAGTGTAAATATACAGTAATCAGTAAAGGAGCAAAAAGCATTCATTAAAGTATCTGTGAAGTGCTGCATTATATGCTTGGCTGAAAAATCACTATTAAAATTTATGACACTGTCCTGCAGTGAAGAGCCAATTACTGGTAGTTAGCTACTGAACAGTCTGAACACCCAGTGTTGTTGGTTTCCATTGTTGTCTTAATTACCATTTCTCTCATAGGTGAGATGACATTCAAGGGGTGGAGAGACGCAATGGAATTAGAGTTGAAAGTTGTCAATAAAAGTTCCTGTTAGCACCAGCTTTGCGTAATAAGATGGTTAGCTATGAAAAAAAAAAAAAAAAAAAAAAAACACCATGATCTAATTGCTACATCTTCTTTCTGAAACAAGATAAGTGAAAGAGGGGGATGAATTAGAAAAGGGTATGCCCTTCCTTTAATGACTAGACTTGAAAAGCAGACAAGACACTATCATATAAAAGTGACTCTGGTCTCTAAAATATGATTTTATATTAATTACTGTTCTATTAATACTATTTATTCTATTGATACCAAAATCACTGATTCCCTGTTGCTGCAAAATGATTAAGTTTACGTAGTGTAATGTTCCCAACGCAGAGTAGAAATATATTATTGATATTCTCCATGGTATACGATATTCCTGTAGGGTCCTGTGGAGAGTTATCCTAAAAACATAAATGAAGCTGGGAATCATCATACAAATCAATTTTCAATGTTCAGGAAACATTTTACAATCAATCTTAAAATTTGACAGTTCTTATGAATTTGACAGTTCTTATGCTCTAGGTTTTGCAGAACCAGGTACCATAAGGGTAAGAATACTGATGTAGAATCCATTGAGATAAAACTTGAGATAAGTCAATTTGTGGTCTGCAACTGCCTGCAACTAAACAGCATTTAACATAAAAGTGGAAATATTGTCGTCAGACACTGCTGGATAATTAAGATAATTTCTAGGTAACAGGAAAATAGTGTTGTATCTGCTTTGTGTCTTTGATGTCTCTTAAAGTTCCTGAACTCATAATATTCTGGGAGTTTTCAGGACTTAACAACATAAGTTGTTTCATATATTTGTAATTTGGTTACATGTTTAGAAACTGCCTGTGCCACCTGGGCACATTGAAGGAGAGCTGTGATTTTTCTTCACAGTATTCAGCAGAAAAAAAATAAACGGTTTGGCTATTGAGAACTTAACTGTAGTAGCATGCAAGTTGGTTTCCATTTAACCTCTCCATGCATCTAGGTATCTTAAGTTAAATGAATGCTTAGAGGAGAGAGTGGATACACACATCCCTTTGTTAAAATATTGATAACTTTATTATAAAATAATATTTTCTCCCATCCTTTTTTCCATTGGAAAACCTTAATATTTCCACAAGGTAATACTTCCTACTAACTTGCCACCATCAGGTTTCGATATGTGCAAACTAAGAAATGAAGGACAAATGCTGATTTTACAGTTTGTTAGAGGAGTTCACAGGAAGCAGGTAGATTTTCCACCTCCCACTGTCTTCAAATCAAAGTGCCAAATTACTCCATTCTGTTCAAATTAGGGGAGAAGAAAAGCTGGCATGAACACTGATGCGTAATTATCTGAGCAAGCTCATCAGACAACTACAATATCAGCCTGTTTCAAAGGAATTAGGGTTATGCTAGAGCAGCAACACTGAGAAAACGTACATGGGACTTTGTGGCAAACACAAAATTAGAAGGCTGATAAACATCAAAATAAACCTGGAGCCCAAATTGCTACCTGAATTGCAGGTCCATAATCATTTCAGTGCTGCTCATGTTTTATTGCCTGCATACAGTGCTGCAGTCTGAGTTGTGCAGGATTTGTGCTGAGTTGTGTCACTGAAGCTTTTCTTTCCTTCTTCTGGCCATGGGTGTTTCTCCTGGGCTATAACTAAAGCAGGTTATGGTACTTGCAGGCAGCAAAAAGGTGGCAGTGCTGTCTGGGAAAACTTTTATGTTTAGGCAATTTTATGAACTGAACGTTCCGTGTGTGTGTGTACACTGTGTGCGTGGAGTAGCTCCTCAAAATGAGATGAACTGAGCTTGTTGCAAGCCTGCAAGCCTGCAAGCCTCACAGCACAGAGCTGGGTGCATTGTCCAGGACACGTGGGTCCCATGTTGGCCATGTGACGCCCCTCAAGGCTCTGTGGGTGTAGCACAGGTACAGGTGAGCTTGGCTCGTTTAGGGAAAGAAAAGGAGGCTGAACAAAAAGCAAAAATCAGCACGTATTCTGACAAAAGTAGGGAAGAGCAGAGATCTGATTTTTTTCATGAATGATCGGAAACAAACTCAGTATTTGAAGCTGCAGTACTCAAGTAGGTTGGAGGGAAAAAATGGGTGTTAAAAGCCTAATTCAGAGAGCTGGGATAATATTTGAGGCTATCTTAGGTAAGTTTATGCAGACAGGTTATACAGGTCAATTGTGCTTGAGTTTGGCTGTGCTTTTTTTAAAGAGTTGTGTAGAGTTAAATACTCCTTGGGCCAAGATTTATGAGACAGATTCTGTAGCCCTCTGATTAGTGCCTTTAATGTGGAGAGTTTTAATCAATCAAGCTTTTAATCGTCCTGGTTCTCGGTGTGGGAAACTAATTATTCACCTCTTCATGTAAAGTGGAAGAAGTGCAGCAGAAGGGACTGAGCCCTCCTGGGGAAGGCATTTGACCTTCTGTTGGGAGACATCTGCTCTCTAACCCTGCCGTCCACCACGAAGTGCAGGGGAGCAGACTGTGGCCCATCGTCTGCCCGGTGGGCTGCTGGGGAAGCTGGTGAACTGGGGGAGGGAGTGCCACTTGCTTTCTGCTTCTGATGGAAAACTTTAACTTGGATTTGAAATAAATCTATGACAAAACTGATGTTTTCCCAGCAGTCTTAGGCCTCAATGAATTTTGATGTTCCAATAAAGACTAGGTTTGCCAAAAAAATACAATAAAATCCCTTACCATGTACACTTGTAAGGCAGGTGCACAGGAAATAAGAAATGGTTGTTGTTTGTTTGTTTGTTTTGTTTTGTTTTGTTTTTTTCCTAGGAAAGAATGGTAATGTAGACTCTCCTTTAGATTTCAGTCAGTCCAGTCTGGATTGTATCTACCCCCAGGAGGGTTGTGCAGTAAAAGTATTATATCGTATTTTCCTTCTTGTACTCTTCTTCAGGTCAACAAGAAAACTGAAGAATCAATGAAAAGAATAAAAACTAAATACTTGTAAAATAATGACCAAGGGACATAGCACTCTGGGGTTTATGAAACAAAACACTTGCCTGCATCAAAGTGTTGGTGAGCACAACACAAGGTGGTTCAGTGGGTGACCATTTCCAGCAACATGTGTGTGGAAGTAAACTAGTCAAGATTTCAGCTGTATCGGCAATGGGCTTTGCTCTTGAAGGAATTAGGGCAAGTGAGCCTGTTGCACACCCAGCTGGGCCACACAGGGAAGAGTTAAGTGCTGCCAGGTGAGATCGCAGAGAAGCAGGCAAGGCGGTCACAACCTGATTAAAGAGCAATTTTCTGTATAATGCATAATGGCACATGAAAATACTGAAGGCAACATTGATTTTGACGTTTGCTGGCAAAGCAAATGTACAACAAACTTCTGCTTCACATGTGGTTTGTTTATGTTAGGCAGGTCCCTTAAAGTGGGTCCAGAAAATTTTGAGGCATTTAGGATCTGAAAAAGAAAATGAGGATTGAAATGTGCATAAGAAGAATAATACAAATAATAGGATAGAAGAGGTAATAAAACCCAGCTACTAGGTAGATAGCTTTGGCAGTGAAGCCAAAGCTAGCTAGATGATGTTTCTGAGCGTTTATAAAAAAAATGGCAAGGATGGCTCATTCTCTTTAAAAAGCATACGTGGAGCTTCCTGTGTCTTTACTCACCTCTTTGCCCCACCGCCTTATAAAATAGTCCAGGGGATAGTATACTAATGCAGGATATGGAAAACCTGAATTATCTCTTCCTCTTTCTGAAGCTATTCAAAACAACATTGCATAAGTAAAAGGTTATACAGACTCAGGTTACAGTTGAAGTAGAGGGTCTTTTCCACCATCACTGAAGCTGTTTTGAAAAGGGTTTCAGGAATCAAAGAAAAAAAGACATGAGTGAGAATTGCTCTGTAGCATGGTGGGTGACTGGATTCTGTGCTCTGTTCCCCAGGGCTTACTCAACGAAAAGTAATAGCCTATAGCAATGTACCTACTCCTTTTGTTCTATAGGGAGAGTGGGAGGGCAAAGTCCCACATCCCCCTCAGCTAAGTTTAAAAAAAAAAATGTTTTAGCTATTATTGAATTATAAAAAGAGCCCAAATCTATCATCATAGAATCACAGAATGGTTTGGGTTGGAAGGGACCTTAAAGATCATCTAGTTCCAACCCCCTGCTATGGGCAGGGACACCTCCCACCAGACCAGGTTGGCCAAGGCAGACTGCTTAGTCCTGAGGACTCCTACAGGTTCAAGTTCACCCAGAAAGCTGTTCAGGAGAAAACATAGCTTTTGCCTTCTAATAAAGTCAGGAGCACTTTGAGGAATGCAGAGATGCTGCAGAGATGCTGCACATTGGGCCCCGGAAAAATTGCCAAATAAAAAATGATAGACTCAGTGGAGTTAAGACTTCTCTAGTGTTAGGAGGTAAATAAACAAGGTGTTTGGGGATTATTGTAGAAAACTCAGGTTTCTACCTAAATAAGCCCTGCTTCGTATTCCATATTTTGCTTCCCACGCCTTGACACTTAGGAGACCCAGTCCTGTTAGCAGTCAGACTATGCGACCCTATTGTTGAATCCTTCAAAGAGTCAGATTTTTAAAGCTGCAAATAGGTAGTCAGGGGAACTCAAGCACCCATCTTGCATTACAATAATGTGTATCTGTGTATTGAGATGACTCAGAGTTAGTCTGTGTTCAGCAAGCAGAAGTCATCGAAACACTCTAATTTCCTTCTGCGACATCCTAAGAGGCCAGATAGAAAGGAAAGAAACATGGGTTGTATGGCCTTGGTGCTATCCTTATACTTTGTCATTCCCATGAATTTCTTTTATTTTTGAGATTTCCAAGACATTATTAACAGCATGGAGTCAGAGAACTAGATGCGTGACAAACAGGGAGAATTGTACCTCCTGGATGGTTTTGACTGAATAAGCCCTGTATTTGAATTGGGCCACTGTAACATACATATTTATGTCTATGTGCATGTATATATATGCATGGATGCATACATACATATAAATGTGTATGTAAATATGTATATGTATATAAATATGTATAAATATGAATGCATTCTCCTGCTACAGACCACTATTTCAGCATAGTGCTAAATTGCCCAGTGTTGTCAGATGCAGCGTTACTGTAACCAGCATAACTCTAAATTAGGTGTATCTGAATGGTGTTTACACCTCCAATTACTTCATAGCTTCTCTTCCCTTCGAAAACATAATCAAGCTTATGCCTGATAATCATGAAGAAGTGAAGCACTCAGGATCACTGATGGAAACAACTTGTGTGTGCCCACACCCTGGGCCATATAAATCCCTGCTAGAAAAGAGGAGAGTGAGCCAGTCAGCAAGACTTCATCTCCCCACTCAAGAAACAACACCCAACCCACCTGAACCAGAAAACTCCTTTTGGAGTTAAGGCTGTTGTTTCTCCACAGAAGAGGAACAACATAGTGAAAGCATGTCTCAGTACATCTTTTGTCCAGATTTCTCTCTCTTTCATCTCAAAATGATGGAGAAATATAAAATCTGGTTTAGTGTTTGTCTTCTGTCTTGTTTATTGTTAACGAAGTTGTGGACTTTTAACTACCAGTAACTGGTGTTGTAGTTAACATTTAGTTGATCACAAAATGTGCTAGGTGCCACTGTTAACAATCACACCATGAAACAGAGGAAAGAGAAAGCACAATAAATAATCAGGCAAAATGCCTAAACTTAACTGCTAAGTTGATAAGCAATAACTATTTTTACAGCTCTCTTTCTGGACACTTTTTCTGTTTTACTGCTTGTTTGTTTATTTTTAATGCTTGCCATTATTTTTCTTTCCCAAGGTTTTCAAAATGTAAGTGAGCAGACAACAAAGTTAAGCCTCACTTTCCACAGATAAACAAGAATGAGTGGGCTAGCTATACTCGGGGAAAAACATTAAATAATGAGTTCAGGTGACAGATGAAAACTAGAGAGGAGTAACACACTATATAAGGTCTTGAATATGTATAAATTTCAGATCGTGTGTGATGCAGTCAGGAGGTAATGCCCACTGCAGAATCTCACTGTCGTATGGGGATTGTGCCTGTTGTATTAATGCTCAGCCTTTTACTGATGTTCATCTGGATCAACCTGTGTTGTAACTCCACCATTTTCAATTGACTTAGACAAGGAGCAATTTGATATTTCTTAATTATAAAGAGAGAGATTTTATTTCCCTGTTTCTATTTAAAGCAGTAATGACATAGAAGATGTTATTATGTGACATTCAGTACATGTTCCTTTGTTTTAGTACAGAAGAAAACCAGAAAAATCCCTGCTGAAGGATGGCATTTGAGGTACTAGATGGCTGTTGTACAAGCTCTTCACACCAGAGATTTGGCAAAGGGCAATATTCTATCATATGCTAATACAGGTCTAAATGTAAAATGTGCTAGCTTTTACCTTTATTTTAAAAATATACTGCAATCCTCTTATAGGAATAGTAATTCCTGCAAAGCTTTCCATGTTCAAATAGCTTATGTTTGTGATTGGCACCTTAGAAATCTGAGAAGTTTAAGTGAGTAAGTGAATAGAGAGAACACAGTTTGCAAACATTAATCCCCCAACAGCTGTGGGCAAGCAGTGTGGGAGGATTGCTTTCTTTACCAATCCAGGAACTGTGGTGTTGGAGCAGTTGTTTCCTTTCCACAGGAAAAAAAAATAAAAAAAAGTCTTTATAATCAAAGCAGAGTCTACCATTGTCTCCACAGCAGGGCTGCCACTGACACAAACTGGTGGACACTTCTGTCTAGGCAAATGGTAACCCTGAGCACTCAAGTATTTTGGATTTCAGTGGAAATAACTCTCTACCTCATCTTTGCCTCCTGCCTGTTTAGTTTCCTGACTTGAGCCAGGAAGCTGAGGGGAGACAGCTACTGATACAACACTTCCTCCCAAGTGCTTTTTCTTCTGCAGCTTTTCATTGAATTCATTGTCCTCCCAAGGAACAAGTGTTAGGCTGCATCCCCACAAAGCACTATAGAAGGGCAGCAGGCTGCTGAGATATGTATTTTTCCCTCTTTTCTGCCTCTGTGTTCAGGCTGGAAGCTACCAAGGAGTGGTATCTGTGAGTGTCCCAGCTCAGGCCCTCAGCACTGACCCATGCATAAAATTATAAATTCACCTGTAAGAGACTTTATTCCAGGTCCCATGGCCAAAATAAGGTTGTTTTGATCATCAACCTGTTTTGATCATCAATGCAGATAGTTTGTTCTGTGATAACCCTGGAAGTTCTGTATTCCTCTCTTGTTTTCCAAGAAAAGAACACTTGCCTTCAAGAAGTAACTCTCTCCATTTCTGCCTGAAAATTACTTGTCTTAGGGTTAGCAACCAGAACACCATAATGTGAATCTGAACAGGCTCCTTTGTGGGACCAATAGCAATCGCTTATCAAAAAGCATTATTCATATTTTGTTAATTAACTGTCATTACCTTTAGGCAGCAGAGTACAAGGAGTGCAGTCTGATTGTATATTGGTCAGGTTGCAATCACCAGAGTTACCAGTTCTTGTATGTGAACTCGCCCCATCCAGTGTCTCATGCACCAAAATCTCTGCCCACTTCCTCATGCAAGATCTCCTTGCTGCGGTTTTGAGGTGCTCTGAGACACAAGTCATGGGTAGGCCATCTCCTTTCCAGCTATTTTTGCCCTTAAAGGGAATAAAATCTATGTATCTTCTGTGTTGTGGCAAGAAACACCGTGATGAGTATCAAACAGGGTCTTTGTGCCAGAGGAAAACCCAGACCAAGCTCAGTCTCTCATGCAGTCGCAGGCACATAGGCATGGAAGATGTGTGTTAAGGTCCCTGCTTAAGAGAAGTGCTTAATTCTGTATAGAAGCTGGCAGATAACAAGAGATCCAAGTACATAGCTCTAAACAGCTTTACAGTTGAGATGTGTGTGTAAGTTGGCTGTTCAACAGCATGCTCTGAATTGGGCAAAATCCACTTTTCCAGCATCCCTAGGGATCAATTCTAATTAACAGCTCATTAACTGTTCTGGTCAGGTGTGTCCCTGTGGAGGTTAGAGGAGGATTTGTAGCAGGAGGAGATCCTTACAGAAATGCAGACACATCTCCAGACATTCAGACCTTCAGAACCTTCCACTCTCCGGGGGGTTTTATTCCTTCTTCGGTTCAGTCACCTTAGTTGATTGTCAGGTGACAGCACATTTCAACAGGTCTGTGAGGCTAAGTGAAGATACGAGCATGGTCTCCATCAGGCTGCAGGGTGTTCAGGGTCTAGGTGTTCCAACACACGAAAGAGTCTCCAACTAGCTTGTGTGCTGAACTCAGTTCTTCATGTGTAAGACAGAAGTAGTCTCCTCGTCTGCCTCGCATGCTTTGCTGAAGGAGAGCTTCTCTGCAGTTTTTACATTTGTGATGCTGTGAAAAAAAAAAAATCTGGTTCATTACAATATTGGCATTTAAACTTTTCTTAATTCTAAAGGCATTTGAACATTTGAAATATACTCTGGTGTCTCAAGCACTGTGTTAAAACTTTATTCCCTTAGGAGGTCAAACAGGAATTCCTAATGCTATCTGAGTAGGGTCTGGGACTTTGTAGTTGCTCTAGCTTTTATGTGAGCATGGTTGAAGAAAAGAGTCTCCCAGCTCCCCCTTGTGTGGATGCTCTACTCCTGCTACGTCAAGCAGAAAACAAATGTGATTTGTGCTGCTTTTGATCAGTCATTTCTACAATGCTTTGCTGCTGGAAAGCAGAATAATACTGTCACAAATTTTAAATTAACAAAATATGCCTAGAAGGGATTGTTCCTTTGAGTAATGTCAGGCTTGTAAGGTCTGTTCTCCAGCAAAAAGGGCAGCAAATGCTCAAGTGAGAGATGTTAAAAACAGAGACACTCCAGTTTAGTGGGTCTTTGTGTTTTAGTTATAATCTTTTAGCACAGAACCCAGGACCAAAGCACAGAAACAACCAGCATCAAGGGAGCTTGAGTGAGGTTGCATTTGTGTTCACATTTAATTAGATTTGAAATGGCTATCCCCCTGTAGTACAGCAAACAACCAAGTCAGTACCTTCCCCTCAGGCCTTATTACTAGAAACTTTAGCATGGATCTACATATTCAGCAGCCGGGTGGATAACTGTTATGTATTGGGAAATATGGGCAAGGTTTGAAAAACATGGGCTATTGTACCATTCAGTTTTTGCTCTCAAACTGGGGGAGTGGGGGGACTTCCCTTTCTAAAATGTCCATGTTCTTGCAGGAGTTGTTTGATGAAGCTTTTGTCTAAAAAGTATTGTCTTATGATAATATTTTGCTTCTCAACACAGGAATCGAGGCAGCACTGGTAGCACGTACATTCTGTGCCACCTGATGTATTTTTATGTGCTTATTTTTCCCTTATGTACATTTCTATTCCTTCAGGATGTGCTCTGAGACATTTCCATTTTCACTATTCTGCCTGTCTTACCTAATTCCGTTGTAAGCTTTTTTGGGCAAGGAACAATCTGGATACTGCTTTCAGGTTTCATTATGCAGCACTTCTGCAAAGTGATCTTTTTAAAAAGTATCATGATGAGGGAAGGAACTCAAGTCATCCACAGAGATCTGACATGTGAGAAGAGCATGTTCTGATCTCCCAACCCTTCAGCAATGCTGTACCTTCACATACTCTTACCTCCATGTGCTCCACACCAATTGGAAACGATGAGTGTGATAGCAGATTTTGATTAGGTTTTCCATTAGGTGGTTAGAGGGAGGGTTGTTTTGCTTTTTTATTTTATTTTTTATTTCACATTATCATTTTCACATCTGCTTCTCTTTTAGGTGTGAACAGAAAAGTTACCTATTCCCTCGCAGACTCAGCAGATGGTTACTTCTCAGTTGACCGCTCATCAGGAATCATTATTTTGGAGCATCCACTTGATAGAGAGCTTCAGTCGTCCTATAACATCAGTGTAAAGGCCTCAGATCAAAGCATTGTGCTGACCTTGTCCTCTTTTGCTACTGTTACCATTACAGTACTAGACATTAATGACAATCCCCCTGTCTTTGAAAGAAGAGATTATCTTGTCACTGTGCCTGAAGACACTTCACCTGGCACTGAAGTCCTCTCTGTTTTTGCTACAAGCCAGGACATTGGGACTAATGCTGAGATTACCTACCTCATCAGATCTGGGAATGAGAAGGGGAAGTTCAGGATTAACTCAAAGACAGGTTTGTAAACTGGCTCTTACTTGTAATACAACTTGAAAGCGTCAGAAAAAATGTGAGTGCTTTGGAGAAACCTCCTGGACCATAAAAAAAAGTTCCAAGGGCAGAGGCTCAGAGCTTGTCAATGTGAAATTAGTTGCACAGTTAGAAACCGACGTTATGTTGGATGTGGATGTAAATTACAGTCCCACTCAGTTGCCCTGACTTGAGTGGAGAATGGCTTTCTCCATTAGTATTTCTGTTGAAGTCAGCGTAGTTGTGACAGCCCATTAGCCAAACTCTGCAACCCTGTCAGTAATGTACACTTGTAATGTTTAACTGCCTATCAGCTGAGTAAAGCCTCAAAGATCTGGGCCACAGCAAGCATCAGACAGTGCTATCAGCACCAAATAGCTGGCAATCTTACCTTGCCAGGCAGTGACCACACCATTTATACAACTCTGTATAGCTTCACTGACAGAATCACAGAATGGTTTGGGCTGGAAGGGGCCTTAAATACCATTCAGTTCCAACCCCCTGCCATGGGCAGGGACACCTCCCACCACACCAGGTTGCCCAAAGCCCCATCCAGCCTGGCCTTGAGCACCTCCAGGGATGGGGCATCCACAGCTTCTCTGGGCAGCCTGTGCCAGGGCCTCACCACCCTCACAGTAAAGAATTTCCTCTTTATATCTAATCTAAACCTACCCTCTTTTAGTTTAAAACAATTCCCCCTTGTCCTGTCATTATCTGATTGAGCAAAGAGTTGCTCTCCATTTTTTGTTCCTAATTTGTCTTGTCTGACAGTTGACTTCAGCCATTCTGGTTTGGGGTTTTTTTGGTTTACATCACTGAGGTGGTTTCACACTGATGGGCAGCTCAGCACCACTGCACTGCTATCTCAGTCCTCCTCTTCAAAAGAATAGGGGGAGAAAAGATGATGAAAAAAAGGCTCATGGCTTGAGATACGGACAGGGAGATCACTGACCGATTACTGTCATAGGCAAAAAAAACTCAGTGTAGGGAGATTAATACAATCTATTGCCTATTGCTAACAGACTAGATCAGTGAGAATTAAAAGCAAACTACAAACACCTTCCCCCCATCCATCCTATCCCACCTTCTCCCCCTGAGCAGCACAGGGGAACAGGGAATGGGGGCTGCGGTCAGTCCCTGACGCTTCGTCCCCACCGCTCCTTCACGGTCACTCTCTGCCCCTGCTCCACGTGGGGTGATTCTTCTGCGCTTCTTGTAGTGGATGCCCTTACTCTTATGCCATTCAGGATGACCAGTGCAAATCTGCCACATGAGCTTCTAAGAGCAGAACAGTCTTGATTTTGAAAGCTGAAGGTAACACTTGTTGGAGTGCAGCTGTAATAACCAGTAACCTGGTTTGAAAATCTCAAAATGATGCATGGTGTCATTTATATTACTGTGTGCAAAAATCTCTCTCCAGTCTCTGCAGAGGCCACTGCCTTACATATAAGGGACTTAACATAACATAATTGTGTGTTGTCTCCTATCTTCATAATGTTGATTAGTGCTAACAAAATTTAAACATAAATACGCCTAAACAGCAATACTTAACTCCACATTTGACAATGAAGCCAAGGAGATAAATCAATAAAAACCCATAATGAAGCTTAATCACACAGGGAAAAAAAAAACTATTTATTATTCATTAATGTGTGACAGCTCCATTATTATCGGTTTAGAGGCAGGAGCCGAGTTTCCAGACAGCCGGGTACTGATGTAGCATGCCTGATCAGGGCTTGAAAAATAATGTTTCTCACACCATTTATCAGTGGGGACTCCCTGCTAGCCACTTGGAAGCTTCTCTTCAGGGCTCCTGCTTTCAGCAAGTCATGCTGAAAGGTAGGATTCATTTGGAGAGAGCCCAGACAAGATTAAGAAGAATGATCTGAGCTATAAAATGAGGCTTACCAGGAAAGACTGAAGGAATTGAGGTTATTTAAGCTAGGAAAGAGAAGACGTGCTGATAGTATTCAAAGTACTTACCTATGTAAAAGTACCTATGAAGAGGAGGGGAATAAACTGTTTTCTGCGTCCACTCATGATGAAAGAAATTTTGAATTGGCTTAAATTGCAGTTAAATGATAGAAAGAAATTCCTAGCTGTAATGATTATTAAGTACTCGAATACATTTCCTAAGAAGAACAGGAAAGTGATGTTGTTGGAGTTTTTTAAGAACATTAGAAATGAGTACCTTCAAAAATGACTAGGTTTAGCTAACCTTTGCTGGGTAGCAGTTGGACTAAATGACCTTTAAGCCCTGTACATCCCTTCTCCTGATGAGTCTATACTGAAAAGGATTTGGCTTGCCAAGGTTAGGGATTTGCTTTTAAGTCTTTCCTGCCATGCCCAGTATCACCTCCTTCAAGTCATCACTAATAATCTGTGCACAACCCACTCCCTCCTTCTTGCTAAAGTTATGGGTACATGGGAGACAAGTAGAGAACGTGCATAAAAAGCATTTCTGTGCTAGAAGAGGTCCGGGAGAGAGTGAGTCAAGTTACAGATGATCTTAGTTTTGGTTGTGTGGTGTGGGAACCCAAAATTTTTAAACCCAGCTTAGTGGGGAAGTCCCTGTTTAATCACATAAATGATAGACAACTCATTTCTCAAAGGGATTCATACCACATTTATTAGTACTTAATTCATGAGAAGTTAATTACGTAGGAGTAAATTTCTGCTGATTTGTCAGTGCTGATTTCCAGAGTCAGCATCCAGTTCTGCCACAGGCTCTGTACATGAGCCCAGGCAATGGATGGATATAGCCCCCACTTCTCCATCTACGGTAATAAAAGTTATTTTCATGATAAACCGTTAATTACTTCATGTCTTCGAAGGTCCTTTCAGTAGAGGCAGCCCAAGAGCAATTGGCATCATTCTTTAATCAAATGACAGCAGCAGAAAACTGACCAAATATTTTTATTGGACTGGGCAGTGTTAAAGATAGAACAACATGTTTTGTGTTTGTGCAGTGGTGATAAATAGCATGCTGTACTGTTTACTACAGTCAAATCCCTTAATCCACAACAGTATTTGTTTTTTGCTGTATGTTGACATTCCTTCCCTTGCTTCAAAGGAGCCATTTCCATTTTTGAAGCTTTGGATTATGAATCGTGTAAGGATTTCTACTTAGTAGTGGAAGCAAAAGATGGAGGTACTCCAGCCCTGAGCGCTGTTACGACTGTGAATGTGAATGTGACAGATGTTAATGACAACGCGCCAAAATTCAGCCAGGTGGTCTACAGTGCAGTCATCAGCGAGGACGCCGCAGTTGGTGATTCTGTCATAATGGTGAGTGAGGCCACGTGCCATGTTTAGGCAGGATGAGGCCCTCTGTTGCCTGACCTTTAGTAAAATACTGCTGCACTGATTAATAATGGTAACTACTGCATCTTGAATCACCCAAACCGTTCTCTAACCAATATTCTGCATCTGCTTTCCCAATAGCTGCCTGTTTCCCTACCCCCTCCAAAAAAATAAAGAAATAGTAGCACCAAATGTTTCTTTTTTTCCCCCTATATGATGTCAAAGACCAATGGTATGTTTAAGGCGTTGTATCTCAAGAGTCAGCTAAACAAGTGTGTTTTACTGGAAAGACAGAATTCAACTTCCCAGTGAAATACATTGTATTTATGTTATATTTCATTTGTTATATAGCTTGTTGAGAATAAAACCTTTTATATGTTTTAAGGCTAGAGTTTTGAAAAGGTCCAAGGAGAGTCTCCTGTGACAAGCTGATTGGTTTGATGCTGTGGTGCTGTGCTGTTCAGATATGACTAGTCTGACAGAATACGGACTCCTACTTTTTGGGTCGTTGAGCAGTTAATGGAGCATGCAGATGGTTTAATATTTATTTTGCTAATTTTCACTTTTCTCTCAAAAAAGTTGATAGCAGAAGATCTGGACAGTCCTTCCAATGGCCAGATTCATTTTTCCATAGTGAGTGGTGATCGAGACAATGAATTTTCGGTTGATCCTGGCTTGGGACTCGTGAAAGTTAAGAAGAAATTGGATAGAGAAAGGGTAAGACACGTGGGATTTCTTAACTTACAATGACTTACAGATGTGTATTGATTTCAACTCTGCTGCTAGCCAGTTGTGAAGAAGCTGCTTTTCATTCTGCAGCAATCATCTTAAGATGCTCCAGCAGGTCTTCTTGCACTTCTTCCCACCCAAGCCCTATCCCCAATTGTATCTGCGAGCCAACTGCCCTGGAAGCGTTCCCATCCTGCACCAACACAACCGCTGAAGCCAGGTTGGGGAAAAAAAGCCACCCTGGATTTTTCCTGTAGTGCCACCGGCAGCTGTTGCTGTGTTAATGAGCTGCCTCCTCTCTCCTGCACGTGCATGCAGCGGTGTATGCAACGGACTGATTAGAGCGAGCTGCAGATTGTGGCACCAAGCACAGAGCCGAGACCTCAGACATTAATTAGCGCTCTGCAAAACATCTCACTGGGGAGGTGATGTTATGGAGTAGCCAGGCTGCACCGAAAGTGAAAGAGTGCTTCATTAAACGGCTTCTGCAGCTTTGTTTGCTCACTAGATTATTCATTCGGGGTGATTTATCACCATTTTGCCATAGCTAGCAATTAGCAGCTTTTAGGAAAAGAAAATAAATAAATAAATGAATACAGTTGCCTGTGCTACTAGCAGGGCAGGAGAGTGCTACGTGACTTCAGAAGTCTCACAACACATGAAGAAATGCATGCCTCCTTCCCCCTAGCCATGCGTCTGGGGAAGCTGATTGCTATCCCCAGAATATGGGCTCAGCTGGAAGAGCTCTCTGCTGGAAGCAGAGCTACTGCGTAAAACAGAGGCAAATATCTTTTCTGTGTTATCACAAAGGCAGGATTAAATTGCCAGTGGCTGGTGGCAGGACGACTATACTGCAGACCGTCGAGGATACGGAAGTAATAATGGCTGTGCTTGTTGAATATTTGCTATTAGGTAGTTTTCTTATATGGCACAGGCTTAATTTCTTAGCATGATTGTGTTTGGTTTCTGCACTTGGCATAGCTACGAGATAGATGCATATAAGTCTGCATTCAGACACACACTTTCACCCTCACCAATCTGTGCGTGTTTAAGGCCAACTCTCAGATCTGCATTCTTCTAAGTTTCCCTCAGCTAAAGTGAGCTGTAATATTGTCTTTTCCTTTGCTTCCTTGGCACATTTCCTAGACACAAGTGTCTCTGACCTCGTCAGGGGAAATGATACATGATGCCCCATCTGCTGTAGATCCCCAAAGGCAGTGCTGACTCCCAGGTTTTAGCAGTTTAAGGAAACTCATTTCCAGAGCTCTAATCATGTACAAACCATGGCTGTTGCCATTTGCCTTTCTGGGATATGTGGAAATGAAAACAAACTTGCACAAAATTTGGGAAAGATCCCACAAAGGTGTCAATCCTGACTAGCAGTAAAAATTAAAGCTTGAAAGGGAAGAAAATTATTAATGCTCTGCCTCAGTTTCTTGACCTTCCATAGTTATGGGTTTTTCCTTCTGACTCTGCCACTACACACCCAGCAAATTGCACCCTTCCTCTTCCTTATAAACTATCTAAAAAACATTCCCTTTTTACTATTTTGGTCCCACAGCCCAGAAGATCCTCCTTGTTTCATACATTTAGTCTGTCCTCTTCCCTCCTACCCAAACGGCTTTGACCTTTGTGTCCTTTTGGATTTCCTCCCACCCTAAAAAAATTCCTTTGACTTTTCTTTGTTGCCCTGTATGGGGCCATGTTTTTCCCCTCCCCAGCCCCACGCCAAGAGGCTGGAGTGGGTGTTTTATCTGGCACGCAGGTCATCCTTTGTTCTCCACCCCTCTGAAGGCTTCACAGGCAGACGTGTCGGCAGCTCTCCCTGGGGAGCATGGAGCACTACACGAAGATGGTCCTAAGACAGGAGGCTGACAAAAGGATGCAGTTCATAAAATCCAACTGTCATCCATAAACTGTGCATAGATCTCTTCCAAATCGTCATACACGCTCACACCTCACGCACGTGCACATCCGTATGTAGAGGGCCCATGGCTGATGCAGCCTGTGGGATGCACTGAACAGCCCACGCTATGCTGAGTTGTTTGTGGCTGTTGCAAACAAGCAGGCTCAAAAATGCCCTTATCTTCTACTGAATGGTGGATAAGAGCCTGTTGCTACAGAGGATGTGTTGTCCCTGGTGATTCCAAATGTTTTTCAGTGTGTGTAAGCCAACTGTCTGTGAACTTTTGTTGGATCTCCATCACCACGTCAGAAACACTGTGTCAAATTGAGGCTTCCTTTAATAAGTAACATATATTATCCTGGAAACCACCCATAAAATAAATAGAATCAGGTCACATATCCCAGCTGACTTCTAGGCTGAGTTTGGATATTATTCATCATTTGTTTTTTTGTCTGTCCCTTTGTTTCAGGAATGCATCATCTAGCAAAGTTATTTTAATACAGTGAAGCTGTGTTAGGTTTATTGATAGCCTTATAAAATAGAGGTTGGGACACAGTCTGGCAATAAACAGTCTAATGTTATACAAAGGGCAGGGAAGGTAATGAGGCCAGACATCTTTCCTTAGAATATGGTAGGTGGTGCACTGGATGTAAAGAACATGAGTTAAAATTTAGGACCGCTTTCATGATGATTTAATATTTTCACCTTTTTGCAGATATCTGGTTATTCGTTAGTTATTCAGGCAAGAGACAGTGGCACCCCTCCTTTGTCTTCCTCTGTGACGGTCAACGTGGATATTTCTGATGTGAACGATAACAGCCCTGTATTTACTCCAGCTAACTATACAGCTGTAATTCAAGTAAGTTCATCCTGCACATCAAAACCTTCTCTGACTTTTAAAATGCAAAAGCATTTGGTTTCAGTTAAGCAGCTTTTGATGATTTATCTGCCAAAGATGTATCAAATGATCTTATTTAAAGGGAAGTATAAACACGTCTTTCTTGACTCTTTGGTAAGTTTCTGTTTGCCGAGACTCCTTAACCTCAGCATCTGTCGCACATTTTACTGTTCATCCCTGTTGCACCAGGGTATGTACTCTGGCCTCCAAAATTCTGAGCTGGGATGAGTTTGCACTTCTCTGCGCCTTGCTCAGGGTATGAGCTGTAGTGGTTAGTCGGGCCTGATCAGACAGGGTATGATCGCTCCCCAGCAATGCAGTGGGTGCCTCCATCTCTGATACTGGTCCACAGGGTGCAGCAGTGCGAAATAAATGCCACGGTGAAATGGCATCTTGGCCAAAGCATTTACTTGTATATTCTTGATAGCGAAATGTCGTGTTTTATCATTGTGATGAGACGCATCATTTTAATCCTTTTCTTTATATGCTGTGTGTATGTGTAAAGGAAAATAAACCTGTGGGCACAAGCATTTTGCAGCTAGTAGTGACGGACAAAGACTCTTTTCACAATGGCCCCCCTTTTACCTTCACCATCCTCACTGGCAATGAAGAGGAGGAGTTTACGCTGGACCCTCATGGCGTCTTGAGATCTGCAGTCATCTTCAAGCACATGGTTGCAACCGAATATGTGCTCTGTGTGCAGGTATGCCTTGATTTTTTGTGTCTGCACAGAAGAAAAGACAGCCCTCATAGTGGCAGGTCGTGTGTACGTTGCCTGTAAGGGTTGGTTTTAATTGACTTTATTCTGTAAGTAAATACCATGCATTCCAGTTTACGTGTACACAATATAGTATATTTCCTTTGATGTCCTTAAACCCAATTTTGTATAAATATAAATAGGTAGCCGGCCACCTTTCCAATTTTCTCCGCATGAAATGGATTTTCTGAGCAGCAGCTGTTATGATTTAAGATTTTCATCCTTTTTTTTTTCTGTAGCTACGAGAGGAAAATAAGCTAAAAAGCATTATATACATATAAATACACCACAGAACGAGTGACAGCAAAATATTGTTCTAGGAGGGAAAATCACTTCTGCTTTTAAGTCGTAAATTTAATCACAAATTTTTGGAAGCCTACCAAGAATTCATGAAATCACATTTCGAAGGTCAGCTTAGCTTTTAAAGAATGTAAAAAGAAGACATATAACAGTCAAGCTCAAACGTAGCTCTAGAGTCATTGTTGAGGAACTTTGTAACCAGGGTAATTTTGTTTACCAAAAACTATAAATCCAAGAGTAATTGGACCATGTTTTTCAGGTTTACCAGAGAAAATGTAATAGGGTTCAGTAAATATGCAAGTCTAGGGAATGAACTGCACCTTTTCATTGAAATGGGACACGGTCATATCATCTAAGTCTGAAAATGCAGTTTTCCTCAGCTTGCTGTACTGGAGTTAATTTCTCTAAATAGAGCATAACTGCTCCTTTATGAGTACTTTTAATACTGTTTGTAGCAGTAACAACCTCAGCTAGGTACAATCCAAAAAATGTAAGCTCTGTTGCTAATTAACAGTTCATATGAAAGTAATGTTTTACAGGTTTGCAATTTAATATTCTTGCAACCCATTTTTTGAGCCTTGTAGGAAATATATATATATGTGTGTGTGTATATATATATATATCTTTCATTCTTACCATGTCCTCATCCTAAAATATCCTCCTTTCAGGACAATTCACTAGCCAAAGTTCCAGTATAGCCAAAATTGGGCATGTAAATTACATTTAAGCAGCATCCTCAGCTGTATAGATCCAAGTATGTCATATAAATGAAATATTAGCTAGACCACAATCACTGAGATGCACCAAAATATTCAGAAAACCACGCAGTTGGATTGTGGAGGCCCAGTTCCTCCCAGTGTTATTTTCTTTAGGGATTTCTGCAGTGAAATCATATTTTATAGTTTTCTGTTGTGTATAGAACATAGAAATCTTTCTTTCCATTTCTATGTGCCAGATTGCTGCTTCCCCCTTTCCACCATCAGATTCCTCTTCTGTGTTATGTTTATTAAAAAGTAATGTTAAAACTAAAAGTGGAATGGAGATAATTTCTGCATGTATTCATGTCTGTATGTGTATGTGCACATCCACATAAAATCTTTTCTAAAATTCTCCATCAAGCATGGTTAGGAAGCATGATTTTTAGTGTCTCTGAGTTACTAATCCTTTCTTGGTAATGTCCATATTAGTACTGCCATCCTGCCTTTTTTTTTTCTTTTTGTCTGTAAATTTTCCTCTCCATGTCCAAATACAAAGTTATTTCAATATGTGCTACGTCTGTGCCCAGTGATGTTTCAGCCGTCTGTTCTCCTCTGAAGCAAATGAATGTGTGGAGTGGTTTATCTTAATACTGACTTCAATGAAGCATTTTTCTTTGTGCAGAAAAGGACACCGATTCAAGCTTGAGCACCTTTCTGTCAAGATGGCCTTGGGTTTTTTGTCATATTTGCTCTTTTACTCCCTATAAAAAAGTGCAAATGATGCTATCATATGTGCTCTGGGTCATGGAGTTGTCTGTCCAAGTGTAGTGCTTCTCTCATATTTTATCGTTAGGAGCAGCACAAGCACCCTATTTCACTTTTGGAGGATGATAAATTTTATTTATTTCAAGCACGGTTTTTGATTGCTTCAGGGAAAGTCACAGAGAGTGCTTGAGAAAAACTCTGAACTCCCGTGTATCCACATAAGCTAAGCAAAGTCTGAAACGCTATGGAGCACACCAAGCAGCACAGAAACTGCTGCTGGTATTTCACTGGGCTGCAATGTCGTTTCCAGAGTAGAAGTGAGTCCAAACTCCATTTGCTGCAGAATATACCATATTCAAATAGCTCTGTTGTGAAGGGGGCAAGTGATAGCTGTGGGATCCTGGGAACATTTCAGTTTGAGTAATGAGACATAGTGCTGACACATTTCTCTCTGCAATCCACTTAGATAAGATATCTGTGCTTCCCTAAAGAGTTTGTAAGTTCCACTGCTAGAAATGGCTGAGACATTTCTTTACATATGTATTTTGCAAATGTATTTGGGAAGTTCTTTTGAGAGGTCTTCAGAATTACTGATGCTGTGAAAATAAATATAGCAAAAAGTTATGGTTGTCAGCTGCATTATATGTGTGTTATATTTTGTTGGCTTATTTTTATTTTTTTTTTAATTATATTAGGCAAAGGACTCTGGGAAGCCTCAGCAGGTTTCCCACACCTATGTTCAGGTGAGGGTTATTGAAGAGAGTATTCACAAACCGACGGCCATTCCACTGGAGATTTTCATTGTCACCATAGAAGATGATTTTCCAGGCGGAGTCATTGGAAAAATTCACGCCACAGATCAGGACGTGTATGATGTCCTCACTTACACGCTGAAATCAGAGCAGAAAAGTTTGTTCAAGGTTAACAGCCATGATGGGAAGATCATTGCCCTCGGAGGGCTCGATAATGGCAAGTATGTCCTGAATGTCTCTGTCAGTGATGGCCGGTTCCAGGTACCCATTGACGTTGTGGTCCACGTCGAGCAGTTGCTTCAAGAAATGCTGCAGAACACCGTCACCATTCGCTTTGAGAATGTTTCCCCGGAAGACTTTGTGGGCCTTCACATGCATGGGTTCCGGCGTACCTTGCGAAACGCAGTGCTCTCCCAAAAACAAGACAGCCTACACATCATCAGTATTCAGCCGGTGGCAGGCAACAATCAGCTTGACATGCTGTTTGCAGTTCAGATGCACAACGGTGGTTTCTATAAGCCTGCCTATTTGATTCAGAAGCTTACCAATGCAAGGAGACACTTGGAAAATGTGATTCGTATTTCTGCTATCTTGGAAAAGAATTGCTCTGGACTGGATTGTCAGGAACAACACTGTGAGCAAAGTCTATCTATTGATTCACATTCCCTGATGACCTATAGCACAGCACGAATTAGTTTTGTGTGCCCCCGCTTTTACAGGAATGTGCGCTGCATGTGCAATGGTGAGTACCGCTCCCTCGTCCCCTCCCATCTTTACACATTATGCGATAGGATTGTTTTTATTCCTCTGATGCAGATTAGAAGGGGCATTTCAATTCAGCCCGTTAAAGCACGACTGGCTGATGTATTGTGGGAATTGATTTCTCAGGCTCAGGAAGAATTGTTCGTGTTTACTGATGTAAATGGAAGTTGATGAACTTTGGCCTTTTATGACAAAGACTGCTTTCCTGGAGGCTCCATAATCAGAGCCATCAACAAACTTCCAGGGGAGGGGAAGGAAGGGGAGAGGAAGGGATAAGAGAGGGAGTGATGTGGTTTCCCACTCAGTCTCCACCAACACCAGAATAAAGCTGTCATGTAGTCATAGTAGAATAGCCTGGTCTGCAGTGGTGCACCAGGAATGCCCAAGGAAAAGGACCCACGGTCTAAGCAATACAGGTGGAAAGACCTTTTCCAGTTCATTTTTGCAGAGAGGAGCAGAAACCAATGAAATAATTTACTGAGTGACTGAGAGCAAGCACCATTCCTGACCTTTAATGCTACAGTAGGTGACAGGGTGGTGTTTTTTTTTCTGGGTTTCAGACTGTTCCACATTTAGGCAGCGATTTTGCATGGGTATATATGACAAATAGACTCGAGAGCCAATCTTACTTGTGATTCTGTACTTGGAGTACAACACCTCAGGCAGTTGTAATAATAGTTCTGTTTCTTTTGTTTGCCAAGCTATTTGCTCCTCATTCCACTTCATTTAAGAGCAGAGAAAAAAGCTGCTGTAAAATCAATACATCTAAGTCTCCCTCATCTTAAGCACACATGCAGACACACACACACACACAATTGTACAAGAATTCAGTAGCTGTGTCTCTCAATAGCCAGCCTTTGTCTCTGCAGCAGTCAGCAGGACTTCATGTCATACCATCGACTTCAGTGGGAATGAAAATAGGCCTTAATGCATAAAACTTAACCAGAAATCATTGTGTCCTGCAGCACATGAATAGTAATGCCTTAGGAGTTCAGCTCTGTAAAAATATCAGAATTCTCTATCTGCGGTGTTTTCATGTAGTCAAGAGCAGACTGTTTGGTCAATTTTTAAGTAATAGCGTTATAGGTTCTGAACAGATACATCTATTATAACAATACTTGGCTTTTTGTTACACATGAAAGGCTCTGAAATAAAAAGGGATTTTCACAGGTTTGAAAGGGACAATGCTGCAATATCCTCCAGCTGAGTCCTGGAGCCAATGCAGGAGCATTGTCTGCAAAACACTTTTATATTCTCTAAGTCATAGCTTTGTCTCATTTATGTACCAAGAAATCACAAATCCTCATCTCCGTAGGGATGGTGATAGCCCTCACTGTGACAGAAATTGTTTTTCTGGCAGCCAAGATTTTCACTGTGTATAACTTCATTTCACTACTTATTAAAGTCAGTAATGATGTATATTCCTTTCAGAAGCTAATAGTGAGTGGATGTGCCTCATAATCTATTAGTTTAGGTCCAAAAAAAGGGCTTTACAATACAGAACAGTTCTGATCCAGCAGCTCTCCCCTTCCTCCTCTCTGCTCAGCAAGTTTGCACTGGAAACACAAAAAATCAGCTAGGACAGTGATTTCTAATTTTTTCTGTCATGTACCAATCAATCCTCAAAAAGTTCAGGGAGTGTATGGATAGGACAAGGGGGAATGGCTTTAAACTACAAGAGGGTAGGTTTAGATTAGATATAAAGAGGAAATTCTTTACTGTGAGGGTGATGAGGCCCTGGCACAGGCTGCCCAGAGAAGCTGTGCATGCCCCATCCCTGAGGGTGTTCAAGTCAGGCTGGACGGGGCTTTGGGCAACCTGGTGTGGTGGGAGGTGTCCCTGCACATGGCAGGGGGGTCAGAACTAAGATGATCTTTAAGGTCCCTTCCAACCGAAACCATCCTGTGGATCTAAGTATTGCAGGCTGCCAAAATTACCGTCTGTGGTCCATAGCCTTTGGACCGTCTATCATGGCTGTGAAGGCTGCTGTTGAGAACAGTTGGTGCAGATATTTCCTTGTCCAGCTGGGAAGCTGGATGGGTCCCACAGCTCTTATTCAAGCTGCTAGGTGCAGATTTCCCATGTTGATCCAGAATCCTTAGCGTGGGCTTGTACATCTCAAGTCCACCATCCAAACTGTAACAGAAATTCGTCCAGAGCCGCTGATTTAAATATATAGGTCACCAGATAGGTGGTCCATAGGTGCCTATTACTTGTGCAGAAATAAGAGACCTTGTTAGGAATTAAAAAAACTCATGCTTTGCCCTTCTCCACATTACTTAATGTGTCATCCTCTTCTAATGCTTTTAATTAAAGGAGCCACAAGAAATGTCTTGCTGTTTAGGTAAATACACAGATACATCACTTTGTTTAGTCCCTTAGGAGGTTAACAGGCTTCTGAGGATATATTAATTAGAGAACTTGAGTATGGCGCTACTCTCACGAATACTAAGGTCTAGGCTCAGTAAGAGTTAGAAAAATCCAAATACTTCCTTTGATCAGAAAAATCCAAATATTTCCTTTGATCCTTTGTACATGGACATAAATGCAGCAAACCAGAAAAAAAGAGCACAGAATAGCAGAATAAATCTATCATACCTCCTTTTACAAGACAGCATTAGCAAGATACTATCAATATAATAAAAGCATTATACTTCCTTTGTTACTAGGATAGTTTAATGACCCAGTCCAGTAAATATTAATAGCTTGAAATATGACAAGCCCATTAAAATATCGCATATGTTTTCAGTGGTCTGATTCAATTATGACCCAGAAAGCTTGAGTTTGAGCTAATTCACTCGTTCTTGAAATATGTATCGTACTTGGAGTGTTTTTCCCACTGGCAGATGTCACAGATATGCACAATTTATGCATGCCAGCTGTGCATAACTTACCTAGATTACCTTTGTAAGCAAACAGAGTTATCTAACATTAAAATGCAGGGAGACTGTAAAGCAGGCAATGTGTGAACTTCTAAGGATCAGGAGCTCAGTTCTAGAAGAATAAGTTCGAAAGTTCAGCTGTATCAATCAAAGCTTTTAAAATCAATAAAATTGAACGATTTTTTTTTTCCAGTAACAGGCTGTCTCCTTAGATTTCTGGCTCTTCTGCTTGTGTTTATATGAAAAATACAGTAACAAACTGGGGTTTGTTTCAGTGGGGCTACAGGGGCTATGCAATTGCCAATCACGTGACATAAGGCATGCAAACATTTGTCAGTGCTTGTGGGAAATAAAGATAGGACAACCAGAATAAATATATATAATAAATAGTTCTCATGACATTCTCATTTTTCAGAAGCAGAAATCTATTTCACTTTTTCTGTTTGTTTTTTTTTTTTTTCATGTGGCAAAGTAATTCTTTTGTGTTAAGACAAATAAGCAGGAAGGAAGCAGGTTTTGTTGGGTCTACTTTGCTATAATGGATGGCTCCGTGTTATAACCTTACAAAAGTGAGGTTCCATTAATATGGGAGAAGGCTTGATTGAAATTATCTTGACAAATGTGGGTATATATCTACATGTGAGCTGGTCACTCCAGGCCTCATTTCCAGACAGTGGAAAGAATGAGGTATTTTTAATGATGTGATACATCTCTCCCTGGATGTCTAAAATCAGTCAGATGAATCATGCCCTAAAGTTAGATGAGATGAATTCCATTTCAAGTGTTTAATATGGTTCTGGCTTAATAGTTTGAAAGAATTTTTCTAATAGACCCAGAAGTGTTTAGTGAAAGTGCAGACACTCACATCTATGTTATTTAATCAAGAGAATAGCAGTCTTGGACCACTCATGAAACCAGGCAATTCAAACTTTTATGAAGCCACTTCTAGCATCTTGTGAATGTTCTCACAAAAGGAAATCATAGACTGTGATGCATTATAAGATCTGTTATTTATCTAGGACCTAATCTTAAATGGTGGTTTGTTCCTCAGTTCCTCAGAGCACACACCGCCTCTTAAAGAGTCCTGAACGTTTTGCAGTATTGGGCATAAGGAACCCAAATTCTTGTCTGTACAACTCCAGTCCTAATACCAGGATCCTGAGCAACATATGCTCTTCCCATTTCCAGGAAGCTAACACATACTAATGCCTCTTGACGTGCCCTGGCAAGAGAGCCAGGAAAAGTAAAGAAAAAGATGTCCTGTCTGTGCTTGGGAACAAAGAACTGCATTTGAAAGATTTGATTAATTTGGTTACAGTCCTTTTAACATTACACTTATGTAAGTGGAGATGTTTCTCCCTGAGAATATTCCCTATTTTAAGACCTATGCTGATAATGCAGGATCTCCTATGAAACCCAGGAGAGCTGAAGCATGAGGTGGGGACCTGAGTGTAGAATCAGGAAGAGTGGAAATCGTTGTCTATCACCTAGGTCTTAAGGGAAGCTGTTACCAAGTAGTGGATGGAGTAGGCCAAACTGCCATTCTTCTAAAACTGGAAGAGAAACTGAATCATTGGGACATACTGTGCATTAGGACATACTTAGAACATACTGTGAGTGTTTTCTGGGGGCTCTCAAGCTAACTGAAACCCATGCTTGGCCTGTGCAGAACCAAGTTTGTGGTATATGCATTTATATGTGTACTGTAATCATTGCTTACAATACCTGGTCACTGTGCTCCAAAAATAAAAGCAAATTGAAGCTAAACAAGCATAGTCTTCTTCAACAGAAGCTAACCAAGTCAACCCAAGTATCATGGGTTGACTGTCTTCCCTCTTCACTTGTGGTAGTTTCACACCACAGCAGCAAAACTCCAACACGCTACTTTCTCACTCCCCCTCCTCAAAGGAACAAGAGGAGAAAATATGATGATAAAAAAAGCTCGTGGCTTGGGAAAAGGACAGGGAGATCACTCACCAGTTGCCATCGCAAGTGAAACATACTCAGCTTAGGGAGATTAATATAATCTATTGCCTGTTGCTAACAAGCTAGATCAGTGAGAAATAAAAGCAAACTAAAAATACCTTCCCTCCATCCACCTTCTTCCACCTCCTCCCCCCGAGCAGCGCAGGGGAACGGGCAATGGGGGCTGCGGTCAGTCCCTGACGCTTCGTCTCCACCGCTCCTTCACGGTCCCTCTCTGCCCCTGCTCCCCGTGGGGTCCCTCCCACGGGATGCCGTCCTTCCCGAACTGAGCCTGGGGGGCTGCCCACAGGCTGCAGCTCTTCCGGAACTGCTCCCACACGGCTCCGTACCACGGGGTCCATCCCCCAGGAGCAAACTGCTCCAGCACGGGTCCCCCACGGGCGGCAGCTCCCCCCAGACCCCCTGCTCCTGCGTGGGCTCCTCTCCACGGGCTGCAGCTCCGGCCCGGGGCCTGCTCCTGCGGGGGCTCTCCATGGGCCGCAGCCTCCTCCAGGCCACATCCACCTGCTCCACCGGGGGCTCCTCCACGGGCTGCAGCGTGGAGATCTGCTCCGTGTGGGACCCGTGGGCTGCAGGGGGACAGCCTGCTCCACCAGGGGCCTCTCCACGGGCCGCAGGGGAACTTGTGCTGCGTGCCTGGAGCACCTCCTGCCCTCCTGCTGCACTCACCTTGGGGGCTGCAGGGCTGCTTCTCTCTCAGCTCTCACCCCTCTCTCCCAGCTGCTGTAGCACAACAGTTTATTTTTTTTCTTTCCTTCAATCTGTTCTCCCAGAGGTCCAATGAGCATTGCTCATGGCTCAGCTCTGGCCAGCAGCGGATCCCTTTGGAGCTGTCTGGAGCTGGCTCTGATCTGAGCTGGGGCAGCTGCTGGGCTCTGCTCACAGAGGCCACCTCTGCAGCCCCTTGCTATCAAACCCTTGCCGTGTAAGCCCAACGCATTCCACCACCTGCCTCTGTGAGAAACATATTTAAGTTGTCATTAAAACAGACATTCGTAAACATTCATCACATAAACTTCACTTATATCAACAACAAAAAAAGTTCCCCACACCAAATCAACATAACATCATCACAACAGCAACAAAGGTGGACAGTTTATACAGTCTTTGTCCCTCCCCAACATTACAACACGAGTTCTCTACAGTTATTGCACTCTCCAACCATGTCCAGTCCGTGTTTTGTCCATTACCTCTAACAGTTATCACCCTTATCTCAAATTCCTCAAGCCCAAGGTTGGGCCACCTCTGCAACCTGCCCCTGCTACCAAAACATTGCCACATAAACCCAATACATCACTAAAATAATCATTAGATTGTTTTAAAAGTAGCAGATGGGAACTTCCCTTTATTTGCCTTCTGGGACTGACCTTCAGAGTCACCTTTCCAGCTTTTTTTCTGCAAATGAGAGAAATAGGCTAATACTGAATATATATATATATTCGAAGAGATTCAGGAGAGTGGGCTTATAAAAACACACCAAGTACCTCAAGGCTCAAGTTAACATTGATGAAGCACTCAATTTAAAAAATATGTTTACATTCCTGGAAGTGATCCTTCTTTGGGTGTACAGTAATTAAATAAATGTCTCATTTTGATATGTTTTCTTCCTCAGTATACCAGTAGGGAGACTGTAATATTTTTAGCTTGATTCAGAGAATTAAACTGAAGATGAACTGTCAGAATTAGGTGGGCCTATTCCACCTTCCCTGCCATGCTCTGGTTGACACTATCCCTTATGTCTCTGGGATATCCTGTAGAGAACAGCTCTATTAATACTAATGTGAGTTTCAAGAGAATACCATGGGTTTTCTGGACTTGCGTACAGAAAAAAAAAAAAAAAAGAGATCAATTCAAATCCATATTTCTTGAATCTCTATTGAATGGTAAATAGATTGTTCTTTGGAGTGGAAATGCAACATTAGAATAATTTTATTTAAACTCAGGCTGTAAATCTTTGATGTGGACAAAGCACCCTTGAACGATTTCACAATTTTGCTTCACACAGTTGTGAAATCAGCCTGAAAATGCACGTTAGCTAGGGCAAAGCAATAATACAGATTTGTAACTTATGTACTTATAACCATACAGACAGGCACAAAGCATTTATTCTCCCAAGTCTGAATATTTTAAAACTTTTGTGACAGCTATGAAATCCTGCTGCAGCAGGATGAATAAAAAGTTGATTTTCTTGTAGCTTAGCAGAAGAACTATTCTTGGCCTGCCAGGATAAGCAGTTCTTTAGTGTATCTGCAGTTATACTAAACACATTAGATCCTTTCCATATATTTTTTGACTGTGGAAAGATGACTCCCAAGTACAAATCAGAGCTTGAATCAGCTAAAAAACTGGCAGAGATGGTTAACAAAGTAACCTATTGCTTTATTGCTTCATGTCAAAGATGCAGTCATAGGTTAGGGGTTGTGAAAATTTGTGGAGCCATATTCAAGAATCTCTGTGTCCCTTTCTTCTCCACACCAACAAGCTGTGGGGCCTTTGTCCAAATGACTTATCTGTCAGCTATGAAGAAGTTCGTTTGAATTACAGCTTCACATGAGGTTTAAGTGTGTTCAGGGAAGAGAGAATCTATGCACACAGCAGAGTTCTGTGTATTTGTCACATAAGAATAAATTAAACTAGCCTACGGAGCCAAGTAGAACATACAAGCCAGCATACAGATATTTAACCACCCAATATAATTTCAGAAGTAATTGTTACTTGTTATTGAATTCCAGAGAACTGGTTAAAAAATAAGCAATAAACATATTCTTGGTTAAATTCTGTAGAACTTATATTTGAATGGAATATAATTCTGCGATGCAGAAACTAACATTTGTTTCTTGATAGTATGAGACTTAAAGTGTGACTGTATATTGCAGCTGTTATTCCTGTTAATGTTACTTACTAAACTGATTAATAAAGATTGCCATGCATCATTTTCTAACAGTGCTACAGGCAGTACTGTAAATCGTTTACTGCATAGACCTCTCAAACAAATGTTTGACAAAGGAGGGGAAGATGTTAAAGATTAAATTGACTGTGCTGTACATCAAGCAAGACATTTACAGTCCTTGCCATATTTGTAGTCAGCCCATGTCCACTTTGAAACCTGCAGCGGTAATTTTTCTTTTTCCAGAAAATACTTACAGTACCAGGTAATTTCAGCTGTGCTTGGTATGAGCTCTGCTTGGCTTGTACTAAAGTGTGAGAGCAATAAGATTCTTTCTTTCATTGCTTTAGGGATTTATTCTATGACAGGTTGATTTATTCCTTTATAAATTGTAAATAAAATACATGTGCTCAAAAAATAAAGTAGTATTTGAATATGACTAAGGTTCTACAATAACCAAGAACTGCCAATATTCAGAAAGTGATGGGTAGGAAGGTGCTGGCTTTTTATCATTAATATCATCACCTGTACCTATTACTTGAGGTAAATGAATTTGATAGGCAAAAAAAAAAAAAAAAAAGAGAAGCCAGTCCATTCCCAGTAACTGGCTCTCTCTCAGTTCAAGCCCTGGCTGTAAATCAATAGAAGCAAGGACGGGAATGCCTTTTCCTGCAGTTGAAAGTGTGTAACTTCATAGCAGTTGCACACAGACATCCAGAGGTAGAAGCTGACCCTGCATGTACTAAATTCTTTATTACAACCAGCAAAAGGCTAACTGTTGAGAAATTCATGTAATCCTGAGAATTCATAAATTGAGCATGAACAGTTGTATTGTGTTTTGCATACTGTCGGTAGTGCTTGCAAAAATTTTAAGATTAGAGCAATTGAAACATATATTTAGACACTTTGAAAAAGTTAGATAGAAGTTCTATCCAAGAAGTTTGACATTGGCAGGCTTTAAAGTAAGCCCCTGAGATACTCAGCATGTTACACGTTAAAAATTTAGGAGGCTTCAAAGAACCATAATGAAATTGTGTCACATGATAGTATTCTAAGTGAATTTAAAAAACAGTATTCATCTGTCTCTTCATATTACTTCTATTTTGAAGTTAGTAGTAGTTTTGAATTCACCTTTTCTTGAGCAAAATTATATTCCATACTACTAAAAACATATAAGGAAAGAGCTGACAGCAGCATTCAAACTAATTCTATCCAAATTACACTCTCCCCAAAATATAGAAGAGCATGAATATTTTGCCCAATTTGTAGTCATGAATTGCAACTAACTATTTAAAATGGTTTCTTTCCTCACTTAGGCAATATCAGGAAATACAGTCACTGTATTTTTTATTTTCAAAATTTCTTTGCATTTTTAGTGTCCAAGGCAAGTAATCCTCTTTTGCTGTTTTTGTGTGTGTGTGTGTGTTTGTTTGTTTATTTGTTGTTTTGTTTTGTTTTGTTTTTTGGCCTGGACATACGGAGTTTCGTGTGCAACAGAAGTTCTGTAGTCACAACCACAAGAAAGGAGGATAGGCTTTTGACAGCATGGGCAAGGTGTGCAATAGGATGTGAGGTCTCGGAAAAGCCAGGAGGAACATGAGGACAGAGCAGATCTGCCTGTGCCTTGTGCTCAGCCTGCGAGTGTGCCCTGTGCAGTACAAAGATGAAGAGTTCAGCTGTCATTCCATAGCCAGGGAATTGTTTTTTTATTTTGTCTCCCAGGGAACTCTACTTCTCTAAATTTGCTTCACGTGGGCATGCTTGGGCAAAAGGATTGTGTAACTTGAAGTTGTTTGTTTTCTGGTAGCCCTAAATTCCCTGTACAAGAGGCTTTGTGAATAAATGACTGGCCTGAGCATCACAACACCACTGTATATCCAGTCACTGCTAAAAATAGCCAATTTTCATACTATTTTGTCATAGGTTTTAGTGCATCCTTTGAAAAATCATAACAGTATTTTGCTAAGTACTTGTCTGCAGGGCATCTCTTCCTGAAATATTTTTTTATTATTATTATTATTGTTAAGCCGTGCTTGGCTTGTACTGAAGAGCAAGATCAATAATTGTCTTTCTTTTATTAGTTCTGTATTGCTAAAGATCATGTTTTACACTGTGTCCTTGACAGTATTTTAACTTATTGCAGGAGGACTGTGCCCAGGGTCTAACGATCCCTGTCTGGAGAAGCCGTGTCCAGGGGACATGCAGTGTGTGGGGTATGAAGCTAACCGGAGACCATTCATCTGCCAATGCCCACCTGGAAAGCTTGGCGAATGTTCAGGTGCACGTCACAGCGGTAAAGGGGGATATACTTGAACAAAAAAGGGCTGTTGTTCTCATTTTGTAGGTAGAGGTGCCACTCAGGTCAACAGAAGATCTACTGTTTAACACTTCTCAGCACTGGCACCTGGTCTATCTGTTCATAAGCCCTGGAAAACAATTGGCTTTATAGCTACGGGGCTGTATGAAGACCATGATCAAGTTTCTGTTGGGAAATTCCTACTGACTGGGTTGAATCCCAGATCATTAAAACAGGCTGCTGAGTAAACAGGACTTTTCCTAGAGACTGTTATGCTAGATGCTTTCCTGCCATGGGCAAAGCTCTATAATAAACTCCTGCTTGCAATTTAGATCACCAAAATTACAGTCTTTACTAATGAAAACACTACAGCATCCCAAAAAGAAACTTCCAGGACATTTGTTAGTTCTCTGCAGCTATGTTGTTCCCTTGGATACAAAGAGAGTGGTAGGGAGCCCATGAAGTGGAGCTTTCCATTTACTTCAGTCAGTCCAAGGCTGCGTGATGTTTTCTTGAAAAAAGCGCAGCAGATACTGAGTTTTTTCACAGTGGTCCTGGGCAGTGGTTGCAGGGAATTAACTGTACAGGTTTGGCTGCCATCTGCCCACACCTGACTTTATACCCGTAACTCAACTCCCTGATGTACAAGCATGGTTGTCTTTAACTCTCTCTTTCACTAGTGAGGAGAGAGAGGTGTGACCAGGGGTAGATAACCTTAAAAATGCTGAACACTTGGAGAAAACCCTCTTTTTTTTTATAAGTGTGGAGAAATAGACCTTTCCCCCATCCACTGAAAAATAATTTCCTGAAAAATTACCATATATATTTGTAGTAGGTGCAAGCTTTTATTCCCATCAAGGTTGGGTCTTATTTACAAGTTTCATCCTAAACTAATTCTCATTTGCTGTAATAAATTAGCTTGACGGTTAAGGAATTATTTCATGTGTCACTAAAAGAACATGTGTGTTTTCAAAATGGTTATTTCAGGCCACACTTCCCTTAGCTTTGCTGGGAATAGTTACATTAAATACCGTGTTTCTGAAAATAGCAAGAAAGAGGAATTCAAGTTGGCTCTACGTCTGCGAACTCTGCAAAGCAATGGGATTATAATGTACACCAGAGCGAATCCCTGTATAATTCTGAAGGTAATTAAAATAACTTATCTTTTCTGCAGTTCTTTTTCTTGATTATATGTTTTCTGTTGGCTCTTGATTTGGGGAATGTTGCTCTCATTTCAGCTGTAGATTTAGAAGATGAAGTCTGATCTGTTTGTTGCTAACAGGGAAAAAACAGCAATTTCGACAATGGCAGCAACAACAACAATCAAAAAAGCAGCTTGTTAGTGGTACTTTACTTGGAAAATGCTCTATTGGGTGCTGTTCATTATGAGAATATTATATGTGTCTGCATGCAGGAGCCAATCTGCACAAGATGTAAGATTTGGCCATTGATATGACCATATAGTCAAAACAATGCATGCTGAAATAGCTGCTCTTCCCCTGTGTCCATGACTGTGGTTAGAGAATATGCCATTTCTGTTGTCGAGTTAATTCCAGAAACTGACTGCTTAGAACATGTCTCCTACTGAATATGTAGATTTTTACCTTCTGTGAATTAAAATTATTTGTCAGAGAGGCATGAGGTAGCTGGAGATTGATAGCTGATCAGTATTTAATTAATAAGCTCTCCATGCATTTTCATTCTTTGTTGAGTTGGTTTTTTTTTGAATGGCAAATATCTGCTGGATGGAAAGGGAAGGATGGGCTCATCCAAGAGCCTGTGTGTGTAGTATCTCTGCTAGAGCCTCTAGAGTACAAAACGAAAATGCTGACTTTCGTAACTCAGCCATGTCCTGTAATTCAGCAGTGGAAGAGATGGCACAGAGCCTTTTGTGTCTGTATTTACAATCTTCAGATCACTTTCGGCTGAATGCTTAGGTAAGGTTAAAATTGCTAGATGAGTTATTATTAATGGGCAACAAATGATTTTATAGCTGTTGGACTGAAATACTTCATCAGCAGGAGTATTGTCTTTCATTCTCTGGGAACTCCCAGCAGTGCTGAGATTTGTATGAGACAATTAAGGTCTGCTTTGAGACATGTAGAAAGGCACTGTTTGAACCTTTTAATATACTTTTTGTTAATAAAAAAAAAAAAGCTGAAAGGTTGAAGATCTTTTTTGAAGCCTTCAGTGTGGTTGCTCTTAGTATATATCAGTAAGGAATGTTGCAATTTAGTTTTGAAAAATGCTTAGAAAAAAAACAAATGGCCCTGGCGAAAGGTGCCACTTGAAAACGGTAGTAGATGATACAGAAGCAGACTGAAATGGTGTTAGAATGTTTATAGGAGAATTTATTTTTTTAGAGTTTAGTGTATAAAACTGTAGTGATTAGGGAGTCCAACAGGTCAGGACGATGGTGTTTTAAATCATGCCTGTGATAACATTTCATTTCAAATATTACAAAAGAGTGGAATCTGCAGTGCAAGTATACCATCTACTTTTCCACATAATTATTTTAAGTGAGTAGATTATTACAATTTTTGTTATTGTTATTATTCCTAGTTTTACGGAAGGCATGGTTGGAAGTAAAAAGCACTAACCCTTGCTTTGGTGATAGGAAAAGGTATTTTCACAGGGAAATCCAATCTGTACTGCAGTTCAGCAGGGCTTTGGTCAGGGAAGTAACCCCTGAGCCCCAGGTATCCCACCCAGGCTTTAGGAGAAAGCATGCCCAGAATCACAGTTGCTCCAGTTAAGCCAGCCGCTTAAGCCTACTCAGGAACCAGACATGCCATGAAGCTCATTTGACAGTATTCTGGGAATAGACCTAGCTGCAGTGATTAAATCCTGCCATTGCTCCTTCATTCGCCTGCTACCTCTGTCCCTACAATTTGGCTAGTGCTTCTGCTGCAAAATGGGAGATGTGTTGATGCTAATGGACTGAGCTCAGGCTGCTCTCCTTCTGGAGAAGTTCGATAATCTTTGGGTTGTAGGTAATTGAATGGAAACCTCCGGATGAAGCTGTACAATTTTGCAGCCAAAAGTGAAAAATTCATGATGTTACGTAAGAATAAGTAAGAGAGCCCCTCGTGGCAGTGGTCTGGGTTGGGTTCTTAGTTCTGGGTTAGGAATTTAGTGGTTTTGGCCATGGTTTCCAACAATCACTTAATCATTTTGCTTTGAAAGGTACTGAGAAGAAAAAATAATAATTGAAGGAGCAGTGACAAGAGCAGTGGGTGTTCTGCTCATGTCTCAGAGGCCAATCGCAGGGTCATGCTTTTTTTTTTTTTTTTTTTTTTTCTTCCTAGCTGCAAGGAAGGGTTTCCAGATCTGAATCCATCTCATGACACTTAATACAGATCTTTGGACCCCTCACGTGTCTGATGGGCGAGGTCCAGGGTCATGTACACAGTGCTAAGATGCAAGGGTGCCACTATCTCCAATGGATCAGGCAGGGAATGACACAGGGAATTCCCCTCCTAGAGTCTAACACCTTGCTTTTCATCTTTTAGGTAGGGCAGAATTTACTGTTGAAGTAAGTCCTTTTCCCAGATCTGTCCCTTGGATTCTCTAAGCACAAGGTTTAAAGAAAAGAAAAGCATTACATTTGGTGTGGTTTTGGAGATGTGGTATTACTTAAAAGGTCAGGAATTCCTAATTTTGTTCGTGAAGCTCGTTTAGCAGAGGAGCATCAGACTAAGGTCTCACAAAGGTGCTTTATGGTAGACAAGTGGCATTCTGCTCAAGGGATGTAGCCATAGCAGGACTCTTCAAGGATATCAACTGACTCATGAACTGCACTTTGGGGACCCCTTACTCCCATATCTTCAGGTAAGTTACCCTTAGACTTTCCAAGCTTATATGTTTTCATTTGTAATCCAGAGGTTAAGCTTTCTTTTTTTTTTTTTTTTTCTTTTAACCAAGTACGTATGTTGTGAGATAGGGAGGCTCTCAGAAACGAGGCCATTGAGTAGATTAATTAGAGGTCTATAAATGTGAAGTTGTTATCATTTGAGCATTGCTTTCAATTAAATTAAACATGAGGAGAAGCTTTCCAAATAGAGGATAAAGGATGGGATCCTGTGCTCTTTTGAGCACCCTGGCACCACTCCAGCAAAGCACTTAATCACTTGCTTAACTTCCTGTATTTGAAGGCAATTGGAACTGCTCACGTAACTTAATTTTAAGCATGTACTTAAGTATGTTGCTGGTTTAGCACCAGAAGGCCCAGCACCAACACTAAACCCCAAACGAAGGCAGAGTTGGAGGAAGTTTAGACCCACCACATAGTACAAACCCATGGGAGAACAAGCAGAACACAACATCACCGTTGGGGCGTATAGTGGCATTGATTTTTCTCAAGCAAGTCTCCCCCATAGCAGTCTATTTAAAAATTAATGCTGCAGTATGGTTTTCACTGTTTAAATGACCAGCTTAATTTTGCGAACGCATACATTTATGATAACTTTAGTGATGGAAATATTTCATAATCATAGCACGGTGTCCTTGGATGAATAATCAATTCCGTGGAGCAAACTGCCCGTCTACTACTTTGCTGAAAGCCTACCAGCTACACTGTGTTGATACAATATAATAAGGGTGTTATTTATTCAGCTGTTTCAAATAAAGCAGCTCATCCATCGATTTTGAGAGGTTGGCCATTTTTTCATTGCGCGCTCCTGCTTTTAAGACAATTGGAGCAAAATGAGATGCAGGTCGATGGCCTTTTTTTTCCTTTGGAGGATTTCATATGCTGAAAACAGTATCACCATTTCCTTTTTCCTATATAGCATCTATCTGGGAAAAATAAAAGTTAACAATTTAAAGCGTAATGAGGCCATTCCAGAAGAAAATTCCACAGTTTATTTCATGTTTTTAAAGGAATATAGTGGAGATTTGATTTGATTTCTAGAACACAAAGGATTAAAAATAGGTAAAGGAAGAGTTTCTCCTCATTCCAGAAATATAGCTGTTAAATGGTAAAAGGCAAGCATATGGTCTCCTGTCCAGGCAGTTAATGTGAAACTTTTCATGGTTTAGTTAAGTGTGTATTATACATTTTAATGCATTACTGCTGCATGGCTTCTGCTGGATAAGACTGAAGCTTGGATATGATCCCAGCTATGGCTGGAGTTGAAACAAGTAATATTTTAATTAAATATACCGTTTTACACAAACGAACCCGAAATGTAATTCAGCTAACGAAATATTTCCCCTGATAGATTAGTAGGCAGCATGCTGTATCCATGGTGTGTGACTGCAGATGGACTGTGTGAGCCTAAGGTGGTCTCAGAAGAACCATTTGATCATTTTATTACCTATGTTGATACACAAATATGAATGTTAGCCAAACATCTTAGCCAGGCTAATATTCTAATATAATTTACAGTATGTGCTTGGCTCCATTTTGCTCATTGAATGAAACCATTGAAATGTAACAGATTGCATCACCTTTTGGAGCCGTCTCCGTTCTTTGTACTTCTCTGCCCACTTTGTATGTGAGGAACTTTGTGTCTATAAAAGCATACATGTTTAAGTGTGCATTTACCTCACTGTCCTAATGAGTGCAATGAGAGGCAGTGTAACTGAGCCCAGAAAGCTTTGAGAGGTGGGCAGCTGGAAGCTTGGTGGGAATTGCCTGCCCCTGTGGTTGAAGCAGCATCTCCCAACTTTCATCTGGGTGCAGAGGGTCTCTGCATTACCAAGGCATTGCAGGGTTTGCAGCTCTCTGCTGTAAGACGGAATAACTCAAGCTTTCTGCTGTGTTTTTTACATAGCTGGAGAAAAAAAGCAAAGTGTCACACGTTCAGTCCTGAGCTGAGTCTGGTGCTATGAATTGTCAGTCAGACTAGTCATCCCTCTGAGGTTATTGTCTGGATAACCGCTGAGCCCTGGCACAAACATCGGTCTTTTATTGGATTTCCATACTATTTGTTTGCATGTACCTCATTTAGTCAGAAGTTTACTTAAAGTTCAGCTGTTCGTGGTATCAAAGTCAAGGCTGTAAGCTAAGATTCCCCTTTGAGGATGAAACAGTGCCCCTGACGTTACATCAGTTATGAGGAATCACAGGAATTAACTGCTGAATCGAAGTTCTGCAGCTGAATTCTCAGTGCTTAGGGGAGGAGATGTCTTTCTGCTCTTTTGCAGTAGACCCTTCTCCTCCCTGCCCTGCCAGCCTAGCTGCTAAGTATGCAGGACAGGAGCCCTCTGGTGTTCCTCAATCCTGTTAGAGGCTCGGGGCCAGCAGGGGACAAATAATTCCTCCCTGCCCCACTACAGCAAGGCCTGTGACCATCCATTTAATGAAAGTATTTTTATGGTCCCAGTGCTAGGGGATTCTGCGCATGTCAGAGTCTTTAATGTATTTATCCATAAAGCACCGGTGTGAGGTAGGGAAATGATGTTACCCTTGTTTTACCGATGGAGACCTGAAACTGATGACTTGCTTGAGATCCCAGAGGAAGAGTGTAGCAGAGTGTGGATTCCCATGCATATCTATCATACCTTAGGCTAGTACTGCAAGTTGGACCATCCTTCCCATCTTTTACTCTAGCCTAAGGTGGGGGTCGCTAGTGCCTTTTTAATAAAAGGAAGGAAGCACAGCATTTCAGATAATATACATTTATCGTGTATGTCAGATCATCTGCTGGCAAAAAGAAATAAAAATGGATGAGAAAGATGTATAAAACATATTTTGATGGTGAATCTTATACTTCATCGTTTCCCATAAATAAATGCTGCAATATTTATCCCAGGTGCTCATACGTGGTGTTGTATTTATAAAGATAATTGGAAAAGCATGTTCTGTGAATAAGGGCAATAGATATGCAGGCAGTAGGTCCTTCAGGGTATAAGTAGTCTTAGGGGAGGTATATGTATGCATATACAATCAGTAGTACAGTTTCCATAGGAAAAAATTCTTTAGAATAAGAAGAAAGTTAACTGCTATCCAATGATGGCCATTTTTCAAAGTGTAATATGTTGGCATGTATTTTTCCGCGCGATTTGTATTCCTGTTGAGACAGACCATGCTTTCTGAGCAGCACCTTCAAGGTTTGTGGACTATTTTGTTGCACAGAGCAAAATAAAGCTATTGCTCCAACTCTGGAGGAAATAATCTCAGGGCATCTTGTTTACCGAGATTCCTCCTGAGCAGATGCATTAATAGGCCTAATTTCAATCTGCAGAAATAGTTTATAGCCGAGTTTTGAGTCCTTTGAGAAAAGACTTTTTAATGAAAAATGGTCCAGACTTACTTTTCTGTGCATCCGTTAGCCTTTTTTTGATTGAGCTGTAGGAGTACCAAGCAACATCCATCCCTCAAACGTGTTACAATCACAGACCTCATTTCTTCTCAGTTTCATTACATGCTACAGGTCAAGGACTTCAATATAACCAGTTGCCCATAGCAGGGCCTAATTCTCGTTCTTCTGGCTCCTTCAACATGCTATTCACCCCTCAAACTATGCAGAATATTTTAGGTAGTGGACATTTGTGTGGAGCTCACTGTGTGCTTAGTGTCTGCATCTGCCCTGTCCAAGCAATTGCAGACCAGTGGAGCAGTGGTGGCACCCCACCTGGACCATGTAGCTTGGCTTGAGGAACACCCTGGTTCAAATTCAACTGGTCATGAGACTGAGATCTGGAAAGCAGAGACACGAAGTCCAGAGATCATCAGAAGTCAACATTTTACCCAAAGGTTTTTTCTCCGAGTAGTTTTGTGAACCTCCGAGGGCCGTAAAGTGCTGACAATAACAATGATATGATTATCGAGGGGGAACTTTTGCTTTAATGTCTGATATAGACTCAAGTTTAGTGAAGACATCAGGCTGGAGCACTGGCAAGTGGCAAACAGTACTCAGACTGTAATCTGAGGAGTATTTCTTTGCCTAGAGTAAAATGTATGGTCTCAAGTGGTTTGGCCTATGAGCCATTGACAGCTGTGGCACCTCCACTTTGCTAGAGGAGAGCAATAGCATTGTGTTACAGGTAAAGTGGTGCACAGCACGGTTTGTGCTGCAGGAAAGGCTGCGAAAGAACACAGCACCTGGACTTTTCAGGGGGATAAATAGTGGGACAGATCTGTCTTGAGATGGGGTTTGCAGGAATAAATACATCTTAGATTATGGCATAAAGGTAAAATAATTGCAAGAATTTTCAGATAGCTTGAATCCAATTAATATGTCATAAGACAGTTCTTGATGAATTTTACTTTTAGACCCTCCCTATCGGGGGGGGGGGGGGGGGGGGGGAAGGGCTGTATTATTTTACAATTAATGCATGGGCAGATTAAATGGGAAGCACATCTACGTCCCATTCCCCTCCAGCACTCCAGCTTGCCCATTGCCTAGCACTCATTAGCCACATTCCCTTTATAGCCACCCTCCTGGATGAGGGGCGTAAGTGAGAAATCATAGACTCATAAAATAGAATCATACAATAATAGAACAGTTTGGGTTAGAATGGACCCTTAAAGATCTACTCCAAACCCCTGCCATAGGCGGGCAGAGATCTTTCACTAGACCAGGTCACTCAAAGCCCTGTCCAACCTGACCTGAAACGCTTGCAAGGATGGGGCATCCACAACTTCTCGAGGCAACCTGTTCCAGTGTGTCAGTCGTAACAAATCGCATCAGTTTCTCTAAAGCCATGAAGCCAGCATAAACACGAGGAAAGGAGGAATATTGGAAGCCATCTTATGTGATGTATATGCAGAGCAGATAGTATAGCCTCCCTGGAAAATAACTGACTTCTGGCCAACCAGAAATTTAGAATTAGAACTGGAACTAGAATAGCTCAGTTGGAAGGGACCTGTGCAGGTCATCAAGTCCAAGTATCTGACCACTTCAGGGCAAAACAAAAGATAAGTTGAGGGCATTATACAAATGTCTCTTGAACACTGACAGGCATGGGACATCAGCCAGCCTTCTCTATCCCGACCAGTAGGTCCAGGAGGGCACCTTTCCTCGTTGGCTCACTAAGTGCTTGTGTCAGGAAGTTATCTCCAACATGCTTTAGGCATTTCCCAGGCTTGCTGGTCACAGCAGTATGATATTTCCAGCGTATGGCTTTGAAGTAAGAATCTTCCATAAGGATGAGGGCAACTGATCCAGAGATTTCCCCTAATTGCCTATAGGATGGCTCATCTGTGCCATCATGCTGGGTGGGCGGTCAGTAGTAGATATACAGGACGAAATCTGCTTTGCTGTCTGTCCCCGTAACCCTCACCCAGGGGCTCTCTGCTACATCATCCCCAAGACAAGGGCTGTACGGTCACATCTCTCCTTTTTGGACAACGTGACACCTCCACCTTGCCTGCCCTGCCTGTCCCTCCTGAACAGCACTCCAGTTGTGGGACTCATCCCACCAAGTCCCACTGACAGCAATGGTATCATAGCTCTGGGAAAGGACCAAAGCTTCCAGTTCGTCCCATTCATTCCTCATACTGTGTGTGTTGGTATACAAGCATTTTGGATGTGCTCCTGAACCCTCAGTGCTCCCTGGAGCATCATAAATGCTCCTGTTAGCCTTGCCACCCTCAGGCAGTGCTGCACCAGCCCTTGGCTTAACCTCAGTGTTCCTAATGGTATCCCCTTCCCCTATCTGTATCACTGTTACCCTTCGAGGTGCTGAACTTAGGCACAAACGCACGCCTTGCTGAGATGCTCCAAAAGGTTACAGAGTCACAGGATGTATGTGTGACCAGAGCACATAACATCCACAACTGACAGCAGTGATCATTGACTTTATCTCTCTCCGTCAGAGGTGGCTGCTTGCCCTGAGGCACTGTCTGGTAGCATCAACCACCGGCAGCACAATCGCAGCACACAGGTGGACAGCAGGTGGACAGCAGGACTTGCTCAGAGAAGCACAACGGCATAGCAGCAGCGCAGCAGCAGAACAGGAGTCCTGTGGTCCATGCCCTGTTCAGTGAGACACCCTGGGCTCCCAGTCATCCCATGTGTTATGCAGCTAGATTTCTATATTTTCTTCATATTTTCAGTTTGCCTAAGGCTTTTGGTGAATACCAAGTAGCAATACTTACTACTGTGTGTTTATTGCTGATGATAAAGGCACAGCTTCTTGCTATTTCAGCGTCATGTAGGAGACATTTTTAGCACTGTACAGAGACTGGAAATCCTCTGTTTTTGCAGATTCTCTCTGAGAGCGTATTACGAGACATCTGAGTGTCTGAAGCGCTTTGATTTCTGTTGTCCTCCTGCAGATTGTGGATGGCAAACTCTGGTTCCAGTTGGACTGCGGGAGTGGCCCGGGAATCCTGGGGATTTCTGGCAGGGCCGTCAACGACGGAAGCTGGCATTCTGTCTTCCTGGAGCTGAATCGCAATTTCACAAGCTTGTCCCTGGACGACAGCTACGTGGAGCGCCGCAAAGCCCCCCTCTACTTCCAGACTCTCAGCACGGATAGCTCCGTCTATTTCGGAGCCCAGGTCCAAGTGGATAACGTCCGCAGCCTGACCGACAAGAGAACGACGCAGGTCTTGAGCGGCTTTCAGGGCTGCCTGGATTCAGTCGTCCTAAATAACAACGAGCTGCCGCTCCAAAACAAACGCAGCAGCTTTGCAGAAGTGGTTGGCCTGACCGAATTAAAGCTTGGCTGTGTCCTCTACCCCGACGCCTGCGAGAGGCATCCCTGCCAGAACGGCGGCACCTGTACCAGCGTGCCATCTGGTGGTAAATATTTTGCATTACTTTATGGGTTTTCCCCATCGTTTTCCCCCACAATTTATTGTCGGAGATGGTTTTACGCAGCAGCATGTTTGGAAAAAAAAAAAAAATCTCATGAACTCTATAAAACTCTGATGGATATTGCAAATTGTGTAAAAGCTGTTTGCTCTATAAATAAGGGTGAAACTGTGCCCCTTCTCATTGCATTAGTATTCCAGGAGGAAATTGATTTATTGGCTGTTAGGATAATCCTATTTCTATAGAAACCAATAGAATTACAATTACTGTAATGCTCAGCTGGATTTTTCAGGATCCATTTACAGCATCGAAGGTTGTACACGAAGATGGTGATTTCGAACGTCCATCACAGATGCAGCGGTACCGTTGCCCTTCTCTGTTTCTGAAGCTGTCAGAAATAATTACGGAGCTGTCTACAAACACCTTTTGTGACTACGTAATTTGATTCCATGTCTGCATGTAGAAGAGAGAGTCCGCACTATTATAAACCCCCAGAAGTATATTTTACAGCTTCCTTGGAGGCCTGAGTGCTTCAAGGTCTGCGTAATACCAAAGTTTATAGGGCATTGATTTAAACGGTGCTCACGTTAGGGTTTACTGTCCAGTGGTTATACAGTGACTTGTGTGATTTGGTGGTAGTAACTTACTACCTAGTAATCTAGTGCACAAGGTACCCTGACCATAAGAATATCGTAGTAGGAAAAAAGCAAATGGCATACATACAGGGCCTTTTTTGTAGGGCTCTTCTATCTCTGCAGTGTACAGCTTTCCCATCCAGTTTTCTGTGCTGTATTAGCAGAAAGCATTATTCACCTTTTCTGGCAAACTAAAAATCTGCCACTGTGAGCTGACAAGATCTGAGGTTCCCCTTGTCCTGGCAAGGACATTTTCCAGTCCAGAAAGGAGGATGCTTAACAGGGAGGTCTTCTGCAAGCAGAGAGCTTTCCATTCACTTATTGTTAGTGGTTTGGTTCATGTTTCCCTAGGGAAAATCCTGCTAGCCTTTTTTTATGGACCATCTAACCACTGTCTAGGGCTTTCTGCTTAACTGTGTCCATGCAGTTCCCTCATACCCGTAAATGTAATTTCTGCTTTTCATTGTTTTCAGCCTCACTCTCATATTTCCCTCCTAGTTCCCCCAGGAGTAGGTAGTTTTCTGCACTCTCTAGCTCATTTTCTTGGTTGAGAGTTTGGCTGTTACTTCAGAATGTCTTTGAAACCTGCACACCTGGAGGAAGCTGCAGGACACATTCCCTGTCCTCCCCATGCAGCCTCATGCTGGCACCAGGGTCTTCTAAAGTCTTCCCAACCCCTCACCGAGACTAAGATTTTCCGTGCCCAACCTGTGTGGTGCTTTTAATTAGGGTATTTTTGTGAAGGTGCTGTTCACAGAACTGTTTTTGTTGGTTATTTATTAATTTACTCATTTATTTATTTATTCCTAAACTTCAGAAACTTCCTAAGCCTTAAGCCTCAAGGCTGAAATCTGGTGAGCAAAACTGACTGTCAGACATAAGTTTTCTGTCCTTATATAGTAAGCCCCAGCAGTGTGGATTTCTGATGCTGAGGTCTCAGCTAGCATCCCCTCTGGATCCCTGGCTTCGATTCAGGTGTGTCTTCTCCTACTAGCATTTACTTTCGTTGTCCTCCATAGTTAGTTGATTTTGTGGCTCTGACACTTCTACCTTAAGAAACCCTGGGCTATATACAGTTCATGGCTGTCCTCACTATTTTAGTAAAAAAAAAATAAATATATATATGCATACATTTATGCCTGTCCTCAACTCCAACAGTACATAGATGCCAATGAGCTTGTATCTCCCTCCAAAAATTAAATAGTGCACTTCAGTGGAGGAGTTTGCACTTAGCGGAGGAGCTGGATTTTGCTTCTGCAGAGCACGGGGTGAAGTCACGGAGTTTCCTGGGATGTCTTGTGCAGCCATAGGCAGAAGGGGTCCACAGCTCATCTGGGATTTATTTGCAGTTTGGCCCAGTGAGCACTTCTGCCTGCTAAATGCTAAAGGCTGGGCTCATGCCCTGCCTTGGGTTGTAGTGAGCAGGGTGAAGGGTGCATCAGGGGTGCCATCAATGTTGCTGTCGGTGGATGGAGATGTGCAGACAGGTGGGAGCAATGAGACACAGGGCTGTGCAGCACAAGGATGGATGCTGCTGCTTGCTTTTGCCATTATAGGTCTTTATTTACTGAGGGAAGGTAAGAAAAAGAGAGCTGCACAACAAGGGCAAAAGAAATTCATCCTGAGGAAGAAGGATGCTGCGGCCACTGACAGAATTATTTAAAAACTATGTAAATCCCTAGGAAATGGATCTGTAATATGTATATGGACATAACACAGCTTTGATTCAGACTCCATGCTTAATAAATGAGGTTAACCATTCCCTAAGTTAGCATCCTAGGAAGCACGAGAACAACTCCTTCTATTGATTTTATTTAAGCCTATTTACAGTATTGCTCAACGATCTCGTGATGAGTAAATTGAAACCTTTCTAATGAACTGCTTCACAGCAATTGTGTGTGCTTTTTTCCCAGCTCCCTGTGCATGCCAATTCACACTGAGGGGAGCAGTGGGGTGGGGAGAAACCAGTGGCTCTGAAGGTTGGACCCATTTTATTACTGGAATGGCACGCACAGTTTTCTTGTCAACATAACTCGCTGCTGGAATGCAAACGCAGAGCTGATTTAACTTGCCTGCCTTCCTGCCTCGGTGAGGGGGCATGTGCCCTGTGGGGATGTTTCAGCTGCCTGCCGTTCAAAAATCTGTTTGCTGTTTTTACTGCCTCAGCAGCGTATGTAAATACGGGATTGTTATAAAGCCATAATTCCAGCGCAATGGGCCCTGACTGTACATCGGTGGTTCTGTAGCCCAGCCCCATCAGGAAAAGTCATGGGCAGTTTTTGTTTGTTTTTTTTTTTTCCACCAGGCAAAACAATTCTGCTGCTAGTGTCCTCCATGCACAAAAAGACCATGTAATTAAATTCCTTAGAGCGGAGAGCCCAACAGCACTGCAAACGCTAGTTACGGAGCCACAAATTGCAGTGTGCATTTAAGAATCGCCAGACATTGTGTTCGCTGACATAGACACTAGCAAATGGATTTCATTTAAAATAGAATAAAAGTGTAATAAATCTTCATTTTTTTATCTTAAGAAAGGAAACGAAAGCTTTTTGGGAGAGGAAACATTAAAAATACACTGTGCAAGCAAAGTCACATTTCCAGTCCCAGGGCATTCAGTAGCATCAAGATCTCTTTACTAATACTAATATCACTAATATGATATTTTCTTCCTATTAGCATTTCTGGAGAATAATGGTCCTTTGGAATAATAATAGGATTTATTTTAATAAATGAATTCTTTAATATGAATTTTACGGAGCAGATTTCATATGCTGTTAACATCCTTTTTCTTAAAAAAAAAAAACACCCTACTGTGCTTTACAAGGAAATTAAGAGAGAGAAAAAGAAAGCACATATTTGTAGCTAACTTTAAAGAAAACAGTCAAGTAAAGGTTATCCAACATTGTAACATGAAAGTTGCTGGCTGCACGCCAGAAATCAAAGGGGCCGTGTCTAATTTACACACAATTTGCATAAATTGATCATCTAAAATGCAAACTCAGTAATAGTACTCCTGTTGTGAGTTCTTCCTTTCAGTGTAAATGCCTACTGTCCTGTTCCCCGTTAATAAAAAGCTGCCTCTGATTGCTTCTTAGTTCATGCTGCAGCTATGGGAATAGGGTAATATTATGGCCCTGTTTTGGGAATTGCTAAAGTGGTGCTTTGTATGCACGAGGAGTGTGAACATATGGAACAGGACGACAAGATGGGGATCTTAGCGTGCAGGAGGATGCATAGATAGCTCAGATGCTCTGAGACATTGCTGGGAGCGCAGAAGACCTTCTCTGCTTCCAAAATCTGGTTTCTGGACCACCAGAAAGTGGCCATGACAGGAACCTCAGCTTGCACTCATGTGTTTCCACAAGTCTGAATTAAGTCCCGTGGCAGCAGTGGATGTCGAGCGCTATCTCTGTTTAAAACTGAGACAGGGTACAGTGTGTCCTGGGACCCCACGGGGACATCTCATGCATGCTTAAAAGGGCCTGGGAAAGGGGGAAAAGCACTCAACGAAGGAAAAGCACTCAGCTAACAACCAGGAGAATCCCAGCAGAAGGAGACTTCAGCTTTAGTATAGTTTTCTTGGAGCCATTGGAAACCACAACCCTGAAATATAGACCACATTCTTCCAGATTTTTAGTCTCTGCCCTTAAGTATGGGTCAGTAAAGCTATTTTTAAAGAAAGCTGTTAGCGTTTTGAAACCTGACAAACTGCCTCGCGTTCCTTAACGACTTGGCTCTTTGGACTGAAATTTCCCAAGAAAATTCAACCAAGTGTTTAAAGTGTGGTTAGGCTATAAGCTGCTGAATTCGAGGTCTTAAAATGGGAAATGTCACACAACCTTAATAATAGAGTGGCATTACTAGTTCTGCCAATAGTAAGTGTATGTTTATCTGCTTGAATAACAACATGAGCAATCACAGCAATAGAAAGCTTTACTGTAATCAAATCTGAATACTGAGCCAAGCTTTCCAACCACAGAGAAAAACCTCGTACTTGAAAAGCCTACAATTAGAAGTATAGTTACTTCCTTTTAATGTGATCAGTCCTGTATACATCTGGCTTTGATTGAAGTAAACAGCTTATATGAGTAGGCAATTTTATTTGAATAGGAAGCATTTGAGCAAAAATGTCAAGCAAGTCAAGGACTGTGGGCAGAGAGTAAGGACAGAAAGTCACTGCTTTTCCTTCTCCTCATTTTTTCTTCCTTCCTTTTATTTTTTTATGAACAGAGTTAAAATCCAATGGGAGGAAAAATGCAGCTTGGTAACTAGGTGGTGATTTTAATACATTTTAAAGTTAGTTGGCAACATCAACCACACGGGTGTTTTTGAGGTCTAGGTAGTTGGTAATAATGACATCAGGGGAAAATGGGTGGTTTACTGCCATAGCTGTGAATTCACCAGCTCTCTCTTCTGGGTGTCTCTTTCACACGAGCACAAACAATCCAATACGCTGTAACGTGAGTGAGTACCAAATGTGTGTCAGTTCATTTTTAAAGGCTTTCACATATTCTCGATTATTTCAATCTTATTTATAGCTATACTTTTAGACATCTGGATTTAGATTCACAGTTTCAAAGCAAATACACACCAATCCTCTCATAGAAAACACCAGTTCAGCATAGGCTGAGGCTCATTTTCCTACTAAGTTGTAACATAAAGCAATGATCATCTCTTTGAAGACAGTTAAGTTAAATCCAAAGTGGCAGGAATATGTATGGCTGAAGAACACACAGTTCTTGAAGCTGGCCAGGTATATCTCTAAACACACCAAAACATAAATGTTGTGAAAGAGGGTTTTCACCTTCAGCTTTCTCATCAGTTAACTCACCGCAAGACACTATGTGAGCAGGGCCAAGGGTAGGCCTGTTTCTTGACATTAAGTTTGTCAGGTCTAGCAGCACAGCAGGAGAAGAAACTACATGGGGAGATCAAATGCAAAAGCGAATGCACGTAACAAATAAAAGCCAGCTCCTCTTGCATGTGATAGATAGAAAGAGAAGCATACACATGTTCAAAAAAAGAATTGGCAGCAGTTAGGAGCGTCCTCTTCAATAAAGCCAAGTAAACCTGAGGATAGACAGACATTCAGATGCTCAGGCTGGGAATTCTACCAACAGAGATGTTCGCTGCATAACAGCATCCCATCTGCTGATGGCACGGTGCCTGCCTTTTGCCACTGTTGCTGCTTACCAAGTGCCAAGCAAACATAGGTATAGACAGGAAGCCTGTGTGGTGTCCTCACGTTCAGCTTGTTGCTCTTCAGTAACGTCTGAGCTGAAAAAGCCCTTTTCTTCTTGACTAAATGACTGAAAAGGGACACACCAAGAAGTCAAGAAGAGAAGCTGCTGGAGTCAGAGGATGTGACACAGCTACTTGGGGGGGGGGGGGGGGGGGGGGCTCAGATTAGTTGAAGGAGCATGAGAGAAACCTAATAAAACAAACAGAATGCCTAAGACTATATCTAGGCAGTAGAGGGGTATGTCTGTGTAAGTGTTGGGCAGTAGTGTTGCTCATTGCTTGTGGTTCCTTATAGGTCAGCTGTTGGTACAGGCTGCTGTGGCACACGCTGGGGGGCATTGGTCCTACCCTAGCACATGTGTTTGTCAGAGCTTTCTGTCTTTCCCTTCTGGTTCCCTCTGAAGTCATACAGTTGTGACAGCATGAGATTTGCTGCCTTGGAGAATGCGTATCAACGTTTTTCAGCATCAGTATGCAAAATGAAATATTCATATTTCTTGGAGGGAACCCAGACGGATTGTATGATCTTAAATGTTGATGAATTTCCAAAATTTCCAGTGCCTTCACTGTGAAGAGGAGAAAGCCCTAGATTTCTTGAAAGAGTAATGTACTTTTTGGACTGAGAGGACAGGGGCACTTAGCCTTTTCTTCAGCTGTGTTGTCCTTGGACATGGGAAGTTTGCTTATTATTCTTGCATTAAACAGATGGGAAGAAATACATGATACATTGCCTGGATATTAAAATAAAAATATAATAAAAATTCTTTGTTAGACCTAGGATGCAGTCCTGACCAAAAAGGTTTTATTTAGGATTGCACTTTGTCCACGGCCATGTGGCCACAATGTGCAGCACCAGGCAAAATTACAGCCTCTGCCGAGAGGTTTGGAAAAGCATAAAAGGTCTGGCAAGTCTGCTGGCCGAGTCAACCCATGCTGTGAACTGAGCCATCGTATCGGCTCTTCGCTTCCCTACTCCATGGATTTGGACATATGCTTTGCTGTGCTGGAGCTCTCCCGGATGAATGCCTTGCAGCTCTGAGTGTGTGTCATGGGAAAGTTCAGTGTCTTTTGCCAGTGGCTCAGCATTGGGAGGTGTATGGCAGCGCTTCTAAAAGGAAGAAAAGTCGGTGATAAATATTGTAATTTAACACTGCCTTGTTTTATTGCCTCTTTATTCCTAGCTTTGTTGCCTTTTTATTACTAACTTTGATCCCTAGACTTAGAATCCATGCTGAATATTTCAGCCTTCGAATATCTGACTGCGTTGCACTATCATTAAATCAACTTCAGTCAAGAATGTTGGCTTTCGTAAGCAGACTATTCATTTCAGTTTTGTTCATACATCACCCAGTAGAGCTCTGACCCATCTGGAGCATTCACTTTTATCTCCTCTTGATAAAAAATGCTAACTGAAGTTAGTGCATCTCTATTATAAACAATAGACGATGATAATAATGAATAAGTCCATCTTCCTTTTATACTTAATTGGAAAAAGGATTTTTTTTAAATCAAATTCTCGGGTTGCTTGCAGTGAATAAATGTAACAGAACGTGTTACAGGATGACAACCCAGAACTTAAGTAAGTGCAGCTGAAATGAATAAAAAAGGTGAAAAGAGTGATTTGAAGGCTTTGTCTTTCTACTGACTGCCAACTAGCAACATGGGTGCAGAAAGCTGTTTTCTAAAGTCACTTTAAAGTTTTATAGTTTTAAAATGTCAGTTAACAAATAGAAGAACAAATCTATTCTGCTATTGCATAAGGCAACAAACAACATTTTCATTTCACTTAAACTCACTGAGACCATAAAAATATACAAACATTACTGTAAATTTTTGAACCATAGATGTCACTATTCAGTCATAAAAAGTAGCACTGAAACAGCCTTACTTATTCATGTTATGATTTCTACCTCAGGCATTTCTAGATCTGGTATTTTACCAACTAATTCTGAACCTTTTGTAAGGGTGGCATCAAAATGTGATGCCTGCTGCAGTCACAATTTTGTTCTTCAGTCCCATCTCTCTACAGGTCCAGAAAGCTGTTGGCATTGTCTGGGTGAGATGTGTATAAAACACCAAAAATAATCCTGTCTTTCTTGTGCTGTCCAAAACACAATTTCCGGGAATCCTTAAAGTGGAATTGTTTCTTTTCTTAATTCTGCAACTTTAAAACAGCAGTGCTTCTATTTTTATTTTATTTTATTTTATTTTTTGTAGCATGACAATGAAACAACATGATATTTGAGTATCTATTTCTTATATCTTCAGTTAGATGGGGTTGGACTCTTGACTGAATAAGCCAGTAAATCTGGTTCCAAGTTTGTTCTCTGAAGCTGTCCTCATGAAAGAATTCAATTAGGGTGACCGAGCAGGGTGAATTGAACTGGATAGGACATAAAAGATGTGTGAGTCCTAATTCAGAATTACTTTTGCCTCATACCATCACTGGGCTTCTCTGCACTGTTTCTGTGAAATTCTCTTCCTCGTAACTGTGCCAGAAACTCCTGCCTTGTTTCCTAGAACTGGGAGAATGCATATATATATATATTTCAAATGTGTAGATATAAGGATTTTTTTTAAAAAATATGTTTAAAAATCTCGCCACTGTGACACAGTATTTCAGGTATACCAGCTTTATCTCCTGTAATTTTGACATTGAATTGAGCTGCATTGAACCATTTCAGCTCTAGGTCCAACAGTATTAATGGCAGGAAGATTCCTTGTTACAGGTGCTTAATACACCATTTTCAGTTGCTTTGGTTTGAGAATCCCGTAACTGAAGATTGCCTACGCATTGGTTTGGGACACTTAGATTTTGAAAGTAGTTGTTCCTTGCTCTTTTCAAGTGAAAAAGCACTCAGATTTCAATATCCAGTTCACAACATAAAGACATGCATTGTCTCACTGGATTTCTTTATGACCTTAAATAAGGTTCTTATCAATATCATTGTGCCATATGAAGTCACAAGGGAAAAAAAAAAAAAAAAAGATTGACGTTTGATACTTGGGGTAGAACTGATGGTTTCAAGAACTGTTTCTGAGTGATGTTGCTCTCTGCAAGAAGCATGGAAGAAAGACTTTGATCCTCTGTAGAGTCCCCCTCCACTTGAGTGGTGCTACACATGATTTATTGCAGCTAGTGATTAATCAGTCTCTTAATAGCACACACGGCACCTAATCAGCTCTGATTAGAGGTGGTGTTGCCCAGTTCAGCTGGTGTTGTGAAGTTTATAGTTCATGCCTGGGTGATGCACCTTATGAAAGCATTAAGTATCACTATCAAGTGTTTTATTATTGCTGTCACATCCCTGCTGTGTTGTCCTTGTAAAAGGCAGATGTAGAAGAGCTCTCAGCTCATGTGTTTGATCTTTGATGGAGCCCCAAAAGAAGTGTCGGCTGCTACTATTGAAAAATATGGTCTTTTGTTTCAAAAAAAGTGGGAGATATATCGCTGATCCAGAATATTTACCACAACCAAGGTTGTTCACAGAGGACATTTATCCTTACCTGAATGATGTTCAGAATAGTTTGGGCTGCACTGATTCCTTTGGTCCCTGTTTGTAGAAATAAGCTCCAATTGCTCAGACATCTGAGATAAGCAAATGCTCTACTGAAATTAGTGTGGACCATGGAGATGTACCAGAATGTCTATAAACATCCTCTTTGCCCCCCAGGACAATATTTTTTTTTGGAGAAAATTAGCCAAATGGATTCCCTTGCTTCTAGATAGATACAGCGGTGGGCTTCTGATATATTTCTTTGTGTCCCTCACCTCCCAGGCTACCAGTGCAATTGCCTCTCCCAGTTTACTGGAAGAAATTGTGAATCAGAGATCACAGCCTGCTTCCCAAATCCCTGCCGGAATGGAGGCTCATGCGATCCCATTGGCAATGCTTTCATCTGCAACTGCAAGAATGGCCTGACTGGAGTAACGTAAGTAAACTTTTCCACATGGGCAATGGGAGCATCTCAGTTCACTGGTGGGATTTATTTTTTGATTAGTCATTTTGTACTCAACTAAGGGACATGGTTTAGTGATGGGACTCAGTAGGTCGGGTTGATGGTTAGACTTGATAATCTTGAAGGTCTTTTCTAACCTAGACAATTCTTTGATTCCCCTGCAAAAAGAACAACCCCAAAGTCAGTGCTTATATCAAGTGCAAACTAAAGAGAGATGAGAAATCCATGAGGTTTCTGAACTTGGCTGCAAAGTTTTGTTTCAGGCTATGATCTTCAAATGGTTTTCAATGATGTGGACACCTAACTGTTAGAGGCTTTTTGAGAAATCCATTAAAGTCTGTGGAATCTGATGTGTAATTTTTTTTTTAATGGATCAATTTCAGTCACCTTAGACCTAGCATAAAAGCCTAATTTATTGCATTCATTTTTTAAATTCAAGCCTTGATCATATATATACTTGATGTAGAAACAAAAAATCCTCTGACCTACTTCCTGCTTTTTTCTTCTGCTTTGTCTGTTTGGACTTTTTGTTTTCTTTTGCCTTTTTGTTGATCGCTTGTTCTTCTCCCCACTTCTCTCTGTTTAGGGTTCCTGTATTTTTTCTTCCCACTTCTCTAACATTTGCTCATTTTATCCCCAGTCCTAAATAAATTCTAGAAGTCAGTATATCCTCCTCTCCTCTCAAATTAGTAGTCTCTGAATATTTTTACTACATTTTTTCTCAACTCTGTTTTCTCCTTGAATCCCCCTGATATTTATATTGAATTCCATCCTATGGTCCAAAAATGATATAAAAGTTCTGATATTTTCTATTACGTTCTGTGAGGATATTATTAGGATCAAGGAGCCTTTTCCTATCAGATGTTTTAAACTCTTATTTCCTTCTTGACATTTTCATTTTATTGTCTTAAAAAGCCATGGAATAGCTGCAGAAAAATTTAAATACCATTAAATAATATGATAATAATATGATAATTTGCCAAGCACCAGCAGGTTGTTCACTGTAGTTGTACCACTTTGAGAAGATAAGACACCACTTATAAGCTGGGCTGTTTGCTAAGTGTTCTCCAAACCCTATGTTCTTTTCTTCTTTTAAGGTGTGAAGAAGATATCAATGAGTGTGAAAGGGAAGAATGTGAAAATGGTGGCTCCTGTGTCAACATATTTGGTTCATTTCTGTGTAACTGCACGCCTGGTTATGTGGGACAATACTGTGGTCTTCGCCCTGTGGTGGTTCCCAATATACAAGCTGGGCATTCATACGTCGGCAAGGAGGAGCTGATAGGAATAGCTGTGGTCCTGTTTGTCATATTTGTGTTGATCGTCCTCTTTATCATTTTTCGCAAGAAAGTGTTCAGGAAGAACTACTCCCGCAATAACATCACGCTTGTACAGGATCCAGCCACTGCCGCCCTGCTCAACAAGAGCAATGGCATCCAGTTCAAGAACATCAGGAACAGCGGAGACAGCAGGAACATCTACCAAGAGGTTGGGCCTCCACAGGTGCCCGTGAGGCCAATGGCCTATACCCCGTGCTTCCAGAGTGACTCACGGAATAACCTGGACAAGATAGTGGATGGGCTTGGTGTGGAGCACCAGGAGATGACGACGTTTCATCCCGAGTCCCCTCGAATCCTGACAGCCAGGCGGGGTGTCGTGGTGTGCAGCGTGGCTCCCAACTTGCCCACCGTGTCTCCCTGTCGCTCCGACTGTGACTCCATCAGGAAGAGCACGTGGGATGCTGGGACGGAAAGTAAGTAGCACTGCATGATGTCCTCATTCTTCCCCACCATAGCTAGGGGTCACTCTCAGGGTGCAGCTGGTAGAGCAGCACAGCTACACTTAATGCTCTATCCTGAAGGCTAACAAACTTCAAATTGTTATATTTCTCAAAGAAGGGATTTGGTTTATTTTAGAGATGTTTGCTTTAGCAGAGCAGGAGGTTTCTTTTCTTAGCCATGTTTCCTCTTTTTAGTAATATTTCCTAGTAAGCGTTCAACCCCGTTGCAACACAACTTTGATCAAAATAGTCAACTAAAACTCCATGATCTAGGAACTTTTTTAGCCCCATTGTTTTAGGGAATGAGAACAGATAATAGAGAGAGAAACCTAGTACTGCCTCATATCCAACCTGCACGTTTTCATCTAAGGCAGCACATTGGCCAAGGTCTTCTAGTGAAAAAATGGAACAATTTTCATTCCTTCAGGCTGTATTTCACAATTGTGTTGTGGTTGACCTTTTTAGCCATTATAGTTCTGCTGATTGAAAGTATCAGCACGTAAGCCTCCATACGTGCTCTGTTCTGTATTCTCTTGGGTGCTCTTGCCACTGACGCTTCTGGTATCTGCATGAATTTCTGCACAGCATGATGCCACACCATGGGGATGGACCTCAGCTGTCAACGAGTGGAATCAGTGCAGCTTCATTACTGCAGCACTCACTCCATCGACTATATACCCTGCTTCTCAGCAGGAGCAAATCAGCTGTTACTATATGCAGGTGCCCCATGCTGGGTAGAAATACCTACAGGTAGCAGGTGGAGAGCTGTACTTATGTGGATTGACTGTTTGCAGCACCTGAGTGTGTTCATTCATAATTAACTAACACATCTGTCTCTCAGTGCTTACTGTGAATGATATGTTTTCCTTGTTATCACTCACAGAATGTGTATTTGAATGTCTGTATTTAATTACATGTGAACTTATACCACAGGCTGCAGTTACATTTCTGAACTGTAGAAGAGTTGTCAAGACTGAATGTCCTTGATGAAAAACAATGTAAATTGTAGCATAATCTACTCTACATCAATGGTGGATCCAAGGGCCACTGATGTAAATAAAAAGATGCCCAATAACTTTTCTGAGCTTTGAGTGAGCCTATAAAAAGGCTCTTAAGTTAGGAAATGGACAGTAAAGATAAATGCAACTGTAATCTCTTGTATAAGATGTTTATACCACATTTTTAGTCATCGTTTTCTTTGCCACTGAGACTACATGGTATCAAAAGCATCTGAATACAGATGTTTATTCCTAGATTATGATGGTGTTAGCTACTCAAGAGACTCTTTGGGCTTCAAACACTTCAAAAATCTGGGTATCGTCATCAGCTGCCTTCATGACCAATGGGTCAATTCCTCTGTCTGGAGGAAATAATTTTATTCTGACAAAAATAATAGAAAACTACCTGTGGGCAGCATTTAGATGGCTCCGTGGTATAAATAGGCAAATGCTCATACATATAGAGTACCATTGTGCTTTGTTTTTGCTGTCAATGAAGGTAAAGGGGTTGATGACGCTGAAGAAGTGACCTGTTTTGCAGGAAGTAATAAAGGCAGCAACTCTGAAGTACAGTCCCTCAGCTCTTTCCAGTCTGATTCGGGTGATGACAATGGTAAGAAATGATTTTATCTTTATTATGCTGGGGACAAAGGCATTTAACTCTCTTTCTAACATTATTAAAAACAATTAGAAGACATCTGGAAAACCCTTTAATGATTTTGGAAGTCAGAAAGTCCTGGAATCAAACCTTCACTTTGTGGCCATTTTTTAAATTACAGGAATGTAATTAAAATCTTGATTCTTGGAGCTGTTGCATCAGTACCGAGCTTTACAGTAAATCAGTTATGATAGAGCAGGCTTATGTTGCCAAGGTAGAAGTTGACTAATAGGTAGCAAGTTAAGCTGTAGGTTTTCCATCATTTTCCCTCTTGAAAGAGGATGACTTTGATGTTTCATGAGTCAAATGAAAGGAATTTCTCTGCAGTTTGCCAGGTCTCATTCACAGTCCCAACAAAACTCTGCTGGTGCTCAGCACGCAACAATGAGTGGATGGGACAGTCCTTGGTGGCTTGGCCTCTCCCTGGCAATCACAGTTCAGCTAACAATAGAGCACTATTAAATCCTTACTCAGTGCATATTAGTTGCCCCTCTCATGCCCCTACATCATTATCTCAGTGGGTGACGTGGGCAGAGCCATACGCAGCCAGAAAGTGGCATGCAAAGTCAGACCAAACCTTTGTTCCTAAGTCCCATGCATGTTGAGCAGTGGTGCTGAGAAAACCCGTGATGTTTCTGCCAGGGAGGGATGATGGATGTCGGGGAAGACTCATGCAGATACACAGAAAAAGATTAGCACAAAGACATTACACTTAGATTCCTCAGATGCCAGTTAATGAACTGTCAGGAGACTCGGTTCCTCAGTCAAGTCACGCAGCTCTTCCCTAGGTACTCCTGAATGTTGGAAAAAGCACTTAAAGTGAAGGGCACTTGCAGTTCCTTTTGTTTCAGCTGTGACTGAAGCATCATGAATATTTTTGTTAAACTTCTCAGCACTTTTCTGTGCCCCCTCCCCCCCAAAAAAACCTTTTGTGATATTGTTTCTATAATAATTATCCTTGTATTCATTTATTGTACATGGTTACTTTTTATATCCCCCAAATTCTAATAAGGCTTTTCAAGCATCTTATCCTGCCCCCATTTGAGGCAGTGGCACAGTACCCACTGAAATTGAATTGGGCCTTCTGTGCCCGCTCATTTTTCCTGAAACCTACATTGAAAATATGGCCTTTAAAGGTAACAATTCAAGTTCAAGGTCTAAACAAATCAATAACTTCAGAGAGAATGAAGAAAGTAACTTAAATCATCTGAGTCATTTTTCAGAGGTCAATGCAAGACTGCACGTTCTGGCTTTCTTTCAGTGTCGGCTTGGTTTTGCAGTGGAAGAACCTAAAATACAAATACAGGCATAAGTAAGCATATTCACACTCACATAGTTGTACATAGGGGATAATGGATATCCCTCTTGAAACCATAAATTCTTCCCCCTCCTGTCATTTTAATTTTTTCTGCTTCACAGCCCTGCAAAGGTTAAAAGGTTGTCAGTGGAACAGCAGTGAGTACAATTCAGCATTCTGGGAAGGCAGGAGAGGCTGCTCCTTTTCCAGGCTTCTTCCTCCAAAGCTGAGGTCCATGTGGCTAGACAGGGAGGACATGTTTTTGTTGTGCTGCAGTAGAAATGTGCCAACACCATCTTGTGAAACTGGTGATTCACTTCTGACTGGGGAAGCCTGTTTTGCACCAGAGAAGCACTGTGACGCATCCTGCTGAAGGTGTGACCAGCCCTACGTTGTTCAGTTAGTGTCAGGTGCAGGCAACCTCCACCCACCCTCTCCATGTTGCTTGGAGCCTTGTCTTTTTGCATTGAAAAAAAAAATATATACATATATTTTTTTCACCCTGCAAACATTTTGGATGTGATACTGAGCTGGAGTGTACTCTCTCATTTCTACGTCATTTAAATTTCTCAGCTCCCCTAGACTTGCTGAGAGTAATTAATGGTATTCCCTGTAATCAAAAAGCAATATTTTTAATGGTCGCAAAGAAAAATAGTTGCCTGCTCTCAGCAATAATGTTTTGAAAACTCACTTCAAAAGCAAGTTACAGGTCTCCATAATAAGCAATTTGGAAACAGGAGGATGTGGCAAAAGTGGACCTTTAGGTCACCATTTCACTGTCATTGAATTGCTGGTTGTGCTGAGCAGTCCAAGGAACTGCTGTTGATGATGCCAATTTTCCACCCTTGGCAGTGCTGGATTTGGATGTTCTCTTACACTGAACTGCCTGGGGTAGAAGTTTCCCTCCCTTCTCTGCTCAGCTCTCACCAGAGCCATCCCTTAGCTGCCACGAAGACTCTTGTGCTGGGCCTGATTTTTGACCTCTTGTTTTCACACTCTGTTTTCCGTAGCTCCGAGATCCCTGGCAGAAGCACCACCTTTCCTTCTCATGTTACCCATTCCCATTTGGCTGACATTCCCAGTAGTGGAGGGATAGAGAGGTCCTTCTTCTTGGTGGAATTCTTTTTCTTTCCAGCCCTTCCTTGCCTTGTCTCACTCACATCAGCAATATATGGGGAAGCCAGGACTAGGATGGGGCTGCAACCTTACTGCCAAGGCAGTGGTTCCCCCTAGCTCTGACAAGGCTCCTCGTGCATCTTTTGGCTGTTCTCCACCTCTTTTTCCAGCCACACAGCAGCTAATTACATGGTGCCACCAACTTTTCCATAATGTTTATTTGCATTAGCCAATACAAGCCTCCCTCACTTACACGATTACCAGTGCCACTGATGTTATAAACACTCAACAGAGACATAGAACATGGTTTGTTTGGTTTATCAAGGCTCTTTTTGCCAAGCACTCACAAGGACTGAGGAAACTGGATGAGTTACTTGATCCCATGCTCAAAATTTAACACAGTCCCCTGAATGTTCAGCACAGAGTTGAAAGCTGCTATTGCTTTAAGTCTGAGTCTAAGACCTCTATGACCTCTAAGTCTATCGGCTGTGTGAAACAACAATGTATATCTTGCACAACATTTCGGGTCTTCTTCTTAGCCTGTTCCAAAGCAATCAGTTTTCTTCTAGCTGAAGACGTCAGAAAACCCAGTACGCACTGAATGTAATGGGAACTTCCCCTCTGGTTTCACTGGGTTTTATCTCAAGTAGTCAAAGGCAAGGGTGTTAGTTTGTCCAAAATTCAGATCAGCTAGAAGATCAAACACTGTTCTTCTCTGTGTTAAAAGATTGTGTGGCCTATATTAATTATTTCAAGGAAAAAGTATATTTTGGTGAAATAGTTGCTGAGAACACACAAGGCATTTATGAAAATATTCTGTCAAGCAGAGACCTAAATTTGAGCCAAACCTACTTGACTGTGTCCATCTAATTACGGGAGTACTGTATAATGTCCCAGAGGTATTGCATTGCATGGCTCAAACCGTAAATAAGTAAAACATTCCTCTTAGGAAATAGATTAAGCTTAGCACTGTTTCAGATGGTACGTTGGTCTAAAAGATAATGATCCCTCGGAGCACATGGCATGGTCTCTGGAGACCTTTAAGCAAGAATGAATTAGAAATTAGTGTCAGGTAGGCAAGATACTGCTTTGTTTAATTGAATCAGCTGGCCAGTCTGCTTGAATTTATGAGGTGATACACATCGTGCCATATGCCTTTTTGGAAATGCTGGTTTGGAATTTATTACCACTCTGAAAATGTATTGGGTTATCTGAAATGAAATGTCCTGCAACCCACTGCATAAATCATGCACTGGTCGGCAGACTTTTTTCTTCTATGTCAGTTCTGTCTGTTTGAGAGAATTTATTGTGGTAACATATGACATGTGTTTTAAATACTAACCTGAAGCTGTCCTTCCCTTCCCTTTATTTTCTGCTTTCCCACCCCTGCAAGCTTCCATAGTGACTGTCATACAGCTTGTCAACAATGTAGTTGACACTATAGAAAATGAAGGTATTTAATTTTTTTTCTTTCTTGTTATACAACAATGCTTCTTGTTTTCATTGTGAAACACTCCAGCAGAATCTCACTAATCTACACTGACAAGCAAACCTGTGGTGGGGATTGGGATTTGCAAATCAGCATATTCACCAGCAAACCCAAGAACATCAGGGTGGTGTACCAGAAGATATCTATGGGTAACTGGAGGTGGTAGAAAAGGTGTCAAGGCCATCATCATCTTCTGTTCAGTCAATGTTATTGCTTGCTTATTGCCATTGCCTTCAGAGAGAGTAGGATGAGATTGACAATGGAGCCAAGTCACTGAGATTGTCCCATCTACAAAGGATGGGAAACAGAAGATCCAGGAAGGCTGGCTGTAAAGTATCCTGGCTGCAGTAAAGTTGGCTTATGCACTCCATTGGCACTACGTGGAGAGGAGCAAAGTAGTGGAGGGCAGGTAGCTGGATTCTCCCAGCTAATAGTGTCAAACTGATATATAGACATAACTCCACGTATGACACAGCAAGCAGCCTGCCCACCATTGCCCTTCCCCTGGGGTTGCTCTGCCTACTGAATGAGCGTGGCAATATTCAGCTCTGCCATTGGCCCTCTGGGTAATCTTAGACCCATCATGCTACAAGTGGTTTCCCTAACTGTAAAACAGAACATTACAATTTGCCTCTTTGATAAAGCATTGAAGAAATGTGATATACCAAAAATAAATATTAGTTATATTTATTTGTGAAGCATTTATCCTATTCTTGGGAAAATGTCAACTCAGCATCAACTTGGTTATCCACAAGTCCAAAATATAGTCTATAGTGTATTTTCTGATTTTCTGAAGTGTAAGATTGCCATTCTTCTGCCTTTTGTATAAAATGAACTAGCCAAGGTTAACTCAAAAAGAAAGTCCCACTCAAAAAAATAAAAAAAAAAAACTGAAATGAAAGCACAGCCACTGTAATTGTCCCTGCATTCCTAAAGGAAAGCATAAGCAAACACATTGGCTTCCTATCATGCTTTACAAGTCAGAAAAAGCCAACCTGGCAACAATTTCAACAGGCTGTCACTGAAAATGCTTAGCCCACTTCCCCGTTCCTCACATAAGGGTTACTAATCTTGAATGCCCAGCAGCAGAGCTGGTGAAAGCAGTGCACCGTTAGTTGCACAGGGGCTGCGGGTGCATCGCGGTGGGAGGAGGACAGGGCTCCTGCCCCGGGGAGCTGCAGCGGGTGGTGCGAGTCAGCACATTAGTGAGGTTCTCCTGGATCCCGAAACCACGCAGCTCGGAAGGACCCGACGCATCTCGGGTGCAATGTCATTACACTGACTGAAAGACAGCAACATCTGTATCCAGCAGAGAGGAATGACGAAGGAGAAGAGTGGTTAGGGCCGGTTCAGACAGTGCCGCTAAAGCTGCGGTAGCCCTAACCCTCCTCAGCCCAGGCTAATGCAGAGCAGGTAGAAAGCTGCTATCTGGCTAACAAGCTAACAAATAAATCACTGTCACCACGCAGCATATGTGGTGATAAGGAAGGGCAAGAGTGGTGTTAATAGATGGAGGCCTGGAGAATAGCCTTCTCTGACCTCATCTGTGCCAGAGATTAAGGACTGTCATGCCATAAGGTGCTGCTCATCGGACCAGACCTCCTCCAGCAAGGCAGTCCAGAGACCTTGCCCGGTGACTTCTTGCATGAAGCCCAATAACATGTGGCTGAACAAGAGCATCTCATCTAGAAGACGCTGCAGCTTATTCCCCGCTCTTGTCACACAAAACCTCTTTCCTTGCTCTCTCCCCAGCCCCTGCACCCTCTCCATACCGGAATGCCTCCCTCCCCACCAGCTAGCATGGCAGTGCAGGTGGGAGGTGGGTACGGGGTTGCGGGGCATTGTAGCTGACGGCCCCATTAAATGGCTTTGTATTCTATTCTATTCAGGTTCTTATACCGTGCCCATCACCATGGTATCTGAGCCCAGGTGGGCCCAGATTTGTTTGAACCGGCCCTGAGAATGGTAGATTCTTATTTTTCTGTTTCAAAGTGAGAGAGAAATGTACTTTGCAATTATAAACCATAGAGATGGTGGATAGCCCTTTTTGTATTAAGAATTCCGGCTGTAATGTAATTCCATATCTGTTCAGTGAGGGTAGATAATTAAGATATGATAGAAAAGGAATATAATGCACATGACAATCATTTCTTTATGTATGTCTGCATTTGACTGGGCAAGTTTATCTTGTACATTAAAATAAAGAACAATTTAAAATCCTATTAAAATGACACCGAGCCAGCTGTACTTTAGAAATATGCATGCAGAGTTTTGTATTTTCACATGTAAGACTACGCTGGTAACACGCTCAAAGTTACCAGTTTTTACTTTTCACTTTGTATCTAACAGTGTCTGTTATGGATCAAGGACAGAACTACAACAGAGGTGATTTTTCTGAGACCCTTTCTGCCTGTTCAACTGTGCTGGGGTGGGAGGGCACTGACTTGATCTGTTTTTTTCTTGAACTGCTTCACATGTTCTCTTTTGTTTGAATTCTGTCGGGTTGCAAATGCTGCATGAGAATGGCCAGACACTTTTTTTTTTTTATTTCAGGATCCAGTTCTCAGTCTCTTGGTTGATCAGATTGTTTGCTTGCACACTTCCTTTCTTGAGACAAAGTCATTGGAGGTGGAAGGGGAGATTAGATGTTTTATCATAAGCATGCTGCCTTTATTTTTTTTTCAATTAACTGTGAAAAGCATTAATTCAGAGATTTTTGTCATTTTGATTTGTCAGCGTCATGGTTTCTAATACAACCTAGTAACACCCTAAGATGTGAACACGGCCTTAGATTAGCCGTGTTTCATTTCTCTGCTTGTTCGCATTAGCATCATCATGCCATTTCGTCCTCCTCTCCTACCGCTCTGGTCAGAGCATGGCTGACCTGCAGCGATGGCCTGTGGCGCATGCTGTGATTTAAACGTGCTGTGAGGATTGAGAGTTTGCTCTTTAGCAAACTCCAGTGCATGCTGGACACCCCCTTGCCATTAGTGTCCTCATCCTAACAGCTCTGGTTCTCTTTCCCGTTGCAGCGTATCATTGGGATACCTCTGACTGGATGCCAAGCGCTCGTTTATCCGACATCGAAGAAGTGCCCAATTTTGAGACGGCAGATGGAGGCTCGGCTCACCATGGCAGCACCAGAGAGCTGGAAACAGATTACTACCTTGGTGGCTACGACATCGACAGCGACTACCCTCCCCCTCATGAAGAGGAGTTCATGAGCCAGGACCAGTTACCACCTCCTCTTCCAGAGGATTATCCAGACCAATATGAAACCCTTCCGCCCTCGCAGCCGGTCTCAATGGCAAGTACGCTCAGCCCCGACTGTAGGCGACGGCCGCACTTCCACCCCAGCCAATACCTCCCTCCTCACCAGTTCCCCCATGAGACAGACACTGCAGGGGCTCAGACTGGGAACGAATTTAGTACTTTTGCTGTTGGCCCAAGCCAGAACACAGAAAACGTTAGTGCAGGTAAGATGCCCTTATCCTTGCACAACTCCCTAGATGCCTCCTCTTCTGACGTCTCAGCCAGCTGCGGCTTTGATGACTCTGAAGTAGCCATGAGTGACTATGAAAGCGTGGAGGAACTCAACCTAGAAAATGTTCACATTCCATTTGTGGAGACCCAGCATCAGACACAAGTGTAAAGGAAGCTCCATTCTTCTTCTTCTTCTTCTTCTGTTTTTTCTTTTTTTTTTTTTTTTGTCATTTGGTCCAATTAATAGTATAAATATTGAGAAGAAATTTTGCTGAAGGTGTATCTATATATATTGGGCAATGCAAAAATACAGTATAACCCATTATTAACTTGTTCAGAAATGATACTGTATGTGCAGACACGAAGAGACCAATTGCATTAAGTATTACACATCACAAAATTGTTACAGACAATCTGGAGAGTATGTACCTTCTATTTATTACCAAGAGTAAAACTGAGCATTTGAGGAAGGGGGAAACGATCTCATTGCTAAATAAAAATTCCTTCTCTCCCTCCCACCATCACCCAGGGTTGGGGTTTGTTTTTTTTTTGGTATTGTATTATTAAAAGTGTTACAGTGTTATGATCTCCCTACAGTATTAAAGAACTGGTATGGATCATTCCAAGATGCAATATTGCATGAAATATTATGTCAGCAAAAGAGTGAAAGCAATTGATTGCTGAGGCTGCTATGTACAACATGTCAGATGGCTTAAAAATCAGCATTTACAAATTGATGTATCAAAGGCAAGCTACCAGTCATTTGTCCATAAATATTTATCTACCCTTTTGTTTGTTACATAGCATTTCATTCTACTTTGTGTACATATAGCACAACATATATACAACAACATATATACAGCCTATATTTACTCTAAGTTGGCCTGCTTTGGTTGCCGTGTTTTAACACCTGATGTCAGATGCGTGTGTACAACTTCACCTGTGAGAACTCTAACAATGTCAGAGTCTGGTTCAGTACCGGCCCGGTTCTGCCTCAGACGTGTACCTACAGCTTCCCTTGACTTCTGTATGCAGCATGAACATGGATCTGAAAACATCTGGCAAACCTAAGTATCTATGTAGTGTGGCTGATTTTTTTGAAATTCCTTTCTTGGGCAATCACCTCTTTAACAGCAGTCATCATGCTACAATTATTGCAGTAAAATTAGTTGCAATTAAGTTGCATAAAACATTGCTATAATCATATATAATGTTAGTTTAACATCATTTGGCAAATGTCCATCCTTAGAGTTTATGGGATGAGCTGTCAGCTGCTGTAAACTGACTCAGTCGGTGGAACTGCACGGATGGGCCACGGCCAGAGATCTGGTTTTAGATTTTCTGTCGGATGTGTGTGTGATTTCATAGGATTTGAGGACTTCCGAAGGTTGTTTGCAGACTCTAGGATATCATGGAATGAGGAAAACCATGGCATCAACTATGCTCTTATGCTTCCCTCATCCTCATTGGAGTAAATGACCTTTCACAGTGATTGGCCCGAGCAGCTAAGTGCAATATGGAAATACGGCATTTTCACTCAATGTATTAAAGCAGAATACATGTACCCATTGCTCAGTGCTATGAAAATGTTTCTACCACCTCATTTTATAGCATCTTTATACCTTATCAATGAATGTGAGTCTGTAGTCTGCATTACTGCTGGGGTTTCATCCATTCCTGCCATGGCATAATTCAGTCATTTTGAAAAGCTATTGAATACGTCATTGTTATTAATGAGTAGATTCATTAACAGGTTTCCTATGCTGCTTTCCATATCCTGTCTCGTGGTCAAACATGTTAACTGAATAGGTTCATCAGTTGTATTCCCGGGCGTGTGCTTGACTGATTTGAGCTTCACCCAAAATTAAGTTGTTGTCCATTTCTTGACATACAAAAAGTGTTCATTCACAGATTAGCCCCAACACGAAGAAATTATTAATAGAATATAATTGAAATAATTGCAGCTTGTAACACTTTTAATAAAACGGGATTTCTAAAATTCTCAGAGTAGGTACAATATGCAGCAATTCTTCATTAGAAAACAGCTCATTTATACAGGTACATGAAAAATTGAGTGAACTTCTGGAAATACCATATACTGCACATACAAGTATTATCAAGTACTTGTCCACAAGTAGTTCCTGTCCATTGAATTTATGAATGTCACTTGGTCTTCTCAAAGTAAACATGCTTCTGTAACAGTGATATATTCTGAATGTGCACACAGTACGTTTCAACTCCCTTTCCCTGCTATTCTCCCTGTGTTTTCAAGAAAAAAAATAGTAATGGAAATTTGTATCGCGATTGCAAGGAACTGAGGGATTTGCCAATAAACCATGAAGTGGTTTGGCAAGCCTTGAGGCACAGACAGAGGATGATTTGCATAGTTCATGAAGTCTGTGTTGCAAGAAATGAGATGCAAGGATTAGATTGATGTCTCTTCAAGATTAGGTACAACTGAGTTAGAAAAGCAAAGCTGCAAGCTTAGCTGCTATGAAGCAATTTTAAAGCTGGTATGACTTTCTGAGAATGTGATAGTCTCTTAGCATCTAGTTGTAGTTTACATGGGGTTTGCTCCTACTCAGTTTTGGTGTGAGACATTTTTATCTATTATGCAATTACTTCTGTTTTAGTCCCCAGCTAGTTATGAAGTGTACTTGTCATCTTCTTTTCTGTAGCGAAAAATCTTGAGTAAGCCTGAGACTCTGATATCAAAACTTTACTGGGACATATCAGAAGTGTCACAAGGGAGAACACCACTGGAGCCTAGCAATTGCCATACAAAAAAAGATCAATGTTTCTTACCAAGCTTGTTGCCTCAGTAATATCTTGTTGGTAGTGAATTTTACTAGTAAAATATGCATAAATACAATGTATAGTACCTTTTCTGTTTTGATGTTGTTGCCATTTCATTTCACTGAATGCCTACAAACTAAAGTGCTGTGGGGAAGGTGCCAAGGATCACCGTTCAGCCTTCTCTGTCCCACTCATTTCTATACCTCAATATCTCCTCCCCTCCAAATCAAATGAGCCTAATCTATTTTTTCCATCTCAAACAAATGCCCCTCTGTGGATATTGGTACTGATGTGGCCTTTCTGGTTTTGTTCTGGCCTTTTTGGATAGTGATAAGAACCTGAATGCAGATCTCAAGGTGAAATACCTCTTAGGGAGTAAGATTTTTGTATTAACATCCTCTTGTTAATCCATACTATTTTCTTTTTAATTACTGCTCTACGTGGACAAGCCCTAATTTTCTAAGCTGGAAGATAACAACACATGCACAACCTGATGTAAGAATTAGTGTTTATGTTATTCCATCCAACATTTAATTCTTTTTCTGCCATATGGTGATTTTTATGTTGCTGCTCCTGCCATTGCCAGCTCCCTGCTTTTGTTAGAGCTGATCTGGTTGGCCTTGATCCTGCGTGTCTGTATTTCAACTCACATTCCTGTAGATGGCTCCACCACACAGTGTTTTCTTTCAGGATCTGCTGTAAGAGAGGTTTCACAGACTTAAGTGCTTTGCACTATCAGTGAATTAAAACCCTTAGGATCAAGACAGTTTTTGCTTTTTGTAAAGAAGCAAACCAAGAAATAAGCAACTTTTAAAAATTCAAATACCTGCTTGTGTCAAAAATCACTGACTTTACTGAGGGGTGTGTGTCTGAGTAAAAGGATGCGTGTTCTCTGTGTTTTGGTCCAAATGCCATACACACGGAGAGCCTTTTGATAATTCTGGCAGTGGGAAGAGCCTTAAAGTGACTGACATCATAATTTACGCTGCCAATACCAAATTAAGTGGCCTTGTGCAAAAGGGAAAAACAGGCTTATGTACTTTTCTGAAATATGTTGATTATTTTGCCTTTGGGTTATAAACATCCTAAAAACAAAACAAACAAAACAAACCATAGTCCCAAAGGTACCGCATGTGATTGCTATCCTGACCCAGTATCTTATAGCTGGGCACAGAGCCCAAGGTGACACAAGGAGACACAACAGCACCTCCCTCCCACAGGGCCAAATGGACAGCCCTGCTAGAAGACCACCGTAAAGTTGCCTTCCTATCGGCCACTCCTATAGGAAACAGCATAGGAGGGCAACCAGGAAGATGTAGTAGAGATTCACTGCAGTGCTGTGATTTCCACACAGTCCAGAAATTTTCCTAAAGCTTGGTGATGTCCTTAATCCTGTGCTATCCCGTGGGTTTCTTTAGCCTGTAGAGCAGCACAAAGCTGGAAGGAGCCAAAGGCTAATCGCTGCCTCTGTTTTCCTGATAGAAGAAAACTCTGTGCTCCAGCACGGGCTCTACCCCTCTGCATGTCCCACAGGCAAGTTAGATTTAGGTCTTTGGTATTTTTCTTCTCTTTTCTAAATTCTCTAGTATAGTCCGAAGTAGTGCTGGCCTTGGTGTATTGGTGCCCTCTTCAGTGAGAAACTCAGCCTGGACACAGCACGGTGAGGCAATGCACAATGCCGAAACGCTGGTTATTAGGGGGGGCAGCAGCCTGTTGTCTCTGAGAGCCAGACAGGTGGTAATCTTCAAGAATATGACATGAAAATTGTTGCTGTTGGCTCAATTTAACATCCATTGTAAAGAAACATATGGGCAGGACAGGAAAAATGGTTAAAAATATGGTTGTACTCCTCATCAAGCTCCTGTTTGAAAAGCTAAAGGAATGCTATAGTGCATCCTTATAGCTGGTAATAACTGCATACACAGGAGAATTGAAGATGCCCTGGACCAGTTCTGCTACACTTCATTTGGAAAGGTTGCATGCTTAATAATGGAGAAAAAAAAAAAGCAATTTAAAGCCAGTAGTGAAAGTACATTTATGCTTGGTTGGTATTTTGGGGGATCTATTAACTGAATAATAATGGATATTTCATATGTTTCCAAAGAGAGAGCTACATCTTAAAGTTCATCTTCTGATCATTTACCATCATTTGCCATGCAGTAAAACTGTGCTTTTAGCATCTCTGTCGCTCTCAATACACTAAACTGTGAATAGAGCCTTAGAAATTTAGAGTATTGCCCATTATCCGTGGCCTTTAGCCTGTGTTTCATAAACTTGACATTTAACATCTCCATGACCAGAAGGAGCATTCAGTTAGTAAATCAGCTGCATCGTCACAGGGATGGATGGATGGGGAGGAAATGAAATTAAATTCATTTCATTATGTAATAATGAAAAGCAATAACTACAAGTATGTCGTATTACACAAAGGCCATAAGTAATCTTTACCAGTGTTAAGAGTGCACTTGAACTGTATTGTGGAAAGAGATTGGAGCCCTCAGAACTGTAGCATTCTTCTGTCGTAGGAGTACCTGAATCGCTGTTATTTAACAATGCAATGAGCCCATGCTGCCGCTTTTCAGGAAGTGACAAAGATATTTAGGAATGAAAGCAGTTCTCTTTAAAGCACTGTATCGGAAAAGATTGTCTTGTAAATTTTACCTGTCGCAAGCAGGCTGGTTTGTAAAAGATGTATGTTTTGGTGTTTAAAAAGAAGTTTATAAAATAATGTATATAATGGTTTCAAATTACCAGGCTTTTGTAGATATTTGATGCCAATCAGGTCGCTTTAATTTTCTTTTTGTTTGTCTGTTTGTTTGGTATAATTCTAAAGGGTCATCAAAGTTGGTTTAAACTTTTAAGGTAACAGCAAAAAAAAGTTTTAGATTTGAAAACTGGTACTTTTTAATCATTTCAAAATGTACTGTAACTTTTCTTTTGGTTCTGCTCTTTTTGTTTAACTTTTTCTGTTTTTAAGAAGATGTTTTTTATTGACTTTTTTTAAATGAATGTGTTTTGCACAAAAAAAAAAAACAACCCTAGAGATATGAGTTTTATGCCATTTCAAGTAGTTATTAAGAGATGTCATATCTCCAGTGACAACAGATTAAACCTTATGCAAAAGGGAAGGTTTATCACTTTGAGTGGGTATAGTCCCTCATCCGAAAACTAATTGTTCCTTCATAATTGCTGTTGGCAGTATTGTCTTGTGTTCTTTTGCTATAAAAACAAAACAAAACAAAAAAGTGTACAGGTTTGTAACTGCCAAAATTTGCTAAAGTTGATGGTTAAAACAAGTTTTCCAAGTAAACAAAAAGAAAAGCCCAGCTGTGTTGATTATTTCTTGGTTTTTCTCCTACTTTCAAAGGAGGGAACAAGATAAGACATCAATTCTGCAAGGAATGTAGCATTTCATGACCTCACTGTGTGCAGTCTTGCACAAAATGCTACTTTTTTGGACTCTTCAAATTCATTTCATTATTACATGGCAATTCTTCCATAGGGGGCCCTGCTCACACTGCAGAGCTCTTGCCAAGAGTTGCTTGGCTGGTGTGTGGACACTAATGTGGTTACCTAATTAAAATCACAACCTTAAATGATGCAAAGGGTATCAACACATCATGTAGCCATCTAGGCATTGAGCTCCATCAACTGAGCCAAGTTCAGGGGCAATTCAGCTGTTCTGGGTTAGCTGCTTAGCAGGGGAATGAGGGATGGGTGCTCAGAGGTGGTGTGTAAAGCAGCAGCCTGCTCTGCAGTGGAGAAGGACAGGTTTGCTTCCTGCCATGGGCATCTCTGTCCTCCAGCATCATGGCACCAGCAGCTGGGACCAGCTGGGACAAATTCAGGTAGGAAGTCTCAGGTATGTACACACTGCCCCAGACAGAGCCCTTATTGTGCTAGGCACAATACCCAGTCTGCTGTGGGGTTGCATTCAGGGATGAACTCCATCTACGTCTCCTTGAACACGTCTGATCCACCCCACAGCCCAGTGCAGAAAGAAGAGACGTTCCCTCCAGGGCTCTTTGAGTGCCCTGCCATGATGCAGCCAGGAGCACGCCTTGCACTACCAAGGAGGAGGGATGCTGCTTGCAGTGTGGTATCCCATTAAAACGTGAGACTCAGAGCAGTGTTTTAACTAAGCCCACCAGCCAAGGCACAAATACCCCTTTTCAACATTCCTGAAACAGGATTTAAACTGTGGAAAGGCAGAATACCAACTCAACATTAGAAGTCTCTCTTCCCCTGAGAATAACAAGATTTTTCCAAGAATGGACAAGTAAGCCAGTTTCCTATTTATTTCACTGTTTTTATATTCCCTGCTCGTAGAGGAGCTGTTCTGCTTTCCTGCATTTCCCAGCAGATTTTGACTCAACCTCAGTGAAACATTCATGGCAGTGGAAGTAGTGACAGAGGTCAGCGAAGCTCACTGGCATAGTGAGATGGAGCAGAGAAGTGGACAGGGAAGACTAGTTTGGAGAACATTCAGGATGAAACGACTTAAAATTCCTGCCTCAGTTTAATGTCCAGAGCTAGAGAACGACATCAGTGTTTCTTTTAGGATGGAAAAGATGAGAACTGAGATGGCAAAGAGGTCAAAGCTCACGCAAGTGTCCTGTCAAAAAGGAATTGCCACCACTGGCTGTCCCCTTAACTCGCACCAACAACACACTATTTCTTCCTGCCATGTGTTATAGTAACAGGTTGTGCAAACTTGCAGCATATCCAGGTGAACATGGTGCAAACCAGCTTCCCCCACTAACACAGCCAGTGCTGCCAGCGAATAAAATGTCACCCAGCAGCAGAAGTGGTGTCTAAATGTTAGGAGGTAAAATCTAATGGGAAAAAAATGGAAAGAAGCAGGTGCTAAAAACACAGCTCTGGTGATTTCAGTGGACCCAGAGTTTTATCAGAAGAATCTTCTCTTTTATTTCCACAGAAATATCTGTAATGCAAAACAGCATGGAAAGCAGGGCTGGCATTTCCAGCCCTTCAGAAACAATTAGGAGTTGCCACAGTTCTCTAGGGATCGCTCATCTGGAAATGAAGAGGAGAGTCCTTCCTATCTGCAAACTTACCGAGCATCTCAATTTTCAGATCAAAGACCTCTCCCTGCTGGTAACATCCTTTCTGCTTCCCCTTCTCATGCTGCTTGCCCCCAGTCTTATCACTCAATGGGGAAAAGTCAGTGCAATGACTTTGACTTTCTCTCGAGTTCAGAGAAAGCAATTTAGAAGCCCCCTGCCTCTTTTCAGCCGGCAATCATATGTTACAGGGAAGAAAGCCTTTTCCAAAGGGCACACCAGCCTGCTGGAGGAAAGGCTCCTGGCTGTAGAAACATGCCCGGTTCCATGCAAGAGGAGGCATGGAAAATGTAACAGCAGTTTTTTTTCTCTTTTAGTTTAATTCTTTCAGGTGTATGTTCTCCCTAGAATACCTCTCTGCAGCACACCTCGCCTGAGCTCCCGCCAAAGCCGAAGGACAGCAGCAGGCACCTCCTGCAGGAGATGTGCTCTGGTGCAAGCCATGGTAAATCCACTGAGCTCTGTGGACACAACTGCTCTGAAGCTGTTGCCTAAGGAAGAGAAAAACTACAAAGAAGCCGCACAGAAGCTGATTCCCACTGTCCCACTTGGCTGTTTCTTGGCTTGCTCAGACATGTCATGAATTGCTCTCAAGGGAATAAATGCTGCTGTAAACTGGCCAAGCAGAGAAAGCAGTTGCCTGCCACTGCCTATTGATCAGTTACATGGGAGTGTTTGCAGGGACACTTGTGTGGACAATAACAAAGAGAAAAAGAGAACAAACTTCTTTTATTCAAGTCACTTTAAGTGATTTATTTAAAATATATATATACATATAGAAGATTATATAAATTAATTAAACACAAAGTTATAAGGTGATCATGTCTTTAAAAAAAAAAAAAAGGATTCGAGTAGCACTAGTAATTCAACCTTACTACAGACGAAAGGTGACATGCTGATTTTATTAAGTCCATTAGGTCACTCCTGTTGTCTTCAGCGTGCCTCTGACTTCACTGGGTCTCCCTGAGAATGGGATGTTTGCAACACGGAGAAGAGAAGCAGGAAGGATTTCTCCTGGAAATTGTTTGTTAGGGGAACTGAAATACCCTTGTTCAAGGTAGATGTGAACTGACAGGTTGCAAGGAGACCAAGTGCCTGCCATTCCCCATCCCACTTTGAGCAAAGCAAGGCTAACAGTTTCTGTGCATCTTTTGGTCAAAGACTAATACCCAGAGCACAAGGGCTTGCTGCCTGCAGGTTTTCCAGCAAAAGAACTGTGCCTTGTGTTTCCTTCCCCACAAAGAACAAAATAGGGTGAGGGTTCCTCGCATATCTCCGGTGTTGGCATTTCCGTTTGAGCCAGCCATCCTTGGCTTCTTTACATTCAGTGAAGGGATCTAGGCACTTCAGGATGCAAAGTCATCTAATCCTGTGTTAATGTCTACTTTAAAAGGACAACAGCTGAGAAGAGCTCATGTGTCTTCAGCGGCAATTAAGGATTCCAGATGATAGCCTCAGCCACGAACTTCTATCTTGGATCCTATGGATTCCACATTCAGTGCATGTTTTGCGTCTGGGAATTGTTCATGTAAATTGTTTTAAGCATCTTTACTCATATGAGTGAGAGAGATTAGCAAACCAGACAGAGGCCAGGAGAGCCATTGAAATGGTTGGGGCATATGACATACGGGGAAAATTTAAGGGACCCAACTTATTTGGTTCTGTGATTCTATTTCTGTGCTTTCTGTCCTAAGAAATAAAATGTTTTCTATTCAGCTGAAATCCATCTGTTGCCATGTATAAAAGTTATTTGCCTTTTATGAATTACAGTAAACCTAAATCTTATTTAGTAGGTCCTCAGGAAAAAATACCTTTATTATCTCTGCTTACTGTTCAGTTCTAATAGTACTAATTGATGCAAACCTCAAAATCACATTACTCTATGAAATATGTATATATATTCCTAAAGAAAGAAGACAAAGATCTGATTAAGATCTAGTTGCAAAGTTTCTGCTAACAGATGCTGTCTTAATATTGTCCCTATTGAATACATCCACACATAGCCTGATGTAGCCAACAATACTCGAGCTGAACACCAGTACACCTGGGCAGTCAGGGAAACCCACTTAGTGCACAGGATTTATTAGGTTAACCAGTAGCCCACTTTTTCCTCCCTCCCTCTTTAATAAAACTGGAAGCCTTTAGGAATATTGCTTTTTCCAGAGGCCTACAGCTGTGAACCATGCAGTATGGGCTCCTGGACAGACATTCACTACAGCAATCTCATCCTCCTAGGGCAGGAAAAAAGCTGGAGCTCCTCCACCTATGAGGAAAAGCATCTGCACAAACCTCTGCTGGTGTAACTGCAAGGAATGGGATGCTTAGGTACTCACAGAGCTGGTGCTGATATTTACATAAGAAGCAGTGGAGATCCTGGATCAGGAAGTCCTAGATCAGCACACTAGGTCCTGATCTACGAAGAATCTAAGTCAAAACAGCAAGGCTGGAGGCATCCAAGCTTTTTTTTCAGGACAAGCTAAAGACTGTGCTCTTTATCCTTTCTGTGAACATCCATTAGCTAAAATGGGTGAGCTCTGCTATGGCAAGAGGATGCGAGCTTACTCTGTCCTTCCAAAGATGAAGGATTTATTCAGAAAACAGCAGGACCACATCCAGAAGTACCAGGAGGACTGCAGTGCTGTGAGATCTCATGTAAATACAATACTGTAATATTGCTAAGTGCCAAGCTTCATCTGTGTTATAAAGACCTCTCATTTTGGAAAGTGGCATCATTTTTTCCCTGGGCCAGAGGTGAGGATATTTACATTTCTTTGATTCTCGTTAGTCAGTAATAAATCAGAGCCATGTCACTAAAATAAATAAATAAATAAATAAAAGCCTTGTGAGTGATAGCAAACTGAAATAACTTAAATAACTTGAGAAGAACATAATCATTTGATTTTAAAAGTACTTGAAGGCCTGATCATCCAGAGTGTTGGATACTGCCATTTGATCACCTTCTTCAAAAGAAGCTTGGTGACCGCAGTACAGCCTCCTCCCACCATCACTCAGGTTATTCCCTCAGGCTGCCTGTAGCTGGGTGCAGGGCAGCACTCCCCAGGTAAGAGTCTGGGTACACAGAGACCTGAATTGCTTCAACTGGTGATACTAAGGAGGTTGGTGCTTGTAAAGCAGCCTCTACTTAGAGAATTTTGCTTAATTTAATTCACTGCCAATTAACACAAAATTTGGTTACTCATTTGGGTAGCAAGGAAAAAAAAAAAAAAAAAGAGAAAAACATAACCAAATAAACAAAATGCTAGGGAACCATTTCTCTCACAAGCTACAGTCCCCAGGCATGTCCTTACCCCAGTGTGGGTGGCCCATGACCGCAGTCCCCCCGAGGTTCCTTCTCTGGCATGGAGTGTCTCTTTCCAAGAGCATCCCCAGCCATGTCCCCAGCAATGCCTCCATCCACGTGTCTCCTCATGCATCTCTTCCCATGTTGCTTGACCCTTGCAGCTAATGCTTTTCCTTAAATATCTTTGAGCACAAAGTTTGAGCAGCCAGTATGTTGTTTGCATCATTTGGGGGGCTGGATAGAACCAGCTGTGTCCAGCAGGGGACAGTCCCTGACCTCCTCCCACACAGGTCACCCCCAAACCTCCATGCTACCAGAACCCCGCAATTTATGATCAACACGGTGCCCTCATTGCCTTGTGTGCTCTCTTGATCCCCTAGTCACTGTCCCAGCTGCACGGATAAACTTTAGTTCTTGCTTTTTGCTCTTTCCCCTGAGATCCTGTATTTTCTACCTTCCACCATGATAAGAAAGCTTCCCATTATCTTCTGCAACAATTGCCATATATTGCCTTAAATATAGGCAGGCCAGGCTAAGAGCTGAGACATTTGCCACAGCTTGCCTCAGCTTTTACAGCCCTACAGGGTGCTGTGCTGCCTCTGAGCAAAGCTTCCGAGCCCTCACTACTCTGGTGAGTAACCTGGTACCTCCGGTATCAACATCTCTTTCCTTCAGGCTGGTGTCGTCTTTGCTAGCACTGTAAGTATCTCTTCCTTGAGAACTGCAAGCTCAATAGCTGCCTAAATTTATTTCAATTCAGAAGTTATACCAAACACCCTTACGGTTGAGAAGACAGTAGAATGAACCTTCAAAATGCATAGACCCTTTGAGAGCAGACTGCAGACCTGTGCAGAGTCACAGAGTCTGGTTATCGTTGCACTGTATGTTTCAACGTAAAGGAAGAGAAGTAAACTCAATGCCCTTTGACTGTCTTGTCCTCAAGGACTCACTCTTGGTCTAGAGTCATTTACTTGACTAGTTTGCCATGAACTATAGTGGGAGTTTAGGCACCTGGGTGACTCACAGACACCTACGTTTGGATTAACATTATGGTGCAACTCAGCTGCTTACTCCAGTGTCATTTCAGATGACAGCTATCTCACCTAGTCTCTGGTATAGAAGGACAGACATTTACAGATTCTGTGCTTGCCAGTCACGTGCACGTGTCTCAGGCTTAGACGAGTGCGTGCTCAGTTGCCTGTATTCAGGCAACTGATTCAGCCCAACTCCTTAAAAATCTTCTTTCCCAGATCCCTCCTACTCCTCTCCTGCTGAAAGGAGAATTGAGTGGCAGTCTGTTCAAATGGCAGTGCTGCTGGGCTGCAGGTGCACGGTATTAAAGACCACAATCATCTTTTTGCTTTCCTTCTTCTCTGCAATATCCATAATACACATGAACTCAGGCAGTAATCTTAGTCCAGCCAGAAAGCACTGACCATGGCTCTGTTCATCCAGTCGTGTGGCTGAGCTCCACACCCTACAGCACACATTCCCTGCCCTGTGTGTGTGTAGAGTTGCTGTGTTGCCCCTTAGTATAAATTTTGAAGATATGGCCAGTAGGCATTAGGCTTCTGTGAAGTTCAGTCACTAAACAGCAGCTAATGTGGGCAAAGCTGGAACTCAGCATGATTGAGGTCTCAACTAAAAGAAAATAGAAGGGCAGATATGCACAGCATTTAGAGCTGAATCAGACCACAGAGGCTGGCATAACTGGGTGAAAACGTTATAAGAAAAACAAAGTTACTGAAGTAACATAACTTAAATATCAGACTGGTAGTGTTAAATCTGTTAAATCTGTTAAATCTGTTAAATCTGTTAAATCTGTTAAATCTCCAGCACACAAGTTTCCACAAGAACAGAGAAGAGGTGCATTCTTATCCCAGTCCTACTGATACAAAAATTATCTGGAAAGGTATAAAGTCTTTGCTTGTCTAATTTATGGTGCAATGACACAGAACTATTGTTTGAACGGTAAATGATTATGGAAACTGGTTGAATATACAGAGAAGGCTGGAGCATATGGCAAGCCAGAACCTTTTGAGAAGGATGCACTTTTTTAATACATGCAATCATATATCTCAGAGAAGTGAACATACATCTCTTTCACAAGGTGAAGGAAGTGTGGCTTGGTACTGTGTCGCAGTAAACAGTACTCAGAAGTAGTATAGTAGATAATCCTTGTATAAGTGTTTTAACTGTGATGGTAGGACCTTGATGTGTGGCTGAGAGGCAATCTTTGGCTGCATATTTGGAAATACCAAATGGTAATAGGTACATAATATTTCCATCTTCACTATGACTCATTCAAATCCTCACAGTTCAAAAAGGGATGCTGGGAAGTTGCAAAGCATTCAGAAAAGCAACAGGATGAGAGTTGTGATCCAAACTTCACAGTGACAAAATAAAAGTTTGGGATCTCTATTTATTTAGTATCAAAAGATGGCTAAAAATAACTACAGGGGGAAAAAAAAGAAAAAGAAACAAAAAAAAAAGAAAAAAATCCTACTTCAGATTAGATCTACAGCAAAGGCAGAGAATTAACATCTAGAAATCACTCACATAGAGCTTGGATTAAGTGTCCATCACTGGACATCTTTAGATCACTCTGATCTTCAGCCTGTCTGATCTTGAACCATTCTGCATCTGTCCCTCTGGTGGAAAAGCTGTGGTTCAGCTAATAGTTAAAGAAATGACAGATCACCCAGGAAACTTGTTTAGTTTGTGGTACACAGAAAGCCAGCCAATGTGGTCAAAACTAATTCCTCCCATTGCTAATAAATAAATTCAATAAATACACACATACATTTTTAAATAAATGATCAATTCACGTAGAAAGGAAAAGAAAAGCGTGTGAAATACAGGATCCACCTGGCACCTGGCCAGAGGAACCCCAGGGCCTGTATCTGCCTTGCAGAGCCCCCTGCAGCGCTCCTGCCCTGCCCTGGCATGTGCCTGAGCAGCCGGAGCTGCTGCAGCCCTGAACTTCGCTTGCAGCCATTGAGGGACAGGGAGTTGATTTATGAGCACTAATTTGTCACTTGCAATATTTCTTTCTTATTGCCTCTCCCCCTTTTTTTTTCCCTGTGTAAAATGATATTTTTAATCCAGCAGGGATGTTTCATCATATTGCCTATAATACGAAGAGCAGAAGACTTCAGCAATACTACTCCAAAACACCTTCTGAGGGGATTTAGCATTTGCAAATGAATCACTCATCATGCACTCTGTAGGAAGAAATAAATTCTCCTGTAAATTGCCAGGGAAGGTGTTTTTTTCTTTGTCCTTTATTTTCTCTCTTGTTTGCTCTGGTTTTTGAGCCAGAGAGTTTTTTGACATTAGATCACTGCCTTGACGTGGTTTCTTCACAGGAGACTCATTTCAGGGGGCACCGGAGTTTACCGTGTGGGGGGAGAATTACTCATCACTTACAGGAACTAAGGAAGAAAGGAAAACTTCAGATTGTCCAAAGCACTCAGTAGAAGCTCTGACTGAATGCTTTAGGTAACAAAAAGGGCCCTGACATGTTCCCACACATAGACAGATAAGGAAGGATCACAGCTACACCCTTGGCAGTATAGAAGACAACAGAGTTGGGGCTTTCAGCTAGGTCCTCAAATTAGAATATGTGTCGGAGTGACAGGACAATGACATCTTGAGATTTTTTATAGGGAAAGCTGTTGTGTCAGGTGTTACTGCTGCATCCCACAGAACTATTGTGCTCTGTACGTGCTCACAAAGACACTGCCAGTCTAATTTTCCTCATTAGCAGGAGACAGTTACTGAGTTTTGCACTTTTGAATCAAGTCAGACACATATTTCTCACTGAATTTCAGGGTTATGCCTCGCTGAAAAACTCAATGTCAGCATGGGTTTTTAGGATTTGGAAGAAGATCAACTACCCATTTAGCACATATGAGTGGATAAGCACTTGAAGACTTGCAAGTAAGCAATGCAGTTACCCATCCAGATTCCATGATGGCCCTAGGGAAATTCAACAAAATCCAAGTCATTTATTTCAAGTGATGGCTACATAATTGGCTGTAACCAAGTCAAAGTGCTTTAAAAATTTACCATGTCTTGGCTCACCTAACCATCTTTCAGCATGTTGCTATCAGCTCCCAGACTCATGTCCCTTCCAGACATGAAGTAATGCACAATGATGTAAAACTCTCATGAATGTGCTGTCAAATACCTGATGTGTGATAGGCAGCACTGAAATAATATACACTGACTGGTCTCAAAGGTTACTTAGTCCCAACAATGTCTCCCACCAATCTCTGTTCTATCAGCGAGCTCCATCAGTGGAAACCAAAAGCATCCTTCCCCATACTAGGGCCCTTCTAAATTCTCCTCCACATCACAGAATCACATCAAAGGCTGAAAATGGGGAAACTGTACACCTAAACCCTCTTTCCTCATTTGCCAGGAAAGATGCAAAACATTGAGCTGTGCTTATGTCTTTCTCTGCCATATTTTCCTGCCCTCCTGCCCAGAGCATTGAGCAACCTGACAGGCAAACAGCAAATCTCCACCCTGCAAGGCAAAAGCTGTCCATTCTGTCCAGTCCTAAGATACCTCCATGCTTACTTGGGTCTTTTGTTTGTTCCCACCTCAGTATGCTTTTCTCCTTTTTCCTGAAAGGTTGGACCTTGCATCAGTCCCTAGCTGAATTCTTGTCTCCTTTTTAACCTTTGCTTTCCTGTTTGGCTGAAGAAGCAGAGAATATATAAACGATGTGGAATGAGATGACAGGAAAGAATAGCCCAGAGACTGACACTGAGACTGAATGAAAAGGCAGCTTTAACTGAAATAAGATTCAGGGAGGAGACAATAGTCAAGCTGAAGAAGCATTTTTCTCTGTAGCATCTCGGGTGGTTGAAGATTCTGGTCATGACCCAAGACAGTCATGGCAGTGGGGCTGCTATATATAAACCACAGCAGTGATGCTGGCATTGGTGTGGGCCCAGTGCAGAAATGCAAGGCAGCTCACCAGCTAACAACTCGCAGGTGCCCTTTCCTTCCCATTCTTCTGTTGCTCACGCCCCGGGGATTCTTCTTGTCCTCAGGTTGGGTTCATGGTGTCAGCTGTATCACGGCTTTCTGGCAGAGCAGGACGCTGCAGGATCCCAGGACACCTGCTTTTGTCCTACAAACTGTTTTCAAAGCTAAGCTTCTTTGATGGTCTCAGCACTGCGAGGAGCCAGTTGCCTGGGAGCCGCTGTTCAGGACATGATAAGATGGTGCTGTCAGGAGCCAGCATGCCTGTGGTGGCTGTGATAAGCAGAGGTATTCCTCCTCCCTATGCTCTTTCCATCTGAGGAGATTGCATGGTTTGTTATTCTAGGTGTATATATTTCATCGCTTCTTAAAGTGCGTAGTGGTGACACCTCTGCCGTGCAAAAGCAGTGCAGGGTAGGCTTGGTAGCTCTGTAGTGGAGGTGGTCATGAAACTACCTCTGGGCACAATCTCATTTAATCTTTCTGTCTTTCGCCCTCTCTCAGTTCCTGAGTGCAACATAAAAACTTTGCTCCTCAAAGTTCTTTTCATGTGATTTTCTTCTTTCTCTAAAAGCAAATTAAAGGGGATAAAACACCGTTCTCTGCCCACATAAAATTGCACCATGCCGAAGTGCAACATTATCAGTAAGTAGGCAGCGTTTAAAACCATAATTTGTGAATCAGGCCAGAATGCAACTGAGTAACACATTTGAGAAAAGATGCATGGCAGAAACATTTGTGCATGGCCATAACAGAAATGCAGGAAAGTGGATGCCAGGCCACAGTGGAGTGTATAGCTGTATCAGCAGTGATTTCCCCTAGCCTAAAACCCACAAACGTTTCATCTATTTAGGCTTTATATTTTCATTCAGTTAAAATGGACAATTTGTGAGATCCCTTATTACTGACTGATTTCCTCATTTCCCTCTTTGAATTGCCAGAGGTTTAAGATGAAAAAGATATCAATATTCAGGGGAAAAAAAAAAAAAAGAAAAAAAAAAACATTTAAATGACTTATGTGAAACAGCAAATTCAGAGCAATCGTTATTGGAAGGAGGGATTTGTGATATGTTGCCAAATACTGCTGAGACGAATAGAAATTCTGACGACAAATGCTGATCACAAAGAAAACCTCATTTATTATCCTGATGTGTCATTTTGGTGCTCTTAACATTTTTAATCATTGTCAAGTAAGAAAAAGAATCCAAAATAACTGAGCAGCTGCTTGGCTCCATTTTTATTGGTATGGAAAGGAAATCTTTGCTTCTGCTCTAACTCCCTGGATAAATACTTCCTTTCATGGGTTTTATTTCATTCTAATCCTCCTGGTGTATATGTGAAAGCAATTGTGTGTATAAATACACAGAGCAGCTGTAGCCATATTGGATAATAGGCCTGTAATTACTTCTCTGATTTAAAGTCCTATAGTTTATTCCACAACTGTTGTGATGCATTTTTATTAATATTGCAATAATTTTGCTGCCCTTTTGCTAAGTTGCATACCATTGTCTCCGAAAATAAATTGGGTACTTACAGTAGAAGGGATAATTAGAATTTAGCTCAGTATGGAAAAACTTAACTCTCAATGCACCAAAACAATCTATTTACAACAGGAATTTAGGAACTGAGTTACACTGAAAGTCTGTGGCTAAACTGGGAGCAGAATCCAGTGCTGACAAGTCCAGTACTGCCCACAATGCTACCCTCAAAATAAAATTCAAGCTTTGAGTCCCACCCCCCCCAAAAAAAAGCGAACTCCAGTTGCTTAATATTCAATATGCTTCATAATATTACAACAAATTAAAATGATTGAAGAAATGTTATAAGACTCAAATCCACTAAGGGACTGTATTGCCTGGGGCTTTGCCTAGGCTTGTGAGGCCATAAAAACTCTGCAACAGCTCAGGCCCAAGGTCCATCTGGCTCAGCAGAAGGATGGCACGTATGGTCAGTCACGTATGGCACTGGCAGCTCGGAAGCTGTGTGAGGGCTTGGAATACCTGCGGAAACCCCAGAGCATGGATATCTGCTCCACTTCTGAAGCCAGCACATGAGGCTAATACACAGCGATCACTGGCTGCTGTGGCCAGAGCACAGGTGTCTCCAAAAGGAAACGTGCTGTGTCCAGCATCTGCGAAAGAGTAATAATTCTTGGGGCAAGGGGTTGTGGTGGTGGGGAGGAAATAAACCCTCAGTAGCAATAAATGGATGCCCAGGGAATGGAAACAACAGAATGAGCATGTATGACATTTCCACTAATACTCTCAGCCTTCAACTACATTCATCTCAGGATGTGTCCATAGATTGATGTGCATTTGTGTATTTGGTATATAGTACTATCTATAGTATTCTATATAATCTATATATAATCTATATAATAGATTTCTCTTCCACGTACTGCCCTGTATTACCTGTACAGAGGCATATGAATACTTGTGTCATTTATTTCATATTGCCTCTGATTCATCTAATCACTCAATTTATCCTCCTGGGTTAAATTCTTCCATTGCATGAACATTTGACCACTGAAAGTTTGGAAGGCCTTAGCTTTTGCTCCTTGGCATAACATAAACCAAGTAGTAAGAGGAAGACAGATTAAAACGGAAGTTCCTTTGTACGCTTTACTGAAAGCATCAAAACTGAAGCATGGGGTAAATATACTCATCTAACTGGGGCTTAAAAATCCCAAAGTTTCTTGAGGTGAATTCTTGTAGCACCAGATATGATCAATAAGTGCAATTTTACTCTCTTTAAACACATTTACCAACAAGCCAGGATTGTCCTATCATGAACTGATATATTAATTCCTTAGGCTACCTAGGATTTACCCCTATCTTTCTTTTATCTTTCTTAAATGTTGCATTTCTAACTAATACACTTACTGCATTAGCTAATAATGGTGCCAGGGGAATGGAAGGCAGCAACTGTGAAGCCGGTTTTTATAGCTAGCTCCAGGTAACCACAGGCTAGGAAGACCAAACACTTGCATTAAGGAACTAACTGGAAACTATGACAGAGAATAGAATTAAGCCACATGTGAATAAATATGATGTATCAGAAGAGAGTTAGTACTGATTTGGTGAATAGAAGTAATCTCTCACAAATCTACTTGAGTTCTTTGGAGACATCAGTGAAGATGTTGTATTAATTGTCTGGTCAATGTGATTTACCTGGACCTTTAAAAAGCTTTCAGTACGGTCCCTCAAGAGAAGTTCACCAAAGAAATTAAGCTGATACGCAAAGATGGAAATCCCTCTGGGGAAGAACATTTTAAACATCAGAAATAAAAGTTTAGAAGAGGTCATGAGTTTCAATATTACAGAGAGGTTACAAAAATAATTTCAGAAGGATTTGTGCTAGAACCTGGGCAGTACAGCATATTCATAAATTATTTATAGAGGTGATGCACTGAAGTTTACACATAATATAAAAATGATTCAGGATAGTCAAAACTAAAGCTGATGGGAAACAGTTGCAGAAGGTTATCACAATTCTGGGTAACTGCATTATAAAATAGAAGTTTTATGTTGATAAATGTCAGGTACTGTGCAACACTAAAATTACTCTGACTACATTTATAATGGGCTCTAATTGTGTATTTTTATTCAGAAAAGCAGTAGAGTAGTCATCATGAGCAGTCATTGTGAAAATGAACTTTCCTCAGAAAATATCGACTTAATGATTGGAAGTTGAAGAACAAAATCTCATTAGGAATTATTAGGAAAGCAATTGAAAATACAAGCAAAAACATAATTATACTTTTATCAAAATACACAATGCACCCTTATCTTTATGTCTGTATGTTGTTATGGTATTCCATCTCACATTAGACATAGCTGAACTGCAGAGGGTGCAGAAATGGATAGCAATAATGGTATTCTTCCATACAGTAATATATTTTACATATTTCATAATATTTCATCTCAGAAAGAGCAAAGGGTTTTAGAATAAAGACCTATAAACATCTGTAATTTTGAGTGTTTTTTATAGAAAGCATGCCTAGGAAATGATCATACACTGTTCTTAATACAGAATTAAAGGAAGCAAATGAAGTTATTAGGCAGTAGATTTGAAACAAAATGAAGGCAGTAATTTTTTTACACATAATTAACTTGTGAAACTCTTTGCTAAAATAGTTATGAAGTCTAAAGTATAAATGGAACTGAAAATATGAACAGAATTATAATTATGTTTAAAAAGGGAATGTTTCATAGATCCCTTGATGGTTATTAAATGAAACTGTTTGAATAAAAACTCTCGTTCAGGTGTTTCCTAAAAGACTTCCCCAGTCCTCTCCAGTAATAAGGATCATTACATGTTAGAGTTATCCTGTTTCTTATATTCTTTCTTAGAGCATCTTGTACTAGCCACCATCGTAGACATGACATATGGGTTGTTAGTGTGATCCTACATTCTTATGTTCATAATTTAATATGCTATGGAACACAAAACCCAGTGCTCCCTTACAATGTGAGTTGATATTATTAACTTAATTTTTATCATTTTCTCTTCAAGAATATCATATAGATGTATGTTGGCATCTGAGCTAGATACTATCAAATTCCCCTTTTAATTCAGAAAATGAAACATTTAGCAGGGTGTGTTTGTGTGTGTGTGTGAGCGCGCCTGAGTGAAGTGGTGGTGTTGGTGCAGGGAAAGGAATGCTATAAATTTTCTGCACATTACTCACATTAAAAATTTTTCTGCACATTACTCACATTAAAAAAAAAAGAAAAGTTTTCTGCACATGTGTGTAATAGTCTGGATTCTACCCTGGTTTACAAAGTCTGTAAAAGAACAGTTCAATTCAGAGGCTAGGTGAAGATCTTTAGTCTCCATCCAACAGCACAAAGTATGAGACACCAAAAGAGCAGCTTGCTTCCTTTGTAAAAACTGTGTGAGGAAGTCGTGAAGGTAGGAAATGAAGAAAAGAGACACTCAGGAAGCTCTAGAACTTAACAATAACAGCTGATCAAGCCTGTTCAGCTCACTCTTGAAGCAGAAAGTAGAGTACTTGTGCACTTGTCCAAAGAGAAAGGATCCCTTTTTGAAAGAATAAAGGAAAGATCAGGCTGATGGAGAAATGGCAGACGCTCAGGTAGGTGGGTCTGAACCAGATACTCGGAAGATGAGGTATGACTTGCTGGAGCTGTTATTATATGGGAAGAAAGAATCAGATGCAGCTTACAGGAACCTGTTGCTTACTGCAACCACTTTGAGGACAAAACAAGTTGTGAATCAGCAGGAGAATGTCCCAGGCAATATATTTAGATACTCAACAGCTCTTATTTTTTATCCTCTAATTTCAAAAACTAAACTTCAATTCATAGATCACCACCTCACTTACTGTATGATCCCATGTATGAACGTGTCCCAGCTAGTTTTGTCGTTGTTGGTGAACATGTCCCCAGTCCTATGTTTTGTCCTCTGCTTGTAGGGAAATGGAAGGTCTCACACAGAATAGGTTGGACAGAAAAAGTGCAGCATGGAGATGACTTTCTGTTCATAAGGGTCACGACTCTACTGTCCTGAAGAGTGTCATTGATGAGGATCTACATTCCTGAACAGCACAAGACAACTAGTTACACAGATCCTTATCCTACACAGTAGATCGGATGGAAAGCATTTCTTATAACAATTTTTGGATATAGCAGGCTGATCTTGAACATGGCCTGAAGGTGCTATCTAAATCTACACACATAAATATACACGTGCACACCTGCATTTGGAATAGCATATACTTTTCAAGAACAGTCCCTTTAAAATCAAGTGCAAGAAACTTCAATGCCAAAAAAAAACAAGCTTGGTGGCTTGGTTTGCTGCTAGATACTCCCTGGGCTGTTTACTGTCACCACCTGTTTGTGTAGCTGGAAAAAGGTGGCTACATTCTGGTCTTCAGGCTTTCTGAAGCTTGCTCTGAGATACGGTGTGGTTACAAAGGCTTTCAGCCCATGCTGAGAGCTGAGAAAATCAGACTTACAGTGAGACATCCTACACACAGGCAGCCAAAATTATTGATTCCTTTTGAAGCTAAAACCAGCATAATAGCACTTAAAACGTAGTAAGGAACTTTAAAGCCTTCTGTTTGTGGATGAAAAGCTTCTCTGCATTGATAGCTAAAGATGGGTAAAAAGGCCTTTTTATATTAACCACCCACAGTAAATGAATGAGAGAAATTGCTCTTGCTTATTAGCATACCAGTCTGGAGGCAATGACTAAGAAATTCATAATTCATAGCTGTGACATCAAACCAGTGAATATTGTGGTTCTAGCCTTTACTCTGTGAGTGGCACTCTCAATTTTTGAGAACAGGTTATATTTCTGCATGGAGTGGGAGCTTTGTGCTTCATGTGCGGCAAATGCTGCCTGATAAAAGCACCACAAGCTGTTGCTAGCCAGGTCTCAGGTGACAGTATCGAAAGTACACAGCGAAACACCTACAGATTACCACTTCTTTCTTAAATTATAAGACTAAAGAGAATGTTGCTGTTGGTAGCAAAATTATTTTTCCCCCAGTGCTGCTGCAGTAATTCCCTCAGGAATTACTGTTTAGTCAGTGTTCATCATTATTAACTATGCATTGATTTTTTGCTCATCAGCATGATATCTGGACATGAAGTACACAGATATAAAAAAAATCAAGATCCAACTTTGAGAGGAGAAAATAAGACACCTTTCTGGCTTCTCTGACAACTGTTCCCCTCTAGAGAGCCTCAGTGTGACACCGTGCAGCTATCAGTAACGCTGTCTGATTCCGGCCCACTCCAGATGACATTTCACCAAGCAATGCCCAGGTATGAGGTCAGAACATGCCATGGACTTCTCTCAAGTGATTGCATGGATGAGGATACTCTTTTATGAGGTCAAGAAGTGCCATGCCTTATACCCTTAAGTCTGAAGAACTGGCTCTTAGCTCATTTTATTTCCTGGAACAGATGCAGACGTGTAATTCCTACAAAATAGCATAGGAAGGATTGTCTACTAAGAGGAAGGAGATCTGGGCCTCACTGACGTGGGGTTTCATTGCCTGTTCATACTGATTTGACCAATTTCTTTTAAGTAAAACTAAGACAGTAATTCAGGGCTTTCTGTGCTGATGAAATCATTCATTGGCTGTGAGGCTCTCAAATGCTATGTAGATATATCAAAACAGGGCTGAATTTCTCTTTGGTGTAGGCTTTTCATGAGAGGAAGCATGAGGCAGCTGCTAGATTCTTCTCAAAGGCCACTCCTCCGGCACCCCCACTACTAACACCTTGCCAGGTCAACACAACACAAGCCTTCATGTGGAAACATGAAAAGAAAACTAAAATGTTAAATTTAAGTAGGCATAATCCTATTTCCCAGCATGTCTGCCATATCACACAATCACAGAACGGTTGAAGTTGCAAGGGACCTCTGATGACCATTTGTTCCAACCCCCTGCTCAAACAGGGACACGCAGAGCAGGGTGCCCAGGACCACGTGCAGGCAGCTTCTGAAAACCTCGAAGGAGGGAGACGCCACGATCTCTCTGGACAACTTAGTGGTTGGGAGGAACAGTGTGAGAAAAAGGTGTCTGAAATGTCAAAAGAGAATGATCTCACAGCAAAAATGTTTGGATAACATCATTTTTTTTTCATTTTTAACAAAAAAAAAGTTTCTTTGTTAAAAAAGTTTTAAAAGTTGTACTTCATTGGTGTATGAGGAATGATTGTGTTGGCTTGTTTTATTTTTTCTATCAGAAAAAGAAGGGGGAATGCTTAAAGCAACAAGTATTTCTGTAAATAACTAAGTCAATGGAACCTTCTTGACAATGTTTTTGCATCTCAGGAGTAGGCAATGATGTCTAAACTGGTAGTACTTAAGCTTTCCCTTTGCAGAGGCATTTTTAGGGTCTCCTTCACCTGCCCCACATCTTCACAAACCTTGTGAGCACTTCCTATAATTTAGCCCTGTAACTCTCTGATAGACTTACTTGAAATTCACCAACAGATTCAAACATCATTCTTGAGTGCTGACAGACACTTCTGTTCATACAAACACAAAGAGAAGGAGTGGGAGTGGATGGGAGGGAAATAGTCATGCTTTTAAATTCCCCTTGACCCATTTGTCAGCAAGAAAATTGTAAAATGTGAAGTGGGAGCTGTTTTCAGACCTGCATACTTCTGGTATCTAACTTAGCTATTGCACTACCTAAAAACAATGATTTGGAGCACCCAAGTGAGGCACCTAGCTGCCCTACACATCTGTTGAAGAGATGCTGGTTCTTATCAAGAGTGATTTAAAGCACATAAAAAAGGAATCTACTTCTCTATATTGACTAAACAAAATGCCTAAGAGCTTCATGCTTCTACAGACTTATTCACAACATCTTGATATTGAGCAACAAGGACACTGAGAAACAACTAACAAGGAAAAAAAAATCACAAAAAAACACAGACTATGTCTTAATATGGGCCTGAACTGGAGCCGTCACTGCTGTTTATATAGGCTTAGGAACAATGAGACCTTTCAGAGAATTATTTTAACAAAAGAGACAGAAGAAGATGCAATTACAAAATAACCTTTGCTTATTAATCTGGAAGTTGGCAGACTTGCCCAGAAAGAAGGTGATCAGGATGCTGGGACTTCCTTAGCTTGAGGGGATTCAAACATATCTAAGGAGCCAATGAGAATATAAGTAAGGCTGAGTCTGAATCTGTGGCCCATGGGTGCATGAACGTATGGAAGGATATGTGAAATATATTACATGCATACTATCACATCTGTTTGTGAGAATATCTGTTAAATATCTATTTATCGTAGGAGACATAGACAAGAAACAAGAGAAGCAACAAATTAAACATCTAGGCACACAAGTCGTAAGAAGGTATAAATAACAGAGACAATATTATGGACCAGAACCTTCAGGTCCCTCATTTATGGGATATTGAAGGAACTACTCAAGAGCTCTCTTGATGTGGTCTAGCCAGAAAAGTTAAGAAAGGATAGGAGGAATAAGATTAGCATGGGTCTCATCTATAAAATCAATCTTCCTACGGAATATTTGAGGCACTTGAGGGGTTATGCAAAATAAATTCTGAAATATTTTAATGGGACTGTGGGGATATGCAACATTTAGGGGAAGGAGAAAAGGAGGGGAAAAGGAGGGATAGAGCTAGCTGAGGAAGGAACAATCATGGGAAAATGGAGAGGAAGAGGCAGAAACAAAGCCAGTCATGGGTAAACAAGCTGATGGTATTTATGTTTGTTTTGCCTATCTCTGCACCTAATCACTGCAGGCTATTACATCTTGTTAAACCCTATTTGTGATTCTTTTTTTTTTTTTTTTCTATATGAGCATAATCTGTACTCTGTGTGTGTGTGTAGGAATGTGTGAACCTGTGAATTCTAAGGTGGACTATCTTGTAAGCAGGATGAGAGGTCTGAGGTCCAGCAACTGAAGATAGGACCACAGATCATAGGTACCCATAATTCTGGAGCCCAGGAACTGCAGCGCTTACAGAGGGGGCAGACGCTGAATAAATCAAGTCACTAGTGCCATCTCCTGAAGGGATGGATGTGTGTGTGAGAGAGACCATTAGCAAATTCATCCCCTCAGCAAAGGAAGAAAGAGGATTGGGTTGTCTGATATCCATATTTATTTCAGTGATGTTTGTTTTTCTGTCGGTACCAGTATTTCAGCAGTTGCATCTATTGAACTGGGACTGGAGGAAGCCCAAGGATCTTAGGCCCAACCAACATTATCTGTAGTGGACTACAAGGTGAAATCCGTGGAGTTTTAGAGTCCCCCATCTTTGATTCCTTTAACAGAAAACTTACAGCATCAACCCTTCATGGATTTAAAGAATGCCTAGAGCCTTGTCACTTGTTTCCTGAAAACTGCTTTAATCACAGCATTGTGAAGTCCATTGACACTTCTACAACATCACCTTCTTTGGCACATCACTTTAGGTATGCAGGGAGCTGAATGAAATGAGCGTACTGGGCAGCTACAGTGGGACGAGAGCATTTGTTAATGTCTGCTGCAACATCAACTCATAAAATTTGGTTTCAAATTAGAAACACTTTGAGCTTTAGATAAGCAAGAGCCACTTAAACTGGGACACAGGGAAATGTTGGTGGTTTGAATATCACCCAATTTTGTAATTATTTTTTTCCATTGAGACCAAGATTCTTTTCCATTAGCTTTCTTCCTAAAATATTGAGAGATATTTCCTATCTCTCTTCCCTTCAACCTTTTGTTATGGTGAATAAATGCTTTTTTCATCTCAATGAACAAAAGTTTTGATGGAAAAAATTACAATTGGCTTAAAAGATTACACTCCATAATGAGCTCTTCTGATAATTTTCATTCCGCAGCAGAATAAGTGAATAAGTGCTACTTATAGAGAACTGTGTTATTGATAAGCAGACAAAAATGAATTGCAATCTCACATCTGTGTCTTATGTCTCATATATGTGATAGTAGTGCTGAGTGCCTACAGCCATGCAACAGGAAGAAAAGAAATTCACTTCAAACCTGTCTTTCTTAAAAGAGACAACAACAACAAATCGACAACAACGAAAACCTCAACAGCTTTGATTTAGGAGGCCAGTTGTCCATAATTTCACTTTAAGCTCATCCTAAAAATGTGGGTTTGTTGCATTAAAGAATAAACTTCTGAATTCTTTGTGGAAAACTTGAAGCCCTGTGCTCTAGCATGATGCAGTTTCTCAGATACACCTCTTAAATTCCATATTAAAAGAAATAAGAGGATGGATCAGAGGACAGAAAAGACACAAAAGGTGGACTTACTTGAAAGTGCCTGGCTATCTGTACAAAAGAAAAGGTAATTTAGACCGTACAAGTACAGCATTAAGTCACTGTGATACTGGTGACAGGTTCAAGAAGGCCACTCCTCTGCGTTCAAGTACAGTCTGATTTCAAGCATCTGCTTTGACATTTGATTAGATGACTCATTAGATGCAGTGAGTATCTGGAGGCAGAGATGCACTTTGCTTTTTATTTTTTCTTCCGGCAGCACACTGTATTTTAAAATATAAGGATGCTTAAAGAGTTTGCATCAGTGGATCCTGCTTGCTCAAAAACAAAAACAGAATATTTCTTTCTCAAGATTGTTTATGAGAAATTCATAAGAAGTTTCTCGAGTTACCTCACCCTCCTCCTCTGATCAGAAAAAGACGGGTTTCAGGAATTGCTCATTTTTAAAAAATAAGAACTTCAAATTAAAAATTTTTGAAAAAGAAATCTGAAACCTCTTGCCCACACAGATGAGTTGTTTTGTTTTGTTTTGTGTTGTTGTTTTTTTTTCAAAGCAGACCCAGTGAGGGAGGCAGACCGTACATAGCTGAACCTTGTTTCAATAGTAAGTCAGGAGATGGGCATCCAGTCCCTGAGCCAAGAAGCTTTTCCAAATTCCCCCACTGAAACATTGCTGAGCTTCTCTTCCAGGACTTATGATATCACCCCCTTTCCAGAGAAAACCTAGACAGAGAATTCCCATACTTAACTCCAGTAAATGCATTCAGGTACTCACAAAATGACTTCCAGGATTCTTAGAGACCCCAAGAAGTCTCTGCTAGCTGAGGAGGCAGGACACCCACTCACCATTATTTCATCTCATGTAGCCATTTCTCATAGCAGGGAAGTGGTGACACATTAACCCAGGACATACAGTGCTATTGAGGAGACACCCTTGCAACAGGGATAGAAACCCTGCCCTCAGAAACGGGGACAGAAAGCAGGTATTGACCTGTTAAAAGCACTGAAGATAAGCTCAACTGGTTAAAAAAAAAAAAAAAAAAGTGTAATAGATTGCAATTAGCCTCTGTAGTAAATATACCCCTATCAAGGAAATGTCATTTTTAGCCATGCCAAGGAAATGGCATTGCCAGCAGGCCTAGAGGAACAAGAAAACCAGACCTTATTTTCTCAGTAAACTGCACAGACTGTATCTCTTGTTTGTAAGCTGATATTGGGGTTTGTTTTTGTTGTTGTTTTTTTTTTTGTTTGTTTGTTTGTTTGTGTGTGTGTGTGTTGCTCTAATGTATTCCCAAGGCCCACTACAAAAGCAAGATATAAAGGTATGGAGGACCACCAAGTATGCGCAGGCTGAGAGCTCCTCAGTAGGATGTGCAAAAATCACAGGCATTCAGAAGAAATATCTACCAGAGGAAGATATCCCAATCTCAAGAGCTAAATGCTAGGTATTCCCCTGCCTGTGTAAGGTCAGAATATCTTTGCTCCAGCCTCAGGACATGTCACATGCATGAAGAACTAAGAAAGAACAGCCTGATAGCTCCATGGCTGAGCTCCCAAGCATGAGGCTCCCTACTGAGGGAACCCTAAACAGGAGAGAGCAGCTAAGGTGCTCCCCTTGGGCCAAGTGATAGGCACTGCGAGGCCTTCAGAGTGGAAACACCATGCTCCTTAGTAATTTTTTTCTGATAAAGGCAGTGGCACTTCAGTACCTGTATAAGGCTTCCATGAATGGCTCTGGGTCACGGGTCCCAATATACTTTTGTGAGCAGACTTTTGAAAGTCCCACATTTAGGGGCAGAAAACTAGTCTCTGGTGCAAGGAATAAATCCTGAATTTTGCCTCATCCTGCTTTTCTATTTCTACTGTAGTTTGAGCAGTGGACAACTGCAGTTACCTTTTAATAGCAAAGTTTTAGCAGACTGTCTTTCTGGATTAGATTTTTAATCCAGCTCATCTGGTAAGGGTGTATCTTATCTGCTAGTAGCATGCCTGCTGTGGACAGCACATGGTTTCTAGATGTGCCTGAGCAATGCTGTTGTCAGCAGCTCACTGACTCATTAGAGCATCAGTTCCTTATCAACTGTTATTTTCCAGCAGGAGTCCCTTTGTATGTCATCTCAACCTAAGACTCCTGTCTTCTGGAGTCGGTTTTCCTTCAATATCAAGAAGTGTGAAAAAGGTGGAGAGAAAATCTGGCTTGGACTAATGGATTCACAGTGATTTTCCTAACCCCCTAACTAGACCTCTACAACTTATTTTCAAGAGTCAGTATATGGGCAAAAGGTTGGGAAGAAGTATATATGATGGAGGGGATGGAAAAAGAAGGTGATATATTTGCCTTCCTTTTCTCTGCATTTTTCTTCTTTTCCTTGGCCCCACTTGATCTCTTCTCCTTGTGTCCAACCCTCTACTTTCTGTGCCTTCTCCTTCCACACTGACTCTGCTGGCCCTCAGCTCTCTCTTGGTGTCGGTGACACATTTGGGCCTGAGATATAGAGGTGTCCATCAGTGACCTTGGATCTCCTGTTGACGAGGTGTTCAGTGGTCTGCACCGGGGCTCATGCAGTCTATAGTGCATTCCCCAACAGGGACTTAGGATATGAAGAAATGGCCTCAAGTTGTGCCAGGGGGAGGTTAGTTTGTATGTTAGGGATGGTTTCTTCATGGAAAGGGTGGATAGGCATTGGAGCAGGCTGCCCAGGGAAGTGGTGGCATTGTCATTCCTGGAGGTTTAAGAGATGTGTGGATGTGGCACCAGTTCAGTAGTGGACTTGGTAGTAGTGGGTTAATGGCTGGACTTGATCGTAAGGGCCATTTCCAACCTAAATGACTATTTTCTATGATTTCCCAAAGCCCCTTCTAGCATCCAGTCTACTGCATGTCCTGTCTCCTGCTCTCTCTGCTGAAAAGGACCACCTGCATCTGCAAAGCATCGCCCAGATTTCTGTTTGTGTATTTCCTTGTTTCCACCAAGGGTAATATTTACCAAAATGCTAGCAAATGTGATGATTTTATCTGCTCTGTTCAGCACGCAGCAGCTGCTGTTGTTTCCAGTGCCTAAAAGAAAGCTGATGCAACAGCAGCAACCCCTGAGAACCTGCTGGTGGTATCTGGAAGCTGCACACTAGTGATAAATGAAAGCCTGAATCTGATGCCTGCTCCTGGATGGACTGCCAGTGCCTCAGCACCTCTGGAGCTGCTGAGTCTCTGGTTGAGACTCAGCCACGGATCTCTTCACAGGTTCCTGGGGTACATTTTGGAAAACAAATAAACTAGCTAACAAAAAACTGTATTTTTTGGGTGTTTACACAGTCCTTTTGAGCCAAAGGGTATCTGGGTCTCCCGGTGATGACATGGGAACCTGTGCAGAGACTTGCTGAAAGCACTGCAGGACTGGCATGAACTTGCAGGCAGTGTGGAAAGAAGCCAGTGGTGGGGAGGGAATGAAAGAACAGCAGTAATATGCATACGACTTCTGCACGCTTGAAAAAGGAAAATGGAGAGAGGCAATTCTCTCCCTGGAGACCCTGGCCTCTGCAGCGCTTCAGTCTCACCTAAGCACAATGGCCTGCCACGTCATTGCAGCTTAAGGAAATTAATGTCTCTGCAGCTGAAGACAAACTGGGAAAGAGTCCATCATACAAAGTGCTGCCCATTGCAGTTCTTTTATTCACACATAGAAGTGACAGGATGGTATGTGTGCACCTAGAGCAGGATGTTTCTGCTCATAAAGCGTCCACTTATCTCTGTTTAGATGCCTTCCTAGCCCTAAACACTTCTGCCACTGACTTCTACCACTCTTGCTCTGATGAGCAGAATAATGGACTGTGACCTCTCAGTGGTAAATGCAAGAAAAGAAGAGGACAAATGCACTAGTCCTTGAAGATGAGGTTAACAGCTGTCTGAAAAAGTGGAAAGCAGACTTGTCTCCCATGAGCCATAATGTCTGATAGCACATTTTATTTCAGCATAGGCCTGCTAATATTACTATCTTTATTTTATTTTATCACCTACATACAGGGGCCTGTGCAGCTATCCTTACTCTTAGTGAGCAGTACCTTGCTATGTAAACTACTCAATTATTCTTAATGGTGCAGCTTCCAGAACAATATATTCAACTCATATTTATTTTAAATAAGATTATCAAAATTTTGACATTTATAATGATGAGGGTACTGGGAGCTTTTAAAAGTGGGGTCTTTCATTTTGATTCATTCTGTTTAATATACCTGAAATGTTAAGACTTGTTTATCTGCATGTGCAAGGAAACAGAACTATTCTCTTAGTGTTAATGATCCTTGTAGATAAAATAGAAAGCATATAAAAAAAATCCAGAACCATAAAAAGACATTAATATTTTCTAATGTTCTTGAATAATATTCTAATAAAATTAGTGTCACTTTCTACTAATGTGGCCCTTTTCATTTATTGGGCTAAAAAGTAATGAGCCATATACAGCAGCATAATCTGCAGTCTAGGAGACATGGAAATTCCTTGAACAAAGAGGTAAAAAGATTTTTAAGATTTTAGGGGTTAAAATGAATATTCCTACTAATTTCAAACCTCTTCTCACTCATGGTATATCCCTATGAGCAACACAATTCCCTTTCCTCTCCCATCGTGCCAACATAATTCTTCAGGGATCAGGATGGACTGTGCTATGGTCTGGTCTGGGATTAAGACAAAACAAGGAAAACTCCCCTTTTCTCAGGGAATCTGAAGCTGGGAAAAAAAAAAAAAAAAAAAAAGCTTTGCTTTTCTAACTAAATCCTTTCCTGTTTCCCCACTCTGTATTCAACTTTGAATAGGAAATTAGATTTTTATAATGCATACACCTACATCTAGCAGTTAAGTCAGATTAATATATGCTATGAAGGTAAAGGACAGTAGCTATTTCATGCTTGAATACTCATTCCCAAGTAAACATCTTTATGCAGATAGTTATTTAGGAACAGTTGTGCCGAAATAGCTATTCCCATGTGACTGCCTAGCCCTAAGCAGTTGTGAATGCACAACATTTGCACTGATTCACCTGCAGTTAGCTTATCTACACGGGCACAGATATTGTGAGCTGGTTGCATCTGTTGTACTGCAGGAAAAATACGCAGGTACAAACTGTCCTCTGATGAACCCCTTTGTAGAAAACATGACAATTGCAAGACAAGTTCAAGTGTTTTATGAACATTTGTGACTTTTAAAAGACACTTTGGGGATGAAAGTTTTTTTCATTTTGAACTTATTAGCTCTCCTTCAGACACTCCCAAGGCATTCATGTGTTTTGTAAGGTACTGGAATCCAACTGAAGATGGTACAAGACTTATCCTTAACAATTTGGGTTTCTTTATCTGAATACTTTTTGATTTTATCCTCTGAAAAATGTACATGGCAGGTAATTATCTCTGTTGGTGCAACAGAGTAACAGTGATCACGCAGGGGCAACTTTCACATTTCTGCTTTCCTTTCCTTTAATTATTATCTTTTACTACCAGAATATATCTTTTATTATCAGAATTAATATCATATATGTATATATATTATTCGGTTTCAAGACCCCAGTTGAGAGTAAGCTCTTTTGGACATGATGCTGTGCAGCCATAGAGTAAGGATTTTATGATAATGAATTTACACTTTTAAGACTAATGCATTCACCCCCAGTACACCCACTGTGGAGAGATTATATTTCCCACTGGGATGTGCCAAAGTATTTGGCAAATTCCTAAAATACTGATGGGGAAGTTAGGCTAACCAGTCCCTTACCTTACTCTACTCTCTCTACCAATGCAATTGAGATGCATAACGCTAGAGAAAATACAGAGGACTCGGGTTCATGAAAGCAAACGAGAATTTCAGGAAATCATTGTCTTTTTCTTATTAAATGCCAATTTGGTGAAACCAAACTTTTTTTTTTTTTTTCTTCCTGGCAAAAGTCTAGAAATACAACTTGTCTAAACATTTCTTTCCAGTGTTGTTAGATATGATATTCTTCAATAAAAAGGAGCTTTTCCTTCAGAGATTTAATTTAAGCCACAAACATTAAAAATTAAAATTTAATTTATGCACATTAAAATGTGCCTAAGACCTTCTAGATGACTGAGAAGCTAGTATTTTTATTAGCTAAAACCAAAATATTGACACATTTCTTTACAAAAATAATTTTAGATTTTGAATTATCATTCAGATTTGAAGCTATTAATTATTTTTCTACATCCTTGAACATTTTTTAAGACAGAAACAGCATCTTCTTAGCAGTTTCTCCCACCTGTATAGAAGGGGGCCATAGGCAACCACAAGGAGGAACAAAGAAACGCATGATGTCTCCTTACCCTCCTTGGAGGCTTGTTAGGAGAATGAGCACTAATTAGATAAGAAAAAGGCTATTGGGAAAGAATAAAATATTTTTGGGTTATTCCTGAAAACTTTTAGTCTGATCTCACATACAGCATAGAACTTTCTTTGCATGTAATCTTTAATAAAAGCATTTTTTATTGCTCTCAGTAAAGACCTTTCAATAACCTTATTTTATTATTTTTAGAAAGTTTTTCCTTTTGAATAGCACATTTAAAACATGAAGGTCTAAAGCTGTGCACAACTACTATGCAATTGTTTCTTGTCCTCAGAACCTATTCGTAATGGGCCGTTAGGGGTATTTTTGGACCAGACGATTAGGGGACCAACTAAACCATTAATTAAACCACAGGCATTAGGGTATGGTTGGACCAGATTATCCTGAAGGTCTTTTCCAACCTTAATGATTCTATGATTACTTGTCCTGCTTGGGCACTGCTGGATGTGCACTTGACCAAAACCACAGGCTGGAAGGACAGACCATTCAGTGCATTGAAAGCTGGACTGCCAAACTCAGAGTGCAGTAATTGGTGGCTCAGTGCCCAGTGGGCAGCCAGTAATGGATGCAGTATGCCAGGGGTTTATCTTGGGGCCTGTATGACTCAATATTTTCATCAGTGACCTGGATGATGAGACAGAACGAACCCTCGGCAAATTTGTGGATGAAGCTAAAGAGCTAGCAGTTGCTAAATAAAGCAGTAGACCTTAAATTCAGAGGGAAGTTGGTATATTCAAGGATTTGGACAATAGAATTTTCAAGAAGAAAGTTCAAGAAGAAATGCCAAGTGCTCTATCTAGGCCAGAATAAATCCATCGTTAAAAACAGTGGTACAAACTGATCACTGACTGGCTAACTGTTGAATAGGACCTGAGAGTTTTGGTGCATACCAGGTGCAACATCAGCCTACAGCATGCTCTCCTCACAAACAATACAAACTGCATAGCAGTATTATGTATGGAGAAGCAGGGTCAGTGGACCAAAGAGTGGTATTATCTTCTTCTGTTTGGCACTGGTGAAGTCATAATCTCAGTTATGCAGTTTTGGGTCTTCCATTCTAAGAAGGATGTGGAGAAATGGGTAAGAGTCCAAAGCATGGCTATAAGGTCAGAACCTAGAGTCCCAACACGGAGCTGTTAAGAGAGCTAAGCTTGTTTGGTGTAGTGAAGAGGAAATTAAATGATGACCTAACTGCAGCCTGTACAATTTGGAAGGGAGATAAAAACTCCTTTCAGTAATAGCAGATTACGTATGAAAAACAGCAACAGTCACAGACTGGGATATAGGAGGTTCAGCTTGGACATCCAAGAAAATCTAAAAGAAGGCTGAAAATTCTCCATTTTTGGAGGTTTTCCAGACAGCTTTGCAAAGCCATGCTGATTTAATGCTGGTGACCTTCGAGCAGGATGTTGGAGGAGAAACTTGAAGAGATAACTTCCAATGAAAATTAGCCCTGGTTTTTATGTTCACATAGACTAAGGTTTTCATCCAGCTTTGGGCAAATGTTGGTGCTGTCTCCAGCTGCCTGCCCCATCTTTCTGCTGCTACTTACCATTGCTGCTGTAACATCAGCAGAGAGGAGCCCAGGTCCCTGTCTCAGCTGATGCATGGCAGTCATGGCACGCACACTGCGAACCGAGGCATGGGCACTCTCTCAGCTTCACCCACTCTAATGGGGAAGAGGCTATAAAAAACCCTGTAAGACAGGAAGATCTGACACCACCACAGCTGTCTACACGAGGCAAATTTGACTTGGCAGATTAGACTTAACCACATTTGCAAGCACAACTTTTTCAAGCCTTGCTTCCTGGAGAAATCGAGCTGTTACCTGTTCTTCCCACTTGTGTACTTCAAAATACATGGTTAGTGATGGAGACCTTTGTTGAATTATGGCATCTCTCTATCTTTGGGTAGTAATACTTACTAACATGTGTTTCTTGGAAAGATTAACACACAACAGAATTACATTATATATATAAATACACGTAATAGTTTAGTATCCGGCATGTTCAAAATGCCCAGTCCTGGGGACAGTCATAGGAAAGGGGACTGCAAGATTCTTACTTGGGACAGCGAAATACTACTCTTCTCAAAAACATGACAAATTACAAAATGACTGTTTATGCAGTGATTCATTATCTGCTGTTATCAGAATTATCAATTCAAAGATTTAAGGTAAACTCGTTGTTTTCAATGATACACTGCAAATCCTCACTTGTCAGCTCTACCTTGAAAAATGCAAAGCATCCCACAGGAAGAAGCCCTATTGTGGAGCCCTGTTGCACTAGAGATTTTTTACCCTCTGTTCCCTGGGAAGACTAAGTTTGCAGTTCAAACAGCTTGAAACACTCCAGAAAAGCAAGTTAATTTGTAACCCATTTGAAAATATGAGTAATCACTAATGTGACTGTCAAGTGGGATGACTGTTCCTCTCATTTTATATCTCAAACTAATTCACTACCCAAAACACTTACGTGGAGGCAAGCAGCACTGACAGGGCAGGCTTATCTGCCTAGATAAGAACTGGAGTGAAAGAACAGCCAAACTGAAGAAATCAGAAAACTGAACACAACATAAGAATGTCCAGCTAGGTCTAGCATTGTGAACATGCCAAAACCCCAGGCGGACATCTGCTGGTAGGAGCCCACGCTCTCATTACTGGAGTTCTTCATGCCTTTTGTGCACAGTTCAGCCTGTGTGTGAGGCAACAGATCTCCCCAGGTACAACTGTGCCGTGTTGGGCAGAAGCTTCAGAGATCAGACAACTGCTCAATTAGGTGACCCACTGGTGCACTCACTTTCTATGCTATTTCAGGAGGAGAGGGAAAATCTGTTTTCTGATCCTCCACTCATTTGCAACCCCTGACCAGACTTCATGCAGTGCAAGGACAGCGTTTGAGGGTAAGCAGGAAAAAGTGGGTAGAAAATTGGATAATTTTAATTTTCAGCCCCTAACTGATATCGCCTGTAGTTACACACAGATGTTTCTGCAGCCAGTCCCTGCTTTGAATTATTGCTCTTTTCACTTTGCTACATATAAAAGGTAAAAAGGGATGCATAAAAGTCATATGGTCTCACACGAAGAGTCACCACAATCCTGTAATATTCTATCATAAGCTTTCCTTAAAAAAAATACTTAGGAATGGGGTCTTTAAGGGACAGAATGATCTCATTGCAGCAGACAAGAATTTGTTAAAGTCTCTCAAGTCACCATAGTCCAGGCACAAGGCTGGCGATCCGTAAGCAGAGTGGTAAGGCAAGGGTGCATCGGTTGTGGTTAAGAGAAGTCTATTAGGAAGCTTGCAACCAAGATAACCCTTCAATATGCAGCAGAGCCTTGCTTACAAAAACACTCATGGATCGTGTCACTGTTCAGTCCAGGGAAAATCTCCTCACAGCATGGTGGCTGCCAGTCCACACACATAGTCTTCAGAAGTGCAGTTTAGATTTGTCACTGGAAATGCCATTTCACAAGAAATTACCATCTCTTGCACTCATACCATCACAATACACAGCTTTTTGTCCCCATAAGACCATTATATTGTGTATACTTTGGACTGCAAATGTTTAAAATCACAGTATTTGTGTGAAACACTTCAGTTCATCGTGATCCAATTATGATGATCATCTCTCATTATTATAAGTGGCATTGTTTGTCATACAAATTATCATAATCAGTAAAAATATATTAATAAAGAAGATGGCCTGTTTAACCCACAGCTATTTCTGGAAGTGGATATGGATAAATATTTTTTTCCCCAGTGGATAAAAACAAGCCCAATGTTTTACACACAATGTCTTATTTCCCTGAGAATATCTGTAAGTGGGATAGTAAGCCATATTCTGTCTCAGCACTGCTGGATCCAGAAGACAGAGTGATTGCAACCTTCTCGGCTCCCACCCTCCTAAAGCACAAGCCCCGCCATTGAGACCTTTGGTGGGATTTATTAGAATTCGTCTACTTTTGAGCCAGTCACCTTCCCTCAGGCAGAGAGAAATGGGCAATTATAAGGCACAATTCATTCCACCCTGATGCAGACATGTAAAATAAATGCATTGGTTGAATTAAAAAATATGTTGTTCCACTCCTTTGCATGTAAGGGGACACAGTGGGCTAGCTCAGGTGTAGATGTCTACACTTAAGACATCTCAAGTTAAGCGAGACTGTCCCCAGCCCTGGTGCATGCTGAGTTCTGACTCAGTAATAGGTAACGTTTGAGGGGGAAAAAATTATAAATAAATAAATAAATACATACATAAATAAAAATCAAACTTTGGCTTTTAACTATTTCTCAAGCAAAAAGGAAAAAATAAATAGTAGGAGACATACAGTCGCAAAGAATGGTTTTTCACAATAAAGCTGTTTTGTTTTTTTTCTCTGTTCAAATGGATGAAATATTCTCTGCACAATACGCCGTGTATTTGAGCCTATTTATAGGGCTTCCATATTTATAGGGGTTCCATTTGTCCTCAGAGTAATATCTATATAATGGATGTACCTGTATCTTGAACAACTCTCACGAGGATTCCTGATTGTCTGAATAGACTAGGAATCCTTTTCCTTAAGTACTTTATTTCCTTTTTTTGCAGGCTTTTGCAAAATAACTGCCTCTCACGGGCATACTAGATCTCCCCAAGACAAACTCTCACTTTGTTTATCTCGCCGCTTCTTGCAAATCTATCTTGCATTTTGAAACTCCTTTCTCAGGATGCGTGGTTTGTTTTTTCCTCTGTAAATTTGGTTGGATCTTCCTGATCCAGTCCACTATGCACTGTTCTGTCTTCCTTCCAAGCAGCTATTTTTTGCAGCCTGAAAAATTCTGATTGCTTTTTCTCAGCTTAAAAATAAATAAATAAATAAATAAAGGTAATTTTAACAGCTCTGTTTCTGAATACCTGACACCCTGACACCCCATCTGGGCTCATATTCTACAAGACATTCAAAACTGCATTTTCAGCCCTGCAACCTCAAATCTGTTAGAAATGATGCAGCAGTTCCTCCCTTTCTCTCCTCTTTTCCTATCACGCCAATATCTTTAAAATGCAATCATTCTTTCCCAGAGCACAGAACTCTTCAAATGTCTGACTGTCTAGCTGTCATGCTCTTTTTCATTTAAACATAGTTATTATATCTAGTGTGTCCAACCCATTAATATTAAAATAAAAATAGCTACCTTTCACATGTCTTCCTCTCCAGAAGCTCTATTTGCATTCATGAGTAGACAAAATTCTTGCCAGTGGTGTTGCAAGTTAGCAGCATTTCTGGAGAATTTCAGGTGCCTCAGGGTTTTTACCTTCTGCTCAAGTTTCTCACTCAAATCTTCTCTTCCACTCTTTTTCCACCTCCACTACCATGTAGCGTGGCTAATATGATGACTCACGTGAACCTTGATTCAGAGCACATCTCTCTAATGAGTCTCCAGTATAACAAAAGATAAATGAACAAACACTTGAGAGAAAGGGAGATGCAAAAAATTTTATGCCTCATTCTTTGTCATACTGTTCATCAGTTAACTGCAATAATCTCATGTTCAAAAACAAGATGAGCCAAACCTCTTAAATGCCCAGTCAGCTGTACAGCTCAGAAACTTCCATATCTGCGTTTCAAAGGGATAGGTTCTCTCTGTAGGGTTCTCCCGGCCTCTCTTTTCTGAATTAAGAGAAAGAAGACACGGTGGGGAGTTACTGTTCTCTGGGCAGGACTCAGATGGGCTATGCTGGGACACTGACAGAATGCCTGTTGCACACAAAAAAAGGGAAAACTTTGAAGAAACAGGTTATGTAGGCTTTTCAGCTAAGAAGTAGGTATTTTCTCTATTTTTACTCTGTTCTCTAAGTGTCTTTTCTCTATTTTCTCTATTTCCTCACATACACACACACACATTAAAAAAAAAAAAAAAAAGAAAAAGGTTACCGGATTACTGATTTGGGGGCAGAGGGAAATGGAAGGAATTTATACCAATGCTATAGGAAATGGAAGGTTTTGTTATAACAGCTGCATCTCACTTTAGCTTTGTTGTAAACACTATGTTGAATGAATTGCATTGAAAGTATTTCATGATTTATGCAATGAAGAGGACCATCCAGAATGTTGGTTTTGAGATTGTGAAGGTGGGGCTGCAGTAGTTGGCCTGATGAAAGGGCTCTGACCTCTTTCAGTGCTGTGGAAATTGCCAGTGAAATGCGCAGGTTTGGCCTTGGCTGACTCAGAAAGCTGATAATTCTAGGAATTAAATAAGAGAACATGTAGAAGTAAGAGGCTGTCTGATCTGGAAGAGAATTCAGGGATACATGGCAGGCATGTCTTCATTGCATCAACATCCTTTTTTTTTATCTGTCTTGAATTAGCTGCTAAAATGCCCCCACTGTTTTAAGCTTTACCTAAAACTCTGTTTCTCCATTTATTTTATACAGTAGCAGCGTTAACTGTGAATGAATTCATAATCACTACTTTTTTTGTAGGATGTAGCACACACTGCATTTCTCAAATGAATCTGCAAAACTTTTAAATTTCTGGAGGCTGGAAACTTTTAATTTCTAATGGGTTAGAATGAAATACACTAAAACTATTACCATAGCAAAGAGAGGGGAAAAAAAAAAAAGCAATGCAAGAGAATAATTATTATTCAAGAATTGTGTTAACAAAGTCATTTATAAATGAATGAACACTCTGTTCCCTGGAACATTATAATACATATAATGTTTTCCTTTCCACATGTCACCTAACGGCCCATGTTAGATGACTCAGACTACCTATGCCATAGGCACAGAGAGCTCTAAGGCAGTGTTAACCCCAAACTGGAGGTCTGTGGATTGTGCCCTCACTGGGAATAGGACTGCTCCCTGGGGTGATGCTGTACCTGAACTGCTGAGCTGGGAGGCACCATTAGGACTGGAGCTGCCCAGTCTATAACAATACACCGCCACCTCCTAGAGGCCATACTTGTGTTGGGAACAAGGCTACTGTCCTCAGCCTCCTCAGCGTGGAGGATTTGTTCAGACCTCATGTATTTCTGGAAGCTAGTTCCCCCTGAAGTTGTGTTCTTTGGGGCCAGTTGATTTCCAAACAGATGTACTGTAACACTAGGCAAGGAAGGTATGGCTCTTCCCAGCTTGCACACATCGTGGTGGAAGCAAGACTGTGCTCTTACCAGGCACAGAGGCCACCTTGTACCACATCATGTAGCTTTACTGCCTCAAGTCTTTACTAGTTCTGTACCTCTGTGTGGCCTTCCAGTTCCTAGAGAGGATGCATGCAGGGAGGATTTGGGATTAACAACCATTTATCTCCAGGTAGGAGACACAAAGCCGTGTAATAAAGTGTCCCTGTTGATAAGCCATACAACACATGCAAGATGTACAGCTGACATCCAAGGACGCATGTGCCGATTCAATCCATTAATGAGTGCAAAACCCAGAGGTACGGTCAGACTCTGGAACAAAATTATCAGCTCTCCAGAATATTACAGATTTCTAGAAGGAACTTGAAGGGGGATAAGGGGAGCAGGGGAGAAAATGTAAAGCTGAGGAGTTTCGTCATTAGGTACACATTTGAGATTTCACTTTCTTTCTACTGATTCTCAGTTCCCTTTCAGTAGCTCCACCTTATTAGGAAGGTAAATTACCGACAAGAACTGAAGAAATTGCTATCACATACCACCACAAAAATATGATGTGATTAGCATCGAATGAATCATATGTTTTTCACAGTGTGGGAGAAACCTTATCTGCCTGAAACTATTTCCCTGTTGTCCTGTATAATCCTTCTGGCAGTACACTCTTAACACATCAAAGAGGGATCTTAGTGCACTCAGATAACTCATGTTTCAGCTGTGTCCTAAGAGCACCAGCTCCTGGAGCTTTTAATTTCTGGCACAGTGGTAGAGGTACACTTTCTGCAGTGTACCTGACACAGACCTCTTTGACAAAAGGGGAAATTGCAGGTAGGTTGAGAAATTATCCGTGAGAAATTGTAGGTCAGTTAAGTAGAGCTTTATGACATTCATAGCATGGAGTATGTCAAAAGAATAATGTAAAGGATTGTTGTTGTGGTTTAACCCAGCAGGCAGCTCTGCACCACTCAGCAGCTTGCTCACCTCCCAACACACACGGTGGGGGGAGAGAGTCAGCGAGGTGAAACTGTGAGAATTCATGGGTTGAGATAAAGATATCTTACTACATAAAGCAAAAGCTGTGCATGCAAGCACAGCAAACCAAGGAACTCATTCACTGCTTCCCATCGGCAGGCAGGTGTTCAGCCACCTCCAGGCAAGCGGGGCTCATCACGCCTAACGGTTCCTTGGGAAGACAATCACCAAGCATCCCCACCTTCCTCCTTCTTTACCCCAGCCTTTATTGCTGAGCATGACACCACACAGTGTGGGACTTCTCCTTCGCCAGCCTGGGTCAGCTCCTGGCTGTGTCCTCTCCCAGCTCCGTGTGCACCCTCAAGTACCTCGCTGGCAGGGCAGCACCAGGAGCTGAACAGTCCTTGGCTCTGTGTCAGCACTGCTCTGTGACTGCTAAACATCGGTGTGTTATCACTGCTGTTGTCATTAAAAATCCAAACACAGCATTGTGCAAGCCTCTACAAAGAAAATTAACTCTGTCCCAGTCAAAACCAGGACAACTGTTTACAGCCTCAGGTGTCACCAGACACAAAACAGGCAGGTTCTTTAGGGATCCAAATCATCTGCCTCTCTTGTGAATGGAGACACTCCTCCCACCCTACTATGCCAAAGTCAGCATAACCATTCCACTATTGATTCCACAGGTTGTTTTTGATATGTTCCTGGAACTTTCTGCAGATCATCGATTTTAAAATCTTGAACTTCAGTGGTTTCTGGTTTCTGCAGGTTGTCCCCTTGTGGGGCACCATTAGTGATTTCTTGTTTCAGGGGTCACATCAACACGGAATCAATTACTTTCCCATCAGATTCATCTCGGCTGCCCCAAATGTCTCTACCCCAATCACAATCATACATAGCTGTCCAAACTTTCATGGGGTCTATGCTACCTTGTAATAGTTTTGCACAGTGTTTTCTCGCCTTCTCCATAAATTGTGGCACTAACTGTTTTTCCAGGTATGCCCTCTTTTCAGACTCACTGTGCACTTTAAATCTGGCTGTACTTAATTGTAACTTCTTGGCTGATAATTCCCTTTCAATCTTTTGTTTTCTTCCTCTAAACAGACCATTCATTTTCAATTTTCCACATTGCAGCTAACAACCAGCACATCCCTTCATTCTTTTTGTCTTTCTTTACCTTGCATTTATCTTTCCATATGTTAAAATCACTCCATATGGCATTAGGATTGTGGTGTATTGCCCTTTGCCATTTCTTATCCCACTTACGATCTTGCCACCCATTTTCAATAAAACCCTTTTACCCCATCTTGTTGATATTGTCATCATCAACTTATAACAAGGCTTCCTTCTTGCACTTGCTGTCTATAAAGAGTGGGAAGATGCAGTTGCTTGGCACTATCTGCTAACATGTATTTTCCATAGGCAATATGGAACTATGGTGTGAAATTTCCAAATAAAGTATCAGCATTTGGATAGCAAAGATGTTTACAGTCTGGCTCTTCCTTTAGTTATACATTCCTTTAACAACTGAATTTAAAACTCCACTGTACCACAGTTGTTTGCATGTTTGTTGACTAAAACACTGCATGAGGTTCAATGTCCTGATGCTATAAAAACTAGCTATTCTTTTTCTCTATCACAGGAAAAGAATGTCAGACTCTTCAATCTCATAAAGTGAGAATATTGGAGCGTGTAAGCATATTGTTTTTTCCCTTATGCATCCAGATTACATTGTCAATAAGGCTGGTTACATTTTATGAGGCTTTTATATATTTTTTCCAACTTTTTCCCAAGAATAGTTCAGTTGTTAAATGTTAGCTGTTTGGCCGTGAGTCAGAGCCCAAAGACAGTGTTAAGTGATGTGGTTACACATTGCAACACTCCACCTGGAGGGGAAATCTTCCAGTCTTCAGTTCTTTTCCCAGATCCCAGTCATTGTATGCCATAATCTCATCACTGCATACTTCTGTTCTCCCCCAATGCCATTTGCATTTAGAAACTGAAAGTTATTTGGGTTCTAATTCATGACTTCCATTAATTTATTTTAACCCTAAAATGCTGTTAACATGGCAAAGAAAGAAATCTCTCATTAAGAGTTCATAATGGTCATCCCTACGAGCTGTTTGCACTCTTAACCTAGATTGGGCACCACCATAATATAAATGAATACTAATGAAAACAACTGTGAGATGGCGTGAAATGTCTGGCAGAGTGAACAGATACTTCCAGCTTCACCTCAGCATCAAACTATAACATTTGAAAGCTAATGAGCTAAAAAGGAATGAAAGAGAAAATTAATAATGCACTGCAAAGTACAGCATTCAAGAGAAAATCCTCCTCCCTCCATACCAGGGCTAATTAATGTGATCTATTCTAATAGAAATAACCCTAAGCACTACTTACTCATTTTTAACACCCTGTATTCCAAGTTAATGTATAAATGCTCTTTGTAAAACTACAGAATTTGCAAAATTATGGATCATGCCACTTAAAATGACACTTTTGATTGTGCAAGAAAATTCAAGGACACTGCTTTTCCAAGTGGTTTACTCTGTTCATATGCTATTAAGGAGTCTAGGTGGTAGTTCTTCTATCAAATAAACACATTTTTTCTTTTACTGGAAAATGTGCTATATGTTCCCAAAAGAAGATTATAAAGGTTGGACCAATTTTTGCACAAATTTATAGTTCATACAATCTTACAGAAGTCACAGAAGTTGCACAGGATGTAATCGGTAGCAGTTTTGGCTTTTGCTGAAATACCAGCAGTGGGCAAGAAATTAATTTAATGATCACCACAGAATACAAATTGGCCAACTCACCTTAAAGAGAACTTTCTCTCACTCTAAGAATAAGAACATCGCTTTCAAGAGTAAATAAACTTACAAGAAAACTAAAGAGAGTCACGAATCAATGGTCACACCTAACCACTCCCACATTTATAGACACTGTCCTATTCATAGAGGGAATAATGCCTGTCTCTTAATTATGCATTTAATTATTTTTGATCATTTTATTCACACACACAGTTATGTCCTCATTCTCTTTCCCAAATTTACATCATGAAAACTACATATGAAAGCTTGCTATGAAATGTTCTGGAAAAGAAGCAAATTGATTGAGAAACAAATAAGATTTCCTGTTAGTATGCCACATTAGGAAAGAGCTGTCATCAAAAATTATTTTCATAGAATCTTTGGGTTGGTAGGGACCTTAAAATCATCTCGTTCCAAGTCCCCTGCAATGGGCAGGGACACCTGCCACTAAATCAGGTTGCTCAATTTTAATTGTAGGAGTGTTACAGCAGAGATTAAAAGTCTGAAGAAATAAACAAAGGCATGGTAAACTGACAATTTACACTAAACTGATTTATTTTTCTTTAGTTTGGTAATATCTTAAGTAAAATAGAGCACACACCATATATGGGTAGTAGACTTGCTCTGTGGATGTAATTATAGTAGGCAAATTTTTTTTGGAAATGGTTTGAAACAAATGTCAGCCTGATTCTTTGTTGTGCTATTGCTGGTGATTAGGGAGTATTAATTATGAAGAGATGCTAGTTATCTTTCATTAATATCAATTGTTCCTATGTCAATGCTTGATATAAAAAATCTTTGTAAGCAGCCTGCTAAAAATTTAAAAACAGAAATCACTGAGTAGACTAGCTGTCTTGTGAACATTGCATAACTTGACAACATCCATGAGTCACTAGATGATTTTCAAAGCACGGAACCCATGATTACAGAACTTTATGATTAATACATGGACAGCTGTGAGTCTGTCCTAATGTTTGAATAGATCAGTTCAACCTGCACTCAAGGAGATGGCCTGTAGACCAGGTGAATAATAATGAAATGTCTGAAGTGCTCACGTTTCCTATTCTCAGTGTTTATGCAGGCGAGCTGGAGATGGGAGGCAACAGAAGACACAACAGTAGGGGGAAGACAAAATACTTAGTGATTCACAATGCCTGGCATAACACTGACCACTGCATTTCACCCAGGTATACACAGACATCTCTTGTGCTATACTGAAGGAAGCCTTCCAAACTAGCATCTAGTCCAAATATGAAGACATAAGGAACAGCCCATTCATTCCTTGCTGGTTTGTTCTTTGTTAATAATTTCCGGTAGAAAAAGTTCTGCCTAATTCCTTATTTTTTTAAAATGATTGTTTCCATCTTCTGACGTTGATTCTTCTTATTCCTGTCTAATTCTTTAAAGTTTGGTGTTCCACTGTGGTCTTATGGGTGGGAAACAAGTCATTTGCCAGTTCTGATTTTAAAAAACTAAATATATTAAGCTCATTAATTTGGTCCAAAACAAGAATTTCTTTCACCCCTCACATTTCTGTGGCTCTTTATTGATGACCTCCAGTTTTTAAGAAGCAACCCTGATAGGATGCAGTACTCCAGTGTTAGGTTAATTTATGCCAAATACACCCTGGAAACAGCAGTCTGACTATGTCTAATAATTATTGTCCTGATCATATATTCAGAGGTGATACTAGTTCTTTGTACCATAACATCTGTTTGTTCAATGCAGTCCGTAAAATGTTTTCATAACTAGAGCCACTCATCCATTCTGCGTGCTCTATATACGGTGTTACCACCTTGTGCATATATGCATAACTTCATTAAAACACCACTTGGATGAACTAAGGATACTAAGCACTCCTGATTAATTATTCTGTCTGCACTTGCTTGTTCACTGTGACTCTGTTAATCTGCAGTTTTACAGTCTGCTGTGATTTTAGAGACCTGATGATGAGATTTAATGGCTTAAACAGTCTTACACTTGATAATACCAATGTTTCACATTGGCCATTTATGTTTCCTGTCATCTCTTATATCTAAGACCTTTTCACAGAGTGTGGGCCAAAGCTGTTCTTGATCCTGAACTGCAACCTTCTCTCCTGCTTAGATCCAAGTCAAGGTTGGTCACGAGATAAATCTTGGGACATACTGCTAGTCCCTCCTGACTGGACTCCGCAGGTTCTTCTCAGACTGCCTTTAATCAGCGTAGACACTGAGCATGTGGCTCACACACTGCCTGTAAGTGGCACTACGGCTGTGTGGAAATGGAAAAGTGAGTGGAATGGTCTCTAGCAGTTTTAATTGCCCTGGCTCTGAAAATATGACATGGATGTAACCACTTACCAAGATCTTATTCTGTTCAATATGCTTTCTGTGGCACAGTACTGATTTTTATTAGGAATGCCTAAATAAACTAAATCCTGTAAAGACTTCAAGTAATAGGTATCATTACCTTTAGCAGTAGAATGGAAACCAAGATTAGAACGGAAATATTACATTTTTTTTTTTTGTCTACTGTACATGGGCATTACACCATCTGCACCTAATAATGAGACTCTGTCATCGCTAGTGTTTTTTTATTGCTAACACTATTACATTTTTTCCCTTTCATTTCCTTTATTTTATGCACAATTTACGTTTTACATAGAGTATTATTTCCCTGATTTCCCACTTTTACTTTCCATCAGTGTCTTTGTTAATTTCCACTAGCTGATCTCCTTTCTCTTCCAAAGAAGGGACTAGAGCCCAACATTTTTTTAATTTTTATTATTTTGACTACTTAAGGTTCACGTGTATTGCACATGGCAACACTGTGCAAGATTAGTGCTGACTGACATATTACGTCCATAAATGGCCTTGAAGACTTTTTTTTATTTGGTGGTCACAGTGGAAGAACTCTACTCTTCCACTTCAAACCATAAGAATTATCTCCCCAAATTCAGCAATGACAATTATATGAACTTTCTTCTCATTAGCCAGAATTCCCAGCTTCTATCATTAGTCAGTGTTGGTATAAGTAACTTCAAAAGTTTTTTCTCACTTTTTTTTTTTTTTTTTTCAGGATCAACCTAGTTTGTTAAAACCTGGAGCAATTGCAAAGAACAGCAGGACTGGGGGAAGTAGTCCTTTTCTCTCACCTGGTTTCTGGAGCCTGCAAAGCTGCAGTGAGATGCGTTTAGATAAGCAGCAGCTTCACGAATATAAAACCAAAGGGGGGGATGGACATATCTCAAGTCACTGTGTCACATCTTTTGTGTTGGAAATACTACATCATCTAACTTCTTTCATTAAATGTTTTTCTTTTAATAAGCTTCATTTTCAAAGCTCATCCATTGTTGTTAGGGATATTCTTCTTACAACACTTCAAATTTTAGCTACATGCAGCTTATCGCTAGTATGCTTTTTCCAGCTTACTCCTCCATTTTTCCTTTGTGTTTACTCTGTGTTACTCTTGTGTTATCTGTGTTTATGGGGAGCAAACATACCCAGTCTTTGCTTTCCCCCCTAAACAAGAATGTTAAATAGAATACGAGGCTTTACACATGCTTCAGGTTTTGTTCACCTTACTTGTAGGTGGGTGGTGGTGCCTCTGTGGAACATGCTATGTAACTTCTCCCATAGGATTTGTGGACTGTACTCAGCAGCAATGATTCTGCACAACTAAACTTGATGTCCAGTCTAAATAAGCTTTTTTAGCCAGTGAAGTACAGCAAACTAAGGAGAAATGACTTTGGGAAAACAGATTTTTGTGGGTCCCTGAAGAATATGGTTTTGACATATAGGTAAAAGAGAGCTTTCGAGGACTAGAATTGACAGAAGGGAATAAGCCAATGATTAGTTGATTGATTGATGATTGACTGGGTGATTGATGCACTGAAGCCTTGATAAGCCAGATGCTGGAGAGAGGGCCTGGTATTAACAGACCTGAACATCCTGCAGCTCACTACCTGACACTGAAAGACAAGGGCTGAACATCCAATTGACTCTGTTTAATGAGAAGACAAGTGGGACCTACGTTATAACACTCATGCCTAATAGCAGCTGAGAACGTGTAATAAATTTGTAAATGAAAAGTAGTCCCTGTATAATACGGTTAACTTATTCCTGCCATTACTAATAGTAGTGGCTGGAGTTTCAGCTTTCTTTCAATTTGTACTGCAGTGGTTGGTCTTGAAAGGCTCGGCTTGAGGTTTTCAGTCTGGGATACCTTCTTGAGGATAACAGCTTCTGTTTCTCCTCCTCCTTTTCTCTCTCTCTTTTATTCATTGTGCTTCAATCCAAACCTCGAGGCAGCAGATGGATTTAACAGCATGGGATCAGAAAATTCCTGTTATGATGAAATGAGAGAGTGAAAAACCCTAACTTATCTGTACTGATGCAAAGGGGAGTAATTGCTTGTGAGTCAGTGGAGCTAGGATTTCACTCTGTGCATCTCGACGCCTCCTGAGTACTTGAAAGTGGATGCTCTGGGAGAATCTGTGTCTTTTAATGGTATTCTTATGGAGATTACGTAAGATGATAATGAAGTAAAAAACTACCAAGATGGTAACACTTATTTTCCAGGAAAAACTCATATTACGAATTAAAGTAGAACAAGTCTGTTTCTGATGCACCTTGACTTCCTTAAGGACTATCAGGAGTACTTTCCAGTCATTAAGACTGCTCTCTTGGAGAGCATCCTATACATTAACATGTAGGTGTTAAAAGTAAACAGTAGGTGGCCTCAGAACATTAGTATTGCTCTTCACTGGAACGTAAAGTGAAGGCAGGAGCCTTCCTGCCTCTTTGTGGTTGAGTACAGTGCCTTCCCTAGTTGTATGAAGCATGCTGAGATGCATTCTGCAGCATAGAGCTACTGGCTTCACATAGGAACACCTTAATGTAAGCTCAGTGATCTAATTTTCCTTGGTGTTTCAAACACATTTTGACTATTGTCAACAGGTAATATCTGTGTTGCACAGAAAAATGATATCTGGTCATTTGCACACTAAGTTTGCAGACGATGCTAAATTAGGAGGAGCTGTCTACTCCCTTGAGAGTAGAAAGATCTTGATTAACTACATCTCTTGGCCTTGCAGAGAGGCTTTGCAGAGAGATTTTGATAAATTTGGGTGTTAGGCAATCACAAACCCTATGAAATTTAACAAGACCAAGTGCTGAATTCTGCACCTTGCATAGGGTAATTCTAGGTATGTATGTACAGATTCAGGGATGAGAGGCTGGAGAGCAGCCCCACAGAAAAGAAGTCTGTTTTTTTCGTTTCTTTTTGGTTTGGTTTGGTTTGGTTTGGTTTTTTTGGTCAATGGCAAGACCAATATGGGTCAACAGTGTGCTCTCAAAACTAAAAGTGCCAACTGTATTTTGGTGTCCATTAAGCACAGTATAGCTAACAGGTCGAGGGACGTGACTGTCCTGTTCTACTCTGCACTGGTGCAGTCTCATCTTGAGTACTGTGTGTAGTTTTGGGTGCTGTATCATAAGGATATAATATTGAAGTGCATCCAAAGGAGGGCAACAAATACGGTGAAAGGTCTAGAGGACAAGACCGATGATGAGCAGCTAAGATAACTCGGTTTCTTCAGCTTAGAAAAGACAAGGCTAAGGAGTGACCCTAGTCTGCAACTTCTTTTTTATAGCAGGAGTGGAGGGGGAAGTGCTGATCTCTTCTCTCTGGTGACCAGTGATACAATGCAAGGGACTGGCATAAAGCTGAGTCAAGGGAATTTCAGATTGACTATTACGAAAAGGCTCTTCACTGAGAAGGTTGTCAGGCACTGGAACAAGCTCCCCAGGGAAGTGGTCAAGGTACTAATCCCATCGGAGTTCAAGAAGCATTTGGACAACACTCTTAGACAGATGGTTAATATTTAGGTAGTCCTATGTGGTGCAAGGTGTTGGACTCAGTGGTCATTGTGGGTCTTTTCCAACATGAAATGTTTTGTTCTTGTGGTTTTGGAGATGACGAATGACTAACCACCATAAACCATTCCAAAAGTTGGCTTATCTTCTCTAGAGAAATTACTGCATGTAATCAGAAATCCAAACCAAACCTATGGGCCTCAGGACCTTGAGAGTCAGTTTTCAGCCTTGGTCAAGTATTGGTCTTCTGCAACTTCAAGTTAGATCCTCAGCATCTCAACCTGGGTCTACACTCTTGTGTTTCAGGATCTAAACCTGGGTCTACACTCTTGTGTTTCAGGAGAATCATGGATTGCAGAGTCCATGATGAACATCAGTTTGCAATTGCCTAATTTGTTCTGTCAGTGCTCCTTCAGACTACCAGATCATTTCAACATCAGGGAGAGGGAAGCTGTTATTGAATCTACTATTGATTTTTTTCATTGCTGCCTTATTCAGGATGGAAAAAAAAAGAAAAAAAATGTTAAACAAATAAACAGAATCCTTGTGAACTAAAGAGAGTATAATCCACACTGAGACAAGGGGAATGAAAGTGCAACAAGTCTCATCATTCCTGTTTTCCTTTTCTGTTTTTGTTTGTTTGTTTGTTTGTTTGTTTGTTTTTGTTTGTTTGTTTGTTTTGGCCAAGTTGAACACCAGTGTGTCACCACAAAAAGACTGTTATCAGTTAAAATCAAGCTGCCTATCTTCAGTTCAGTGAGGACCTGTAGAGATTGCAGAGCAAGGGGCTCTTCAAGCCACAGGAAACAGGGAGTTCGTGGGCCTCAACTATTACCTATTAGCCACTGTTTTCAGACAGCTGGACAAAATGCTGGGGACCAAAAGCTGTGGTGTCCCTGAGCATGTTGAGAGGGGCCACTTCTCACCTGCTGCTGGCTGCACTGTGTGGCTGTAAGTTACCACAGTCAGCCACAGCTCCCTGCCACCCTGCCATCAAAATGGTGACTGGCACAAAATGGCCACCCCCTGGACTTCAAGGGAAGGGAATTCTTGGTCCGTTGTCAACTGGAAGGTGTGGCAGGTTGTGGTAGCTCCTTCCTACCTGGGGCCAACGTTGTCCCTGCACTGCCTGTGTGCTGGGAATGAGGGGCAGTGGATTCTGACATAAAAGACGCTGTGCGCCTGTCATGAAGCACCTGGCATCCCAAAATGTGCAAGCACTTTGTGGTCATTAATTCATTCATTAGGGAAAGAAAAAGCTTCACCACAAAGAATAGTGTTTTTTGCAGTGTCTTTTAAGTGCTATGGAGCCTGAGGTGGGAGATGATTCATTTCTGTGTCTGTGCTGTGGGCGGCAGAAGGAACCAGAAGCAAAACTGGGATCAAAGCAACAGCCACCCTTGCACCAGCTCTGTAAGGAACACCTGGAGTTGCTCCCCTCACAGCATTATAGAACCATGAAATCATAGGTTCATAGAATCATTAGGGTTGGAAAAGACCTCCAAGATCATCTGGTCCAACCATACCATGCTCCCCTCAACACCCACCCCCAATATCACCCACTAAACCATGTCCCTAAGCATCACGTCCAACCTTTCCTTAAACATCCCCAGGGATGGTGACTTCACCACCTCCCTGGGCAACACATTCCACTGCTCAACTACCCTTTCTGAGAAAAATTTTCTCCTACTTTCCGACCTCCTGGGCCTTGTGCTCCACTCTCCACCCTAAACACCACTGTGGAAGAGTATTTATCATCCAGTCATAGAATCGTAGAATCCTTTAGATTGGAAAAGACCTCTAGCCCACAATGGCAATTTTGATCAAAAAAGCAAGCAAGCTCAGTGACAATACTTAAAAATGATGTCACTGTGGGCTTAGAGACATTTCTCCAAGCAGTATCATCATGTGGACTCATCCTACCTCAGTAATCTTCTGGCATCTAAGTTGGGTAATGCATGTGTGTTCTCTTACGTTAAATAAACAGCAAGCTCAGTGTCCCTGCCCATCTTGTGCACCCACATGTCATTGTGTTTAGGTACGGAACAAGTAGAGTACTTTCAAAAGCCAGCACTTTAACTGGGCTGACCTTTGCTTTTCTGTGATGCTCTGCAGAGAAGCATTTATATTTTGTAATTCATCTTTAACAATGTAATTCATCTTTAAAACATTTATATTTTGTAATTAATCTTTAACACATCCTCATTTCAAAAAGATGGTTGATCAGCACTTGGGAGGAGTTCAATGCTTCTTCACACATACAGTATGCCAGTAGAAAAATCAGCCAAGCCAGTCCTACTGAGAAAGTCTGACCTGTGTAACACTTTAGGAAAAGCTCTCTGTTCAGTGGCTTTTATCTCTCTGGACAGTTTTAACTTCCAGTTTTAATCTAACCAAAAATAAGTCAGGACAGAAAAGCAGCCTTTCAGAAAGCATTAAAAAGTCAGAGGAGCATTAGGTCTGCCAGCCTGTGGTGGGGCTGCAGATTCCTCTCCCTCAGTCTCTAAGATACCATAGTCTTTTAGAGGCAAAACTGTTTTGCATGGAGCAGGAGAGCTATATATTCTTGATGCCTCCAGTTGTTCCACAAATGGAAGTTGCCATTAGCTCATCCTTAGCACAAAAGCAGAGAACCTTTCAAAGGAGAAAGGGATAGAGAAAGCATCTTTGCCTTCCCTTCTCTATTTGTACATTGCAGTATCAAGAGTGCTTCCAAGACATGGCACTAAGCCTATTTTTATTGCTGGTGGAGCTTCATGTGTCTGCCAGAGAGAAGCAGCATTGCAGAAAACACACTGGCAGGTCTAGCCCTTCCTTCTCTAAAAGAAAAACTGCTGCCATGGGAATAATGAAGATCTTTGCCTGAGAAAGCTACATCCATTAGCAGAGATGCCTCTGAACATCTCAGCCATTAGGCAAGGTTGGACCTGCACATCAGGCCTGAGGAGGGATGGCTGTCATGGCAAACCCCAGAGCTTGAGGAAGCACAGCCACTGCTGGAGACTGCCCCATCTTCCCTAGGCTGCCCCTCTGCCCACAGCAACCTCTGAACACAGTGCTCCCTATGGCTGGGTCCACCCTTGTCAAAGAAGTGCCTGGTCAGCCTGTCTCTTCCTTTCATGGCTCCTGTGACTCTCTGCTTCCCTTTATCTCCTCCCCATTACAGCAGTTATCGGATCAAATTATAGCTGCATGGTAGATACTGAGTTAGCTCTCAAAGCAGCAGGGACGAGCACGAGGTTAATTACCATTTGACCTGCCTGCAGAGTGAATACGTTAATCATTTATTGAGCCTGTCTTTCACTCAATATCCCATGTGGAGCAAAGGACAGTCCTGGATAGCACTGCGCTGCTGTGGCGATGGCAGCAATATGCTTTTGGCTCATTAGAGAACATGGTTTCACCTGTGTGAGTTTCAATGGGTTCTGACATTTAGCTGAGCATAGAAATCCTCCTGAAATGTCCTGAATCCTGTCCTTCCATTCAAGTTCATCTGCATTATCCTGCTGCTGGCTGCGCTCCAGCACTTGGGAATCCCCGGTGTCCTTTGCCACCAGTGATTAGCTGGCAGTGTGAGGCAGAGGGAGAGGATGTGCAGATTTCCCTCACCATAGAATTATCGTTTACGTGTGAGATAAGAACATCCCTTGTTCATTAATGTGATTTCAAAGGAGCCGTGCAATTTCATTTGCATTACAACTGATGCTGGCCTAAGAAACTGGAATGCTATATAATGAGTTAGCAGTCCAGACAATTTCAGTCACAATTTGAAGATAATTTCTGCGGTTCTCAGGCTAGATTCATGCGTGAATTTAATTGCTGTAAGGCCAGTAGCTGAGCTGGAACTATGCCAGTTCATACTACTGAGAATTTGACTCTTGGTGAAGTGTCTGTATCACTTTTGCACAGCCTGAAAATATCTTCTAAATTGTAGGAAAAGCTCTGAAAGCTTGAAGTAATAGGATTATTTCAGTTTAAATAGTGTTTTTACTCTTCTAAAAGTATGAGAATATTTTTCTTCTGGTCCCATTAGTTTTACTATTTAGTGTGATTAAATATTGGTCATTTCAACCTTTTAGGATCATAGCAGAGTGGAGGTGGGTCAGATAATCTTAATATGGTCTCTATCTAAAGCAATGCTCTGTTCAGGGTGTTTGAATCACTACACGTAATTCTGTGCTTTGCTTATATAGTCTTGACTATATCAGAGACTGCATCTGAATCAAAGACTACATCTATCATGCTAAATAAATCTGAAGTTGGGAAGCATCTTTCTGGGGGAGCATTGTGCCATGAGGCCAGGAAGAAAGGCTACAAGCCCTAAGACCTTGGTCTTCTCTCACTACATTGTTGAGTGTCCCTTGTATGCCTTAAACCATAATTACTACTTAGCTCACGTGTCGGCTTTTTTTACAAGTTCAGATCCATGATGTGGGGCTGTGCCCCAGCTGAGCAGGAAGACGTTTTCACAGTGAGGAGCTCAAGGTATGTGCTACTTACCCCAAAAAGGGGGTCCTAGAGACACTGGGGAGTGTTTGGGTTGTAAAGACTACTGAGATACTGTTGGAGGGTTATGTGGTGCAGAAGGAGGTAAGATTGATGCAGTCTTGCTCATTTGGCTTAATCAGAGTGGGTTAGACCATCTGCTGTGCCTGCACAGTGCCTGGGCAGTGTGTCAGAGAGCAGAGCCCTAGCCCAGCCTACAAGCACACTAGCAGCGCAGCACTGGTCCGGTACCTTTTCAGCAATATAAACATGACCATGAAAATTTGTTTTTACCTTCAGACCCTAATGTTAGTTTTTCTTCCTGACTTAAGAGAATTCCTAGGTTTCAGTAAAGACATGGCAACCTACACTGGTATTCACTTGACTTTTTATTATCTACATGCCAGGCTTTGGTCTAAGCCAATATCTCATTATACTCAGTAACAAAAGCCACATTGCATTGTGTTGTGGAGCAGCTAAACACCACACAGCCGTTCGCTCACCCTCCCCCCTCCCTCTCTGGGATGGGGGAGAGAAACGGGAAAGTGAAGCCTGTGAGTTGAGATAAAGACAGTTTATTAAGACAGGAATATAATAATAACAATAATAATAATAATAGTGATAATGATAATAGTATTAATAATAATAATGTGTAAGAAAACAAGTGATGCACAATGCAATTGCTCACCACCCGCTGACCGATGCCCAGCCTATCCCCGAGCAGCCGGCCCCCCCACCCCGGCTAGCCACCCCTATATATTGTTTAGCATGACGCCAGATGGTATGGAATACCCCTTTGGCCAGTTTGGGTCAGCTGCCCTGGGTCTGTCCCCTCCCAGCTCCTGCTGCACCCCCAGCCTGCTCGCTGGCAGGACAGAGCGAGAAGCCGAAAAGTCCTTGGCCTGGTGTAAACACTGCTCTGCAACAATTAAAACATCAGCATGTTATCAGCGCTCTTCTCATCCTAATCCAAAACATAGCACCCTACCAGCTACTATGAGGGAAAATTAACTCTGTCCTAACTGGAACCAGGACACATTGTGAGATTGCTAGTGTTAGATGAACTGAATCTTACTAAGAGTTGTTTGCATCAAAGAAATGAATGGTGGATGTTTGGGTGAGGTTTTAGTCATGCTGTTGACAAATATGGTCTTGATCAAATCCCTGAAGTTCAACGCGTCAGCAAGCAATAATAAACTTCACTTGTCTCTTAAACAGAATACTACAGGACTGCAAACCTTTTGAGATCCCTGGCTTAAAAGAGATGCTGTGCAACTGTAACCAGAAGGTACAGTAACTGTTTGTAACTTTAACCCTCAGCATTGATGAGAGCAAAAATGACATTTATGGGAGAAAAAGTGAAGCAGAGCTTAGACTTGTTGATAACCCCTGTAGCATTGTAAATCTCCTTACCACTCCACACCAAGTTAAAAGTCAGGGCTCCTGCCCTGGCAAATGATCTACCTCATTCACACAAGTATAATGCATCAGAGGAGTTCAAAAACAGAATGTTCTTGGAAAAGACACGTAACAAAGCCTTGAGGGAAATATGACTTAAGGGAAACCTTGCGGGAGGAGGAAGAGGGTGAATGATGCAACAGAAGTGGGAGACTACTTGGAAGAAAAAAGAGTGGGAGAAAGAGGCAGATATATCCAAATTTTGCTTTTCAGTTACACCAGCATTTTTTTATTTTTATTTTTTTTGCTGTCAAGTACACTTCTTTTCAGAGACCCTGGATTTCTTTTTGTTTATTTTCTTTTACTATCCAAATACCAGCCAAAGCCAGAAAAAGAAAACCATATAGTGTGGCGAATACTCTGATAAGGGCTTACAGAATTTGTCATTTTAAAAGCAGGGATGATGGGTAGGTGCATTTTCTCCTTGTGGGATGGGATGCAGTTCGGTTACATGAGAAATGAAATAGCTTATTGTAATTTACAGCTTTGGACTTATCAAGGAGGTGAGGAATGTGGATGGACTTCAGTTACCTTTAGTGAACTGGATGACCTGAAAATTATTCAGGTGTTAGACTTCATGGCTATGTCTACTCTGCAGGTAAAATTACAGCAGGTCGAAAAAAGGTATTGATAAATTCTTCAAAAGCAGGTACATGAACAGATAAGTGACAGGAAAACACAGGGACTAGACCTCAACACCCTGAAGCTACTGACTGCTTAAGCCAGGTTCACAATCTCTCCCTAATTAGCATCTTTCACAGCCACTACCTGAGATCCAGTATTAGCCCAGATGCACCACAGGGCAAGGTACAGCATGTCTATTTGTCCTTACACTCTGTACCCTAAGAATCACACTTTGCTCTGAACACTGAACTCCCCTGCAGTCTTAGCTAAGGTTTATAACTGTAAGATCTTGGCATACATGTGGGAGACCAGCTAGGTTGTCTATGGGTAAGGTGGAGGCCAGGCACTGGAGGGAAGCTGGGATGGGAAGACCAGTGGTCTCACAGGACACTCTCAGAGTGATCCAGGCATCACCCACAAAACAAGGAGACCTGCAGGAGCTCCACTGGATCAACCGAAGACTGAAAAAAAATCTATAATTTTGCCAAAAGGGATATACTAGGATGGCATTCAGAGGAGTATAGGGAGTGCAGACAGAGCAGAACAAAATACCAGTTGACTGAATGTTTTTCTGTTGTCTCATCTAATGTTTAATACCCTTTTCAAAGTGTGACACATACCAGCCAAAGTGTAGGAGGTAATTGTGTATCAGTGGCCTAAGATTCCTCCCACACAAAGCAAGTGCTTTTACTTCAGGCGGTCCTCAGCTTTCACTGTGAGGATACACAGAACCAGTTCTTCACCTGTTAGAAAATATAATTCAAGAGTGCTTCCGTACAGACATTTGCAAATGAGTCTGCACTGAGCACACCGCAAACAACAGCTGATACAACACGCTGTGCAATCTCTGACTCCTGAAAACTCTTGTTCTCTAGACTAGGATTCACCCTCTTTAACAAAAGACAGGCTTTCAGGCCTGTGTTGTGCTGCATAAATTCCGTGGTTCCACAGTAAACTTAGCCAGCTGGCTGTAGCTGAGGAGCAGTTCAAGTACTGGGACTCAGTACCCGTGATTACACTGCCTGCATGGCTTTGCCTTTATCTAAAAGTGGAGTAAGAAGTTGTCATGTGAACATCCTTTAGGAACTGAGTTATTTTCTTTTAAGGAAAATAGATATTACAAATTATATATCAAATGACCAAAGGGGAGAACCTTTCTCTGTGGACAGGATCTACTCTTCAGAGTATGCTATGGGAAAATACTGCCAGGCTCCCTCCAATACTGCATGTATCCAACATCTGATAGAACTTAGATGTTGGGTATCTAAGATTTATTTGATATCTATAATCCTCTTATTATTCTGTCTGAGTAAAGCAGTTATCTTATTAAGCTACCATCTTTCTCTTTTAAGCTCACCCCCCTACCTCACTGTAGAACAGAGAGCTACTGAATAATACATTTATGTCTTTGAAAGCAAAAGATACTCGCCTCCAGCCTGCTCAGAAAACTTAAGCAAGCTTTTCCATCATGATTCTATGGTCATACCAGTAGTCCAATGTACTGTCTCCTGAAAACTAAATATTTGTTTCATTGTGGACAAACCCATTTAGTCTGGCAGAGACATGGGGATGGATTGCTACAAATAGCCATGGAATTAACCATGTAGATCGAATTGGAATAACTCTTTATGGTCCTTATGTGGTACCGCTGTGAAGGAACAGCTTCTAGATACTGACACGTGTGCTGGAACAGAAGTTCGAAGGTAGAAGAGATGTAAGTTGGCAAATCCTGATGAAATTCCCCAGAAGCTATTGACTATGCAGTTGGTGCTAGAAGGAGCTTGTGGCACAGTGCTGGCATACAGGACAATGATGGCTTTGGCTGGACTGTTCAGAGGTAAGGAGTTCACATGAAAATTGAATGGTCTTTGTCTTTAGCCTGGAGGTTGGTGTAGTTTGCCCATGAAGTCTGAGAAGTGGGAGTATAAATGGAAGATGAGAAGTCATTACATGCAGAGAGGTAACCTCCTAGACCCCCTTCAGTGTGTATTCTGAATGGTGAGCGGCAAGGGCATGCACCAAGGTGAACACACTGGGTATGGCCATATTAGTGATGTGAACACTATTAGTGATAGTGAACACTATTATGGTATTATGGAATCTTCTGAGGCCCTGGAGCCTGGATTGTTTTGATGCCTCCATCATGGTTCTGGCCAAGGCCAATGAGCACTCTCTTAACCAGTAATTTAACTAGTAACACTCTCTTAACCAGCCACAGTAACCATAAACTAAAGGCTGTGCGAAAACTCCTGTTCTTGATAATCTGTCTTCCTTACAGCATAGTTTGTTGGTTAACCACAAAAAAAAAAAAAAAAAAAAAAAAAAAAGGATGAGTATGTGTTTTATCAGAGGTTGTTTGCAGGCTGTCTTTTTGAACTGCCGTGGTTAGAACAGAAGCTGAATATCTTGAAATTAGGAATGCTGGTGCTAGATAACTGAGAGCATGTTAGGTGTCTTTCTTTGAGGTGATGTGAGTGTGAATATAAGTGAGAGATGTCTGCTAGACATTTATAAACCTTTGTACATCACTCTAGATACAGATGCTGAAAGAGGGAAAAAGAGTTGCAGATGGAAACTTAAACAATGAAATCCACTTTGACCTCAAGCAGGTGAATCTTACTTATACTGCAAGGCCTTGCAGAATTCTCAAAACCATCTGTGATCTGGGGAAAAAAAATCAAAACAGATGAATTCATCAATTTTTTTTAATTTTTTTTTTCCTATTAAATGAGAATGATAGCATTCACTACGAAATCTGAGAGGTCAAATTCAAAATCAAATGGATATCTACCATTTTTCTCTTTTAGCTATTAAATTCCAGGTTCCTTCCTTAATCCTGAGGAAAAATCTACAAAGTAAAATGTACTCGTTAGCAAAACATTTCTCCTCTCATTACTCCCCATTGTTATCAGCATGACTACATCTGCCATGTGCTTCTTATTAGAAGCCTTGCTTCAAATACTCCTAAATTCTGCCTGGAAAACATGAAAATAATTATGAATGAAATAAAATTTGAAGTATAATACATTCTTGATATCATTTTCATGCTTACCATCTTGAGAGATTGGTGTACTGGAATCTCAATTTTACTGTTTCTCCTTCAAAATAATTTTAACTGCCATTGAGGAAGAAAATAATTTAACTAAGAATTTTATCTTGAAAATGTGTGGCTTTATGTCACAGGATGTCATATGCATGAAGATGCCAAGCCATACTGCTGAGTCACTCCCACAGCTGCACCATGTGGGTTTTATTAGTTCCAATTCAGAAAAATTAAAAAAAAAAAAAGCACATTTTACAGAGGCAAAGTATACTGGGAGTCAAGACAGAGGATGGAATTCCTTGGCATGCCATGCTTTTCTGAGATATGTAATTTGTGTTGTTTAAGGTTGAAGTCAAGCATAAGGTCAGACTGTCCTCGCAGTGTTTATGTATGCTTTTTGTGCGTATGAACTGAGTGAGTGTAAGAGGAACATTATAAGCTGAAATAATACCTGAATGTCAGCTGTATGTGCCACTTTGACGTGCCAGCATGTTTCTATATTCACGAACCCTGTGGATACACATGCAGTAGTCACAGAAGCGAGCTGCAATCACTTAGCCCAATCTCTACAGCACATGCAAAATGAGGCTCTAAAACTTTGTAACTGGACAAAGTTTAAGAGCTATTCAGAGAGATGTCAAAAAACACAACTTTGTTGTGAGATTGTCAACTAAATTTGAGGTACTTTCTCAAAGCATAGAAATGCTGGACTTAGTAAATGAATTTTAAGAATGTGTATATTAAAGCTTGACTTTTTTTTATTTTTTTTTATTTTTTAATTTTTAATTAATTAGGTCTCCTGAAGTTTATTTTGAAATGCCAGAGGCAAACATGTGGAACTGCAGTTTTCTGTCTGGGTCTTAAGTTTGACATCATTTTAAGCATCTAGAAGCCAAAAATGATGAAAGCTGTGGCCGTAAGATGAGGTACAAAAATACACTATTTGCTAAGTCTGTTGTCTGTGTACTGTGTATGGATGCTATACTGTGGTGGGTTGGCCTTGGCTAACAACCAAACTCCCACCTAGCAGTCCAGTCACTCCCCATCATTGAGACAAGGGCAGAAGAGCAGGGAAAACAAAAGGAACAGGAATGAAAAGGCTCCCAGGATATAGATAAATAAAGACAGGAAGATTGCTTACCAGTCACTACTGTGTGTGAAACAGGTTCATTTGGGGAAAAAAAAGAACTTAATTTATTGCCAACTAAAATAGATTTGGGTAGTGATGAACAAAAAAACACTGAAGTATCACCATTTCTCTACCCTTTCCCAGGCTCAGCTTCACTCCTTCACTCCAGAATCCTCTACCCCTGACACAAATGTCATGGAGTGGAAAAGGAGATTCATGGTCAATACATAACATTTTTACTCTGTTGCTCCTTCCTTCTCACACCTTTCTGCTTCAGCACGGGTTCTCCGCCAGCAACAGTGCTGTCAGAAAAATCTGCTCTAGCATGAGGTCCTTCACACTGTGCCATGGAGCACCTCCTCCTCCTCTGACCTTGCTGTTCCCTCTGTTGTTTCTCACTTTTTGTTCCCTGTTACTCTGTCCATCCATCATTTTCTGACCTTTCTGAAATATGTTTTCACAAGATGCCACTGCCTTGGCTGATGAGCTCAGCTGTGGCTGGATGTGTCTGTTGCAGAGTGTCTGGCAAGGGCAGCCCCTGACCTCTTCTCTCTGCTGCTCCCCTGCTACCATAGCCGCATAACCTTGCCGCTGACACCCAACATATATACCCCAATGACTTCAGATAGCTTGCACTACAGTGATCTATGATTTTGGTTTAGGTGTTTTTCATAACTATGTAATTTTGTAATCAAGTGGCCAAACTCATACTTGCAAGAATAAACTTGACTTCTCCCCTAATCTTGCCTAGTGAGAAGCATATTCTTGAAGATGTCTGTCATGTCCTTCAATATCTGTTTCCAGTGAGCTGGTTTGTCTCCACACCTCAGGCAGTGCCGATTCACTCTTCTGTACCTCACTTAGTGCCTGATTTGTCGACGCATTTTCAATCTCTGAAGAACTCTGCACCAAACTGTGAGAGTCATTCTGCATACTAGTGATACCAGCTGTCAGGTCAGTGGAGAAAATTGTGCCACAGCCCATGCAGTTCAGTGTTTTTCAAGAGCAGGATTCAAGAGTGGACCTGCACTGCCTGGCGTCAGCACAGGAAAACATTAACCTGTGAAGAAATGTTACCAGGTTAGGATGGTAAAAATTGATGTAGCCTCAGTTCAGTCTGCTTCCTTTGTGGAATTTGTCTTGTCAGATGCAGTTCTCGTTCAACACCAATCGTATATACACTGCATCCTGTGGAGCTAGTTCAACAGCACAGTTAGTAAGACTGGATAGGTGTCTGCTTCACCTTCAGTCTTGTGAAACGTATTTGTCCTGACTGTCTTGACTTACCTGTCTTGACTACTGCCAAGAGAGATACATGCATTAGACTATTGCTTCTTGTATCAGCATGAATGACAACAGATATTCCTCAGACATCTATCAAATTTCCTAAAGCTGCCATATGGTGGAGTTCCTGCCAAGCTCATTCTTCCTATGCACACTAATAACAACCCAGTTTTAATACTCTAATGGTCTTTTTAGTCCTCATAGTCTTCCGGAAAGCAGTTGTCAGGGTACCATTCCAGTGGAATGGCATTATGACTCTTCACAGGGCATTTTCCCTTCAGGATTATTTAATGACACATTTCCTTGCTCAAAACTATAGAAGCCAGGAGAACATATGGTCCATAGTTTATAATAAACCACTGGCAGTCTGCCTCTACGGATGTTTTAGCACACTACAGGGACTTGATAGCTTGCAACATTTCCTTCTCAGACAAATGATTTCCTGGTAGTTAGCGTTGGCTGTATTGACAGCTGCAAGTTTATGTTGGGACAAAGAAACATTTACATGTAATTAATAGCAGTGAAATGCCGATATGAGACAGCACTGAGAGATATGAGGGCTCACACTAAGCGCTGGACTGCTGGCCTTCTTGAGACAGCAAATAAAAGGCTTTCCCCTTGCAAGTTAATTTACTCTTCCCATCAGGTCATTCATAAATAACCCTTTTTCTTGAACACAGTGACAACATGCACACAAGTCCATCTTTGGGATGGAGGATTTCTAGTTTCTGAGCTCAGCTACAGAAATCTCTCACAGGTTTTTCTCCAGGGACACAGATGACATGAAGTTTCTGCTCAAGTCACTGTTTCTTGCCCATAAGGCACAGCTTATTGCTCCATGTATACAGCTAATGAAGCTGGTTGCTGTTTTTCCTCAATGTGGCTGCACTGAGTGGAGGGGCATCTGAACTGTGCAATGTGTAGGAAGGGATCTACTTGAGGTGTGATGGAAACCCCATCATATGTGTCCACAGAAAACGTCTATATCACTCCACCCACAGATATTCCTGTCCTTTCAAATATCCTTAAATCTGTATTTTCCCTTTGCCTTTCTTTCCAGTGTTCCTATCTCTTCCATGACTCAAATTATGGTCAAGTCATTTCTCCCACAAAAAAAAAAAAAAAAAAAGCATCTGGACTGGAGGCAAAATTAGCTGCCTAAAGAGAAGTGACTAGATCCACTTGAGATGCTGCAGTTTATCAGGATGCTAGAGGATATCTCTATGCAGATGACAACTATAGCATAGGTCCTACATAAGGTCTGTGCTTGCCTAGGTGGGCAGCTGGAAGACAGGTAGAATAGTCTATTGTGACTAAAATGTTTCCCAACACCTACTCAGGCAATAGAATCACAGGAATGTGATATGTAGCTTCATTTGTCTACTTACCACTGTAACTCTCAGCGTTACTTTGGCCTTGGTCTTGCAAATTCCTCTTAAGGAACAGGAACTCCTCTTTTTGCTGTTCTTATGCACCCAGTGGTATAATGTGGGTAGTAAATAGAGAAGAGCTACTTCTTATTTCTGGCTTTTTCTTTTGTTTTCTGTGAGTAAATGCTCTTCCTCAGCAGTCTCAAACAAGACTGTGTTCTTACAGAGAGACAGATGCACACCCCACCAAGGTCTCAGTCAAAGGAATGAGACAGCACAGAAAAAATATTGTTCCGTTTATTGCACCTAGTGCAGGTGGTTCCCATGCCCAACCCATCCTGCCTATTCATTCATGCTTCTGTCAAATGGTCTGGGCTTTGAAAAAGACTACTTTTTCAAACATATTTTAAAAATCTGGATTATTTCAGGCACAGTTTTATGAGCAAGTAAATCCAGAGAAAGGACAGATTTGTAACCTCTGATAATAGGGAGGGAAAGGCAAAGGAAGACAGGGAAACATACCTTGGTGGAGGAAAGCTGAGGGCAGGAGCAGGTAACTAGTTCTGAGCACTACCTTCAGAGACCCAATCCTTCGGATTATGCAGGATGCCAATGGTTCGTTTGCTGACATGGTTTAGCTTGGAACAGTTTGGAGTTTTCTTGCCCGTTATCGGAAGGTGCAAAGCACAGTATGAATGAAACACAGTCAGTATCTGCCACCTGACTTTTACCTAAAAAGATTTCTCTTTCTATTCCAGCTCATACGGACCAGATTTTCTAAGCTTTTCCTGGAGTTATTGTCCCCAAGAAAAGGTTTCATACCATTTTACAACTGCTTCCTAAAAGCAATGTGTCAAGTCTCAGTGAGTCGCTGTGGTTCCCTGAAAAGTGAAATGATAGGTACCTACTTTAAATATATAACAAAGGTGTTTTAATAAGAAGAGATACACAGATTTCAGGCAGCTGAAAATGATTGAATTGACTTAGACCGTCAAGTCTTTTTGAACAATAAACCCAATTGAATTATTATTTTTGTCCTCTGCTTCCTGTGGAAGCTTGTTTCATCTCCTTCCTAACACAATCATAAATGAGTGAACCCTTGATTCACTTTGTTTTCTGAGAATAAGATTGGTAAAGGTCTCTGGGGCCGAGTCTACAGTGACTTTTACTGCAAGTCAGCATCTGATTTCTTCAGTATTCAAGCTAGGTTTGTGGAAAACCCTGTTTGTCCTTGTGGGGGCAGAGAGAAGAGGTGAGTGCCCTTGGGCAATCCTGCAGGCAGTAACACAGTCAAAAAAATAAAAAAAAAAAACCCCACCAACTACAACAACAAAACCAACAACAGTAAAAAAAAAAAAAGTCAGAATGACTTAGAATTACAAAATCTTATCTCATCTTTAAGATGCTTTTATAGAGAGGATCACCTGGCTCCTCTCAGGCATGAAGACAGGCTCTGAGTCTGGTGCTGGTGGCACTGGTGCAGGCAGCATTGCCAGTGCCAATAAACATCTGCCCCTGAAACATCTTGGAGCAAATTTTCAAGGCCGAGAAGGGGCTGAGGCAGCTGATCTTGTGTAGGCACAAAGTACTGGTGGTTTATTAAAGTAGCCTCCAGCCTGCTCCACTGTATGTCCCAGACTACAAATTATCAAGATGCTATTAAGTAGCTTCTTGAGGACAATGGTCTCTGCTATTCTGCATAACTTATGCCATGAAGTTCTAGATAGCAGTATCCGTCATTTAAATTGTGTCTCATGGGTTGTAAGCATTAGACGCTAATGTAAGAGTTCGGATGAAATGGGCTTTGAATTGTGTATTTAGTAAACTTCTCTCTTCTCTGTAGTTTTTCATCCTTCTGACTTCTGTCTCTAACAGGCCATTAAAGCTTCTGAGGACATACGGTGTGACAGATAAAGACTTTAAAAAATCAAGGTATTTATGAAATTGGTCCTTTATTGGTAGACTCTGCACTAAACCATTCATGTTTACTTTGAAGTGACATTTTGAGGTTATGGCTTTGTATAATAATGGCACACATTACTTACCAAGAAATAAAGTTTCTGAAATAGGATCCTTACTCAACTGAAAAGATCTGAAAAGGAAACAAGGGAAAGGGGTGAAAAATACAATGGCATTGCACCTCACATGGATGACTGACTGCACCAGGAATCCAGGGGAGCAGAAAATGAGATTGCATTGTTATGATGTAAGGAGGCAATGAGACAAGAAAAATCCAGGCAGAGAAACAGACATAATTTTGAGACCAGTGGTGCACTCTGATAACAGCAAGCAGTGGCGTGTAAACTTGACTGCAAATGTTTTTTAAACACCTTTCAAACTCACTTTGTTCCTCAGCTGAGCTGTTCTCTTCACCATCCTCCTAGGCCTCATTTTAGAAGGCTGGAGTTGCTCCTCCCTGCTTCCCCTTCCCCTTGCATGCTTCCTCATGGATTTGTATAGTTCTGTTGATCCCTGCACCCCTTGCAGCCTGTTGTCTGAGGCCTTCCCTGATTTACAGTCTTATCAGTTGTAAAACCCAGGTTAATCTTCTTGGAAGTAGTGCCTGTGGTTTCTTGATAGCCCATCAGTTAGTATGACTGGCAAGGTGTGTTTCTTGTTATTGTGTCTATATATATTTTGCCAGGCTTGTCTCTAATTTTTTTTCTGGTTTCCCCCTTTTTCCTTAATTTCCCGGTTGACAAGCTCACTGATCATATAACCTTACTGCAGTAAACATTCTCACACTCCCATGTGCCCTCTTCAATCACCAGATTTGGTTCTCATCATTGCCTTCCTTATCATTTTTTGGTCAGGTTTGTGTCCCAATAAGTTCTTGTTTATGACTTCCTACTTTTCTTATAAACCTTTTTTTTTTTTCTTTAATTTGAATTCTTGACTAAGTACCCTTAAAGTAGCATACCCTTAACAGAGTTGGTCTTTCCTGGGCATTAATGTGTGCAGGGACTTGAAGAGGGACTTACTCAGCCCTCTCAAGAAATTAATGCACATCTATTGTTAGAGCAGGAGCCTATGCAACCCTCTCTATGAATTAATGTGTGTCTCTCCTTGGATTGGGGTCTGATTTGGAAAAAAAAAAAAAAAAAAGGGACAAATTTATGAATTTTGGTTGTGCTTACTTATAAGCACCAACATATCTTTCTTCCAAGCTTGGTACTCAAACATGGTGTGGAGAAAGGACTGCTGTTGAGATACTCATGTAACAGATGCCAGCTCTTCCCCTTGCTGGCTGGATGTTACAAAGCTTCTAGTGGCTGTGCTAGCTGCTGGGTGCTGCTACTGATGGCACATGGTCTGAGCTGTCTTCACGTACATGGTATCTATCCCATATCATCCAGTTTGGTCTGAAAAACAGCAAAACCTGTGCTATTCTATAAATGGATGCAAATGGTTTCAGGCCCTCCAGAATAGGCAGCTGGAAGCTGAACTCATGCAGATGTACAGAAACTTTATCCTGTAAACAGCTGAGGGGAGAAAAAAAGTGGTAATTTATTACATAACTGTGAACCCAATTTCGTCAAAAGAAAAAAGAAAGATGCTGGATTTTTGTGCTACCATGTTAAGATAACATGGCCTAAAGAAAAAAAAAAAAAAAAAGTAGGTTTTCAACCTCTCAGGCCTCTGATGGAATCCAGCAGTTGGAAGCTGAAAACAGATATATCCTGACAAGAACTAAAATAGCAGTGACAATAGTTAATGTTTGAAGCAAATTGGCTAACAAAGTTTGGGGATCTGCATGTACCATAATGGTCTTATATGAACACAAAATACATTGAGTGAGTGAGAGAGTAACTGTGGGACTGGAATCATCTGAACACTAAGCTCTTCTGGAAATCTACCTTAAATTTTAACAGAAAACTTTAGTAGTGCCTCAAGCATTTCTCCATCATTGCCCTACTGAATTAATTCTTTTCACACTGCTGTAAAGTAGGAAAATCAAATTTTATCTGATAACCTGCAAAGAAGATGCTGATAAACTAGTGGGTGAGGAAGCAAAGGAAGTAGTTTAGGAGGGAGTCCTGCCCAGGCAAGGATGACCTGGCATTAAGCAGTATAGAGGCTGGAGAACAGTAAAATAATCATCCATACACTGTTGCATTAGTAATGCAAGTGGTTAGTAAATAAGATGGCAAAAATAAGACTTAAGACAGGGATTGATTGTGCAGTGGAGGAAGGTATGCCACCCAGGCAAGCTTCTGTCTGCAGCCATTCCTGTGCAACATCACTGAAATCAATGCAGTTGCGTGGCTACAACTGAGGACAGCCTTTGGCGTGGTGTTCTGAGGGGAGTTAAACTAGAGGTCAGTCACACAACAGAGCAGTTACATCACTAGTATTAAGTAACTCTTGGAAAATGATTGTTCCAGAATCAAATGAGCAGCTGACTCAAAAGGTGCTGGACTTCATGCCTTTTTTGCATATGTCCTTGCAATTGTTCACAAGAATTAAGTGTGTAACTGTGTATTTACATATTTCTTACATAGGTCAATTATAGTCTCTTGAGCATGTTTTGAATAAGTTAAAAGGGAAAAGCATGTAAAGGTGAAGGCTGGGGGTTGGAGGGAGGTGGGGTTGTTTAGCTTGGAGGAAAGAAGGCTCAGGGGAGACCTTATTGTACTTTACAATCACCTTAAAGGAGGTTGTAGCGAGGTGGGGATCGGGCTCTTTTCCCAAGCTCCAAGCGATAGGATGAGGAGAAATGGCCTCAAGTTGTGCCAGGAGAGGTTTAGATTTGATATTAAGAGAAATTACTGAAAGGGTTGTGCAGCATTGGAATAGGCTGCCCAGGGAAGTGGTTTTCACCATTCCTAGAGGTCTTCAAGAAACATGTAGATGTAGAACTTAGTAGCATGGTTTAGTGGTGAACTTGTCAGTACTAGGCTAAAGGTTGAACTAGATGATCTTAGAGGTCTTTTCCAACCTGAATGATTCTATGATTCTATGATCATGTGTAACAGTTCCTTGGGTAGTCAAATGCCATCACTCTGAACGTCTTACGCTCCTTCTTTTTCCCAGCTTTTGTAGCTGAACATGACATCATATGGTATGGAATAGCCCTTGGTCATTTTGGGCCCACTGTCTTTCTTGACTGTGTCTCCTCTCAACGTCTTGTGCACCCCCAGCATACAGAAGGGTAAAAGAAAGAGTGGGTAAAAGAAAGAACCTTGACATTCTGCAGACATTGTTCAGCAATAGCTAAAACACAGATGTGTTATCAACACTGTTTCAGTGACAAATCCAAAGGACAGTGCCATACTGGATGCTGTGAAGAACATTAACTCCATCCCAAACAGACACAAGAAAAAGGTTCATTTTTTCTTGTAACACAGTTGGTAGCACAGGGAATGCTATAAGACACTGCTGACAGATGCCTTTCATGAATCCAGCAAAGCCGGCTGACAACTCTGTTCCCACTGATCCCACCACAGCCTGCAGTTTTATCCCCAGCATGTGCAAAGGCAGGGAGACAGAAGGTGTGCTTACTGATGAGTGGCTGAACAATGACATGCCTCTCAGTTCCCTTATTTTGCTTTGAAGATATTTTGGTTACTTTACCGCCCTGTTTACCCAAAGTCAGTTATTCAGAATTTTTAATTAAATAAGGATTAGTTTTGTCCCTCAGGACTTCACAGTACTATTTCCTGGATCCAGAAGACCAGAAGTCAATATTCCCTGGACAGCTTCCCAGCACATCACTTACAGAGATACACACTTAGCTTGCTGAAAGCCACAGAATCACAGATTCACAGAATCATCTAGGTTGGAAGAGACTTCCAAGATCACTGAGTCCAACCTCTAACCTAACACTACCAAGTCCTCCACTAAACCATATCACTGAGCTCTACATCTAAACGTCTTTTAAAGACCTCCAGGGATGGTGACTTAACCACTTCCCTGGGCAGCCCATTCCAATGCCTAACAACCCTTTCAGTAAAGAAGTTCTTCCTAATATCCAACCTAAACCTCCCCTGGCGCAACTTTACTCTCCGGGTTCCCACATGTCCCACATTCATACAAGGTACAGCAGAGCTGGCTTTAAAACTATTGTTTCTTGATAAGCATTTAAATTGTTTAACTTCCAGGTTCTTCCTTATCTTGGTTACATGAAGGTACTAGATATATCCCAAACTGCTCTTCGAAATTTTTTATGTTTTAATGCATTTGAGTTCTAAAAGACTATATTTATCTGAATACTTTTTCTTCCTTCCTGTAAACCTCAGCTGAAAAGAAAACAGATGCATTTTGTACAGTTAAGGCATGTTTCACTTCTTGCCTTTATAAAGCACAGATAGCTTCTGATACTGAATTGCTGTGACTGGGGAGGCCCATGCATTGCATTTATTTCAGTTTACAGCTCATGAGATGATTCAGCATAAAATTCTTTGGGGGAAATACATTTGCTGTGAAATCCATTCAATTACAGTACTTTTGTTCCATGAGATGTCATCAGTGATGTGCTGCATGCGGATAGCCACGATTGTTTGCAAATGTTACACCAATGTCTCCCCAGAACATCTAGTCACCTAAATGCTGTGTTTTATGAAGTCATAAATCTTAGTTTGAGTTCCACGAATACGTTTTCCCCACAATGTGATGTGGCCAGGCATAATTACTAGCACTTTCCTTGGGCCTTAATTCATTCTTATGTAGAAAATGTATGGCAAAGATGAACACCAGCAAAACTTTATCTAGATTTAAAAATAACAAAATATGAAACTAGTAATCATCTGAGTTTCAGAGAATTGTCCTGATAAAAAAGCCTGAAGTGCACAAGTTTGAAAGCAAATTAATTACAAGGCAGTTATAGCCTTATTGTCACACATATACTGTGCATTATTTTCTGTATGTCCAATTGATGTTTTTTTACCTAAAAACTTAGAGTAAAGCAAATATTATACATCAGTGATGTTTGAAAATACCTGCTCGGTGGGTTTGCTTTTCATTGGTTTCTTGTCTTACCTTCTTTGCATGAAGAACGTCATTTATGTCAGGCAAAATCCACTAGCATTTTCTCACAGAATATGATAGCTGAGGTTTTCTGGAATTTTGCTGAATAAGCGCACACCAAGAAAGTCTACCTTCAAACATTTTGGGAACAAAGTTTTAAAGCCTATGAAGCAAATCTCAGCCAGCCAAATAACTTTTAAGTTGTTGCACATGCTACATATGAAATACCGTTTTAGATGTTTTACAGGTATTTTTCATGCTACAAATATTCAAGTTATTTTTCTGCTATTAGATGCCTCAGCTATCATTAACCCTAAAAGGTACATGTAAAATAATGCACAAAAGCTCCTCCAAAGTGACCCCTCTATAAGGAATGATAGTCTGATACCTTCAAATATGTCCCCTTAGGAAACTCAAACTCTGTGCTTCCCTATAACGCAATGCAATCTCTGTCCTTATGGGATGATATTTCAGTAATTGGAACCGGTATACTGGAAACATGTTCCTGGCTCAGAAATGGATCTTGATCATCCTGCAGTGAAGTTAATCTAAGAAATAATTCAATGTAGGGAGAACTCCTGTATCTACAAGGACAAACAGAATACATCTTTCTGATAGAAGATTTTAAAAATACGGGATTTTGATCATGCTCAGGGGACTGGAATATCCAGACAGGAATGGATTATCAAGCAAACGTGACTAGAATCAAAAGGAATACACTACTATTCCACTTTATGTGCAATGTAGCTTTCCAGTTTGACGCATTACTGCTCATTTTTCTTGGAAAATTCCTGCTGTGCAACACCTTAGAGAGTTCTTCTGCTTCTGTCCTCTGGTTCTAGGAAAAGTTCCTTGCTGAAATCTACCAAAAAAAAAGGAAAGTAATGCAAATGGACACTGCAAAAATGCTAAGGAAAAAAAATCAGGTGAGAGTGAATCTACTGTCTATGAAAGGCATTGTTGGCAGCATTGCATCCAAATGTGCAAACATTTGAAGTCACATTAGTGCTTACAGAACACACTGATGTTTCAACGTAATTAGCATTTAATGTCTTAGACAACTTTGCACATAAGCAAAGAAAAAGGATGCAGATACATTTATGCAGATCAAACTCATAAGCCTGGCCAATAATTACTGTTAAAACCAAAAGGTGTCCCTGCTACTAAATGGATATATATTAGGGAGGCTTTCTAGTTGTATGTTGCTTTCAAAGGACAGGAAGGAACCCGAAAGCTAGATGTTGTAAATGTCAACAGTAGGAAAGATGTGTCACTGTTTAAAGAGTGACTGTTCAGTCAGGTTCTGAATCACCGCTTTCATCAGGAGGGGTTGAAGAGAGGATAAGTTTTATTACATTTTTAAAAGCTATCTTTTTAAGTAAGGCCTCTATGATTTTTTTTTTAAAGAGACATTTTTTTCAGTGAAAATTATTGCCTCTAATTCACAACAAGATGTGTTCCTTAAGTAAAATAATAATAATATTAACGCTAATGCTTTACCTTTCTTCTCGTTATGCCTGCTCAAAACTTGCTTCTGGCTCAAAAAAATGATCAGCTTCCCATGGCAAGGTGACCATTAAGTTGAATTTCAGCAGCAGCAGCTGATGGCTTCTGTTATAACATGATAGCTTTTCAGTAACAGTGGAGTACAGCTCCGTGGTCTGTAATGTTTTGCTAGTTGTTTTTTCTTTTTTTTTGCAAAAAGTACTCAAAATTGACAGTTTCTTTTCCCGGAGACCACCTAGATGGCTGCCATAATAATTCTTTGGTTGAAGTGACACTGAGAAATGTAGAAAAGATAACATTTTCCTTCATTCAAGCTGGTAACCTTGCCTAATGCGATTTGTAGCTATGGTGAAGGAAGTTCTGGCAGGATGAGAGGGCTGCATGAGAGTAAGGGCAGGCAGAGAGCATAAAGTACACTGTGACATTGTAGTTTGTAAAGAAAATAATCTCTAAATGGGGAATCTCATAGGCATAGAGCTTTCTCTGCCATTCTGATGAAAGGGAAGATTTTGCAGTAAAATATGAATGAAAAGAGAAATTTGAACTGCCACCACACTGCCTGCTGAACAGCTGTGAGCAGAGCTAATGTGTCCAGCACGTGTGTCCCCAGCTGAGCCCATCCTGCCCTCCTTTCCTCTAGCAAGTCTTTCTTCCGGGGGGCAGCAGTCAGCGGCAGTGGTCAGAGCAGTTTCTTCCTTACGGCAAAAATCTCAAGGACATATCCCAAACATGCACCTGGAGGTGACTGACCCTTTGTTTGCCTAAATGAAGGGGGATTGGTTGGTCTCAGGGCAGGTGAAGCACAGCCAGTAGCTCAACAGTTACAAAAAATGCCTTTAGCAAGGACTGACCCACCACCGTGGCTGTCTCCCAAGAACTGTACCCATTTGCACCCCACCTCAGGGGATGGTTTTCCCTCCTTCTTATTCAGACACGGACTCTAAAGTTCCAACCAGTCTACCATAGAATTATAGAATCATTTAGGTTCGAAAAGACCCCTAATATCCTGGTCTGCATCTGTTTGTGTAGATGCAGATCTCTGGTGGCTCTTTGCCATTTGCCCTGCAACCAGGTCTTCAAAGCCCATCTCTGGGGCTGGCTTGTGTTCCTTCAGCGTGTGGTCCTGGGCAGGATCAACTTGTACCAACAGAGCAGCATAAATGAACCCAACATACCTGAGTGATGGGATTAATAATTGTCATAGAACATGACTTCACTGCTTCAATGTTAATGTTTTCCAAACTAGAAATAGCCACGGCAATGAGACATCCAAATGATTTCTAAGTAGAGCACTGCAAAATCTTGAGAATTGACCAAATTTTTTGCACTTAAAAATAATATAGTCAAAATTTAATATACCTGATTTCCCACTTTTGAAAATAATTGGGTTATGAGTTGAAGGATTTTTTGTTTACTTTCTTGTTTTCACATAATGACTTCAAAACATTCTGATAAGGGAACTAAGATGCTGTTGGCATTTACCTGACCCCAAGACCTAGGTATTTTAGTAAAATAGCAGAACTCATGACTACAGTGAGAAGAGTTTCAGCATAGTAAACCTGTATGCCTGTATTCAAGTAATTTCAACGACACATGGGGTGTTCAAAGGTCAGAGAGTAGCTAAGCTATGGACAGAGGCCCATTTTTGTGGCAGTTTAAGCTAATCTGTTTGAATTTGGGTTTGTATCACTATACCAGTTATAATGAGTAACTTCGGCTAAGCTGACAGATAGTAACTTGTTAGGGTGAATTTAATGTTTTGTTTATAACGGTTCCTACCAGCATGAATGTGGCAGCAAGAGACATTTTCAGACTTTGGTCCAGTTTGCTGCTATTGCAGACATTCACTGCACAGAAACTCGTTTGTAAACAGAATGTGCTTCTAGATTTATACCAGCTGTGTGTTCATCTATGAAACCCCAAGGACTGTTGAGATTCAAATGAGATTCTGAGCAGTGGAAGAGGATAATTTCAAAATGGGTCCAAATTGCAAGAGAGGAGAGAAAATGCTATATAATCTGGGAGAAAGTACCACTCAGAAATGCCAGGAGGACACAAGTCTGATTGACCAAGAGGGATAGTTAAGCCCACAGCATTAATGTCTGGTTTTACCACTCAGTGGGGTGTATATGAAACATCCCAGACCCATGGGAAGGATTAGCAATCAAAGGGTCTATAAACACATTACTGAAACAACAGTAAAAAGCAAACACTTTTTGTCAATTACATCATTTTATAGGGACTAGGTTTTCTTTCCCTTTTCTTCAGTGGAAAGTTTTCTCATTATTTTTCTTTATAAAACTTTATAGTATGCTATGAGCTCATTTTCCTTCACAGATTTCAGAGCAATTTTTAAAAAAATAAAAAAAAAAATCTATTTAACTCCATTTATTGCATCCCATGGATACTATCCCATGCCTGAAATTTTGCTCTGCAGTGCTAGTTTTAAAGTTTATATTTATTTGAAATATACTAGCTTCTAGTAATGCAACGTAACAAATTGCTTAAGTACCAAGGACTACAAATAAGCAAGCTACAGCTGAACCAGGACATCGCATGGCCTCTCCTGTTGTTCCATGGTCTGCTCCTGAAGCCAACAGTGTGACAGGCCCAAAGGTGTATGATAGGGTACACAGAAAACGGTGACAAAGTAGGTAGAGATACAGGGTATCTCCCAATATCAGCAGTGACGGCTAAATCCAGGACTTCATCCAGGCTTCAAATGACACAGACAGAAATTGTTCTTCCCTCGGCAGGATGGGAGCCCTGTCCCTGGGAAGTCTGCAGAGGGCAGAGACCACAGGTGTTTGGGGAGAGGGGGGGAAGGTTTGGAAGAGGAGCGTAGGATGCTGTGGTTGAAAAATGAGGCGAGTAAAGCAGATACGGATGGGGTTGAGGTGGAGATGAGGGAAAGTGGCCAGTACATGGTGTGGGTTCTCAGGTACGTTTGCTTTTTAAGGGAGGCATGAGGAAACAAAAGCTGTCAGTAAGGCTCTGCATGCCTGTCCCACCTCATCTCTGAGGAAAAGGGATGTCTAAGGATCCTTCTTAGGGAGCAACTGAGGACAGCTTTCCCTCACCGCTGACGTCAAAGAGCTGCTTCTGCTTTGGGTGACAGCATAATTTTGATAGACAATTTTGTTTGTCCTCCTGCAGAACTTTAACTTTTATGATTTTACCCTGTCATATTTGATAACAGGTATTACTGCATCCTTCCTTTCTTCCTTCCTTCCTTCCTGCAGAACAGTTTTAGAAAATTGTGCAACTTTGACTCACAGACACAAAATGATGGAGAAGCTTCCAACTGTAGATTTTGGGTCCTGTAGACTCAAATGTGGTTGTGGTGTAACTGCATTATTAGTCTTTTTTTTTTTTTTTTTTTTTTCTGTAACAATTATACCTGGACGAATAATGACTTGACTGATAAAATTTCAAGCATACTAAAAATAAATTCTTGGATATATATATACATATTTATATAAGCTGTGCATCATCTTTGCTCGTAAAAAAAATTATAAGCATTAGCAATTACAAGAGTTAAAAAACGAATCTTTATCTTCGTTCTTGGCAACAAGTGCATAATCCTGGTTGTGGACAGTCTTTTTTCAAACCCGCTACTTAGTCCATGCTATTTCTTTTACAGTTATTCTAGTCAGAAGATCCTGATTAACTTGCTTAAGTCTAAAGTACTACAGTTTACAGCAGAGAATAGGCTAAAGAAACAGAGCATTTCATCACTATCGCATCATGAATGAAGGCAAGAAAGTGAAAGTTAGATGCATATTCATGTAAATAAACATTCCTGGACAACATGTAGTGTCTGCTTAGGGCAATCAAGTTCCCAACATCTCTGAAATGACTGCTTTGATGCCATAATAAAACTACCTAGAATTAATTTTCATTCTGTAATTGCAAAGTGCAGGGCTGTATTCGTAATGCACCTACTGAAATCACTGTCAGAGTTAGCAGTATTTTCTTCATCGCTGAGTAGGCCTGGTTTCCAAGAAGTGGCTGAATATCTGAAGGCACAAAGAGATGTTGCAAGGTTAATTTAAATTTTAGTTTTAATGAATTATATCATAGAATATCCCGAGTTGGAAGGGACCCATAAGGATCATCAAGTCCAACTCCTGGCACCGCACAGGTCTGCCCAAAAGTTTAGACCATGTGACTAAGTGCACAGTCCAATCGCTTCTTAAATTCAGACAGGCTTGGTGCAGTGACTGCTTCACTGGGGAGCCTGTTCCAGTGTGCAACCACCCTCTCGGTGAAGAACCAGCATCTTCCTGATGTCCAGCCTAAACTTCCCGTGCCTCAGCTTGACACCGTTCCCACGGGTCCTGTCACTGGTGTTTACGGAGAATAGGTCTCCTGCCCCTCCACTCCCCCTCACGAGGAAGTTGTAGACTATAGCAGGTTCTGGGGTGCATTTATTTCTACGCAGTTTAGAAGAGGCATAGACATTCCTCTTTCCAGGTATTATTTCTGCAAAGTTCCATACTCCATAGCTTTGCAGTTCCTTCAAGATGGAGGAATGTTCAAAATGTTTTACACTTACTTTTACATCCAGCGTCTCCTTACCAGAGAAACTCCAAGATCCTTTGCTCCTTCCTCTTATCTGCTGCAGTTGCATGGAAGTTAGACTTCAGATAAAATCTAGGTGAAGAATTGTCTCATACTTTGCTGGACAGCCACTAACTTAATGCATATTTAGAATCAATGGAAAATTGCAAGGACATTTGTTATTGTTGCTATTGTTGTTTTTTAAAAATGAAAATAATCAAACCATGTAGGTAGATTTAATTATATGTATTAGAAAAATAAAATAAAATAAATTCATACTAATTCCTGGCAAATTTGGAAACAACTTTTTGATTGAAGTAGGCCATAAATTGCCAGGGTAAGATGGCTGAACATGCAATGATCAGAGATCTTCAGAAAGAGGCATGCTGCAAGAGTGTGTGTTCCAGAGCACTCAGAACAGGAGAATATACAACTAGAATGGAAGAAGATTGAAACAAATTTGTACTTCAGCATCATGACAGACTCTCCTGGATACGTGAGAAAGAAACTGCTAGCGATCATGGAAACTTACAGAGTATTGCGATGCTTATTAAAAACTTGCCAGCCCACACAAGCCTACTTGTCTCATACACTCATCTGATGTTTCCAGTACCTCTCAGGCTGCGTACTGTCATGTTCTCCTGGGCCTCACAGCTTGGCTGGGAATTTTTAATGTTTGATTACCAGATGTATTAAAAAACAGAACAGTACTTTTATTGCCTGATGACTGTCATCAACTTGAGATTTAAAAGTATTCTGAAGTCTGTATTAAGACATAAGATATTCAAATTACAAAGACTGTTCATGTACGTCAATATAGAGAGACAGTCAAACTATGTCAATTTCATATTTTTTTGTAGATAGATTTATAGGACCAGGTGCTCTGTTGTCTGAGGTCCTGGTTTTGGTGATAGCTCTCAGCAGGAGGATTTCTGAGCCTGCCTCCTTCTCACTGCTGTTAGCACAGCATCTCGCAGGAGCGTTAGGAGCCCTGCGTTAACCACTTACGGGGCCTAGGAGGTAGCCAGAAATCCTCCATTCCCCATGGGAAGTAGTGAATTGCCGTAGAATACTAATTACTCATTGAAGCCAAGAAACCTAGTCAACTCTTCAATAGGGAGATATGCTTAAGGCAGTGCAGGCCTCCCATTCAGTTAAGAATAAAACCCATCAGTGTGGTCAGACAAAGCAAATAGGTCAAGGAGTGGGTGGGAAATGGTGGTTGGAGGTGTGCGTTTGGGGAATGGGAGGAATAGGGCAGGGGATGTGGGTGGAGAGCAGGTAGCTTTTATTTGTGTGATGAGCTTCTTCATGCTCCCCACCAAGTGCTGAATCTTTGTTGAGCCTGTGGGCTGCACTGCTTCATCTCCCTCCTGCATTCTCACCAGGATTCAATGTTTTTGATACTGCCCCCATCTCCTTTTTTTTTTTTTTCCTTTTTTTTTTTTCCCTGCAGTTGAAACCCCTCATTTCCTCATGGGAACTGCAAGCCAGAACTCCAAAGAACGAGGTGTACCACCAGCAGCAGGCATATCTCCTGCTGACTCACGGCTATTGCCAACACTCCTATGTCCCTTCCCATGCTCTTCCCTGTGCTGGGTGGTCATGTTGTATCTTAGCAGAATTATACACCCTAATCTGCACAGATGGTGGTGTACAATGGGGTGGCACAGCAAGCCTCAGGACTGATAAACTCTCCAGCGCACACAGCTGTTCACTTTGTTTGCAGTGCACCATGCAAGCCTTCCACTAAGCCACTGGGAGACTCCTTGAAAGCAATTCTGTTTCCCTCTTATTCAAACTTATAAATTGCTGTGGTCTTACTGGCTTCAATTTTGACTTCTTTTTCTTCAGGAGCAGTTTTGCTGATGTTACCACACTACTTTTAAAGCAAGTGAATTCATTTTTGGGCTGCAGTAACTGAAGCACATGGTAAATATACATAGGTAACACAAAGTCTACTTCTTTTGTTTTGCTTTAGCTATCTTTCTACTTACCAACCTGTCTATCTGGGTTTCAGTGAATAACCTGTATGACCCTCAATTTTAGTTGTTAAAAAATTTTCTGACTTTTTGTCTTTCTGATTATCTATCTACGTAATCATTTGGGGCTAGACAGTACTTAACATCAGCCCAAAGAACTGAATTATCATAATACCCAATGAAGTGACTAAGATGAAATGATATTTTGGGGAGTTTTTGCAGTAGCATTTGGAAGTGTCCACCACAAAGCATGACCTGCTTGTCAAAACTGATGGCCAGTCATTGTACAAAAAAGCCCTAGTACCTGCCTCCCCAAAACAAAAGCTAAGATTGGGATTCATCCCCTCTAGCACCAGTCATCTAAAAACTAAGCCTGAGACTAAGATAGTAAGAGAGAGATTAGCATCCAGAGGACAGTTAATCCTATTCTGAAAGAGATGGCTGAGGAGAGATGAATCAGCTGTGAGGGACCACACAGGTCACTCTCTTTCCCTATGGATAATAGATGACTAGCCTGAACACTTGAGACCAAAATGGGTAAAATTAGATAGATGAACACTATCTCAAGGGCCTAGGTATTTGACATCCTTAGCATTCACTAGTTAATATTTTTATAACGTTGCATCTGCCAAATTTTGTGCTTCCTGTAATCCAGTATAAAGACAGAGGACTCCTGATAATCAGCTTTCTCTTGTTGGTAGAGGAACAGAACCATACATAGAGGAGCTCCTTGTAAACAATTCTTCTGGTTATTTAGAACAGGGTCATATTAGTAAAGAAGATTTTATTTTAAAATCATCATTTTATTGTTGACTCCCTAACTCTAAGCATTAGCATTCCTTATAGCTACGGTACCCCATAATGTTGAGAGTTACCCTGCACTGCAGAGCAATCACCCTCAGCCGTGGGTGTTTCACATGCATACACAGTGACTTCTCCAGCCAATAATCAATGCAGCCTTCCAGCCACTGGGGGAATAATATCTGACTAGCTTTACATTCAATAACAAAAAACTCAAGTTTGCTGATATTTACAGAGTTTAATTGGGAAGGAAAAAAATATTACTTCACACTACCTTCACCTAAATAATACATAGTTCCAGCTGGTTTAGTCCATTTATTTATTTATTTATTTATTTATTTAAGATTCTGTAAGAGAAGATAAGCAAGAGGAACAGAACTTGCATTTTGACCTTAGGGCTTTATAAAATATTATATAAAAGATAGATATGGGCTTGTCAGATTCAATTAAGAAGCAGTGTCAAAGTTAGAAATCTCAGTTGAGCTGGTAGCCCACCCACACACTAGTGAGTCATTTCTGTCCCATCACCAACGAAAGCATGCGTTATAAGGAATGTGGAGAGTGCATCATACACATCTAGCCAATGGGTGCAACTTCACTTCTGCACAAAATAAATTTACTCATTTCACTTTCTTAGTTTCTTCTCTCAAGACTCAAATACCAAGTGCCCAGCATACCAACATTGCCATTTCAGAAACAAAAAGAAGTTGCTTTTGCTCTGCTCAGCCAGCTCAGTTATGCATAAATGCATCAGCCAAAGAAAATCAAAAGAATGTGCAGGGTTTCTGCTTCTGACTGAATTAGCTTAAAACCACTGACAATGCAAATGGGCTCTTATTTAATATCTACTGTTGAAAAATAAAATTGTATTTAATGAGCAAGCAGTGTAGAGCAGAACCTCAGGGATCTGGGGATTTGCAAACACAGTATGTGGTTGCCAGAGTGTTTATCAATAATAATAAACTAATGTCTTAGTCAACAAGAAGAGCTTGATTCAGATGCCCCATAGAGACATCTGATGTCATTTAAGGATGTCACCCTGTGACATCACCCAGTGCAGCCACCCAAGGCTGGCACAGAACCTGAAAGATGCCTGCATGCAGAAGTTAGGCAGATCTTACAGCATCTCAAACGCTACTATAGTTGTTGCTATAGAGCTAAACTAATTCTTAATAAGTGAAGCTTCCTCCTACAAACAAATACATCACATTGCAGTGTTTTATTTTCAGGCAGCTAAAAGCAGAACTGAAACCCCAAATGATGTGCCCTGGCTCCCTCTGTTAGACTTGGGGATAGCTAGGAAGAAAGATGGTGAAGCATTAGCCCATGTGCTACAGGAGGTCCTCCTTATCTCTCAGTGTCTCTCTCATGTTGGGCAGCTGTGACTTCCAAGCACCTAGTTTTGGCTTGGTTCACTTGTCTCATCAGAAGCAGTGGCAAGAGGAATGATGCAGTAGTCAAAAGTGCAAAGTGTATCAGGGATTTAAAACAATTCTTTCTTATTATCAGTGTTCCTTGGGGAAAGAAGAACTGCTTTATGGACATGACATGAACTACAGCTGCATAGACATCACTCAAGTTAAGTATTCAGGTAAAGCACACAGGGAAACCAGGTTGTGGTTGCTGCAGGAAACTCCAGTGAGGTAGATGAAATGAGATAGATGGTCTTTTGGTCAAAGTGTTAAAATGGGTTCAATTCTTCAATAGCTGGGTTTAATTCTTGGCTGTGATTCATTTTCCTCATGATCACAGGAAGGTTATGTGGGAATTAATCTTGAGACTGGGGCACCTAATTGCAGAGTGTCGATAGAAGAACATGGCTCCTCGTTCTTCTGCTCCTAGACAGGAGTCTTGTCCAACTGAATCTTCTGGGGGAACTGACACATTTACGCAGGGGTAGCATATCAGACCCATGTGCTTCTGCTGAAGTAGCTGGAAGTCAAAGGGGACCTCAGATGACCCTAGACACCTGTGTTGAAATAAGTGAACAGGCGTTAAGTGTCTAAGTTCCAATTATAATCAAGAAATTAAGCAATGGTTATAATTAGTGAATGAACAGTACTGTAAATGGAGGCTACATTGCAATTTAGTGACACCTGCTGCAGGGTGAGCTTCACTGCTCTCTGGGCTTTAATTTCTGCAGGAGTTCAGACACTTAGCTCACCTCTACACCTACATTTAGATCTCTGCCTCTGGATCTGCATCCTGTTTCATTTCTGTGTGATGCATTTCCGCAAGTATAGATGAAGATAGTAATTGTTGCCCGTTATCAGTGGCACTGTGGGATATGGTCGTTAACACATGAGAAGTAGTGGTGTCATGGTACCATGAGTGCTCTGAGCAGCTGAAGAGCAAAATTAATTTAGGCATCTTGTATTCAGTAAATTCACTGTTCAGGAGTGCTCATAGGTTTTATAGGATGAGATAATCTACAAATGTCTGTAACATACAGAAGTCACTGGAATCCCTTTCTTGAGAATAGATGGGATTGGGGATGGATCAGACTGTCTGACTGTCCAATTCCTCTTTCCAATTTCCTGTAGTTTCCAGGACTTGGCCAGGTGCCTTGTGGAACTGTGAACAGCCGCACCACCCTAACTTATGACACCACCCTAAGCGGTGATCAGTTGGATAATGTTTCCCATGCAATCACAGCACGCAGTTTGGGAGATTTTTTCTTGATTTTTCAAGACGTGGAGTGTATATATATATATACGTATATATACATATATACTTACGATATGATATATATATCATTCAGCACGCACGGTTAATGAAAAAAATCAATATGATTCCTTGCTGAAAGATTTTCTACTTTTATCACCACATCAGGGTTAAGGTCCTTACTCTAGAGGAGGAAATAGAACATGAAAATTTGATATAATGGGGAGATTAAGCACTTTCCCTCCTAATTGCACTTCCATCATCTTCTGCTGAAAGACTCTTGTTATTTCCTTATATTATTAAAATAACATGACAATTTTATTAGACTGGTTCTCAGGCAATCTACTTCAGATTTTCATAGCTCTTTTTTTTTTTTTTTTTGCTTGGATATGATAAGAAAAAGAGGGAGAGAGAAATCACCACAGAAAGAACCATACAGTCTGAAAATTGTTTTGTTTTGTTTTGTTTTTCATTGAATGGGAGCAAAACTTTTCACATTACAAGGGTGAGCATGTAACAAAGCCATATGTACACAAAGAGAAGTCTATGTCAGACTGCAGTCATATGGTTTCATACAGACTGCATGTTGTTTTCAGATTTAAGCTTGCTGGCTTGCAGTAAGAATGTTGCAGTTAGCAGAGATTTTAACTGAAATGGGGTCCACCTAAGAAAGATGAAGAGAGCAGCCAATGGAGAATGAAATAGGACAAAAATGAGGACATCTGGAATTTGTCACTACCTCCTTTATAATCATACACAGAGTCAAGAAAAACAAACAAACAAACAAAGAACATCAGACAAACAGAGACCATAGACCCAATAATGTCTGTATCTGAGACTGCGCTTGACTCACAGTCACAATAGACTTTATTACAAGGTCATAGATGCTAATTACAAAAACACTATAAAATTAATCATTCAAAGTGATTTCTCAGGCTTATAATATGTTCACATGACTCTACTGTATAGTGATTCTAATAATAATAAGAGAAAGCCACCGATGCTTGATTTGCAGATTTCCCATTCCAAGGCGATATTGTGTGAAAGACTGTTAGAGAATATTAAATGGGTCATGTTCAAGTGGACGATTCCTGATAGACTCATTGATCTCAATAAAGTGATACTGAGGAAAACCATTAACAAAATTTTTATTTCAAGCCAAATGGTTCTGAAGAGTGTTTGGTCACCAAGTTAACAGAACCAGTCATGTTCTCACACTTAGCAAAGTGTGTAAATTATGTGCTACATGTAAATTACATCACATTTTGACTGTATACATACTTTTAGACAAATGTTCATTGTACCACTTTTATTCTTTCATTGGCATATCTTTCCTATATTAGCATAGGGTCATAAAGATTGCTTTGTAGTCTAGCTATTCATTGGCATGTTCCTTTTTGAAAGTGCTGTAATACCAATGGAATATAGCAAATTAAGCTAAAACAGAAAGTCGCCATGAAATTGTGTGCCAGCTTTGACAATACGTTTTTTTCCAGGATTTGGTGGGTTCTCATCTATTCTGACACTGTCTCTTTGGAGTATGCAATTGTTAATGAAGTCTGGGAGATTATTTGTATTGTTGCGTCAGCTGATCATGTCCTGTGGCTCCATTCCTGCTAAGAAGAAATGAAACCCACAGACAGTTCTGTCCTACACACTCTGACCTCTTAAAGGGCACAGATGAGTCATAAGCTTATGGTGCCTTGCTTCTGCACTGCCTGCTGTAGCAACTGCATGGCAGATTTTGGATGTTTTCCATCAGAATCAATATGTACCGGCACTCATTTCTCTGAAACCTTTATATCTGACAAGATAATTACTGTTGTTAGTTACTCTTCTGGAACGTGTAATATTTTTACTGGTAATATACACAACTTTAAGAGAACTATTTATTTTGATTGTAGAAAGGCCAAACAAGACTAAGCTCTTCTTTGATCCTGTAGCTAATACCCACACATTTTAAACTATATTTATTGAGTTAGGAATATACACATCACTTATTCAGAGATTTGCATTATCTCTGTGCTGGTTTCACTGGGCCTCATTAGTATCCAACACTTTCTTGAAGGGGATAAATAAAATTTATTTTATTCCATAACCTGGAATTTCATATTTCCTGGATCTGGTACCTTGTAATGCTAGAACAAATAAATAATTATGTTTGCATATAGTGCCAGGTCATTTTTTGAAAGCTGTATATGGATTTTCTTATATATCCTTATCCTCTGGATCTGTCTTAATTTTCAGGAAGTATCTTTGTGTTGTAGAATGTCTAGCCAATTTTTCATTTGCTTGGAGGAGAGTCAGATTTGTTTTCACTCTATTCTTTCACTCAATAAACTATCTCATGGAGCTCCATTTATGTCATGTCCCCTACACTGTAGGTATCATAAAAGAAGTTCCTTGCCCAAAAACAACAAGAGAGGGAGGAGAAAAGCAAGATGCAAGGAGGGTGAGCTTTAATAATTCAGTCTTCTACTCTTTTTACTTTTAGAATCGTAGAATCATTATTCATAGATTCTATATGTTGAAAAGATTAGAAGACTGAATTTTTAATTTTGATTTTTGATTTTGATTGGATACTTCTCCAAATAATAAATTTTTGGAGAATAGTGTGGGTAGATCCAACAAAAAGAATAAACACTATTACATATACATAATATACTTACACAGAAAGCTTATATAAATTATAAAACTTTATGTAAATTAATGTTTATAATCTATTGGACAAAGGCCTGAAACTATTACTCATTGCTTCTAAACTTCATAGGTAATGAAAAAGCTTTTCTCTTACTGACATTATTTTATGTTATGCCTTTCATTAAAGGTATGGTACAAAAATATCTGGTAATGTTCTTCATGTGTTTGCTATCTTCCCACAATACCCTAAGGTTTCAATTAAGAGAATTCTGAATTGCCTACAACATCTGGAGAACAAGGAAACTGCAAAAGTCCAGAGCAGCTATCAAGGAAATGCTGTCTTGAGCAGCAATACATGCACCTCAGCATTTTGCTTAGGGGCACCAATCCACTCAGCAGCAGATTATTTCTCACCTTTTAGCTAAAAACCCTAACCTGATAAAGACTTTGAGAATGTTAAATGTGCTGCAGTTGTTTCTTCCATTGCTGCCAACCATTCTGTCAACAAATACTGGAAAGGAAGTGGCTGTGCTAGGGATTAATTGAATAATCAAATGTTGTTGAAATCTGGCAGTCCCTTTCTGTCTAGAGTCCTCCAGTCTTTTGGGAGAACTGAATGACCTTGCAGTGCAGTGGACAATGTGCTATATCCCATGTGAAGAAGGGATTTCAAGTTTCTTTCACCTCAGACCTCATTCCACTGTTTCTGACAAACTCACAGAAATTGGAGATTCAACAAGTTGCTGTATTTTGACTAACCTGAACTATAGACTATTGCATATAATTTGTACAACTGTTGAGTACATGCTTATGCAGTAGAATAAAAGGTTTTGTACAACTGAATGGTTCAGTAATCTCAGTATTAATTTATAATCTGTTATTTCTTCTCAAAATACCTTGTGCAGACACATTTGACATATTCTTATCCTGAGTTGCATTAGACAACAGCTCACCCTGGGGTACTTCTCTGGGTGGGTTTTGCTGTGACAACAGAACGGTCCTGCCCTTGTTTTCTAGGGTCATGTGATAAAGTAGGGGTGCAGAGTTCTAAACCAAGGGTGGTCTGTTTTGGAAGTCTTGGAAGAACCATCAGCTAAACATATCAAAGTCTGGTATTAACATGCCTTTAACACCTTAGTTACTTCTTAAATGTTACGCTTTTTTTCTTTTTTTCTTTTTATTATTGTTGTGACTGAAGACAGAAGAGAGATCAAAATATCAGAGTCTTGATTACAACAGAGCTTTCAGGATCATACGTCTGTTTGGTTATCTACCTGTCTGTCTATTCATGTATCATTTGATCTAGACAAACTAAAATTCCTTCTATTTTTCATCAGAGTAAGGTACTGCAGATGTACAGTTACAGGAATTGTACAGGAATTGTTTAGGTAAGTCTTTTAGAATTGCACGCTCTTGAAGGAATCCATCTCTTTTATGGAATAGTTTAAGGCAGACACTACACATTATAACCAAGGACTGCATGACTCTTGTGTTTCTTAAGAGAAACAAGAAGATGGGAGACTAAGTGATTCTTTTTAATATGAGGTTTAAAAGAAGCAAAAGAAGCAAAGCAACACTATATACACACTGAAAACCAGTCATTTTCAGAGATAAATCTAGTACAGTCTTTATTGCTCATTCATTTATTCTGACGAATGGCAACCTAAAAAGGGAGAGAATGAATTTAGAAGCTATCATCACATTTTGACTCTCCAGACCTTATAAAAATGCTGATTTTGTCAGAGTATTTATCTATTTGCTTATTTATTTTAAATTTATAAATTTAAATGTATTTATTTATTGCAGTATTTCTGTTCATTTATACTTATTCCCCAAAACTGTACTTCTCATCTGATAAAGTCTATATTCACATTTCTAGAAGGCTTTTCTAACAGGTCAAACATTTGTCTTGAGTATTCAAATTGTGTACCTACATAATACCCACATAAAGTTAAACCCATCCCTTGTTTGCAAGTTTGCTTTAGTATTTTCATTCATCAGAGTGCAAGTCTATTTGTGGCTACTGTTGCTGTGAATTCTATGATCATCAGGTAAGAGTAAGGATGCTAACGTGTCTTGTCTGTCTCCCTGTTTGCACAGAACATTGCTCTGTTCTGTGAGGTTTTAGCAGACAAAATCAGCTTGTCAATGCTTCCTGTTCTTCCTGGCTGTACAATGAAAAATCTTTCACTTATGTTCTTTAGCATGTTCAGCAAGGTCAGGAACAGGTTTTTCATGTCTCAGGAATCCTGTAAGAAATTTTAAGATTCTGTAAGAAATGGTATTTCGTAACTTCTCAGTCATTCTTTTTTATCTAGGATTTGCAGAGCTTTGTAAAGTCGATTTCCTCTTTCTTTCACCAAGAAAGCACATGTCTAAGACTTTGCTTCATTCCAACAGACTTGACCTAATAAAGCCTTGTAATCCTAATCTCAAATCGGTAAATTACATGCAAAAAAATGACGGTGTACCAAAATTACTGCATATAAGAGTAACAGACATTTTCTTTTTGCTAATACCAATGTACATCAAAGCTCAGCTAAAGCCACAGCCTCTGCTTTGATCAAAATATCACAAAATAATTCAGAAGGACTATTTGCCTATTTTATTGTCCATGTTCATGGACAAACCCACTGAACACTTTTTCATCTCAAACAAATTTGGGTCTTACCCAGTATGGGTATTACTCTGTGGTTCTGTGGACCCCTACATGTCTGAAGTTACGTGTTTTTCTTAACTCCGATTTAACACCATTCCCATTGTCTACATGTTCCAGGAACTACACGAGAAAAAGTTTTATCAAAATGTATTTTTATTTTCTATTCAAAATCAGTCTGACTTGATGAAACACCTATCAAATACAGAGACACACAGATTTAAGAATGCTTGCTACTGTGGAGCTGTTTGCTGCAAATTATGTGAAGTATGTATCTTGCAAGCTGTGTTTATTCACTTGGGTAGAAACCTCAAAATGGAAGTTTCTCCCTTGGTTTTGAAACTCACACTGTCTCCATCAGATTGCCTTGTTCATTGTTCAGATAAACTCTGTCTCCCATAATCTTTCCACAAAACTTGTATTCTCACTGAGAGTGATATATAGGCGAATGTATATATCCCAGTTCACCTTCACATTCCCTATCTACTGAGCTGCTTCCTTCCCAATGTCCCTGGGAAGTATTATGCCTCTGCCTTTTCTCAGTGCCCTATTACCATTTTCCCAACTCTGTTTTTTAGCATCAACTACACTAAGGAAGAGGTGAGTGGAAAGTTTAAATTCAATCATGATTGTTGCATTTTTTATAGAGTGTAATTTGGGAAAAAGAGTTTATCCTTTTTACGCCCCCTATGATACATCATTTCTTATTTCTTTTTGTAAATGAGAAAACATATTTTGTAAGAATCTACAGAGCTGTTTTAAAGAGAAGCACAGTGTTGTATGACATAGGAAAACTGGGTTAATTTTGCACCTAAAATTGGGATCTCTCTGTCTGCTATCGTAGGTCCCAGTAGTTAGCATTAAAGCTTCTCTCATTTTTAATTCATGCTTCTTCAGTCATTAATGTCACTTTCCACCAATTAAACCTTGCTGGAAGTCATGGATCCCTCCTTGGGTGTGCCCAACTCTTGCATTTGAACCAGCTGTGAAAGAAGAAAGACCAGAGATCACTCAAGATGACTTTCCAGTTCCCTTCCCTCCTATTCTGGATGCATTTGAATTGCAATAATATAGTTCTCATAGCTATTGTTTTGGAAAAGTTCCCTCAAGGTGACATCTGTGATGTGGACATGACTCCATCAGACAACATGACACCCTAATTCTCAGTGGTTTTGCATTACTGTTTTCCTGCCAGGCAGTGAAGCTCTCAGACATGCTTTTTCAATAAGGGGCTTATCATATTTAAATGGTCCATAAAGGTTGTGGAATCTCTGTCCTTGAAGGTTTTCAAGACCCAGCTGGACAAAAAACTCTGAATAACTTGGTCTGATCTCATAGCTGACCCTGCTTTACCAGGAGGTTGGATAAGATATTTCCTTACGTTCCTCCAAACCAGAATGATTCTGTCATGTTTTCTTGCAATCAACAATCAACTTCAGAAAATCACGCTTTGTCAAGTTCAAAGAGTGAGAAATTTGTACAACTAGCTGGAAACTAGGAAAACTTTCTGGGATAATTCTAGAGAAATATGAGACCAGAAGATCTGAAAGTTATTGAAATAGATGTAACATAGCAAACCATCCTACTGAAGAAGAAAAATATAGCTAGAGGCTGTTGTGACTGCATCAGAGGTCTTTAGAGAATTGAAAATAAATAGAGAATCATACCACATGAGAAATAGTGAGCACAACTATGGAAATATATAAAGAATGCCATAAGCTTATGTGAATAATAGTAATAATAAAAGGGTTAAAAATGACTTTCACTTAGTGGGTAACATAAAGGCAATAAGAAAATATTCCTTCAAATAATGTTTGAAAATTAGAAGAAGAAAGGATAGGACAGGTCTAGTAACACCTGATATTATTTGCAGAGCAAATGAGAGATAATATAGAGAATAGTCAAGTATTCAGTAGCTTCTTAGATTTTTATTTGGAAAAAAAAGCTTATTAATGATTCACATGAACTTCAACAGGGAGTTACAAATGCAGGCTGGAACACAAAAAGGACACATCAAATTATGAATTTGAGTCAGCGAGACCTGGTGGAGTTCACACCAGAAATTATAAGGAGCGCATCATCACTGAACCAATTTTTCCTAAGAAATGGAGAGGAATAAACATAGTACATATGTTACAGGAGACACCCTGATTTAAAGATCTTAATTTCAAACCGAATCTGTCACAGTTTTGTGGTAATTCTGGTGTGTATTTTACCAAGCTTGGTATATTCAAATGCCACAAATGAGATCAGCCAACTTCAGAAAACTGTGGAGTGACCCAAAACAGTCAATGATGCTTAAAGAAAGTAAAAGTAACAGCTGTACAAGGGAGACAATGAGTTACGCTCATACCCATTATATGGTATAATGAGGAGCAATGACACTCAGTGGAATGAGCAGTGGTGACTGCACTTCGTGGCCAAGCTCTTGCTGACAGCCTGAGGAAGACAATGTGAAGTGAACCCAATGACCTAGTGATCTTGCATTAAGAGTCATGTCTCACTCATCGTTAACACCTGTATGAGTCATTAGACCTTGGTGAAGACAGTACATGAGCTTTATTCCCTATCTACTGCAAACTGCATTGTTTAGCTGTTGTTCTGACAAGAAAATTCATTTCTACTAAAAGATATGAAAATAAAAAGAAAGAAGAGAGTGAGAAACATTTCTATTTGACAAGAATAAATTGCGAGTCAGATACCCTCTTCACTGTAGTACGTATCTGTCAGCATAGTTAATTAGTAATTCATGAAAGAAAATAACTTTTCATCTTCCACATAGCTGGAATTATAATTATAATTTGTCAGAATGGACTTCAATTCATGCATATTTATGATAAAGCAAGTTATGTTGTGTGAGAGGCTTTTCTCATCGTTTCAAGGAGTAAATGTTACTGGAGCTCTAACTGCCAAATCACATGGACCATGGTGAAAACACTTCCTGATTTGTGTCAGGTGTATATTGACAAACTGTTCCTGTTCTAGTGAATCATTCTGGACACACTGTATTTATTCTGGGCATTCAATCTACTATCAGATCTTTGCAGTGCGAGAGAGGAACGCTGTGGGACGAACCAATGTTGTGGCAACTTCTGAGTTTAACTTCTGTACATGATTGCCCTCAGTTACAAGTGGATGGGATTTCATTACCCCAGTTCTGTGTTCCTACACAATGGTAGAGCCTGAGCATATCTACTGATCAATGTTTGGGCTCTGACCATAATATATTTTTTTAATTTCTGCTCTATGTCTATGAGGTAGAGCACCAAAAATTCTCAACCCCACTGGAGAGAGTTGAGAAGTAAAAACAGCCGCTGTGTGAGCATGCCTGAAGGCAAGAGTGCACGCCATCAATCTGGCTAAGATGCTCTAAGGTTGAGAATTATCCACCTCCAGACCATGGCTGTAGTCTGTACAGGAAGAGGGCAACTGCACAGAGTTGTGTCAGTGTTTTATTTTACACTCCAGAAAACAAACAAACAAACAAATAAAAAAGTGGGGACTGATAATTTGTTGCATGCTGTGTTATGTGAAAAAAAAAAAATGCTTCTTTTGCTGGAGCAAGAAATGTCTGGGGCAATATGCTTCCAGAAAGAAGAAGCATTAAGAAAAAAGAAAGAAAAAAACTCCTTGGTGGTTGAACCTGTGTCCTCAGATCACACAAGAAGGGCTGCAACTAGAACACTGGACTGACCTAGCAAAGATAAGTGCATTTTTTTCCACTCAGTGGAGGTTCCCCCTTGACTTGTCCAGATACTGCCTTTCTCACCGCTTCCACTTCAGTCCTGCCTTATCTAACTTGGATTTAATCATTGCAGTCATGCAGAGCTTACAAATTTGCAGTAATCTCTTAGTACACTCTGAGCCACTCATCTTGCCTAACTTTAGATATCCACCTCTGAGCTAGTGAAGTTAGGTTTCCTTTTAAGAGACAGTGAATTTTCAATGGCAGATGCTAATCTAGGCAAAATGTTCTCCAAACTATATTGCTGCCCTATCAGAGACCAACTATTCTTGGCTTCTTATATAGTACCTCCATAACACAGTTTGAAAGTAATTAAATGTATATCATTGATTTTAGCAATATCCCATATGTAACTATTGTTAAAAAGCCAGTCTGTTTCCCAGTTTTCAAATTTATCTGCTTCTTTGAAGGTCTGGCCAGAAAACCTCTTCTTAGCCCAGGCTGAGCAAGCAAGCAGTCATCATGAGAAACTGACCAAGGATCTAATTCAACTCAACTGCAAATATTTATGGTGGAAGAACTCTTGAAATGTGTTTCTTATGAGCTATTTTAAATATCTCTTTCAGCAAGAAATAAATTTTACCAAATAAATTCTCACTTCATTAATTTAAAGTTAATGGGATTATGAACAAGTAGTTGAAAATATCCCACACTCATTCAGAAGAATCAGCCCTATTTCCCTGACACATTGTTTTCATTGTGGAAGACACTAACCTGCCATGCTTAAGAATGACCTTATAAAAATGTATACATATATATATATGGAATTATACAGTTCACTTAAGCTTTATCCTAGCTTCATTATATTTCTCCAAACTGCCCTCAAGAAAAGGGTCAATTAAATCTATAACAATTAATGATTAAAAATTGTAATCAATTTTATTTTGCAGGTTCACAGTGAGATTGCATACCGAATACCAGATTCCTGTAGGATTTTAACTTCTAACAGGAAGAACTGTGTTTTATATCTTAAAAAACACTAAATACTATCAATGCTCAACAGACACCATATAATATTGATAGCCTTTGGAAGACAATGGGACAACAAAAAAACTGCCCAGTCTCCTTTGGAATAATAGTTGAGTGACTCATCAGCACAGTGATGATACTGAAGACTAATCTGCTTCTCTCAGCTGTTTAGTGTAAGAATAATTACAGTGAGCAAGATACCTTCTGCAAATATTCATAAATACTCTACATCACATTGCAGATATTCTGGAATAACAGCCACTAAAGGCATCAAAGAATTATCTTGAGCAGGAGTGATGAATTAACAAAAATGCCTCCTGGCTTATTCTCTGTGTTTATGTACAGCATGCCATGTAAAACCTGTTGCCTGTATTGGTAAAAGTTAAAAGCAGATGAGAAAAAAAGAAAAAAAAAAAGGAAAGAAAGAAAAGAAGAAAAGAATGAGAAAGTTCATCCACCTCTAATGTAATTGAAGAATTATTCTGTTCCTCAGCTTAACTCTGAGTTCATAACCTTAAAGTTCATTAAGGGAAAGAGATTACTTACACTGACCTCAGATGTACTGGTCATCCATTCTAGATGTATGGGCATTCAAGCAGCTTGACATTGGAATACAGACTTTGGGACATACAGACACAGTGGCCTATTGTAAACCTCCACAGAGATCACAAGGCCTCGTCTTCAGATGATAATAACCCCACCCCACCCACCCCCTCCCTTAGCATTTTTCACCTACGTAGAGCATAATCCATCCTTAAAGAATAGAAGTGTGGCCAGCTGTTAAGACACAGAGCCTATTCCTTTCTTCTTTGCTCCTACATCCCTGCGTTCCTTGATAAAAGTAGGCATCTTTTGTCACGCAAACCTCATCATTAGTAATATTTCATCCCTACTGGCATTCATACATTGTACAAGGGGTGGGTTTGGGCGTTCAGTTTGACAGAAGCTGTATTATTATCACTTCCAATTAAAAAACACTGTAATGGCTTTGTAGTCCTTCCTCCCTTCACAGGCATACACACTGCCATTGAAAGTAGCCTTAAATACAATGTCAAATTCTCCAATAGTTTCTCTTCCTGCTTCTCCACCTTTTTCTCCTTCCTACTTCTGGTGTAAACTGGTAATAGAAAAAATGGGAACACAGTTACAATGCAGAAATGAGAAGCAGTGATGTTAAAATATCTTTATTGTCTTTCAGAAGTGATGTAGTGTCTTGCATTCGCTATTTTCATTCATTGGTTAAGACGTACTCTGCTCCATATCAAGACTGCACATTTCACACAGTATGTCATGTCCTGTACAGACACTATATAATAACAGCATTGCATGGCACTTCAATAATTAATTACCTATGTCACAGGTCTGTCTATGGGAGGACATGAATGAGTTATGACTTTCTTTGATTTATATTCAAGAAATTCCACAAATTCTGCATTAGAGTCCACATTCACCTTGTTCCTAGGACCTAGTTCTCTGGCAACAAACCTTAAGCCTCTTCTCTGAGCTCGGTTTTCCTCTCTTAAACTAGATGTTTCATTATCTCCCCACAAAAAGCTACTTCCAACCTCCAGTTAAAAATTTTTAAATTAGAAAACTATTTTCTTAAATTAGAAAAATTTTTAAATTAGAAACTCAGTTTTCTTTATTGCAATTAATCAGAATTCTTCTTCTTGTCTCCCAGAATCATGGTGAATGTGGGGAACAATTGCTCATTGTTTATAACAAATTGTTACATTCCAAAATACTATTTTTATACTTGTTGTCCTGCTTTCTTTACTTGACTAAATATACTCAGTTCCTTTAGACCTTTCTCTTACATCATATTATCCAATCCTTTTGTTATTCTTGGAGGGAGCTCTGAGAGCAATAAGAATTTGTCTCTATTTTACTTTAACTATGATGTTCAGACTGGACACAGTATTTCAGGAAGGCTTACTTAAATGCTTAGTAGACTGTAAAAATTATATTTATCTTATGCAGTCTTCTGTTCATAGAATCATAGAATGGTTTGTATTGGAAGGAACTGTCAAAGATCAACTAGTTCCAACACCCCTGCGGTAGGCAGAGGCATCTCCTCTTAGGTTGCTCAAAGACCAATACAATCTGGCCTTGCTAATGCATCACAGAACTTTTATTTCTGGAAACAACATGGCACTGTACCTCAGTTTCTCTGACATGTTAACTTGTGGGGTTTTTCTCTGAATTATTGTACCACTTTCTGCAGCTCTTCAACTGAGTTATTCACCTTTTAAAATTTCCTCTTTCTAACAGTCTCTATTGAATTTTGCCTTGTTGATTTTAAATTTTGCTTTCTGCAGCCTGTCCAGATCTCTTCCCTTATGGAAATCCTTGGAGGTAGTTTTTAATAGTTGAATTATTTTTGACATCAGAATGAAATTCAGCAGATCTCAAGAAATTGAATCCATCTAATTTATCTAAATGGTCTTAAATGCCTCCCTGCTCTATCTTGTTCTGCACCTCTATCTCTTCATTAAAATTCATCTAAGTATCTGGTCACAGTTAACATTCCTTTTTTTTTATTTATTTTTATTTTTTAATTGACTCAAAGCACTATGTATTTTTTGCAGTATCATTTTGCAGTATCAATTATATGTGCCTCTTCATTGGTCCTTTAATTCACTGTTACTCTGTGGAAAATACCAACACAGATAACAAGGACACACTCAGAGCATCACTCCCAGGCTTTTAAAATGAAATTTAGCTCAGTTATCACAATGAAACAGTAACCAGCTAAAACATATATCTCATCTCTAGCATGCTTAAAATGCAACCAACATCAGGCAAGCAGATATATTATTATGTCGCTTTCTTTTATTCAGAGTTGTTCCCCCCATGTTTCTGAGATGGCAGAGTACTTAACTAAGCAAAACAAGTTCCACTTTTACATTGGCTCTGGTGTGCTAAGGAGCAGGGAGCCACACTCAGCTCTCCTGGATTGTAAGCAATATTCCAGTATTCTAATGAAAAAATCTTGGTGGATTTGTTTGTTTGTTTGTTTGTTTTGGTGGTTTGGTTTTATTTTGTTTGTTTGGTTGGTTTGTTGGTTGTGTTTTTTTTTTTTGGTTGGTTGGTTGGTTTGGGTTTGTTGTTGTTTGTTTGTTTGTTTTTCTTTCTTTTTTTTCTTTCTTTCTCTTTCTCTCTCTCTCTCTCTCTTTCTTTTAATGAAGATAATTAAATGGTTAAAAAGAGCACAGCCTTATTTTTCCTTTCATAGATTTTGGGTTTGTAGCTGGCAGATAAATCTTTTGAAATCTTGAAAATGTAGAAGAAATATGGAACAGCCTGAAAATATCGTTTCATATGTTTGGGGTTTTATGCTAATTGCTGTCCTGGTTCTGCAATGAATTATGGGTGAATTTTTGTACTTGAAAAATATTCATAACATGGAAAGTATCCCTAGGCTAGAACAACAAATCCAAGAATTCTCTCTGAGAAGTTCAAATACCAGAGAGCCTTAGAGAATCACAGAATCCAGACTGGAATGGACCTCAGTAGGTTTCTAGTCCAATCTCCTGCTCAAAGCAGCATCACCTACAAGATTAGACTAGGTTATTTAGACCTTTATCCCTCTGAATCCTGAAAACTTCCAACAAACCCCATCCTTGGTTTCCACAATTTCTCAGGGTGGCCTGTTCCAGTGCAGTATTTCCTTATGTTCAGAAAGAGCCTCCTGTGTTCCAGTCTGTGCCCATTGTCTCTTATCCTGGCACCAGGCATTTCCATAAAGGACCCGATCCATCCTCTTTGCACCCTCCATTCAGATATTTATACACATTGATGTGCTCCCCACAAACATCCTCTGGTCCTGTTTAGCAGTCCCAGCTGTCTAAGCCTTCCATCATAAAAGAGGTGCTCCAGTCCCTTCATCATCTCGGTGGCCCTAAGCTGGACTCTCTTCAGTATGCCCAGGTCTCTCTTATACTGAGGAGCCCAGACCTGGACACACCACTCCAGGTGTGGCCTCCACCAGTGCTGAACAGAGGGGAGGATCACTTCCCTTGACCTGCTGTCAATACTTTGCCTATAGCAGCCAAGAATACTGTTAATCTTCTTAGAATCAAGGGCACTTTACAGACTCATGTTCAACTTGGTGTCCATCAGGACAACCAGGTCCTTTTCTGCTGAGCTGCTTTCCATCCAGGTGGCTCATAGCATGTCCTAGTCCCTAGGGTTGTTCCTCCTCAGGTGCTGGACTTTTTACTTCTCCTCGTTGAACTTCATGAGGTTCCTGTCAGTCCATTTCCCCAGCCTCTTGAGGTCCCTCTGGATGGCAGCATGGCATATCAACCACTTTTCCCGGTTTTGTGTCATGAGCAAACTCAATGGGGTTACACTCTGCCCAGATCCAGATCAGTAATGAAGATGTTGAGCAGGACTGGATCCAGTATTGAGCCCTGGGTATCACCAGTAGTTACTGGTCTCCAACTAGACTTCCTGCCATCATTGCTTCCCTCAGAGTTCAGACATTCAGCCAGTTTTCAATCCACCACATTGTCTGCTCATCCAGCCCATACTTCATCAGTGTCTCCATGACGATGGAAGAGAGTGTTGAAAGTCTTTCTTCAAGATGACTATAGTTTGCACCTTGCCCTTATGTTTCTCCTCCAGTGACGTCTCCCTTTGTAAGATGCCACTCCCTTTGTAAGAAACCATTCTTATTGAGGCTTCCTTGTGAAGGGGTGGGATGTCCAGCTGCTCACTATAATCTCTGTAAAGAATTCACAGTGATCACTACTCTAAAAGCGAGACAATAAGGAAAAGGAATGGTGTGTGTGTGGGTGTGTGTGTGTGTGTGTGTGTAATTACCAAAACAATTTTTTTACTTATTCAGATCTTTTTGTTATATGGAGTGACTGTTCAGTGTCTCCCACTCACTGTTGGCTGACTTTCTGTAAGAATGGAAATAGCTTTTAGAGATGTATTTGAATGAGAAGAGACTGTAGGTTGGTAGATAACCTCAGAAAAGCATTCCTAGGTCGAGAGAAGTAATATTTCACAGCCATGTCTGCTTTGTGAACAGAAAAAGCAAAATTTAACAGCTGAAGAGAGGAAATATAAAGAAGTGACATTATGATGCAGGATCTTCAAGGTATAAATAGGAACGGCCTTAATGTAATAAAAAGGAAGAAAGATAAATCAGGATTTCACAGATAACTATGCAGTTATACTTTAGAAGTTAGAATATGACTTGTGTAACTGTCAACAACTACAGATCTGGAATCTGAAAAACACACGTACTCTTTATTCTTCTTTCCTTACTATCAGCAATGAAGATTCAACAATTAAAATCTCATTGTTTTCCCATTGACACAGCAAGATGACCCAGCTCATTCATTCAAAGTACCAAAGAGCCAATACAGCTTAACTGGAGGAAAAGTTGCTTATTTGCTACCGGTGAAAAAAGAAACTGACCAAAAATTAGAAATGGTGGGTGATGAAAGGAACATTTGTAAAGTCATTTTTTGTGTCTTGTTGCTGTCTTGAATTATTTTGTATGTACTTTCCTGTTGGCTAGTTTTCCTGCTTTAACCATCTTTCATCACACTTGCTCTGTTGTGTAAATTACACCAATTTATTATATTCCAGCTTGCTGGCATAAAAATAAAATAATAAAAAAAGCTCACTACCTGGAGAAACATCTTTGAATCTGTCTGAGATAATGTCACAGGCACACTGCACATGGTGCTGACAATAAAAATATATGGCTGTAACTGTGTGATACATCACATGGTTATAAAGCAGAACTAACAGTTTTTTGAACCCTTCACAATGAGAGCACAGCTATAACCTATCAATATGCATATGACCATGGGAGCAGTTTTACAATCCATAATCCTACGGAGGGGAAATTGCTATCAATTTGGATTCCCAGTTTTTTAAAAACCTTGAAGCTGTAGCGTGTCGTCTAAGTAACCCTGCAAACTGTATAAAAGAGTAGGGTTTATGGATCTGATGCATGTTGCAATGTGGGGAGGTCACAAGAAAGTCTGACATATTCTGAGCTAAGACTTTGGCAACCACAACTGTAGGATATTCTCATAGTCACTCTAATGGAAGCTGTGCACAATATTCAAAAAGTATAACAGGTCCTCTAATCTTAATTATTATGCACCTAAACTTATGGTCAATTAAAAGCTTCCTTTTTTCTCTTTTTGATTAGTTGAGGAAGAATTTTTAAAATCCTGAAAAAGTGCTGCTTGTTACCCTTAATGACTTTACTCTCTCTGATGAAATCACCAGAAGAAAAATGTTTTATCAAGGTGAGTTGGCTGCGTAAAATAAAAATTAATCTGTATTTTGTGAATGCCCTGTGGGAGCAATTCCTTCTACATCATGACTACGTACAGATTAGTAAATTCTAATAACAGAAGAGCAAATAGAGTTATTCACCCATTCACAGAGAATTCAACACAGTCCTTATGATACCCTTGTGATCTTTATGTTCTTTGTTAAGAAAATTAAAACTAGAAAGCAATCCACATGCAGTAGCAAACTCTACCACCATGCAGTGCCCTTTCCAAATTTTTATCTAATTCATTGCCATTCAGAGTTCAGCCTCCTAATCCTTAGTGGAAGGGAAGCTTCTGAAGAAATAGCAATTGAAAAGCGCTTTTCCTCTGACACAGCTCTTACTCAGCTACTGTTTAATCTAGCAGATAGGTAGCAGACAGAGAAAAGGTCTTATTAAACCAACTGCATGTAGATGCATCGTTACGTGAAAATGGGTATGATTAAGTAGATGTATTGCAAGGATTCTACTATTAACAATATTGATTGATCCCTTGCTTGAAGGTAATTAGCTTATTAAAGAAAAAAATCCTTTTAATTTATTGAAATATATGAGACCAATTCAGAATACGTGATTTGAAACTTAGCATGAAACAACTTCATGAAGGGAGAGCTCTTGGAGTTCTTGTTTCTGCTTTGACAAATTCAGATCACTACCAAGATTACCACTTGCCTTTTGTCAAGGTAGTCAGTCACACAGTCAAACTAAAGCACATTCAAACTTAAATACTTCTTTTCTGGAACAGAATTGGTGCTAAAACAACTAAAGTATTCTAAAACTCTACAAGGTGATTTGGAGTTCTCTGTTTACTCTTTCACTGATTTCAGTATCAAATTTGTTTAGTTTCAAATTTTAAAAAGCATAGTTGTTTTGTTGTTGGTGGTTGTTTGTTGAATTGTAAATCCTGTTTATTCAGCAGGGGTTCTGGAAATCAATGTAAAGTTTGTCTCTTCTAATTATAGTCTCACAATCAATTCAGAAATACCTTCATGGGGAAGATAGGAGGCTGTCAGAACAATTTCATAGGTGACAAAAAGAACAAAGCATAGTGTGTTCACTTCAAAATGTTTTCTTTATTAATTATGGAGATAATAGGGAAGTCAAGAACACAGTTAATGATCACAATCAAAACTGATTTTGCAGGATTAAAAATTAGATTTTTTCAGTGAAATCAATACACCAGCCGCTGAGTCACTGAGACATATGAATATGTCACTACTTATTTTTTTCCACTGTAAGCACTTAATAGGTTTCATGTGATGGCATTGAAAAGGCAATAAAGAACAAAATTGTACTCCTACTGTATATATTCTACCACAATGCTACCGAAATAAGTTTTGTTGCCTCTAGAGTAATCAGCAAGTAAAACACTACAGTAATTGTAGCATGCAACAAGACAGGTGAGACTATTATTAGCATGGTCAAAATGGAAGCCAAAACATTTTTTGGTGATGAAACTGTGGCTCAGTAGCCCATTAGGGATAATATAGTCTCACTTAATAATTAATAGCAAAGTAACCAGCTTCACTAAAATCTGTCTGCAACAGATTTGAAACTGCTGCGAAACTGATGAGGGAATTCATTAGGAAGGAATATGAAACTGCTGTGAAACTGATGAAGGAATTCATGTACCTTCAGCCATTCATAAAAACCTACAGGTTTAATATGATAAAATGTCCTGGCCTATTGGTCAGACACAAAACTCATTTTTTCATATCTGTTGTGCTGCTTAAGTCATACAACACCTCTTCAGATTTGTATTCCACTCAATAGGACTTAGTCATCTAAAATTAACCTTCCTTTGCTATTTGTGGTGCATTAATATTAATGTGTGAAAGCATTCCATTTATAATCAGTTGCCAAAACTTGGCAATCTCTCCCCCCACTCACATCCTGACAGTCCACTGCTGACCTCACTGACTGAAAAGAAGCAAGTCAGAAACCTGATGGAGACAGAAACAGCACTTTGCTCACATTTACATCATTTCTCTTAGACCAAATGCTAGCTCCTTTTTGCACACCTTGTGTTACTCCACACAGCCATTTCTGTTGGAATGTATTTTTAAGAGCCAAAACTGAAATCTAAATATTTGAAAGGGTGCAAGTGCAAGATGGTAGCATTTGCTTGTTCTGACTGTGAGACTAAGTGCAGGCAGGACTGAATAGAGCTGCCTGAAACTTATCAACATCTTAGAATGATCCAGACCCATCCACACTGGGTGCTGATAATGATGATTGTGCTGGGGAATCTGGAACAGAAGAGTGTTGAACCACAATATGCAGTATTGAAAAAACAGTTCTGCAATACAGACAGCCATGCAGAGAAAACCAACAGCTCCTTGACTTATCAAGACTGTAGTAAAAATGGAAGGGCTAGAGATGTAAAAGCAAATCATCATCACAAAGGACTGAAGTCCCAGACAAATTAAAGCAGTAACAAAAATGACAGGGCTCTTAAACAGGGATACCTCTATGGAGTGACAGGTTAAACTAGAGGAAAAAAAAAAAAAAAAACTTGAGGCAACAGTATGGGAACCTAGCTTGAGCAGCAACCTCTGAATCAGATTGGTAACCATTTCTTTGGTTGACTTAGCACAGAGGTTCCAGCAAGCAAGGATAATTCTGAGAGATGAACAGGACTCAAAAGGATAATAGACACGGGAATGAGTCCAGGTTTTAACTAACAGTGATAATTAGCTGCAGCAATCAGACCTGAGAAAGAGGGATAAGAGTAAAGCAGGGTTTAAGTATGAGAAAAAAGGGAGAAAAGGGCAGCATCAGTTTTGAGGCACCTCTAATATGCATTCCAGAAGGTTTGGGAATAAAAAAAGAATACCTAAACTAAGAAGAGGTAAAGCATTTAAAACTGAAGAACAAGCTGGACAAGTGAAGTAAAATTAACATGGAAAAAAATAGTTCAAGCTACAGATAGTATTTTAAACTGAAGAACAAGCTGGACAAGTGAAGTAAAATTAACATGGAAAAAAATAGTTCAAGCTACAGATAGTATTTTAAACTATTAGCAGAATCTTCTCAAAAAAAAACAACTTTGTTTTATATAAACATGAATTTCAGAAAGGCTTTGCTGGCTTAAAAACAAATTTTAGACAGACATACTTTATTTCAGTACTATATTTGATTTATTTTTTTTCCAAATAAATAAAGCTTGTAACAATCCACTTTTAAATACCTTAAGTTCAAGCAGGCAGCACACAGCAAAGCGCAAGTTATGGGTCATGGGCACTATTGCACTCTAAGCACTGAAAACTCATCACAACAACAGTAAGGGTGGAGTGATCTTTCAGTATTTCTGCAGGAGTTACAAAAATGGGAAAGTCCCATGACACAGCAGTGCGGGGCTACTTTTCCTTTTGAGGTCTTTCCAGTCTCACTGAAGACAAGAAGATCCTATTTTGATGAATAAGAGTTTATCTTAGTCCCCAGTGCCTGTAAAAGAGGAGACATAACACACTTTTTTTAAAGGTTAAGAAGAGAACCTGGGGAACTACAGACCTGCCAGCTTTACCTCTGTGCCTGGTAAGATCATGGAGAAGACTCTCCTGGAAATTGTGTTAAGGCATATGGAAGACTGAAAGGTGGCTGGGGAGAGCCAACATAACTTCACTAAGAGCAAATTGTGCCTGACTGACCTGGCGTACTGCTATGACAGAGTGACAGCATTGGTGGATAAAGGAAGAGCAACTTATGTCAGATACCTTGATTTGTGCAAAGCCTTTGATACAGTCCCACTCCCAGTTGGAACAGGGTGATCTTGAAAGGTCTCTTCCAACCCAAACCACTTTATGATCCTATGATTTTTCAAGTATCCTGCTTTCAATAATGTACTAATTAAATTTTAAAACTGGAAAAGTAGTTTTGTCATCTGTTCCTTTCCTGTCTTTCATCCACATCCTGTACCATTTCTCTGTAACCCATTCAACCCTCATGTTCTGCCAGCCAAGCTTCACATTATAAAGCTCGCTATTCTGACTTTTTCCTTTTTGTTAGTTTTAAACATAGTGCCATTATACCATGTTCCAAATGGATTCTGCATTCTATGATTCTATCTTCATTTGATATTTTACTTTCAATCATATCCTCCATGTCAGGAATACCAAGTCTGGAAGTACTTCATTTCTTATTGAATTAATAATCATTCTGAGTTAAAAAAACAATTCTGAACCACTTCCACAAACATGCCTCCAGGCCTTTTGTCCAGTTAATGAATTCCAGTCAATGCATAAATAGTTAACATCTACCATAAATATAACTTTGTCCTCTAATTTGATTTTGTCCTCTGTGCTATGAGAGTGCCAGAAGAAACGCATAATTATTTCTGCACCCTAGATGAAAAAATAGTTTGAGATTCTGTTCAATCCTTTCTGAAACTGACATACTAAAATCCTAAATTAGATGTATAATTTCAACAGTAAGTAGAAAGAGTCTAGTGTAGTGAATGACTCCATACCCAAAAAACCACACCCCACCTCAACCACTTTAGTAGATGACACTGACCTGGAATGAAAGCCATCACAAAAGCACTACACCACTTCAGTCACTATAATAGTGCTTGAGAGAGAAACCTTAGTAGTCTTTCTTTCTGTCTGAAACACTATTATAGTAACTGAAGTGGTGTTTAGACTTTATGTTAACTTCCATTGGAAAGTGTCACATGACTCAATGCATTTCCCACAAACAGTGGCAGATAATTTAGTGGCTCAGCTTTTGTTATTCAAGGAAAGTAATTAATCCAGACAATAATTTTCAATTTACACAATCTGTTGTTCTGTCTCCCAACCCTGAGAGTTGTCATCTTTTACTTCAACTGAATAGCACCGTACCATCATCCATTGCTGACTCACTGGTACTCTAGTTATTTATCAAAGTGAAAGCGCAGACTGTTGCCTCTGACTCATACGGTAACAGTGAAAAAAATACAAGCCCAGCTAAGCATGTTATCTGGTCAGTGTGAAGCTGGTTGTCAGATAATGATCTGTTCTAATCAAGCAATTGCCAAGTCTGGCTTACTTTTTATTCCCAATAGTCCACTGTGTTCCCACTCCAATTCCAGTCCTTATTTCCCTGGCATACAAGAACCAAGTTGATACAGCACCCGGTAATCTGCATAGAAGTACTCTAAGTAACAGATCACATGTAACCTGAACTTCCTAAGGAAATGGGATTTATGATAATCAAGCCTTCTATTAACACATCTGTTCTTTTGTTAGTCTTTCCCAGTCACTTTTAAACATTAGCTAAAGTACACCAGATTTGAGTCATGGTTTAAGGACTCAAGGTTATCATATTCCAAGCAGTTTTGTGAAGATCAGGAGCTGGCTAGAAGTGGAAGAGACAGAATTCCACTTCTTTGAGAAAAAGGGAGTTATAACTCTATGCCTTGTTTTTGTTGCCACCTGGTCAGTCTACATTGCACACTGCCAGACCAACCTGAACATACAAAGCCTATAGAAAGTCCTGTTTGCCATGACAAGTGGAGAGGGAACAGGAAAAGGATTTGTGGATATAAGAAGGAGCTATCCTTAGATTAGGGGATATGGAATAGAAAACCATGGGATAAAGAAACACATAGGAAAGACACAGTAAAAAAGTAGATTGTGGAACAGCCTTGGAGTTTTGCATTGTTTTGCATTAAAAGTTGGTTAGAAGGAGAGGGATCTGTAATCCTATTCTTGCCTCTCCCCATTTCATTTTATCCTGAATTTTAACAATAGAAAGTGTGATGTGGATGACTTTTTCTATGGATACAGCAGCTAATCTTTTGCTGAATTTCTTAACTGATGCTTCACAATGCATAACAGTTCCATTTAAAAATACTGGAAGATGACATTAAGGGTCCTGACGAGGAAATATACGGAATAGTAGTTCCATAGATACTTCCCATATTCTTCAAATGAAAGAAATCTGCACCCCTGCTTTCTGACACAATGATAAAATTCAACATGTCACATTTTTGTGTTTTGTTTTTCTTTTTTAAAAAACATTTTATCCTTAAGAATGAAGATGAAACTTTCAGCCTGCATGTTAACAAAAACAATAAGGAATGATGGGCAGAGTATTTCTTGGGGATTAAAAAGTCCTTGGAATCAATGGCCCCAGGCTGCAACTGAGTCCATTCAGCCCTAGGGACCCTTAAGCCCTAGGAAATTTCCTGCACCTCAGTCCTTCTTGCTGTCATCAGCATACAATTCATATGCTCGCTCTATGTTCTAAACAATACATTTTTAGTGTTGAATAAAATCTTGAATACAGTTACTTGCTATTGTTTTCCCCAAGCTTGTACTTGATAAAGACTTTGCATGAAATTTCTCTTACTCTTCTTTCTTCCTGTTAGGGAGATCTGGGATCAAATACCTGACTGAAGCATTGTCCAGCTTGATTACTATTATAACTCCTGAGGTCATATCTACATTTAATCCTTAGCTGATGGTTATTTCTCCCATATTCAACAGCATGAATTGAAGGGTTAAACTCACTGCCCAATAAAAAGGAGTCTCACACACACCCAGATGGATGAGCACTTCATTCCATTCTCTCAGCCGATACCTTGCCGCCATTGCAGAGCTCAAGACAGCACAGTTCATACTGTCTTTGGGACAACATTGATGGAAACAGGTTGTGAAGGATGAAAGTTGACCCACCTCCTTATAAAAAAAGTTTTATTAGTTGTGACCTAGTTTGATTCACCAAACCCAGTTCTTCCCTGGTTGGAAATTTCAGCTGTTGTTGAACTCACGGTCAAACTTGTGAAACAAATCATCTGTTCCTGCTCGTACTGGCAGAGAAAGACAGCCTATTTTTAATGCAGTGTAGGTCATTCATGACTGCTCTGCATTAACTTAAACAAAATACAATACACTGCATAGCAAAATTAAGTACATTTTAAGTAATTAACTAATTAACTCTCAATTCCCTTCTGAGACATACATTACAGTGTTTCCTTAGCCTCATTTTAATGCAACAAAAGAGACAAAGAAATGAAAACAGTAAGCCCCACTGCTGTGGCAAATCCATGGGACACTCACCGCTAGGACTTCAGAACCTCCTGGCTGCTGGTGCAAAGCACTCTCCAGCCTATCTTGGCCTGCTGGCTGTGAAAAACTAGCAGCTGCTTGCAAAATAAGCTGAAGGATAGAGATAACAACTCCTGAATGCTATACAAACAAGGGATTGTGGTAGCTCACTTTAATAATATAAACCAATTAATTTCTTCTGCCTCTATTTTCCATCTGAAATGGGATTAGCCAAAGGGTTATGCGGGATTATGGAATCAGCCTCTCACCCCCACAAAATATAAGCTTGAATATGAGGTTGGGTCAGAAATTAAAATCAGTTTCTTTCATTCCAAGCCTAATGCTTGCACGTTGGAAAAGCACCACACAATCTGGCAGAAGAGTCCTGGGAGTGGAAGAGAAATAGTAGCTTGTATACAAGTATACAGAGGATGTGTGTGTATATATATATATATATATATGCTTACACTAAAGAATAGGCAAGGCAGAATAGATGAGCATATTTGAAATGTTGACACTGGATCAGAATCAGGAGACCACGTTTTTGTTTTAGCCCTGATAAGACTCCTTAATCTTCAGAAAGAAAGACTTATCTCTAAACACCCAACAGCGAGGTATCTAGTCAAAGTTGGTCATCAGAGCGCCTCTTCAGTTTCTGCAGAAAGGCAGGCACAAGGTTGTGCCTCCAACACTCCATTCCAACTGCCTTCAACACTTACCCAGCAGTGACAGACATGCACTTCCCTTTGGAAGTCTCTTTTTCTCTCTCCCCCACTCTCTCCCCATCCCTCTGACTAGCCCCCTCACCTCTCTCCCTCATTCCCCCAACTCTCTCTCTCCTACTCTCTCCTCACCCCCACAACTCTCTCAAGCTGACTTACAAGACAGATGACAAATTTACTACTAAATGGCTAAAGAGAAGTGATGAGATATACCCATCCTGAACCCCTTCACTCTCCCCATCTTTCTTTTGCCCAAACTATTTAGATGAAAGTTTCAAAACTAGGAAACTCTATTGACATTTCACAGCAAAAGGATCCTGATATGGGCAATGGAAAATCAATCTGACTAAAATACCAACAAATTATTGAGAATTAGATAACAGATCTCATTTTATGGCAGGAAATTTCTAGCAGGAAAAAAAGGGATGGAAATTTATGGACAACAAAATAAGCCTTCCCCCACTAAGATTTAGATTTCTACCTAAAAATATTAACATTGCACAGTGAAAAAAATTAAGCTCGGAGTGGAAAATGTTGTCAAGTGAATCTTCTGTTTCTACAAAGACAGCCACTCCTTTCTTAAAGGAGATACAAATTTTCTGTTCAGGCTCATGATCAGTAAGCCAGCAATGGACAGGAAACAGGCTTTTGTTTAAACAATGGTACTTTGGCTTGAATTCACTCAAACATCTACATAGAACTATTAAAAAAAATGGATAGAAATGAAAGTAGTACAGGAGCCTAGACTCCAGCCTCAGCCATGGTGTACACTACAAAATTAGTTAATTCAAGCTGATAAAATTAAAAGTACAAACACTGTTTAGAATATGCTTTTTAGCTCTGAGTGCCCTTTGGTTTTCTTGAAATGTGTGATAACATAAGCATAGCAGAGATGTAATTTCTTCTGCTGCTCAAAATTCAAGAGATGTTGCCAATAGGCACTTCTGTCTTCTGAAATTTCATTCATGTTCATGAAGAGTTTTGTCTTCTGTAACCAATTAAAGATAAGTCTCTTCAAAAAATCAAATCAACAAAACCCAGAAAACAAAGAGCATGAACGTATCTCTAGGAAGCAGCCACTTGTGTTCAGAATGGGAAAAAAAAAGACAAATGAGAGCACAGCCTCTGGCCACAGAGTGAAGTATGGAATAGTTGATTCCATCTAGGCAATTCCCGGTCTTAGCCTACAGCACAAGTACAGTTTGCTTTAGGAAACTTTTGGGATTGCTTTCAGAAATAAACACAAAACACAGTTACTTTTCCTAGAAAAAGAATTATATGAAAATCTCCCAAAACTTAGAAGGGTCTTAAAATTCTACCCCTTTTTTTGACATGGAGTGCTTTCTGCAATAAATCATATTGGGTTGTGAGGCCCTGGCACAGGATGCCCAGAGAGGCTGTGGATGCCCCATCCCTGAAGGCATTCAAGGCCAGGCTGGATGCGGCTCTGGGCAGCCTGCTCTAGTGGTCGGCAACCCTGCTCAGGGCCGGGGGGGTGAAACTAGATGATCTTTAAGGTCCTCTTCAACCCAGGCCATTCTACGATTCTATGATGATATTAACTGTAATAATATGTTTAAACACACATTTCACTTTTGGAGAGAATTTAACTAATTTGAAATAAGGTTACTAAAATGCTGACTAAGAACATTCACAGTGTTTAATGCAGTTTAATCAATCATTTAAAAAAGCAAATCCAATTAACTTTTATAACATATCCTTGTACAGATAACCCTAAATAAGAATTACGACTTATGCTACTGATACAAATGAACAGAGTGAGAATTCATATGAGATGAAGAACCTGCTCTTTACAGGTTGCTGAGGCAGAAGGGCTACCATTTTGGTTCCAATCTACTCGTTTCCTCACTGTCAAATGGCAGGGCAACCATAGAAGACAGGCTGCTGTTACAAAGCCAGCAACACTTACTTCATCTCATATTTTGCAACAGGCTTGTACTTCAGGCCAAGTTCAGGTTTTAGCTTTCTAATTTTTCTCTAAATCACTTGGCACACTTTGGGGAGCTATAAAACAAAATGAGGGATGATATGTAACAACTGTGTGTAGCAGGCAAAAATGTACAGCACTCCTCTTGGGTGGATAAACTAAAAACCTGGAGATTGCCAGGAGTACAGCCTATCTTCAAAAGTCACATTTATGCTCAGGGACAGTTTAAGCCTTTAACAAACAGTTAAAGATAAATCCTGTAGTAATAACACAAAGACAACAAATATGGTACATTTTTCCTAAAAGCACTTATGTAGACCCTCCAAAGATGCCCAGAAAGAGCCCGAGGCATGTAAACCAATGATAATATTTATACGTTCTTCAAAATAAGACAGTGCCTGTACTGTCTCATTAATAAGACTAGAGTAGTACATAGATAATGGGCACTGAGGATAACAACTTTCTGAAAAGGGAAATTGGAACACAGGCAGATAAAGGAAGACACTATAATGCAAAAACTCTTCTTACAGGTGGATTATTATTCACTGGGAAAAAAACAAACAAGCAAACAAAAAAACTTGTTTTTGCACTGATGTGTACAGAAAATGGGCATTTCCTTGGATAAACTTCCTTTAAATTTCTGGAGGAAGGAAAAGAAAAATCAAGTAAACTTCTGCCTACATCAAGAAAGAGCCTGCTCTGCAAATGTGAAATACTTTCCTACGGCAATGACAGAACTGCAAAATAACCATTCAGAAGTGATATTTCTCAGAAGACAGCCCTTCTTTGGTTCAAGACATGAATCATCTGTAGTTTGAAAAGAAACAGGATACCTCACATACCTTACATACTTTTCTACATTAAAAAAAGTATCTGAGGTATGATTTTTTTTTTAATTGGTGCAGATAAGACTGGTGCAAAAATCGACATGTGCACTTTTATGAAGATTCCAAGAATTCTTGAAGATTCTTCAAGAATTCAAGTAATCTGAAGATTACTTTAGTGTATCTAAAATTGATTAGGAATACATTTAAATTGGACACCTATAAACTATTTTAAACTGGAAAAAGAAGTCCCTGGAATAATTTATAGTATTTTAAATAAACCAGTGCGTATCTGCGTAGAGGTAAGTCTCAAAGCAGCAATATGCCATATATGTACTGCTAGAATAGACAGAAACTTGCTCCACAATTTTTGCAGACTAAGTTAACATAGGCAGGTTAACTCAAGACCTAATTCCTGAAAAACTATGGGGCATACTCCTCCCTCTGAGTTGAGGAAACATGGAAAGGAAGAATGTAGCTTCACGGTAACCTCTTCTGAAGATGTAGCTTCAACATCATTTTCAAAATTGGGGCAAAACCTTGAAGCAGGAGAAGGACCCAATGTAGTCTGGTTAGCCTGGCCCTGAAAGCAATACAAAGTGGGGCACAAGACCCATCGGAGTTAAGTCTGCTGTGAGCAGCCCTAATTGTCAGCATGTGCCATGTGAACCCGCTGATACACCATCAGTGGCACCTTGTAACTGTGCTTGCCGTGCTGGAAGCCAGGCACAGGGACATGCAGGGCCTGTCCTCCTCTGTCCCCCGCATCTTCCTTGTATTACAGAACCGCACAGAGTCACAGAATGGCTGAGGTTGGAAAGGACCTCCAGAGGTCTTCTTTGATGAAAATAAGCACATGGCATCTGCCAGTGCAGGATCTCAAACCAAGTTGTACATCTCAAACTTAATTTCTGAAAAAAGTTCGTTCACACTTCACTGTCTATCCCTGCAGCTTGAAAGGAAAAACTGAAATGCATGTATTTTTCAAAGCTGATACATTTGGAGCTGTTACATAGCATGTCCTGTCTGTGACTTTTGTAGTTGTCTCAGAGAATCATGAAGGTTGGAGAAGACCTCCATAACACAAGTCCTGTGAGGAGCAGCTGAGGGAACTGGGGTTGTTTAGTCTGGAGAAGAGGAGGCTCAGGGGAGACCTTATTGCTCTCTACAGCTACCTGAACGGAAGGTGTGGGGAGGTGGGGGTCGGCCTCTTCTCACAGGTAACTAGTGATAGGACTGGAGGGAACGGCCTCAAGTTGTGCCAGAGGAGGATTAGGTTGGAAATGAGGAAACATTTCTTCTCAGAAAGAGCAGTCAGGCATTGGGACGGGTTGCCCAGGGAGGTGGTGGGGTCACCGTCCCTGGGGGTGTTCAAGGAAAGGTTGGAAGTGGTGCTTAGGGACGTGGTTTAGTGGGTGACATTGGTGGTAGGGGGATGGTTGAACCAGATGGTCTTGCAGATCATTTCCAACCCTAACGATTCTGCGATTCTAAGATCATCTGGTCCAACCTTTCCTCAAACACCCCCAGAAATGGTAACTCCACCACCTCCCTGGGCGACCCATCCCAGTATCCGTCTCCTCTCCCCCTCCTCCCTCAGCAGCCGGGGCCGTGGCCCAGCCAAGTGCCCGCCCCCCGCCTGCCCCGAGTCCCGGGAGGGGCGGGGCGGGGCGGGGCCGTGCGCGCGGCGCGGCCGTTAAAAGCCTTGCCGCCCCGCCGCCCGCCCAGTCAGCGGAGGGAGGGCGGTGCGGGGTGGGCGGGTTGCTGCGCGCCGGGCGGCGATGCTGGAGAATGGCTCCCTGAGGAACTGCTGCGACCCGGGCGGGAGGGGTCGCTTCGGCTCGGCCGAGCGGGAGGAGGATGCGGCGGGCTCCCCGCGGCCCGCCTGGGTGGTGTCGGCTCTCTCCAGCGTGCTGATCTTCACCACGGTGGTGGACATCTTGGGCAACCTGCTGGTCATCGTCTCCGTCTTCAAGAACCGCAAGCTCAGGAACTCAGGTAAGGGGTCGAGCCCCCGGCAGGGGGTAGCGGGAGCCCAGGGGCCCCCAAAACCCCCCTATATTGGGGCTGATATGTGCAGGGTCCTGCCGGCGCTCAGCCCTGCCTAGCTGTGCCATGCCCTGGCACTTAAGGAGGGATTGCAGGTCATTAAGCGCCTCTTAATGAGGCGTTATGTAGTCTTTGTGGAGCTGAAGTGAAGCAAAGAGTGCCCGAAAGTATCGGAGGAAGAAAGAAGTTGCACAAAGCGTGCCTGTGAGGTGTCAGCCCGAGCCCGTGCGAGCTCACAGCGCTCCTCAGGGCACCGTCCTCTATCGGCTGCTCACCCGATGCCCTACAATCAGAAATAAAGTGTTTTTTTTCTCACTCGTGTCTATAATTTGTGTGTGCGTGCTCTGAAATGTGGCTCTGTGTGTTTCATTTGCTGAACTTTTTGCTTCCCATCCTTGCCGGGCTAGCTACACGTGCCTCAGATGACCAAACTCTGTACATAGTAGCAAATTCTTGGATTGTCCTTGCCCTCCACCACCTTATCTTGTTAGGTTCACCGACCTGCCAGGTGCTGGTGGGGTGAGGGTGCTTCCCCCGAAGTGCAGTGTCCTAACAAAGAGTCCTGTCCCTGCCTAAGGTCTTGTTGCACCAAGCAGCTGATGTGTGCTCGCTGCTTCAGGTCCTGGAGACCTTGCCTGGTGATGGGCATGCAGGTCTGGGTGACACAACCTTGCCTGAGGAAAGTCAGGTGCACGGGGGCTCTGCATTACATCTGTTCAACTTTGTGCCTAATTAAACGAGGGGGAGCAGAAGAGGGACTTCTGGAGTAGTTTCCTTCATTCAAACCGACAGCAGAGGGAGGGTTGGGCTGGGAGTGTTTACCTGGGACAATAAGGTTCAAGACTGATCAACGTGTTCCATGGCATCCTAAGACTCTTGAAATAGACATGGTCTTCTTATGTAATTCAAATATATACTAATTGAACTGCTTCTGGGGGCATCCCTCATGTGATGCCACTTACCCTATCACGACCATCTCTTTGTCTTTGATAAGTATCATGAAAAACATCAGGGAATCCCTTCTGTGTAATCTTCATAAAGTTAAATACCTTAAATAAACTGCCGGTTTTTAGCTTGCCATCAGGGAGAGATGGGTCTTGGGGATAAAGCTGAAAGAGGATAGTTTGGTAAATGTTCAGAGATCTTTCCAGAGAGAAATTCATAAAGAGGGAGCAGAGTGGTAGAGAGTTGTTTTAAGGGCTGTGGGTGGAGTGATGGGGGAAGGGAGAGGTGGTGGAAATCGAAGGCCATGCCTGGGAGCCCTTAGCCTCAGACAAGGAAAGAAGATGGGCCCGCAGGTGGTCTTAGAGGTGCTTCTTTCTGAGCAGACGAGAAACAATGTGTTAGTGCTAGCAAGAGAAGGGTATGTGGGAGAAAATGAAATGGTGGGGGGAAAATGACACACAAGGGGTTAGACTTGTAGGAAGCATTGTCAGAGAGAGACTAGGTGAAGCCAAGTGGAGTGAGTGTGAGAGGAGAGAGAGGGTCTGGATGACTGCAGAAACAAGGAGGGGCACCATGAACACCTGATTCTCTTTGAAGAAGTTAATGACAGAGATTTTTGGATAGGTATGAGAGTATGGAACTTCAATTAAGCCTATGTTCTATAAGAAATAAATTAAGCAGCTCTGCCAACTTCTGTAGTACAAATAGTAACCTTCCCTTCAGAAAGCAAATCAGGGCTTTATCATACTTCCAGGACTTATCAACACTATTCTCTCCTAGGATTTCCAAAGAAACCTGATAATTGCAAACAATTTAATTATACATCACTCTTCTTAAAATCAAAACATGGTCAAAAGCTAATCTATTTTAATGCTGTTATATAATATGGGACACAAGAATGGAGTGAAATAAAATGACCCGCTACCCTTTCTGTTGGTAAGTATTATGCTCAGTAGGTGAGAAATGGAGAATGGGTAGGACTGATGTTTGTAGAGATTGCTCCTTCACTCCTTAAGCAGTGGGAATTTTGCCAGCCTTACAACAGGAAGATCATTTCATAGCATACGGAAGCCTCTTTCCCACATTTCAATGTTTTTGGAGGGGGAGGGGGGAACTTGTGCAGGCTTTTCTAAGTAACACACAGCATAATTGGTATGAATCAACATGCTTGTCTTACATAACTGCACCCAGCCTGCTTGTGAGAGGCTGAGCAATTTCTGATCTCTAAAAGTGACCAAATTTACATAAAGTAGTGCTTTTATCATTTCTAATTTTAGAGGGAAAGTAACTTGGTCCAATACATTAGAAAATTAAATAAAACTTTGTATATCAGAATGATGAAATAAATTAACCTGTCTTTCTATTTGACGTTGTGTACTGAATTTTCAAAAGAGACTATTGATTTTGTGTGTCTTCATTTAAGTATGCCTAATTGGAGACAGCTTTTAAAGTGCTAAACTTTTCAAGTGCTAAAGTTCACCTGTGCAACAGTCACTGCTGGATGGTCAAGTGTCCTGAAGGTGTATCAAGTTCAAAATCACTAGATGATTTTAAGACTTTCAGGACATGCATGTAGCATATATTGTATAGCATAGCTATAGAACATTATGGGCTGGGGGAACAGCCTAATAGGATGCAATTCAGAAAGTAGGAACTGACCAGGCATCTCCTGTGGGAGGGCGATAGAGCAAACCGTTTGTATTTCATTGGCCTTAAAGCCAGCAGAAAACGGTGAGGTGAGAATTAGGCACATTCACCAATATAATTTCACAGAATTGTGCAGACCTGGGAACCAATATTTATTAACCTTGGTGCGCTGCCAAAGAATGCATTAGTGGAAAGTGATATTTCTAGTGCATTGTGTCAACCCTTTTTACTCTCTTCCTCCACTATTTTCCTTTCTATATATAATAACTAACACAGTGAAATAAGACTGATATCTTTTCAATGGCAAGATGCTCTTACGATAGAAAATAAATAATTAATGGAGTTTTGTTCCCACCCATATGAACACAGTTATATTTGCATGTTTAATTAAATAATGACTGCATGTGTATGTGGCTGTTAGAGATGGACACAGTACTCATATGCATAGACATCTGCATGAAATGAAACATTTTTGCATACAGAATTGTAATTTTGTACTTGTCTTTATACTAAATAAAAATGTTTAGTAATATAACCGAGTCTTGTACTCTTTTTCCTGTCTGTTTCCCTCTCTGTAGTCTTCACTCCACATTTCTGTCTGTAATATAGTTTTATCCACTGTTACATTCTGTTTCCAGTTATTCTTCATATCTTTGACTACGTCAGTTCTCTTTCCCTCCTGTATGCCTTCCCTATTATTATTCCTGTGCAATGGGATAGAGGACAGCTGTCTGCTGGGGAGGAATTTATCTTATGTAACTTTAGAAGACTACGGTGGAGATACCTGTTTCTGAGCTTCTTCCTTTAGCATCACCTTATAATCAGGGGAGAGGAAACAGAATTTTTAGTACACAGTTCAGGCATCTTATTTTTGGACATCTACATTTGAACAACGTGATTCAACTCACAATATTGTTCATTTCTCTCCATTAAATAGAAAGAGAATCAAGAGAAACTATTTCAGTGTAGACATCTACCTTTAGGTGAAATGAAATCAACTTACAATGGTTTCAGATAGGACCATGCTAAGCAGAACTTTTGTACTCCTGACTTCTTGGACCCTGGATTTGTAGACTTCTTTTCCCTGGGACTGTGTGTGGTCAGCCAGCCTTCACATTCTTTCTCAGATTTCAGGATCTCTAGCCTTGAGGCTACTCTATACTGAGGAATTCATGGGAACATGACTTCTATGTTCACAAAAGTTCATTGAACCCAACACTTAAATAAGGCTCTCTTATCATCTTATCGCATTATAATAATTCTGTGGTTCAAGCTTTTTTTTAATATAATTTTAAGTTTTCGCTTATTAGTTGCTAATTTATAGTGGGCTTTATTTGTAGAACTAAAATTGTCATTTAACTTGGATATATAATTTCTCTCCCTATTGAGAACTCTTACGCCGTCTTAATAGAAAACAAGCAACTATTTCCCTCTCAACCTTTGTTTTTCCACAGTAAACTAGCCAAATGCTTTTATTTTCCTTTAATTAAACAGACTCGTCATTTCCCTGATTGTCTTATACATTTCAATTTGCCTATACAAGCTGAATTTATCTTTATTGAACAAGAGAAGACAGAACCGATAAAAATAACAAAGATGAAGTACCACTAATACTTTCACCAAAATAATATTGACATCCCATTCTGTTCTGTCCTTCCCTGAATGGACAGAATAGACCTGATATGTCTTGAGACCACTTTTATGTGATAATATCATAGATGGCTCTTCTTGGTGCAGTAACTTGCTAATACAGGTCTTCTTTTTCTTATGCATTTTCAGTCCCCACAATCATTATTTCTTATCTGACCTCGTACCCCATACTATTATACTCTATCCACTTTCTACTCTTTTAATCCTCAAGAAAAAAAAAAAAAAACCAACAACAGATCTTGACAATTCCCTATAGCAATGTGGGGTCCAAACTTTGTGTTAGAACAAAAATTCATTGGTTCTCTCTGTGTTCTGTGGCCTAACCCTTCTGAATCAAAGTTAGTGCAATGTAGGTTATCTCCCTCTGGTCCAACAATTTTCTTTCATTGCTATCCAGGCAGTGGTAGCAGCAGAATGTGTGGTAACATAGCAAATATGCTTCCAAAGCTAGATCAGTTTAGAGCAATTTTCCAGGTACAGAAAGTCCAGCTTTTATTAAGTAAAGATGATCAGGTTAGTAAGTAGAGCCTCCTTGTATAAACTTACATTGAATTTTATACCATTTGCTTTTACCTGCATCTTTGTTTCTTCCTTCCAAATGTTTCTATAGCCTTGTCTGCAGTTAAAGTGAGATTAAAAAGCCCAAAGATTTCTCAATCCATTCTTTCTCTCCAGCTAATTCCCCACCTAATTCAGGTGCTGTGTTACCACATAGGATATGATCGTCAAATGGATCTTCTAGAGGGATTAATAGTATTTTAGTTTTCTCATTACTCCCTGATAATTGTCTTCCCAACTCATTGCAAGCACCATTCATGCAAAACGGAACAGCAAGTGTACCAGCACCAAGGAAGGAAGGGGGAGATGGGCACTAAAGTGCGGGAGCACCACGGCTGCAGGGAAGCCATGGCAAAGCTGCTGTCAGGGTGCATGCAGAGCAAAGCTCTCTGCCACAGGCTGGCAGAAATCAGCACTTCCCGACCAGGAAGAAGAACAAGAGAGCACATTCAGCCCTGCTTCAAACATCCCACAAGTAGCTCTGTCCTGTCAGAGCCCATGACACCATCTCTGAGATAACAGACATGAAAAAATTCTTGCTATCAAGTATAATCAATCTTTCTGACCTGCAGACACTTTTGCTTTATTGCAGATATGATAATTCCTCACCTAACAGAATGCCTTGTCCCGAAGCCCACCATTACTGTCCTTTTATAAACTGTAGCAAAATTTCTCTTCAGACCAGCAGCTGGTCTGAGTTGATTTTAAGTCTCTGTTCAGATTCCCCCTCCCCCAGTAAGTCCTCTGTCCTCCTTCCTTTTATGATGTGGTGAGAGGGCACTTTATTTGTTCTACAAGTCTTTGCAAAGCCAATTCAGTTTAGGTTTTTGCCAGTTCCCACTTTATCCATATTACTCTCTCTAGCAGTTTTCTTTGGTGGAAATCTTTTTCTGTTCCATCTATCTTCTTTTCTTGCCCGTGATATCTCTGCTGAGAAAACTTTTCCTGCATCTAGACATGGAACTTTTCCTTATATTTTTTTTTCCTTCTTTTGGATGCAAGTTCCAGATATTTATTTATTTGTATCTTCAATATGAAGAAACGCCAAGAAGCTTCCTTCACATTCAAGTCCCTAAGCTCCTCAAAATACTTGACTTCTCTTTCTTAAATAGCTTATTTATCCAAATGTGTGTTGTTTGTTTGTTTTTAACAGAGATAACTAAGAAGAAGTTTTGTTGGATATTTTGAGTGTTCAAAGTTAAAGCAGCTAACGCTACCAAAAACAACAGAGAAAGTACAAAATGTGTAAACCAAATTCTAGCACCTAAGGATTGGGATAAAATTCTAATCTGAAGCAGGTTATTGTACAACTGTAGTGTGCTTTGTATCTTCGTTCAAAGCACCTGGCAATACCATATTCGATGACAGCTCCAAATCTTTTTTTTTTTTTTAATCCTCTACAGAAAGTGATCTATTTATTGATAAATGAATAGGAAACATATCACCAAGATCAACTCCAAGATAATTCTATTTTAGGAAAAAATGTCAAGTTCTATTCTACTGGGTAAATGGAGCTATTGGTGTTCTTATCCTTAGAGGAAACAGAATAATAAGCATTTAGTTGGACTGGAGAGGTATAAGGGTTTACTTGAACCTGTAAGAGAAGAATCTAAGGATATATTTACACTGTGTATTTCAGTTGGCACAAGTTTACGTTGCTCATACTCTGAGCTGAAGGAAAGCCAAATGATGATGTAAGCGTGATGCTTTGCATGCAGTACCATAACCAGGCTCTCCATAGATCCAGCTCTAACACAGTCACACAGCCTTTTTTTTTTTTTTCTTTTTTTTTTAAATATCAGCTCAGTATGAGTAAGCTTGCTTTAATCTCCCTGAAACATACAGTGCAAACATACCCTCAGGGTTAAGAAGTTAGAAAGACCTCTTGGCAGCTGAGAATGCAAATTCCTATGTCTCTTAGCAGCACTCCCTGTGCAGCCAGCTCTCTCCCGGACTCTGGACAGGCTTTTCCTTCTCAAGACTCACTGACTGCATGAGGCGTGACCTCCCTGCAGGAAAGCTCTATTCTTGGATGGACCAGCAGAAGATCTTCAAGGATTTATGGTGCTCTTTGACACAACTATCCAATGAGCTAAGAGACCAAATCTACTCACAGAGAGCCAGCACAGCTCATTTTAAAAGGCCATAATTTTTCAAGTATTCTTAGGAGACATATATTTACCAGGTGGCTTGAACCATTATGTTGAGGTTGCTATGGGAGACTATAGTCAATTCATTACATCAGTGACAAACCGTGCTCTGCCTCTAGGAGTAAATCCTACTCCTACTCCAACTCAGACTTATTCTGAGTAACATTATCTTTAGATATGCTCCAGATTTTAGCTTCTTCTAAATTATCATTTAGAAGCAAATACTGGTACCTAGATTTAGAGCGTCAAATACATTACCTTGTTCCCAAGAATACCTATGAGAACAGCTATATTATCCTGGGCTGATAAAACCATTTTTCTCCTTTGTGGAGAGGAAGAAAGGCTATGGTAGCATACATCTTCCTAAAAATCAGTCTGAGTGGTTGCTCTGGTCTTTAAACTTCCACCTTCATAGGGACATGAAACAAATTTCCAGCAAAAGCTAACAAAAATATGTCTAAATCACTGTGGGTGTAGCTCCATTGGGCTCTTTAACAAGAGTAGCTGCTTTGGTAGCTCTGGAGTCCTGCTGGTCTCGATACTGGTAGCAAGTGAGCTGTATCAATCAATGTTTTCCTGACATTACAGCTGAGTATGGGACAGTCATGTCTTGGTATGACAAGCGATGATGTTAGCCTAAACACATTCATTGAATGGCGTTATTGATCACTGGTATCTGGACTGCTGTGATTCTTTCTTAATTATTTATTAGTTATAGAGATGTTTAATTATACTGTCTAATAAATTCTGCTTATACTATGTTTAGAGAAAAACATACCAGTTCTCACAAAGATACTAATTTTATTCAGCCACTATTTATGGACTTTAACTGGGCTAATTTTCAGTGTTTAAATACCCATATGAAGTCTATACCAATATTGCATCACTTCCACAGGCATCGTATTCTTTCTGCTATAGAACAACATCTGTTCATCTGTTCTGTTAGACTGCTGTATTTGCACAGTGAGGGCAACACCTGCTGTCAGGAAATCACATGCAGCCACTGGAGTTAGCGGTCTAGCTAATAAGAAAAAATATCTGCTTAATACATCGGCCTTGTAAATATCACTATGTTAACAAAGTATAAATTCAGAGCTAACATTAAAGAGTAAAATATATCCCTGTATAAAAGACAGAGACCTATAAAGGACATCCTCATATCCCAAAGGTTGCTTAAAGCCTGCCTGAAATTCTCAGTGTCCTCTCATACTAAAAACAATTATTTTTTTTCCAATTATATCAGTATACACAATATTTAATTTGAGTTCAAATAGTGAAAAGGACCTTATGGTTATCACCTATGAATATTGTTATCTGATCAATCTAGGCATTTTTATTTCCTTCTGACTCATAGCTTGGACAGTCCTTTTCATTAAAGTAAAAATAATCTACTTTACTGAATGTTATCTGCATAGTTTAAAAAGAATGTGGCTATTTAATCTACTCACACTGTGATCCTGCCTGTGGTGAGGTTCATCAGCAATGTAGTCTTTAGGGCTCTTTTTTAGGATGTTCTTATAAGTAGCCAACTCTATTCAGCTTTCCTACTGACAAATAAGAGAATGTTCTATTAGGACATGTTGCTTCGCTTCAAGATCAGACAAGATATATAGGTGGTGTAATCACTGTGTGCCAACTGGGAGTTATTTACGTGAACTACAACTTGTGGTTCTGAAACACTCTTGGGAATCTAAGTTGAAGATTGAGTGTTCCGGCAAATTCATTTGAAGTCAGATGTTACCCACTGGAATGCACAGAGTGCAAACTTTGGATTGTTAGAGAAGAAAAGTTTCACGCAGCACCTAAACTGGAATTTCTGTCTCCACTTAGACAAACCACCTGTGACTGAGTTTGCAAATGCAAAACAGCATGCAACTTTAACACACCTTTGTACATTCTTCCATGTTGTCCTTTAAAAATAAACGGCCATCCTTTTTAGATTCTCAGGTATAGTTAATTCCTATATTTTCTTAAAAGCATCTCAGCAAATCTGTTCTGATGTAGTAAAATGTACTACTACGCTGCTCTGAAATAAAGCCACTCATCACTGCAGGTGTTTTTAGCCTCATTCATTGAGACTTATCAACTCTGGGTTCTGGCTTGAGGACTTCATCTCACACAGCCAAGAGCTAAGAATGGCATGTGTTACCCACCATATCAAATATAGAGGTTTGCACAAGGAGTCAGCAGTACACAACTTCTGGATAAGTATGAAATGATGTAATAGATTTCCCAATGTTGGATGTCAAGCTGTTCAGAAACTGTAGCCCCCACTTTACAGCTATATGCAAGATTGCTTAACTCCATTATACACAGACTTAGAATTCACAAAACCCAGATGTCAATCTCCTTACAAAGGAATACTTGTATATATTCTGAAGCAGATTACTTTTTCCAAAGCCTTCCTACAGAAACCAGATAATTACACTATCCAATATGTAGCAGCTCCATCAAAGTTTATCATACATTCTGTTTTCAGTAAAATGCTATACTATTGGATTCTTTGTGCTTCTTTCATGAAATGTAAATAAAAATCATCTGCAAAGAATTGAGAGAGAAATGCTTCAGAAACTCTAAGAAATGCAACTGTGTATTCTCTTTTACCCCCAAACACTGCCAGTACCACTGAGGCCAACAGAACTTATTTGAAGAGTTGAAATGGCTTCCATATCACTTCCAGAAATTTTATTTGTAATAATAATTTACAAGACAGATCTGTGGGTAGCATCAGCCTATGAGAATACATGATATTTCTAATTATTTTCCTGTTCTTTTTTAGGTTGTTTTTTAGGTCATTTTTTAGGTTAATTATATCATAACCTAAGCAAAGTTTGATTTAATTAATTCTTGGAAGACAAGCAGTCAATAAAATTACAGGATGCTGTAAGAAGGTAACACTTTTGATTCAGCATTAAGGTAAAGAATAGTAAATTAACTAATCCTGGAAAACATTTCCAAACATATGATGGACAAGAAGATGATTGGTAATAACCAGCTTGGATTTACAAGTGCCTAATTATGCTTATCCAACCCTCATAGCCTTCTACAAATACATGATCAGCTTGGTGGATGAAGAGAGAGCGCTAGATGTTGTCTATCTTGACTTTAGTAAGGATTTTGACATTCTTCGATAACATATTCTTAAGACTTGCTGGGGTTAGATAAGTGGACAGTGAGGTGGATTGAAAACTGGCTTAATGACTGAACCCAGAGGGTCATGATCATTGGCAAAAAATCCAGTTGGAGACAAGTCACTAGTGGTGTGCCCAGGGGTTCACTCTTTAATATCTTTATTAATGACCTAGAAAATGAGGCAGAGTGTACCCTCAGCAAGTTCACAGTGCACAAAGATGATCAAAGTAGCATATCGGAAAGGGTTCTGCAAACTGGGTAAGCTGAACCTAGCATTTGAATATCTAGATGAGGTGGGAAATTCTGGCCCTTCCCAAGCCAGTGGGAATTGGTTTTCAAAAGTCTTTTAGCTTGGATCTGGTGCTTTTTCCCTCTTTCTATGCAGCCCTCACCACACCCCACCCCCAGACTCCCAGGTCTGTAAATTTTTCTTGGTACAGATTCTCTGTTTGGCTCAGACCATTATATCCAGACAGAGACTGTTCGGATTTTGCTGTCATAAGGAATGTGAGGAAAGAAGCACAGTCAAAACAAAGTCCTACCTGCTCTAATCTGCACTAGGACCTGTTGTTCTGACCAAGGAACTCTATCTTTTTTAGTATGTCTTTTTTCTACCTATATAGTAACTGGTAGATTCTTAGGTGTCCTCTGCTATTTAGTGGGTCAAGTCTTTTCGTCTTTCCCCTATTCCCTAGTGAGAACAGTAAATGCGCTGTATACCTACTCCTACCTGGAGCAGGTACCTTATTGGAGCAGGTTATCCAGAGAGCCTGTTGAGTATCCATGACTGGGGACAGTGAAAACCTGACGGGACAAAGCCCTCAACAACCTGCTCTAGGAACACTTCTTTGAGAAGGCGGCTCAGACTAGATGATCTCCAGAGATCTCTTCCAACTTCAGTGATTCTCTGGTTATACGCTGATGTCTACCACCCTTCATTTAACTAGCTTACCAATATCATGACTCATGGGCTCAGAACAAACTGAGTATATTCCCAGTCTTTTTACAACACTTTTAGTGTCTCAGAGGAAAGACCTTAATTGAGGAAGTGATCATTACACACTTTGTTTAAAATGAGTTGAAACACGAACCACCCAATGCTTTAGAAGAGAATATATGATCACTTTTTATAAAAGCATTTTATTTACTCATCAGTTTAAATGTTGTTTACAAACCTATGAGTATCATTATAAGATGAATCATGTCAGTGTACTTTACTTTAAGACCTTTTTCCCAAAAGAAGCAGATGGAACAGACTGACAACAGCTTCTGAAGATATTCAACTCCATATGCATGTGCAATGATGAGGCCTTCTAAAAACTAAGAATGAAAAGGGTAAGAGTTTTCCTTACTGAAAGGTTTATAATGGCTCTTTTAATCAAGTGTCATCTATTCAAGGTTGGACTAGATGATCTCAGAGGTCTCTTCCAACCTGAATGATTCTATGATTCTGTGATTTTATTCCTTGGCAAAATAGGAAACAGGAGAGAAAAAAAAATGGGGATTTTAAAAAAAATAGGAAAACAAGATCATAATGAAGGGACTCCAGAGAATGTTAGAAGCGTTGGGAACTTTTCCACCTGCATGATCCTAATATTAGATGTTTCTAGACACCATATTGACTGCGGTGTATCAGATACCATTTTTAATAATTCCAAGATTGCCTTAGAATCCCCCACCATGTCTGGAAACCCCTAAAATATGTAGCAGCAATAACTAGTTTAGATTTGATTTCTTTTTGCAGCTGTAACTGGCTTGCATGTGTTTGTTACTGGTTGTGTGTCTGCCACATACTGCAAGTTATAGAATCCTAGAATGGTTTGGTTTGGAAGGGACCTTGAAAATCATCTAGTTCCACCACCCTGCCATGGGCATGGACACTTTCCACTAGACCAGGTTTCTCAAAGTCCCATACAACCTGATCATTATTAGGAGTCTCGCAGAGCAGTTGACTAAATCTTTGTGGAAATTACCACAGAAAGTCTTGATCTGAATCAGGTTTTAGGCTTCAGGGTTTTTGTTTGTTTTATTTTTTTAACAAAATAATGCACTACAAAATGCTACACATTTCACTTTTTGTATATGAAATACAACATAGAGTTGGAAGACTAAAAAAAATGTACATTATTAACAAAAATAGGTTATCTAGCAATTTATAGGGTCTGACTAGATTGCACCATAGTGTTTTACAGCTTTCCATATTGGACTCTGTCAGCAGCAAATGAGTTTTCGTACTTGCTGTTCTTCCTGTAGGTTTCCTATTCTTCCTCAGTTGAAGCAACCAACAGCTGTGATTACTTCAAGTGAAGAAAATTAAGCTGATATGTACTTACAGATGCAGGAAACACAACTTCTTTCATGTATTAGTGAAAAAAAAAAACCCACTCTTTTGTTGTTGTTCAGTTACTGCACTCAGCAACTGGAGGTTTTTAAGTTGGGCCTATCACGGGTGCCCACAGTGGTAAGCTTCCCTTCATCCCCTACCTGAAAAGCAACTGTACCCCTAGATAGAGACATTCTCTTGGTAACAAGAAAGGCCTTTCACCTTCGCAGACTACAATGAAGGCAAGATCCTGACTGCAGTGTGAGGGCAGTTGTGTAAGGGAACTTCACCCCTATGATCACTGCAAAATGCAGCTCAATTGCAGGTGGATGAGATACAAAAAAGGGTATTGCCCCTTCAAATATTTTGTCAACAAAAATGGGCTGGTTGTGTAGAGGAGTGGCTGGTAAGGATCTGAATGAGAATGTTGCACCATACAACTGAGATGTGCAAAACATGGAGGCTTAAAAGGAGCTGTGTTTCTGAATAGTGTCACTGAAACCTAGTGTTCTCATCATAAAAGCAGGGCTATTGATACAGACCAGGGTCATAGCTAGCCTTATATATTTTCTTTAATTGTAGATGTAACCAAATACTCAGGGAAAAAATAAGAACAAAACAACCATAATAATACTTCCACCCCTATGCTCTCAGTTTGTGATTCCTTGCAGCTCAGAGGATTTACTGAACCTAGTATGTTCTATCTGTTCAGTGACCTTCAATTTATATCTCTTTCAAGTACTTTTCCAGCCTTCCCTTGAATTTAAGTAAACTTTCTGCATCTGCAAGTTCCACTGTTAAGGAGTTCCACAGGTTTACTACCTATTGCAGCAACCACTCCTTTTGTCTGCTTTGAATCCTACTAACGTTACTTAATAGCTCTGACTCTTCTGTCACCCCATTCCTCAGTACCTGTAACCCACTGTGGTGTCATTTTGGAGCAGTGTGCTGGACAGGCACACATTTTTTTGCAAGGTGTGCCTAATATATGTGGTATTATCCAGTAGAGAAGAAAAAGGCTCATGAACCTTGAGTGTTCCTCCAAAGTTCTGTTTTGCGAGAGTCCCTGCATCTGTCCATCTCAGTCTCCCACCTGTTAAATCATAAGAATTTTTTTTTGCTTTCACACAGAGTGATAAAGAGCACTCTACAGTATAAGCGATAACCTGTGTGTTATGGTTCCAGGGTGGAATTCTTGATTATAACCTAGAGAGAGACATGCAGGCTAACACCAGAAGAGCAGCTGGGCTGGTGAGTAGAGCACTCTCTTGGGACTATGGGAGACATAGTCTCAAGCCCTTTTACAAAGAAAGGGTCTTCTACCATAGAAGTGTCCTAACCACTAAGGTAATAGCTGATTCTCTAGAAGAGACTGTCTTGCATCTTTGGCTTCGCATTTTCTCTCAGAAAAAGGAAAGTTCATTCAGTCTCAGAAAGTATCAGAAATTCAGAAAAATATTTGTCACCCCATAAATGTACTGTCTGAGTAGCGATCATATTTTTGCTCTGAAAGAACAAACACATTTTAAAAAAAAATTTTTTTCAGTGTTAATGGGTACAATTTCTTGTCTCTGGTTTGGCTAGCTCTGGTGCAGTAGGTGGCAATAGAGAGTCACCACCGTCCCTACTTGTTCTGAATAACTACACCAGAGAAAGCACAGATTAGCAAAATTACAAACCTACAGGTTACAAAACTCAAGCGCTTACTAAGTTTTTAACAGCACAGCATTATAAACATTTTTTTGAACCTGCAGATGGCAAACTCAGAACAGGTACTAGTGATCCCATGTTTAACCACAGGGAGAAGTCTGGGCACACAGAAAAAACTGAAGCGTTGCTCACTTAAATTATATTAACACGTAGCTGCCAAGCATGCCAAAGTCATGATCTCAAAGGCATACTAATCAGCAGTGCAACTTAGGTGCCTCTTTTCATCACGACCATGTTGACAACTGAGACCTACATCTTACTGGCCTAAAATTCAGCTCCTTCTAATGTAGCTTCTAGCTTCAACTCATAGTTGCAAATGTAGAGCCAAGACCAGCCTGTCCCAGTCCAGCAGTCTGCTGGTCACTAACCTACAATCTTAAACTACTTTTTACATTCTGAGCTTCTAATCCTCTGAATCCTGTATTCTTTACATTGGCGCACAGTTTGAAAAGGAGCGTGCAGAGTATTCTTCACTAAAATAAAATAAAGTCAGGTGTTTATTTATCTAAAAATGAGGAGTGCCTTTCTCATCTTCTGCATAACAGCGTGGAATCAGATTGGAAAAAAGCGTCATCCAGAAAGTGGATGACTAGGGTTTAAACCCTATTTGGTCTGGATTCCAAACTTTTCTGTGAAAACTACTGGGGAACACAGACTTCTGACTTTCAAGGTATCTAAGCCTGAATTTCTTCTGAAAAGAAAGCTCTCTCAAAGCCCATAGGTAGCTTCACATGAAAAGGATAACTCCTACAGTAAATTTTCTCCTTCTGTTCTGCATATAGTACTCCTAGCAATGTTAGAGAAATTCCCTTACACATAGCATAAAATAACTCAAATGCTCCAAACTCATCAAGTGTTTTAAACAGTTTCAGAGAACATGCATTTCCTAAAAAGAAATAAGCTGAACGTTCTATAGGTCAAAGGTCCAGCCTCGATTCACTGTTTATGTTTTTTTATTCCAGCCTCAATTCACTGTTTATGTTTTTTTATTTGTTTGTTTGTTTGTTTTGCCAGAATCTCCAAAATACTGCAGTTGTAGTGAAAACTTATCACCTGTCCCTTCCCATTACATTTAGATCTGCAGTATATCCCACAAATGTCTGAAATCATGAAACAAAACTACAAAGGAGTGCGTCACTGCTTTCAAAAAGTCATATTCAAAGAAAATAAAAACCTGTCTGACACTTTATTGGAGCATTATGGTAAACCTTCTGTTAGTAACACATTGTTGAACACTGCACTATTATCACTTGTCAGTAAATCAAAGATCACCATAGTGACTTGTAGTGTCACAGGGAATTCAAATGTCAGTCTGTGAAAGACTTAATCTACTACTTTGCCTGCTGCTGGTGTCCACTTCTGCTGCCTTCATTCCCACTGATATGTGTGGAGTTTCATCTGCATTGGGCAGTCAGGGTTATACAGTTCACAGGGTTATGATCTGGCTGAATGGCCAGGCTCAAAGTGTCACTGTGAATGGAGTTCAGTACACTTGGCAGCTGGTCACCAGTGTTGCTACCAAGGGCTCAGTATTGGAGACAGTTTTGTTTAACGTTTTTATTAGTGATCTGGATGAGGGAATTGAGTGCACCCTCCATAAGTTTGTGGATGATACCAAGTTAGCCAACACTGTTGATTTGCTTGAGTGTAGGGAGGCTCTGCAGAAGGATCTGGGTATGCTAAATCAATGGTCCAAGCCCAGTTGTGTGATATCCAACAAGGGTAAGCGCTGAGTCCTGCTCCTGAGGCACAATAACCCCGTGCAGTGGTATGGGCTTGGGGAAGAGAGGCTGGAAAGCTGCCTGTCAGAAAAGGGCTTGGCTGTGCTGGTCGACAGCCGACTGAACATGAGCCAGTGGTGTGCTCAGGTGGGCAGAAGGCCAACGGCATCCTGGCCTGCATCAGAACTAGTGTGGCCAGCAGGACTGGGGAGGTGACTGTCCCCTTGTACATGGCATGGGTACTTGTATGTATCTTGAGTACTGTGTTTGGATTTGGGCCCCTCACTACAAGAAAGATATTGAGTTGCTTAAGTGTGTGCAGAGAAAAGCAACAAAGCTGGTAAAAGGACTAGAAAACAAGAGTTATGAGGAGTGACTGAGGGAACTGGGGATGTTTAACCTGTAGAAAAGAAGGCTGAAGGGAGACCTAATCACTCTCTACAACTACCTGAAAGGAGGCTGCAGTGAGTAGGGTGTTGGTTTCTTTTCTTGGGTGACAAGTGATAGGACGCAAGGCAATGACTTCAAGTTGCACCAGGGGAGGTTTAGGCTGGATATTAGGAAGAATTTATTCATGGAAAAGGTGTTTAGGCATTGGAACAGGCTGCCTAGGGAAGTGGTGGAGTCCCCATCCCTGGAGGTGTTTAAGAGATATGTAGATGTGGCACTAAGGGACGTGGTTTAGTGGTGGGACTTGTGAGGTTGGGTTGATGGTTGGACTTGGTGATCTTGGAGATCTTTTCCAACCTAAATGTTTCTATGGTTCTAAGATTTATTCTTCCTAATAGATGGTGAGAAAAAAAAAAAAAAAAAAGTTGACACAGGTGATTTTAAACAGTTTAAGAGGCTGGTGCTTAAATGCTTTTAAAAATATACTGCGAGAGCTTAAATACATTTAAAAATACTAATCAAATAAGCCAAAAGTAGAGGGGAAAAAAAATCAGTGAGGAAGATGAGACATCCACATTCTGTTTATAAGTTCCAGTTTAATTTGCTTGATACTAACTATGTAATGCTCCGACTTCTGTGGTTTGTTATGTCCCAGATTAGCACTTGCCAGTCCAGGGCTGTTAGTATCTGCAGTATCCCATGAACAACAGAGAATGAAATCATGGTGTAGGGTTAACACTCAGTCCCTGTTCTCTTTTCCTTCATCTGGGATGTAAGAAGCATCAGCCTGTTTCCAGGAGCAGCTAACATCTTCTGGCATGCTGTTTGATCCAAATTTACTGGGGACACTCTGGAAACAGAAACAAAAATCTATCCAATCCTTAGTTATGACTACTTACGTGGTGCCAGTTCTTCAGTCCCTCCAGTCATGTTTTTCTTTCCACATTGGGGCATGGAAAAGGTATTTAGGCTTGGGCCTAAAAAGATGACCCTCCACAAGAGAAATTCCATGCAATAGAGCTACATAGTTTCTATTATTAATACAGACAAGGGGAGATTAAGGAGGGACAGTCATCTTGGCTGAAGGACTGCTTGCTTTTTTCAGGTTTTTGCATAAGCCTCTTTGATCTCCATCCATGTCGGTTTAGACTCAAACAACGGATCAAATCAGCCACTTGCTGTAATGGATCCTGGCTGACATGCCTTGGGATTAACACACTGCTATTTCTCTTTGTCTGATGGTAAAATCTGCTCCTTTAAAACTTGTAGGAGCTATGAAAGGGGGTTAGACTTTGATTTATTTTTTTTCTTTTATATCCAAACATAATTCTAGGAATTGCTTTTTTATTGCTATTGCTGTTGTTATATGGACCAAATGTTTCAATGATTCACATTCTTGTTAATAAGAGGTCTTTATTTATTATATCTTTAATGGTCTGATTAATGACTCCTTTAAGTCTATGGCAATTTTCCCATTAACTTCAGCAGTCATTAAGGATACTTAAAAGGCAGATAATTTATACCAACATAATTTAAGTGAAGGAAATAACATTGAGTTCAACATTATCAAAATAACATTTTTTTTCCATTTCTGGTAGTCAGAAACAAAAATTGTAAGCAACCAGCAACTTTCATACCGTGCCTCATATCAGGATCTTCGTTAGAAAGAGGTGATGTCACAACTGAGGAGGGATTTTGTATGCAAGTGGAATATCTTTTGCAGAACTTTGGAACTGTGATTGAGACTGTAAAATATATTTTTCACCTTTAATGAATTACAGGAATGAAATAAAAGATTAGACACACCTTGTGTATTTTGTGACCATTTCAAAAAACAGTGGAAAAAAATACTGTATATGCTTAATGTTTATATATAAGTAACTTAAAGGTGGATTAAACCACACATCCCTGAAGTGACACCTTGTGCCTTTGACTAGAAGGCTGTCTGCAAACTGAGCCCAGATGCTATCTTTATACACCAACCACAACTAGAAAGCTATCAGAAGCCTTCCAGAACTCTCTTTTTTAGATTATTTTGAGGACACGTTATGAGAGTCTGGCAGATGAATAAAAAAAAGAGGGTTGAAGAGTGAGCTAGCACTTGAGATATTCCTGTACAGTCTGTCAGTCTAACATTTTCTTGAGACTATCTATTACTGTGAACTTTGCCAAGGAATGATTGGCTGATTTTTGTTAAAATGATGAAACTCTTATTTACTTCATTAAAGTCAAGATCTTGCTGTTCTTCTTTATAGTATGGATAAATACCTTTAGGTAACTGTCAGGGTAATATCACAAAAAGCTCTGGTTTATATCACTCTCAGCCAGTATAAAAGGCTAATTATAGACACAGTGCTGGTTATTATAGAGGTTTTTAAGACCTAGGTCCAAACAAAAAGCTTTCCCAATAACATTCCACATGAAGACATAATGAAGTAAGAAGTCTGCAAGAGTAATTCTGAGTTTTCCCAGGGGAAAAGTGCTTAGATATGAAAATGGAGGGATAGAAGAAGTATCTGTAGTCATCGATCCTTGGTGTGTCAAAAAATGTGCCACTACCTTACAGACATTCATTCACTTTCTGTCTTGCCTGTCCCTACTGCTTCTATTTGTTGCTACATTGTCCCAGGTTCCCCAGTAGGAGAGAAAGGAGCTCTATGGCATTTGTATAACCTGGTGGACAGAACACCAGTAGATTTTTCAATTAGAAATTAGAAATCAAAGACAATTACAAACCATCCGGACAAGTCAGCTATCAACATTTAGAACAGTACAAATATGTGTCTTTTTGAGTCCCTGGCTAGATATTTGGCTTCTGCTAGCTAGTTCTTGTAATTAAGTGGTCTTTCCATTCCAGTGAGCAAATGTGTTTCTTATAAATGAATATAATCTTCTATCTGATGAAACTGAAATCTAGGAGCTTAATCTGTTGGGTAAATTAACAAATAATGATAATCATTCCAACGAGATGAGCATTCTGTGGTTTCTATTTTATGAGAGATAGCCAAAAGTTTCCTCTGATTATCTTATCAATGTCATTGAAGTCATTCCAAATGCCGCTTCTTAGGTATATCAAGGAACATTTACTTTCTCTAAGCACTTTAAAAGCCTCTAAGACCTTTAATTTCCCAAAATGATGATGACATATTTTTTATGAATTAGCTTTTTTTTTGTAGATTATTCATTTCAGTAATATAATATTAAACTTCATTCTGCAGTCAGACACATGGAAAAAAAAAAAAAACTTTGGACCTTACTTTGTGGTGCACAGTGAGAACAACCAAACTTGTAAACAGCTGTAAAAGTGACAAATTGCTTGAGGTCTTTATACATATTGCAATATCTTTCTTCTGTGTTGCAAAGTGGTATATTATATTTTTGACAAGTTCATTGCTAACTGCCCCTATTCATGCTAGATGGAATTTTCAAGAAGTTCTAAACTACATACATAATTTGGAAAGTCACTTGCCTTCCAAATATGGTTGAAGGAGCTGCCTGCTCAGTTGATTTTGACTGAATAGTTATATTTTAACTATTAGCTGATGCTAGGAGGCCTGAGAGATTTGATATATTCATTTAATCACTCATTCTTGTAAAAAAACAGAAAAGAAAAGAAAAGTTTGTTTCTCCTGACTTCTCTATTTTCTACTGTCAGATACAGTAAGAAAAAAGGGTAAGAGTAATCCTTGTTGCTGTGATGTAAGTAGATGCTGGTGAAGATACCCCTGTTCCTTTGTTAGTTTTGTATTTTACCATAGTTTTCATATGGCTAGAAAAGACCTTCAAAGTCATGTTTCATCGTTCCTGTGCTCGAAACAGGGGTCAGCTGGGCCAGTAGGCCAGTACTGAGAACTGTTTATTTAACTTTTTCTTACAACTTCCAACAGCAGGCATAAAGAAAGATGTTCCAGCACCGCCTTCTTCATGCCATTAAAATGTTTTTGTCCATGTCTAGACTGAGGTGTCTTTGTTGTAAATGAAGATCGTGCTCACTGCAGACACAGGAATATATTACATCCTTCCTTTTTCACTTACTTGAAGTTTGTTATCATCTACCCCTCATTTTTCTCTCTAGTTTGTTCAATCTTTCCTCACATATCATAAAATAATAGATATTTGCTTTGCTCTAAATTAGCTCTAATTAGGATTTACCATGTCAGTGAATTGTAGCTGTGAAAACACTCGTGTGGCCTTGGAAGTATAAAGAGAGTGAGAGACAGGCTGCCAAATGTATAACAAGGAAACTTCTAAAACTGTACACCTGTCTTGAGATGAGCTGAGTTTCTGTGGCTATGCGTTGATAATCCCGCTTTCCATTAAGCTCCCTATCTGGTGTGGAAATTCTGATGCTCACCCCTTTCCTAAACTGTATGAGAGAAAAGAAGGTTCCCTATTCTTTCATTTTGATTAAACAATGTACAGATGCACAAGCAAGTGGAAAAAATAGTATACAAGTGAAATTCTGCCATTTTTTAAAAAGCAATCCTACCGGGTTCTGCGTTTTCTGTCTCCCATCTAATGGCCTCCTTATCCACAACAGTATTTATGTGCTTAAAATTAAATGTGTGGAGAATATTTTGTTTGATGAGGACTAGAAAGCTCAGAATTTGTAGGTTTAATCACCTAATTACTCTTTTTCAAAAAATAGTGTTGCCCACACAGTTTTAAAAGGTGTTGTGTCTTTTGCACTTCAGTTCATACTGTGAAGGATTTGAAGCAAAAAAGTGAGTTTGGGAACCAGAAATATGTTTAATGCTACCAAGAATCTAAAGTTCATACCACTCCTTTCTGTCTCCTGGGAAGTTCCTAGAGAGTTATTTCCTATTTTTCCAAGAAAGCAAGGGGGACACTACTTGCCATGGTAAGAACCTCATTTTTCAGGAACATAGTTTAATATCTCACTGTTTTATTAAAGTTACTTTAAGTACAGCATCCAGAAGTTTCAAACTGATTAACAGCTCACCATTTAAAGAGAGACAGTAAATTTCAACCATATCACTAAAATCTCTTTGAACATAATCAGCAGAAAATGATCTGAAGGCTCCTTCTATGCATTTGAATACTTTCTTTCTCTTGTAATTGCACATTTTTACCATGTGCATATAATTAAATATGCCTTTCTACAGGAGGTAATGAAGGCAATTCACTTTTCCTTAGTCAATCCACCGGCAAAATAACTGCAGGGTAGGACATTCATGCAGAAAATTTCTTTATTACAGTTTATTGTGTAGCAATTCAGGATATACTTAAAACAATGCATCCTTCTAATCCCTGTAGGCCTCGTCTTTATGTACCCTTGCCCTTGATAACTGTCAAGCCTGTTAGTTTTCCAGTTATAGATTAGAACAACATAGTAGCCTTCCTACCTGCAGCAATTTAGACCTTTTTCTTTTTCTCCTTTTCCATCCAGCTGCAAAGTTAGTGATACTGAAGCACCTCAGCACGTGCTTATGTAATGGCTCGTTGATGGTTATGTTTATTGTTTAAGAAGCAGTTTGGCCAGCAGGTCTAGGGAAGAGACTGTCCCCCTGTACTCGGCTCTGGTGAGGCCGCACCTCGAGTACTGTGTTCAGTTTTGGGCCCCTCGCTACAAGAAGGACACGGAGGTGCTCGAGAGAGTCCAGAGAAGGGTGACGAAGCTGGTGAGGGTTCTGGAGAACAAGGCTTACGAGGAGCAGCTGAGGGAGCTGGGATTGTTCAACCTGGAGAAGAGGAGGCTCAGGGGCAACCTTACTCTCTATAGGTACCTTAAAGGAGGCTGTAGCAAGGTAGAGGTTGGTCTATTCTCCCACGTGCCTGGTGACAGGACGAGGGGGAATGGGCTGAAGTTGCGCCAGGGGAGGTTTAGGTTGGATATTAGGAAGAACTTCTTTACTGAAAGGGTTGTTAGGCATTGGAATGGGCTGCCCAGGGAGGTGGTGGAGTCACCATCCCTGGAGGTCTTTAAAAGACGTTTAGATGTAGCCCTTAGTGATATGGTTTAGTGGAGGACTTGTTAGTGTTAGGTCAGAGGTTGGACTAGGTGATCTTGGAAGTCTTTTCCAACCTAGACGATTCTGTGATTCTGTGATTGAAGATCGAAATAGAAAGGAGAGTATAATCCAGTCACCGAAAGATCTGAAACATCCTGTTGCCGTAGCTATTTCTGTGGTGGTCTAAGTAGAATGACAAAATTATTTCCCCTACAGACCTATTGGTGCTATATAGCTGCTGCTTGCTGACATCATCAATAATTTAATATTGCAGATATCCAAAATAAAGTAATACATGTTTTTCTTGTTCACAACTACGCTTGCTTACAGACTTATGTCTATGTATTTTTCTTTTTCCCCTAGGTAACGCATTTGTGGTGAGCTTGGCTTTGGCTGATCTGGTTGTGGCCTTGTATCCATACCCACTGGTGCTCTTAGCTATTTTCCACAATGGATGGACTTTGGGTGAAATGCACTGTAAAGTGAGTGGTTTTGTGATGGGACTAAGTGTAATAGGCTCTATTTTCAACATCACTGCAATTGCAATAAACCGATATTGCTATATATGTCATAGCTTTGCCTATGACAAAGTGTATAGCTGTTGGAACACAATGCTCTACGTCTCCTTAGTCTGGATATTAACAGTAATTGCAACTGTACCAAATTTTTTTGTTGGCTCTTTAAAGTATGATCCACGCATCTATTCATGCACATTTGTTCAGACTGCAAGCTCCTACTATACAATAGCTGTTGTGGTAATTCATTTCATCGTCCCTATCACCGTTGTAAGTTTCTGCTACCTTCGAATTTGGGTTTTAGTGCTTCAAGTTAGAAGACGAGTCAAGTCAGAAACAAAGCCGAGACTGAAGCCAAGTGACTTCAGAAACTTTCTTACCATGTTTGTGGTTTTTGTGATTTTTGCCTTTTGCTGGGCACCTCTGAACTTCATAGGACTGGCTGTAGCCATTGATCCTTTGGAAATGGCACCAAAAGTTCCTGAATGGTTATTCATTATAAGCTACTTCATGGCCTATTTCAACAGCTGCCTTAATGCAATAATATATGGACTTCTTAACCAGAATTTTCGAAATGAATACAAACGAATTTTAATGTCACTGTGGATGCCAAGGCTTTTCTTCCAGGACACATCCAAAGGAGGAACTGATGGTCAGAAGAGCAAGCCTTCTCCTGCTTTAAATAACAATGACCAAATGAAAACTGATACTTTGTAAGTGTGTGATAGTCAATGCAAGAGTCTGTCATGGAGATCTCCAATAATATAGTTGTAATGTTCTCATCATTCTTGCTTGCTTGGGGGCTTTCCATTTGGATAGCACTTTGTAATATTGTCTTCTTGATAAAGCACATTGCTCTCAGCTCATAATTTATACAGGATATCAATTGAAAATACATTTCAAAATTAAAGTAACAAGTGAGTGCAAGCTGTTTTAGTTCTGAGAGCTGAATTCTGCTCCGAGACATGAGGCATTTTTTTCTCCAGGAGGAGCTTTGTGTGGTTTATCCAAGGTCAGGATTCAGGTCTTACAAGGTGCAGTGAAGGTACTTGTCTATAGGGATACCAGCTTGTCCAAGATGCAGAGTAATATTCTCCTTACTATTTTAACTGAACAGAGCCAGGCTCTTTTCAGTGGTGCCGATTGCCAGGACAAGAGGCAATGGGCACAAACTGATACACAGGAGATTCCCCTCTGACCACCAGGAAGCATTTCTCTACTGTGCAGGTGACAGAGCACAGGCACAGGTTCCCCAGAAAGGTTGTGGAATCTCCCTCGCTGAAGATCTTCAAAAGCTGCCTGGACATGGTGCTGGGCAGCCTGCTCTGGGTGTCCCTGCTTGAGCCAGGGTTGGACCAGATGAACCCAGAGGTCCCTTCCAAACCCAACCATTCTGTGATTCTGTGAAAGGGTGAAACAGATACTCTATTTTCATGCGTAAGCCAAACATCAGATTTCTGTGCATGTACTGGTGGCAGTAGTTGTATCTTTGAATCAAACTTGTGAATTGGAGAGAAGAATGTTGGTATGATCACAAATATTAACATTTCCTGACAGTTTTTTGTTTGTTTGTTTCTTTGTTTTAATTACATACACTGTATTCCCCATCTCAATGTATTTACTGTTTATCTTCTGTAGTTTATTTTATGGGAGAGAATATAATACAAGTGTTTGATTTCTTAAACATATACTTTAGGCAAAATTCTTCCTTTAGAGAAGAATTAATTTTCATTTTGCCCCATTTATTTTTCCTAAAAATATACAACTAATATCATCTGATGCACTTTGACATACCTGACACATTTGCAACATGCTGGAAATTATAATCTGGAATGGCAACAGGATGCCAAGCAGGATACCCTGGATGACACTAGACTCCAGTGTGTGGCCAAATGAGGAAATCCTTTTGATTATAACTGCAACTTAGATACTTGCCTCACATGTAAAGGTAATCTTGAACAAAATCCACCCTTGGTGTCTAAACTAATGTAACCTAATGTAGACTAATGAGTAATGCAAACTCTGAATAGATATATAAAGAAATGTAACTATTTTCTCTAGATTAAAGGTCTAGAGATCTACAATCCACTACAAGAAGTTATTAATTAGGACCTATGACAATTTGTCAGGTAACTTCAGCTTGAAGAAGAGAAGACTCCAGGGCAATCTCATAGCAGCTTTTCAGTACTTAAAGGGAACTTATAAAAATACGGAGAGCAACTTTTTTCTTAGGCAGATAATGGTAGGACATGGGGGAATGGTTTTAAACTAAAAGAAGGGTGATTTAGATTAGTGATTAGGAGAAAATTCTTCCCTCAGAGGGTGGTGAAGCCCTGGAACAGGTTGCTCAGAGAAGTTGTGGATGCCCCATCCCTGGAGCTGTTCAAGGCCAAGTTGGATGAGGCCCTGGGCAATCTAATCTAGTCTGTGGTATCCCTGCCCATGGCAGGGGTTTGGAACTGGATGGGCTTTAAGGTCCCTTCTGACCCAAACCATTTTATGATTCTATGATTCTATGAATCTTATGCTGGTATTTCCTCAACTATCCTAAACGAAGCTTATACAAATAATTGTTCAGAGAAAGAAGTGCTTGAAAATTTGATCCTTCTTCACAAATGATAGGATATTGTTGAAACAATTCTAAATTATTACATGTGGATTCTACACCACGACATTTCCTGAATGGGATCCTGCTCTGCCTGGTGGCCACAAAATAAATGTAAATGTAATGTGACAGATACTGCTACCTAATGAGTGCTGACATGTGGACAATAACTCATGCCGCTTAAAGTAAGTTTTTATATTAGGCATTACTCCAAATAATTGTATTTGATTTGACCTGGAAATCAAAAAAAATTATAAAATTTAAATTAATTTAGATGACTAAATACAGCTCTTCCATGCTGAAACCTCTTTATGTAACAGTATTTTTTCATACTGTAATGTATCCATTTACCTACATAAAATGCCTTAAATTATTTTTCTCCCTTCACTTATTACAATTCAAAATCCATTTTCCTTCAATTTATATTCAAAGAAAAAATTATAAATGCAATTTAAAATATAACTAACCATCAATATACGTGATAAGCTTATAACATGGTTTGAAAGTATACTCAGGAAAAATATATCAACTTTGTACAGATTTACGCATCTTTGAGGAAGTTGTTATTTCAGTTATAAAGACTAAGAAGTATTTCTACCAGCAGACATAGATACATTAAGCAAAAGAAGGAAGAAAGTCATAGACCCTATGTTCTGCACAGCTAACTAGTGAATGCAAAACCAGGGCCTTAGGGACAAAGTCTGTTTGTAGAAAATGTGGTATGTTTTCAAATACTTAATTTTATCTTTATTAAAAAGCACTGTATTTTGTGTTTATTAAAATAAATACTTGTATTCTAGATTTTTTTCTTACAATAGAGCTCTATTAGAAGAAAACTTGTCCTTATGTACGTGGGTGAAGACCACTCCTAAATCCTATTTCAGTGAAGAGGGAAATGGAGATGTGGTAAAGTCTAAATCAGATTGAAGAGATGCAATAGCTTTATGCTGTCTCTCTGTGCAAGTGAAAATGTCATGCTCAAGGAAGAATTAAAACTAAGGCTAAGGATGCAATCATAGTGGTGTTGACTTCGGTGAGATCAGGTTTTCGTACCAAATTATTGGCTAAATAGAACAAATCTATCTGGCTCTTTCTCAGGGGTAGAAACGCACTCCAGTCTCTCCATTACTTCTTTTAAGTACATATTTGGATTAAAAATGTTTACTTTTATTTCCTGATCTTATTTTTAAAGAACTGCACAAGTCTGGGAATTTCACAATGAATGAATACCTGTGGAAGATTGTATGTATTTCTTTATATGTATATAACAACATTTTCATCATCTGAACAATTTCTGTCATTTAAAGACATTTGCAGACTTAATGGAAATTATGGAAGACAATTTATTTTCAGTCATCTGTTGATATGTTGCTATTTTATGTGTATCTTGCACATTGTCTATAATAATAAATCAAAATTTTGCATCAAGTTATAATGAGCATGCATAGAGACTGCTGTGGATGTCAGTTGTAGCAGGTATAACTGATTCCTGCTCATTCTCTTGTTAGTAACACCTTCAGTCATAGTAAGAAAAATAGCTAAATATATATTTTTTAAATCTATCTTTTTCTAAATAATTTTGTAAATAATGTATTTTGGGGTAAAAACCACATTAACTGCTTTGTCAAAAAAAAGGATACTCGGAAAGTAACAGCTAGATTTGGAGGCTGAAACCACAAAGAACACAACCAACTGTGTCTCTCTGGACCTGGTCACAGAGGTGGGACTGTCACACTCTAACTGCAGAGACTCATGATCAGCCCTGAGGACTTTAGTCCTTTATGACAGTTGGGACCATCCCATGGCATATTTTTGGCGTCTACTCACAGAACAAGTTAATTTCTTGTTCTTGTGTAGGCAAAACTCCAAATTGTTCAGTGGCTGCAGAAGGAAATCCTGGAATTGCTGCATAAATAATTATTCTTTGCGAGAATAAAGAAGGTCTTGCCATAGAAACAACATTTAAAAATTGTATTTTATGTCTGAAATACATACCAATTAATTTTACTCTTCTGTAAACTTGCTGACGTTCCGTTCTACCTACAGTCATGTGATAAAATTAACTAAATGCATGTCAACTGAAATTATAGGTAGTGACAACTGAGATCCATTGATGCCAGCTGTGTTTTTTTAATTACAAACTAGTGAACATTGGTGTTTTTCCCCTAGAAAAAATAAAATAAAATACAGAACAAAACAAAACAAAAACCAAACCTGTGAAAACAAACCATGTGACCATAATTTTTAAATGCTTTACAAAGAAATCCTGTGGCAAATCACCTGTTTGCATGTGTTTAGTGTAAACATAACCATTTCATCATGGAAAAAAATCCAAAAGGTTTTGCAAAAGTCCACACAATAAGATAATGTAATCCTTCTGAAAGACAGAAGGTACTCTACCGTAGACACCCGCACTTTGGGATTTTTAACCTTCAGAAGTCCCCATAAAACACTGAAGACATGCATGAAATTAACATGAGACCAAAATGTGAACGATTGCCCAAGGATGCACAACAGTCTCCAGATATGGAGAATTTCACTGCTTTTTATTTTCTCCTCAGAACAGAGCTTGCCTGATTACTGTGAACACAAAAGATGAGGATGAGGATCCTCTACTGGCAGCAATCTTCCAGGGCTTTATCCTGCAGGGCTCTTTTCCAGGGCTCTTCCCTGCACTTATACCTTTTTCTCATGCTGCTCCATTCTTCATGTCAGGAACAACTTGGTCCAGCCTTGCTTCCTCAGCCTTGAGGAGGACATATTGCTTACATGGCTGAGGGGCCTTGAAAGCTGTCTCTACACCTGATACAAGCAGCTTTCTAGGAAGGACAACCTCTCTCTCAGCCTCTTGCTTTTAGTGTTAGCACTTTTTCTATATTTTTGGACAATTATTATTAAAAGAAAAAAAAATAAGAGACTTTAAAATAAAGACTACCTATGGCTTGAAACATTAACATCTCTGTGGTAATCAGTATATGAGTAGCTGTAAATTTTCCCTCTCAATCTCAATAATACCTCAAAATCCCCATAGTTGTGCAGGAATCACTTCTGTGATTCAATCCATCCCATCTGTCTTCAGTCAGTACGCAGCAAACAGGACAATATACAAAAGACAGGGAATTTATCTTTTTTGTTCCTGTTAAATACTACATCTCTGGTACTCAGATCCCTTCTGGGAAGGCAGTCTTTAATGGAAAGAAATGTCTCAAAATTTTTATTCATGGCTTCCTAAAAAATCATAAAGGCATCTCCATGGCATGGGAACCTCCTAGACCTTACACGTCATGCACATACTATTACTTACACATACTGAATACACTCCAGAGTGGTAGGAATCTCTTACTGAAACTATCCCTACATGGTAGGCTGAAAATGAAACCCAGGTAAGCCGATTTTCTGCCTTTTTTTTTCTCTTTTCACTGCTCTCTATAAATCTGCTGACACTACAAATCATACTGCTGTAGAGAGCAGAATGCTGAGTAAGAGGTCAAATTTTACTGCTTATGAGGACAAATTTATTGTGAGCTGCTGTGAGATAAATGATCAAGCAAACAGCATGTTTCTGGTTCTCAGAGTGACGAGATTCTCATTCTGGAAAATGCCTCTGTTCTCATCACATTTACAAATAACAGCACCTCACACTCTGCTGAACTTCTCATACCCTCCCATGGGAGATGGCTAAATGCTTGCAAAAAACATTTTACAGACCATGGCAGATTGCTCAGAAAATGGTCGCAGAGTCCCAGGGGACCTCGTTGACTATGGATGCAAAATTTACTGTCCTCCTGCCTCAGTGCTGCCACTAACATTTGTATCATGAGACTAGATGGTAAAGAAAACTGTTATTACTGCAGAGATAAAACCAACCTGAAGTGTTAGAAACAGACAGAAAAAAAAAAAAAGATTTTGGGGATTTTGTTTGTTTTTGTTTTGTCTTTTTTTTTTCCCAGATGATATTTCTTATTAGTTTGAATGGAATGCTTTAAAGGTTAATGACACAAGGCTAAATCATTCTGTATTTTTCTTGATTCCATGGAAAACTTGAAGCAGGGGGTATTGGTTCAATGACTTACAAGTATTACTTTCCCAGCTTAGACAAGGGCTCCTTGTGACCGTGGTAAGGAAAAGAGCCAGCGGTTCCACCAGCTTTCAGTTCTGGCTTCTCAGATTTGCTCCACTGAGGCCCTGGGCTCTGTTCCCACACAAACCCTACGGGCACTCCACAACCTCAGGCACTTTTGGGCAGCACCGATGTGGCTGAAGAGAGGACCTTTGCTTTGCAATGTGCAGTTTGTCACTCCTCATGACTCAAAGGCACTTGAATCTTTTTGGGAGCTGTCCTCCCCACCAGCCCTGTGCTGCCTGTGCTTGAAGGAAGATTCAGTGTGCAGAGCTGCTCTGAGAGTTTGGTATTTTGGCAGCAAACACTTCATAGTTTACAATTAACTACAGATATAAGTCAACATATAATACCATAAAATATATACAAGATCCTTAGTGTTGTTATGCCATAAAATACTCTTATTTATCTATCTACAAAGCCACCATAAGCCTTTGGGGGTAAAGGGGGGATGAAATTAGGAAATAAAGACATACTAGCTGTTGAAAGGTCCAGTCTTAGGTCTTCCACTCCTACAGTGTGTGGAAGTCTCACTTAAAATTTCACGCTCCATCTTGTTACCCTGTTTTCTCCATTTTATGGTAAAGTGACCTCTTAGACTGGTAAAAATGGGATAAAAAGATAAACAGTTCTGCAATGCAAATTATACTTTTCAACAGAAGCATGTGGAAACATTTTTTTCCCACTGGAAACACCAAGACTCCAAAGTACTTTTGTAGTTATAACAGTATAAAAAAGAAATTTCTTTCATTCTTCCCCTCATACATCACTGACTACTAAAATTTAAAAAAAAAAAAGAAGTATAGGTTTTAACAATGCACACCTTAAATTTTACAAAGCTTTACATATTAAGAAATCAGTTAAGTCTTTAGTTCTGTTTTATACAAGAGATGTATGCTCCTGGAGGGTAAGAGCAATCCTTACTCATTAGGCCATAAATAGTTAACGCAGTCTTTGTTTCCGAGTGGCTGACAGCTGACATGGCTGTTGCATTTAGGCAGTTTCTTCAGATTGGTAATTGGATAAATTGTAACAGAGCATTTAAAAATGAAAGAAAATTATTTTTGCAAATGTCTTAAAAGAAAATGCTTGGGAAGCAAGTTTTTTATTACCTCACACCTCCTGTGTGGTTCCTTTTGTCTATACTAGATCTGCTGATAGACCTCTTCATCTGCAGTGCGAAGCACCAGGAAAGAAGAAGAAGCAGACCCCCAAGTTATCTTTAGGAACACAGGATCAACTTTTGTTTGTAACATTCATATTTCTTCTCTACTGTATGAGATGTGACAGTAATAAGGGCTGAATCATTGCCTATGTTTTTTCAGAGATATTAGCTGCAGGAAGGATAATGGCTATCTCTCTCTTCATTCAGAGATGAGTGCTGCAGATTTGATTAAGGATCCTCTGGTCACCCATGTATTAAACTAGCTTATTTTGAAAGGATGAGTAAACTAAACCATAGACATTTTTCAGATGCCCTTCAGCAGAAGAAAATATACTTGTGGTTGCAGCCGAGTTGTTAACTGAGAAGATACACTTAGAATAGAGGCCAGCAGCTCTCAGGTTGCATTTAGCACTCATGAAAAGCATTTGGAAAAGACCATTGCAATCCCCCATGCAGCCACTAAACTTGATTCTTGAGGGTTGCTTCCAACTCAGGATATTCTGTGACTCTGTGGTTGCCAAAAAAAAAAAAAAAAAAAAAGGTATTTAATGCTGTTTCCAGTAAGCTGTGATATCTGAGGCTACACTTAAGGCATGTATGGTGAAGGATCCATGGTACTCATGAACCATTCTGGAGAATCACCTAAGATGTCTCTGCATATGAAGGTGAATTGAGCCCCTAAGAGTTGGTCAGCCATTTGCTTTCAGTGCTCCACACATTTTATGAGTGGATCTCCACTGACTTCAGATGTGAGCTTAGACACTTGGCTCACACATTACAATTTTCATTTTGATGTCTTAGTTTAGAATTGAGTCTCATTGCTAGTGACTTCAGTTGCTGTCAGATCTGATCCCACCAAAGTGTCAGCACCATACCCAGCCCTGAAAACAAGAAGTTGTGCCCAAGTGACAGCAAATTTTCTGGTGAGCAAGAGGGACTGATGGGCAGGCAGCAAGACCCCTTCTTAAGCTGTTTGTTTCCTTTATTCAAAAACAGCAACACAAACAAAACAAAAACTCATCAGAGGGGCATTTTTTGCACAGGACTAATAGGGAGGAGTAGTCATTAAAAGCAGAATTACAGAGCCCTTGAGAAGGTAATTAAATGTTTTTTGACATCCTGTGTGGTTGTAATTGAGGGGCAAGTAGTTCACTAACTCAGAAAGGTCCTTTTTATTGACAGTCATTTGTATTTTATTAAACAACTACACAGAATATTTATAGCACCTGCAGTTTGTTCATTATTCATTTGGAAACAAATACAGCACATCCACAGTAGGTGAGTTAAAACCCCGTATTACGACAGCAGGGTGGAGGCAAGAGCCTTCCGTACAGCATTTAGAGACTCTCCCACACAGGTCTGAGTCACAGTGTGGGCAGGGAGGTGGGCAGCTCTCCCTGCTGCCTCTCCCTGGCTGCCTCGGGGCGGGGGGGGCTTCTCACCCCCAGAGCAAGGAAGGTTTTCATCAGGGAATCTTGCAAGGTATCAGGCAGGCAGTTGACGTAGCAAACAAAATAAACCAACCAACCAAACAAACAAACAAACAAACAAAAAAAGGAAATCTTTCAGATTTTAAAACTTTCAACGTTAATGATGAAAAACTGATACCAAAGAGCACCTTGAATTTACACTTCTGTCTTGTAGGGCTTGGAAAATTTGGAAAGTTATGGATAACATACCAATTCTGAGCGTGGCATCCACATCCACAAAAACTCTGTATGACTCAGGTAACACATGATATTTTCAAATTTCTCCACATTCCTAAATCACCAATTTTCCTGGAGAATACAGCTCAAATAATGAGTAATTTGTCAGCTTCGTTTCATGCAAACAACTTTAATACTAATGTCTAGCAGTACAGAAACTACTTTTAACAAGACATTGACTTAAAATGATTAAATAAATTAATGTATTAAAGTCAATCAAAACTAATTGACAGTAATAATTATGTCTAATGTAAAAAAGCAGAGCAAAGCATTCCTCTGAGTCTCTAAGTCAGTGGGCTTTCAATCATTTTCTTATGAAAGAACCCCAAACCTCTAGGAAGTTTTCCATGAACCCCTACAAAACCAAATAAGCTACCTGAGAACTGGCTTGCTTTTGCAGACCACAGATCTGTAGTCCCCAGTGGTGCAGAGACCTCAGGCTGAAAACTCACATCTAAAACAAAAGCAATTCCCAGGGTTAAGAAACACAGCATAGGCTGAAAGCTTAATAAATTTAAACTCACCTGTCAGTGGGGGATAGAGCTGATCTGTGGAGGACTTGACACATCATTTTGCAAACTGTCAGCTCTCTGAGGAGGAAGAAAGAATGGTTCCTAAAATAACCAGGTGAAATACTTCCACTCTTTTTCAGGAAGGGAACTATCTTAAGGTTGGGCCAGAGGTTTCTATTGTTCATGCTCTCCATTTAAACTACCTGTTAGGCTAGATTAAATCCCAACAACCACTCGATGCTAATTTTTCGGTAATTTGTATCTCAAAGTTAATTTGACACCTTGATGTGTATTCAATAGCAGGACCTGTTCCCTGATGACCCACATATATTACCTGTGTGCAAAATATCCTGAGATTGATGTCACAAATCCTGTCCTTGGCTGTGGCTGACCTTGATGAAAGATTTTCTGTCTCTGGCCTATGCCCAACAGCTGGTCACTGCTCTTCCCATTCATTGGGATGTATAATCCTAAGAGAATTTAGTCACTACAATTAGGGTTGCCAGAGACCTACTTTAAACAGTATAAGAGAAGCTAGATCATGTCTAATTAATTGGATTAGACAGCAATTTCACAAACACTTATGGTGGTATATCTGAGACATGATCATCTTAGATGGAGAATAGCGAAGGGCAGGTGAGTGCAGGCTATAGGGTGTTAACACTTCTGTTTAGTTCAGCAGTGGCCACACCTGGATGAGTGAATCTAAGCAACCATAAGAGGTGAAGAAAGTATTTTACTCTGATGAACTCACACAGAAGATTTTCAGAAATGGATTAAAAGTCAGCATTGATGAAGGCTAGATGAGCTAAATTTTGTTTCCAGCATCTACAGGGGATGCCTTGTTTGAAAACTGAGACTAGAAATTATTAAGGAGTGTTTACTGAAGTTTAAAGTCAGCATCAGTAGCTCACTGAAGAATGATGCAAGCAAAGCTCTTCTAAGCTCAGGAGACATCTGACCTCAGACGGCAGACAACATGGGAGAATCTTTTTTTTATATTCAGGTAACTCATGTGGTGTGACATTACACAGGACAGTCTGCTTTTAGTCTCCTATTTCCGGAGGAGGAACCTGAAAAGAGAAAACTGGAGTTTGAAATTGCAGCAGGAAGAACTGATGTCCTTCCTGGTGCCTTCCAGGCAGGTTACAGTGCTTGGGCTTCGTGGCAACCTGTTTTCCAACCAGGGATCCATGCCTGAGGGTAGGAGGTGCAGAGGCAACTGAACAAAATATCTCACTAAGTGCTGCTGAATAAAATGGTTAATGCAAGTTTAGAAAAAAACAGCTTAGGGTGCAGCCCACAACTCTGATATAACTTCTTCTTCTTCAGAATTTCTCTGCTGTTTACTTAGAAAAATTAGGAGGGACCAGAACATGTACTGTTCTTCTCCTTCACTTCTGAGAGGTCTAATCAATAACTAGCTCTGCTGTTGGTACACAGTAAGTGCCATATATTTTCTGTCAGATTAAACCCAAACCTTTGAACATTTGAAGTAGTATAACTTCAGAAATCTAATAGTAACAGTTTCTAGAGCCCAGCCACAATCTCAGATCTGAAAAGGTTATGATACCACATCAAAGTCTGAGGATTGAAATGTGCACTCTTAGAGTTCAGCCTGTCCACTCAAATGCCAGAACAGAGGGAGAGTCCTGCTATTTGCCTGTCTCTCTTTTAAGATATTAGTGGTGGCTGTATATTAAATGATGATTAAATGCACACAGATATTCTTGGGGAAGGTCTTGCTAAATCATTGTTTCATAGGTGAATCTCAAACAGAAGCAACATTGAAGAAGCTGTGAATTTTTACAGAGGGGGAAAAAAAAAAAAAGCACAAAAATAAATGGCATTTCTAGTCCAGCATTTACATCCTTCTGTTATGACCACCCTGACAAGCTTTGAAACTTGTCTTATTTTTGTGACTGCTTGGCCTTTACAAGGATTTGTTCTTCAGTTGCAGTAGTCAAGAGGTCTAGTCACATCTAGAAGAGAGTGAGGTGCTGTAGTACAAATACAGAGTAAAAGAGAGTCTTGTCCTACAGAGCTCCCTGTCAACATAAGTTTTGAGAAAGCGAACAAATAACCACTTATCATGCTTACATTTTTTACTCTTTGAGCTTTTAAGTCATTAAAATGGGACAGTGGCTTTATTCTTATTAGCTATTTATCAGAAAAATGCATTAATTTGAAATTAACCTAAAAGTCTACGACGATTGGGTAAAAAACCCTTCCACAAAGCAACAGAACCCATACTGGAAAAGGAGGTAACAATTAGAGTAGAACCTAGAGACATGCAAAGAACAGCTGGGAACACAAGAAACTGCCACGTTATCTTGATAAACATCTCACTGTTCAATAAAATGCCAGTTCAATTTTAGAAACATAAGTTTCTCTTCTGTTATCACTCGATAAGCAACAGAAATGATGTACTGAGGGTAGGCAGCATTATAAATTGCTCACTGTTTTCACATTGCAACTCCAGTACTTGTTTACAGATCTGATTTCAGAGCAGTTCCTTTATCTTGCATTTATGTCTATAACAATACTTATGAACATACAAAGAATGCTCTTTTCACTTCTAACTATTCAAAAAAATGAGAGAAATTATTGACATTTGGAGAATAATTCTTTTCATGAAATTTCCAGCTGCAGAAATCAGGATGAATTAGCATAAGAGCATCTTCCTCTCTTAAAGTATTTTGCATGCACTGTACTGCTAAAAACAATATTTCCTGTCCCAATCTGGATGACTGTCCAAGTGTCAAGAAAAAGGGATTTTTTTTCAGACTCTGCAATTTAGGCATCTCGATATTTAAGCACAAAGAGAATAAATGTTGTTCATTGTGTCTCATAACCAGAACATTTATTTAGGAGCCTAATTATGGAAGTAAAATTTAAATAACCAGATTAAACCGTCTAGTATGTACATCAGATTCTTGGGGGCTTAATTCAGTAATCTTTCAAAGGACTTAGGGAATATATGTCTAAAAGACATGCCTGGACCAATGTGGTCCCTCATTATCCCAACTGCTTCCTCATACACATTTCAAAGAGACATATGTGGTCTTAAAATGATTTGGAAGTTTGTCCCTGAGACTCATATTTGGAAGCTTTTGTAGAACTTGGCTTCACTGGTGGTGGTAAGCCCTTCCATACTGACCCTATGACAGTCAGTATCTCTAACCTTTTTTTTGGTAGCATCAGCAGCAGATTTGGAAAAAAGAGTTTTCAGACCATTATGGTTTTTGAAAATTCTCAGATGTCTTAGTCTATTTCTGATTTGGATGAAGTCATTGGAAAACTCGTCTTGCTCCAGCTGAAGCCAGTGGGTTAAGGAAGTCTCTTTGAAAATCCCAGTCTCCAACTTTAAAAATCTGTCTGCAAGTTTATGACAGTCTGACTACACTGAAGTGGTAAAATCATCTGGCAAACTATTAGGAAAACTTAATAACCTTCATTTCCTTAGGTACATCTGTTACGGATGTTTCCTGGTTGTTTAAGCTCAATTTCACACTGTAATTGTTCTTTGCCTATTAGTTATGGAGCAGGAGCTGTTCTGTTCTACCTTGCACATTTATTCCTCAGTAATAGCATTGTGCTGAAAAGTTAAAATCCATACAGACTTTGTTTCTTCTCTTTTTCTGTTTTTCTTTCAAAACAAAACAGAAAAAAATATGCAATGGAATAAACAGTAGTATCTTTTAAATAGACTTCTTTTTTATATATGAATTTAATTCTCCCTCTCATTCTCTCTCCCCTCTACTCCTCTTTCACTCTTTTTCCCTGAATTTGAAAAGATCTGTGGCTGTTGATTTTTCAGTTATGACAGAAGGACCATCTGCTTTCTTTGGTCTTCTTGACATTGGCAGAAGACCGAGCAGTACAAATTGAGCATAGGGGGGAAATTCTGACTTATGCAGAATAAGCGATCTACAAGCCAATTTGGAGGAAGACCTTATGCCTGGGTCTCTGATCCTCCATTTTACATACACTAAATATTTCTCAGTCTGGGACCTACATTTCTTGAAACAACTCCTGCAAGCCATTGACACCAGCTCCCCTTCCCACAAACCAAATGGAGCTGGAATTGCTCTCCAAGGGAATGAGAGAGACTTAACTATACGAAGGAGACGTTCAGAAGAAGATAAGAATTTGTTGTTGTAGAAAAGGCTTTAGAAGGACAAAATATAAATTCAAATGGAAAATATGAAGTAGTAGTTTATACTCCCCCAGAAATTAATGTTACTAAAAGACCAAACCTTTGGAAGAAGGTGTGAATGTTGTATTTAAATATACTGGTTATGCCAACTCTGAAAATAAACAGTATTTAGCAATACACAGGGTGCTTCTAATTACGTGTTTATATCTTTCTCAGTTGAGACCACTTCTACTCTGATTCTGTGTGAAGGAATGAAAAGCAAACCATGTCAGCCTTCTTACTTGAATACAAATTCCATAGTATCCTCTTGGATTTGTGAAATCCGTTATCATTTTTTATTTTTTAAATGGGAAATACAAGTGAAGTTTCCACATCCTCTGTATTCTTCCCTTATCTTTGATTCTCCTTCCCTTATTCTGCTCTCCCTGTCTTCTTCCTTTGCTAGTCACTGAGCAGTTCCCACATCCTCTCAAGGCCTGTCTTACATTTTCAAAAATGTAAGTTCACAAAAAACTTGGTTTAAAAGCCCACTCTTACACCTTTTATACCTCCCCAGCAGGTCATAGAGGTAACATAGCAGAGAGAAGCTTGTGAACTAGCCAATAAAAGTATTGAGTGTGTAACTTTCCAGACATGCAACTCATGATCCATGTAAAGGAGGAAAGTGTTCTGCTAAGATCATGAGATGAACACCAAGGATCTGCTTGTGTGGGATGTGCTGGATGGAGGGAACAAGGTTTGTGATAGAAAGGAGAAGCTAAAGCCTTTTTAAATCAGCTGTCATTGTTGTCTTGACCAACCTGAGGAGGCAGGGACAGCCATATAACCACATCACAGGTTGTAAGTGGAACTGGACTGGAACACAAGTCCTGTGAGGAGCAGCTGAGGGAACTGGGGGTGTTGTGTCTGGAGAAGAGGAGGCTCAGGGGAGACCTCATTGCTCTCTACAACTACCTGAAAGGAAGGTGTGGGGAGCTGGGGGTCGGCCTCTTCTCACAGGTAACTAATGATAGGACTAGAGGGAATGGCCTCAAGTTGTGCCAGGGGAGGATTAGGTTGGAAATGAGGAGACATTTCTTCTCAGAAAGAGCAGTCAGGCACTGGGACGGGTTGCCCAGGGAGGTGGTGGCGTCACCGTCCCTGCGGGTGTTCAAGGAAAGGTTGGGCCTGGTGCTTAGGGACATGGTTTAGTGGGTGATACTGGTGGTAAGGGGATGGTTGGACCAGATGATCTTGGAGGTCTTTTTCAACCTTAATCACTCTATGATTCTAAGTGTGCACCCTTCTGGGTGGGGCTCTGTGAAGAATAAACCATGGGCATGTCCCCTAAACCAGTGCAGAAGAAAAGAACTTGTGGATATTAATTAAACACTAGAATCTTGGGTTCAGAATTAAATACAACCCAGATCTTTCAGCAACAAGTAATTCAATTCATGAAATCATAAAATGTTTTTTGTTTTTTTGTGTTTTTTTTTTGGGGGGGGAAGAAGGGAGGAGAGAGAGGGGTTAACCCTTTTGAACAGTTCTGCCAGAAAATACTACATCCACTTCTGAAAACCAAGGCATTGAGAGGTAAGTACTTTATGAAAGTCAGACAGGAAAAAAGATTGAAACAGAAGATTTTTGATTCTTCTATACAGGGGAAAGCATTCCCAGTGCTTTCAGATTAGCCAAAGCCATATTGTGAGTGTTGTGCATTTACAGAGATATAGAGCTTTTCATTTTTAATTCACTCACAGCTTGTGTTACTGGAGGTTAGTGACTGCAAGGAAGCTTCGACCCCCATTGTGCTCAGATGCTATCCACACACAGCACTGTCTGACCTGCAAAACAAGCATCTAAATGCTGACAGCAGGTGGCAGGTAAACAAGATTATAAACCCCCTTTCATAAATGGGAACCAGGGTTTGGGAAGGTACGAGGGTTTTGCCTAAAGTTGTGCAAAGTTGTTGAAAAACTAGGAATTGAACATGGATTTCCTAAGCTGTAGGATACTACCTGAAAGCTGGATCCACCCTCTCTTGTCAAGGCGAATAAAAAATTTGAAAAGCAAGGCACGGTCTTTTAGTTAGGTCCTCTGTTACTAAGTAATAAGAAGTAGTTTTTGTACTTGATATAACAGTAAAAACTACATCCACTTTCAAATACCAGATATCACGTAGCTGTGATAGATATCACATAGCTCAGCAGCTTCCTGTTCCGTTTTTTTTTTTTTCAATCTAAAAAGAGCACCTGAAAGATCAGTCACCGGGACCCTGAAAAGTAGAGTGGGAGCTGATTGCTGGCACCATGACATTGCCTGTAATCAGAATGGGGTTATCTGTGAAATTTACAACTTTTTCACAGATTTCCTATATTTGATGTATGAGCTGAGCTCAGTTACTAAGTATTAGACATACAAGAGAGCACTTCAGTCCTCAAGAGAGCAATTTGCAAAGAGATGATTCATTAGACTGCTTCTAGATCCTGCATGCTATGATGGCCACACCAGTACAGGAAACACATCAATAAAAAGGAGCAAGGTCAGCAGAGGGCCACCAAGATGACCAGGGCTGGAACAATTGCCCTGCAGGGAGAGGCTGAGGTACTTTAGTTTGTTCAGCCTGGAGCAGACACAGCTCTGGGGGGGCCTAACAGAAGCTTTCCAACATCTACATGCTGTCTACTCGTCATCTCTGTTGTCAAGATCAAGAGTGATAATCTTTCAACAAAAGTAAGGGGATACTGCAGTACTTGAGATGCCTGATTATTCTACTATAATTTTTCCAGTCACTCCTTAACAGTATCCAGCAGGCAGACATTTACAGCTGCTTTATGAATAGTGAAGACACAGAACTAGAAGAGTGAGACTGAGCTCTGCATGCTGTTCAGAAGGAAAGGCAGATCCACACAAACTCATGGCACAGGAATTATAATTTGAGACAAATCTCTATGCTCTGTTGGCTATTATTTCCATTCTCAGAAGCGATTGCACTAGCTAAAAGTGATGTTTCTGGCTTAAAGGATTATTTACATGCCCTACAAATAATCCAGTGGGCGGGGGATCAAGTTTCACACTTTGGGAACAGGGCACAACAGGACTGGCCGCTGGTACAATGTGGTCACTTGTGAAATCCATGAATACAGATGGGGTTGTGTTTCTTTAGTTGTTGCACTTTCCTTTTTCCCACAGGAGAGCAGTAAGGTGTTCTGTAGTCCCAAAGACTTCCCAGCACTTAGATGATGCCCTCACAGATTGACTGAGTCATGTAATATTTCATCTTCAAGAATACATAGGAGTACAGCTGAGACCGTCAGGCCACTGTGATGTCTCTTGCTGAAAAGCTTGTCCAGGAAGAGTTCGGCTCCCTTCTTGCAGCTGCCAGCAGCTCCTGCCCACAGGCTGCTCTCACTGTGCTGCAAAGCCAGGACAGCTTCCCCACACTCTTCTGGGTAGAAGACACAACAGATTTGCATACTCAGCTGCTGCAGAAACGCTACACAGAACCTGGGAAAAAGAGAGGGTCTTTCCATTTCTGGGTGCAGAAATAGCACAGAATATATGTTCCCCCAGCATGGACCATCTGAGGGACAGTCCCTGAGGGACAGAGGATAGGACTCTGCCAGCCCAGCTCAGTGAGAAGAACTGGCTGCCTGAGGCAACTTGCAAGGCCAGTGACTACTCACTGTGAATAAGATCTTAAAGTTTTACAAAGAAAGGTTTTATTATTTTTTTTATGCATTCTCCTCAATTCTCCCTGTGGGCAAGTGTTAAATCAATATCTCGATTAGCTGTAATATGTCACTTGCTCTTCTGTTCAAAAACAATTGCTTAATTTCCTTATCACTGAGAGTGTGGGAGGAGGGCTGGCAGAGCCAGCTCTTTTTATAAGGATGGGTAACTTACACTATGAGTAAAAATAGTACTTGATTACTTTGACCTTTCATCATTATAACTTTGCTTAATAATGTAATGAGAATATGTGCTTCATTTAACCAAAAAGTGATAAAAAGTAATTCCTTCATGGTATTTTTATACATCAGAAAACTGAGAATTCAACAAATTAGTGTATTGCCATTTTCTTTCCTGTATCCTCTGTTTTCAATATAATTTAATTTCAGTTTGTGAGAACTATAAAGTTAGGTCAAATCTCTATTATTGCATTCTTTTGCCTGGCCTTGCTTCCTGGGTTCATTATTTGGGACAGATAAGCCACTAATGCTTATAAATGGAGTAAAGAAGAGGGATCAATCAGGGCATGAAAAAAGTGTTCCATGTACTGGTTGAGAAAGAGAGGAAAATCCAGTACGATAACTGAAGGACCCTCAGATATGCAAGGATAAATTTAGGACTGTCTTGGTCACTTGTCTAAAACCTAGAAAGTCATATTGTGCAATAATTTTGTAACCTGTGCTGGGTATTTGCTTTTCAGTACATTTATCAGTGTAAAGAATTGGCTGGATGTTTGGTAATTCTTTTGATTTCCCATTCAATATATTACTTTACAAATGCAAAAAGTTAACGTAAGGAACTTACTGATGACTTTGGGTACTTTAGGTACTTTGGGGAAGGAAGACTCCAGGCCCTACAGTGATGACAACTTCAGGGTCTTGGGGTGCCCATGGACTACCTTGTGGGGTGAGCAAAACCCAAAGGCATGCCGACTGATGCTGTGTCCCAGTCCTCTTCTACAACACAACAGATGACAGAGGCCAAGGGATGTCCCTGGAGTAACAACAGAGCCTTCAAGTAGGAGAGTCATTAAGAGTCATGCTCTTACAGAAATCAGTATTTCCTGTGCTAAAAGAGATGGGAGTTTCTTCCTCTGAAAGGAGGATTAGGGTGATCAATAGGCGCCAGGCCAATTTCCATTTATTTGAAATGAAGGTGATTGGTAGTTTACTTTGAAATTAGGAGGACAATCCATAGGATTGCAACAGTACTGTGCAGTATAATTACACAAGGAAATATAGCCAGGCCTCTAGGAATTTGATCATACATTGGCGTTCCTCACTACCTAAATCCTAAATCATCTCTGGTTTTCTTGGTTCCTTTATATAGTTAGTTTATTTATTTGTCCAGATTTATAGAAAAATAGTAAAGTTCCCTTGCTGGTATTATAGACACTTGGATTGTACATAATGTAATAAAATATTAATAAAAATAGAATAAATGAATGCAGCAAACAGATACAGAAACCTCACAAAACAGACTGAGCTTCCAGACCCTGGTAATCATTCTTTTCCCTCAAAAAAAAAAAACGGGAAACAATATAGGTTTTTCATATGTCCTATTTCAAATCAGGAGTTGAAGTGACTGAAAAAAATCACTACAAAAAATACAAGTGTGCAAAACCCAGAATAAACATGTAGAATATCAACTATAGTAAAAGCACAAAAGGGAAACCTTGAAGTGGGAAACTAGGAGACCTTCACATTTTAGTGACATTCATATCTTCCAAATGCTTGAGGCTTTCTGATCAACATAGTTCAGAAAACTGTTTACCAAAATATATATATATTGTGAAAAACACCTTTTTTCCTTTTTAAATGTGCCACTGGGCAATATTGAAACCTCTGTTTAGATTTTTTTTTCTTTCCAAGATTGATGGTTTTATTTTGATTTATTTTGTAAATTTTCCTTTGTCGCATATCTCCTCACCCTTGTCATTTCTTGCCAGAAAATCACAGAATTCCAGGAAAACTGTGCTTACAAAGCCCAGTGGATTTTACTCTTCTTCCAAAGGAGAAAAAAAAGTAAGCTAAACCACATCTGACAAATGAATGCATCTGACAATTAATCTGTTTTCAATGGCCTCTACATTCATATGTTACCCACAGGGTAAGCAGCATGTGCTCTCAGTTGCGCACTATGAAAGCACCAGCCTGGCGAGATATACCTAGCCCCTTGCATGATTTCAGACACATTCAGCTGCCAAGGAAGATGACATACAAAATCACAGTTACGCCTTGGGCCTTGAGGGGGCAGAGCAGACTCAGGGCCAAGTGCTGTGGAGTGCATGCAGGGCCCATCTGCTCTAAACAAGGTTTGTTCTCAACAGCAAAGAAGCAAACCAGTGTGCATGCTTGTCTTCAGTCCTTGTCTGCCCCTGTTTAGCAGAACAGATATCACATCCATGTTCCCATGTTCCTTTCACAGCTGGCAGAGATTCCTCATATCTCAACAGATTTGTGCTTTGGATGATTATGCTTGTTTCTCACAAGGTGTCATCCACATTGTTCATTTGCTGGTCCAGTCTTGTGTCATCTGTATTTTCATCTTCACCACTGCCCAGAGATTTTCAGCATGACTCCCTCCTACAATGTTCAAGAACTCAGATCTAGCATGTCTTTGATATGCAAGAAACAACTGCTTCCTTTTGTCCACACACTATACCATTTTATATTTACATACCAATTATGTGAGTTTTCTTACCAAGTCTATTCTATAAATTAAATCCCATTTTGGTTACATACATTAATAATTTCAGGTTCACAAATATAATCCTCATGTTTGTTGTGTTATATACAGAAACTCATAACATTTGTAAGCCTGTCGTTGATCCTGTTTGTTGCTCCTACAGCCCTATAGTAACTAATTATCTCCTCTAGTTTCTAGGCTTTTGTCCAAGTCAGCAAGTCAGCACTGTTTATACTCATTTGTAGTCCATTGTCTTATACTAGTCTTGGTCCTGAAATAAATTTTTCCTCAACAGTTTTGCAAAGCAATCTTCAGAGTTTCTCTTCCCCCTTGATGTATTTTGGACTCTGACATCAGTTAATGATGACTCGCGACATATTCTTGGATGAAGCAGAGAAAGCCCTCCTGATAGCACCAGCTGCTCGGCTATACATTCATCTGCTGGATGCATCTTTGCCTGGATGTGCTTTGTCCCTTCACTGAAGGGACAGACGAGAGACCCCAGTCAATCCCCTCTCCTTCCAGCATCTCACAGTCACTTTGGATCTGTGCAGGATCATTAGCAGGGCTCACATGACTGAGCAGAACCATGTCTTGGCCTGCACTCTGGATGTTCAGGCCCCAGCAGCCTGCAGTAATATTTCACCTCGCAGGTACTCTCTGGCACATCTCAAGGAGTTTCCAGGCCTCTGAGCACAGGCTGTGCCTACCATCCTCACATGGGATTTTCCATTCATCACAGCTGTTGCTTTTGCCTGGAAATGGAGACAGCTGTGAACCTCTCACCCTTTGTGGTGTGCAGCTTCTACTCTAGTGGAGATGGATACACACTTCAGAGCTGTGCTTGTGCATGCTCTCAGTGGGTACCTGGAGCAAATGCCCTTTCCCTCAGCAGTTATTTCTTCCTCTGCTGCTTGCCTTGCTGCAGACCCTGCAGCTGCACACTTCTTTGTCCTTGAAGATCCAGAATCTTTGTTATATGACATGTGGCCACAGCTGCACACAAGGGAGATGTTGAATTCACTGTTTTTAATGCAGTCTGTTCAGATTGTTGCGGATTTCCCCTGAATTTCTATCTTTAAATGACAGACTCCCCTCTTTGTTTCCTGGGCTGCTGGCACTCAGTTTTTCTTAGAATCATAGAATCATTAAGGTTGGAAAAGACCTCCAAAATCATCTGGTCCAACCATCCCCCTACCACCAATGTCACCCACTAAACCATGTCCTTAAGCACCAGACCCAACCATTCCTTGAACACCCCCAGGGACGGTGACGCCACCACCTCCCTGGGCAACCCGTCCCAATGCCTGACTGCTCTTTCTGAGAATAAATGTTTCCTCATTTCCAACCTGAACCTCCCCTGGCGCAACTTGAGGCATTTCCTCTTGTCCTAGAAGACAATTTTGATCCCAAATTCCCCAGCTGTAAACTCACCCACTCTGGTCTGTGCCCCTTTGGCAGCACAGGTTACCCAACTGAGCAACAAAACTATTACAAAAACAGGACAGGTATTGATCAAGAGGTAAAGATAAGGATCTGACAGAATCTGTAGTATACAAAACTTTTAGAACTTGGAGAATGATTTGAGAAAACTTCCTTTAAAAATGGCTTTTACATGTTTTTTATTGCATTTTCATTTTCTATGTGTTTCTTAATCTAAAGGTTAGGCCTCACTTTTTACCAGTTACATTAATATTTTTATCAGCGTTTATTACTATATTTCTAAAGCTTACCATGAGAACCCTTAATTTTCATTTCATTACTAACCAAAACTGAGTCTAGTAAAGAATTTTAAAAATTCTAACAAAAATAATCATGTTATTAATCGGTTATTAACCTACTGATAAGGTCTATGTAAATCTTCTAAGCAGTAAGATTACTACTGTAAGTTGGCATATCTGCCATGCAACTCCCTCACACAAAGCAATATCCTGATTTTCCATAGTTTGCATTTCCAAAAAGCCAAAGCTCCTCAGTAAAAAATAATAAATAAATAAATAAATAAATAATAAAACATTCTCCACAGGTGATCAGTTGAAGGTCTCAATGGGTTCCTAGCATTTCTTCCTCTAAAAATAGTAGAATTGGCTTCCTACTTTTATCTGATGCAATTCCAATATCATTTAATGCAGCTTTCAGTCTTTACTTGTTCTGAAAGAGATCTTATATCTATCTTTTTACACAGAATTTGAAGATATTTCAGACCAGGAACCGGGCTGACAGCATTAAGAGTTTGAGTGTCACAACTGGCCACTGGTTCACTGTTACAATACGATTACCAGGCAAGAGCTGAAAGGCATGCAGCTCCTAGCTTATAAAGCCTGAGTAATCAAATGAAGGCACTTGTTATACTTTCTCAATGTTATGAATTTCTCTTCTCTCCTAATGAGATTGAGCAAGAGCCAGATAAACCCGTTGTCCCTGCCAGACAATAATATTGAATAGCTTCAGAGAACCTGCAATAAAGACAAAGCTGTGCTTTTTTGATTTCAGGTATCCTCTATTTTTTTCCTGTATGTGATTTTAAAGGACAAGAAAGTGTTTTTTAAGTTTTGTTATTTAGCCAATAGTTCCTCTAAATTATAACAGGATCTTAGGTCTACTAAATAGGAAATGAGACACAAGTTAATATTTTTTGTATTTCTAGAATCTTGAATCTAGAATCTAAAGCTCTTGTGTCCCACCCCATTACCAAAGGGGACTAAACAAAACAAGCTCCACTTTACATTCATGCTTACAGCCTTGCATAACCTTTTTAAGCTACAGGCATGCTGATGTAGTGATAATGATGTACTTCACCCCAAGGAAATTTCCAAATAAAATCCCTTTTGAAATATTTTTTATAACTTATTTTATATAGTCCATATTTTGAATTCCAAGCATTTTCCAAAATGTATTTGTTGAACAATACATTTAATGACGCTGTAGTACTAAATCCTAACGGAAAAGCCAAATAATTAATATATATTTTGTCAGCCAAACCCTTATCACCATATTGTGTTAAGACCATGACTTTATTACTACCTTACATCTGCCTTCTATTTTGTTTTTAGCCAAAAGCAATTCCAGCTAACAATTCCAGCTTAATTTTTTTGCAGTTAAGTCTCTGCTGCAGGAAACTGCTGTACTTCTGTGGGTAACATGCCAAATTCAGTGGATTGTGCCCAGAATTCTGTTATATCAAGAAGCCAGAGTCTTATTGAAAGGGATTTTTCAAGGTCTGCTTCTTTTCTGTCTGAATTTCTGTTAGTCTAAAAAATATCTTTGTACAGTTAACGTAACAAGCACATACTGAGAGCACCAGACTGCCTTCAAGGTTAAATGATATGTTTTCTGTTATTGGGAAAGTTTAATCTCTATGCTATTAATCAGAACTACGGGCTGAATTTAAAAGTAATTTTTTATTGCTGTTAATAAGTTCCTTATTTTTAAGGTAACAGTCTTTGTTCCCAACAGGAGATGGTAGAAGCCCACCTGCAACCTAGCCAACAGGCAAGTCCTGGCTACACTAACTTCTTGCCCAAGAAAAGTCAATTTAAGTACCGACAACAGACTGACAAATTAACAGTGGCCACTCATGACTACACTAGGTGTAGGAGTTGATTTCTCCAGGATCTTCCCATTAGCAAGGGGAAAAACAGAAGACCATAACCTATGATACAAAACTGAACAAGTTCTATTCATTTGTGTAGCAGACACATCAGATGCTTACCTGCCAATTCCTTGTAGCATTTTGGTAGTATGCACAGATATCCATGAAAACTAAGATTTTTGAAGGCCTTTAATATATACAGCGATCTGCCCATCTATTTCTGTCAGCAAAGTGTTTTCCTTCAACATCCCTCAAGCAAATAATTCCTTTCAGTAAGTTCTCCAGTGAGTAACTGGAGTGACCCTGATCTTCCTGCTAAACACCAAGCTCACCACTGTGCACATTCACCTTCTGCTGAAAGATTCACCAGACATTTATTATACAGGCAGAGGAGGTGCCATGCTCCATCCAAAGGCATGAGGAGACCAGGTGAGCCCTGCAGCCAAAATGGAGAACTCAGAAGTGAATCAGAGCATTGCGGTCAGCTCAGGGGTGGCAGAAGGTACCTAGCAACGTCATATCCAGCCCAGGAACCTCTTCACCCAGCTGAGGAACCGGGGAGGAGCTGGACATAACAAAACCATCTTCTTCTGCAGGCTGTTTTCAGAGGCGTATTTATAGCAGCTGTCTAAAACCTGCCTTCAGATACAGGCAATGCACGTAGAAAATATGTCCTTTTCTTTTGTTCTGATCCAGTTATTTTAACATGGTAATATGACACACATGCAAAAAGTTTTTTTAAAAAATTTTAATTTTAATTAATTTTAATTAATTAATTTAATTAATTAATTTTAATTTTTAATTAATTAATTCCTTGGTATTATAGTTTTCTTTCTTTCTTTCTTTCTTTTTCTTTCTTTCTTTCTTTCTTTCTTTCTTTCTTTCTTTCTTTCTTTCTTTCTTTCTTTCTTTTTCTTTCTTCCTTCCTTTCTTTCTTCCTTTCTCTTTCTTTCTTTCTTTCTCTTTCTTTCTTCCTTCCTTCCTTCCTTCCTTCCTTCCTTCCTTTTTCTTTCTTTCTTTCTTTCTTTCTTTCTTTCTTTCTTTCTTTCTTTCTTTCTTTCTTTCTTTCTTTCTTTCTTTCTTTCTTTCTTTCTTTCCTTCCTTCCTTCCTTCCTTCCTTCCTTCCTTCCTTCCTTCCTTCCTTCCTTTCTTCCTTCCTTCCTTTCTTCCTTTCTTCTTTCTTTTCTTTCTTTCTTTTCTTTCTTCCTCTTCCTTCCTTCCTTCCTTCCTTCCTTCCTTCCTTCCTTCCTTCCTTCCTTCCTTCCTTCCTTCCTTTTTCTTCCTTTCTTTCTTCCTTTCTTCCTTTTTGCTCCATAGTAAAAGCAGCCCACTATGAAAAACTGAAAATGCAATTGACAATAAAATAGGATGTTAGTCTAAGCTGTCTGACTGTGACTGACAGAATGAACTTTGGAAAGGTTCATTTTCTTCTACAGCATGAGATGAAAATTAATTGTCATCATGTAGCTGCAAATCCAGCCACTATAATTGCTATTTCATAAGGATGCACTTATTTTGAGATGTTAAGTCCCTCTAAAAGATGCTTAAGCTCACTGAAGGGCCATTAAAATTTGTCAACATCACATCACAGAGATCTTGATGATTTTTTCTTCCTGTTGTTTCAGCTAATATGGCCTCACTGACCTCAGTTTCATTTAAATGTCACATTCAGATTAGATCCAAAGCATGGCTAAATTCTGACCACCCACTTTAGTGTCAAAATATATGGCATGGCTGATATGACTCACATTCATAAGCATATTTTATCATTTTAAGTAGCCAGAGAAATAGCTAATTTTGTTTAGGAAGACAAAAAGGAGCCTGTAATGGGAACCAACTGAGGACAGATATCCCATGTGTCAGGAGTCCAGCTCAGAAAAGAGAGAAGCTGCAGAGAGCAGCAGCATCTTTGACAGAGTATTTCTTCTCCTATGCTCAGGGATAAGACAGTGTAATTTGACACAAACTAAGAGAGAGTTTATCATTTTACAACAACAATTTCTGTAAATGAGTAAAAGCTTGCATATCTAAGAGAAAAGGATAGATACTGCATGCGTAGCAAAGGTTAACTTAGCTGTTCTGCCAGCACATGCAAAGTATCCTTTGTCCTGGCAGGCAGAGCTTATGAGCAAAGTACTTTTCTAACCAGATATATACTGACACATTTGATTTCCTCTGCTTACTTCAAAATCCAGCTTTTTGCTTCTAGTCTAGGTTCCAGCTACTAGCAGTCAACAGGCTGTCTGGCCAATCCTCATGTGAAAACAGTCACAGGTCAGATCCCTGCAAAATGGAGTCTTTAAACTAATAAGGTTTATAAGATAACAATTGCAAGCCCTGCTTAGTTTTCCTAGAAGCCTTCTGTCTTCTAATCTTTAGGATTTACACACTAAGGTTTATCATGGAGACAAAAAATATCTCTTCTTCCAGCTGGGATGGGGCGGGGGGAACATTCCATAGCCCTCAGATATCATACGAACAACAACAACAAAAAGCTTATAATAACTCCCATGGACCTTTGAAGTACTTAGTGTAACAATATTAAGGAAGGCCTGTGCTTCAGCTGCCAAATCACAGGATCTCTGCACCTAATTCAACTCCAGGAGTAGGAGACCAGAAATGACATTCAGGGTCGTCCTATTATTCTTTCTCTGGAGGATATTTGACTTTGGGGGCATATATCTTAGATTCTTCAAAACCAAAATTTCATTTCGTGCAGTTCTCTTCCATGCTTGACTGTATCCATAAGTGAAGTTACCACCTTGCACATGATGTGTCTTCAAAGCAGACAACAGAATTGTGCCCTCCCTCCCACAATGCAGCTGAGATGTTCAGATATCCTTGCAACTCAGCTTTTGCTGGCCCCAAATACAGCCATCACTGTACTCACAAAAGGAAAAAAGTCTAACTGGCAGAACCTGCTGGCTTCTTACTCTCTGTTCTCATTGCAGGCAGCTCTCTTTCTTATATTCACTACCAAGGTAAATGTTTGCTGTGGGATTTTCCCTCATTGCAAGATCTTGCTGACCACGTTCACTTCTAGCCCAGGAGTTTTCCTTCTGTGTGTCATAATGCACCACACAACGGATACCTTTGGGACCAAACACGATGGAGAAAACTGCTCAGCCTGAATTTTGGACTCTGCCTCATTCCTTACTACCAACAAAAGAAAAGGATACATCAGAAGCGTGAGGATCCAGGACTGGTAAGAGCTGCCAAGTGTATAACACAAATCAGTAATGGCACCATATGATATGGGTTTGCATTACAAAAGGTCACACCAAAAGCATCACTTTTCAGGCATTCAGAGGCATTAAATAGGACAACAAATTAAGTGAAACTTAGCGTTCATAGCATTAAAATCTATTCCTTTGTACAATTTGCAATATATTGTTCATAGCTGCCCAGAACATAAATTCTGATTATTCTGATTAAACTTCCTCAGAATGTACTAAAGCAAATGGTTATAATGGTTTTAATACCAGAAACCTGTGGGTTTTTTTTGGGTTTTTTTTTTTTTTGTTGTTTTTTGTTTGTTTGTTTGTTTTTGTTTGTTTTTGTTTTTGTTTTTGTTTTGGCTCTTTCCAAAAAGACACATTTATACTTAGATCTTAGCAAGTGCTCAGTTGGTACCAAAGTTGAATGATCACAATCACCCAAACCCCTAAGTTAACCCAAAATACTGCCTTATGCAAGTGCGCCCTCCTCCCCACCCCATCATACCGTACTTCCCTTCTTCCCCCTACCCACACCAACACTTATATGCACCCCATTTTGGTGACTGCTTCCCCTCACACCATTTCAAGTTGATGGGACTCCACTGTGACTTTGAAGAGTAACCCTTTGGAGTACAAGGCTCCAGAGAAAGGTGAGTTTGGCATCTCAGGCTGATGAGTTGTATAATTTCCTACCCACAGCACCAGCCCAGTAATGGAAATCTCCAATTTACCTTCTGAATGCTATTTCCTCATTTATCCCTTACTTTAAAAAAGAGAGAGAGGGAGACAGAGGAGAAGAAAATGAAGAAGAAGAAGAACAACAACAACCACCACCACCACCACCCTGGAAAAATGAAGACACAGGGTGAATGTTGGAAGATAGATTTGCCTGTCTTGCCTTTTGGTTGTGGGTATTTTTGGCTGTCTTTGTTTATGTGAGTCTTGAAGTTTGTCCTTGTTCACTGCCTTGAAGCAGAGCTGGAACACATCAACTCTTGTTGCTGTGGTAAATCCTTCTCTGGCTTTCGACTCCTGTTTGATGCTCTTCATTTGGCCTGTAGCTCTCATTTTATGCCTTTTCTTACCACTAAGTCTCAGACCATTAACTCCCTATACCTCACAGGCATCCAGCTTTCAGACTGCCAGGGCAGTCTCATGTCATGGAGCTCACTTTGCATGAGAATTGTCCAATATTCCCCCAAGAGTGGTTTCTTATTGTTTAACAGCATCCTGCATTTATGTTTCACAGTAGTATGGATCAGATGTTGTCTGAAAGAGAATAGTAGCTTGTTTCCCTTACAGTACCTTTCAACCAGCATAAGTGACAGATTCAAAATTGAGACATCTGGTCATATTATTGGAAGCTGTAGGGGAAAAGATGGGATCGTTGCACTGGGATATTGTGGGTGTTTTAGTCATTTGAAGTGTGTATTCCGTGCAGCTGGGATGAGGTGAATCAGCAATGCTAGATTTTACAGCTTCTTCTCTTGATGCTATGATGGATGAAATAGATTAACCTCTCTGTGCCTTACTTAATGCACAAGAATAAATGGTTCCCTTATATAATTACCACTGGATGAAGCTTATCAATTAATGTCCTTAACGCACTTTGAGGTTATAATTTGAAAGGCATCACAAGTAGTACTAACATCAATTATTGAAGCAGACATATAAGCAGGAGAGAGAGATTAGCAGGAGGGAAATATTAATGACCAGATTAATATAGAGCTTTATGGACCATACAGCTAGTTGCCACATATATTAATTAAATATATCCTATAAAAATTGATGTGTGGCAGCTATGGCCATTGACAAATTCAGTGTTCATTTGAAGAGGGCGCAGGCTGCCTGAAAACTTCAGAATCAGAAATGGAGTCAAAGAAAATTCACGTTATAAACTCTAAAAGGTAGTTATTAGTGTTAGTTGTCTTCATTAAAGTAGGTTTCCTCCTCATACAGTCCTCCATCCACGTTCTTTTTTTCTCTGACAAAAAAGCAGCAACATTGCTTCAAAATAAATATTTGACCACTAAATCACTACAGATTTTTCTTAAATGAATTGTCATTTTCTGCCAGCAAGGCAATTAATTTCAAATTAACTCAGCCAGTGACAAATTCAGGCTGTGGAGATGGAAAGAAAAAAAAAATTGGCTGTGCTTGAAGAGAATGGGAGCAGCATGGCAATGCACTGCTTACATTTGGTGGCTTGTACAGAACTGGGCACATCGCCTAGGTGGAGGCTTTGCTGCAAGGGGAGCTCAGCATGGTTTTGAAGCTCTGTTTGAAATTCCACAGAAATTTTCCATCATAAAACCAGTTTCTCTCACATCTCTAAATCACTGTCACTGCATTACTAAATTACTAGTAATGCTATCTTTACTTTTTGATATTACATTCTGTAAGAATTTGGTAGTTGTTTTTTTGCCAATAGGAGAAATAATCTCGTGAAATTTGGAAGACTAAGCCTCACAGAGAAGTAATGTGCAGTTAATTGGACTTGAAGGTGGAGCAATTGTGAAGTGGGCAGCAAAAAGAGGAGAAATGCAGGTACGGAAGAGACTTCCAGTATCCTACCCTGTTGCTATCTTTCAGAATAACTATCCCAGCATTTCTCTTGAAGGAACATATTAGTTTTTCAATTAAATATATACTGAACAATATACAATAACACTATTTAAATTGAATTTTTGAAATCCTGTCACAATCCTTCCCATATTTTATTCCTCACTTCAGGATTCCTGCTGTGATGACAAATCACAAAATGTTCAATTTTTTTTCCTCTTGGCTAAATTATTTTATGAATCACAGAAAATCAAGACAGATCAGGTTGTTCTATACACAAAAAAGGCAGCAGTCAGAGAGCAACTGAACCATAACTACTTCTAGAGTCTCTTAGCAATGCACTTACTGACACTTTATGTAGCAGATAAGACTGCAAAGCTTTTATATATTCCTCTCCGATTACCTAAAAGGAGGACAGAGCACTGCAGCCAAAGTGGCATACATAAGAGAGGAGAAATAAGGTTATTTTTTAAAGTTTAGCTGAACACTTGACATTGTTACCAACCACTTGATCCAACATCCATACATTTACGTTTCTTCTGTTATTGAGACAAGGGCTATTTTAGTATGATGCCAATCTACCAATCTGGGACTAAGGAAAAATAATGAAAAATGATATTTTTCAGTCTAAGTAGCTGTTGGGAGGAATGGGTTAAAAGCAGAAGAGTGGCAATGAGGACAGGATGAGAATGGAAGATTGGTGAGGAGGATTGTAAATACGCTCAAGTGACCTTGCAGCTGGAAGTGCATAAATCTGGGCGAGTAGTAATGTAGAAAAACACATATATTGTACCTACTGCTGTTTGTGCTTTGTGTATAGATAACACAGGTGTTTGGTAGACTCAGAGGTACCTTATGAAACGTGCTTGAGCTCCCAGCCTTGGTACAGAGAAGATCAAAGAAGCACAGTGGGAATCACAGCATGGTGGTAAAAACTGTGCCTGCACAAACCCATGATAAACGGGTGTAAAGAGCAAGCTGGTGATCTCCTAGTATGGACCGAGCTCGGCGGTGCCTGCATCCCTGCTTGTGTGCCTGCACCCCTGCTCTGCACAGGCATTGCTTTGGGGATCCTCCAGTTGGCAAGATAATGAAAATAAATTTCCTCTGTGTGTTTCAGCCACAGGTCTGTAGTTGTTCCTGCTGCCTAAATCTAAATAGCCTAAGCATTATTAAATGCTGCTATTTCTTCCAAGGTCTGTGTGTCAGAGTCTACTGACTGAACAAATGGACTTTCTTATGAAGCACTGAAGACTTTTATCTAGCTATTTTAATTTTGTCTTAAATCTGCGATGAAGGCTTGATTCAAGAAGACTCCTGCATTGGAGACCAATCCATCTGAGATTAAAGGCCTACAGAATACAAAATTTTCGAGCAATACAGTCTCTAATGCAGTCACAGCAGTTAAGGCTATTGTAGGTTTAACTGAATTGCTTAATGAAGGGCAGGTATTGCTTAACTGAATCTTAACTGAAGATGTGAAGTTTATTCACCAGAAGGGAAGGTATTCTGTCTGAGGCAGCCTGTATGTTTGTTATAGGAGTTATGTGCTTAAAATTAAACCCGAAACTTAATACAGCAGCTTATCAGTTATTTTAAATTTGAGCAACCTTAACACTTGATAATGCTTAAAGCAGGTACATTGGAACTTTATGCAAATCTCCTGTAATTTACAAGCTGAGTACAACCTGTATTTAATGAGAAAGAAGGAAGCCTGTTGGCAATTAAACTTGAGGAGGTATGTAGGATTCTGTATATCTCCTGTTATTCATAATAGCTATACATTAGCCTAAGTAAAGATTAGAAAAGTTTTATACAAATAAATCGGTATTTATGTAATGCATTGTGCAAAACAGAAATTGGCTCTTGGAAAATATTTATTGATGCACTGATCATGAAATAATTTTATTTTTAGGAATCAAGGGGAATAACAGCTGTGAATCTTCTTAAGACAGTGTACAGAAATTGCTTACAAGTCGTTAAAATGTTATGCATAAAAATAATTAATTTCAATAGTCCTAATCGACTATATATTTCTTAAATCTTTCTTTATCTTGTTTCTGCTGTAGATGTGCTACCTCATATAATTTCAAAAAATTCTCTTTCTTGATTCATCCAGTACAATTTGTAGCATTGTATCCTCACTTGGCATCATAACCCATCTTGCCACCTGTCATCAACAGGATGATGCTATATCATTGCTGCTCACTGACCGGTATGTGTTGTGAACTTCCTGCCCTGACCCATGGATCATGAGAAGAGTACAAACTTCATAACCCTTCAGCTCAGCACATCACTAATTTACACCAGCAGTAGCCAAGACTAAACCTGTCATTTAGGCACAGGGTATCTAGAATGATTGCTGGCAGATGCTTCATGCCCTGCTTTAGGCAGTCTGAGCAGAAAAGCCTACAGCCTCCCCAAGTTTCCAATGAAGTGTGCTGTCCTTATTGCTTTTCTTAATCCCTACTGCATTATTTATGTTATATAGGGTAGGAAGATTTGGTATTTCATTTTCTAACGTTACAGACAAATCAATTCTTGGTAAGTTAACCTTTCTTTGTTAGGTAGTCTATAGCAAGAGATGGGATTTTCCAGTGATCTTCCATCTGAGAATTTAAATTTCTCTTACTTTAGGCCACCTTTTGCATAAAGGCTTTCCATAAGATTTGCTCCTTAGCTTAGCACAGTTAAAAAATTCCATAAATTTAGGCAGTTCCATACCTTGTATATATTCCAAATCTGACTTCTTTTTTTCTATTTTCTGCTTGGGTTTTTTGTTTGTTTGTGTTTGTTTGTTTGTTTATTTGTTTTTAGTTCAAACCCAAGTAGTTGGAAAATGTTACTTTATAAAACTGCTTGAAATAACAGAAAAAGTGTTCTGAAGCACCTTGTGATTTAGATGTTCAGCAACATGTGTCCTCTGTCTGGAAGTTATGTCTTCAAAGTAACGTCCAAAGTAGTGGCCCAGACCAAACGAAAAACTATTTCCATAAAGATAGTAGTTTAGTGCAAATTATCCCTTGCTAGTAGCACCATCTTTTAAGCTGCCCTCTTCATTCAGAGTCAGTGAGCCCATCACCATCAGAAGGTGGTGGCACAATACATCTCAGCATCAGTTCTCTAGAGCTCTGTCAAAAGAATCTGTTGAACCATTTTAAGAGGATGGATAGGTTTTGCAGAACTAATTTTAAAAATGTCAAAAATAAATTCAAGTTATTCCCCTTTTAAAACATCTTTTCTTACTTTTTCAGGTGCTTACTCTGCGAAGCATGCTTATGGAAAAAACTGTCATCAGACCTCACACAAACTTCTAGCTGCTTTGCTGGGGCCTTGGAGCTGTAGAGCTGATTACAAACGAGAGAGTACATGTTTAGGGGTTTGTATAAAACAGACAGTGTAATTAAACAATATTGAAATGAATTTTCTGAAAAAGGACTGTCCATTCCCACAGATGAAATGTGTGCTTATTTGCGGAGGACTTGATGAATATTTGGTTTCAATCCTATTATATAAGTAGCAAAGATTAAATAAACTGACCATACAACCCAACACAAAGCTGTTGGCAAAGCTGACAACATGTGTAAACAAACCTTCATAAGGCTGGAGATTAAGAGAGCAAATGTCTCACATGTGAAGATTCAACCACCAGCTAGCTCACTGATGGTTTCTGTAGCAGCTGCCCAGACATGCTAAATGTCTCCAGGCTGGGAGAAGAGAGCAAACAGCAGTTAATGGATCTCACCAGAGCATCAGCATAAGAAGGTTTGGCATATTAATCCTGAGAAACTCCCTGACTGTTATTTATGCGACATGAGCTTGTTTTAGCAAAATCACAACTTTTAATTTGTCTTGGAATTTCCTCCTTTTGACAAACCTGAAGAAGTAGGTGGTATAATGGTTTGGTCAGCAGTCAGCTAAAAAAAATAACAGAACTCGTGTACTGCCAGTTCCTAATGGAGCATGTCTTCCCCTTGGTGTTTTGGAGGGAATCTGTTCCTGATTTCTCTAAGCCAAGGGCAAAATTTTGAACAACAGACAGTCTGGAAGCATCCCACTGTGTCCTCCATACATATCCTAATCCCAGTGATCGTTAGTAGTTAAATGCATTTCTATCCTCCTCAGTCCAGTGCTTCTTTTCTGTTAAAAAGTGAGCTAATTAATGGCTACCTTTGTATATCAGAACTAGACTAATTAAGTCAATTTTAAATAAAGCCAATAACAGAAATAAAAGTTCCTGTTTGCTTGGGCAGGCTTTAAAGGAAGCAATTTAGGAAATTATTTTTCAAGTGTTCAATTCTAGTAATTGGCAAGAGCAAAAAAAATGTTCCACAACCATTAAGGCCATAACTGCTCAGATATCAATGACTCTCACAGTGACACTAAAGTCAGATTTGCAAGGGATTTCAGAACTCCAAATTCCCAACCTTTCTGAAAATCTGTGTGTTTGCTTGGTGCTGAAATATCTGCTGAGCACTTACTTCAGTCATTAGTTTTTAGAGGCAAAAACTCTGATCAATTTACCACTAGTAGGAGGGGGCTGTTCTCCATGCATGCTTTACCAACAGGAAAACAAACAGCAATTTTCTGAAGAAAAAAAAATGAATTTGCTTTTCATCTTTTATGCAGTATAAATAAAAAATAATAATTAAAAAGTGGGAGTCAGCTGGAAGAAAACAAAAAGAAGAGAAAATAATTATTTAGGGAAATCCAATACCTAGCATCTATGTTGATATTTAAACATCTAAGAGACTGTTGTGTACAACTCTATTACTATAAATGAAAGATATAAAATCTTGATTATTTTCCTGCTATCTGCAAAATCCCCTTGGTGGAAACAAATATTTTATTACTTTTTCTAAGTTTAAACTGCTAATCCTTTTCATACCTAATATTCCTATTACATAGTAAAAATCCATCAAGGTCAAATACAAGGACCCCCACTGAGTTTGAGGAAATGAGTCAGGCCACTGTTGCTTTATAAGAAATTCCTATCAAGAGATTTCCCAATAAGAATTACCATGAAGGAACAATTAGCATTCAAAATAATCAGGAACCATGTTTTGCTGCCTAAATAGAAGCCAAAGCCCCAAAACTGGGAAGTACTCTTTCTGTTGGTTAAAACAAGGCATAAGCTTTGGGTGCTAGCTTTCCTGAGGTCTGGAAGAGGCAACACAATAGCCCATTTCCTTCCATGGGCTAATCCTTCACCAGTTACACCAGTACAAGTTACTCCAGTGGCTCTGATAGAATCACTTGAAGGGATTATATCAACAAACAGAAAAGAGAAACACACTGCATTGTTAGGGCAGTTACTCCTGTGTCCCCTACAGAGACACCCTGCCTGAGCTGAAGTGTGACCCAAATAAGCAGGCACGTTTCACTGAATGCCATAATCAGTGCTACAGTAATTATCCAAAAGTAGGCACTTCCATTCAATCTAGCAGTTCTCACATGCAGTCTAGTCTGAAGTGCATCTTTGCAAATGCTGCCTTTGCAGCTACGCCACCATGCTATCCAGCCAGCGCTCAGAGTTAAACATGCTAATTGAAGTGACACTGGGAAATTCCCAGACACTCTTGCTGCCTCCCGGTGATTTCTGTGGGGCACTTCCCTGCTGTGCTTAATTGGCTGATTGCAAGGAGGTGGACACCTGAAATGGCACAGTGCTTTCCACCCGATTGTTATCTCTCTGAATCATTACCATGACCTGAAAATATTTAGATATACTGCAGAACACCGCTGTCAATCATCCCGCACACTCACTGGCTAATGTGGAAGAACGTGAGCTTTCAATATTTAGAATGTGGCAAACATGTCTGATCACACAATCCTACCACACACAGTGCTCCCTGACACTAGCTGTTCAGCCTCTCACTGATGTTCATAAATATTCAGCTCAATGAAAAGAACAGGATTTGCTGTGACAAGAGCTTATCACCATAACGTGAGTCTCTTACAGATCATTGTTAAATTCTATCCTGCTTGACAAACAGATTAGTTGTATACATTGGCATTACTCCATAGTATTAATTATATAACAAACTTATTATTCAGAGAGCCTCAGAAATAAAAAATTGTACGAGTTTTGCTCTTTTATCCGTTATACTCCTTCTTCCTCTCATTCCAGAAATGCATTTTCTTCTGAAATTTACATTCAGCCCCTAAAATTTGCCTGGGACCATCCACAGACTACCAAGCTAATAAAGACAGTGCAATCAGGCTTGATATTTTCTTCATTCTAGACAAAAGATAATTATTTTTTTCTCTGATAACTTGTATACCAGTAAAGTATCTACTCCTGTGAGTCAATCCTAGTCACTTTATCTGCTCTCTTTATTTGCATTCCTTCCAACATTTTTGAATTATCCTACCATAATAACCTTAAAATTCAAACTTTTTAGCTGATGCTATGAATTGAAATGTGCACTGATAGCTATCTCAAATGGGATGGAAATGCAGTAATTAATTAGAAAAAGTAACTATTATGCCATTAACATTAAGACATGCTAATGGTGTTAAACTTACCTCATTTGCTTGCATCAATTAGCTCTTTAACTGTCTATTGAAATTTTAGTATGAGGATTTCACAATGACAAAAACTGAGCGGAATAAAATCTTGATTCTATCAAACCGTACTGTTTGATGTAGTCTGTGTTTGCTATATCAAAAGCACAGGCTTGAATCAAAGGACCTTGATTCAGTTTCAAAATCAAGTGATCAAAAGTTAAGAAAGAGTTAAAAAATATCATGTTGCCCATGCAAGATTAGTTCTTATGTATCTTATAATTAGTCTTTAGTCAGCGTCAGGGAGCTATGCTTTGAGGATAGAAACAAACTATGTCAGTGGCTGCTATCTGTAGGACTTGAAAATTGTATAGTAGATGAAATGAAGAACTGCATGATAAAACATCTCTTGCCCTGCTCAAATAGATCTTCTGGCTCAGACATTCACAGTACCAGCTCTAGTCTATCTTGTTCTGCCCCCTGCCCCACCCCTGCCCCCCTCCCCCCGGCTCCATCTCCATGCATTCTGCTTGTAAGACTCTTCCCACTATCTTCCTTCACCCTCATTTTTATCCCAACCCAGTACCTCTTTCATGACTCCTTAGCCCTCAGCTATATCTCGTCTCTATTAGCAGCTTCCATCTGCAAGGAAACTTTATGCATACATCATGTGCTTACCTCTATAACATGAAACTTAAAGAATATTAACTTAGAAGTGTTGGTGGTAGGATAAATAATACTATTGCCTTTCAGACAGGAATAGTCCTAGGAAGGAAATGTCATAAATATTTGCAGCGAGTGAGGTTAAAAGAGCTTCTTGGGGTTAGAGAACAGTTTCATAGCACTACTCTTGTACTGGTGTACAAGACAAAGGCGTTCTTACGGAACGTTATACTGCTTTAACTCAGCAGTGCTTTCCAGAGGATTGTGTGCATTGTCAGCTAAGAATTACTTTTGAATTCTAATCCTACCTGATTTTTTGTGCAGCCCATGCAACTTGCCTGTGACTGTGCCGTTATGCTTTACTTATCTAATAGGAGCATCTTGATCACGAGGCACGGTGGTAATGGATAGGAGCCTATGTGTATGACTGTTAAGCCTCTTTCCTCTCATTTAACTCCACATCATTTCCTATCAGGCAAACACAAACAACTGCAGTGTGACTGTGTAACATCCTTGTCATTGACATGGATGGTGAAATTGAGGGCACCCTAAGCATGGTTGCCAATGAAACCAAGCTGTGTGGTGTGGTCAACATGCTGGAGGAAAGGGATGCCATCCAGAGAGACCTGGACAGGCTGGAGAGTTGGGCCTGAGTGAACCTCATGAGGTTCAACGAGGCCAAGTGCAAGGTCCTGCAGCTGGGCCAGGGCAATCCCAAGCACAAACACAAGCTGGGCAGAGAATGGATTGAGAGCAGCCCTGAGGAGAAGGACCTGGGGGTACTGGTGGATGAGAAGCTTGACATGAGCCGGCAATGTGTGCTTGCAGCTCAGAAAGCCGACCTTATCCAGGGCTGCATCAAAAAGCGTGGCCAGCAGGGTGAGGGAGGGGATTGTCCCCCTCTGCTCTGCTCTCGTGAGACCCCACCTGGAGCCCTGCGTTCAGCTCTGGGGCACGAAGGACATGGAAGTATTAGAATGAGTCCTGAGGAGGGCCACACAAAGATGTTCAAGGGGCTGGAGCACCTCTTCTGTGAAGACAGGCTGAGGGAGTTGGGGTTGTTCAGCCTGGAGAAGTGAAGGCTCCGGGGAGACCTTACAGCGGCCTGCCAGTACCTACAGGGGGCCTGGAGGAAAACTGAGAAGGGACTCTGTCAGTGAGTGCAGTGATAGGACAAGGGGGAATGGTTTTAAACTAAAACAGAGTAGATTTAGGCTGGATAGAAAGAAGTTCTTTACTCAGAGGGTGATAAAGAGGGGGATGATGCCACATCCCCAGAAGTGTTTGAAGCCAGGTTGGATTGGGCCTTGATCTAGTGGAAGGTGTCCCTGCCTATGGCAGGGCGTTGGAACTGGATGGTCTTTAAAGCCCCTTCCAACCCAAGCCATTCTATGATCCTACAATTCTATGAAAAGAAGAGGTGTCAGCTTGTTACTTTGCTTTGAGATACTTGGCAGCCAGGCTGAAATGGTTTTATCAACCAAAGATGCACTTTGGAGAGCAGAAGATGCAATTCTGCTGAAAGGACACACTTCTACCCCTTCTAGCAGGAGATGAGCAGGCTGAGGGTTGGAAGGTTGGAACTATAAAAATACCCAACTTCAAGGGCCAGGTGGCTAATACCATTGGGAAAAACAGTGCTACGGTAAATTTATTATGAGTTTTGAAACCTGTGTAAATGGAGCTAGGACTGTGCTTTGTGAAATGCTGCTATCTGATGCCAGATCTGGTATTTCCTGAAGTGTTCATTTTCTTTCACACCAGGGGTTTCACCGCGAGATTTTCACAGCATTGTGTTAGGTGAGATGAACTGTAGCCTAAAAACAAAAACAAGCAAAACAAGAAACCAGAAACCTCCTTTGTTCATTAATTATAAAGAGAACAACAAATGACCATCTCAGCTATAGGTGTCTCAGATAAACATAATCCAAGTTCTGTTCACCAGGAATAATCATGTAAAAGGCAGTAAAAATTCTCAGGCCCTTTGTGGGCTGTGCTCCCATTCATCTGCCTTTTGTCTTCTTTCTTCTGCAGCAGGCATTTTTCTTTAGGTGGATGTTTCAGATGGAGTGAGTCATCACTGAACACCCTGGAATATCTTCAATAGATAGAAATGGGATGGTTGAAAACTAATTCAATTTAAAATGACAGGAACAGTGGGCTTACCTGTTTTACTAATCTGATTTGTTAGTGGTCCCCTGCCAAGTAATTTGGATGAGATTCCAACCACATGAGCCCCTTCGTGTTCCTAGTCAATTATAGACAATTAAGACAAAACTGTCATGTCTCATGGAGTTTGCAGTACAATGAAAACCTAGTGAATTCAATTTCTTTCTTTTACCCAGTTGGTCCCTAACCCAACAGTAAACAGATGGAGCACACAGTTAATTTGGAAGGTCTGAAAAACAAAGAGAAAGGCAGCCTTAGGTCAAATTATCTCTCAATATTTTTATTTCTTCTTTGGAAATATGCCTAATGTTAAAGGTTTATTAATAAAAAATTCATAACCCTGTAATACAGTACTGCCATTACCGCTAATAAGCCATGGAGTTTGTACTGAGTTTTCAAGGCCTCTGTAGAAGGTTGGTCAGGCTTGCTCTGTCTGTACTTTTCTTGACCTCCATAAGCTGTACAAGCTGGATCTGGACAAAACTGCCTTTAGGGGTAACAAAGAGAAAAAGTGACAAGAATTTCCAACATATGTAAAATGCACTACATATAACAAATTTGGATGCAATATGGAGTTGCAGACCAATGAAGAAAGACCAATGTATAAAGGTGTGTTAGTAAACCCATAAACATGACCCCAGGTGGGTTGTGGAATGATGAAGAGGAAACCACCACTGTGAACACCCCTCTCCTCCCAGCAAAAGGACTCCAGATGTTGACAACTGGCCATAGCCCCATTTTACCACCACCACCAAAATGAAACCATTGACCTTAGGACCCAGAGAAGCAGGGAAGGTGTGAGAAAGAAAAGGGCTAGAAACTGGGCAGGGTGAAAATAGAAAAATTAACAATGTAGTGATCATTATTACATTATTATTGAAGCTTTTTCTGCCTTGAAATATTCTTTCTTTTTCAGTAATTATTAGATGAGGACTATTGTTGATTCTTGGATTAGACTGTTTAAGTTTTTGGTCATACTAACAATAAATTCTTGTTTTATATATAGAATATGTTTCCCCCGAAACCCCCAGTGTCCCACACACTCCCCATCTCATCTTCATCTTTTGCACCCTTAGGAGTGGTGGCCACACTGGGAAAGAACTGATGTAAAACATAGTGTTATTTCCAGTGATTTTTTTTTTCTGGAAGGGTAGATGAATCAGAGAGAAGGGAAGATTACTATCTGCTTTGTTAATGACGGAACCCTACTCAGTTTTACTATCTGAAAATTATCAGCATTTCAAAACTATTTCATTCCAACAGAAAGTAAAATGTAGTAATAACTACCTGTAAAATCCCTATAGCTATGTCCTGACAGCAGTATGGCAGCAGTGTTTTTTCATACTCTACTTATTCCTCCTTATTATACATATGCATTTGTTCCAATGTTCTTTTCCTGATTATTTTAGCTACAAAATTAGCCATATTTAAGGAAACAAAAGTTTCTTCAGTTGTAATGCTGTTTGAGTCTTGAGCAGGACAGTGATCAAAATAAAAGTTATATTTTCAATACAAACTCTTAACATTACCATTCTTTCTACTTTCACACCTCAATGTTTATGGCAACACAGAATAAATATCACATATGCTGAAACCTAGAATTAATCCTTTAGTACTTTTTTCTTACCCACAACACATTTCTACAATAGATCATACAAGCTAATTCTCGTGCAATTTATACATATATATTACTACTTTTCTCAGTGTACATCTATAGGAAGGAAGGCTGAAAGTTGTAGAAAATCTAACAGGACAAAATTAAAATAACATATGAGATGATTTGCATTAGGATATTCATTTAATCAGAAGAATTAATAGACATGATGTCTAAAATACCTACCTACACAAATAACTTTCTTAAAAGTTACTTTAAAATAAAGACAAAAACAGTAGGGCTGTGGAGCACACCCAGACCACCTGATCTGGCCAGAGCACAAATATCTCTCTGCCAAAACATGTCGTGTCACGCCACTTTTTTACAATGAATTTCCCAGCTTTAATCTGTTTTTGCCTTATTATTGTAATAAGCTTATTAATATTTAGGAGATGCTTCTGACAATGTGGTGAAGGCCATAATACAAAAGGCTGTATGAAAACACCTCCAAACAAGAAGTGAAATACTTCATCTAATTTTTTATGTCAGGAACTGAATAGATACTTGTCACTTAATTTCTACTCCCCAGGCATACCTGTAGTGATGTCAGAGGAAGCCTAAGCATCTAAAAAACTATTTTGGATTGACTTAAGTTTTCTAATCTGTCAAGAAGGATGAAACAAGATTTCTGTACTTCTCCAGTAAGAAACAATTTCATCGTAATCCACTTATTTCTGCAGTCACACAGAGCTTACTGGGAGTCAAAGTTGTTTCACTTAATTTTTAACTTTTACCAATAAAATCACATTAGGAAGATAAAGGCAAAAGTCAGCAAACAAGCAGTCAAAATCAACTTGTTATAACAAATTACTTGTTTATATATAACAAATTTTATAACAAATTGTATAACAAATTTTGTGCTGATTTTTAGAGGTTATTTATCACAAGACTTTCCAGTCTTTGGCCTTCAACCAAACTTGTATTTCCATCTGCTCAAACTTAGTAAAATCTTTTGCAGAGCTCATACTCCAGAATTTATTGGTCTGCTCTTTGTGGATAACTCTCAACCTAAGATTACTGAAACTACAGTAACTTGTATACTGCTGTACAGTTCTTGAACCACTTATACTGCTTATTGATCACGGATAAGGAAGGAGCAATATCCAAAAATTAAAAAGAGAAAGAATGTTACAAACAGACCATGAAAAAGAAGTGAAGACTGATGCTCTCCCTGGCAGCTGATGCTGACAACACAACCTCAGCTCTACACAACCTTTTCACCTATTGGTGATAGATTTGGATGAAGTGATCTGAAGTGGTCAGACTCAGACCTGGATATGCATTTCCCATACACTTCACAGAGCCCTCTCGCTCTTCCCCAGGGACTGCCTTTTACACTTCCCTCCTTCTCTTGCCACTTTTTCACACCAGTCATCCTCTCCTTTCATCCAGCAGGATGATGATGACAAAGACTTCCTACTGCCCCAACTTCAGGCTGTTATTTCTCCTGCTTGTTTCTACCAGGCAATCCCTTCTCCCTTTTTCCTGTCTAGATTTATATTATGCTTTGAAGTGATGTGACAGCTAAATTAATGGGGAAATCATGTCGTAGATCATTCTGGGAAGAGACTTAATAGGTCTATTATAGCCTATCACCAAAGGCTTTCTCTTTGGATAAGATCAGAAAAATTGAGCATTCAGTAATTTATACTCTGTTCAGACAGAGAAACGTCACTAATTAGCATTGAAATATCTCCATTACCAGTTGGTTGTTCAGGTCAGAGACATATAGTTGGGAGCTTCAGGATAGAGGATCCCATTATTGTATTTGCTTTCCTGGCTAAATTCTGGTTACCTAAGGGGAAATTAATCCTCAATAGTTTCAACCACAAAAGGTTGAACAGCTCTCCACACAGTTTTAGGATCAAATCCCCTTTTGTAGCTTTTGAGTTATCAAGCTGAGTTATCTTGTGTAAACTAATTATCTACAAACCCTCACTGGGGAAAAGAGATACAAAAGAGCCCCCAATGTGGTGGGTACACTCTACTCCTGCCCTTGACATAGGCCTTGCGCAGGCTTGTGAGCCACAGGAAACCTCAATGTGATCACTCCTTGAACCGGACAGATCATTGACAAACGGGGCCCCAGGCACAGCTCAATACCATGAAATCTCTCATGGAAAAATAATGAAGCATGTCAGAGTCCAGGAAAAAAAAAAAAATGAATAAGGAATCTGAGATTGACTACAAGACAATACCTTTATGTAATAAATATGGTGCATCATCTCTTTCTTCTCTATAATCAAAGGAAAAGTCACCTCAATACCATTCCTCTGTTATCTACAGAGTATGGTGAAGCCTGATGCTGCCTGACTTCACACATCCCTTCCTACCTTGTTTCAGTTTTTTTTTACATTATTCCAGTGTTTTTTTATTATTTTTAAAAAATGTTATTTTATTTTATTTTATTTTATTTTATTTTATTTTATTTTATTTTATTTTATTTTATTTTATTTTATTTTATTTTATTTTATTTTATTTTATTTTATTTTATTTTATTTTATTTTATCTTTAGAAAGGATGTACCCCTCAACTGCGAATACTGGAATTCCTTCTCCTAGCCTGGAAAGCAGTTCAGGAGCTTTAAAAAGGCTTTTGCCACAACCTGCCTATCAGCAGCTGTTCCACAAATCTGGAAGTGTTTACAGGATAAATCAGTACCTTTGGTCCTTTTTTACACATGGAGAGGGGTAATCATTTATATCCTACAGAAAAAGAAGGGGAACTTAGGTTCTCTGAATTCAATACTCAGGCCTTTTGTCCACACAAGGCCACATTAGATCAGCCTGATTTTATCCTAGAGCATTGGGAAAGAAATCCCTGATGGACTGATCCAAAGCACAAAATCATTATTGCTAACATTAAGATGTTTCTGAACCCAGCAAAATACAAAACAGTAACATTTTATAGTCGCTTAGTATAAATGGCAATACAGGAATTTAATCTAATATAACATCATTCAAGTGACTTATTGCCAAATATTATTTGGCACGTGGCAGAGGAAATGACATGTTGCTGAAATGATTATACCCAGGGTATCTGCTAATCAAATACAGATTAAATTTGATAGGAAATGTAAAGTGGTAAGATATCTTCTGCATGTCACAAGTGTTATGGTTGTAAGCCTCAGTAAATATTTATTCTTAGAAATTATTTTTGTTGTTGTTGTTGCCATACAATTATACATATCAAGTTGTCCCATTTGAAAATATTGAATATGAAAAGATTAAATAGCTATTGTACTAGGTATTGGCATATACTGGGTATGTGTGATTTCAAAATGACATCATTTCTGAAATTATTATTGCTCTTGTATTTGTCACTTTTTCACAAGAAAAAGGCTAAGCACAAGAAAAACAGGAACATTATGCTATAACTGCAGAAGATATTGTCCTAGATGTGTGTGTCTGCAGGAGTGGTCAATGGGACAATGATTTTGACTGGGTCAGTATCTCTACTACAGTCTGGCTTATTTCTTGGTGCAGGGCTTTCACTAGATTTGAAAACTTTTGCCAAATGAATTACACTATTAAAATGACAGCACAAAGACACTGCAACAAAGTCAATGCTGATGGAAAGCTGATGTAATTGTTAACAAAATGCTAACTAAAAGGTGAGTATAAGAACAACCTAATTGGCATCCTATCCCGAATCCCAAAAAATCTCATCACCACCTGGCCTACCAGGGGGGGTGAAGCCACAGGATGGGGGAGAGGTGTTTGTTTTCCGTCACCGTTTCTCCCAAGAATATGGTGGTGAGATTTAGTGTTGCATTATCAAATACTAAAACAACATCCAATAGTGACAGAGAGCTTCATTATCAAACTACCAGTGGATCTATTAACAGCAACCCTCTTTTGCCAGCTTTAATGTCAGGGAAAATTGTTCACAGAGGATTGCAAGAGGCAGCCCCCAGCTGGATTTTACTACCTCAAAAGGATGCCTTTACTGTTCATGTCATGAAATAGTTCTATCATTCCTTCCAGAAGAAAAACAAATATTTAAAATTCTACCAAAATATTTACTACAAATTCACGGAAGGAAAAGACTGTACATTTCATCCAGGAGGTCATGCCTGGACTGATGCTGTACAATTACTCAGCTCTCCTTAATCAAGGTCATTATTTTATCCTCCAGTGGCTCTAATCCTTCAAAGGTATTGCCAAAAGGTCATCTTAGTCATTTAGCCAGAGAGACAGCCTTACTTCTTGCAGTCTCCCAAATCCAGCAGCTGAGGCTCATTCACTTCTGCTTCTGCAAGATCAGACTCTGGATGGGACATTCCCTCCACTACCTGTCCTCTCACACTGGTGACCTTATTTCCTTTGCACCCAATCATCCGTGAAAATCTCTCCAGCACACATCTCTAGACAACTCATTTTCTTTGTGGCATACTTGTGGAAAATGCACTATTATCTCAGTTTCATCTCTAGTTATATTCTTTGTGCACCCATTGAATGAGCCACTCATTCATGAAACCCTCTAGCTGCTCAGCACTGCAGCAATCCTGGGGGATGTGGAATATTGAGAACAAGAAGAAACACCATTGATTTACTCATGCTTTCCATCTGGGGCTTTGAACATCTGGTACTTTGCCGTGGTCATATTGACAGCCACCCTGAAAAAAATGAATCAACCCACTTTTCTCTGAAATCACAGACTGTAAAAAAAAAAGAAGAGTTGTGGTGGTGATGGTAGTGGTGTTAGAATTACAATAAATAAGTGCCGCTGGTTTTGCTCAAGTTTTCATTCTAATTTTTCCTCTCTGCCCTGGAAATTAGGTTCTTATATTTATTTTGCCTTAGAGAGCAAACAATTGCCTTGAATACGATTTTATGATAAAAATACAGGAGAATGAGACGTGTAACCAGATTTAAAATCTGATATCTTTACAAAGACAAGTGATTTTCTAGTTATTATTTTCATGTTATTACAGAGAACAAGATTATACTCCCTTTAAGCACGGCACAGTTCTACAACCTCTGAAAAAAGTGCTCACCAATTTCTTCAAGCGCCCTATAATATGAGCTCTAAAGGAAACACATTTTGTTATCAAATCTTCTCTTCCCCAGTCTCCTCAATAAAGGCAATGATCCCAAGTGCATTTGATTCCAAGGGAACTCATCTTAAAATGTGAGCCGGAGAATTTGAATTGGTGAAGTGAATTGTTTGAAAGTGAATTGGTTTCTGGAGAGCATGGAAGAAGATAGCTTCCTGACGCAGTTAGTTAGACAGCCTACCAGGGGAGGTGCCCCGCCAGACCTTCTGTTCACAAACAGTGACAGACTGGTGGGAGATGTGGTGGTCAGGAGCTGTCTTGGGCAGAGTGACTACAAAATGGTAGAGTTCTTTATTCTTGGTGAAGTCAGGAAGGGGACCAGTAAATTGAGGGAGCTGGGATTGTTCAGCCTGGAGAAGAGGAGGCTCAGGGGCGACCTTATCGCTCTCTATAGGTACCTTAAAGGAGGCTGTAGAGAGGTGGGGGTTGGTCTGTTCTCCCATGTGCCTGGTGACAGGACGAGGGGGAATGGGCTAAAGTTGCGCCGGGGAGGTTTAGGTTGGATATTAGGAAAAACTTCTTTACTGAAAGGGTTGTTAGGCATTGGAATGGGCTGCCCAGGGAAGTGGTTGAGTCACCAGCCCTGGAGGTCTTTAAGAGACGTTTAGATGTAGAGCTTAGTGATACGGTTTAGTGGAGGACTTGTTAGTGTTAGGTCAGAGGTTGGACTCAGTGATCTTGGAGGTCTCTTCCAACCTAGACGATTCTGTGATTCTGTGATTCTGTAATTGGAACTTTATAAAATGTCTGAAGGGGGAAAAAAAGAAAAAGAAAGTATATAAAAAAGTATAATAAAAAGTATAAAAAAGTGTTAAAAAAAAAAACCACAAAGTATAACCCACTGAATTAACCATTACTATTTCAAACCTGTATGATATCAGCAGTTTTTGTTGACAGTTTTTAATAGAAACCAACCACTATTTGTAAAGATATTGTCATATAGAATCTGTCATTGAGATGGACTCCCTGCTTTTTGTTGTATTATATATATGCCCCAGTGTCCTCAGTAAATCAAATAGTTAGTCAGATAAAAATGAACACTACCTATGAATCTTCAGAGACCCAAACCCAAAGGATCCCAAGAGGAAATGTGTTACAGAGAAATGCACTGAAGTGCTTGTAGCTGACTGTAGAAATAGCTGAATGCAGAAATATTGACTCTATCGATGTATTTCATTTAGCCATTAGAAAAACCTTCTGGCTAAAAGCAATCTGAAAATAAATGTTTCATTATTTCCTTATGAATATATATATAAATGTATATCAAAATTTAAACTATCCTATTACGAAATTAAGGCCAAAAAAACATCATATTTTGATCTGAATCTCTTGACTATTAATGTCAGAGTTGGTATATCACAAATGGATAATTCTGGTTGTATGCTGCATAGGGCAGCAAGATGGGTTTTCAAATCCTTTATGACAGCTGAGTGCAAATGACTGAGTATTCATTCTTTCCCACTCCTGTATTTCTTAGAAGTCAAATAACTTTTAGAAGAAGGACAAAAGAAAGCTAAACTGAGGTGAAGACCATGGCACCTGAGACATTTTTCAGGCTGAGCTTTTCCAAGAAAGAGGACTCCTTGGTTTGCTATTGGATCCAGGCAACTTGAAGTCAAGCATCTGAACTGGAGTAGAAGTGGAAGCTGTGCTGTGTTCTTTCTTGGACCCAAGGTTATGGACTCTTCTTCTGTGCTGTGTTCTTTCTTGGACCCAAGGTTATGGACTCTTCTTAACTAATGTGTCCTTGATGAGTTACATTTTAATAACTGCAACAGTGAGCTTTGTTCCCAGCCCCATTCCTACTGCTTTTCTGGAGCTCAACATTAAGAAGCATTTATCCCATAGGCAATAGAGGCAAAGAAGGCAAAATAAGAACAAAAGAGTAAAATATCCTGTCTCAAGGGCTCTGAACCTTCACCCTGCTGCAATCTGATCCATGGCTCAAACTCCTGTTCCATATTCTTCTCCCTTTGATAAAACTTTTATTTCAGACCTGACTTGCCAATAAGAACTCAGAGTGGATGTAGATCTTTGTGCTGGAAAGCCCAGAATTCAAATTCAACATTATCAGAATAAATCAAGATCATTTGATTATAACAATGAAATTGTGGGCTCTGGTGGTTCTTGATGGTTATTCTGCCACATTTTTCATTTTCTTGTGGATAAGACAGTCATATATCTATAGACCAGTTGCCTCCTTTTTTTTTTTTTTTTTTTTTTAATGACTTAAATGGAGTGTCTCTATTTTGCTTGGCCGGCTCAGTTCTGACTCAGATTATCTTGGACCAGACATTGCTGGAACCACTCCATAGTTCTTAATTAATTATAAAAAATATATCTCTTCCAAATCCTGAATTAGCATTTTGCTTATACACTCATTTAAACTGAGTTAATGAGACTTATTAAAGGCTTAAATAGGGATACCCCATTCATCTTTATTACTATTTGTAGAACTTCAGCCAAAAAGTACCACTGTCACCCGCAAAATATCCTCTCACTGAAGCTGAGCTTTGAAAATAAACTTTTTTCCCCCAGGCAGTACTATCTACAGCAATTTTATGCTTTAAAAACATAGTGACAGTTTACTAATTGTATTGCTTTTGGCTGTCTGCTCCTTCTCTCATTCATACATCATTTAGTTTCCTTTTAGGTGCTGAAAACATCAGCTAATCTCTAGAAAAAGACAGCTGGTTTGAACTGATGTTTTCCTATAATACTCTTTTTTATATTCTCTTGTGTGCCATCATGGTACATCAATAATTTATATAGCGTTTAATTAAGCAATATGGCACAAGTGGGCATGTTTTCTTTAGCAATTCTATGCACATCAGCAAGGCCTTGTTCCCTTTAAGGCCTTGAAGAATGTATGGCAATGGTAGTAATGGATCTATGAACTCATTCCCTAGAGTACTTTATTCCTCTTTTTTTATGTTTTATGCTCTTTCAATTTATTTTGAGGACTTTTTTTTTTTTCCTTTTGATTTGGATTTTTCAGGTCAAACCTAGAGAATACTTTATCTCTTTAGCTTTATCCTTTTATATGACGAGTACATTAATAAATAAAACAGTGTTGTCCTATACATTGCACTAAACTGTTTTTCTAAAAATACTGCTCAGGCCTCACAGGAGTAGGCAGCCAGCAGAGCGGGTGGTCTTGAGGCCAAAAAATCAGAAGTCATTAGGTTTGTTCCTTGCTACTTTAGGCAAGGCACCTGTAGACAGTCTATTTCTTGATATTTCTTTTGGTTTCAACAGGATTCCTTGAACATGTGAGACTGTCAAGATCATGCTCTAAAACACTCCAAATCTCAGGTTTTCTATCCTGCAGCAGGCTAGGTGTGTGGATTCATGCAATTCGTCACAAAACATAAATACTTGCATCCTGTTTGCATGTCAAAAAAATATTTTACTTCTCACAGACATTCCTCCACATCTGTGAAAATAGAAGAGATTCACAAAAATACCTCAATCTAACTCTCCCTTTTTACTTATTTTATTTCTGCAAAACAAATCTACAAATGTTTTTATGCAGACATTTCCTACTCTTCAGAGGCTTCAGTTCCGTGACAAGTGATTAGACACAGACCCAGTCAAATATCTCCTGTCAAAGTCTTTTCAACAAAAAATGTCTCCAGACATGCTACACTGACAAAATATTTCTTATCTTTAATGAAATGCTAAAACATTTCTAAGAAAAATGACAATAGAGATTAATCTTTTTGTGTGTCTGAATCTAAAGTTTTCTTGGAAAACTGTGAAACATTTCCCAGTCAACCCCATTTGCCATAAAAGTTCCGACGCCCTTCTCCAGACTAAGCACTGACCTCCTTTTGCCCATGGAGTATGTTGCTTTTTGAATATCATGGAAATTGCTTCCTGTTCACACAAAAATAAAAATTCACGGTGCTAGGCCAGTGTCAGTGCAACACACAAAGCATTGCTGTGGATGTTCAGAGTTGAATTTTCACACTTGAGAGCTATTTCTCTGTTAAAAAAACTACAGATCCCTTTTGTCCTGACAATTTAGAACCTATGCTAAATCCCTCGCACGCAAAAGATTTTTCCTTCCCTAATGCCACTGAAGACAGAAGATCAAATTTTTGCTCTTAAATCTGCCCATTCCATAGAAATGCTCACATCACATTTTTAACTCAAATCTCGTTGGGAATATTACTAAAATTCAGACCTGCTTCAACCCCACAAAAATTTTACAAAGAGGAATTAGCTTTTGGTGACAAAAACTGAGCTACATTCTCCTAAACAAAGTATTATGCTTGGCCTAGTTTCAATTGAAACCCCACCCCTGGACCTCTGACTTGTTTTTTGTGTGTAACAGACAAACTAGAGATGACAGATGAACGTGTGTCATTAAAGGCACGAAGCAGGAGCCAGCCAGAGCCAGCGGAGTGGAGCAGCAAGCACAGCTCCTGGCAGCTGTTGCCCACCCTGGTACCATTTCTGCTCTGCCACCACTTCAGCTTTTTGCACAGCTTTGCTTTCTTATGTCCTTCATATATTCTGTTTCCATGGTAAGATCTGCAGAATAAAGACCACCTAGGTGCTTGGAAGGGAGAGAAGAGGAACACAAAAATTTTTTTCAGCTTTAGCAATGGCATAGTTTTGTAAGACTAGGGAGAGCCAGGAATATTTAAGAAAGTTGCTGAAGCTTAGCCTATCACTCTTCGTACCCAACCTACAAGTCCAGTCTTATATATTAAGAGAAATAAGTATGGAAGAGTTATCTGGATTCCAAATGCATGAAAAGGTGTTGTGTATTCTTGGTGCAGTTTTTCCACAGGTGAGATCTGAAAAAAAAAAAAAAAAAAAATCAGAACTTAGTTGGAAACAATAATTTACTTCCTAAACCCCTGCAGAAAACTGTGATGGGCTGGTTAGTCAATTGAATCCCTATTCTGCTGCTCACACCGGGGTGTGTGCCAATTTTCTTGTTAATTCTGTGTTCTCTCCAGTACTATTTAATTAGGAAAAAAAAAAAAAAAACAATGACACTAACACATTCTGAGTGGAGAAAAATAAAGAGTTCTGCAACAGGAGATCTTTTCATCTGGGATTAATGTTTAGGATTTTAGAACTTTCTAGAAGTTTCCAGCATTATCACTGTACACAGGGCACATCTCAAACAGCAAACAGATGGAGTTTATAGTGCTTGTCAACTTTTTAAGACTCGTATTTGTGGAAAGTCAATTAGAAACATTTTATTTTCCATTGAAATGCACAGTAGAAACATTTGCAAATTACTTTTGGAATATGCAGGTCCCTGTAAGACAGAGCTTTCTTTGGGACCAGATATCCTAGGATAATTACTTGATTTGTCCATCTTTTTCCTGTATTTAGCCCAACAATTACCTTGGCAGTATGATATTTTTAAGCCTTTCTTTGGGAAACTTATTGTTGTCTAACTGAATCTGTAATGAAGATATGCTAATATTTAAGCTGCAACAAAGATGTAAGGGGGTTAAAGATTTTGTAAGTCTCATTTTAAAAAAGCAACTCCTTGTCCTTGATGTACAATGGCATTTTCTAATAAAAAGATATCTTTCAAAATGAAAAGAATATATTAGGTTTATCAACCTCACATCAGGACAAATGCATTTTTTTTTCAAGAGCCTGATTTAAAACTTAGTGAAGCTGTTAGGAGCACTTCCATTCACATCTCACTTGGCTTTGGTTCACGCTCTCACATACAGCAGCAGAAAGCGATTCTTGTGATGTTTACCATGCATCCGCCAATGGGCCGAGCTATTGTCAGCAGTTCACATCTCCCCCTCGTGAGACAGGACATAGGAGACTTCCATTAGGGAGAAGGAGAATGGGAACAGTCTCAAAGCCTTGTGTTTGTGACTGAAAAGTTTTAAACGAAAGCACTGTTAAGTAATAAGAAATTGGGCTAGGCAAAACCCATTTTTCTAGCCATTTTTTGTCTCTAATGCCTACAGCTGGCTTGAGAAGCTTAGATTGGAGAGCAATCTGAAAGTGTAGTGCTCGTGTTTAAGTAAATCACCTTGTGTTCACTTTGTAACTAATAAACAGAAATGAGCACCAGTATGAAACACTTCAATTCCTCCTAAATTAGACCTCTAGACCGGAAAAGATGAGCCTTGATTTTGAGACATCTTTTACATATCGATTTAAAAAGAGGGCCCAAGGTGACTAGCTTCAGTGTAGACATCTGCACGGCCCATATGGGAAGCTGTGAGGTGTGTTGCATACTTCTGTGTGCTTGAATTTCTTTCAGTTTGTCCTGTAATACCCTTTAGATTATTCAAAAGCAAATATTTTTCCTGCTTAATTTTCATTATACTATAGCTCAGGTTTATATGGCAAATCAATTTAATAAGGCATAATTAAATCCTTATCTATATCATGATGTATAATTACATGTATATTATGTACGACAATAAAAAATTACTACAGACTCTTGAGGATTCTAGTGCTTGAGTGTCTCTTGGTAACTTCTGGAAGGGTTGTTGAACAAAAGCACTGCTGGAAAAAAAAAAAAAGGAAGCAGAAAAAAGAGGAGGCAGCCAAGTGGAGAAACCCACAGAAATAGCAGAGAGCTGATGGAAGAATACAGCAGTCAGCATGGTATGTGCTGCTATCAGCCACACAACAGCATATTCCACCTTGCTGAATCCGCAGGGTTTTGGCATCTTGGGACACCAGTGCTAGTCAGATTGGAAACTATAACCTCGGTTTCTCCACTGGCAAAACCTACTATACCAAATGCCCTACAAAAATAGGTCTTTGCTGCTCAAAGTCAGCAGAAAGGCACTCAACCACTTCCTGCAAGTCCTAGTTCATGGTACACAACTGCGTCTCATTTCCACTGGTTCTTATTATCTACCAGTGAGATTGGCTCCTGCCAGAAGGACACCCTGAAGATGCCGAGGGCACTGTAGGTTCCCCAGGCACCCGTTTCAGCTAATCAGATTGGAAGGACATTGGTGCAGCTGATTTGTACAAGCTTCCAAAAGGAGAGTAGTACAAGCTCTTTTCTTGCAGGTCACAATTCTGTCTCCCTTCTGTTAGCTCCAGATGTTTAGCTACAAACAGAAAAATCTCAGATGATGCACAAGTCAGGTCTGAGACATCTCAAGAGAGACTGCAGCTCATATTATGATGGTTAAGCACAGTTACATTGATAATTGCTTTTTAAAAATTCCCTCTTTAATGTTTCCTTATTTTCAATTTTAGCCATCTTAGTTATTTTTTATTGTGGATTAACTAATTTGAAAAATAAGAATAATTTATCAGAAAGAGATTCATTAGACTATAACAGAAAATGATCATGCCAGCAAGATTTCATGTCCAAAGACAAGTAAAAATATTGTTAGGGTTATCACTTTGCCAAGAGTAAAGAGCCATTTGATTTAAAAACATGAATTTTTTTAAGAGATGCAACATGACTGCAACTTAAAGACATCAATAAACCCTCAAAAATAAAATACAGGTCACCAAAGGCAAATGAAATAATAGTGTTCAAGTATTTCTTATTACTGACTGGATTGGCAACAAAGGCTGTGTTGGCTGTCACAGAATGCTTTTACTGGGAAGAAAATTTGTCACAATGAAGGCTAAAATTTTAGAGACAGAGAGTTTGTATCAGCACGCTGACATCACTAAATCATACCAATCCACACTGTTTGAGACTCACACTTCGTGCTTATCTGACCTCCCTATATGAAATCAAAATTAATTTTGACAGCAATGGTGATTTAAGGAAGAGTTTTTAAAATGTCTTAAGACCAAAAACAAAGAGAGGTTGTTTGGGGGCTCACATAACTCTTAACCTAGGATGGAAAGGCACGCAACACTTTTTTTTTAAGCTAATGGTAGGATGTGCAATTCTACTAAAGTTTTGATTAAAAGAGTCCTCTTGGGCAGTAAGAAAGTTGTGTTTTGTTTCGTTTTGTTTTAAATTATGCAGAACAATCACGAAGCTATTTTTGTTTTGACTCTGCTCACCACACTATACCAATTTTGTTATTCCTCTGAGCCTCTCTTCTCCAGGCTGCAGCCATATGTCACTTGATATTTTGCCTATGAGCCTTCAGCCAGGGGCAATCACTGTCTTGCTTGTCCCCTCAGCACCAGGGAGGATAGGGTCACCAATGTCACCCACCTCCCATCACTGGCAGCCTTGAAAATGATGCTTAAGCAAGGGAGATCCACAGCAAGTCTACCTCCTGTGTCCCCCTGTAGAACTGCTTGCAAAGCACTCCCAGACCCTTCAATGAACTTACAGCCTGATACCAAAAGCCATGACCCATGACTTTGCTGCAGGATACATGCCATGGGCTACGTTTATAAATGCATGAATTCTTACTGAACCTCTCAGAGGCGTTTTTTGCTCATGACAGCAACACCCATAACTTTTGCAGAAGTAGCAGTTTGGGCTGACCCATAGTAAGTCCTGCTGAAACCCCCAGCACAGGTGGCAGCTCTTTCCTGCATCTATGTTGGGTTAAGTCCACCAGTTCCTGGGCTCTGTGCTGCTGCTTTCATTTTTTTCTAAATGTCTGATACCTATTGGGAAGGAAAATGTTTCCCTGCTTTCTCTTTAAGGCCAGTTCTTCTTTTTCTTCCTGATCTTCAAGACAAAGACATCCTATATTTGTTTTCTATTCAGTTTTCCAGTTTCTCATGTTTTTCTTCTCTCAGCAAAATATGACATTTTGCAGTTTTCTGGGCTGGAGAAGTAAAATTGCTTTTTGCCAGCAGATCAATTTTATTCTCCATCAAAAGAAATTTTTCAGCTTTCTGACAGATGACAAAGCTACTATACAGAACAAAATGCATTCCACGACGGAGGTAAGCAAAAGCTATAAGATTAAACACAGCTTGGTATATTGCTTTTGTTGAGAATGCTACCTGTGTGCTCACCCTGGCTTCCTGATGGACACACAGGAGGAAGAAACACCGACAGGGAGGCAGAGAGCAGCTTTAAAGTTAACATTGCATTAAGATGGATGCGAGTTGTTTACCACCTTGCAAGAGTGATTCTTTTTATTTTCTTCTATATATTATAGATGGGATATTTGTGAAGTATTTTATGACAGACAGGGAAAAACTGAGAATGAAATCCTTCCTATGAGTAATGGGGTTTTGCCAAAGGCTTTGCCAAAGACTTCAATTCTACCCAGAGAGTTTCTAGGTAGGTACTTACCTAGGAGTCAGAAAATCTGAATTCAGTTCCTTACTTTACTGCTGATTTTTTGGCTTGATGCTAGTATGCCACTTAAAACTTTATTTTAGAGGCCATCAGTCTTCAGCAGTTTTAAGTAGACCTGCCATTTTGTTCAGGTCCCTGAGAGATAATTCACAATCTTCTGAAAATCCAGCTATTAATACCTGCCCTCTAGTCCATCATCTTTCATAACTCTTTTGATCCCACATTATAAGTGGCATGTCTCTTCAGATTACAGGACTTTTTTGTTCCTTGTCTCTATTAGGATGAAAGAACTACACTGAACATTTGTCCACTGTCCATTATTGTATTGGGCCAAGGCTTTGAGTTATTAGGCTTATGATCAACACAGATGGTAAATAATATAAGCTGTGTCAAATTTTTACTGCAGCCAGTGAATACAGCAGCTTTTGTTTACTCAGAGTAAACGTAGAAGTGAGGGAGCATAACAGCTGAAAATGAAATGAAAATGAAAATGAAAATGAAGAAGAAAGCAAGCTCTTTGGGAAAATCTACCTGAAAAGACCATTGGGACTTTAAGAAAATGTTTTCCTTTGTTTGAAACTTGAATATTCTGGGAGACAGGGGCATGAACAGTCTTTGCTAATAAATGAGGTTGAAGTGATTAAATATTTGTTTTCAGTATCAGTTCTACCTCCTAACATGTAGGACTCTAAACAAAAGGGAAAATAATAGTATGATAAATATGTCATTGGGTTTAAGCACTTATGCTGTGCTTAACTCCAATCTATAGACCTTCCCATTTGTTTAAACAGTTTACTGTCTGTTAATAAATTTTCTCTTGGAGCTCTAGAAAAAAAAAAAGAAAAAAAAATACTTTTTTTTTCTTTTGTTCCCACAAGGAAAAAAGACTCAATAAATGTTCTAATAAATTTTAAAAAATTAATGACTTCATGTGTTAGAACATTGACAAGGAAAGAGGATACTGTTTGGCTGTGGGATTAATAAACAATCTCTGCAAAAAGTAATTGTTACACTAGATCTGGAATTCCACTTCCAGGTTTTGGCTTCTTTATGCTAAAAATTCTCTGACATACAGGCTTGTGTCCATCTGAGGCCACAACAGTGGTTAGTGGACAGGAGGACATGGCATGAAAAGAGACACCAAGAGAACTGGGTTTACTTGGCCTTAAAAAGAGAAATCTAACACAGGGGCAGGATACTTCTGTCCAGACTATCTAATAAGAAATACAGAGAAGAAATATCCAGGCTCTTTAGGAGGTTAAGAGTGATAAAACAAGAAGCAACTGACAAGTTGGAGCATGAGAAATTCCAAATAGCTAGACAAAGGAAAAGAGTAAAAATAAAAAGAATGCCTTCCCCATGAGGATGGCCAAACGCTGGAATAGGCTGAGGAGTCTTTATCCCTGGAGATATCCAAAACTCAACCTATCAAGGTAACCAGCCTGAACTGGCCCTGCTTTGAAGACTACCCAGTCTCTGGAAGTCCCTTCCAATTTACGTGGCTCTGTGAATGGACAGGATTTCAAAGGACGGGATCCAAGCACAGGACAGAGGTTGCCGTAACCCTTCAAATACCCAGCCTGCTACTAAAATGCTAGCACTGCTGTGGGAACACTGATATTTTATTCAAGACTTCACACCTCCATAGAAATCACGGGAATGTCAAGGTTGGGTTGGCTATAACTGGGCAGAAAATTAAAATCAGCTTTCTACTGCTCCACGTGTCCCACACTGCTTTCTTCTTGTCACCTACCTCCCTGTAAGCATATTCTAAAGGGGCTATAGGGACATTTCCTCTGACTACAGCTTTTACATGGCAGTGCCACATAGATGTCACCATTTTAAATGCTACCCACAGTGCTACCCACTACTGAACCTCCTGCTACTGGTTCCTTTTTGCTCTACGGCTCTTTTCCTTTCCTTCTGCTCAGCTTTTGGCTCTGGCACAATTATTTTAAAACTCCTTTTGAAAAGTTAATCTGGAAAATGCTATTCATTTTACTACCGACAGCAGGGTCATACCTTCATAAGCACTGCTGTAGATTACAGAAGGTCACTAACTTTCCTTGATGAAATGCCTCACAATTTTTTAAATGGCTCAAGGAAAAGACTGTCTTGGCTCTTTCCCTCCTCTCTCCAAAATGGTTAAGGCAAACAAACAGATGTGTAGAAAGCCCTGTTCTAGGCCTACTCAAAATTCCACACAAGTGCTGCAGAAAAGTACAAATAACATCTCCTCATTGTATCTGTGAAGGTGCAGAATAAATCATCCATCCAGACACAGAAAGCATTGCATATTTCTGCTACAGAAACCAGACGTGGCTTGTGTGCACCAGCTAAGGACGGGCCTGATCTTCTGAACTTACATTTGCATATCAAGAATGAGTTTCTGATCCTGTGCAGGAAAGAAAATAAAGACATCTTTTATACCACCTCACGTTCAGCCACATACTGCATTCAGTGTGATCTATTCATGCAAGGTCCATATTCACTTTAATCCTATATAAAGGCAATGCTTTTACAAAATTGTTTATGGCCATTCCGTAAACAAAATTATTTTCACAGAACAAAAGCAGTTGCTTTGGTGTCATGCAAGTCTTATGTCAGCCCTGTGGGAGAGGCTGAATGTAACGCTGGCTTAGGCTTGCATGAATGAAGAGCACCCTTATTTGCTGTCTGAGATGCTGGCATGAGCTCTGTGGAAGAATGGTACATCTGAATGTGCAACATGGGCTGACAGGCAGCTGGTAACACCAACAGATAAACTTCCAGGGAAAGAGGTACAGGAGACGCAACAATGCAATCGTCTGTGCAAGCCATCCAAGGATGAAATGGACCACGTCTAAATTAATTGGGCCAGAGAAAAAAGACAACAGGTTGGCAACTGAACATTGCTCAAAGTGATGCAAATTTCAGAAAGAAGAAAAAAAAAAAAAAAAAAAAGGAAGAAGAAAGGTTGCAGTACAGTGCCAATAAATTTAAGTGAGACAACCTGTTCCACTGGACTGCAAAACTGAAAGAGAGAGAAGAAGGTCTAAAGGAGGGTCAGAAATGCTAATGGGGAGGGTTTGTGATAGATCAGAAAGACTGATAATAAGAGAAAGGATGCAGCACCTCTTTTTAGTAAAAAAAAAAAAAAAACAGATTCTTGTACCCTTCTTCACACGAAAACAAAACGAACAAACAAACAAAAAACTAAAAAAAAACCAACAACAATAGAAACATTATTCACAACAATTGCCAATAGGGCTCCAACTCAGAGCTGTAGCAGAAGGCTGGGAAGGCTTTTGGAAGCCTTTTTTGACATCTCTTTTCAGGGGAATGACTGATTCACGTCTAGGTCTTTAGTCAATATGACAACAAAAAGCTCTGTGACAATTTGCAATCTTTTCTTCCTTTATGCCCTTATGACCTCAAAGCAACATAAAGTAACAAAACCTAATAACAAAGCAGAAGTACCACTTCTTTCTTGCAGAGCGAATAAGGGCTGATAAGTCTTGTTCCCCTCCAACAGGGGGATGTCTCCAGTGAATGGCTCCCATCTCCATAGATCACCTGCAGGGATAAAGAGTTTAGGACTGGCCCCAGCATCTGGCTCACAGACTGTGATGCCACTCCCACCAAGAGAAGGAGTTCAGACCTTCAGGGAGGGAAACAGCGGTTGTTCTATTGCAGCTGTTCCTTTCCCAAGCAGGTAAAGAAAGAGTACCAGAATATTTGGCATGAATCGACAGCCTCCTGCCTGGTTAGCTGGAGATGTGCGCTCTGCTGCCTGTCCATTAGCACTGCAGAGCAGAAAGGCCCTTACATCAGTGACTGCAGGCTTTTGGCTAGAGGGAGAAACACATCATGGTTTTTAAATTTGCCTATTCCTGAAGTGTTTCTCATTAAAAAAAAAGGCTGTAGAGAAAATTACAACTCTGTTAAATTTTCTTTTTCAACATATGAGCAAAAAAACAAATGATTTCCTTAATGCACTAATATGATATCTGCAAATAAATATGAGATAAGATCTGAAACAAAGTCTATGCTGCCTAAAAAAAATCTGTGGAACTCTGATGAGAAAATTAGGCAGACAAATGCAAAAAATAAAAATAAATAAATAAATAAATAAATAAGCAATTTTGTTCAGATGCTATATCTAAGCTAATTTGATTTTTATTCCTTTTTATTTTTCTTTCTTTTTCTCCAGTGAATAGCTTTTTCATCGTACCATGGGGCTTTGCCAGGACCTGGTGTTATTAAGTAAAAATCCCTTACATCTGAATAAGTGTTTTACTAAGCTGTTATGTAAAAGCTGGGTAGTATAAATACTGCCCTTACTTTCCTGAAAGGAAGATGGTAAAATGTCTGTAATTAAAAGGATGATAGGTGCCTAGACCCCAAGACAATACAGGATACATTCAGTCTCCCTGAGATGCAGGGATACATTCAAAAGAACTAGTCATCAGGGTATAACTGGGATAGCAAGCACATTTTTCTCCTGTGTTACACCTCCCTCTGCTCTGTGAATTCCTCCCAGGGACAGGGATGCTTGGTGGTGCAGGAGCACCTCAGGTCTCTCTCTGCAAGTCTGGCTGGGAGAAGTCACACAAGGCTATAGAGAAAGCCTGCAAAAAAGCCAGAATCCTCATCGCTTTAGAAGTACCAAACTAGATCTGTGACAATACTAAGTGGGAGTCACTTTTGGCTTCTTACATACTCACAACTACTTGAAATGCAGTTCTTGTGCTTTCTTCTCATCTTCTTTTTAACAGAACCTCACTAAGGACCTTTGCAGTGCTATACCCACAAAAAAATAAGGGTCTATTTAACCTATGTGCTACAAACCCAGTACCTAATTCTTTAATAGTCTAAGCTCTTTAATAGCATACATACAAGAGAAGTAAAAAACTTAGGTAGTGATTGCTTGGAGGGTAAGTCTCAAACTTACTCTTCTATGAGGGTAGGAAGCAATCCATCATAAGAGAGAAAGTATGGACTGAAGTACTCTGATTTTAGGGTAGCTTAGGCTGTTTTTCTTTGAGCCTTGCCTATTTTCTACCTGAAAATCGTGTTTGCCACCTGTGCTTGGGACAACCTTGCTCCCAGGACGAGGATTCAGCAGCCCTTGTAGAAGCCATCAATGACTGCTGAGGCATGGCCCTAGTTTCTGTCACATTTTAAATTAAATGCTAGGAGATCGCTGCAAATAGCGACAGCATGCCTTCTGCTGGCTTTACAAAAATCAATGACCATCAAACGCTATTGATTGCATGAAAAGATGGTCTAAAACTGCTTGCTAATTGCCCACTTTTTGTAAACCTCAAGTCACTGCTGGCTCCCTTGCTGCTGCTGCTTTGACAGCAGTCAGCAGCCTGATAGCTGCAGAAGCAGAGCTGAAAATACCACTTGCTTTGTGATGGCACAGTACTCCTTAGCCAAATAAATACCATTCATTCTTATTTTCAATAATTTCTGCTACTAGTCTCTAGTTTTGTAATAGAGGTTAAGCATCCCAGATTATAGGCACAACTTCATATACAAAATGCATTGCCCACCCAACATGATGTGACAGGGACTGTGATAGCTGTCCCCAGTCACACTTAAGGGCTTTGTTCGCCCTCTGAAAGCAGAGTGATAGAGAGGAACCAAGGAAAAACAAAAGCTAGCAAGACCACAGGTACACACAGCTATGAAAACTCAGAGCAGGGCATAGATCAGATGAGAGTAATCCCTGTGCTGTGCTGAAGTTAACAAACCATACTTCACCACCACACTATGCCAGTTAATCTGTCCCACTAAATCTGTTTTACCTAAATCTAGCTTTTCAGCCAGCACTTTTAATATGTGGAGTGAAACCCTTTTAGGTCAGAGTTCCTCTGGCCAATTTCAGTCAACTGCTTTAGCATGCGGTGTATCAGGGCCCATTTCTCTCTAGGGTGTATAGAGACAGCCTCACATGACCTGTCAGATGTGGGTATCTAGGTCTGGTCAGTGAATTACACTCCCTCAGTCTTTGTATTGATTTAGCAGACTCTGAATGAAAGGTTAACATTTTGTTCTGATAGTGTTAACTAGTTTTGGAGACTTCAGTCCTGAAAAGACACATTGCACTGCAGCATTTCACACCTGAGATGAGCAGCGTCCTTTAGCCATGCCACGAGATCCAGGCCCTTCTGCCAGAAGATGTTTTCTCCCTATTGCACTCATTATAGTTGTATCAAATTCACTGCTCTTTTTGATATATTTTTCCTGAAGTTTCAATTTTCTTTTTTCTTTTTTAATTTCAATTTATTTGCCTCCTCATTCTCTTTATGTTTCCCTTTACCTTTTTCAGAGACATATCTTCATTGAGATCATGTTTTCTGTCCCCATTTTCTTATTGCTTTCATGTAATCTCATTATTTATTGTTTTTATCAACTATCCATTTTTTTTATCTGCTCCTTAAACCTATACTTTTCCAAAAGCCTTGGAATAGAAAAATCAGATTTATTGTTCTTCTTCTACAAATCACCAATTAAGTGTGTCAATATGCATTTCCCTTCTAAACAGAATCATAGACAACACATACACTTAAAGCAGAAAATCCTTTACATTCAGACCATCTCACACGGAAAGGTAAAACCTTTCTGAAAAGTACACACCCCAAAGGGAAAATAAATGACCATTCCTTAACACTCTATCACTTAACTTTTATTTCTTCACTCATAGTCACACTTCCTTCTATTTTTATTTTTATTTTTTTTTGTGATACAGCTCAGCTCAGCAAATCAAAGCTCTTAGAAATCAAACCCACCTTCTTTAGCCTCTCTCCAGTTAAAGCAGTATTGTGGTTTAACCCAGTAGGTGGATCATCATCACATAGCCGTTTGCTCATTCCCCCCAACCCCACAGTGGGATGGGGGAGAGAATCAGGGAAAAAAAAAAAAAAAAAGGTAAAATCTCATGGGTTGAGTTGAGATAGAGACAGTTTAACAGGACAGAAAAGGAAGAGGGGATAATAATAATAATAACAGCATATAGAAATTAAGTGGTGCACGATGTAATTGCTCACCACCCACTGACCAATGTTACCCCCCCTCCCACCCCAAGCAATGGCCCCCTATCCCCCAGCCATCCACCCTATATTTATTGCTGAGCGTGACACCACACTGTGTGGGACATCCCTTTGGCCAGTCGGGGTCAGCTCCTGGCTGTGTCCCCTCCCAGCTCCTTGTGCACCCCCAGGTACCTCGCTGGCAGCACCAGGAGCTGAACAGCCCTTGGCTCTGTGTGAGCACTGCTCTGCAACTGCTAAACATCATTATGTTATCAGCATTACTCTCATCCTAAATCCAAAACACCGCACCATACCAGCTACTAGGAAGGAAATTAACTCTATTCCAGCCAAAACCAGGACAAGTACAGAGATCCACCTGATCTAACGCTTGCAAACCAGCTGCAAGACTTTATGAAGCATGGAAATATGTTTCATAACCAGTGGGGTTATAAACAATTATTAGTTCTGTGTATGGGGTACAGAATGCAGGACAAGATTGCTCCTGACTAATTAAAGGCAGAGACTTGGACACAGGGCCTGTGCGGAGATCTCCACCCCACAGACTGTGAAAGGTCCCCAGGCTAACTTCAGAAAGGTGCATGCATGAGACAGCAGAGCTCTGCTGCTTCTGGCATACATGCAGACACTGAGTTTTGCCACGAAGATACCCTAGCTCACTTGGCACCACCTCATCTTTCCCTAACCAGGGAGCTGCACTATGCAGTAGAAAATATGGCCTTAAGTTGCGGCCCATTGATGGCATTGATGCGAGAAGAACAAAGAACCTCCTGTTTTTCCAGCAGCTATATCTCTGTCAAAAATGGGCTCAAGTATTTTCTAAAATGATAAAACAATATGTCAAGAGTACTCTTAGATCACTGCTAAAGAAGATCAAGGGCTTTATTATCATCTGTGCATTTATGCACTTGGAGCCTGATATAGAATAGCCCACAAGTGCCTGTGTCTGGAACTGAGGTCCTGACTAAACCCTCTTGCAGCAACTGCCTTCTCCTGCTGCTGGCTGCACTCTCCTGCAGCTCATTTTCAGCACGTGGGCATGAAATAAATAAATAAATAAATAAATAAATAAATAAATAAATAAAAATAATAATAATTAATAATAATAATAATAGATTAACACTGACAGCCCAAGCTCCCACCCAATCCCAGACAGACTGTTTAGCCCTCTTACCCGGCGAAGCCTCTTCGCCTTTTCTTGTGGGTGTTCGCCAAGCACACCTACCCAAGACATCCTACCTAACATCACCACCCCTCCAGTACGGCACTCTCCATTTCATGCAGCTGCCCAGTATCAGGGCAGGGAGCTGGAAGGAGGAAGGCTTGCTCATGAATCTCACACCTACCTTCAACACGGCCCTGGAGCCCCACTTCACCCCACTACCCATTTGAGCAGCTATGCAAAAGCAAAAAAAAAACGCTTTCCTGTTGACCAGCATCTTCCTGTTGTATTTATTTGTAAGACACTGCCTGAACTTTAACTGGAATCCTATGCTTTCTGGACACTGGGTATTTGAATATCAGAAGTCAGTCTGTGATCCAAAGTATCGAGGCACTTCTTTTAAACCCCTGGTAAAATGTAGGTAGACACCTAAACTGAAGGATGCAATATCAAAAATCTGTATCAAATTTTAACCAGTGAATTTCCTTAGAAGCTGAGTTCACTCTGACAGCCTTGAATCCAGCACAAGGTATAGAAGTAGTGCAAAATGCTTTCCACTGAAATATTGCTGAGACAGGCCTTCCTTATAAAAACCTTAATCAAATGCAATTGTCATGTCTTGTCTTTTCTTGGAATCAGCAAGGCAAAATGCTTAGCCTTCACTTCTGCTTTCTACATCTCTCATCATTGTTATCATTGTCGTATTGGCTTTCAATACTGTGTGTTTCCTTTTAAAAATGCATATCTGTACATTAAAAACATGATGTCAAATTTGGCCTGAGGCCAAACCAGCATGGATGAAGATAAGAATAAGAAAAGACTGCTCAGCTGCCAGACCTTGCATATGGTGTCTGGGAGAGCACATCTTCTCTGCACAGCTGTCACACCAGCTGCTTGTGATAACTTGTCTCATGCTGTCCCAGATCCTTTTCTTCTGGCCTAGTGCTTCACTATTTTCCCAATTCTTTTCTGTGCATTATATTTTCTATTTGTCCATTCACTTCCCTAAGCAGTCTTTTTTTTTTTTTTTTTTTTTGGTTAATTTCATTTTGTATCATTGATTTCAGGTGATTTCAGGCTATTTTTTCTAATAAAAAAGACCTAGGAATTCCAACCATGTTTCCAATAGTGCCTGCAGCCATTCCTGGGCAAGTGTCATCTGCAAATTCAAATTAAATCCTTAGGCCATTGAAAAAGATGATTAAAATCATAGGGAAACCTTACCTGGAAGTCTTTCAAGTTTCTGGACTCTTGTTAATGTCAACTACAGTTTATCCACCCTATAATAAGATAAGGTGGCTGTATTGCCTTCTGTAATAGGGGAGTGCCAAAATTCTTTCCAAAGCCAGAAGATTTAATTACAATGACTTCCTTCCTGTCCACTAGGCCTATTACATGGAAAGACAGGAAATTAGCTTCATTTGACTCAAATTGTCATTGACAAAACTGTGTTGTCCCTCTCTTATCTCCCTTCTCGCCTCAGAGATTGACAAATTTATAATTTCATTATTTGTATTTTCTGGATTTGTCTTTCTGGATTTGAAATGAGGCTACCTCAAATTTATTCCCCAAATCCTTTTCTCTTTCTCTTTTTTGGCCCTGTCTGCCCTCCACAACTTCTCTGAACTAATCAGTTGAGATTCTGAGATTGCTTCAGCAATCAGCAAACAACAAATTTCACCAGACTGATTTGTCTAGCACATTTTACTGACTGCTTTGGTATGTTTAACCTGTCTCATTACCCTTCAGCCTTCTCTTTTGCTAGTTTGGTTTCTAGTCTTAATTTTGTTTTGTTGATGCCACGTTAAGGATCTAGTCACAATTCATTCTTTTCATGAAAATTGAAGCAAACTAGGTCTTGAAGATTTCAAACTCCATCATAATTTTTCAAATTTGTGCACCTATTTAAAGCTACCGAGACTCTGCAACTCTTGCTCCTGCTTTTGACCCATCCTGTCAGTCTAAGTTTGAATTTTTCTTGTTTTGATTAAGGCTCTTAGGGAAGTGATGACTAAATCTGAGTGACAGCAGCATCAGCTCTTTATTACAGTGCCATTTGACATTCTGTCTCTCATCACCAATCAGGCACTCCATCTGTATTAGCATCCTCATTGGAGCTAATGCCATTTACTAACACCTCCATCCAGGTCAAGTTCTTAAGGTTAACTCTGCTGTTGCTTTGCAACAGGTCTTTAAAGTACAAAGAGATATATGCATGGAAAGAGAAATTAAAAATCTATCTTTCAGTACCTGAATGACTTCAGTATCCTGATGGAAAAGACTACCTTATATTAAAATAATAGATTCAGATATTTTAGGGTTTCGCATCAAAATGTTGCATCACCAGTGCTAAATAACACTGAGATGTTCAGATTCCCCAAAAGATAGATATGATGTAAAAAGCTGAGACAAACAGTAAAAGTAGATTGCATGTGCATACCCTTCTCAAGGTAAAAATGAGCTGCTGTCTTTCAAAGAGGGGAAGTGGTTACTCACAGTAAGAAATCATTGCTCATCAGAAGGAAACAAGTTAGGAATTCCGTGTCTATGTAACTTTTGTTAGATTCATTTTTAAAGGTTAGGAATGTCACCAGGACTTCAATAGACTAAAATTAAGAGAAATCAGAAGATAAAATACATAGCAGAAGTAGCATTCTGTCACAGTGGTCATTTCATACATCCCATATCTAGTTTGGGAGACACAGGCTGAGTTCTTTTGAAAACTGTCCAGAGCAATAAATAAAAATCATTTTCCTTGTAGCTTTGGAAGGACGATCTGCATTTTCCAGCAGCAGATGGCTTTTCCATAGCATAACAATTTATTGGTGAACCTTCAATATCTCCAAAGTTGTTTCAGTAACACTGTTAAGTCCAAAGCAGAAAAATCTAAGGCTTACGAAGTTGTTTCATTCCTCCAAATAACCCATTCCACCAGCCTGACATTTACAACTGTTATTATGACATACAATTATAGTCTTTTTGTTGCATTTATTTTCAATACCATGGTAATCACCTTCTGCAATGCAATTTAGTTTTTGTTTCCAAGGACATTACAGCAGCAACATAGTCATTGCTAATTCTCTGCAAAGGACCTGAATTACAAGCATGCTGGAGCTATGCTTCTTTCCTGCCCGTGCAACGTACAGCATTGAGTACTTCTCTTACTGGTACAAAAACAGCTGGCTTTTCTCAGAGACTGCTGTCCTTTCCTCCGGAGAGGCAACAGGGGCTGTTTTTGAAGATAGTCATCTTCAAGTCAGTGAAAAGAGTTTAAAAGAGGCACATAGCACCTCTTTTCCTGCTCTTCATGCCAAATAGAGAGAACAAGTGTGGAAAGACTTTTGGAGGGCATCTCTTTATATTCTAAGAGTTGGGAGTAGGAGAGGTGAGATGAATCCTTCATCTCTGATGATTTTTTTCTCTCACCATTGGCTGCACAAGGGGTCTGGGCATCTTGCTCAAACCTGATGGTTGTTTTCAACTAGGTGAGTTAGGTGAGGGTAAATGCCAAATCTGCTACAGCAATCACCAATGTCAATAGCAGTCTTTCCATTGACTTCTGCTCAGAACTGGTTGGCTGAACTTTGCAAGAATTTGACACTTTCTGAAGAAAGTTTATGAGCAGTGCTAGGAACTGTGGCAGTAGTTAAGGTAACTCATAGAAGTTGTTCAGTGCCTTGCAAGAACGGCTTAGTGTGAGGGTTTAGCAGTAACAGGGAATGGAAACTGTTGAGTTACTCTTCTGACTTGACCTCTCACTCTGCTCTCTCAGTACAAAACTCTTGTAATCATAAATTTAAATATATTTATTTATTAATTTTTACACTGATTAAATGTTCCTTCCCATCAACGAAGGCCTTTGTTCTGTTTTGGTCCTATACATTTGATCAAAATTACACCATCCTAGGCACTTGGCTATTATGTAAATTTTTGTGTATTACGAGCTGTGTACATCGGTCAGGTCTCCCTTTCTCCAATCAGTATTGGTTAAAAGGGAAAAATCATGGTAATAGTATTCCCCTCTAAGCTGTTGGAGTTCAAAAGCTCATTCAGTTAGTCCAGCAATAGTACAGCATTTATTTAAACTGGATACCAGATTAGCTCTTCCTTTTGTAAGATTTGAGGGTCCAGAAATTCCCATTGACATTTCTCAGTTTTGTACAATGCAGAGTAGAATTTTGCTTGCATTTTGTACATCTGCTCAGAGTTGTCTGCACTTTCCTTCACTGAATGGAGAGAAACAGACACCTCCACAGACTTGTCTCACCTAGGGGTGGCATTAATGGCTTTTTAAGGTGCCTTTGTCTCTGCTGATAGCAAAGGGAGACTAGTGATTTATTTTCAGATGGCTGCCATTAAACGAGCTGAAATAAATGAGCCCATAAGTGGCTTCCCTTTTCTATATCACTGCCGGGACATTGCTAGACTTTATTGAACATAACTTGACTAACTTGTCCTTGTAATGATCCCAGGCTGCTGCACTTTCTTGTTCCATTCCATTGCCCAGACTGGGGAGAAAATATAATGCCACATGGATTGGTGTACCTTCTCATACTGCTTCTACTACGTGGCTGACAATATCACTGCAGAGCAGGAATGATATTTACCTCAAAAAGGGTATTCATGTGGAACCTACTTATATTAATGACAGACTAGAGTAGAGGGAATATCTGAGACCCTGCTCAAGTTATGAGAAACTGTTAATGCATGACCTGTATCTTTTCCAATTTTTACAAACTGAACATTATATTTCACAAGGGAAAAATTAGGTTGCATTGATAAGAGGACTGCTTGCACCAGTCTTACTAATAGCAACTACAATACAAAAGCAGCAGTTTCCAGCTTTTATACAGCATTACATTTCGTTGAGGCATTTGAAGAGAAATTATTCGAGACAATGGAAAAAAAAAAAAAAGATGTAGGAAGGTGAATCACATTGGAAAAATAGGAAAAAATGTAAGTGGGAAAAAAGTTTCTCAAGTGTGCTGTGTCACCATCAGTAAGAATTACTTTAATACCTTGTATCAGTGAAATACTATTAACTCCTACTTGGTTGGACATCATGCATGGTGTAGGAGGGAATATTTCAGGCAAACTGAATGGCAGCAATTTTTGGAGAAAGAGAATGACTCCCACTACTTTTTTTTTTTTCTGGGAGGGAACTTATTAACATCTTTGCACCTAATTCTTACTGGCAACCAGTTATTGTGCATTTGCACAACTGGAGCCAAACTCCATGACTCTACATGCTGCTAGTCCTGCATAGTCCACTTTTCTAAGACCAACAATAAGTGAACAGACCAGGGAGAGAGTAAATGACTTGGAGAATAGGTCAATGTCACTCCAGTCTTCAAAAAGGACAAGAAGGAGGATCCAGGCAACTACAGGCCAGTCAGCTTCCATCCCTAGAAAGGTGATTGAACAGCTTGTTCTGGAGGTCATCTCCAAGCATGTGGAGGCTAAGTTGATCAGGAGTAGTCAGCATGGATTCACCAAAGGGAAATCATGCTTAACCAATATGATAGACTTCTATAATAGGATGACTGGCTGGGCAGATATGGGGAGAGCAGTGGAAGTTGTCTACCTTGAATTCAGCAAGGCTTTTGACACTGTCTCCCATAACATCCTCATAGACAAGCTCAAGAAGTGCGGCCTAGATGAAAGGACAGCAAGGTGGATTGAGAAACTGGCTGAATGGCTGAGCTCAAGAGGGTTGTGCTCAGTGGCACAGTCTAGATGGAGGTCTCTAGCTAGTGGTGTCCCGCAGGGGTCAGTACAGGGTCCCGTTCTGTTCAACTTATTCATCAGTGACCTGGATGATGGAATAGAGTGCACCCTCAGCAGGTTTGTGGATGACACAAAAATGGGAGGTGTGGCTGATACCCCAGAGAGCTGTGCTGCCATTCAGAAGGAGGGTTGGACTAGATGAGGTTGGAGGTCCCTTCCAACCTCAACCATTCTGTGATTCTGTGACTTGGGAAGTTCTGCCAGAAGCTGTCCCTTGAAAGCATCACACAAACCTTATTGCACTTCACATCTTCTAAAGGGCCTTCAGAGGTTTACTGAGACGTTAGTACACAAATACACAGTACTCCTTTCAGGATAACACCTAAGATATTTTATGCACTGTACCTTTGAAATGACAAAAAGAAAATGCTTCCATCTGAGACGTGATTTTAAAAAATATGTGGATCTCAGGCGGCTCCACCCATTAAGCCCATGATAAAAAGAAAGAAAAAAAAAACAAACAAACAAAAAAAAAATAAGGAGGAAGAAGGGAGGAATATGTAGGAATGATTACAACAGTATTTTTGGGAGGTTTTATGAGTACTCTGGTCAGAATATGGGGCAGCTTGGGAGGGATGTATGTGTGCACGTATGTGTGCCTGGAGAAGAGCAGGCTGAGGGGAGGCCTCATGGCGGCCTGCAGCTCCCTCACGAGGGGAGCGGAGGGGCAGGCGCTGAGCTCTGCTCTCTGGGGACAGCGACAGGACCCGAGGGAATGGCATGGAGCTGGGACAGGGGAGAGTCAGGCTGGGTGCTAGGGAAAGGGTCTGCGCCCAGAGGGTGGTCGGGCCCAGGGAAAGGCTCACCAGGGCAGTGGTCATGGCACTGAGCCTGATGAAGTTCAAGAAGTGTTTGGACAACGTTCTCAGAATAGGGTCTGATTTTTGGGTGGCCCTCTGGGGACCCAGGAGTTGGACTCAATGATCCTTGTGGGTCCCTTCCAACTCTGATATTCTATGATTCTATGATATTATGTTAATACCAAAAGAGAGAAAAAATATAAACTTGAGAGAGGCCTCACATGATTCTCTTTTCTAGCTGTCTATCAAAGGTCTCCATCTTTTGACTTGTATACTATCCTCTTAACACTGACTGTAATAATGGAAGAAAATACTCCTTCCGGGCTGCTCACACACACAAGGAGAGGAGCAAAGGCAACTGTACTGGTTTATTTATTGTTTGTGTTTCTCTCTCTCTTTTTTTTTTTTCTTTTTTTTTTTTTTTTAAGCAATTCATTAGAAGGTTGTAAAAAGATCAAATATGTTTACTGTTTTAAGTTACACACTCACTCCTGGTAAAATATTTCATCCCTTTATGAAGCACTCTGCAGTTTTGGGAGGTGGATATTTTGTGTTTCCCCTTTGAAACTTGGTGTGGCTGGTACAGAAATTACGACACCCATTTCTTTCTTCCTGTATTCAGCTTGTGGAAGAGAATAGAGAGAAGATCGCTTCCTTAGTCCTGCTGGCCACACTATCGCTGATACGAGCCAAGATGCTGTTGGCCTTCTTGGCCACCTGAGCACACTGCTGGCTCATATTCAGCCAACTATCAACCAATACTCCCAGGTCCCTTTCTGCCAGGCAGCTTTCTAAACACTCATCACCCAGCCCGTAGTGTTGCATGGGGTTGTTGTGCCCCAAGTGCACTTCAGCTCGTTGAACCTCACAGAGTGGGCCTTGACCCATTGATCCAGCCTATCCAGATCCCTCTGCAGAGCCTTCCTACCCTCAAGCAGATCGACACATGCACCTAACTTGGTGTTGTCTGCAAACGTACTGAGGGTGCACTTAATCCTGCCATCCAGATCACTGATAAAGATATTACAGAGAACTGGCCCCAGTACTGATCCCAGGGGGACCCGCTTGTGACCAGCCTCCAACTAGATTTAACTCCATTCACCACAACTCTTTGGGGACAGCCACTAAGACAGTAGTCTTCTTGAGTGGCCTGCTCCTTCTTCCAAAGGTCATAAACTCTCTTTTTCTTTCTGAGCTGTAGCCACAGCTCTCTGTTCAGGCAGGCTAGTCTTCTTCCCTGCCAGCTAATCTTTTGATGCATGTATCTTCCTTGGGTCCATTCTTTGTATTTTCTGAGTACTTCAGTAGCTGGATTCAGAACACAGGCACCATCTTTTCATTGCCTAACATCTCACAACATTTACTGGTGCCCTGACATATAGTCTGTCAGCCTCTAACTGCCACAAACCACCTCAGACTGAATCTTTAGCCTTCAGCAGTTTTTAGTTCCATTATTATACTTTCTCCCTTTCCTCCTCCTCCACAATATGTCCACAATAACTTTTACTTCTGCTCTCTCGCTCCAATCTCCATCTTCAGCATCTCTGTCTTCACCCAGCTCCTCTCAGTGTAGGACGTTCAATCGCATTAATACACGTTCTTCTTTTCCTTCTGCATCTTAAGGAAGACATTACAACAGAAACTGGCTTATCATCTCGCTCTGCTAAAACTATCACCCTTAGTCCTAACCTTTTATGTTCTTCGTTTCATTTTCAATCCCAGGAGAGCTCACATTCAGTCTTATCTGAATTCTTTTGAGTGTGGGATTTTGAGACACTGTATTTCATGCTCAGTGTTTAATGAAAGGATTTGCCATAACTCAATGAGGTAATAAGCTAGATCAACTGCTTTGTTTTCAATTATTATTACAGAAATCCTGTGGGGAGAAAAAAAATAATCCAGCAAGATTTACTCTTTATAAACATACTCATTTTCTGCCTTATGCTTCTGGAGACCAAAACATTTTCTCTGTTAGGCTAGTTACCTATTCCTCTATTAGGCTGGAATACTTCCATCAAAGTAAATATCATTATGCCAACTTTGCATGAAAAATTTTATCAAAGTTTCTTCTTCTTTATAGCAAGAAGTTCTAGATGCGATATTCATCTGTGTCAAAGATTCTTTATATGACCTTAACCATTTTTTTCCATTATTTTCCACCTTGACATTTCCTTGTTTTGGAGTTTGGCTACACATTTTGAGACATCTTGGATCTCTTTTGCAAGAATATTGACACTTGTGGTAGATACACAGAAGAACTAACAATTTTTTTAAAATACAAACTTTCCTCCTTCCTGTGTAAACTCACTGTCCTGAAATAAAAAAAAGCTTTGCTGTCATGAAGGTATATTATAAGGAAAAATATGTTACTGTAAATTAAAATCTAAGATAGAGTGCTAGTGAAGAACATACTAGTAGACAGCCTCACAGACATAATTTATTTATTCCTCCCTTCTATTACCCTATTGAAAATTATTATACTTCAGCTGTGGTTATATTACTGTTGTTAACACACAAAATGCCACTTTTCATCATTCTACGTTTTGCCCTTCACAGACTCAGGATGGTCTGTTATCTCAGAATAAATCACTGAAATAAGAAACACGAAGAAGATAACATTTAGGCAATACAAGCCTGACTCAAAATACAATCTACCCCTTTGTGCCATGTAGGTCATGTACGACTGCAAAATACACCCACTGTAACAGTTGTGATTTTTAGTTTATACTTGATAGGATAAGAAGCTTGTGTGCTTTTTTCTGGTGCTTTTTCTTCCATTTTAACCAGCTATTGCAGGTCTTCTAAATCCTCGTCTTCAAATCGTCAATTACCCTTGGACTCCAAAAATACAAAAATCTTCCAAACTTGAATCAAATCCAGACTAGATGTGTTTCAGTAAATTAAGCTATAATTGCTTTGATGCAAAACACACCTTTTGGGAGCTGTACATTAATCTCAGAACAAAAGCTCTCTTCTTCATCTGATATTTGCATAAATACTTCAAAAGGTGACCGGATGGATGACCTCAGCTCAGGAAGAAGAAACTACTCTGAACCTTCCAAGCTCCTTCTGAGAGGAGAGTTTTTATCCAGAAGAGCAGATATCCAGAGATGACACACACAGCCATAAACTAAATCAAGTATATGACTTTTAAGCTGCTAAAACAGATGCTAAAAATATATACATATATTTTAAGTTTAATTTTGTCTGTCCATAAAATTTTAATGTTTATGCCATGGAGTTTACGTTTATGAGTTGATACTTCTTGCCATCAAGTCATGTTGTGGAATATACTTTATCCCCATGCATCATTTGAAAAATAACCCTAATTCTCAGAAAACCAATCAATGAACATGAAGCCTGCTCTGTAATGAACTAATGTCTAGCTTTCCAGGCTTGCCAGCCTCTGGCCTACCCATCAAGAGCAACGTTCCAAAGGCAGTCCAGCAGTTTGTTCTGCAAACATCACTAGACTTGCAGAGGGCTTTCTAGACTTTATATCAATCAGCAGAAGAAAGACCACCACCACTCTGTTCTGTCTGTGTGAAATTAATGGCATAAACCAGTCATTTTTACTTCAAAAGCTGCAGCCCAGAGAGTTCTCTGACAAATTTCTCCACATTTCTCTTCTGGTTTTGTGGTAATAAGATCAAAGCCCTGAGACGTTACCAACATGAGTAGTCCTTTTATTTTCAAAACCAGATTAAAAATAATGAGGTGCCTTCATGTTCTTCCAGGCATATTTTTTTTCTCTGAAAAAACACTTTTCTATTTTATAGAATATCCGTTCCCTCTTTCCAAATGAAAGACTATAAATGCAGATAGACTCTGGAGTGAGATGTGAGAACAATAAAAAACACCAACTAAACTAATTAGTAAACGAACAATTCACCTCATCCTCTTAGTTGATCACAGCTGGTGTTTGCCATGTGAACAGGTTGCATCATGGAGACCACATCTAAGGAATCCTGATATAACTCAGGTCTGTGCTTAATGACACTCACGGCCTCTTGCTTCCTTCTTTCTTTAGCAAAAGTCCCCATTCATCTCCCAAAACTGAAGAAGCAAAAGATGCCTTAGGCTGTAGCTGCTTACAAGGTTTGGGAGCAGAGCCATTGGACCACCACACTTCACGGGGAAGTGGGATTGTCAGAGCGGATGATAACCATACCCACACAGGATTCATTTGAGTCCCCTTCCCAGAGTCACAGTTTTGACAACAATTTAGACTGTCAAATTAGTGATGGCTATGCCCTCTGCCAGACTGGTGAATTAGCCAGAAGGCGTCGAGGTTAGTCAAAAGTGATAAGGCAAGCAAACATCCACATGTGCAACTGTGTAAGTCATTGACTTGGCATAACAGGCTAAAAATCTCAAAATTTGCAGAGGAAAATTTCACCAGAGAGTAAATAGTTCAGCCTATATATAATCTACAGAGAGAGAGCAGAAATCTTACATATTTATGTATCAAAGAAAATGAAGTGATAATCCAGACATGATTATTTCACACCTCCTTGAGGAATGGATGCAAAGCTTTCTCTCGGTGACTGATGAACACTGTAGCAAGACACAAAGGTTATGGACTGAAGCTAGGACTATTATGCTGGAAATAAAATGCAGCTTTTAAGCAGTGATAAATAGCTTAAAAACAGCAATTGACATAACACTCAGAGCAGATGCAGTGCTGAGAAGGCAAATTCTCTAACATAGCTTTAAACCAAGAATCATTACTGTTCCCAAGGCCAGCTGTGGGAATTACTGGGTATGCACGACCTTCCATGTTATGCTAAAAGCTCATTTTGACTGTAGTAAGGCTGTATTTTGGCCCTCACATCTAGAAATACAAAAAACAGAAATACAGTTTATTTCTCTCTAAGAGTTCATATTCACAAGGGATTCTGCGTCGTTGCACTTGTCCATGTAAACATCCAAGGCTTTAAATGGTGCCAACACAAAGCCAGTTTACCCTACTTCGACCTTACAGTGGTTCAAAATTCTCCTGCGGTGGCTATAGTCAAAGGCACTCTGACTATGAACTCAAAGCACTTGGATATCCTCTTCTTTTTCCTACAAGGAACCTAAGGAACAAGGGATATAGGAAATTTATCCAAAGTTCCCCCACAGATCAGTATTGGAGTTGAGGATTAGTCACGTTCTCTGGACTCCTTTTCTGGTAGTATATTGCTGGAAATCCCTTAGACCTTCTCTCCCTAATGGTGGCTCTGGGAGAGCACCAAAGACCTTAATGTCCATGCAGCGATACTCCCTGGTTTTTGGCAGCAGTATCATCCTGTAACACTACCCCAAGGCTGCTTCTCACTGGCTTTTTCACATATACCCCAAAAGTCTCCTGACTTGGGCCTTATTGCAAACAATCCAGAGCTTCTCACTGCCTTGTCAGCATAAAAGTGCTTTAGCTGTCACAGCTGGGGATCAATATTAGACCTGGCACTACTCAACATTTTCAACAACGATCTAAAAGTAAATATCAAATCACTGCAGATAATTTTTGTGAAGTTGATGGTATAAAACAAACAAACAAACAAACAAAAAACACAACAGAGTGGAAAATAGTAGTGGAGACATGGCATCACTCAGAGCAAGCTGGTGTCAGGGAGGTGATTTCATTCAAACGAAAAGCCGTCTGGACATTGTGCTGGGCAATCTGCTCTGGGTGTCCCTGCTTTATCAGGGTGTTAGACCAGAAGGCTTCCTCCAAAGGTCCCTTCCAACCTCAGCCATTCTGTGACTCTGTGAGGTAAGTGCAAACCCGTATGTCTGAGAAAAGGAAATGCAACAATGCACCAAAGGGAAACGGCACAATCTGTAAGGGTTAGAGAGGACAGGCAGTTCAATGCGAGCACACACCGCAGATCTGTTGTGAAAAGCTGCATAAATAAAAGATCACAAAAGGTTATTCTTCATCGAGAGACTTAAGAGTTCAATCTGTTTTCAAAAATAATCAATAAACCATTTGATTCAAATGTAGTAATACTGCTCTAGGAGAAAATACAATGTCTTAATTCCTGAATGGCTCTTTAATATAGCAGGGAATAAGAAAGCAAAAACAAAACAACAGCAAAAAGATGGCTGAAAGCACAAAGGAGACAAACAAAAATATAAAGCTACTGCCAAAATCCTAGCAGTGAGGGAGACTAAGCTCTTGAACAAAATGCTGCAGGAAATATTGAATTTTCATCCTTTTGATGTTCTCACGTAATAACTGATGCCTTTTTATTTAAGGGCTGAGGTTACTGGGTGTCAAGTAACACTCTGTAATGCATGAGCCTCAGGTATGCTGATCTGATTCATTTTTCATCTCTAAGTTTTATGAATATGTGAATATTGTTGCCTTTACACTTATGTAGCTGCTCCTTTTCTTGTTTCAGTCACTAGCCAAACTGAGAAATCCAACACCTTTTGCCCAGCCTTACTATGAGCAGTGCTTATTTTATTAATATACATCAATTTCTGCTGCAACAGTCAAATTCTACAGTAATGAACAAAAGGCTTAGTTCCTTAATTCTACTCCTGGGCTATACACTTTTCCATATTTTTTTCAAATACCGCTTAAAGTCTACAAAGTATGAAGTGAAATAGTGAAATCAAATAAACAGAAGTTTATTTTGTATATTTATACAGCATTTTCACAAATATATTCCAAAATTTTTGTTGTTGTTGTTGTTTGTTTGTTTGTTTGTTTTTATATTGCCTGGGAGGCTTTACAGCAGCATGTCATTATCCTGAACTGCCTTATTTCTTGCAGGTATTTGTATGTAAAGGTATTATAATACCAATCAAAATAGACTTAACAGAAGCATTAAAATAAAATAAAATAAAATAAAATAAAATAAAATAAAATAAAATAAAATAAAATAAAATAAAATAAAATAAAATAAAATAAAATAAAATAAAAGTTTAAATTTGCAAGCTGAAGGTAATACAGTTATTACAGGGGAATCTGAATATATTTCTCTTTCTCAAGCTCCAGTTAAAGACATGATTTAAAAGGCAGATTTATAGCAGCAGTGCTCAGTGAGGTGCTGGAAGATTCACGATCAGGGAGGTGGAAAAAGAAGGTTTAGCTCAAAAGCAGAATATATTCCCAACAATCAACTCAACCAACCCTAATCAGGAGCAGCTGACAGAAAAAGGTATAGGACGGAATAAGAGCTTCCGAACTTTCAGCTTCCAGATATTTAAACCTAAACTAATCAAAGTGGGGGTAAATACAAGCAACGTTTAACTGCTGGCACAGTTAAGCTAGATACCTTATGTCCCTTCTCTTCCTTCTTTCAAACAATATTTGGATACACATGTGACATTACTAGTTCATTTGGTGAAAACAGGAAAGAAGGAGATCTGAGGAGGAAAACCAGCATCTCAGGAGCAGAGATTAATAAATCTTGTTGAAGACATGGGATTGCATAGAGTCATAAACTTATGTCCAATACTTTCTTCAGCTGGGGCAGGAAAAAGCTCCACAAAAGCCTTCAAATGTCTCCAAGGTGACAGCAGAGTCCAGAAAATGACCACACTAAACAGAGAAGATCTCTCTGTGGTGAAGTAACGTGAAGTGAGGCATTGCCAAAACACAATGCAGTGTCCCCAAACAACCTGTGTTCTTGCTAAGAATTAAGCCCTAAAAATAAGATTTAATTTAATGTGCAGGCTTTGCACTGGATCTGAAGCAAGAAGAAATCCTGCCTAGGTGGAGAAAACAGAAGAACACAAAACCTCTGCAGAGCACATAGCACAGGTGGAGGGCAGCATACTAGTGACATCATCGGGCACCTGTGTCTGCACCTAATTTTTGCCTGCACAATCCAGGCCCAGAAACTGTGCTTGTTGGGTACCCCATTTCTTCCTCCATAATTTCTTTCTCGTGTATTTACACCATATTTTTTTTTCACACGGGAACTACTTCTTGCCAGGAACATAAGGCAAAAAAAGCCATCAATGCATCATGGAGCCACCTTTCTGCTAAGGATTTTGTAATATCCTGTGTAGACATTATGCTGAAAACACTACAGTCCTGAAGCAGCCGTATCCTAAATAGTTGAATAAACCACAAAGGTGTAGACTTCTTGCCAAACAAGGCCAGGAATAGCCGCATGGAAAGACAGTATTTGAGAACCCAGTGAATGCATCTAAACAGCTGTTATTCATAGATAATCACAAAATAAAAGAAAATTTAGCTCACCCATAAGTAATAAATTTACTTTGCTCAAAATTAATAGCTTAGGAGGCCATACATATTTATGAGGAAGGAGAAAGGAAAATAGAAAAGAGAACAAGCAAAATTTGTAATTTGTTCTTTGGCAGTAATGGATAATGAACAATATAACTGCTTGTGAGTTGTTACCCTTTTCTACCCTTCAGATATTACCTTTCGATTCCAGAGTCTTCTCTCCATGTCTCCCCAGAACAGAAAGCCCACATAGCCAAGAAATGATATATTACATAGACTAGAAGATTTTTCATTCTTCCAGCATTTGACCAATACTTCACGGTGTGGAGTGTCCTGCAATATGCTGCAGGAGAGCCTTCTTGATTTAAAATGTTTTAAAGCACAACTGTACTAAACAAAGCACCTACTTACCCAAGTACCTGTAAAAGACACAAGTACCTTAGAAAGACACAGTGCCCTTCTTGCATTACCTCTGTTCATTGCAATAAAATGAGGTGAAAAGTTCTGAGTCCTAGCAGGGATTATGAAGAATAATCAAGCCAGCAGAAGGGAATGTTTGACACATGGAAACATCAGGTGATGGTTCCTCAGGATGATCTAGCTGGAAGTTTTGTTTCCTAATACATGTATTTGCACCTGCCATGTGTGTTGTACAGAGGGAAAGAAAGAGAAAAGGACAGACTGAGCTCTGCAGGTATTTGGTCCACATATGCTTGGAGCCCATGGTGTTGTAATGCACTGTTTTTGCAGCACAAGTTGAAGCATTCCTAGACATTTCAAAACTATAGTTAAGCCAGAGCTCTTTATATGGCTGAAGAGAACACTGATTATTCATGAGTTAAGTAGACAGTAAGCCCACTTAATTGCTCATGTACTAATTCACAGGGAAAATTTGTTGTAAAAGGAAAAGCCTGTAGTTTACAGTAAAGATTGCCTGAAGTGAGCTACACATATCTACATCTATGTATGTAGAGCACTGAACATCTGCCATAATTATGTTTTGGATGATCCCTTCCTAATTAAAACTGTGTCAGCATGAGACAAAATTTTCAAAAGTAACTAGAGGACCTGAACATGTTGCTTGGGTGCCCGACTTGAGATTTTGCAAAAAAAGAGCCTCTGTTTCAGACAGTTCTGGGTAATTGCCCTTTACCCTTGATCTTCTGATAGGAATATATTGTATGATTATTCTTAAGTGTCTTCCTTCAGCAGCAAAGGAGAGAAGGAAGGGGAAAGATATTGGTTATTCTTAACTACTTAACTGCCACAGTAAGCCAAACCCTCACTGAAGCAAGTACAAATCTGAATCATTTCCTGCAATCACAGCATCCTGGAGATCCATTTTACGGAGGTGCTTTCAAGATAATTCACAGGGGACTAAAGCTGTTTATAGGTGAGAACAGTGACGACTTTAGAGGAGGTACAAATATGAACAACTTTTGCTGGCATTGCAATATCTGTAAGGGTTCATTTCTTATTGAGTTGGACAACATGGCTGTCTCCAGCAGTTCCAAAACTCATACCTCTGTTCTGTACAAAAAAATGAAGAGCATTATAATTCAGGACATTGAGAAAGGTCACCCTGCTATATTTTAATTAAGAAATGTAGCACTTACAATTTAACAATGGAAAATAGTTCCATATTATGAATAAAACATCTCCAATGTGAAGGTCCAGGACTCTAATAAAACGTTTGACAAGCTTCTTACTAACTACAATATTTCCTCCAAAACAAGAAAATGCCAGCATTTATAGGACAAAAGCATAGTGGCTGTAGATATCATCTGGCATTTCATGCGATAGTCCAAGGCAAGGCATGTTACATAAACAAAATGTAACATGGCAGAAATACGTTTATAAAGAGAAAAGATAATCAGCTGAACTGGCTAAAACTGATGAAAACATAAGATGTGTGCTGAATAGATAGGGAAGGAAATCACAGGAAGAACAAGAGCTTAACTGCTCGATACAGATTTTTGTGGATGAAGCAAGATCCATAAAATGCTTAACAAAAATGGAAAATGAGTTTGCAGCAGCAAAACTGTGTATTCTGAGGCTGCAAAAGAAAATATAGGTTGGAAAGAAAGGGAGTCCAAAAACAGCTTGTAAACACTTTAGGGAAGCACTGGGGCACCTCCTTATTGTTGTAGGGTATTCTCAGCAGCAAATCAGGTCTTGCAACGTACAGTCTCTATGCACTGTCACCATGCATTTTAACTACATCCAAAAAATGGGATCCAGAAGAGCTTTTCAGCTTCTAGCCCAGGACTTCTCTCTGCTTTCTCAGCTGCATTTTGGCTGTGATATGTGTATTGGGAAGTTCCCCTGCGGCCCGTGGAGAGGCCCCTGGTGGAGCAGGCTGTCCCCCTGCAGCCCACGGGTCCCACACGGAGCAGATCTCCACGCTGCAGCCCGTGGAGGAGCCCCCGGTGGAGCAGGTGGATGTGGCCTGGAGGAGGCTGCGGCCCATGGAGAGCCCCCGCAGGAGCAGGCCCCGGGCCGGAGCTGCAGCCCGTGGAGAGGAGCCCACGCAGGAGCAGGGGGTCTGGGGGGAGCTGCCGCCCGTGGGGGACCCGTGCTGGAGCAGTTTGCTCCTGGGGGATGGACCCCGTGGTACGGAGCCGTGTGGGAGCAGTTCTGGAAGAGCTGCAGCCTGTGGGCAGCCCCCCAGGCTCAGTTCGGGAAGGACGGCATCCCGTGGGAGGGACCCCACGGGGAGCAGGGGCAGAGAGGGACCGTGAAGGAGCAGCGGAGATGAAGCGTCAGGGACTGACCGCAGCCCCCATTCCCTGTTCGAGGGGGAGGTGGAAGAAGGTGGATGGGGGGAAGGTGGTGTTTTTAGTTTGCTTTTAGTTTCTCACTGCTCTAGTCTGTTAGTAATAGGCAATACATTGTATTAATCTCCCTTATGCTGAGTCTGTTTTGCCAATGACAGTAATTACTGAGTGTTCTCTTTGTCCTTATCTCAACCCTTGAGCCCTTTTCATCATATTTTCTCCCCTTTTTCTTTGAGGAGGGGGAGTGACAGAGTGGTTGTGATGGAGCTCAGCTGCCCAGCTGGGTAAAACCACCACAATATGGCCCATGCCACTCCTATTCTCCTACCTCCCTAGAACCAAATGGTGTGTTTTCCAGTACAGAGGCATGGTCCAGTTTGGTATTCTAAGGAGAGTTTATGGTGAGTGCACCTGAGACACTCCTTGGGCGATTGCTCATCTCTCACGGAGTCCTCAGCTAAAGATCTCCAGGCTGTCTAAGCCAAACTTTCTATTAGTGTCTCAGTTTAGTCTATTTCAGGGCTTGCCAGGATGTTATCTTTCCTGTCCAGTGCCTTATGCAACACTTCAGGACTTGGTAGGACATTTAGTACCCATGCTGTTGGCAAAAATAGCTCAGTTGTGAATACAGGGAAAAGATAATTAGGCATGTATGGGGGGGGGGGGGGGGGCGCATATACAAAACTGAGCTTCTGAGCTCTGAAGCAGAAGCCTGCAACTTGATTGCTGCAAGTTGGCCGGATGTAAATCTCGATAACAGATAAGATAACAGAAGAAGGTGAAGACCCTGGCAGGAGAAAGGATCCTGAAAGTGGGGAAAATCCTGAAGATGGAGTAAATGCAGGGAGACAAACACTGGGGAATGCTTCGGGACCTCAGCCATTAATGCCCGAGACTGTGAGCACTGACCAATGAGATGCTGTTCTCATGATTTTTGCAACACCATTGTTAGTATAATCTTTGGCACCACTGTAACAGAAAGGGTACATGTGGTTCAGGACCACAACAACAATTGTATATACCCTGTTTCTTAGATAGCTCCATCAAATGTGAGCACGTTCTCTTATTAGCATCACTGCCAAATGAGTCCTTGAACTTCCTCTGATTCTCATCTTCTAAAATCAGCTGTGCTAACTGAGTTCAACAAAATACACAGAAATTTGAGATTCTGGAAGACATTTAATTCAGATATGGACTTATGATATATAGGTGTTTTGAATGAACAAAGCAGAGCATAAATAACAGCACACAGCAGGATGACAACCAGCGTGACAGTTTAAAATTGAGAGCCAGCGACAGAGCAAGCCTTGCATTTTAAATCAGGAAATAGCACTGGATGCAGGCATAGCAGTGACTTGCAAGAAAATTGCTTTGACAGGAAGATAATGTAGAAATTTAATAAATACATATGAAAGATACATATACATATATATATATAAAAGCATATGTAAATTAAACTCTGAGAACCAGAGAATATCCCAAGTTGGAAGGGACCCACAAGGATCATCAAGTCAACTCCTGTCTCCACACAGCACCACCCAAAAATCAGACCCTATGTCTGAGAGCACTGTCCAAACACTTCGTGAACTCTGACAGGCTCGGTGCTGTGACCACTGCCCTGGGGAGCCTGTCCCAGTGCCCGACCACCCTCTGGGTACAGAACCTTTCCCTAACACCCAGCCTGACCCTCCCCTGTCCCAGCCCCATGCCGTTCCCTCGGGTCCTGTCGCTGTCCCCAGAGAGCAGAGCTCAGCGCCTGCCCCTCCGCTCCCCTCGTGAGGGAGCTGCAGGCCGCCATGAGGCCTCCCCTCAGCCTGCTCTGCTCTGGGATGAACAAACCAAGGGACCTCAGCTGCTCCTCATACATGCCCCCCTTTAGACCCTTCACCATCTTTGTAGCCCTCTTTTGGACACTCTCTAATGGTTTTATGTCTTTCTCATATTGTGGCACCCAAAACTACACACGGTGCTTGAGGTGAGCTTGCACCAGTGCAGAGCAGAGCAGGACAGTTCCTTCCCTTGACCAGCTAGCAACACCGTGCTTGATGCACCCCAGAATATGGTTGGTCCTCCTGGCTGCCAGGGCACAACGTTGACTCATTTTCAACTTGCCATTGTCCAGGATCTCCAGATCCCTTTCTGTGGGGCTGTTCTCCAACCTCTTGTCCCCCAGTCTGTACATACAACCAGTGTTGCCCCATGCGAGGTGCATAATCTGGCAGTTGCTCTTGTTCAGCTTCATGATATTGGTGATTGTCCAGCTTTCTAGTTTTTCAAGATCTCTCCACAAGGCCTCTTTACCCTTGGCAGAGTCAACAGCTCCTCCTAATTTAGTGTTGTCTGCAAACTTACTTTGTAAACCTTCAAGACCTACGTCCAAGTCATTTATGAAAACATTAAAAAGAACTGGACCTAAAATGGAGCCCTGAGGAGCTGCACCAGTGACAGCTGCACCAAGCTGACAGCTTGATGTGACCCCATTTACCATAACCCTTTCAGCCTGACCCATTAGCCAATTGTTCACCCATCATACTTTGTATCTGTCTAGCTGTATGCTGGACATTTTGTCCAGAAGGATACTTTGAGAAATAGTACTGAAAGCTTTACTGAAATCCAAAAAGATTACATCAACTGGCTTCCTTGGTCAACTAGGTGAGTGGCCTTGTCATAAAAGCAAATTAAGTTCTTTAAAAAAGGACTTTCCCCTAGTGAATCCATGTTGGCTTAAACTTTCATCCAAGCCAACAGTAGTTCAGCAATAACAATAGAAATATGGAACTTTGAAAAGAAGAGAATTCAAGCTAAAAATTAATAAAGTAAGGGATTGCTAATTGACAGTTGAAGCATTGTGCTGGGAAATCACGAAAGTATCTGTGGACTCATGGGACTCAGGAGTGCAAGTGCTCGTCGTATGCAATAACCCTGCAGTGATAGCATATGCACCACCTGCTCTGAGAGAAGCTTGGGACAGCAAAGAGCTGACAAGTGAGAGAGAAAAGCAAGTATCTGAATCTGATCCAACTATCCATGCAAATATTTTGAGAAGTCTGAGAGAAGTTATAGAGATGAAAGTAAAGTAGTGCCTGTGTTGTAAAACCTAATGCATACACAGGAAAACCCACATACCGGGTACCCTTTCAAGTGTGGTTTGTAAGACTGATGAGATGAAGGAGGTCAAGCTCTTCCTTGGCAGACTTATTCCCTACATACAGCTGCATTATATTTAATCACTTCACTGACAATAAGTCTGCTGAGGCCAGGCTGATGTCCTCCAGAGCCTGCCCAGTTATGGGAACGGGCTGATCCTCACCCTCATGAACCAAGAGAGTTGCTCCACTAATTTGCATTAACATGAACTCATTAACAGCAATAGTGTCATGGGCTTTGAAGAAGATGGTGTAGCACAAACAGTGCTAAGAGACTACCTAATCCTCACAACAAGTTTATTAACCGTGATGAAGTTTGAAAAGCAGAGAACTGCCCTTGGCTTCCCAGAACTCTGGTTTCTCAGGTATGGCAGTTGGAAACAACAACAAAAACAGTTCTGTTCTGCAAAACAAATATATTAGATACGAAAGTGGTAAAAGGATCAATAAACTCTGAACATTCCAATGTGTTTTTATGCCAACATTCAGTGGAAAAGATACTTTTAAAATATGTTTTATTTGAACTTTGAGGTGCTTGCAGTACCATTTTGGAAAGCTGCTAGAATGCAGAACAATCAATTTTCCCTAAGCATCTGTGCAGCAAGCATTAAAAAAGGCAAATATATATAGGGGTGCTCCCAAAATAACACTTTGTTTCTGTGTGCATGTGCTATAACAGAGCTGAAAGGAGTTAATTGGCTTCAGTAATTTGAATTCATGCCCTCATAAACGGATTAATCAAACCAGGAGTTAAAGATTGTGCTTGCCCTCCTTGCTGAGCACAAGAACAGGTATGTGTGCAGTACCTTGACACTACCCCTGTGTGAGCATTAGAGGAGATTCACTATTGGCATCTGTCCTGGAAAAAATGGGCCGTGCCATGTGTGGGCAAAAGATCCTATGCTTGAATACTCGTATTGATACTTCTTAAATTCTGTTCAACAATTCTACACTACTTTGTCTATATGCATCAAGCTCATTGCAAGATTAGGGCCTCAAACTGGAGAGAGAGGAAAATTATTAAATGATTTTATTCCTTAACTTCCCTCCAATGTACTACGTTTAGTAAATATTAATTTTCATCTTAATAAATAAATCTTGAAAAAGGAAATCTGCATTCTTGGATTCACTTCATGTTTTACACTTGTGAAGCAGCGGTTTTGTCTCACATATCTGAGACATACAAAATAATCCAAAATATGAGTTGATGGCTGTAATGTGCATTTCTTAGAAATTGCTTGTTCTCCACATCTTAGAGGAGAATAATGGAATTTAGTGTTCTTGATAACTAGTCATCTAGGGCCAATGTTTTAAAGAAATAAACAGACACAATTATTGTAAGTGCTTATAAAACTTAACCAAAAACTCAGGCTAAAGTTCTGACTAGTCCTGAACTAAAGTTCTGGACTTTCAGAAGTGGGAGTGTTGCTGAAAGTCAGCTTCTAGAAATACACATCATTAACAGCTAGACCCAAGAGATAATTTGAGCATATGTCTGCTTTTGCTTATCCTTTAGGGAAACTGGGATTCAAATTCTTCCTCACTGCAGGGAGTCTGAAATCCATCTTTCCAGTCTCTCTGCTGGTGTGAAGGGAGCTTCAGAATATTCTAGGTGTCTTACTCATAAAACAGTTGTGGGGATTTTTTGGTGGATGACTCCCAGGGACATTTTTACACAGTTTCTGTCTAAATTGTGTTTATTCAGGCAAGTCGGTAATAGGTTGAATGATTCTGGATGCCTAACTGAACACACCTTTGAAATGCCTTGTATTATAATGGGGAGCATAAGTATATTTGCAAAGTGAGAACTGCAAATTTGTGACTGACAATTGGAGAGCACATGAAAGCTTATACTTCTGATTTTGTTTCCAACCAGTAATTTCAATTTTAGTTAGAAAGTTCAGAACTTTCACATTGATCTCTTCCATACCTAATTATCCAAAACTCAATACTTAAGCAAGGTTAATACTTCAGTGAAGGCCAAGTACATACCCAAGTATGATAAGGGTTTGTCCTATTTTTTTTTTTTATTTTTAAAAAAAGGCTTTTTCTTTGCAGTTTTCAGAAGTGAACTAGAATTTCAGTGGAAACTCCTGGCTGCCTTTCTCCAGTTAGGAATTATCTCATTTACTAAAGCGCTTCTGAAAAGATGCAGAAATGTACATGAAGATGCTAAGTGTGCTTTCATGAACAACCTTGGAGTGGAAGTGAGATTATTAAGGAGTGCCCCTGTGACTTTGAAGTGAGATTTATTATCAATGAACCTTCACCTCTTGAGCATGTCTGACAGTCCCATGTCAATTGCTTGCCTTTCCTTGGATAACTTCAAAATAAAAACAAAGGTAAATTTTGAATTAAAGCAGCTATTTCTTCTAGTGATGTAATATGGTGATATCCAGGAAAAGAGTAAGTTACCAGAGGATTATTATTGTTGTCTTTATTGATACAGAAGATTTAATTTACAGAACATTAGGTGAACCCACCCTCTTCCTCGCCCGATATTTGAAGATGAACAGTTACAGACAAGAAAATGATCCAGTTACTTATAGCGCAGCTAATGATTACATTAAAATGGTTAACAATATCATGCTGTAAAATATAAGTGCATGTTCAGTATATAAATACAATAGCTTTCTGTTCCTTGTCAAGAACATAAGCCAATCACATTCTTCAGTTTAATTTACCTTGTGCTAAAGTACATTTCCTTATTAAATATATATTAATGTAAACCATACCCATTAAATCTGGAGTTTCACCCCTTGCATCTTACCTTGAACTTTATATTACAGTACTTTAAAAGCTGATTGAACACTCTTATTATTCAGAAGAGGTTTCTGTCAGATTTCCCATCTTTTAAATCTTTGGCAATGTTTCACAGGAACACTCTTATTATTCAGACGTAGTAGTTCTTCTCTAGTTCTATTAGTGACATTTTAGTTGCATCCAGAGCAAGATATTCTGATTCCTCACTCTTTCTATTTGAAAGAGCAGGCCACACAAAGCCCTGCATGAGTGTTAAAGTAACGAAAATCCTACACTGTAGGAGAAAATCAACATTGTATAAAATATATTAATAAACATTTTAAAGATGCAAAAGATACACCATTAGATATGGCAACAGTGACCCACTGCATAAAAACACTACTTCATACCTGGTCAATCAATGGCAATACATCTGTCTGAAAATCTGCTCCTTGACAGGCTGCTCCCCAGTCAGACATGGTAGTAAGATCTGTAAGGCGTCCTGTTCGGGCCAGCTTATCCAAAGTTTGATGGCTCAGATTAGGTTCCTCAAACCTATCAAGCTTCTAAACAGGTGGCCTGAATTTCAAAAAACTGCTGCATTCACCTATGCTATAGGGACCCATCTCAGCAAATCTTCACGTCATTATTCCCTTGCACCTGTCAAAAATTACCACCAAACTCTGAGCTGGTCAACTTCTTCTGCACCCAGGCAGAAGGATTTTCTCAGAGGTGTTCACCAGGACACAATCACTGAAGAACAGATGATATGAATGGACTTGACAATCCTTTATTTTCCAAACACACGTGGGTAGACAGATGTAAATCGGGAAAAATAGCTTTAATTTAAATCCTATTGGTCCCATTAAAAATGTTCCATGTAGAAATATTTAGTATCAAGTGAAATACTTTGCACAGAAACACAGTCTATCAGTGTGTAGTGTATGGTTTAGGAACACAGCAGGTTTATTACCAAGCAGACTGAAACATTTATCTTCAATGTGTTTCAAAACAGCTTAAAGACTAAAAAGCCTTGAAGACAAAAAGCTGAAGTTACCTTTTGTCTCTCTGATAATTACCTGTGTTTGCTCCTCAGTGACACTTTCATACAACAGGTTAATACCGTAGCATTAAACCAGCTGAGACTCAGCCCTTCAAAGTGCCTGTGAAGTATTTAACTTCGTCCACGCTAAAATAAAAATAAGAACATTACTCAGAACTATTGCTTGAACAAGGACACGCAGTTCAAACTACATGCTGTAACAAATCCCTATCAGAAATGCCTTCAGTGGAGATGAAAGTGCTCATATACAGTCACCACATGGTAGATGACTGGAGAAATACTCTGAAGGGAAAATATAAATATAGATATATCTAGCTCTATATTATTTTAGCACTGTAATGCAAAATGGTAGATTACCAAAGGGTAAATTTCTGAGGAATATACAGAAAGCAACCAAAATATTATATATATTCTTATCTTCATTTGTATGAATATAATAAAGAGGTTTTGGCATACCATATGTCTTGGAGGAACATTATAATTAAATATATTCCTTAGAAAAAGGAATTTCTTCATAACAGAAAGGACTATGATAAATACAGTTCTATTATTTTACAAAACATAGAGTGTTTTTAGGAAACAAGACCAAAAATATAGCTTTGGCATTTGGAGTGAAAATCATCTTTGCAGTGTGAGCCAAAAAGTCAAATATGAGCCCTGAAAATCAGGATTCTGGCTGGGGACTCAGCACGCAGGCTTGCTGAACAGACCTCGTTTCTACCCAATTACCAACTTATCAACATGTTCTTTTTTCCTTCCAAAATGGACAAAAGAAGCAAAAATTAGCAAAGGGCATGTTAGATCCCATTTAAGGCAGAACATAAGCATGCAAAAATAATTGTTATATGCTTCAGTAGAAATATAGTTAGTCTACAGACTTAGCGATATGTACATAGCAATATGTAAAGGAAAAAATACCATTTTATACATTTGTACAGTTGAAATTAAGGATAAAGTAATAGTGTAAAAAATGGGTTAGGGCAGCAGTTACCAAAACGTACAAAAATAAACTACTTATATTATCTTTTGTGGTGTTGAATGTTTTTTGCTTCATTAAAGAAAGTAATATTGCTCTAATAAACAACATTTTGTAACATTTCTTTCAAAATCCAAAGGAGATAAATAATTACTTGCTAAAAAAATATCATTTTCACATGTATGCCCTATATCTCATGTAAGCTGTACCTCTCTACACAGTACCAGTAATCGAAAGCAAGTCCTGAGACAGCCCACACCTTCAGACAGCCTGCAGGCAGGTGGGGCACTCTAGGGAAAATAGGCTTCAAAGCAGACACCCTCTGTGCCCCCTTGCAACTTACAGTGCTGTGAATTATAAGTTTCTTCACAGATAACCCACAGCTTATATGTGTGAAAGTATGGCGTAAGCTCCATTCTAGAAAGTAGTGTTTCATCCTTTTCTTTCTCAAGCAGAAGTTGCCATCATGAAACCCGAAGCTGCTCGGGACAGCCCTACCCCCATGGCTCTGCAGAGCTCCATGGATGCCATTTCCCTGGAGCAAGGGTCTGGCCATGCTGAGCAGCTCATGGTACAGAAACAGATAGTAACAGATCAAGCAAGATGGCAAAACCACTCCTACCTGGCTCTCTTTTGCTCTAATAAAGGATCCAGTCTTTACCTCTAAGCCTTGCCCCTCTGTCAGTCTTGTACATTTTTCAGCTTAAATGTTCAGACTGTCAGCATGAAAAAGTGCCTTTATGCTTACTGTCATGTAACCCACCAACTAAAGCGGTCTGTTACGCTAGCCTGTACTAGGAGGGTTTGGTGCTTCCAGTTGCTTAAGAGCTCCCCTTGGAGCCAACATGAAAAGACTGAGCAAGAGTGACTGTCATTCTGCACAACGCACCGTGATTCCAGACAAACCAGCTCCCAGGGACCAGAGCTACACAACTGCAACCACCCAGAAGTTTTTCCAAGGCAAACATCAAAGTCCCCAGAATGGAAATAAAAAACACAGGTTTTCATTTCTAAAACCAGTGTCTCTGGTTCACTGGGGTGCATCCCACTAGAGACAGCCAAGAGAAGGTCTGTGCATCACTGAACTCCCACAGGAGCCCTTAAAACAGAGCTAGAGGGAAAACAGTAGTGCCTAGACTTTGTGTAGAGATATGATGGATGGACTGACTTCCACCTTTTCTGAGGAGGAAAGCATCTTGACTTCCTTAGGAAAATCCTTCCTCTGTTTTGCAAATAATCTAAGATCGTATTACCTTCCTGTATCATTGTATGTATTTTAAATCCTGACACCAATTCAGTTTTTCACTAGATGAGCACAGAAGATTGAGAGCAAAGGGGTTAATTCAGGTAGCAGATCTGAAGTAATGAGAGAAAGAACAAACAACAGAGTGAGAAAGGGCTGCATGCAATTTTTCAAGAATTCACTTAAAATCCACTGTAATTTGTCCCACGTGCAGGTCTGCCATCCATCTTGGATTCTCATTAAGGAACAAAATAGTTCATGGCGTCTGGTTGTTACTTTTAGCCAACCACCAAGTCTGTAGCATTTAAATCAGCAGAGATGCTCTCAGTTGTGTTAGTTAAAACCACGGATGCAGGGTAAATGATTTCTTCAACCGTCACATACGTCCCTGTTAAAAAGCCAACGACTCCAATGACAGCTATGAAAAGGTCTTTGAATATCGTCCACAAACTTAAGTTTTCCTTGTAGAAAGTGAGGATTTCAACCAGAGGTGGCAGAATCAGTGCCAGAGTGCTGCTGCTGACAGCTCCAACGAAAGAAATCACCAGGTCCAGGCGAGGGATCAGAACTGCTACAGCACCTAAAACACAAGAAGAGCAATATTGGCTGCACATTCAACATCCTCATGAAAAACAAAACTGTGACAAATACATAACTTATCATTCACTATTTATCCAGATACGAGTGGTATAGATTATACACACTGCATAGATGTATGTATTTATTTGTGAGTAAGGTACATTTTCATGCTCATGTGAGATACCCAGTTTTAATTTTTAATTTCTGTATGAGCTGACATAGCTCTAAGTTAAAGTTTTCTAGTACTTACATGGTAAATAAACTTGGCCCGCAAATTACAGAGAAATATGAAATTGTACAGAGACATTTTTTACTTTTTTATGGTTTTTTTTGTAAGCCAAAAGAATAAAGTTCAGGCAGAACAGTGGAAGGAGATGGTGAATGCTGCTCAGGAGATACTGATAAAAAATACATCACTATTAATAACACGAAATGACATACAGGTCTTCAAAATGGACACAAAACCTACTGGCCACTCGGCAGCCTCAAACATTTCCATCACTTATCTACAGACTTGTCTCCGGAAAACTCTTGGTCTATACAATTGCATTCAATGTAAGAAATGTCACTGTACTAGTTGGTTAGCTGAATGAGAACTTAGTTCTGCCAAGATACAAGTCTGAAAACAAGGCCCACAAAGCCTGGTGGCACGGCATGGCCAGCCTCACCTCCTGAAGCCAGACCCTTCTTGGAAACAGCCCATCCTTACAGGAGGAGCAGAACCACTTCTGGTTTTAACCCCTTTGGCTGGCAACCCTGGGCAAGACACCCTAGTATTAACTTAGATATGCCAGTGAGTCATGTAACATTTTCATTTCTCTGCTAGAAAATAGATTTCAAAGGCCAGCTGAGCACAGACCCCAGTATGATCAAGAGAAGGAAGCAATTGGAAAGAAAGGGAATGGGGAAAACTACTGTAAACACCAGAATACCAAAATTAGCATATAATATATTTTGGTTCTTCCGTACCTTCCTTTCTTAACTCTTAAGCCATACCAAAAACATGTTTGGCTTTAGAGCAACTCCTCCACTAACTAAATATTTTGGAAATAACATTTATGGTGATAAGCAAATGGCCCAAGCAGGAAGGAAATCCTCACATAACACGCAAGGATGAAAACTAGAAAGTGTGTATTGGCTTCATAATTTCTCAGGCTGAATTTTCCATTTGCAGAACATCTTTGCTGGGGGCCGATTGCCACTGACTGCCTCAAATTCTGACAAATCTGATTATGAAAGGCAACATAGCCAAATTATGTTATTGCTAATGCTCTCCATTGAGAATATCCAACTTGAGGAAATCTGCACTGGCAAATACGCTCGTGAAAACAGAAACACGGTTTAGCAAATGCTCGTACCGCAGTGCAGTAGCAAATATTTTGGCTCCCGATGTGGTACAACTCATCATCCCACCTATTTTGCTAAGAGCTCTTCCTTTGCTGTACCAAACTTCTCTGCACTTCCAATTTTGAAATGACCATGAGCCGAAGGAGTTCAGTCCTGTCTGGTGAAGATATAATCAAATTCACTTGCACAGCACAACAGCTACCTGCTGCTACCAGGTAGCTGCCACAAGGCATTGTGGCACAAGCCACCATTTGCTACACATTTTAATAAAAACCCTTGCTACAGAGATACCACATAAAAAAGAGGTATGGCTGAAGGTACAAGACCACAGAGGGATAAAGGATTCTCCAACCCATCCTATTTGAAAGAACTACATAATGCACAGATCTGGCAAGAAAACACTGTTAACTTGTTCTTGTTTGCCATGACTGTAGTTCATGAACTCTTTGTGATTCCACAGAGATATGAGAGACACAATGAGGCCAGAGGAAGCTTGGGTAGAGACGGAGGTATCCTTTGGGAACCCTTAAGAACACCATGACACTCAAAAATTGATGAGCCAAAATTTTTATCCCACTGTTATGATAGACCTACTCAATGACAAACAGTTTCTTCCACTGCATGAGTATGACACTAACAGACTGGAAACATCAAATGTTTACACATTATCTAGGACAAAGCTGAATAGAATGACAAAGGAATTACATCAAAGTTAACACAATACCCACCTCTATAACTTTTGTGGCCATAATTCTGCTCAGGCCATCACTCTGCTGCACCAATACTTGCACAGCAAAGCACAACAGGTAAGTAACTGAAAACTGCAGTTGAAGTACATTTGCAATGACTCTCAGCTAATGAATATGCTTAATGTGATCTTCTGAGGCATAGGGGAGGGCTACACATTTATTATCTTGCAAACTGGAGTTGCTGGTGTATTCATCAAGCATAGATTTTCAATTTTTGTAATAGACCTCTTTGACGTCTACATGTGTCCAGAATTCAGAAGGTACTGATTAATTTAGAGTTGTTTGCTTTGAAACATTCTGCTTTATTACAAATAATGAGAATATTTTTCATACTTTTTAACTGGAAAAAAAGACAAACTACAGTTTATAATTGCTTCAGATTATGGAAAGCAAAATGTTGTGTGTTGGTTTGGATCTTATCAAATGTTTGACTTATATGTATTTGTATGAATCTGGGTATTGCTGTGGGAGGAAGTTTGGAAACATGTTTCAAGGTCCTATGTATTCTCTAACAATCCAAGGGAAATGCAAGTCCTATTTATTATCTACCAAAGAATGTCCTCAACAGTTAAGAATGGGGCCAGTTTCTTCTCCCAGTTTCCAGGAGAAGTATACAAGGGGCATTTCGACAGGCACAGAGACTGATTTTCCCAGCCATACATAGGTTTCAAAATACCAAGTCAAGAAGAAATTCTGAACATTTATCAACAGTCATGAAACTTTCTGGTTTGGAAGCTCTGGGAATCCCAACTGAAAACAGAAGCCCTACAATATTAATGTCAGACTTGGGTTTTGGCCAACAGTTAAAATGTTGAATGAAAGACAGCTCTAATGAAAGAGCAAGAGCCATACGTACACAGCATCTCACAAAGATATAAAGGATTTTAACACATTACTTCTACTTTAAACTCTGCTGTCTAATCTCAAAAACTAGTATTAATAAATTCCCTAGCCTGTCTCAATCATGTAGTAACACATTTGTGTCAGCTGGGGCTTTGGGGGACCCAGGGGAAATATAGCAGAATGTTTCTATTTTCTTAAGGGACATATCAAGCCAGTGGAAAGATAGCATTAAGTTTATTCTGTTCATTTTAAAGCACTTCTTCTTTTACTAATTTCTCTCCCCATTACAGAATCAGTATACTACTAGCCAGACTTGCATGCTGAACTAATTTCAGTGAGATCTCTGTGGGGAACAAAAAGTTTCACCACCTCTTTACTATCGCTTTTCCACGAGCATTGATATATTAGAAATGGGTGCTTGGCATACATTTTCAGGACAATTGTCCAAAAATAAATTGTCTTAAAAGTATAAAACAAAACTGTTTTTTAACAAGACAGCTGCCTATGATATGGCAAGGAATGAGTCCCTTTCAGGAGGAAAAAAAATGCCTACAATTAAATGTCTGCCAAAGAATTCTGTCTGCAGGCAAAATGGCACTTTAAAATACCAGCCTGAATCCTCCTTACTATTTTAATATCCCAGCCTGTGCTCCCCCCTCATATAAAGAATGCCTTCCTTGAGAGCTCCGCAATGGAAATGAAACTGTTTTGATACGTATATACAAAGGAACACAAAACCAAGTAGAAACCTGTTATTAATCTGAAGAGAAACTGTCTAATGCAAATAATTAAAGCTTTTGTGAATAATTTTCAGAGCTTTGCACACACTTAGCAAAAATGTACACATCGGTGGGTGAAGTTTAAGAAAAAAGGATTTAGATAAAGATCCTGGTATTACATAATTGTGAATTAGAATTTTTTTTTTTTCTGGCTAAAAAAGCTAATTAACATAGAGTTTGAGGTGCTCTTTGTTTTAGCTGTTCTTTGAGACATCAAAAGACTATGAGGCATACAGAAAATGATTTTTTTAAAAACGTTGATTGCATTTTCACCAAAATCATTTTCTTAACACAAGTTCTTTAAATGCATGCTTCTAAACAGCAGTTCAATCTCAAAACCAAAATGAAACAAAACAAAGGAGAAAATGAATTGTAGTTGTACTACAAAGTGTCAAATTCTATTTTCACACTGGAGAGAAAAAAGGAGGCAGCTCACGTGCAGGAGAACCACACACATCGTGTGGTTGGGCTTTGGTCCCTGTAGAGTGAAAAACACGATCATTATCCCTAATGAGAAGGTCCTTCTCATCTAACCTTCCATTTGCCCTCTCGCTACAATTCCCTGTTTATGATTGCTTTCCTCATGCTACTTGGAAGCCCTAGAGTCATCCAACAGAGGATGGGTTGAATAACCGTGCCCTTCACAACGAGAGGTAATAAAGGACACTGTCTTGGCAAAGAGCAGAGCCCTAACCACCTGCTCCATTCCAGGGGCTCTATTCCTTCCCCCAGCCCTCCACATTCATATCTCAGAGGTGCGGAATTCATCTTTTAGAGCACTTTGCAGCACAGGCTTCAAAGCTGTTTACAAGAGCGTAGTAACTTATATTCTCTTTATTCCTTATGCAGAAAGAAGCTTAAAGAATGATATCGGAGATAACTGCAGTTTCCAGGACCTGCAAGCAATTTTAAGCAAAATTTAGTGTCAGAACAATCACATGCAGGAGGAGGCATAGATTTACAGGGGCAGGGGAGGAGTGGCAGCGATGTGCCTATAAGGCAATTCTTCCCCTGACTCACTTCCTTAGGACCACTTAGAGCAACTTGCTTACACCTAGTAAAATGCCAAAGTAGTAGTAAATACATTTCTCAGCCTCCTCACCCCGTTCACACAGGGGTAATGTCTGCCCTTCATCAGATCTTCAAAGTTTATGTTTTCACTTGAGCACCCCTTTTGGATGCCAGCATGGAAGGCAAGCCAGGCCGTGAGGCCCTACGAAATCCCTCGTGCTGCAGTTCGCATGGAACTGCAACACCAAGCGGCCTTCCTGAAGCTAACGTGCAGAGGTGCTTGGCACAGCACACTGAATTATCTGCAAAGGTATTTCAATGTTCAGTGAAGGATAACCCGTGGGCTCACAAACGACACCTGGCTAGACTGTTAGATCTGAGATGTTGCATTTATTCCTTGGTCTCTGCAGTAAATTTAGTTCAGCTTTGCTACTGGTACTTACAAATCTCTTCAGATGTACTTTAGCACAACAATTTAAGCAAGTATAATGTGCAGCTAGATTCAACAAATGAGTGTAAAGTATGCAGCAGAATACCAATATTGAGCTCCAAATGGATGATCTGATACAATTACAGTACTGACACTGCTCCCACTGCCGATCAGTCTCTTTCCGGCATCTGATCTTATAGATCCACTAGAAATAAATTTGCTATTAAACTGTCCCCTCTACTTCAGTCTCTTAAAATAAATTGCTACTCTGAGACAGCTGAAGGGCTCCCAGCAGCGCAAGCAAAAATGAATGTTGCTCATTCAAGGACAAGACATGTTTTTGTCATGGGAAGCAGAGGTAAAGAAGAGAGTTGGGAGCAGCAGCAAAGCCTTGAAGAATCACTCATGCTGCTTCCAGTGGTGCTGGAAAGTTGTATTTCCCTCCCGTCACTGCCATCACTCTATATTCCCCATTTTTTTCCTTGGCTACACTATGTATATATCAAGGGGATTTGTGAATCGGGGTCACTGCCCCCCTCCCCGCAGGTGGGCTGTGACACATGGCTACTTTGCCGTCTCATGCCAAAAACAAGACCTGGGAAGTTGAAGTCTTTTTGCATAAAAAGCAGCTTTTCTTGCCTTCACCCTTGAAAATAAAAAATTCACTATATACCTCCTGATTACTATATGAACTGAGCAAAAGCTGGTATTTGCTGTCAAGTTTCTGATACCTGTCTTCAGAACCCAGTTTTCAGTGATGATAACAGGACACGTGTGAGACCAAACACATACGATGCCAGAAAGTATGTCCAGAAAGGCTGAATGAGGAGTTCGTACTAAGGATGGCAAAAGAGATCACAGAGATCTCAGGCAGAAAACGTTCACTCTCCTCTTTTTTCTTTCTCCTTCCCCCCAGGTTCAGAGGTATCTGTTCCATTCCAATACAGACTAAAACTCTAGCTCAAACCCTTAAAACTTTCATGAAATACAGTTCTTTGTGGTAACCTCTGACACTGAGTAGGATTTGGGAATGACATCATGGGAATGGACACGGCTGTCTTTCCTCATGTAGAGCTTCTGTGGAATTGTTATATCACTTCAGCTGATTTCCACAGGGAAGAAAATGTGTTCACATAGTGCTGTGGATGTCAGCGGTGCTGCAGTAATGAAGCAAATGATCGGATTTTCATGTTGTTTTTAAGTATCCAAATTTGCCTGCTTATTTTGGGGGTACGAAAACTGAGATTTGTTTTGGTACAATCAATAGCCACTGTGCATGAGTGCACTGTATTATTCCTGACATGCAAATAAATAGCTTGTGAATTCACTGCCACATATTAAAACTGAATTCAGAAATTGTGGCCATAAAAAGACAACCATCATACTGACCAATGTATTTTCAAAACAATGCTTTGCAACAGCTGGCATTGCAGGCAAAAGCCAGTCACAGCCTGCTGTGTTGATGGATGATGATATAGAAAGACCAAGCTGCCAAATGCCCCGGCCTCACAGAGAGAACCACGTGCAGGTTCATCTCACTGTGATCACAGGCTTAGGCAGATGAAGTACTAAATTATGGCTTGCAGGCCATAATGCAGTCGTCTACAGATGTTTTTAATCTTAATTTGTTGGCATTTCACCTCACAAGGTGAAGTTCAGAGAACAGCTTGCTTCATCATGTGGGGAAACCTGGCTGCCAAATGTATAGCTGTCCCCAGACCAGGCATGGCCGTGTGCCTGCAGCTCTGTCCTCCTCCAGAGTTAAGGAAGGATGACCAGATGCTTGAAGGTAGTTGGATCTGGTACCTGAATTTCAGATGGTTGAGGTTTGGTGAGATGAATTACACCTTTATGGTCTCATTTGGAGTTCACAGTAGGATTTTCAATAATAATACAACGGTAATTCAAAGAAAAATCAAAATTATCATCACCTTACACTCTGATCACCTACCCATTGTAAAACTGGCCAACTGGCACTGCTGTGTTTGAGCAAACACCTCTGAATCAAGCAATCCCTGCACAGGCATGGCCAGAGCAGTACACCTGCATGTTAAGGGCCTTACAATACATCTCTTCTCACTGCACATGCAGCTAATTCATATATTCAAACCTCCAACAGGTAAGGGACTGCACAAAGGACCACCACAGGTTCCTGATCTTAGTAAGCCAGATGGAGTTTGCTGTTCCCAGACTCTGCCCTTCCGGCACAGAGGCTGTGCAAAGCTCTATAGTTTTGTCATGTAAAGAGAGGTAAGCTTCATTTCTGTTTCATGATAAGTTTCCAGATAGCTGCCTTAAGTGACTCATATTTAGTAATAGTTAGAAATTTCTTCAAGAAAATGGCATGATCTGTTAGGACCTGAATAGAAAATCGCAATAACAAAAGTCTAACCTAGAACTATTTCATATGCATTTAGGAATATAATTATTCCTTTCTCCATGGAAATACAAACGTTACTCTTCACAGACGTCGGAAGCCTTGGACACATGACCCTTAAGAAATGCACTGGCATCAGAGTAACCTATCAGCATTTATAACTTCCCAAGATTTGTTGCTTCCTTTGGATTTTTTTTTTATGATTCCTCCCTCCCCTATCTTCAGCATATTCCAGTTACCATCATCAGAACAGAAAGCAAACAGAGTTTCCACGTGTTCCTTGTGTGTTTGCTTTGTTGTTTTGTTTTGTGGTTTGTTCGCTGTTTTTGTTTGTTTGCTTTTTAATAGTCAGTGTCTAATTCAGGACTACTGACCTTTTAAGTACTTGTATTTCCTCAGTTCAAAATTTCACAGATAGAAATTCTAGCATTAAAACAGAAGAATACAAAAAGATAGAATGTTTCCTACTAAATAAAAGATAAATATATATATATAAATCTTTGAATATATCATCAACATTCCGCTTTAACAGCCACTGTCTTTCTCACAAAATTATCTCTTCTGATTTACTTCAAAAGCCAGGCACAGAAACTCATCCATTTTTTCACAGTATCATCAGTATCTAAGAAGAAGATGCCTACTAAACTAACAGTGACAAACAGCTAACAGGTACAACATCATTGCTATGTCGTCTTATTTTAGGTAATTTCTTTTGAAGTCTATAATCACTGAATTATTTGCATGAAAGTGAATATCAAGTATTTAATTTCATTAAAAAATCTAAGGGGTTACTCTGAAAATATTCAGTTATATTACTTAAATGCACCTCAAATACATACACCTATCCTGTAACTGGACCACTTTATTTACACTTGGAAACCAACAAGCAGCAAGGTCACAGAAGCGTAACGTTCTCGTTATCTACATTTTTCCAAAAAAATGTATTTTCCTTTAGCTGTGTATTTCGTGAAAGTGAATTGAATGCACCAACACAACAGTTTAATACTGAATTATTTCTTTTTATGGCAACTTCCATCATTTCTTATGAAAAACATGTGTTGTGGCTGTTAAATGCCACAACTTTTCAAAGAAAATTATCCATTAACTCAGGTTTGGAACTTAAGAAAGATAGGGAAAAATATAAGTTCACTATGGCTGATGAAAAAAATCCCATTTTACTTTAATGACAAATTTTACAGAATTTATATTGGGGTAGAATTGGTCCTAAGCTAAGCAACAGTATTCAAGATAACTGTTCCTTTATCATTTATTCATTTAAGAAATAGTGCAGGTTTCAAAAATAGTATCATGTTTGTCAAAAAAAGATAGTTTAAATGAGATTATTTTTTTTTAGTTTTAAAATTTAAACCATCCCTAATTTCCTTATTGTCCCTTCTGCCATAAATTGTCCCGTGATGAGTTAAATATCCTTCCTGAAGAAGGTACTTGTAAGAGCCAGTGATGTGACAGATCTGCATAAGATATGGTCGGGTTGTTCAGAAATAAGGGCTTGTTTGGTGCTCTGTTATCTGAAGAGAAAAGACAGCAAAGAACCAGAAAGCACCTAGACAGGAAAATGAATATTCTCTTAGTCTCTGAGGAGACAAGGAATGCAACTGGTCTAAAGAAATGGTCAATGAAAGTGATTTTCAATGCTATAAAAGTACCAGAACATAATCTCTCAAACAGCTTCTAAATCCCCCATGGCTTGGGATTGTACCTCCTGGAATTTTGTGTCTCCATAAGCAAAAAGGAAGGCACTGTAGCCCTAGAAATAAAGCTTTAAATCTGTGCTTAGCAAACTTGTTTTTAGCATATTTCACTTGCACAGGTCTGTTTAGTAGCTTTGGGCATACCCCTTCCCCTCTCATGCTCAGCTTCCTTATCTGCAGGATGGCAATAAGAATAGTGAGCTCCTTTGTAAGGCACCCTGACAGTGACAGATAAAAAACAATATGAAAGTAATAAACTTTAATATCACTGCAGTAGCTATTAGAGCTTTAATACCTCCCCTGGAACTCTAATATCAAAGAGAATTACTCGTATTTGTCCATGTGCCTACATGGTATATGAGGAACTGAGCTCCTGTTACGTGAATCAGACACCTCTCTTGGCTATCCTCAGATGCTTTGCCTTTGGTTTTAGGGATTGTATTTTCCAAACTGTACCATAATGCTCTTGTAATGCTTTTATGTGGACAATGAAACAGCTGTGAGTAAATACGCTTTGTAAAGCAGTATGGACTCCCACAGGATAAAAGGCAATACTAAGATATTACTGTATTACAACGCCATCTTTTAATCTGCAGGTATTGCAATCTCTGCTGCCATCATCCTTGAAAGTATCAATTACACAAAGTAGAAATGGTGCCTGCTGGTGGCATTCCAAATAAAGATGTGAAAACCTGGGAAGTCTAGCGAGCATGCCTTCAGTTATAGCTTATCCGAGATGAGAGTTAAGCATGGTACTGATGTCTAATCATTATCTAACTTCCCACAGGGGAAAAAAAAAAATAATAAATTATTTTTCCCCACCTGTTACTGTTGGGTCAATCTTCCTTTTGTTCTCAAAAAATAGGCATCAAAAGGAAGCAAAATTTCAGATGAAATAATTAAATAAACTTAAAATCTGGTAGCATGTTTTTACTTAGTTGCATAATGAAGAAATAAACAGATGATTAAGGACAACAGGACTTTGTTTTTCATCGCGTAAAGTACTGTTACCCAAAAGTTGTGTGATGGTGATACCAAGGGACAGCACCGCTCATTGTGAAGTCCTGGCAAGCTGGGACAAAATCCCAAAAGAGGAGCTGGTGTTCTGCCACACGCAGCCACACGTGTAACTGACCTGAGCACCTACAATCTGGTTTCTCATGGGGATTTGGGATCCTGAATTCAGTCATCTCCATGTTTATGCCCTTTCCAGACTCTGAAAGAAAGATCTATTTTGATGGTGCTTAATGTTTTCCTATATTGCTGAGTCCAGCACAATATCCATGTCTCAGAGAAGTCAAGCTTGCCAGCTCCCATACCCCAGGAGACTGACAATCATCAAGCCAGACTGAGAAAGAAGTATCATCTTCCTTCTTTTTATACGTGTCATGAAAATATGAAATACAAAGGGCATAAGATCGAAGTGATTTCCCAGGTGAGTCCCCTGACGTCCGAGGCTGCGTGTTGGATGCTGACATGGCACTGGCAGATGCAGCACAAATGGAATTACTCTACACACTCATTCATGCAAAACTGTGTGTGTGAGCACCTATACTTGATTCAGCGAGAACTTCAGAGGCTCATACAGAGCTGAACACTGTCCCTGCTGAGAGGATGTGCTGCCTGCACAGGTGAGCCAGCTCAATTACCCTCATCAATGAAAATTTGTATTTTCCAATATTCTAATATGAATTAGTGTGATTTCAGCTTAAAGACAAGTAACACTTGGTATCTGTTTTTGATGACCAAAGCTCTAACCACTAGAAGTCCCCTAACTATTCACTACAGATAACACACTGAACTTCATAATCCTCCTTCTATCAAAGATATTTTTCATCATTTTCTTATATTGTATATTGTTATTAAGATGAACATTCCTCTGCCTGAAAAGCATAATGAGTATGCCCTTTCCTCAGTCATGGCACAGTACTTGGAGCACAGCTTCAACCAGTTAATTAAATGACAAAGTCTTATCCATCCCTTCCATTTATGGCATGAATTTATCAAGTACATCCACATGAGCAGATCATACAGTCACTCATGAGCATCTTCCTTTTCAGAGTGAGCTGCAATATTTCAATAAGTTAGAGAAAGGAAAATCATGTAAAACGAAAATAAAATATTCATGTGAAAAAGTAACATCACAGGGATGTAGTAGGTTAAAACATGCTATACATTTTTTCATAATTTTATTAACAAACAGTAGTTTCATGCTGGTTATTCTGATGTGTTAAAGCAATACAACTTCATTATGACAACAGATCTTCAAAGTCCTAAATCTCCTGCAGGCTACTGAAGACATTATAATTAAGCCACGGAGGACTTCGTTCTCATACGGTTCCATATGGATCTCAGGACTCAAAGTTAATTTTGCTTCTCATTGTACATGGTGGGGGCAGAGGAAATGAAACAAATAAAACTTATACAACTGCTAATTTTGACCTACAGCAGTTCAGAAGAAACAACAAACTACCACCACCAAGCCATTTCCTCTCCAAACCTTTAAAAAACATTAGAAAGACATTTGAAAGCCTGTTGCGAGGATCAGCTTATCAAGCCACTAATCATGAATAACATTGAGGCACCATTAATATTTTAGCTTTTATGCTTATTTGAAGCACCAGCAAAGAAGATGCCTTGAGTGACTAATTCCAACCATGAAAAAAAATGTAAGAAATAATTTGAAAGCAAAGAATTCAAAGCAATGTTTCACTTTTATTGAAAAGAAAAAGCAGCACTAGGATGCCAGTACACAAAGTGGCAGAAAAGCTGTAGTTTGATGGCCTTGAGTATTTTCTTTATTGCTAATTGTTTTCAATACAAAGTGAAAAAGCTCTCAAATATTTTCAAGATACACTGTTGCTACCTGTATCTTTTACAGTCTTCAAAGGCTTACCTTCTATCTGCCTATAATTTCTGGAAGTTTGAAAGAAAAACTCCACACATTTGGCATATAAACGCTTTTTCCTTATCTCTAAATTAGGAAATTATTTTGAAAATAAAGGGCTTTTCTCATTAGAAGTCTGCATTCAGGACCTCCTGCTAGTTGCAACTGTCATGCTAAAACCACCCCATCCTTAGCAACAGATGTCATGCTGGGGCTCATTTTAAGAGATTGACAATCAATTTCTGATTATTTTTTTAATTCAGTATTTATTAAATGTGGTATTTTGCTATTCAAATTTTAAATGCTCTCTTGTTTACCTAGCAATACGGATGGGTAAGAAGAGTTTACGCTCATTTTTACATGAACTCACACAAGACTGCAATCATTTTGTGATGCTGATTGTGAATGTGCTTGCTCTGTACAAAGTAGTGTTGCTAAGGGAGGGTAATCACTCTGACCCCCTGCCACTCTTCCATTTGGATAAGACCTTACTTAAATGCCCGTTGTCATTTGAGTGATATACAGAATGGCACATGCTTGTAACGCATAGATGAGTGTCAGTTCTTCAGTTAGCTCTGTGTAGAGTCCATTGCAGGCAATTCACTGGACCACACTGCCCCTGCTGGAACTGCAGCTGAGTATCTTGCAGGTCTTCTTATACGTTGGAAAAATAAGTACCACTAAGCTAAAATAAACTGCCAATAATTTGTAAACCAAAGATGAACCTAGGTATGTTGAGCAGAGTCAGCTTCTTCTTGCCTTGCAGTAAATTTGTTCCATGTGCTGAACATCATTGCTTAAAGCATTTCACTCATCCATTAGCTCTACTGTTCATTTTCTTCCACAAGCCTATTGTGAGGACAGCACATCCAAAGAGGAATGAAACCCCATAGACAACAGGTTCTTTACCGGTCCCTTTTCCTCTTTTTTTCCTTGTTTGAATTAGCACTACTCCAAAGCAGAAATGTTTTTTGTATATAAGTGCAAAGACTGGTAGCAACGGTATCTCTTAGCATTTTGCCCCACATTTTATAGATTCCTGAGGGGAAACATAAATAGTTTCCGTGGTTTTGGTAGTACATTTCAGTTTCCTTTCCACATAGAATTACTTTGCTCCCCAGTCATATTACTTCCCTTGCTTAGTAGCATGCTTGCTGGGTCTTATTTATAGCATGCATCAGAAAACAACTTGGAATTGTACCTAAGTGACCTTCAAAAGTATATTAAATAACATCTTAAGAGTCCCTGCTGAGTCTTGCTATACTTCATTGTCAATTAGTCAGAGGAATTTATTTGAGCAAATACTGGGTGGCTGGTTTTGCTGAATATTTTTCAGCAGACTGACTGGATGCTGTTCAGGATGCAGACATAACTTCATAATTAAGGGAAGAAAATATGATAAATCCCAATGGAACAAGGGAACGACATAAAAGTTGTGTTTCCCTTTTCTTAAGCCATTCTTGTAAGGGGATACTGCAAGAACCACAGCTTAACTCAGCAGCACAAGTCAGAAAGGGTAAAGATAGATGAGATAAACCACACCTAGGCAGGGTATTTATCCCTAAAATTCCTGGAATTTTAGGAAACAAATTCTTCAAACTTTTCTGCTATGCAGAGAAAAGATAAAAAAGTATGTTTTCTTTAACAAGACACCTTTTAAAAAGGTAGGCTTATTTCATTTACTGCTCTAAAACAGAGAAGTCATCTTATAGACAACAGAACGGGCTCGTTTGTTCATTTGCTATAAACTGGCTTCTACAAAGAAAGGGGCACATTCTGTGAAAATCTATTTTCAGTCAAAGGCAAATGAATTTTTAAGAATTTTTGAAATGTAAACTTCCACCAAAAGGATAATGAAGCAGCTGGGAATGGGTAACAAAGCAGAACAAAACAAAATTTAAAGGAGGACTTCTGTCATGGACAAGTTATCGTTTTAGCTGGCTGCTGCTCAAATACTAAAAGTAAGGTATTACTATGTAAGACATATTACCACAATGATATCTTTATATTCAGATTACACTTCTTTCATTGGCTTTTTTTTCCCCATTATTATGGTATTTTTATCCTTATTAACGATAGTTTAATTTTCTCCAAATCTTAGCATTTCTTCAAGACCTCTGCATTAGAAAACTAAAGTCTTTCATTTTCGTCTTTAATGCCCACACCAAAAACAGTTCAGCACAACTTCCCCCTGAGCCACGTGCTTTAGCTCTGCTAAACATGACAAAACAAGTTTTTGCCCCAGAATGGCTTTAACTCTTGCTACAATATTTATTTCTTCTAATTAATGACAACTTACTGCTGTACAATTACCAACTTATAACTATGGTAGACTTAAAAAAAACTAACAAACATAAACCAAAAAAAAAAAACCTACAGATCCTATATGTTTTTTCCACACTTTTTTTTTTTTTGTAAACCTATTACTTTCTGTTCTTAGAAAAGCCCAAATATTCAACTCCAAAACCCAGAACACCTCTAGAAGAATGACACAGTGCAGGAGAGCAGTGACCCTGAGAAGTACATACAGGTGACGCAAACTGTGACCTACTGGCCCAGGCTTTAATAAAGGAAATAATGAAGCACACAACTACTCAAAAGCTATGTCAAGGGAAGAGTTCAGAGGTTCTTAATAAAGAAGGCTCGGGTCTCAAGCAGGAACGTCAACAGCAGTTTATGTCAGATACTTATTCAAAGTGACTGAACATCTTATTCTTAGTTGTCACACTGCAAACAAAATTACAACTTTTCAATGGGAAACACAGATAAAAGAGTTACTCTTACAAACTAAATCACTGACAACTTAAATCTTTAAATAGGCCATAAAAGTTGCACTAGGCTTCTAACACAGCAGCCAAATTTCCAAAACCAAGCACATCCACTTAAGCTGCAGGTGGGCAACAATATGTCTTTGACCAGCCAGCTTAAATTCTCAGAAGAAAATTTAAGGGAATGTGATAAAAGCCATGGTTGAATGTCCTCCCTAGGCAATATGCAATCAAAAGAAGATGCAAGGAGAAAAAATCTGAGGGGGGAGTTACAGAGGCAGAAAGATGATGCACCCAGAGAGCCAGTCGAGCACTGAATCATACAGCTCTATTGCAGTTTAAATAGCTTTCTGCTCAAATTTTCCTCAGTGCTAGTAGAGAGGCATTATTTCACTTTTTCATCTGAATTGACACAACTTTTAATACTTACAAACTTCTCACTCTCAGTTCAATGTACTAAATCAAAGAGATACGAAGCTATTTCACTATGAGTAGTTGAAAACAACCGCGCTGACTGATTCTGGTTCTTGGCTGTAATACAGCTTTTCTGGAAGCCCTGAATTAGCTGCAGTAAAAGAAATGGAGATGGAAAGAGGTGAAACAAAAGAAAAGGTAATGATTCTCAGGAAAAGGAAATATCAGAGTAATAATGAATGCAATAGTAAGGTAAGACGCTGTGATGATTAATATTTGGACATCTATAATATTAACTATGGCAGGAGCTTGCCGTGCTAAATGCCAGATAAAAACACAATTGATTTTATTTCATACAGACTATTTCCTTTCAGCAAATCTCTTGTGCCTTGAGGTGAATGAGAATCTCCCTTTTGACTTCAGAACAATTTGCTTGTAAATAGATATCTGAGAAACATGGAAGGACTGCAAGAAAGAGCCAATTGCATTAGTAATGTTATCATTGGATAAAATCGATGGAGAATCTTTTATAACCAAAATATGCAGGTAAAATAAAATGCCATAGTAGCACTTCAGGACAAAAATAACTGCCTGCTTTAATGCTAAGCATTTTTACATTTTGTTAGGCTTGTACTATAGTGCCAGAAGTAAAAAGGCAGTCTATTCTACATTATTATTCAGCTGCCCATAAAATTGTACATTAAAAATGAAACCTTTGAGAGATGACATTGAAAAGGATCCAAAACAATTACATTTCTCCATCTAAGCAAGCAAAAATCAACTTAAAGAAAATCTTTTCCTGTATAATACTACCATCAAAGATGTTATAAAATAAAACCTATCACAGTCTGAAATTCAGTGGTGTTGCTGGAGACCCATACTTTTAGAAAATACTTACTTTAGTTAAGTATAGAGGAGCAGCCTGAAATGCTTGACAAGGTGTAATCAACACGTTAAGAATGCTTAGTTATGTCTTAACCGTGAGGAATGCAATGTGTGATGTAGCAGTTGCAGGATGGTGGCAATCAAAAACTATGTAAATATCATACCAGTGGAGTATGAGGGAATTGTGTCTTGCTTTCTGAAGATGAATTCCATATTTGATTAGCTGAATTCAGCCCAAAGCTTAATTTACAGTGTCGATTAGATCTCTACCTTATATGATGGAGTCTATACAACTAGCTCGTTTGTAGGCACCCAGATTTCGGCGAGAAGGATACAATTCTGTTTGAAGGTATCTGCCTAGGTTTCCTCCATGGGATGTGGAGAACTAGCTACCTTCTGTAGACCTGTCTTTCCCCATTAACTCTATTCACCTAAGAATCCTGAGGAAACTTAGTGCTAAAATGCAAAACCATTTCATTGTGTGTGTAAAGTAGTGCCAAACTGCTTGTGTGTCTGTGGTCTGGCCAGCTGTCAGTAGAACTTGAATGTATAGAAAGGATCTAGCTGAGATGAAGATGGAGATCAGACCTTGAGAGTAGCTGAATGCCATGTCACTGGTGGGGAATGGTAGAAGGACCTTACTAAGATGACAAGCTGGCAAATAGTTGGCAGATGAAATTCATTTTAGATAAATGTTAGGTAATGCATCAAGGGGTAGATAATTTAGTAGCACTTACATAGTGCAGGACTTGGAAGTACCCCTTAAAACATGAGAAGGGATCTTGGAGTCATTGTCAACAGGCTTCTGAAACCACACTGGCAACAAAAACTGGGATACTGGCAACAAAAAGGCCAATGAAAATGTCAGGAAACAAGGCACAAGGCATCATTTTGCTGCCATGTAAAACTCGTTTCCCCACAATTCCTGGTGCATTTCTGGTCTCTGTATTTTGAGAAGAATGTTCTGGAGTGAGACAGTACAGAAAAGAGCAGATTTCAGCCCAGGTTCAGCTCTGTGATGTTAAGTTTCTTATTAACACATGCTGGCAAATATATCTTACTTTAAAAGATATTCCTTGGCAAAAAAAAAAAAAAAAGTCTAATACTTCCAAGGAAAAATAAAGAATATGGCAACTTTTTTCATGGTCCTACTATAATTTTTATTGGCAAGTATGAGAGGGATAAGAAAACTCATTTTCATTTGCTTTTTCATATTTTGTACAGTGTGGTTTTGTTTTTTCTTAAGTAGATGGTTGAATCCCAAGGAAAAGTACAGCTTAAGTATTAAATGGTCTGTACATGAATACTTTTGAATGCTTTGCTCTTGCAGTGAGAGAGCTGGAATGACAGTAATCACAATAAGAGTAAACACAGAAAATATAGTGAGCAATTGTTTTAGTGCAAATAACTGTCATCCTATATAATACAAAATAACAGGGGGTAAGCACAATAGAAATAATTGCTGTGATTAAATATGAACAAAGTGCTTGATAGCAAAATAAAGCAACATTGCTACTGATTTGGTTACCAAAGTGCAGGGTAGCATTTTACATTCACTAAAGATAATCAATCTTCAAGTTATTTGTAACAAAGGACTGCATATAATAAAACATAATGTAATATGTTTTTGCAGAAAACCTATCATGGTCTCTGGGGCTCTTGGTGCAGCAGGCTATTGCAGGTTCTTGCATCTAAAAGCCGCGAAACTAGTAACATTCATGGAGTGAGTTCAAATCAATTCACAGTGCTGAGTATTGCCCATCGTACTTGCTGGGATATGGAACTTAACAACAATACTATCCTTAGGCAAACAGGACAGATAATGCTTCTACTTGGTACTCAAGGTGCAATGTATACTCTTATACATGATCCTCCCCTTGTGAGTTTAAGCTCAGCCTTAATTCATAAGAGAATAAGTGTTGCACCCATGCACAAGATGATACAGGCACTGCCCATGAGAACTTACATGCCAAACAAACTACAAAAGCACTTCAAGAGAAGGGGGGGAGATCACACAAGTTCAGAGTGGTTTCTGATACAGTTGATACCAATGGAGTCTGCTCTGAACCTACAAGAGGAGCTCTATTACACTATACAATGCTAAGTATTCTGAAAAATCATATTTTACGTGATTAAAATTGGGCACTTACAACCACAGGATATGGTTGTCCTCAGTTTTTGCACTTTAATTCTCACCATTCACTTTGCCTATACTAAATTCCAAATACACATCATAATGTATTTAAAAACCAATGTAAATAGAAAGACCTTGGAAATTATTTAGTTTCCAGACTACATTTGAATGTGAAATGGATAAGATTAGGATTTGCAGCTTGTTAATAAAGCACCATCCACATTGTTCCCAAGAAGAGGGAAAAATTCTGTGGAAAACTGTCAAAATTCCAAGAGTGATGAGTATGGTGGAGTCTGAAAGGAAATTAAAAGTAGCTGTGTTAAATAAGGATACCTATGTAGAATCAGAAATGACTGAGTCTACACATGCAATAGAAGTAAAATGTTCACCCAGGTTTGCTTACCAGAAAGACCACAGAAGTCTGGCACAGGGCATGGCTTTTACTAACTCACTTATTGGAAGCTAAGGGCACAGCTATAGTTGCAAGACAGGAAAGCAAGCAGTACATTATCTTATCCATATTCTGCAGTATGTATTACTAAATGCATCATAAACAAAAGGAACAAAAGAGGAATAAAAAATACTATTTTTTAAAACACAACAGTATTATTCTTATTATTCTCCCCTAATACCTCATAAAATTGAGCTGTAAAGGTAGGCCTTTATGCAAGAATTTAATTTATAAATATATTAGCAGATGTCAGGGCTGAGAAGCTATATCTAATTTACATTTTCCTGGGGGCAGCATAAAACCGGTTTGGAACATCTGACAGGACAAAACAGACTTGACGTGAGTCTTAAACACAACAATACAGCAGGGCAACAGTCAGAGTGAATTAGAGTTATCATTATCATAGAGTTATCATCAAGATACGATGAAATTTCTGGAAAGTAGTAACACATCAAACTCACCAGTAATTCTTTTTCACACTATAAATAGGTAACTACACCTGATACTCTTAAGTAATTGTCACCAATAGATGTTCGGTAAGAATTATTTATGCCACTGATTAATTAAGAAATATTTACAATGGGCATTATTTGAGAATATATCTGGAATACATAAGAAAATGGTTTATTCTCAGGACAGAACATGGGGAGAGAGATGCACAGTTCTTACCTGCATTTATGTGAGACATGCATCAGCTCAATACTCCTGACAAACACACAGTTATGGGTTAGCAGTACGGTTTTGGTGCTAGACATACTACCCATAAACGAGCTAAGTGGGGCTGGAATGGCTTGACTTTATTGCCTTGAGAACCAGGGCAGCTACACAAGTGAACATGAAGCCAAAATTACAACCCAAATTGATAATGTGGCCATAAACATGGGAGAACATTATTAAAATAGGGAGGTTATTGCACTGTACTGAAAATTGTTTCTGATCTGGCAGATGTGAAAGAGATTGTGTGACTGTTAAGAAAGAATTCTCTTATAGCCTGCACAGAAAAGGATACTCTTAAACAAGGAGGGGAAAATGCTTCCTACAATCAGTCTATTTACTTCACCAAAAGTATAAACTAATTGTAGTCTGCTTGCATTAACAAGTGGGGAAAAAACACTAAAAAAGGATCCCTAAGTCTAGCAGATAAAAGATAAACAGATACAGTGACTACAAGTTGAAGCTCTATAAATGCAAAATAAGCAAAGAACAAAATTTAAATATACAAACAAAACAGTAAGAGTTTTTATCTTTATCATTGAGATTGATATGCTTGACACTTCAACCCTTCTTCCCTGCTCTGAAACAGACCAGATTTACACAGGATGTTGGCTCCTTCTATCAATAATACTAAAAGAGCTATAAAGAGAAAAAGGCCTTTCTAAAACACTTATTGACTCATCGAAATGTGCACAAGAGCCAAAACACGAAGGGCACTGGTCATTTTTTCTCTGTTGAACAACTCTCAACATTGCCAAGCAATTCAGTTTCCAATACTACAATACTACCACATCAGGCTGCTCTGCCCCTGGGAGGCAGGTTATTTATCAGTGCTCCATAGATAATTCAGCACAAAATTGAGTAAGAATTAGACCTAAGACATCCAGCTCAACAGAGTCACGAAACTGAATTATTTTAGTTTTCGTTCATAACACTTTAACCTCTCCATAGCCTCAGTTAGCTGCCTTCCAATTTTAGCCCAGTAAATATTATTTCAGATTTGTTTAAAAAATTACTTCACTGTACAGACAGGACTTGAATTTAAGCGATAATATCCAAAATGATTACACTTCTTTTCCTAAGAGTATCAAAACTGGAATATGTACTTATGCAATCAAAACTCATTCAGGTCTCTAAGCAGTACATTAATTCTACTGGCCATGTTCAGAGAATATCCAACTTCTAGGTGACAACCTAGAAAGAAGATCAAAATTTTAAATGAGACCTCAAATACTGTTAGCACGTACCATTTTACATTTAACTGAACAGTAAATTCTTTTAGCCTAGCTTAGATTTCTAAGCACCATGTCTTAAAATTAAACTGTTACCATAGTCTCAGTGGTGCACTTGCAGCAAGTATTTGCAATCGTTTTGCCTCCATATTCCAATAACAAATATATTCTGCAACTATCAAATAGGGATAATTAAAGGAAACACAAACCACGTAACTGTAGCTCTCTTAGCCAAGCCACCTCAACTTCAGATCTGTAATATATTCTGTCAAGCTGACTACATGTCACAAAATAATAATAATGGCTCATTCCATGCATTCAAACTAATAATCCTCTGGCTCCCTGTCTGATATTGCAATGAATTATGTCATACAATTAAAGTACAGACAAGCATAAAGTAAAAGAAAAGGCATAAGAATAAAGATGAAAAAATAAATTAAACCCAGGAAAGTTACAAAAGGATTCCAGGTACTGTATGAGCAGTAGATTAACACAGAATAGACTGAGTGGCTTTTCCAACAAGCTGCAAAAAATGTAGGTAGAGATCTGAAAGCTTAAGGAGGATGCTATGAAAAAGCCCATAAGCAGTACCAGAAGAGTGAAAAAGCAGTAGTTCACAGAAATACTGCTGAGATATGTGGAAGAACAAAAATGTAGCATCTGAACTTAAACCTGCAAAGACTGATGGATCTAGCAGAGGCTACAAAGGAAGAAGCATGACAAGAAGACAAGATTTCTGCTAACCTACTGCAAGAGAAGCATCATTGGGAACCAAGGAAGAAGAGCTGTCAGTGTGAGATTATGATATAAAAAAAAAAAAAGTATTTATTCCTAACAAGAAGGCAATCAGACTTTTTGTGACATATCTAAAATCACATCTATACAAAACAAGGGGCTGAAAATTGGCAATGGAAGAACAAAAATCTGAATACGTACCACAATGCATATAATACAATATATAATACATATATATGTGCTAGTTATGATATTGCGGAGTATCGCTTTCATTCTGTGAATGGCTATATTATATTTTAATATGTATTTTTATATATAACACATAAATATATGCATTACATATACATTATATATATATTTGTATATATATATATATATATATAAATACACACACACTCCCTAGGCTGTAACTGTTAGAAAAAGACCTAGTAAGTCCCAGCTGCACAAGATGCACTCCTACTAGAAGCAGCTGTCAACAGATTGTACAGGTGGAAGAGTAACCAAAAAGGTAATGAGTAGCTCTGTAGATTTAGCCAGTGATCCTGACCTGCCACACTCACAGAAGTGTCAAAAGGGCAAAAAGATGCACGAAGATCCTCCTCTTCCCTGATCTCAGAAATGGCAGCTGCAGTAAGCAGCCTCTATGCAATAATTCTGTTAATGAGGCACCATCTCTGTCTATTGAAATACCCTGATTCAGAATATAGTATCACAGAAGTAAGCATCACGTTAATCACATCATTAAGACTTACCCAGAGAAGAAAAAAAAAATGTCCCCAGCCTCCCATTTCTCCGACGCTCCCTTCCCCCAGCATGCATGAGCCATTCTGAAGCACAATTTACATCAGAGGGTCTTCGGATTCAACAAGATATGGTGAAATCCACCTGCTGAAAGCTTGCCAACCATATGCATAGTTAATGCTACTACATCACATAGGTTCCAAATCTATTGCATATATGCAGATCCAACAACCTTTCTAGGATGTAGTACTGTCTGTAGTACACAAGCGTACACTGCTCTAAAGCAATGAATTATCTTCCATATACTTTACTAACCATTTGAAACCATTGGAATGGAGCTACTTACATTAAAAAAAAAGGCCTAAATGACAAATTCTGAACAAATAAGTCACTTTCTGTAACTTCTTCCCTTCTCAGATGTCTTTGTTCAACAATAACTCTCACTGATTTACTTGACGCTGGTATTAAGTCCATTTTACGGAAATAATTGCATTTGCATAGGAGAACAGCATAGAATATTTTGTTGTTGACAGTCTAATAGTATGATTTAGCATGCTTACAGCACTTTTCATCAGACTTCCAAAAAACAACACACTATAATTCCTCTTTAACGTATAAATTATGAGCTGAGTTTTCCTTATAGGAGATATATGCAGAAGTAGTCCAACATGAAACAAGCTGTCTCACTATTTTCCTCAAAGAAGATTCTGTGCGTTGCCCTAAACCTTCTCATGTATTCCCTCTTTACTCCCCCAAATTGCCTCCCTTGATTTCTCTTCCACATGTCCCTACTGCCACACGCAGAAAAACCTCATCTTTTGTTGGTTGTCCAGAATTAAGCATTTAGGCTGAATTGCTAATGCTGAACATAGCACACAGTATCAAATTCCACTTGTCTTTCCTGCACTGGAAGTACCTGGTTCTCCAGCCTTAAGACAAATTTTATGAAAAATTTGCATTAATTCATTCATTATTCAGACCAGCATCCTTCTTTCAGAAGTGGCTGAAAAGTTTGAAATTAGACTAACTTTGAGCACAAGGCTGGACTATGTGACTTTCAATGGTCCCTTCTAACCTTAATTTTATCTATCAATCTATGATTTTAAGTGCTGCTTATAAGGGGTACATAGGTGGAACAACTGTATAGACTTAATTCCTTAGGAAACCTAACTTTACACCCACTAGTCTTCAATAGCGTGAAATTATGTCTCAAACTAATCAGTCCATACCTGTAGCTAAATCTTATTTGACATATTTTCCTTGAAAAAATATGATTATTTTTTATTAAATTGTTTCACAGAGTGAAGCAAACTAAAATAGAAATAGCTCGTTAGAATTGAGGCAAGTGATTCTACAGCAAATAATTGCTTAACAGTTTATCTGTCCTGAATTCTTCTTTACAATACAAAACAACCTTGGCATTTAATACATCCTTCTACTTCTCCATTATTTTTATAAGCTACTAATAAGCAGGAACATAATATCTGACACTTTAAGTTGAATGCAACTGGCAGGAAGTCATCACCTCTGCAAATCATTCACATTTACAAGATTACAAAGTTCAGAATTCAAGAAAAAAAAAAAAGCTAAATGGAAAAGAGTTAGTGTGATAAGAAAAATTAAGATACCAATTCTAACATGAAAAAAGCTGGTTACCCTCTCAAAACTTAAACACAAGTATTTACAGATCTAGATATACAACTCCTGTCAGTCTTTTACCTCCCACAATTGTCATGTTACTGTAAATATCTTAACTGGTTGTCAAGTTCCACAAAATCATGAAACCAAACAAAAAATCCATCATATGGTCTGAATTCTCATTTTTGGGTGGTGCTGTGTGGAGCCAGGAGTTGGACTCAATGATCCTTGTGGGTCCCTTCCAACTCGGGATATTCTACGATTCTATAATTCTTCCAAGAATGTTTCCTTTTCTATCCCTGAACAAGTTGAATTTTCTTCTTTATAGCATGTCAAAGAAAGTAGTAAGCTGATACACAGAAATTGTGTAGTGTTTAGAAAAAAGCCACTCCACAGTCATACAAAAGAAACCAAGTGACACCTACAAAATTCTTAAGACATTGTGAAATTAAATGTCTCCAATTTTATTTCAAAAATTCAAGGTGGGTAATACCAACAAATATTTCATGGAATCATGGTAATCATAGCATAACTTCTTGTATTTCCAGTGCATAGCATTGTAATGAAAGATTTTATTATCCAGAAAGAGAATATTTATACAAATGTACCAATTCATCTATTAATTGCAAAAGAGAATATTTATACAAATGTACCAATTCATCTATTAATTGCATTGCAGTGGTACAATAATGCACATGTGCACATGCAACTGAAAAGGACAGCAGACAGCTGAAATAATTCAAGAGAAATAATACATACAGCACACCTTTTCATCTCTAATTTTACACAGGTATTGGATTATACGCAATAAATAACATTTATTTTATATGGAACTTTTACCTCTTCGCCTGTAACGAATTACTCCTTAAAATTCCTTAAAAACAATACCATTACATCTAAAAAACATTATCATTACATCTATACTGATTCAGATGGAAGAGGTTCTTAAAATTCATAACCCTTTGAGCCCAACCCATCAGCCAATTGTTCACCCATTGTGTCATGTTTTGGACATGTATGTTGGACATTTTGTCCAGAAGGATACCGTGAGAGACAATATCAAAAGTTTGGCTGAAATCCTAAAAGATTATATCAACTGGTTTCCTTAATCAACTAGGTGCGTGGCCTTGTCACAGAAGTAAATTAATTTTTTTAAACATGAACTTCCCCTCGCGAACCCATATTGGCTGTGACCAATGGCTGAATCATCTTTCAAGTGTTTTTCCATAACTCCCAGAATAATCTTCTCCACAATTTTACCAGGCATTGAAGTGAGACTGACAGGCCTGTAACTACCACAGTCTTCTTTCTCAGCCTTCCGGAAAATTGGAACAACATTTGCCAACTTCCAGTCTACTGGGACCTCTCCAGTTTCCCAAGACCATTGAAAAATAATTGAGAGGTCTCGTGATGACATCAGCCAGCTCTCTGAGTACCCTGAATTGAATTCCATTGGGCACCATAGACTCATGTGCATCCAGCTGGAGCAGCAAATCCTGCCCAAGTTTGGAACTGGCTGGGAGTTTATTGCTCCCACAGTCACGGTTCTCCAGCTCAGGGCTCCAGGGGTCCCAGGGCCCATCATCGCTGTTAAAAGACAGAGGCAAAGAAGGCATTAAACGTCTCCGCTTTATGTTCCTGTTTGTAAACTGACCAACTTCATCAAATAACAGACCAATGTCACCTCTGGTCCTCCTTTTGCTGCTAACGCACTTAAACATGCCCTTTTTGTCATCCTCCATGGTACTGGCAAGCTTCAACTCTAACTGAGCTTTGGCCACGTCAACTTTCTCCCTACAGTGGCAAACAGCATCTCTGTAGTCCTCCTGTGCCTTGCTTCCAACATCCATACACATTTTGTTTCCACCTGAGCTCTAGTAGAAGAACCCTGCTCAGCCAAGCCAGCCTTCTGCCCCACTCACTTGAGCTCCAGTATTTTGGAATTGCCTGTTCCTGGGCTTTTAAGAGGTGGTACTTAAAAAGTGACCAGCACTGATGGACCCCAACACCTTCAAAAGTAGTTTTCCGAGGGGACTTTCCTAACTAGTTCCCTAAGCAGCCTGAAGTCTGCTCTCACCATATCCAGGGTCAAAGTTTTCTTTCTGTCACCAAAGATTTTAAATTTGACTACTTCATGGTCTCTATGGCCAAGATGGTCACCAGTCACCACTTCACCCATGTTTGCTAGCAACAGGAGGGCACCTGTCCTAGTTGGCTCCCTTCATACCTGTACCAAGAAGTTATCCTCAAGGTACTTTAGGAATCTCCTGGACCTGTTTGTACCAGCTGTGTGCTATTCTGTTAACATCTGGCAAGCTGAAGTCACCCATAAGGACAAGGACAGTTGATCTAGAGGTATCTCTTAGTTCCTTTAAGAATAATTCGTCGGTGTCATCATCCTGTCTGGGTGGCCTGTAATAGACTCCCACAATGATATCCTCTATATTTGCTTGTCCCTTAATCTTTACACAGAGGCTCCCAACCATGTCACTGCCAACTGCAGGCTCCGTACGGTCCAGCCCCCATCCCATTCAGGGATCTTCTGGGAAGAGTCCAGCGGAGGGCAACAAAGATGAAACGGGGCCTGGAGCATCTTCCCTATGAGGAAAGGCTGAGAGACCTGGGTCTGTTCAGCCTTAAGAAGAGAAGACTGAGAGGGGATCTTACTGATGTTTACAAATATCTTAAGTGTGGGAGAGAGGAGGATTTGGCCAACCTCTTTTCAGTGGTTTGTGGGGACAGGACAAGGGGCAATGGCCACAAAATGGAGCCCAGGAAGTTCTGCACCAACATGAGAAAGAACTTCTTCACAGTGAGGGTGACAGAGCACTGGAACAGGCTGCCCAGAGAGGCTGGGGAGTCTCCTTCTGTGGAGATATTCAAGGCCCGTCTGGACGCCTACCTGGGCAGCCTGCTCTAGGGAACCTGCTTTGGCAGCGGGGTTGGACCCGATGATCTCTGGAGGTCCCTTCCAACCCCTACAATTCTGTGATTCTCTGATTCTGTGATTACATAGAGCACCGCCCGCCTTCTGACGTGGCTTTCATTTAAGCTGCTTTACTAGAGTCTCTGTGAAATATTACCCTCAAAATCAGCCAAAATGGTACAAAATTTAAGGTACCTGAACCTCAATGCAGAATTGAAGCACTCAGTATATCTACCAAACAGCATGAAGGCCAGATGAGGCAAACTCACAGAATCACAGAATCGTCTAGGTTGGAAGAGACCTCCAAGATCATCTAGTCCAACCTCTGCCCTAACACTAACAAGTCCTCCACTAAACCATATCACTAAGGGCTACATCTAAATGTCTTTTAAAGACCTCCAGGGATGGCGACTCAACCACCTCCCTGGGCAGCCCATAAACTGTTAATACTAATCAACAGCTCCAGTCAGGAATTTACAGAAAAGCATCTTTTGGAACCCTCTAGTGCTTCAGGCACCCAATCTGCAGGTGGTCTGTTCTTAGACATTTCATCAAAACTGCCCTCTGATAACACGGGGTATCAGTAGGTAGAATGTTCAACTGAAATACTGTGGAATATATTAAACTTCAAAAGGAGCCTGTTTGCAATTTTCACGCATACAATTAAGAATGGACTGCCTAATGTTGTATAATTATGGGTTAATCATTGGTTATGCACACTTTATTCTTCCAGAGAAATGACTTGCTAATGAGTTACCAGTTTACAAAACAGTAACGTGAGTCAACGTATTTTTCACTTCAGTAAGAAATACAGCCTCGAGAACCTTACCAGAAAAGCCTACATAACATGAAAAAGTAATTTAACTTTGCAGAACAGACACAGAATTTATATTTTGATGTGTTGCAGAATAGCTATGATCAGTAATTACTGCAAGTCAAAACACAATACACTCCGTCATTTGCTGAAACACAAAATATGCAAAATATTTAAATACAAAATGTGTGGTTTTGTGCTGATCACTGAATCCAATCTGCTCTTTTCTGATGAAATGCCAAAGCCAGCACAAGGAAGAAGATGGAAGCACTTCATGCCACAGTAGGATGGAGAAAAGAGTAAGATATCCTGTGTTTGTAAGTAGTAAGCTGTTAATTTGACTCGTATCATAAAATCATACCATAACAATACTCCTCTTCCCTCCATCTCCCACGCTGTAGAATACCACTCCTCTGATTGTACCTGCATAAAGGTCTGAGTGCCACAATGCACATCAGGTGTAGGAAAAGTTCCAGATTAAAGAGAAAAAAAAATGCAGAGAGAGGGGAAAAAAAATGAGGACGCTTGTAGGCCAGCTCAGTTCCCTGAGCTATTTCACAGCATGATCCCATGAGCAATTACGCCAGCAAAGCAACAACACTGCCAATGGATATGCCAACTATAGGTATAAGCGGGGAGGAATCCATACAGTGCACTTGCAGTTAAGGAAATAACTTGTCAATCAGCAGCCTCATGGGTGTTAGCTTTCCTACTGATTCACAAGTTCAGCTCCGTGAGCAAGCAAGTTCACAACCCTTCAAGTCTGCTACATGTCATTGCAGACGTACATACTGCCTCAAAGCCAATAAGCGATTAACAATAATGATAAAGCAATGACTCCAAATTATTCATTACCATTCTTCCATGTTCAAGCGTCTCCCAAACTCTGCAGCTCTATACTCCTACATTAGGGATTATTTAGATTTATTTTTTTTGATGCACAGCAACAGGAAAGAACATCAAACAGATGAATCCTTGAACATCATTTTGAAAACAGAAGGATTAAAAAGTAAATGGGATATCACTTGTGATACAGCTCTTAAACTGTACATGAATGTGGCTTGTTATCACTATCTCCACACTGTGGGACCCTAGCAAGTGAAAAAGTGCAGATAAATATTCAGTAATACTGCATTCAGATCAACAAAGTAAGCATATCATGATATCCTATCACTTTTGGTATTCCGATTAACACAATACACCTTTTCAACTGTGTGTTGTTGCATATCAAAATGGGGGAAGAAAAACATATGTCACTTTCCTGAAAATAATGGGGAAATTTTTGACAATGTCAAGCACCATTACCTGTTGCCTCTGAACTAAGTGCTAGGAAAGGGGTGCTTTTCCACCTGCCTTTTCCCTGATTTCACCCTGTGGAATTCTTGTATCTTACAGAGATTTCAAGTCCTGCTGGACAGATGTGAAACGGGCAAGGAATACATGGAGAAATAGCCACTCCACTCAATGAACGTGACAGAAAATCACTGGCTCCTGTTAAAGAAGGCACCTCATAAATTAAATTCCCTTCTGAATCATACTATGCATATAAACCAATGGGCCAAAATAACAAAGTAATGAATATGTTAAAAAAGTTGAGTTTTGATCGGCAGTTCCTGCTAAAGAACTTTATATATATATATATATATATATATATATATATATATATATATATTTGTTATTAGGACATATCACCATTTCATTTTATTTGTAAACACACAGATGGGAAATATGAAGTGGAACAAAAGACAAAAGTAGGCTCGATGCTTTTTAAAATTATTGCTAGATAAGGAAGACAGGATTGAACTGCCAGTAACTGAGCACGATATTCAGCGTTGTTTCTTCGTCTTCCTGAGAAAGATTCATCACAACGAATGCTGGATACATTTCTCACCTTTCAACAGACCAAAGAAAGAAAGAATCACTTCTTTGGCCCAATTCAACTCATCCAAAAGGAAATATCTAAAATAGATCAAATGAATTGTGTTCTTCCTTGCTTATAAGGAGTCTAGCTAGGATGACCATTTCAGGTGCAGAGGTCTACAGAACAGATGTGAGGCCCTGGCACAGGCTGCCCAGAGAAGCTGTGGATGCCCCATCCCTGGAGGTGTTCAAGGCCAGGTTGGATGGGGCTTTGGGCAACCTGAGATAGTAAACGATGTCCTTGCCCGTGGCAGCGGGGCTGGAACAAGATGATCTTTAAGGGTCCCTTGCAAGCCAGACCATTTTATTATTTTATGTTAAAAAAGATGACTCAACTCATGTCACACCTTGCACCTTATGCCATGTATCACCTAAAACCTTTAGAGCACGGACCATCACTTAGTTTTATGATGTAGATGACATCACGGATTTTCAACCTGCACTTCACACTAAGTGTTACTGTAGCTTAAGTAACTAAAGTATTTTACATTAATATGTATATATAGATCTTAAAATTCTTCCATTTTACTTATGCTTCAGCTACTCTAAATATTTTATTGGCACCATGCCATTAAATGGTGTAACAGATCTGCTGAACATCATGTTATCTTTTGCCTAGCTGTTTTGCACTGAGAACTGCTCTTTTTTAAAACCAAGTAGAGTTAAAATTGGGAAATATTTAGACAAGCACAACTGATAAATTCAACTGAATAATTAATTTATATTCTTAGTAAAATTACACAGCAAGCTCAGGCTAATTTTTTAATGGACAAAGCTCTCTAACAGCTCAGTTTATGCTCAGCTGGATCAGCCATTCAAATTTGTTTCATTTCAAGCTAACAATCAAAACAGCTGACAATTCCACCAATATCTCCACATCCATATTCACAAGCAGTATTTCTTCATTGTCATTTTTATAGGTGCACCATGGCTTCTGGAATATAGCCTTAAATTAAGCCATACATACAAATATATATCTTTATTTCTTATATGGATGAAAGATATTCCCTCTCAACTCCAGCTTTATCCATTCTATTTGCTGATGCTCTTCAGCAGCTTTTATCAATTCACAAAAAAAAATATTTTACTACTGTCTAGAAATAAATAAATCAAGAGCAACTTATTCTTTAAAAACTAAGTACTGCTTAAATTTTCTTCTCTATTTTATTCCTTCACTTCATGGATTTGCTGCCACCATTGACCAAGGGACCAGCATGAAGCTACGACAAGGGAGGTTCAGGCTCAATGTTAGGAAAAGGTTCTTCATCCAGAGGGTTGTCGGGCACTGGGACAGGCTCCCCAGGGCAGTGGTCATGGCACTGAGCCTGAGAGAGTTCAAGAAGCATTTGGACAACGCTCTGAGACATAGGGTCTGATTTTTGGGTGGTGCTGTGTAGAGCCAGGAGTTGGACTCCATGATCTTTGTGGGTCTCTTCCAACTCAGGATATTCTGTAATACTATGACCCAGATGAAAACTGTTTTCTCAATACTTCACTTTCTTGCAATTCTTCCAGCACCTCCAGCAAGCACAGTTTAATCTTTAATACTCTTCCAAGGTAACACAGGATTAAGACTTTGCTAGACATTAGGCAACAAATTTACCTTTACATTCATCAAAAAACGTGTATATTTGCTCTATCCTAAATTTATTAATCACAATTGCAACAGAGAGGTATCAAAAGAAGTTAATAAGTTTGATGCTAGTTAGCGTCAATATTGACTAATGCTTGGCAGTTGAAGCAGATGATCTCAAGGTCTCCTATCTGTGAGCTCAGCTTATTTTCAAGTTACTAATACAAGAGAAAGAACTGGTTAGGCTCAACAAAACTTCTCCAGACTGCCCCCTTCCAGAATTACCATGATTTTAGCACCAGGTAAGAATGGAAGAGTAAAATACTTTCATGATACAACAGCAACTCATTTCAAGCCATTCACTACACAGGACTCATATGGGTAGAAGGTTTTTGTCTTGTTCTTCCAGACAAACTGGTCTCTCGAAAGTTACACAGCTCTATGTAGAGATACTAAAAAGAATTACAGAGCTTTTTAAAATTCAGCCAGGATAGTCCAGATTTTTCAGAAACAAACGAAAAGACTTCACACTCATATGGTCAGTCCCAATGTCCAGTAGCAGCAATCCCATCAAGTAAGAAGCTCAGCCAAACCATGGCAAGATTTGGGCAGGGAGCCCAACTTTTATCCAAGCAGATACAGCAAACACAGACCCAAGCTATCTTCGTGATGCATTTTAAAGATGTAAAATCACCAGGAACACTTTCACATTATAAAAATTCCACCGCAGCAAATATTTCAAAGAGAAAAATAAATGAAAAACATTTACACTTCAAGCAAAAATACAAATGAAACAGCAACAGAACCTCCTGAAACTAGATGGGTGCAGTTGTACAATCTGAACACGATCAGATAGATTTTCTGTCCTCTTATGTCTTACAAGAAGTGTCCCTGAACTATCAGGGGTGAGCTGAACTGACTCACCAAAGGACAACAGCTGGCAAGTCTCCAGGCAGGGGCTGCAATGCAGGCAGCTTCTGGAGATCCTTAGGCACATGATGACCTTCCAGGCATGAGGTGAGGGCAATCCACACAACACTGTGCCCTCATATTTGCTCTCAGTGCTTTCCAGTCCTGTGTGGGCTCTCATCCCACTACCTCTGTATTTGTTCTTAATTCCTATCTTCACCCCACTGCAGTGATGCTTAGCCCAGCTTTCAGTCATATTTCTGCCTACCTATCCACACGACCAGCGCCCACCTGCTTTCAACAGCGACCAAATCTAGTTTCCAACTCCACTCAGGACTTTCACCTGAAGTCCAGCTCATCCCTCCAGAGCCTGCCAGTGCACAAGGTGCTCATCTAAGTGAGGAGATGTACATCTCTTGCAAATGAAATGGAGAGAAGAGTTCAATATCAAATGAAGTGGAAATCTTTAAATTATTTAAATTCAAGAGTATCTGACTTGCATTTTTACCCATGCAATTCTAAAGATACTATTTTCACACTAAACTAAGTTGGAAGAAAGGAGAAAAGCAGTAGGGAACAAAGCCTGCCAAGTCACTTGCACTCACTGTGTCATCTTTCAAAAAGCAAAAGAAAGTATTTTCACCAAAGGAAAAGTATGCCTTTGACACTCTCCCAGCAAAAATACTCCTTAGTATTTGCTTTTATCTTGAATAATAGTGTCTGTCTCAAACATGCTTCTAAGAACAGATCTGAAATTTCAGATAGCTACAGCTAACATTGTTTTTAAATCAATTTATAACTTCCTTTCTGATATGGTAAAAAAAAAAAAAGACTTTTATTAAACAGCTTTAATTACCAATTCCGTCTAGAAAGAGAGTCAAGGTGATCTCACTGTTCATCAGGAGCTGCTCAGTTTGCAAGGAGGAAAGACTGACCTGCTCCCAGAGTGACCAATATCCAACCAGCCATGCACTTCCCAGCAGCTGGGTGCATTCCTTCCCTGTCCCAAGCTTGAAGGTTTGGTTCAGATGGGCCACATCAGGGCTGAAGTGTATGTTGCACACTTCAGATAAGGTCTCTTTTGTGAAGCATGAGCAGAGGAAATAGAACAAATGAATCTAAAAACACAAAGCACGTTTGTGACCATCCTCCTCCAGTAGTAGGTGTCACAAAGTGATCAACTAAATAATGAAAAACCATAAGCAAAAGGAAATTTTTTGGATGCACACTGCCTCTCTAGTAATTTGTCAAGTTCTTCCTTTCTTACAAACCTCACCAGACCAAAGAAAAAAACCTTCAGAGTATGATTTTCCCTAGCAAATTTTATGATATACTGCAATAATAAAACCATGACCTCATTGATTTTTATTTGAGAAATTCAGCCCCCTCTCCCCCCTAAAATTAACAATAATGAAAGGCTGACTGATTTTTCAAATCTGCTCTTAAGAGGCTAGTGTGTTATTAGTAACACAGCTGAAGTTTCTCTGTTTAGATATATATATACATATACATATATATTTTTAAGCAGGCAGAGTCCGTTTCATCAGTGCATAACCTCTGAGTGGTCCAGACATTACAACAGCTTCTGTCACCGACATGAGACTGATGTATCACTGAATTCTCTTCTAAAATTCAATTTCAAAGGGTTTTTTGTTTGTTTGTTTTTTAAATACAGAAACACTTCCTGAACCTTTTTAGGAACCATGTTCTGCATTTAGTGAAAGTGAAGCATTATTTAAATCAGTTTTGGTTTAAAACCAGAATTCAATGAAAGTGAAATTCAGTGAAGGATGGGAAGCAGAAGGGGAGTGTACGCATGGGAGCTTACACACAATATTGCTGGTGGAAACAGAATTATAGGCAGTAGCCTGCACAGAATCTGTATGAGCCACTTGGTAAAAAATGAAATGCCAGCTAGGATAAACACAACAGACCCTACAACAGGCTGGTAAATATAAAACATGTAAAAGTAAGTTTTCAGTCGTACATTTCAGTGCCTTGCAGTAAACAATTCAATACTTTCAGATATCCCAGTAACAACTGTAGCAGGTCCATTTTACAGAATGGCATTGCAGATAAGATTCATTGACAAAAATTAGGTCCAATTTTGCATATTTTTTAAACGAAATAAAGATACAGCACCCACATTATATTTAATCATTTTAAAGTATTTATTTTGTCTTCAAAAAAGAAAGACTATTAGCTGCTTCCTTGTAATGAAACAATCAAGTACCTGAAAAAATCACAACGGACAACTGTCTGAAAATAAAAATAAGAAGAGAAAAAGAATAGATGCCTACATACTTCTGGGAGAAAGGGACCCACCACCATCCATGCTTTATTGGATTCTTCCTGTCCCAATTTACCCAACTGTAGTTAATTATACCCAAAGACAACCACTCCATTTCCAAGTCTAGCTCATAAGATTACCCCATGCTTATTTGCTCCTATTTCTTCTCACCTTTCACAGAATCCTCTTCCAGATTTTAAAGTTAATTCATTTTCTTTTTTTTACTTCCTTTTCTTTAAGATTGTTCCCCGGTTTTGCCTTCCCAGATTACCCATTAATAACAGAGCTCAATAATAAACTTGAAAAGAAAAAAAAAAAAACCAACACGAACAAACAAACAAAAAACCTAGGGCTGAATATCATGGAGTCATTCACAATTTTCCCCAAGTCAAATAGACACATGTACTTTTAAACCTATTCACCACACGCTTTGCTTGCACCTCTGAAAGCATCCTTTACCTACAAACTCTCAAAACCTACATCTGTAAACAACTGTTTAGATCTGCAAGTGGTTTAGCTTTTTAAATACATTGTGCTATCTTTATCAGGGAAAGCTGTAAGGGACACATAAAGAGCAATAGGTAATGAGTGGAAGTTGAGGGCTACAGGACACCAAGATATAGTTAAGACCAGGGAGTTTATTGGGGTGGAAAGACACTAAAAAACATTTTGGAGCTTGAAGCATTTTGATCAAGGTGTCTCTCAAGTATTACAGGAGCTATTCATCTATCCTCAATCTTAAAATTTTAAAAGTTCCACTACACACCATGAACACTAAGTATGATATAGGCTATATCTTGCTTCAGGAAATCCGCAGCTCCTTGTTCAAGAAAGTTTTCACGTTTTTTTAATGTATTTCACATAGCAGATGTGTTTTCAGAGCAACACGTTATTAGAACAATGGCATTTCCCTTTGCTTATTGCAGTAATTAAATTGCACCAACATTAAACAGCTTCTCTCAACAGGCTTGACTTTAAGAAGGTCTCACTGGACGTTCAGGTTCCTTAGACAACAGAATTATTAGATGCTGCCCAGTACATTAACCACTGCTTAGTGTTCACCAAGAGAACAGAATGAAAGCCTGAATTTGCCTTTTCTATCAACATTTTCTCCTCTAAAAAACAAGGTTTAGCATTTTTTGATTAACTGGAGCTTTTGGTTCTTTTTGAAGTAAGCATCTGGTTTTAGTAAAAATGGTGGAGTCATGAACTTTTACTGGAAACAATTTTTTATAACACTTCTGAGAAAAGCTTCAAATGTTATTCAGCACTTTTGATGGAAGCTGTAAGAAAGAACTAACTTCCTCCTCAGTTCAGGAAGGTTGACATGAATGAGACCATGCTCACCATTCAGTGAGCACTGCTGATGACTACTGCTGTCTCCAGTACTTGTGACAGAAGCACAGATGCAATAGGAAGGATGGGAAGAGTAGGGGGCAAAAAAAATTACAGACACCGAGGGCAGAGATGCAAAACTACTTTAGAGCACTATCTATGAAAGTTAAGTGGCCCTCCATGAACTCTGATCAAACATCTATATTTGCCAGCGATATTTAATGGACACAGGGTGGCACACCGTAGGCTTAATCCTGAGGCTGACAAAGCAGAGAAAGGATTTCTCTGTGAGCAGCACGTACTGCAGATCACATAGAGAAATGTTGACATGAAATAGCCATGTGTATTTCTTTGAAAAGTTATTCTAAAAAAAATATTTTCACATTGGCAGCTTATTATTGGCAGAGTGTTGTTGTTGGAAGATACTTGGTTGTCAAATTGTTGGTCACACCTACTAAGAAAGGTGCACTTAAAATATAATACACCATTAGATTCACATGTTCATGAAAATCAAAACATACTGAATCGTTGAAAAAAAAAAATCAGATTTGCTAGCCTCCAGCAAATATGTAACAAAATAAGCAGGCCTCAGCAACACACAAGAGCAAGCTTTTTATGGGTATTCTGTACATACTTACAGGTCGAGCAGACTAATAGCGTTCTCACCACAAGTTCACAGGGTAACTTCCACTTCTGCTCCACTTTGGAGGTAACAGCTGGAATGAGGATCTCTGCAGGAACGTAGTACTGGATCGAATAGGTCACAAAAATCCCAAAGGAATACAGAATTTTTACAGACTGATACAACCTGTTCAAAACATTTACGCACATTCAGGTAAGTTGCAAATTCTTCATTAAAAATATCTCTTTTTTTTCCTTTTAAGTAATTTTCTAACGTATGAATTTGAGAATTCATTAATAGTTAAGTAAGTAAACCCTCATACTTTTAATTACATCCAGATTCCTTATCTCATATCTAAGTTCACCATATTTAACAAGCTTTAAGGCCTAACAAAATATATGCATTTTCTCTTCAATGTATTTTTTTCTCTTCATTGTAAGTTTTACCAAAAAAATCTCCACAGTTGTTAAGTTGTCAACTAAATGCACTGGTAAAGTGGCTATAATTTACCTCCCCAGGGCTATTCTTGGTTAATGACAGTGGTTTTTTTCTAAAAGTGTATATCAAAAAAATACACGACAAGTACAATAACTGGAAGTTGTAGACAGAGTGTTCCTAAAAAGAATTTTCACGCTGGGGAGAGGACATCTCAGGAAATGTTATTTATTAAGATTTGAAAAAATACCTCCTAAGGCTGGAAAATATCCGTAAATGAAATTTTCTTGCTGTCTACAACCTCCTCTTCAGACTCACTAGATACAGAACACTATTAAATTATCGTGCCATGTCAGAAAAGAGAAATAACACTGAGGAAGTTTGGCTTAGTATTGTGTCATATATTATGAGCTGGTGGAAGTGTAAGTAATGGCCCTGATATTGAGAGTCAATAATGTAGGAAAAAAACTCTGTTTTGTATCAGAGTATCATCTGTCACAGGATTTCATAGGGTTTATAGCAACACAAAGGGGTACCAAGTTCTACTGTTCCAAGCTGTGCCAAACGTATGCCAGTAGTGGATTGACAGTATATGTTACTACGGAAAAGAAAATTAGTTTGATCAAAGTAAATGTTTTAATTTATTTTTTTTAAATAAAAACCTTCTGAGGTAGCTTATGACCTTGACATTTCTATTCTTGTATTCTAACCTGTCTGTAAACCTAATAACTAATCAGGAGCCTTGCAAGCATTAATAAAATAAACTTGACTGGGAATGGCAAACAACAGCTTATACATATACAGTGAGCCCTAAGCAAGGTAATTACATCTCCTTGATGCAATTAGAGCTTGTTCTAAGCTATAATATGAGGTTCAGCATCAGAAGTGGAAAACTGCAATGTTCTTCCTCCCAAATCTGCATTGCAGTTCTTACAAATCAATGCTTTTATTAAGGAAAGCCCTGATAAAGAATATGTATCACACAGCTCTGGGTAGTAACCATACACAGCTGCCAGCAAGCATATGAACAGATGGGCTTCAAATTCAGAATGACCTTCAAAAACTGGAAAAAATATTTGGAAAAAAAATAGGTTATGATTCCATAAGGAGACGTATAAGTCTTTACACTTAAATTGAAATGAAACCTTCAGAAATAGTGGGTGGGTAACAAACAGCACTGCTGTTATATTTACCTTATTCACAATATCTCATGTTTGTAAGGAAGAATACCCAAAACACACGTGTTCAGCACTAAGTAAGCCCTGGTTTGATAAAACCGCACTTAAAAAATATGTAGGTTATTTGAGAACAATAATGTGACTAATTAGAGGTTTAGAGAACATGACCTATTGGGAAAGTTTGTAGATGAGGACTGTGTAGTCTAGAAAAGATAACACCGAGGGAAGTTATAACAAAGATCTTCGGATACTTAAAAGATTGCTGTACAAGGTTGGCACGCTGTCCTCCATGTCCAAACAAAAGAAATAATAGCAGGATTAAACAGCTGCAAGTGAGGCTTAGTTCAGTATTGGAAATGGCCTTCAAAGAGAAGAGAACAGTGAAATGCTGTCACAGATGACTACCTGCGAGGTTACAGTCTCCATCATTCAGCATTTTGACGGATGTGCTAAACACAGTAATGGTTTTGGTACACTGGCATGGTTTTGAGCAAGGAATGCAGCTGAGCTTTAATAGCCCTGATGGCCCAAATTTCTGTGCTTCTCCCCTCACATCTACAGGAGAGTTCGGGTTTTCTTTTGATTTTTGACAATACCAAAAGACTGCTTACAAGAAAAAAAGAATTAATTAGCTGAACAAATACAGAAGTAATTAAAAGTGTATATATGAGGAAAGAAGAAAAATACACTGTATTTTGGCTAACAGGTCCTGAACTATTTGTATCAAAAATTTGACCATCACTGCACAGAGCTCCATAAAGTCCTAAAGGCATATTTAATGGGATTGAAAAAACTACTGCACCATTAAGTCCCCATGTAAAGCAATATAGATAATTTAGGAGCCACTGCTTTTGTAATTCACTTCTTTTTGGTTGCTCAGCAGCGCAGTAATTCAGAGGACCAAACAGAGTGGCCCATTTCTATCAGCCCTGCCTCACTGTCCAGATTCCATAAGCTTGGATGCATATTAGCCAGTTAACAATAAAAAAAAACTTATCAGCTAACCCCAATTAGCCTTTAATCCTCAGGTTTCACATCACCCCAAAACTTTACAACAATAATAATAATAATAGAAATTCAAAAACAGGATTCAAAGCTTTAAAGCACCGTAGTTCAAAGCAAGTGTCTCCAAGACACAAATTTTTTAGCTCTACAAGGATTCAGATTGTTCAAATTAGGAAATATTTGTTCATATTATTAAATTAACTTCACTGATAATTTGCTACTATATTCCAATCAGGAAAAGATAGCTCCCTTAAAAACTTTAAATCATTTATATGTGCTAGAAGAAGTTAAAAAAAGGTCTGCCTCTCCTAAGTCTACATTTTAGATTTTGTTGAACCTCTTAATGTGAAAATTGGAAACTAGTTCTTCTGCATAATTCTAAGGATATGCAACACCATTACAAATGTATTCCAAACCAGATAAATAACTGGATGCAAGAAAGAAAAAATATTTGATGTAGTAAAATAGAATGTTTTTATAAAGTTGTTGTTGTTAAGGAAAAAAAAAAAAGAGCTGAAAACCACTCTATTTTCATAAAGCCAATTTTCAACATATTCTAATTAAGACATTATGCTGACCAACAGTTTGTTCTCCAAAACACTTTCTAAATTAGAACTGGAGCAAGTCTCTTATCCCAAGGCTCTGACTTTATTATTTTTGCAGTAGGAGCAGTCCTCTGTTTAAGTTAAACTTAAGGACTTAACTGGTCTAGGGTCTGTATATGCCTTCTGATCAATTCTTTTATGAAAAAAAAAAAACAAAACAGCAGCAGAATTTTATTTTTATTTATCAGGAAAGACTTATTTGTAGAACAGGGATTGCCCAGCTGGAATGTTAAACACATAAGCCAAATTTCATTGCTTAGCTACATCCCAGGCTCTTTTGTACAATTACTTTCTTGTGAAAACTTGTCTGCTCCTTGCATCTCTTTAGTCCAATCCCGCCATTTACTGGCTTTTTATGTGAGGACCAAATAACAAAATACTGACCTATGGATGACTGGAAATTTGTTTTGATAGCACAGCTAATTGCACGTATTTGCTCAGCGATACTGTTTCAAGTAGACCCTCAGTACCGCAAAGCTATAGATGGCATCGTGCATCATAATCCACGGGTGTACCACTGAGCTGCTTCTCCTATTTCTGGGTGGTGCTCTGGGGTACCATCCAGGGCGAGAGGAAAACAGACTATTTGTTATCTCTACATATGTGCTCTGAGCAACTGCTCTGAGGTTATTAACTTATAATGCCAATTCCCCACCTTACAGAGCACCAGTTTCCATCTCTTTCATTATCTCTTTCTTTGCATTAGGTCTACAAAGGCATCAGGATAAATGTCATCTTATCATCACATCTGCACCGTAGCCAACAGCTCGTTGAAAATTCATATTTGAACTTAGACAGCAGCTAATAAACCTCATCCTGTTTGCATGAGCTCAACAAAATGCAACAGAGAAAGACAGTGAGCGACTTTATTCTACCTTCCTCTTCTTCTCTTTTAGCAGCATATATCATCATTGAATCGTACCATTGAATCATGAGGGTCGGAAAAGACTTCCATGATCATCTGGTCCAACCATCCCCCTACCGCCAACGTCACCCACTAAACCATGTCCCTCAGCACCACGTCCAAACTTTAAAAGGATGGTGTCTCCTTCGAGCCGGAATCGAACCAGCGACCTAAGGATTCCCACGGGTGGTGCCTCTACAGTCCTCCGCTCTACCAGCTGAGCTATCGAAGGGACCTGCCTGCTGCCTTGGGCTTTGACACAGGAATCCAGAGCTACCATTTAAAACAAACTTTCCACTAATTTTATCAATTATGAACAATACCGTGTAATATCATAAATGGAAGTATTTTCCCTTTCAGATGCATCACATAGACATAAAGGGATGCAGTAAGTGTTTGAAGACTTCTGTTTTTTTTTTAATGTATATGTCTGCTGAATTAAAGTTCACAATTGAATATATATCATAAGCAATATGCCTCAAAAAACAGAACAACTCAAACAAAATAAAGCAAAAACCCAACCAACTAAACAAAAAAACAAACGATTAATGGGAATCCTAGCAAACAGAAAAAAAAACATTAATCTTTCAAGACATTTTATTATCATTTCATGTATTTTTCACTGAAATCAGTCAGGCAATTGAACAAAACTTTTGAAAAATATTAAAACAGCACAGTGACTTTAATACCTACCATATGCATGCATCCATAGATGGATACAGAACAAAAAATGCTAACCAGATGGAAGTCTTTAGCACTTCAGCATGTGACATGTGGAGCTCCCATAGCATTTAAAAAAAAAAAAAGCTAAATAAAAATTATAACCCGAAGACACTGGCGAGCATAAGCTTCATTTTCCTGATAGGAAGCCATTTTAATACATTATACACAAACTTGTGTCTAAACTATGAACCTATTCAGCTTTGATGTCTTCTATTCCAGTTGTTTACCTTCTAAACTCAGTCATTCCTCTAAAAAAAAGGTCACTATATCAGGATATCCACTTTAAAACTAGCTGGTTTCAGAAATATAATATACTGTATATGCAAACTGTAGGTATCATCCTTCTATACCCCGGGAACTAGCTCCTGCTGGAGATGGAATCCTCTGCTACAACAGTCGTTGATCTGATCATGCTCAATTCCTTCTAATGTGCAAGCAATTGCTGACTAGGGTCACTGACTGTTAAGCCTTAGAAGGCACAGAGATAGTATGTACAGTGTAATTTTAAAAGTCTGAGCACCTATCAATTGTAAGCAGGGAAGCAGAGATGCATTGAACAACACTTCACATGCAATCTTTTTTTTTTGCCTTCTAGATTAAGGATTTTAAAGCCACATTCTCACTTACCACTTATCTTGTGGCAGGTTTAAAGTGATGCTGCCTTTGATTTCATCCCCAAAGCGCAGATACCCCAGGGTGGCTAGTGAGATATACAAGGTCATAACTATCCCCATGCCGATGTTCAGTGCCTGTGGGAACCGTGTGGTGTCCTTCATTCTGTTTTCCAATGGCAGTACCTGGAAACAGAGGGAGAGCAGTTACATTTTATGTCCTCACGGTACAGAATAAGAATGTTTTTCTTCTTCCTTTCAAAGATAATTTCTGAAATTTTAGGGGTTGTTATTAATAAATAAGACTACTCTACAATAATGCTTTACAGCCTGGAAGATCACAGTGTTTTATATACCATACAGAAATGCTCAGTCAATTACTGAAGAGCACCAACCAAGAAATGGTTGGAAAACAGCATCATTCTGAAAATATGAAGCCGTATTCATAGGTTAGGAAAACTAACAAGAGAAAATTATGGTGCCTGGATGAAAACGCATATGCAACGTGAGTACCATTAATTTTTTGCAACGGATTATGCTCAGAATCCCAGAGTAATTCCCCAGTTTTTATGAGGAAGGTCTGCACTGTCAGTCTCCATCACAGACAAACCTATCACGCAGGTGGTTAACACGCAAGCTGAGCAGTTAGCTCTCCCTGGAGGGGAAGCTGAGCCCATGAACTCCACGAATATGGAACTGTGCTCTTAGTGCTCGTATTCATTTTGCTGACACGGGTGTGGCCAGGCATACTAAGCAGTGCTTTTCCTAAATGTAGCATGGGTGCTCTGAGCCTGAACTGTAGCCAAGAGAGCTTGCTGGGCTTGCCATCACTTCAAAGCGAGGAAATAGGCACTGCAACCATTACTGCCTGCAGCCTGTTGGAGAAATTCCTTTCACATATATTATATAGAGTACAGAAAAATGTGTTTAGCAAGCTCCAACAGAACCTTGTAGTCACCAACACAGAATTTCAAGTCAGGGCAGGAAATCCAAGCAACGAGATCACATTAAGTGGCAAATAGTGCTGCTGCTCTCACCTTGAGTTTCATCGGTGTAACAGAGCCTTTGATGTCTTAATGAAGACGCAGACTGAAGGTATGCAGACACATGGCTACAAGTATTAAATTTACTGCCAGGTAGGACGGACAGATTCTTTTGTCCTCAGCTGGGATTAGATTGTTTTAACATAACACCTTATTAAGAACCTTGAAGAATGCAAATTCCATGTAATTTCCCCTTGATTTGGAAATTTTCCGTTCTTGACTTGCTACAAAACATTCTGAAACAAAGAATCAACGGGTAGCATTTGGGCCTGAACAAGTAATAGATATACTCATTTGGTGCATACACTCTGATGGTTATAAATGCAATTTATAAATATTTTCTGACTAAGTTCTGCCATGTTCTACAGCTTCCAGGAGTCCCAATAAGCATAAATTGTTACAGTAAGACCTTATTCCAAGCTCCATCATCCCTGCAGAGCTTTCATGGCAACTCCTTGCTCAGCTTACAGATATGAGGAGACTCTTAATAAGTTCTCAGGCCCTGAGATTTGATTTCCAGAGTCTTCAGCATTCGTTTCGTATGTTCCTGGCAGGAGGGCACTGAACTCAGACACATATACCAGGCATGAAAAACCTGGGGGTTTCCCACCAGGACTGCTGGCAGGAAAAGAGATCCTGAGGATTGTCTGCCCCTCTGAAGGGCAGCAAAAGCAATCTGTAGGAGACTACTAATGGGGAAAAAAAAAAATCCTGTGGCTTCACTGTCAGAGGGAGCTCAAATCTAAGACCTTTTACTGGCACCACTGGACTGTTCATTATGATGCCTTCTTTCAGACAAAACAAAAAAAAAAAAGCCATGCTGATTTTTTGGCAGGCTACTCATAAAAAAATACAAGAAAGAAAGAAACTGCTTCCTTTTTGGCTACATCTTCAATTAAATAGCACAATATCGTATATTTATGACAAACGCTGGCTATGGCCATTCTAAAGAACATTAAAAGAAAAAAGACATTTACATGACTGAGCAGTCCAAGACAACAGATTTTATTAAATAAGTATGATCAGTAATAACATTTCACATATATATAATGCTTATTGTAGAATATCTTCCACTCCCTGTCCAGAAAACAAGACAGAAGTTCAAGAAGGTGTGACATGAGCTAGGGCTTGTTCTTTCTATACCACTGCTGGGCAGCTGCTGGAGAGATTTCTCATTCTGAATTTCCTTCAGTGCCTGTATAGTCCCAGTTGCAATGACTTCGCGTAGCCTAATATTTTTAACTGACAGCCGTAGAGGTAAGGCTCTTTTTGCAAATGCTTTCTAGGGTTTTTTCACTTTCTTTTGGAACACCAAAGCTGAACACTTTTCTTGTCCTTTTTTTCTGGAGCCAGAAATTAATTTCATTCTCATATTATTTTAAATTATTTTCTTAAAAAGCTAAAACCCTAATTAGATGATTGAATGGCTTTGAAAGAACACAAACACACCTCCTGTTTTCTCTATCTGTCCAATACTGGCATCGGAACATATTCTCTCAGGAGAGACGTTGCATTAATTCAGTATCTCACACCGACACTTCGATGCTGCTCTATGCTATTCAAGCAACCACCTCTGCTCTAGCAGGCAGCATTATTAGCCTAGTCCAATGCCTTCCACACTCTTCAGACCTATAAAAAATCACCAAATATATTACCATTGCGCAACCTAGTGATGTGAAATACTACGTTGAGGGAAAACTGTGGTGAATAATCTTCCCTCCCAAGCAAGGTCACCAGAGGCAGAACACAGAACCATGAGATCCAGAAAAAGAGTTAAGTTTCAGAGTCTGGGGGATTTATTTTGAGAGGATTTTTCTCTGCTTATGATTTCCATGCTCTGTCTGTTTCCTTCACGGTCTTTCTCCCCCAGTCCACACTAGTCCTCTGTCATAGCTCTAAACACCTACGAAATTAGTTTTTAAACCAAAACCTGATCATTTTCAAAAATTCTTTTTTTCCATCATTTTTCTCTCTCCTCAGCTGATAAATTTTCCATCTTTTCCTGTCACCTGTTTCAGTGAGATATTCCTATAATTTCTGAGACATGGGCACATGCTGCTACTATCATCTTCCTTAGACCTTAAGACTTGATTCCTTCAGTAACCATCGACGTTTGGTTTCTGAATTTAACAGAAAGTAAGTTTAGAAGAAATCCCTCTCCCCTTAATCCACCAAACGATTAACTCAAAACTACCCGTAATTTACTGGCAAAGCAGCATCAGCTAATCTTTGAAACAACCTGGCTAATCTACCACCACACATCATTTGAAGTATCACCCCTTTCATCTCAAGCTGCTTGCAGTACCTGGAACCACCCCCCAGTAACAACGCTGTCTCCTCATTACTTGCCTTGAATACCCTGGTTACAATTAGACTGCTTTTTAGATGTAAGCCCCAGGGGATTGTCTAATTCTAATTAGAAATCTCTACCATACATTTTTTTATTACCAGACCCAAAATAACAAGCACAAGATAATTCAGCCTGCAGATAATCAGATTGATTTAATTGTCACTGCCACTGAAAACTAATCTTTTAATGGATAACTCAGTAACAGACGTGTTTAATGTTTAAATATATATGCTCATCTTCTCTTCTTTCACAAATTGCCACTAAAATGACAAGAATGAAGCAATCCTCCTCCTTTATATTTTTTGAATAAGTATTTCAGGTAAAAAGGGATAAGGAGCATGGAAAACAGCTGTGCAGGCTCCAGGACTGAGACAGTTAAAAACTGACAGGACCCCAGCTCAGAAGCCCTAGCAATATAAAGGTTTTTGTGATTCACATCTGACATTTTAACATCATAATCATCAAAAGGAGTAATGATCCTATTCTGAAAAATTAATCCACCTGAAATAGGAGAAGGAAGAGAAGACACTGACCCTTTTTTTTTTCTCAGAAGAAGAGAAAGCATCATACGCCTCCATTTGAAATGATGGCACAGCACCTTGACATCTGAACTATTTAGCTGTTTTTTTTCCTGTGAAGCACTAAAACAGCTCAAATACAAGTTTAGGAATACACAACACTCAGCTTTCTAGTATAATCTTCAAATGCCTTCATCATTATGACACTTTTCTTTTCTACGTCTTCTATTTCCCTTACAATTTTCTTCTACTGCTCTTGACAAATCTCCTCTCCCAGTGTGCAACTTGTAAGGCATAAAGTTTATAAGAGAGCCAATACTGAAGCGTGACAGTGTTCAACAGTGGATGACTAGGGCTCTTTCATATTCCAGCAAAACATGTATTAACAAAAAGTTCTGGATTTAGGAACTCTATTCTTCAGGGAACGTTCAAGAAGACTACTGAATTTAGAAGTACTTTGACAAAACCGCATGTTTTAAGCCATATAGTAAAATCACATACTTTTTTCTTTTTAGCTGTTGTTTATATCATGCTTGATCTGATAAATGTAAATGGTTTCAGGACATGTAATAGATTTAATTTACAAAGTAGATACATTGGCAAAGTATTTAAGAGGTAAACTAGAACTTCATTTTTATTTATTGTTATATATACATGCAAGCACACAAAGCAATGCAAAACACTGTTCAGATGGGGGGGAACGATTACAGCTGGTGAAGTTACAATGAGATCAATTACACAAAAGCTACCAAAATCTAAGACTAAGAAAGCAAACATTTATTCTAATTAGTCGCTTACTCCAGGAAATGTTACTAACAGTTTTGAGGCTTCACAGCTATATTTAAAAGAATAGTCATACAATGAAGACTCATATTTAAATACCAGTTAGATAATTCAATCCACTGCAGATCAGTCCTCACTCATAAGATACTAGAAAGGAGGAAGATACCTTAGCTAAGACAATTACAAATAAGTGCAAAATAGCAGCAGCTCAGAACAATTACTGGAGAATGGGCAGCGAGGATGAAAAAATCTGACAAAAAAAATAAAAGCAAAATAAGCCACAGAAAATGCTTCTACCTGAAAGTAGTTCTTATGCTGCCTAATTATGTGTATAAGTCTTTCTCCATCTTTACTGCACACATACTTAACACAGTCTTCCATCTGAGACAGGATCACACCCAAACAGAATGAGCTTTTGTGTCTCATGGAAGTCGTGTATCATCACACCACTAAATCTGCTTGCCACGAGCTGGCAAAGCAGAACACGATGGCTTGGCACTCTGTTACTCTTCCTCTCTTCCCATTTCTCAGAAGTCACAGTATCACTTAAGGACTGAGAAATGTTTAAGGTAAGCAAGCAGTATATTTAAATGCCTTTATTTTCTTATTTGTGCAAATGCATGGGTGTCTTGGGTTTTCTAAAGGAAAAGAAACATTTGAATATTGCATGCATCAGGTATGGGATGCTGCCTAAAAAGCTATATTCTGGAGTCTTCTGTTTCTATTAAGCAGATACGCCATAAATGTAAGAAGTATTAATGTTACAGTATGAACAAGATACTGGCTGGAGGCAAACAAATAGTTTTGCAGGGTAAAAGGAAATTCCTCCATACGTATGAGGTACAGGATATAGGTAAGGAATATTTAACTTGATAAAGATGTGTATTGGGCTTATGTGGCAAGGCTGGCATGGGGAGAGGGGGTGGCCTCTGTGAGCGGAGCCCAGCAGCTGCCCCAGGTCAGATCAGAGCCAGCTCCAGACGGCTCCAAAAGGGACCCGCCGCTGGCCAGAGCTGAGCCATGAGAGATGCTGGGTGGGCCTCTGGGAGAGCAGAGTTAAGGAAGGGAAAATCTGCTGTGCTACAGCAGCTGGGAGAGAGGGGTGAGAGCTGAGAGAGAAGCAGCCCTGCAGCCCCCAAGGTGAGTGCAGCAGGAGGGCAGGAGGTGCTCCAGGCACGCAGCACAAGTTCCCCTGCGGCCCGTGGAGAGGCCCCTGGTGGAGCAGGCTGTCCCCCTGCAGCCCACGGGTCCCACACGGAGCAGATCTCCACGCTGCAGCCCGTGGAGGAGCCCCCGGTGGAGCAGGTGGATGTGGCCTGGAGGAGGCTGCGGCCCATGGAGAGCCCCTGCAGCAGCAGGCCCCAGGCCTTTCAAAGTTCAAATACTGACATTTTTTAAATGGTAATCCACTTAGTTTTTCTCACTCCTGGAACTGGTTAGATGGTGCTTAATTGGATTCCAGAGCCTGTCTTCTGGTATACAAACACAACCCTACCTCCTACTGCAAAGCTCTGATATCCAAGTTTAAAAGTGGTTTTAATAGACGTCTTCAAGAAAAAGGCTAAAATATCAGAAGCCTTACATTACAAACTTGAAATTAATGTTCAGTAACATTTTCTCTCTGCTAGGCTAATCAGTCTGCAGCACTCAACAAGAAAAAAAGAATGCACTGAATCCTATGATTTTACTTAACTGAGCATATTTATATGCAATACAGAAGCCAAATTATACACCTTGTTTAAACTTTATGAATCTAATTTATCCTCCTACCCCCAAAGCTTGTATTAAAATATCACTTCCACGTTTGGATCTGTTTTTATACCTCGAAGAAGAAAGTCAAATGGAATTTCACAGCAAAATATTCATTAATTATAACCATGATTGTGTAGATAAAACATCATGCAAAGTTATCACATGCACACAGTCATGCTACAGACATATCCAAGTCTGAAGCCTCCAGTGTTTTACCCTTCTGAAAAGTATGTCCAAAAGTTTTAACTGCATCTTAGGCCCACTCGGCAGCACAACCTGAAGCTACTTCTTAATTCAGTCACAAAAATTTCACATTCTTTATAAAAACAGACCTATTCACCAGTGGGATATGAAAGTGGCTCTCAAACATGGTTCTTTAAAAACAACTTTACACATTCTGTGAACACTTTCATTGTATGTATTTCTTGCAGCTCCGGTATTTAAAATGTACGGTTGGTACCCTCTTCTCTTCTGTGGTCTGCATACCAACCCTGTGACTTCTCAGGTAGCTTTATCCAGCACAGGGAACCACAGCCAGAGAGAAGCTAAAGCATAGATGGAAGGCAGCAGGAGAATGTTCTCCCATACCCAGCAGGACATTGTCCTCAAAGAGGTCCACTGAGGGTTAGAACCATAGAATATCCCAAGCTGGAAGGGACCCACAAGGATCATTGAGTCCAACTCCTGGGTCCACGCAGGACCACCCAAAAAATCAGACCCTATTTCTGAGAGTGTAGTCCAAACACTTCTTGAACACCAGCAGGCTCGGTGCCATGACCTCATCCGTGGGGAGCCTGTCCCAGTGCCCGACCACCCTCTGGGTGCAGACCCTTTCCCTAACCCCCAGCCTGACCCTCCCCTGTCCCAGCTCCATGCCGTTCCCTCGGGTCCTGTCGCTGTCCCCAGAGAGCAGAGCTCAGCGCCTGCCCCTCCGCTCCCCTCGTGAGGGAGCTGCAGGCCGCCATGAGGCCTCCCCTCAGCCTGCTCTGCTCTGGGCTGAACAAACCAAGTGGCTTCAGCTGCTCGTCATACATCTCCCCCCTCAGACCCTTCACCATCTTTGTAGCCCTCCTTTGGACACACTCTAATGGTTTTATGTCCTTCTTATACTGTGGCACCCAAACCTGCACACAGTTCTTGAGGTGAGGCTGCACCAGCACAGAGCAGAGCAGGACAATCTCTCCCTCACCCAGCTAGCAATGCTGTGCTTGATGCACCCCAGGGTATGGTTGGCCCTCCTGGCTGCCAGGGCACGCTGCTGGCTCATGTTCAGCTTGCTGTCAATTAAAACCCCCAGAGCCCTTTCTGCGGGGCTGCTCTCCAACATCTCGTCCCCCAGTCTGTATGTATAGGTAGGGCTGCCCCTTCCCACGTGCAGAATCTGACACTTGCTCTTTTTAAACTTTGTATTGTTGGTGATTGCCCAGCTCTCTAATTTGTCTAGATCTCTCTGCAAGGCCTCTCCACCCCCAGCAGAGTCAACAGCTCCTACCAATTTAGCGTCATCCACAAACTTACTTAGTATACCATGACCTGTGTCCACGTAATTTATGAAAACTTTGAAAAGAACTGGCCCTAAAATGAAGCTCTGCAGAAGCCCACTAGTGAATGGCTGACAGCTTGATGTGACCCTCATCTCAAAAAAATCAGTGTTAGAATATTTCCCCTACAGTCTATTATTTGGTTCAAAGAAACCACGCAACCAACCCTTCCACACTGTGTACTGTCATTATGAATTTACAACTATTCTCTTTCTACATTAGCCACTTCCCTGCTACTAACAGCAGAATCAATTAAGTCTCTTTAAAAATAAATCCTCCTAACTGTATTAGCTGAGGTGCAGTATTTTGTACTGTACCTTACAGATTATTTATTCCTCTATTCAAAAGTTATGTATTCCTAGAAGGAAGACCATTCTACATGGAACGACAGTGGTAGAGAAACCACACTGAGGGCATATTTCCTCTCCTGTCAGATTCTACATAAGATAACTGAACTTGCCAAAAAAAAATCTAAATTTCTTTTGCTTCCATATTCATAACATTAAACAATCTGGCTGTTCTCAGATGAATACAGTGAAAACTAGTGTCATGCATGTTTCAAGCCAAGAAAAGAAAAAAAGTTATGGCCTCCGAACTGTTTAAGGCTAATTTATTGCATAACAGGAATCAACCATAATAAAGTTATCTGATAAAACTAAGACATTAAGGCTTCTGTTTATAATGCAACGTTCAGGTAACTTCACAGAAGTAAATGTTACTTGCAAGACATTCCAGAATAAAATCTAATATCATGTCTCTAAAATAAAAACCAAGATTAAGGAATCTTGATTGCCTGCAATCAGAAAAGACAATTTAATAAATGTTTTGGGTTGTTTTTTGCTTTTTCCTTAACAGAACAATCCAACCATATGAGTATCAGAAGGCCAATTAAGTAATTAAGACACAGAGTAACAGGTTATCACACATCAACTATACTACAGCAACTGACTATGTGAGTATTCTTAATCCACTGCAAGCTGGAGCAAAATTCATTAGCTTAGATCTCAGTGAAAGAACTTTAAACTAACATTTTTCACTTCACATATGCAAGAGGTCACAAACATGCATACAAATCGCAGTTCAGTCTCTGATGGTAATTTATTGAGCTGTAATAACAAATTACTAATTATATCAATGACCAAGAATTGTATGAAATATTAACTATGTTAAGTGGAAATGTGTCAATTTGCTTTGCTCATCTTTTTTATTTCATGCTTAAACAACTTTACCAGCACTAAATGAAGTGCTAGCTCTTCAAATACATAAAATCTTTTTCTTTCTTTTTTTTCAAATCTTCACTATGGTGCATGCAACTACAGTATAGGAATGTACAGTACACATTATGCACATTCAAAATGCTGAGAAACACAGACATATTAATATCATTCTGCATATAAGAAATAAATACCTTACACTCTAGATTTTCAGTTTTACATCCAAACACCCACAGAATGGTTGAGGTTGGATGGGACCTCTGGAGGTAATCTGGATCCAGCCCTTGCTCAGGCAGGGACAGAGGAGGTTACCCATCACCACGTTCAGGTGGCTTTTGAAAACCTCCAAGGAGGGAAGACTCCACAACCCCTCTGGACAACTTTTGCCAGTGCTGTCACCTGAACAGTAAAGTGCTTCCTCATGTTTAGACAGAACCTCTTGTGTTCCACTTTGTGCCAACTGCTGCTTGTCCTGTCACTGGGCACCACTGAAAAGAGCCCAGCTCTGTCTTCATTGCAGCCTCACTTCAGGTATTTACAGACATTGATGAGATCCCCACCGAGCCTTCTCTTCTCTAGGCTGAACAGTTCCAGCTCTCTCAGCCTTTCCTCAGAGGAGAGGTGCTCCAGTCTCACAATCATCTTGGTAGCCTTCCATTGGACTTTTTCCAGTATGTTCAGGTCTCTCTTGAACTGCGTGGCCCAGAACCGGACAGAGGACTCCAGGTGCAGCTTCACTGATGCTGAGCAGAGGGGAAGGATCACCTCTGTCGACCTGCTGGTGATACTTGGCCTAAGGCATCCAGGTTCTTAATCAAAGTTAGTCTTCTTAGCAGCAAGGGCACGTTGCTGACTCGTCTTCAACTTGGTATCCACCAGGACCCCCAGGGCCTTTTCTGCAGAGCTGCTCTCCAGCATGCCCTGGTGCCTGGGTTGTTCCTCCCCAGGTGCAAGACTTTGGACTTCTCATTGCTGAACTTCAAGAAATTCTTGTCAGCCCACCTCTCCAGCCTGTTAAGGTCCCTCTGGAAGGCAGCATGGCCCTTTGGTGAATCAGCAGGCCATGTTGCCATCGAGAGGGACCTTGACATTAACTTTAATTTGTAAAGACAGCCATGTTGTTTGAATGTTCTTGTGTGTGATGTAGGCACACACACAGTATGTCAAACTATACTGAACATGAACATTGGTTTCTAAATATCAGTAACAAAGTGAAAGAACTAAAATGCACCATTTGTTTGCATTGAAAAATAAATTATGATCAAGTGAGACAGACCATACAGAAATATACTCAAAAACTATGCAATGCTAATATCTAATAATATTGAGCAATATTTTCATGTTTTAGAAATACAGTAAGAATGAACCACACTCTTGAATAAACAAAGGAAAAAGGTCCACAGCTCTTAAGAACGTCATTGGTAACAACCAGGGATTCAATCAAGCACAACGTTCCAGGCAGCTCCTTAAAGGTTTACATTAGTAGTCAGCGTTATTACTATTGATGTAAATTTAAGGAATTGACTAATGTGGGGTCTAACTTGCCAAAAAATAATTATTATAAATCCATTCACTATCTGTAATTCTGTAAGCTACAGCTACCAAATAATAAGCCTTCCACATTTTTCTGAGATTTGCAGGGACTCACACATTTCCTGACTACAATTACATACCCACATCCCACGCAGATCATCAACAACAAATCCAATACAACTATAAATGTATCAGGCCTACTGTATATGCCTTGCATTTAGCCACACACAGTAAGTGCAGTCTGGGAAACTGTGTATACAGACAGACCATACAACTTAAGAGCAACAAGTTTAACACATCCCAACCTGTCAGATTCACTGACCATGGTTTGGGTTTGTTTTTTGTTTGGTTGTTTTTTTTTTGCCCAAGAGCTACAGGCATCAAAGAGCCCAAGCCATTTTCCTGTGAAAGAACTTCCAGATGACCAAATATTCTTCCATATATATGTGTGTATATATATATAAATATACATATTTATGTGTGTGTGTATATATATACACACACACACTTTCAGACGACTACTAAATATACGGTAGCTAAACCACTACATCCGTCAGTTCACAGTCTGAGAAACCACTGAAAACAGTTTGAGAAATGGAGATTCACTGTCACTAGACCCACACATCCTGTTTGTGAAAACACTTTTGTAACATACTAGGAGTTAGGACTTCTGCTTTTCAGCTCTTCTGGCAGTAATACAGCAGCTGGATCAAATACAGTGCCTTGATTCAGAGCTGACAGTTCCAGAAATGAAAAGATATTTGAAATCTCAAAACATGTTATGCCAATGAAAGACAGTAATCATTTCAGACAAAGTGCATGCTGGTTTGGGTGTATAACATTTTGAGGGGCAGGGGAAGGGTTGCATTGTTTTGGTTTATTTGTTTGGTTTTGTTGTGTTGCTTTAGCTTTAGTTTTAAGCACATAATAACACCTGCTGAAGTATGTGGTTATATTAGTAAAAAATAAAGTGCATATAGTAATTTCCCAAAAGTTTAAAGACATTATAACCTACCATTCCCAGATGCTTCTTTGGCTGTTTTTAAAATTGTAACGTCGAACAAAAGTGCTAACTAACTTGCAAACTTTGCTACTATGAGACGCAATCAGAAAGTCCTTAGATGCAGTAGGATGTGAATATAAGAGATTAAAAAGAGATTAAAAAAAGATTCATTAAAAAAAAAAAACACTTTAGGAGTGATAAATAACTGACATTTCAGGAAACAATGAGGAACTGAAATTCATTGTCAGAAGTCTATGAATCAAAACAATATTCTGGAATTTCAAGCCTTTTTCTTATCACCATTGCTATGAAGCCATGTCTATAGACAAGTTTGAGGCAGAAAGAATAATACTTTTTTGATAAATCACTTCTGTCCTCTGTGATCCCAAAGGAAAAGAAAGATGCTGAATATGTTTCTTTTTTCTTCACTCATCACTTCAGACTGAGCTGCTGAATCATCATAATTACAGAAACATCATATTATTAGCTGAATAGTGAATTATGATTTTAATCTATTTTAAAACTATTTTTAATCTGTTTCGATGAACTACTGACATCCTTGTAATTGGGAAGGTGCTAAGTGTTCAAGTAGCAATCAGTATTCACTAGAATACCCTTTGACAAGGATGTTCTGTCCTCAACTTTTGCCTTAGATAAAGTAACACATTTCATGACTGGGAGATTAGTGCTTCAACAAGAAAAAACTAAGTATCAACAAACTAAAAACTGCCTATATTTCATCATCTGTCACAAACCCAGGTATTCTGAAGAGTCAATGATAAAGACTTACCACACCGATTCCTTCAAAAGCAAATATTGCTGTCCCAAAAAACAGAGGATATTTCTTCCAGCCAACCACAGGAGGCAGTTTTTGAGGATCTGCTATATCCTAAAGAAATCAAAGCAAAACAGTGCTATTTAAAGAATGTCAGCTGTTCCTACAATTTTAATTGCTGTCTAGGAAAGAAAAATCTGTAGGTGTTGACAACGAAGTATACACTGCTAGTTATACTCCATTGTTTTCCCCACAAGCTTATAGTCCTTTACACGCAACTATAGCTTCCTTCCCACTCACTCACAGACACTTGCAGATGTATTTATTCTAGGTTCTTGTTACTGACATTAGAAGTTTTCATATTTAAAGTGTTACTCTGGCGTATATAAGTGAGCATCAATTAAAATGAAAGACTCAGGCTTAACTTTCTAAAAAATTAGGCTCTCCTAAGAACATGCAATTTTCTTATTCTTCATACTTTACAAGTATTCTTCATAACCATAAGGGATAGTTAAAAAAAAAAAAAGTATTTTTAACACAAGCTGAATTCCTGCAGAACAATTAATTGCTCTTCAACTCCCACAATATCTTTTGTGTAACTTCTACCTCCTCCCATAGCCGATACCTCTAAATAATATCAGTGCAGACCATATATCTAGATACTGTGCATGCAGCAGAGTTTGCCATTTATACTTTTCAAAAGCTGTAAGAATGAAAAAATGTAGAAGTTCCTGGGTGTGATTTTTTTTTCAGCCTTCAGTTCAATTTGTTCTGTTCTGAAATGCCTCCAACTGTTAAAAACAGCAGCAACCCAGAAAACGTAAAAACTATTCAACTTCTCAGGAGATAGAAGTATGCAATATCTATTCTTAAATATGTAAGATAAATCTTTTTTTTTTTCCCTGATTGTACTGGAAAAATGCTATAAACAAACATTGTTGTTGAAACTGTTCTTCTGTTGCAATGAAATGACTGGCCACAGATGAAGCCTTTGAACTTGTGGGAGCGATTTCTACTTACTCAAGGATTCAGAGACTTCAAAATTTGTATGCTCCGTATCTTAAGTGCAGTAATATTGCCATTTCTTTCAAAAATACCATAAAGGTCTCTCTAAAGCATGTCTCAACTATTAAGACATCTCCTTACCTCAAATTAGAAGATAATTCTGACTTTCAGCCATTGTCAATCAGTATGTTTCAGAGACCAACTACCCCAAGCAACCACTAAGACATCACATTAAAACAAATTATAAACTTGCTATACTCACTCTAACAATATACTGGTAAATGATCACAAGGCTGACAGCCATGGACAGATTGGCAAGCAGTGAAAGCAAGGACAGGCTCTTAAGGTCACGAATAAAGACCAGGAGGATCATAAACGGCAGGAAACACAGCATGTACACTCGTAAATCCGTACTCCTTTTCTCAGAAGAATTGCTGGCGGCACTGACATTTATAGAAGCAGACTTGATTTCCAAGAATCCTTCATGGACCTGTAGAAAAATAAATAAATACTGGTAGCACTGAGTGTCTGTACATGGACACACTGCTGTTTCTCTAGGGTGGAATTCACCTCTTCACTTTACCTGCTGAATGTCAGGCATTTTGGTTTATCTATACTCTCAGTGCAGAGAGGAAAACAAGGCACTGAGCAAGTGTTTCATCCTTGTGAAATGATGAAATCAGGCCCTAAAAGACCTTGTCTTTAATCCACCGACTAAGGAGGAAATCCACATGATCAGTTTAGATCAGATGCCTGCCTTTTAGAAAGCAAGCGTTCAGTCAAACAAACGTGGGCAAGATGGATTTAGGCCTAAACACTGGAGCGTGAATTTTCCTAAAGTAAGGAATGGGTTCATATGACCAAGTACTATTAATTGTTTGAAGGTTCAGTGCCTAATAACCTTATGCCTTTGCAATCCACATCATGTCAGCATACACACAGAATGATGGTAGAATATTCATCTGTCTTTATTTTAATTCAAATTATTTTATTCTTAACTTCACTTTTCCATTAATCAACTTTAACTCAACTGTAAAAGTTGTGCAAATAATAAAAACAACAATAAAATAAAATAAAAATAAATAAAACATAGAGCTGTATACATTAAATCAATATAAATTCATACTGGTAGATAAATAGTAGTACACAATGTGTAAAAGTATTAAATATCTTGTACATATTATTACCATAATTGCCCATAGTGCAGTTCAGAAGACTGAGCTTGGGACTATTCACAGCTCTCACTGGATCTTTTGGAAGAATGTTAATGTGGTTATAATTGGTTGGGCACTGGGACAGGCTCCCCAGGGCAGTGGTCACAGCACCGAGCCTGCCGGAGTTCAAGAAGCGTTTGGACAACGCTCTCAGACGTAGGGTCTGATTTTTTGGGTGGTCCTTTGGGGACCCAGGAGTTGGACTCAATGATCCTTGTGGGTCCCTTCCAACTCGGGATATTCTCTGGTTCTATGATAACTGCTGAAAACTATTTTAAGCAAACATATTCTGTGCTGTGTGTACACCATGACCAAAACATCAAGAGCTCGTGGTTATTCTGCTTGCTGCAAAATGAAAACAGTTCAGATCCACTTGTTTAAATCTTATGCCTTTTCCCTAGGAAGGTGTACTCTTTTTCCCTTTGATTGTATTTGCCATCTTATAAATCAGTATATGACTGTGTTTAATTTGTTCACACTACAGAAAGCCTTTGGCATGATGAGAAAAGATACCTAGACAGTGGGAAAAAATTGCTTCTTTGCAGTATAAAGTGGTTAAATAAAAATGGGAAATCAATATATATCAAAGCAAGTTAAGATGATATTCTGACCCCTAAATACTGACACCGATTAATTTATGGGCAATTATTTCAATGTGGTTTGCTCTCCAAAATGTCCATTGTTATCTGTGCAAGTGAAAATAACAAGATCATAGATCCTCTTTTAAAAAGTCAAACACATGAAGCTGCTACAATAAAAAGGCCAAGTATTACTATTACATGCAAATTTAAATGTAGTCACAAGAGTCCTGAGCAAACAGCACAATTACCAATACCTTATGACATCTATTTAATTTTATACGTCACAATAACTCAGGGTATTAATTTTCCAGCTTGAGGAAGAAGAGAAGAGGACAAGTTGGAGATATAGTAGGCAACCAAGCGATCATTTGTATTGTGAGACTTCCAGAAGGTAGAGGGAGTTATTTAAAAAGTTCTGTGGTCAGAATTCTATTTGAGTTCAGATCTACTGTGATCTCTACAGCTGCCAGGATGATCACCTCACACCTCCAGGTTGTGTTAAGTAAAGAGTGGTCATACGTAGCCTTTAAAATTATGTTTTATTTTCACAAAAATACTGAGGAAGGCACTGAGACAGAAAATATTATGCCTGCTCATAAACTCTCCACAACCATCATCAGGTGACAGACATCTGTAAAAAACAGTCAGCTAAAATTATCAAAATGTGACTCCCCTACCCTAGGTTCTTACCTTCCACTTGCATGCTTCAAACATGAGTTATATTCCTATAACAAACTACAACACTGCAGTCCACTTTACAACAGAGTGAGCATGGTACCCTTTCTTGCCACACTCTTCCCTGGCCCAGTATTCACCAGGGAAAGGAAATAGAAGTTAAACAAATTCTCTAAAATGTTATTATGTGCAAGAGTCTCATCAGGTCCTGTTTTGTGAAATTCAGTTGAAAGGCAGAAGCCAGGGCAAAAACATTCCAGCTGGAAGACCCAAAAAAATAAAAAGGCAATTCTGAACCTGCTCCACTCAGATTTATATTTTGAGTAAACAGATTTGCAGTCACAGCTGTCTTAGTCCCAGTTACAAAAAGCACCTATTTCTGGTATGTTTTTAACTGAAAAGCTCCTCTTCCACACCATTTCTCATTTGAGTCACTTTACCTTGTCATCTCTTATCTAAGAGAAACATTATATTCCTGATATATTCTCCATTACATTATCCAAAAATGGAGGTTTGGATTCACTGAACCATAGAATAATTCAGGCTAGAAGCGGCCTCATGACATAGTCCAGCTGCTTACCCAAAGCTCCATCAATATGAGGTCAAACCAGGCTGTTTCTCTTGAAAACCTCTAAGAATGGAAACTGCACAACCTCTATGGGCAACCTGTTCCAATACTCGCCTGTCTTAAAGTTTTGCTTTGTCTCAGGTCTGAAATTGCTGTGTTATTTAAGAAACATATAATTGGGAGTTGGAACTAGATGATCTTTAAGAGCCCTTCCAACCCAAGGTGTTCTATGATTCTGGGGGGGGGAACAAAAAAAAAAGAAAACAAAAAAAACTTTTGAACATTTCAGTTCAACTCTTGACTGGCAAGCCATTTTTATTATGTTCATTATGCACAGGTTTCTATTTTAACCACCGTGTCAGGCAGGGCAGCACCACTTAAGGGTTTAGGCAAGGCCACGGGGAACTTCCACACAGGTGGATTTTGAGGCATGACAGAAGAGTGATTCTGTACATTGGCTCAGAAGAAGTATCTCAGATGATCTTATGGGAGAGCTAAAAAACAGGCAAGAGAGACTGATGAGTGGAAGAAAAGTAAGTCTGAAAGTAAAATACAAAAATTAACCCCCCCAAAATACAATTCTGCCTGTGAGTAGATTGTGTGAGGTATGATGCTAAAGAGCAGCAATGGAAAAATCTAATGAAGATTAAATTATACTCATTTGTTCAGATGCAAGCTAACATTACTGTCACTTTTGAAGTATTTTATTAGGTTTAAAAAAGTTTTATCAGGTTGAAAACCATTCTAACAAGTAACAATGTAAAGCAGCAGAAGTGTCTTCAAAAATAAAAAAAAGCCGTTTCTTATGCTGTTTCTCTCTCCTCTAACGAAAGCAAAGCAGTCTGAAATACTATCTGAATATCAGACAACTTAGACAAATGTTTTCACTTATTCAATCAATACATCTGTGCTTGAAAAACGCATTCTATAAACAATCATAATTCAGATCCTCCCACTAAAGATCTGAGACATGGAAATGTACATTTGCCATTTAAGAATCACGGCTTCCTCTCTTAACCATAACGGAGAATGTCTTCCTATAAAAGTAATTCTGATTTGTAGAGAACAGTCATTAAATTTTACTGTGCCTGTACTCGCTCTGACTACAAAAGAGACAAAAACCAAGATGTAATAAAGTCTGTGCAGGACTTCATGAGCTGCTACACAGTACTTTTTTCTTTGTGTCACAGAGCTCAGTGTACGTTGAGCAACTTCTAATCTGAATACATTATATGCATTTTGTTCTGTGACTACCATAACTGTACCCGGGAGTTCCACAAACATTTCCCTAAACCACAAGGAAATATCACTACAGTTTCAGAAAGCAAGTAGTGACTACTACTTGCATATTGACTACAAAGACTAGTGAATTCACAGAGTGACTTCATCAGAAGTCATTTTAGTTATTCAAGCATTAATTCACATGATGGTGTGGTGTCTGAAACAGCTTCCTTTACAGGAGTGCTTCACTTAATGTCTCATTTACATACCCCAAGCACAGCACCCACTGCCCTCAGCTGTATCCATGAAGACCACAAATTTTTGTAAATCTGGTTATCAGATTCCTGATATCAGGCACACAGAAAATTGTTTCATTTAAGAAATACATCAGAAGCAACAAAGAATAGCTTCCTTAGTCCCTTCAGCCAAGACCACTCTTGCCTACATCTCAAACCCTACTCTTTCTGTCATAGTCTGCAAACTTTTCAAACTTTTTATCTAGTAGGATCAAAATAGCAGTCCTGGAGCTGATTGGTTCCTGTAACTCCTTCCTTATTCAACTCAGAGCAACATACAACACAGGGCCCGATCGAGCACCAAAACAGTGTGTAATCAGGTGTACGTTGTATATGGGACTATACTGTAATCCTGTAATTATGAAAGAAAAGGTCAAACCACGTTTCACCTTTCATTTAGTTCTGGTATTTCATTATTACTCGACTTTGCAAACTACAAACACTTCCGTGTCTGAGTACAACTGCCTAAGTGGTGGGTTTGTTTTTTTTAGGGGGTGGTTCCCCCTCCCCCTGCTTTTTACAAAATCTAGAAAAACAAAAATTCCATTATGTAGCATCCTACTGATGGGTCATTCAAAGTGTCAAAGACGTAATAAAGTGCTCCCACACAGCAAGAACATGTTTTCATATTTTAGCTTTACCAGCAAACAATGAGAAAAAGACGCATTTTCAGAGAACTCAGCAAATATTCATGAACAAGTAGACAGCTGCCAAGACTCTTGACTTAAGATCTTCTGCTCCTCAAGAAGGAAAAGTCAGGTAATTATGACATGAAAGGGGACCATCTTCTGGGCAGGTTCCTTTGTCCACCCCACTGTGATCCTGCTCCAATCTTGTTGCAGCCAAACTGCAGATCTTTGTGCCAACTTCATTCTTCTCCAATTCTAGTCTTTTTTACCTGTAAGACCCCCCCCCCCTTTTTTTTTTTGTAAATAAGACCCCATATCCAGAACTACACAAACCTGAGTTTCTTCGGTGAGCCAGGGAAGTATTCCTTTAGAAAAGCTTACTAACATTATTACCATGATTTTCCTTTATCTTAGTTCTCCACTCCCTCATTCCCTCTGTTCATATGCCTCATCCTTCCACTACCCAAAACAGATTTAAAGCCGTACCAACTCGTGTTCTTTGGTGCCCTCTACGGGACAGATTTGTGCAATATAAGGTTGCCCAGATGGAAAGAACCTCCCTCCCAGAGGAAAGAGCACAGGGCAATGTAAATCAAATACACTTGCAAATAGGACTTCTCTTCTGAATTGCTAATGACTTCAATTCATTCACAGGGTACATGCCATGGGTTTCTGCAGCTACTGCTTTTGTAGAGGTTGTTTTCTCTGTAAGTTCTGCTCCCTGCTTTCAATTCTTCAAGACAGCAACAGTGGGTTTTCTGAAAAGGTTTCATTTTTTTCCAAAATTTATAAAAGTCAGGGCAAATAAGTCTTTGCTTTTGCTTAAGGTCGAAACATATATATAATGACTAGTTGGTCATACATTTGTTCAATGGGAAAGGTTTCAATTCAAACTTTTATTACAAAGGATGCCATAAAAATTCCTGCTTCAGAAGGCCAGCAAAAGGACATCATACATAAATTAGGATTTTCAGATACTGAGATAGACAATGGGACTGTCATAACCTCCCAGTACACAAATTACAGAGTGTCCGGCTTCTCTACACACGGATTCTTCTCACCTTGACGTTTTTGTAACTTGGAATACTTTTTAAATATAATACAAATACCTCACAGGGAGCAAAAAAAAATGTGCTTACTATATACTAACTGACAATGGGGACACTTCTTCCTCAATAACATAAATTAAGCTATTCAAAGACACCTTTATTCTACCTTTCGGGTAGAAGTCCATATGGATGATTAATGCTTGGCACCATGCCATACCTTATTCCTCACCTGCCTCACTAATTACAGAGACACGTTTTCAGACAAAGATCCATATTCATTGTCAAAACAGAAAAGAACAGCACAGATTATCTTGAGTCAGAAGGGACCCACAAGGATCATCGAGTCCAACTCCTGGCTCCACACACCACCCAAAAATCAGACCGTATCTTTGAGAGCACTGTACAAACACTTCTTGAACACCAGCAGGCTCAGTGCCATGACCTCGTCCCTGGGGAGCCTGTCCCAGTGCCCAACCACCCTCTGGGCGCAGAACCTTTTCCTAGCACCCAGCCTGACCCTCCCCTGTCACAACTCCATGCCGTCCCCTCGGGTCCTGTCGCTGTCCCCAGAGAGCAGAGCTCAGCGCCTGCCCCTCCGCTCCCCTCGTGAGGGAGCTGCAGGCCGCCATGAGGCCTCCCCTCAGCCTGCTCTGCTCTGGGCTGAACAAACCAAGGGACCTCAGCTTCTCCTCATACATCCCCCCCTTTAGACCCTTCACCATCTTTGTAGCCCTCTTTTGGACACTCTCTAATGGTTTTATATCCTTTTTATTCTGTGGCACCCAAAACTGCACACAGTACTCTGGGGGTCCGAGAGACCCATCACTGATGAGTAACTGTGAGACAATTCTGAAAAATGGAAGAGGTTAAACAAGAACACATTCAAAAGAAAGATTCCCATGACACAAAAAGGGTAAAATACTCTCAGAAGGTCAGGGAATAAAAAAGTCAGCAGCAAGTCCTGGCAAAAAGAAATGTTCATTGACAACTGGATCCCAGACCAGTTTCAACCTTGTTTCCTATAATTTCTGCAATTAATTTTTAAGTTCAACAAACAAATGAGAAGGCAATGAAACTATAAGCACTTCCGCAAGATGTGAGTTTAGATCACCTTGCACATTGCTCCTTTTTCTAAGAGCTCTGTTGTGTAAATCATGGCAGAACCTATTCTGTGCGTCTCTCAGCTTCATGTTCTACAAGTTCTTTTGCACTTTACAAGGAAACAAAAAAGTAAGGAAAAACAAATCTAAAACCGTAACTCTCCATACAATATCTTTACTCACTTGTTTCACATTTTCTGCCAAGAACACAACATAAACACTACAAAATCCCAGCTGCGTTATCACTAGGAAAAAGTCCACAATATACCTGAGGAAGAAAAAATAAACATACATTATACTTAGGATCCAAACGATTAATCCATTTCTACCTAATACGCAATTACAACTCCTTTTCATACTAGTCATAATTTTAGATTCAAATATCACATTAATCTCATGAACACTGGAATGCAAGTTGCTCTCCTGTCAAAATAAGGTGATTTTATGTTTTTTGTTGGTTGGTGTTTTCTTTAAGGTAACAGTAAATAGGTATGAAAGTTTCTCAAAAAAAAGGTATATCACATTTAAAGTGGCATAAAATGAAATTCGAAGACAGCAATGTGGTACAACTATAAACAATGGACATATATACTCAATGTGCAAATAACTTCTGCTGCAATAATTTAGCACTTTAGCATAGCCATTTTCCACTGAGACCAGAGATGAAATGTCTCACACAGTTAAGTTTCAGCAATTCAAGACAAAAAACATTTTCACAGCTAACTGGCTCTATGTGAATGTATCCAAATACACATTCAGACACTGTATCTCTTGGAAAAAAAATTCTGAAGTATGGTTCATACTGTTTTTGAAAAATAATACACATGATGGTGACCTGAAGACGCACCATAATGAAACTCTCTCGATAGTCCAACATACAACAGAGAACTGCCCCAGAGAACAATCTTGCTGCAGCACGATGCCTCGGGAAATAGAATTGTCATTTGTGGCTTATAACTCTTTGGTGTATTACAGTATTTTCATTTTACTTCCCCACAAACAAAAAAATTTCCCTCTAGTACAGCTCCAGTCCATTCCTACGAAGTCATCAGAAAATATCTTAAAATATTAGCTCATCTTTTTCTTATCTGAGACCAAGTGATAGCCACAAACGACACAAGATGCTGTATCCTTGAAAATAACAGGGCAAAAATATTCTCTTCCTCAAGAAAGGGAAAAAAAAAACCACTTTAAAGTTAACATTGAACAACATCTCAGGTTTTCAGTTTCATCACTATGTAGTCATACTGTAAGCTCCATAAACAGCTATACAGCAACGGATGGCAAAAAACACATAATGGTCTTTTTTAAAAGATGGATAAAGCACTTAAGAGCTACAACAAGCTATTAATATCTGCAGGTCATTATTGCAAAAATCTAGTAAATATTTCTCCATGATCTATACTTGGTATTTCAACAAATCAAAGAATGCTTTGTTTCCTTTCAGAAAAAAATAAAGTCATTTGTGTTTGCAGTATCAGTCAGCTTAGAGAGTGAACTCTGATGCAGTGAGATGTGTTTGTAGTAAAAGCTGACAAAAACTTATACTACACAACACAGACTGCACTTCTGGTTATACAACATCTCTTCCTATATTATAGAAGAGAATTCTTTTCTTCACAGCTCCTGTAGACCTGAAAATTGAAGTTCCTGACAGACACACACACTCCCTAGTCCTCCCCAGTGTCACAAGTTGACCCCAGGAAACATTTTTATGCGGTGCTATTTGTTATTTCAAGCACAGAGAATATACTCTGGAAACTAGTAACATCTTAGTAAAAAGTAAATGTCCTAACCATTCCAAGTGTAGACATCAATTTTAATAATTAACTGCAAAACTGGACTGCAAACTTACCTTCCCCAGGAAGATTTTTTCTGAAGAGCAGTCAGAGGCCCCACTTCCATGGCATAACTAACTGTATCACTATACCCCAGCGAGGACTTTTTCAACCTGAAATCAAAGCGCGAAGAAAGAATAGAGTTACTAGAAACTATCAGAGCCTACATCTCTACCCTGAAAATGCTTATACAGGCTTACATGCTTACACAGGCTTATACAGAATCATCTGTGACACCATTCCGCAGCTGCTGAATTTTAGAAGTATAGTTTAGGCTTCTTGGGCTTCTTTCTTGGAGGAAGGGCACTTGGAGGGAAGCACTCTATAAGCATGTAAACCACAATTGCTTCCCACTAATTCAACAGTACTAAATCAGGTCTGGTTTGGTTTTTGGTTTTTTTTTTTTTTTCTTAATAATAGCTTTTCCAGCTACAGGGACACTAACAGCTTCATGTTACTGTTCAGTTCAGCAACTTTATTGCACTTTTAAAGAACTTTTATTGCACTTTTATTGTACGTCTCACTTGAAAGACTATCTAACATGAATCTGCTCACTATTATCATCTTACCACATTCCTTAGCACCACATTTTTTAAGAACCAAGTTGTCACAATCCAAAGAGACAATCACAAAAGACATTAACAGTAATTCTTGGTTGTTTCTGTAGTCCTATAAAGTACTTACAAACTGGCAATTTATAAACTGAATGTTTTTCAAAGCTATGAAGATTCAAAAGTTATGAAGATATAAAAGGACTTAAGGACTGAAGCTAAGCAATTAAAACTGCACTGAGAAAGATCTGATTATTTCCCAGTTATGACAGGGAATAGGACATTGGACAATACAAATTAAACCAACTTATTTTTGTGTAGAACCAGAAAAGAAATACTTTTTCAATGTATTAACATACTGTTACTCAAACCACAGCTATCATTTGTAGCTGCTCCATAAGAACATGTATTCCTTCTTTGAAGTACAAGATTCTGACCTGAAGCAACTGCTACAGCACTGGGTGGGTCATTCTGTAGGCCAAAACTCAGAAAAAAAAATCTCAGCAACAAAATGAGTAGTTCCACATTTACCTCTGACATAGACTGTGGCTGCAACGTACCAAGATGTGCATACAATGGACAGATATAATTCCTATGAACACAAGGCTGATTGGTCCAATCTGGTGTGGAGAAAAAAGGGAGAACAAAGGATATAAGCAACTGAAGTCACGTAAACAGATTTTTTCATGAAAACATTCCGGGGAAAAATCTTTACATGCAAAAGTTTCATATTTTAGCACATACATAAATTATAGGAATTAAAATTTTATGCAACTTTTTTCCCCTCAGAGGAGGATTCACTACAGATTTCTGCTGCATTCCTTACTTCTAATTGATGGCTCGACTGAAGGTTTCTCAAGGGTGATCAAGCAGTAAATAGCAAGTGGACATGCACAACTTCACTCTCAGAGCATCTTCATTAAGATATTTGCCAAAAAATTGTCATGAGAGAAGACCGCACATTTCTAAGCAATGGTTTGGACCATTTCATTGTCATCAACACTGTCATTTTAAAAGCTTCTTTCCATTACATTAGAGCATTTGATGAGGTTCAGTATAGTAAAAAAAAAAAAAAAAAAAAAAAAAGCCACAATCACTACCCTGACAACTTTTACAAGTTACAGATAATCTTTTGAATTAAATCATTTGTTTTAGAACAGAAGTTAAACCAAAAGTTTTCACAGAAAGTACTTGCTTTTTACATTGTAACTTTCATCCTTAAACTAAACATCCTGTAATAAAGAATTAAATTTATTTAGTCTTAAATTTAAAAATTCATTTAATGAAATTTACATTCCCTTAGGAAATGCTTTGTTTATATCCCTGTATAAACTAGACTGTGCTATATCCTGTTGCCCCAGAAACAAAAGACTGATTTAAAAAGATGACAGTGCATCCTATGACATTATCCAGCTATAGTGACGTCTGGACAAAGATAAAATAAACCCAAAAAAGAATCCCATGTGCCATCATAGGAGTCTGACTGAATCAAAAACTTTCTTTTTTCAGAAAAAAAAGTTTTCCACAGAAAAATGCTCTGGCTAAGCAAAAATACAAAACATTGTATAAAGTCTTCAGAATGACATAGTTAAAAAAGAAAAAAAGGTTTGGTTGTTGTTTTTGTTTTTGTTTTAGTCTGTCTCAACCTTCAGCAATAACTTCACCAGACTGAAAAGAAAAAATATAACACTATTCAAAGTAGGTAGGTACAACCAGCAGGCATCAAGAATTTAGTTTTTCAGGCTCAGTCACATATCTGTATATCTTTCTAGATAACGTTTCTAATCTAAGAAAAACAACTGCATTCTTACCACAATGCCAGCATTTTTTATTGCAAGTGGAAGACCAAGAAGCCCAGTTCCAATGTTTCCTTTGAGGAGGTGGGTAAGTGTTTGTATAAACCTGATGATAAAAACAGAAAAAGACCCATTAAAAGCACACCCTCTATAATTCACTAACATACAGGAACAATTTGTGAGCAGTAACTACTTTGAACTGGTCCCACACATTCAAAGGACATTCTTATTAATCTCTAGATATGAGTTCCATCAAATGGAACGTACAAGTCTGATTGATCTTCATCTCCTTTTCCCAGCTTGTGAAAGGCTACTTTCTGTGCAATTTTATCTTTTTTTTGCCTCAGAAAGTGTCAAAGTTTCATCAATGCTATTTTAGAATCAATAACATTCAAAATAATTACCAGTTACAAAACACAATTCTGACAGCTACAGCTTTAGCCCCCCCAAAAAAAACCAACTCTTTCAAATACAACTGTAACAAATAATCTATTTCCAAAGTCTTAAGTTCCTTTATTAAAAAATAAAATCAATCAAACCCCTTTGTAAACAATGCCTGGATTCTGAGCGACCCAATCACTTTATAAATGGTCACCTTGGAATATTTTACAGCCAGTATATTGTTAAGCTTCAAAAAACCAAAGAACCTACTCAAAATGTGCTGTTTTTTGGTAGACACATGCAAAGCCCTAAATTAGAACTATGCAAAGCCCTACAACACCATACCATGGTAGCAAGTAACCCCCCTGAGAGTTCAGTAAACTACTCATGAAAAACAAGTTGGAGGCAAGGACTTTTAACAAGCTGATACTTAGGAGTAATACATACGTAATGCCTTCTTCATTTTCAAGTTGGTAATGCTTCTCAACTGGCAGGATGTCATTTTCATGCTCCTCATCTGAGACTTCGTCTGAATTCTGTTCATCAATTAAAGGCTTCATTACTTCCAAATCTATACAACGGAATTAACACAACTTAGTGTTAGAAACAAACGTACAGTTTAGAAGTAAAAGGTGATTTTGAAATAATTTGCCATTTCATGAGATTTATTTGCGTTACTAAATATAAAGCTGATTTAAACACAGTTACAGCACAAGTCTGCACAAGAAATTCTGCCTCGCTTTTCCAGGGGCACACATTCACATTATTCAAAACAGGCTGGTTTACGGTCAAACACTAAAGCTTGCCATTAAGGAAAACAACTTTGTATCATCAAAATGTTGATGGTTTAGACCATTTTGCAAGCTAATACAACATACAGCCAAACGGAAAAGTCATCCAGTGTTAGGAAAGGATGAGATTCATCTTAGGTGCTGTTAGCTGTTTCAATGCTAAGCACTTAGCCTATTACTAGTGGAGAGCAAGGGCACCCCCCAGAGCCATCCCATCCTAAAACTGAGAGGTACAACAGAAGATGTCTCCAAACACTGGTAAGAAAACCAAGATAACTGATTTATACTACATGCCTGAGCTGCAATTTCATGAACTTTTTTAAGTAGCATAAACTGCCACTGCTGTCAACAAATGCAGCCTTGCTATCCAGCTAAATAAAAGAGCTAAGCAACAGCAAGCAATGAACAAAACTGGCTTTCAGGCAAACCTTGCAGCTTTTGCAATTTAATGTTGATTAAATTATAACCATTTTTAAATGACTACAGTTCTGTAAAACAAATCTTGCCAAAACCAAAAAGATTACCTGCCTTCTGCAGTACCCATTCATAAAATCGGTTGAATAAATCTCAACCTCTGCGGTTTTCACACACACAAGAAAATCCTATTCTTACGTGATTTTACGCTGCCTTTTTCTACTTATTTTTAAAAATTACTGAGTATTTCTAAGAATGCAACAGCACATCTTACTAATTTACCGCATTAATTACAGAACTCTGAACACATTAAATAAGCATTAATTATATTAAAACATGCTTCACTTAAGAAAGCAAAAAAAAAGAAACAACACAGTTTGAGTGAACTTTAAATACCTTAGCCATGCTAAGCTTATTCACTTCATAAGAAAAATAGGGATGCTCACTTCACATGCGTGAAATTTTTAACACCGGTGAGACTGCAGAAGCATTTAAAAGAAAGCAGCAGATACAATGCTTATTTGGGGACTTTTTATACTCAAACTAATAAAGTTACTACTTATTGTGGAAACAAGTTATGTGCACGAAACCTGATCAGAAATGCAGAACACGCTGAAAATAGGGTGTTCAACAAATCCTTAAGGTCTTTATGAAACCTTAACGATGTCTAACGCAGCAGCAAGGCACTGAATACAATCGTAAGCAATAGGAACTTCAAAGAACAACCACAAAACAAGCATTATATATCCTATAAAACAGAAGAAGGCTTATCCAGTAGATAGATCAAAGTATACTAAAGACAGCAACAGGTCATCTGAATTAAGTTTCGATAAAGCTGAAAGCCAATAATGAAAGCACTTGACAAAAGCAAAAGGTGCCCAGTGGAATACAACATCAGAGGTCAGAGACCCAACTGGCAAGGCCAGCGTAAATCAAGTTTACACTCAGCAATATTCCAATTATACAAATTGAGATAGATTAAATGTTTTGACATGGAACAGAACAAACTAAAAGTGTGCAAAGTCTGTGACAACATGAGATTCAACAATATACAGAAGAAATCATCATTAATTTACTTCTCCTGTTTTGACTTACATTTTGTAGCAGTGTTTGCAAAGTTAAGCAATAGTGACAGCGTGTGCAGCAAGTAAGGTTCCTATCTAGGAGTATGATGGACCCAACAGTGTTGAGATAGAATTGCTTTAATTTTCTTCTTCAAATCAAGCACCCCAGAAAGACAGGGAAGACTTCTTCAACTCACAAGCCAGGATCACGAGAACGCTTCGCTACTTTGCTTCTTAAAAGAGATATAACTAAGAATTGGTTGGATAAAACCAAAAACGATAAAAGCGTTTGTAAAGCCTTTTTTCACTTTCTTTCTAGCAGCTCCAGATGGCATCAAACTCTGTCATCACCCCTGGGATCTCCTGCAAGAATTTCTTGCTTTTGATCATCTCTTTGGCCTGGCTGAATACCTGCTTTCATCAAGAAGCCTTTGCTGCAACGCCGTCGTCTTGCCGCGTCTCTTTTGCCTCTCCCCCTCCACCGCCTGCCCGTTTTGGGGGTAGCCTCCCTTGGGACTGCTCCTCCAAGCACTGCGGCAAGGGAGGATGCAAACAGCAGCCCCCCAGTGCTGCCCTGCTACATCACTTTAAAGGTGCCTAACAGCCTGTATCGTGCTCCTATACAATACAATTAAAGCAGACGCCTGGAGGAAATCTAGCAAAACTACTGATGGGGAACACTGCTGCTATTGATCACTAGTAATACCAGGATTTGGGTAGTTCTGGTGCAGGTTCCACCTTTCCTAGGAGGATGTGGCAATGCTGAGGATGTGATTCCACAACCAGCGCTGTGGAAAAATGGAGACTGTACACACATTCACGTGCACATGGCTGACTACACAGGCAGAAATACAAAAAGCACCAGTCTAATCCCGCTCCCCTCTCTGGCTGAGCGGGATGAAGGTCCACTAGTGGGAAATACGTGGTTATTCAACGTGGATCTCTCCAGAATTGGGTTCAGACAGCCTACCCAGCGGCTGCCCCTTCATCCCAGTCTTCCCAGTCACTGGTAACCAAGCACAAAAGCCTCCAAGGCACCTGACCCCCAGGCCTCATGGGGGTCTCTCTCTCAAGGAGTTGTCCTTGACCCTCTGGTTCTCCAGTAACCAGAGCCTGGAGGTGCTTCTCGTGCACACACATCCAAAAAGTGAGCCTCTGAGCCGCTCCCATTGACATCTTGACTGGCTTCACATCTGGATCAGGGCACTGGAGGTTCTCCTGAGACAGCCCTGGGAGGAGGCTGGACAGGGTGTTTGTTCCTCTGAAGTCCACAATCTGGGTTCCCCACCTCTGTTCCTAGACTGTTGCTAGATGCTCCTCTTCAAACCAACTTCCATTAACGCTTATTTTCTCAGGAACAATGCTGCCACAATCACCCTTCTCGAGGAAACACTTCTAGTCGATAGGAAGCTCACCTGAGTTGTAATTAACTAACAGTATTTTTGTACTTTCAGAAGCCCACTCCTTCGCAGTAATCCTGAAAGAAACACCTCTGGCAACCAAAAGCTAATTTACATCCACTGTGCCTGCCACGCCACGGTAAAGGGATCACCCACGAGTAAGGCAGAAGCGCAGCACAAAGCAATGTTTTCATCTTGGTGTTGAGACAACACAAAACCCTTGGATATCCCCTTGCAGCTAGGAACACTTCAATCTGCACGAATTATAGTGGTATTTTTAACCTTTGGCCACACACTGTATTGTATGCCAATAAAAAATATATATATATATATATATATATACTTATTACGCTCAGGTATTGTCAAGCATCTTTCAAACCCTTGGTGTAAGCAGCTCTGCCTCTCTACCTTCCAGATGCCAGCACGACTTTCAGGACCAGCAGCACAGCTGAATGTCAGGAACTGCTCGGTCAAGGGAGAAAAGTGAATTTCTCTTCTTCCATTGCAGTCTGACACCGAAACTTCAGAGATGAGCACACACAGAGCTCACCACGTAACTTTCTCTGGGATCCCTCTCAGAAGACTGCAAGTTCTATAAACATCCCATTTCACTTTTCTCCCAATTTACTACTTTTTCTGGTTGCAAACACAGTTACTAAGAACAGATTTAGACATACGCCAGCGTTCCCCTCAGTTTTTAAATGAGAATTTTTCTAAAACAAGCTTTTCCCTCGAAAATTCGTTTGTCCGTGCCTAAAGCAATCTCAGAGTCGATGTTACCACTATCAAAGCTCTGATAATTGCGTAACTGACTGCTAACTGTGGGCCAGCAACCGCTCCACAGAAACACAAAGAAAAAAGCCTTTGCCTTAAAGAGTTTAGAATCTAATTACCTTCAGTCTAGCTAGGATTTTTTTCTTAACCATCATTAACTTTTTGTGTGATGCAGTTACGTAGCTTACTGAAGGATGGTCCAAAAATAAAGAAAAAAATCCTTGATTTTTTTACATTTTATTTCATCATCTATGTAAAAAACAAAAAAAAAAAATCATGATTATTTCAGTACATTCCACAAAAACAGGAAATATCATACAAAATAAGTCCAAAGCAAGATACATATATTTGCAACAACTGGTAATTTAATTCACACCAGGAACATCTTAAAACATTTTTAAAGTACCGCAGAGTAAGATTTCAGTATCAAAATCTTTATCAACAAGCAATACAAGCAATTCCAGAAAAATCCTCAGTTCCTTGGGCCCTGCCAAATTGCCTCCCTGGCAGGTATTAGGTGGTTATGTCCCCCCCGATAACCAGGACCTATGAGCAGAAGGCTTCTCCCAGCTGTTTAAAGACAGCTTCATCCACCTCTTCTTCTTCTCTTGGTGGTCTGTAGCGGACACCAACACTTCTGTTCCCGTGGCCGACCTTACCTCTGCTCTTGAGCCTTAAGCTCCTGTGTCCCAGCCACCTTTCTATTCCCCAGGTTTGTTCACAAAACCATCTGTCCCACACCGCCGTTGACTGATATTGACAACGAGCAAAGCTTTTTTAGATGTAAGAATTAAGGGAACAGAAGGAAGATATATGCAGGTCATACAAAATATACTGTCTCCTTTTATTTAAATTCACTGCATTTGCCACGGAAGCCCCAGAAGAACAGGACGACAGATAATCTGTGAAATGGAGGTGCTGACTCTCCAGAATGATTCATCTGTTCTTTGTCTGGGTTACCTTACCTTCATTCAGGACTGGTACTATGGCAGCAACGAGAGAACGGACGTTCTGAACGAGGCAGGGAGAAAGCTCACACTGTAAAGTTTACACCAATGACCCACTCCGAAACATCAGCCTCTCCCAGCTGATGATCCTGTTCCTGCCTCTCCATCCTTCACACCATTCACATTGCCCTCACGTACTTAAACGTTTAAGTCTGTTCATGCACCGCCACCCCCAATATAGTAATTCTAAGGGGGAAAAAAAAATCTTTGCTATTTGGACCTGCAGGAGGTCTGGCCTCTTTACAGAGCCTGCTGCCTCGGATCAGGGATGTTACCAGGAAACTTGTTAGCAAGCAACATCCCTTGGAGTATCGCCCACTTCTCCTCTTTTGTGTCGGTACCAAGGAGGTAGCTACAGGAAGCCTGGGGTCTATCTAGAAATTTTGGAGCCATGGGAAGATGACTAAAGGGCTCAGGAGCACAGAGAGGGTTTTCCTCAACCCTCCCGGTAATGGGGAGAGACAGGAAATAAACGGGTGAGCTCAGGTCATCAATGCCTGGCTCCAAGACCAGTGCCTCCATCAGAATTTGGGGTTTTATAATCATGGAAGAGTCTTCAAGACATCAGGCCTGCTGGGGCCCGAGGGGACCCACCTGTCTCAACAGGGAAAGGTTTCTTGGCTTGTAACCTGTCAGGACTGACTGAGAGAGCTTGAAACCAGGATAGATGGAAGGGGATGCCATTAGGAAAAATGAGGTTAAGCCAAGGGCTGGTGCAGCACTGCCTGAGGGTGGCAAGGCTAACAGGAGCATTTATGATGCCCCAGGGAGCGCTGAGGGTTCAGGAGCATGTCCAAAATGCTTGTATACCAACACACACAGTATGAGGAATGAATGGGACAAACTGGAAGCTTTGGTCCTTTCCCAGAGCTATGATACCATTGCTATCAGTGGGACTTGGTGGGATGAGTCCCACAACTGGAGTGCTGTTCAGGAGGGACAGGCAGGGCAGGCGAGGTGGAGGTGTCGCGTTGTCCAAAAAGGAGAGATGTGACCGTACAGCCCTTGTCTTGGGGATGATGCAGGAGAGAGCCTCTGGGGCTGAATTTTTGCTATGAATTATTTTCTCATCATGCTATTTCCTAATCTTTTCATTAAAAGATTTTCCATATTATTGATCTTCAAGCATGGACAACTTTGACAACATGTTCTCTTTCTCTTGCAGACATTCTCTTCTGGATCCATTAAATTATCTCCAAGTCAAAACAACACAAATACTTCAGGTTTGATTCATAGGATCATACAATATCCCAACTTGGAAGAGATCCACAAGTATCATTAAGTCCAACGCCTGGCTCCAATCAGCACCACCCAAAAATCAGACCCTGTGTCTCAGAGCGCTGTCCAAATGCTTCTTGAACTCTCTCAGGCTCGGTGCCGTGACCACTGCCCTGGGGAGCCTGTCCCAGTGCCCGACCACCCTCTGGGTGCAGAACCTTCTCCTAACACCCAGCCTGACCCTCCCCTATCCCAGCTCCATGCCAGTCCCTAGATTATTTTCACCTTTGTACACTTCCCTCCAAGACAACGTATTTCTCCTCAGCTTCAAAAGTACTATTTTTTTTTCTGAATACTTTTTTTTTCCTGAATTTGTACTGTATACCCTACAAATGTGTTTAAGATCTGCTCTGTAAGTTCTCCCTATGCCTTTTAGTACACGTTCTGTACTTGAGCCTACTTCTCCAGCCAATCTGCCATTTCAAGATTCTTTGATGAGATTCGAGACCCATCAAACTGCCAACATTCACAGCTGAATTCTCTAAACTACAGCACACAACCTCATAAGCAAAACAAACGACTGTAAGCATGTGGTCTCAGCATATTAGCTTATTCCAACTTTATAGACTGCTTCGAGTTTGTGCTCCTTCATCACTGCAGGGTCTTCCACAGTACAGAATCATCTGAACCCAAAAGGAAGGCAACACTGAAATTAATACGACCCCCAGATTTTAACTACCTGGGGAAAGAACGTGACCATCCTTTCAGGGAAAACACGGTGTGTAAACATGTGTAAATACGTTTATCATGGTGACTTCAATATTTATTTCCAAATCCTGTGGAGGTATAAACAACAGGTTTTTTTAGAACCTGTTCTCCCGCATTATTGTGCTACTTTATTCACGTCACTTACGCAACAGAACACCCCAATTTCATAGTCCGTCGCATTCTCAAGAGAAGGCTGTGAACTACTGCTAATAACAGAAAAGATACGCATCATAAAAAAAAAATATTTACTTTGAAAACCACATTAAAGTTTTATTTACAAAGTGTCTTGATGCGCAACAAGTTTCACATAAAACTTGAGTCCCAATAGCACGGAACCTGGTTTGCAAGGAGAGGTTGCTCTTCTGCAGTCGCAAGATGCCAAACAGACCAAACTTCTTCTGCATACGTAGCACGTTCTGCTGCATAATACATCACCTACACTCTGCTTTCAGTATACCTCGTGCTAAGCTGTCCATCATCACTGAAGAATTATAGAAGATGAAATGAAGGAAGGCTTGAATGTCAATAGAAGTTAACAGAATGATGGGGTGTTAGACATTTCTTTAAACGTGCTTCTTCCAAACACATCCAAACGCCAGAAGCCAGCCAACATTCACATTCCAAGCTGATACATGTCAGAGCAGTATTCTTATGCAGATTTTCTTTACCTGAAGAATATAGCACCAGCTGTTCTTGAGAAAGGAGGAGATTTCACCTTGAACACTGAAAATAGGTTTATTTGACCACAGAAGGAAGACGATATTCTCCCAAATGTCCCACTAAAACAAATGTAAAGCTTTATTAAAATCAAACAAACATCTGTATATGTTTCTTTCCTGCAGATAGTATCTGCTGATGTTCACTTCATACTATTTGCATTGCGTAACTAATTTGGATATTAGTTTACCACACTGCTGTACTAAACAAAACTTCTTAAAGACTGATTAAACAGATAATCCTAAAAAGAAGAAGCAGTTCATCTAACGCATCTCAAAAATAAAACTAGGCTTTCCAAAGCTCCACGGCCCCTGGTAGCTGGTCACAAGAACAGGAAGATTGCACACAACTAGAGCACAGCAGGAGGCTTTAACTAATTACCCTCTATGACTGGCCTCCCTTTACCAGAGGCGAGACATTTTAACCCAGTTATTATCCAGACATTTATTAGCCTAAGCACATGCCCGGAAACAGAGGATCTTTTCTTAAAAAGAAGTCAAAAGTAACAACTTTGATATTGGCAACGTAGACAACCAAGAAAAATGTTACTAACATTAAATGTCCTTCCCCATACAACAGACATTGAAGTTGTATGTCCTTTATGCATATAGCTCGTGGGAAGTCTGGAGAAATTGTGTACAGCCACAAAAATCTCTCACATATATTTACATGTGAGAGGAAAAAAATAAATAAATAAAGATCCAGAACATACAGGTTAACCTCTGAAAAATTCTCGAGTGGAAGAATCAGATTGTAGAGTAAGCACCCACTAAAACATTGTTTGTAAAACTCACAATTAGAACAATTAGCACTTTCCAATCTACATCTATTTATGTACATTTATGTATATTTTTTGTCTCATGGGACCCATGCATAACCATGATAACAGTACACTGAAGTGTCTTCAACCACCCCTTAGCATACCACTCCTGGGCAACAGATACTGAGAGAACTGCAGTACATCCAGTCAGTTATTCATCCACGTTCTCAGAAATAGCTAAAATGAGAACTCCCAACATCTGTTTCTTATCTGTACACCCAAGCTGACAGTTCATGTCCTCTTCTAATATAGTAACTCCTTCGAGAATAAATTCCACTAGAAGAGATTTAAAACCCAGGTAACGGCAAGTAACACCAACTCACATTGTGATGATGACATCTATTACAGGTTTCCCTCGAATATTATGTTACATAAAGCACTCCAACAATATTTGGCTACTGTTCTAGACAATAAAAACGTTCCTGAATTACTACTTCTCCCCATCATTATTCCTTTATCCCATGGCTAGCATATACCCGGCCCTAAAATATGTGAACCAGTTAACAGTAACAGTAGTGAGACATTATATAAATTTTGAATCATGCAACTTCTAAGCATGGGTTTCATTTGCTAATAGATTTCAACTGTTGGGTACTGCAGCTGTCCCAGCTGCACAATCTGTACTCCCACTGACATCCAGATTTGCATAACATCCAGATTTAACGGATTCAACCTTGTGGTCCAGAGCATGCCAGCCAAGAAAGCTTAAGACTTCTCTGCCCCATAAAGGAGGTACGTACCCACAAAGTAGAAGAGCAAGTGCTTTGCATCCTTGGATCTAGCCTGAAACTTTCTGTTCTGAGAAGTCCACAGCCATGGACAGAAAACCAGCATGGAATACACACATTCACTTAGGTTTCTTCCTAGAAAGGTCCCGTGTGCATAAATAGGGTATGACACTCCAGCCACAAGAGCAGCACAAGCATGCCATACCTGAATCGGAGGTGAGGCTGGCTGACTGCTGTCTCACAAAGCACACACCTTAGCCTACCTTAGGTCTGTGCTCCACCAAGCTGTCCCAAACGTATACAAACAGCACTATTAAAGATCCAGTCCAGTTACGGTATTCACCGAAAATTTTGCCCAGAGAAGTTGTGGACCATCCCTGGAGGCGTTCAAGGCCAGGCTGGATGAAGCTTTGGGTAACCTGGTCTGGTGGGAGGTGTCCCTGCCCATGGCAGTGGATATAAATGATCTTAAAGGTCCCCTCCAATCCAAACCATTTTATGATTCCATGATTTGCATCATCTTTCATGATTCACCACAATTCAGAATGAGGCAACTCACTCACATGCATGCTTTTGTTTTTACTTAGCCAAAGCACCAAGCGATTTTCAACCCCATCTCTCCATCACCCCATACAAATCTCTCTTCTCCTTGTGCTACCACAAAATTCTTTTCAGACAACATACCCCATCCAGACTGTCTTTACCAGTTACTTGAATATCTGTCATTGTTTCTGCTTTCTTCTGTGAACACCCACCTAAGAAGGATGCTAAAAAAGCTCTACGAGTACCACTACTATCAGTGAGGCGACACAAAATGCTTATCTTCTCCAAGAATTAGCACTGCAACGTTACACTGACTCCTTAACGCACTGGAGAAATCACTGATCCATTACAAATACGTGTCACACTACAATCACACAACGCTGTACCCTCAAAGACGTCTTGTGGAACTTCAGTCACAAGTCAATCACTCGTTATATAGTGGGGGATTAAATTATAGTGTTTAAATTGTTCTGACCAACATTTCCAGTTTCGTATCTTCAAGTATATTTGACAGCATCTTGCCAACATTTATGGACATACTGACAAAGAAATTGTTGAACTGTAACTAAACGTACTTACTTCTAAAGCTGGCTATAGCATACTCAAGTAACCCTTTGGTTGGAAAGCTCTGCAAGCAAATTAATTTTCACTGAGAACTTCAGCTTTTCTGTACTGCTCAAGCAATTAGCATTTCAAAAATTATCTGAACCTCTTATCACCACACAAGACAGAACTAAGCTTGGTCATTTCGGGCTGAAACGGAGACAAAAGGATGAAGCAGTTCGCCACAGCTGCCTCACAAGTTAAAGACAAAGGAAATACTAAAAACAGTCAAATACAATCTGCCATTGTTCCTTCTGAGAAGGTCACCTCCTAAGCAAATTCCTGTCTAAAACCTGTTTTCTAAATCCAATTTAACAATTTGTTTTCTTTTTTTCCTTGAGGGCTTTTGAAGTCAGTACAATCTTACAAAGAACTGGATTTGACATGTAAGTATAAAGTGCTTGGGGGACAGGATATAGCTTATCATCACTTACACCAGCTGGTTTTGCTCCGTTTATGGGAGAAGGAAGACAGATCTTGCTGGAGCAGCACTTTGAACGTGCAAAATGCTTTGCTAAAGCATTAATCAAAGGGGGGCTTGTAGATAATTCAGTTAGTCACAGTTTCTACACAAGAACATGCTAACACGGCCAAAAACAGGGCAGAAGATTCAGTCCCGTGAAAGCTTTATTACCTCTCTCTGTAAGAGGGACACAGACCCAATTTAATTTGCTGTTGCCTTGACTGCTGCACAGAAGTGAAAATTAGACCCACTTAATCTTTATATTAGCCCCAACAGGGTTTTATGCTGGTATTTTCTCGCAGGGTAGAGTGTCATATTCATAACTTACAAGCATGCCTAGAGGTGCTGTCACCTAACCAAACCTGCAGGCTTCTCCTACGGGACAAGATTCGTGACTAAGTCTCTGAGCAGCTGATGCCCTGCAGTGAGCTCCCCTGGTCTTTAACACAGAAAACACACCCACATCAGGCAACAGCCACCATCATGACAAGCACTTGGCTTGCTCAGCAACCCCGTTCAGTTTACAGGTGGTAAATTTATCATCTTAAAGCTGTGGAAGAGGTCTTCGATTCAGCAGTCTGAACCGAGGCTCTAAAAATTTAGTTCCAAAGAAACACTCATTATTTCCAGAATCTGCAACTGGTTCAGTAAGCAACTCACAACACAACCCTCAGTTAATCCTTTAACCACAAATACGTTCCTCCACTCCCCAAACTTCAGCCTGTGAAGAACCTTCACAACACTTTTTTCAGAAGCCAAACTGTAAAGTACTCTCCAAACACTGGACTCCCATGGGATGTACCCAGTTACTCAGTCATGTGCTCCCACAGCGGACGCAGAAACTCCTGATCAACATGAAGTGACAGTGAACAGAAGTGCCAGGGGCAGGACTGCCTGGATTGGAAGTATTTTGAGTCTATTTCTAGTTCAAGGGGCAGCTAACAGATAATCCCATTCAACCATACACAAATCATCTCCCTCTTATTTTCCACAACTCTAACTCCTACTGGATGCAAGAGAAATAAAAAAAATAAAATAAAATAAAAATAAAATAAAATAAATGCATTTTCCGGAACGAAAATTAAAAAGGAAATCTCATCTGTTTTAAAATAAATGTGGGGTTTTTTTAATTGCTATAAAGTACCACTAGATATATTTTCCAGAAAAATACTGTTTCACATTACCTTTCGTTGGCTTTGTTTCTTTGCCATGAACTCTAAAGCTATTGCAATGTTTTATTATGGCAGACTGCAATGTAATAAAGTCAATTTATCCAACTTTATGATAGCATTCGTTTATGACTAAAAGTTATCAACATTAATAAATGTTGAGAAGTCAATAATGTCACTCAGTAAGCAGGAAGAGCTGTCTGCTTTTGCATCATAACCCCCCAAATCCAGAAGACTAATAGAACAAGATACTTGAATTATAAAACCAAAGGTCTTCCTAGCTTGTTATACTTGCTTCTCTCTCAGAGAAACATTTCTACCCCAACCAACAATGGACCGTTTATGTGGAAAAAGATTAGTCTTAAATAATCCACTGTCCTGTCCAGAACAAACTACACATTTCTACATGATTAACACACTGCCAATTGCTAATTGACGGTCTGATTGATAGCGTGTTCACTGATAGTTTATCAGTAGGAACTTAATTTAAGTCGTCAATACGACAGAACCATGTAAAAAGCTTCTGAAATCTTATCAGGTCTTTATCTGCATTTTTAAACAGGTAAGCCTGTAAAATAAAAATAATCTGGTTCTAGGTATTCCACGACCTCCGGCAGGTCTGTGAACCTGAGCAGCTGACAGGGAAGCTAAAATTTCCTCCTTTCGCTTTAGTCCCTAGGTAGCAATCGCTCGCTGCAAGACGGATCAGCCTGAGGGAACATAAAATCCGGTCAGCCTCCTGCTTCCACCAGCAGCCCTGGACAGGAGGAACTCTTCGGATTACAGTGAAACACTTGAGGCGAGACCCCCCACTCCAGCCAAAACTCAGCAATACCGGGCACTAAACCAGCTCCATCGACGAACATACAAGTAAAGAGGTGAACATACAGGTACCCACGCACACTGAGAGTAGGTCTGAGGAGCAGTCTGCAAGAAATACAGCTAAAATATCTACACACGGACACAAGAGACACGGATTTTGTCATGAAAGATTAAAGCAGTGAACGGAAAGGGTTTCCATAAACTTTTAGCCAAGATCATAACCTCTTAACGAACTCCAAAACCAGCTGGGGGAGGCTTGGGGGGGAGTCGGGCTTTGCGGGGGGAGGCTTTGGTGGGAGAAGGCTTTGGGGACGGGGTCTTTAGGGCAGGGGAGGCTCTGGGGGTCTTCCCACCCCTGCAGTGGTTCCCAACCCCTTCGCCTGCTCCCCTAACACCCCCGCAGGCTCCTTCCCACCGCCTCAGCCCGGCTGTTGGCTGCGGGAACCGAGCCCCCAAAGTCCTTCGAGCCCCCAAAGCCCCCCGAGCCCCGCTCCCCCGCCCTCAGCCCCTTCCCGCAACCCGCCACCCAGCAGCGACGCCCCCGCCCCCCCCCGCCGCGGGTGGGATGGTTCGACCCGCCCGCCCCGCCGCGCCGAGCGCAGCCCCCCGCGGGCCGAACCATTCCGCCTCCGGGGGGAGGGAGGAGGAAAGCGGCCGGCGGCTCCTCGCAGCCCTCCCCGCTCCGTCCCGCGGCCCGCTGCCGCCCCGCTGCCCCGAGGCTGGCCCTGTCGGCGGGCGGCGCGGCGCGGCTCACCCAGCTCCTCCTTGCCGGCGGCGTCCATCTCCGTGCCGGCCTCCTCTCCTTCCGCCACGGTGGAGCCGGCCGGCGCCCACAGCCGCTGCGCATGCGCTTGGCAAGCGGGGGCGAGTCGCAGAGAGCCGGCGGAAGGGAGAGAGCTGAGGGAGGGAGAGGAGGGAAGGCGCCTCCTCAGCCCGGAGTTTGTGTCTGTGCCCCAACACAACACCTTCCTAACACTGAGTGCCCTGTGTCCCAACGCAACACCAGTCACAGAATCACACAGTGGCCGAGGTTGGAAGGGACCTCTGGAGATTACCTAGTCCAACCCCCTGCCGAGCAGAATCACCTAGAGCACGTCGTGCAGGATGGCATCCAGGCGGGTTTGGGAGATCTCCAGAGAAGGAGACTCAACAACCTCCCTGGGCGGCCTGTCACAGTGCTCTGTCACCCTCACAGTACAGAAGTGTCCCCTCATACTGAGCCAGAACCTCCTGGGCTTCAGGTTGTGCCTGTTGCCTCTCATCCTGTCACTGGGCAACTGAAAAGAGACCGGCTTCACCCTTTCGACACCCTCCCCTCAGATATTTATATACATTGATGAGGTCCTGTCACTGACTGCCCTGCTAAGCTCCTGCCCTTTCAAATACTCGAGTTTCTCCAATTTGCACAAGTGGGGCTTGTCCCTGCTTGGGCTGTGCTGCAGGTCAGGGTCAGTGCTGCTGGAGGCCTCCCCTCATGGCTCTCAGAGCTGGCCCAGCCTTTCCCTCAGCCTCCCGGGCCTCTCAGGGTGGCCACCTGTGGTGGCTGTGCACGGCTTCCCCGCGGCTTCCCCACAGCACCCTGTGGTGAGGGAGCTCCTGCCTCCACCTTGTAATCAGCCCTCAGGGTCGCGTAGCCCGAGGCAAAGCTCGCCCCTTGTGTACGCAATGCCTAGTACACTTTTGCCTTCCATTGCTACCGGAATTAACTTGGCATCCACTTTAATCTCCTTTATATCTTTCAGGAGCAGCTGCTCTTAAGCCAGCACAGGCTGCCTGATGGTTCTTGTGTCTGCTGCAGTCCCAGGTCTGGTGACCCCATAAAGTCCCGCTGGCATAGAATCATAAAATCATTAAGGTTGGAAAAGACCTGCAAGATCACCTGGTCCAATCGTCACCCTGCCACCAATGTCACCCACTAAACCATGTCCCTAAGCACCACGTCCAACCTTTCCTTGAACGCCCCCAGGGACGGTGACATCTGCCACCCTCTGTGAGGGTGGGGAGCCCAGCTTCAGGCAAGGCACTGCCGTGACAAAGCCGTAATTAATAAGCAAAGACTGAACACAAGGTGGGAGTCAAGAATTCGGTACTGCTTAACAGATCTGTTGGTGATTTGCGATTTGGCTTCCTGAAAGCACACCAGCTCCAACAATTTCAAACTGTTTTCCCTATATGAAAACAAAAAACTATTCAAAAAAAAAAAAAAGATATTTGGAATAATCACAGTTAATTATGCATCAACAGCTGGAACAAGAAAAGAGTTTCTGATATGATACGTTATTTATAAGCAGTTGTTTCTTATGAAGTTCCTCACTTTCTGAACTTCCACAGCAATACTGCATTTTCTCTGTGCTCTCCTGTAGATACGAGTATGATTTCCTAAGAGCTTCACCAATAAGCAAAATAAACTTCAGGGAAACATAGAAAGTGAAACAGTTTGAAGCAGCGCACTTTAGGAAAACTTTTGCTTATTAGCAAATGTTTCTATCCATATTGGGGGGGGGGGAAGAAAAAAAAAGTATTTTCTGTAATATTTATCGTTGTCCAAACAAACTAGCATTATTTATTTATTTATTTATTTATTAATCTTTGGAAATCAAGTCTTTCAAGGTGTTAAAACAAATTTCAACTATAGTCTGTAATCAAAGATGTAATCAGAACTCCAGGTCACTCTGAAGTAATATTCAGAATCCTTGCTCCCTGAACCTTTACTCTGAAATTAAGCATTTTAAGCAGTGTACAATAAAAGCTTCTATAATTCCATGAATTTTTACTTCCATGGTTTGAAGACCTTAATATAATGCTATTTGAGGATACAGAGGTAAGAGAAGAAGGGAATGGAAGGTATGGTATTTTATCTTAAAGAAACACACAAAGCTCCAATGATTTTCAGCTGAAATTATGCTGTCTAGCCTAACAGAAACAGCCTTTGATAAAACCTTCTGCAGTCAAGCTTACTCTATTGACACTTTTCAACACTTGGAGACTGATCTCCCCCTAATTTGTCTCCCATACTTTAACTAGCATCTTTGTGCTAGTTGCTCCCAGAATAACCCATTGGTATTTTTTTATCACAACTTTTTGCCTGTATCTATGCCTGATATGATTTAAGTAATAAAGTTTCCAGTTGTCAGTTTCCTAAATCAGAGCACTATTTTTTGCAATGGGAGTGTACAATGAAATAATTAGTTTTTTCTTTCCTACCTGGGAGAAATGCGAGAATCTTCTGAAGCTTCCAAGAAGCTTCAATTATCTTCATACAAGCATCATTAATTCAATTATCTACAAAGTATAACTTCCAGTAGGAAAAACATTGACTTTCTTTTTTTTTCAGTTTTATGTTTATTTCATAGTATCATGCTTCTCCAAAGTTTCATTACAAAAATGAACTGTGCATGTGAGCTGTTGGCTTCCTCAAATTTATTTTGGAAAGGGGTCTCCATAGGCAGTCTGTGACTGCATGTTATTGATTTAAGGAACTGACTTGCTAATTACAATTTTTGAGTCAATCACTTACTTAGTGTATATTTTTTTTGTTTATATTCATGGACATTCTATATTCTCTGCTGTTTCTAACACCACCAAAGTTTGTTGCCTGCAGAAAAGTGTATCCGATCATTAATTTATATTAAAAATGTGTATTCAGCTAAGAGTGTTCATTCCTTCTACTTTGTCATTGCATTTCAGGACTTAGCACACAATAAATCCTTCATATGTGTTGAAAAGATTTAAGGACATAATACATCATTATTTCTCATCCTATCCAGAGGAAAACCATTTGTTTCTACTACTTGCCACTATTTACATCAGAGATCATTCCTCAGGGAAGAGGTTTATGATCTGTTCAGGGAGATTTTTGTAGTATGCTCCAATAAATGTATCAAGTACCTGAGCAGCCAGTGGTGATCAATAAATGTTCAGAAAATTCACGAGTCTATGCTGTGATGGATATTCGTGAATTTGTAATATTTGTCTTGTTTCTCTTTAACAAGGACAGGAAGATTTGCTTTAATGCAAACATCTGGTTTATTTCTAGTCATTCATCCATCAATGAAAATTTACTTCATGATGTGAATATTGCAGTCACCAAATGCTTATTTACCCTAAGTTCATATTCTGAATAGCTTATAAAACTTGCCTATTAGAAATCACGGATTCTGTTCATGTTGTTTTTGTTGGTTCAGAACAAGGCTGGGTGGAGTAGGATATGCAGCTTCTTGGGGTTTAAATTTTTTTATTCAAAGTTAACCCTGAAATCCTCAAAGTATGTTTTCAGGAAGAATTGTGACTACTAAATGCTCTTTATTAGAATAGTTGCTCTGCTATGTCTTTCTAAACCCACATTTAATTTTTGGCTGAACTTCCAAACTTTTTTTAGGGGAAAAAAATATAAGAACAGAACAAATAGACAGAAATATATTATTTTTGTATGCCTCCACACAGATCTCAGCTAGCTTTAGGTTAGGGACTTCTTAAGTCTTGGATTTTTCTCCCATTTCTTCATGGAATCTTTTTTTGAGAACCCCTATGGCAGTAAGTTCCAAAGTTTAATTATGCATTGTGCAAAAATGTGTGTCCTTTTGAGCCTGCTACCTGATATTTAACTGCTAACCTGTAGTTTAGTAATGTAAAAAATAATTATTTGTTTACATTCTCCAAGTCATTCTTGGTTTACAGATAACTGTCATGTACTCTCTCCTATCTTTTTCAGACAGACTCCTAGTCTATTTAACCTCCTCTCACAGAGAAGCCATTCAGTGTTTTTGATTATTCTTGTCCCTTTCTTCTGTCTTTTCTAGATCTTCTGTGTTCATTTTCATTTGGGGACGTCAAAAGCACAGACATACAAACAGACTAAAAAGCTTTCCACCTACATCTGACTGTTTCTTACTTCTTTTTATGACAGTTCACATTTTAACTTTTATTCAGGTACTAAGTTACAAGGCGATTACTTTGCATGATATTTTAATGACCCATTGGTAGCCTTCTGTTATGTTGCCATCTGTTTGCCAGTGGACTATAATCCTGTCTGACTGGCAAATGGTTGGCATTGCTCCAAGGTTCATACCACTGTTTCATATTTAAGAGCACACTTTGAAATCACCTTGAATACAAATACTGCGTCCCCATTTCACTAGATCCCAAATAGCCTATTGCTTACCCATGTCTCAAAAACCAGTATCTCTGGTCATTTTATCACTGACCTGAAAAAAGATATATATACATATATATATTTACCTTTTTCAAATTCTCTGGTCACAAACGTGAGCTTCCTTTCATATAAATTCCTTACTTTCTTTGTTCTGGTCTGTGAAGGCCCATTTCCAAGGATTCCTATTTTTGCTTTTTCTCAGTACAAATATCAAGCACTGAAAATCCTAAACTGTCTGAAAATGTCAGCATCTTAAAGGTCAGTATTACTCAAAAAAAAAGTAATAGATAGCAGACTAAAGTTTTTAGGGGGAGTTAGTTTGATGTGTGTTGTCTCAGGGACTACTTTGTTACACCTTCTTGCTATGAAGTTTCATGCTATGCATGGAACAGCTTGCCTTTCTTCAACATGAAAAGATTTTTGAAAGAAAGTCTGGAGGTTGATTTTCCATTGCATTTAATAGATTCATGGAATCACAGAGTGGTTGAGGTGGGAAGGGACCTCTGGGGTCATCTGGTCCAACCACCCTGCACAAGCAGGGCCACTTGGAGCCAATTTCCCAGGACTACATCTAGACTGCGTTTGAGTATGTCCTAGGAGGGAGACTCCACAACCTCCCTGGGCAGCCTGTGCCAATGCTTGATCACCCTCACAGTAAAAAAGTGTCCTGATATTCAGACAGAACCTCTTGTGCTCCAGTTGGTGCCCACTACCTCTTATCCTGGCACTGAGCACCACTGACAAGGGCCTGGCTCCAAACTCTGTGCACCCTCCTTCAGGTGTTTATAGACATTGAGATGAGATCCCCTGAGCCTCCTCTTCTCCAGGCTGAGCAGTCCCAGCTCCCTCAGCCTCTCCTCACAGCAGAGGTGCTCCAGGCCCTTCATCATCTTGGTTGCCCTCTGATGGATTCTGTCCATCATGTCCAGGTCTCTCTTGTACTGAGGAGTAGTACAAGAAGTACTTTGTGGCTGAAGATTGCAGTCATGTTGTCAATGTCACCAGTTAAGAATACAAATCTTAAAAGGACCATTGTGGTCAACAGCTACGCTTAAAACTCCCAAACTGCTGTTCACGTTCGATTGCTACAGCTGAGATGAACACAACGTTTTAGATGGAGCCCACTGTAAAATACAGCTGTTGATTAACAAAAAGCCTGTTAAAAGCCTGGTGTGTGTTGATTCTCTTTAAGCTTTGATGAAGAATAAATATGATTACAGAAGATGCTGCAGCTGTCAAAAGTGCTGTTGGTGGTTCACACTTCAAATAGAAACTCTCAGCACAGTTCAAATATCAGAAACATATGAGAAAGCCACCAGGATTTATCCCAATGTGAATCATCATCATGTGGCCTAAGTAACATATTTTTCTGTCACTTAATGAAAATAAAAGATCTATATTTTCATATGGATCTGTATATACTGAGACTTATCAGTCAAGCATTGCCAACATCAAGGTTCTCTTTTGTTTTTTAACTTAGTGGGCTGCCACTGTCAATTTCTTTTCAGTACAGGTCAAAGTCAAAGTGCAGCATCCCTTCAATAAGTATCATAGAATCACAGAATCATTAAGGTAGGAAAAGACCACCAAGATCATCTGGTCCAACCATCCCCCAACCACCAATATCACCCACCAAACCACGTCCCTAAGCACCACGTCCAACCTTTCCTTGAACACCCCCAGGGACGGTGACTCCACCACCTCCCTGGGCAACCCGTCCCGACGCCTGACTGCTCTTTCTGAGAAGAAAGTAGGTCACTTGGGAAAATACCACAGATGTTTAGATGCTTGTGAATCTTTGTAAGTTCTTATATCATTCATCTTAAATATTTAAAATAAAGATAACCAGATATAGTGCATGACAAACTTACTAAGTCACGCTAAAGGAGATCATGTGATAATTTGGGGTAATTTCTCAGATTTGTAATGCTTTTCCACACTATCCTACTACCTTTACCTTTGTTACAATCTGAAGAGCAGTGCTTGAACTCTGCAGGTGTCCAGAAGTATAACACTGTTTAGTCTGAACATCTGTATGGACCTACCTTAATGCTTGTGAAATTACTTAGGTGTCTAAAATCTTGCACATAGCCAGAGACACTTCAGGCCTTGACATCGGTCTCCAACTTATGGTAGGTTGTGTCTTGTACTACTCTAATCTTGGGAGCATCCATGCTCCTTAATAAAAGTGGTCAGGAAGGTCTTATTCTGTGGCCCTGTTCTGGACCTCTAATCAGAGTTCTGCAAGACTACGGCCAGGGACTGTTCAAGGGACAGTTCCCTTAAAGACTGCTCCGAAAAAGCACTGTGGACAAGAATCCCCGTTTCCACAGTCCCCCAGCACTACTCCAGCAGCCTTTGCACCTTCAAGCAGCCCACACGTCTTCATGCAGTGTTCCCTGAGCATTTAATACATATAGAGGAATGGAAAATAGATGACAGAAGAAAGAAAAGGAATCACGGTGTTGTAAGACAAATCTCTCCCTTTTTAAAAGGGAATTCCACTATTCCTAGTTTTCACAGCTAGACAATACATAAGCCCAGAACTCTTTTGTAGGCACCGGCTGTGATATCACAAGGAGACGTGGTCCAGCAGCAGAGCCCCAGGGTGGCTGTCAGCCACCCTCGTGCTCCTATGATTCGTGTCTGCTTTGAGAACTAGCATAGCCTATGGCACGAAACATTTCTCTTAGAGTCTGCTCTAATTTAAGAAAACCTCCAGAGAACTACAGCTCAGAGCAACTGAAAATCCACACCGCCACGTGCACTGCGGGGACTCCTTTCATGCGTCTTGTGGGAATTCTCCCTTCAGCTTTCATGGCCCTTATATTCCTCTGAAGTAGTGTTCAAAGTGGAGTGTGAAGGGAGAGAGGATTATCTGCCTTATTGAGCTTCCTGAAGTAAAACTAGTTGGAGGACACCGTAAAATCATAGCCTGTTAGTGATTAAAAGATGTTAATGGAAATATTTTTAAAGCTACAGGAAATGTAAATAATAGAAATTCAAAAAAAAAAAAAAAAAGGTTACATAAATCATTTCCATTTAATTCAGAGGAAGAAATTAATCCAATCAAACAACAAAACAATCAAACAACTATTTAGTGCATCCTGGAAAGCGCCAGGAAGATCCTAGGAAATCTGTAATCAGACAACTGAGCACTGCAGTGAGCACATATACAGAATTTTTCCAGGATCAGTATTCCCTGTTCTGAAATCAGTCTGTATGCACAAGACTTGCAGTAGCACTGATTTGTTCAGCGAACATGGTGATCCAACTCTTTTTCGTCTGCTCTTAGATTTATTTAATGTTCAATGAAAACTAAAAAGTCTACCCTTTGGCATTTATATTAGAAATTCAGGTTCAGCAACACATCAGGAAGCATTTAGAAGCTGTCCTTCTATCCACTGAATTTCTATTAAATTTCTTTTCTATTAGACAGGGTAAAAATCAATCACACACATTGTCTTTATAGCCAGACCCAGTGTGAGTAATTCAGAAAATGATTGATGACCTGTTTCTGCCTGCATAATGTATTAAATCTGCGAGCAAGCAATAGGCCATCTGCACCACTGCAATACAATCAAGAATAGCCACCACTTCTTCTCCTTGCATGCACACTCCTGTTTGTCAGTGCATAGGCACTGGTTCAGGTTCCGCTCCTTTTTGGTTCCTGTTGGAAGGAACCTCTGAAGGTCAGGTTTGGGGCTGTTCTGCTTCACATGGTGTAGGTAGTGCTGGGTCCACACACCGCGTGTGCTCAGAAATCTTCACATTATCCACCACTCAAACAATAACGCCTGAAGGAATGCTCTGACAGAGCACTGGCACAGGTTGTCCAGAGAGGATGTGGGGCCTCCTCTCCTTGGAGACCTTCAAAAGCTGCCTGGACGTGGTCCTGGGCAACCTGCTGGGTGTCCCTGCTTGAGCAGGAGTTGGACCAGATGGACCCAGAGGTCCCTTCCAACCTCAACCATTCTGTGGTTCTGTGAAGGTAGGAAGGGGGAATAGGCAATGGAAAATTATTAATGTTTTTTTACTATTCTAACTTAGTTCCTGTGACTGCCAACCAAAGCAATCCCTTTCCCTTATGCTGACCTTAATCTGAGATTTTACTCATGTATCAATCCCATTTTCAATAACTGAAGGTGCTTATAGGAGCCTCTCTCACTGGTGTGCTGTGAGATTTTATTTGTCCACCTACATTCATGAGTACAGTGAGATGAAATTAAACCTCACAGAATCAATAAAGCTACACTGAAGCAAACATTATAAAAAATAATAATCAAAAGACATCCAAGGTATGTAAGAAATACTGGTAGCCAGAGCAGAATGAATGGAAGTGCACAAGGGACAGGGAGAAGGAGAGCAGTAGAAAATTCACGCACTTTTCATGCTATAGCCATCCCATTTGATTCACGAAATGCCAGTGTTACAAGTGAGCTGCCATCATCTCAGCTTTTGGTATAAACACAATGAGGTGGTGTCTTCTATTCACAAAGTAGTGCTGCACTGTAATTAGAAATAAATCGTCCTACGTCCTGTCACAAATGTTTTTCACCCTAAGGATCTAGTTCTCGCTGGAATGCTTGCTTCTGGATATCAGCTCCATAAATCTGAGTCTCCCAAACCCCATAAGTAAAGCCTTTAGAGGAGCAGAAGAATGCACTAACAACAGTTGTCATTTTCTGTAATACTGACTTTGCATGGCATTGCCTTTATCAGTGCAGTGGCCACCTCCTCTCCCATGTAGCTGGGTCAGTGGGATATGGAGATGTCCCAAAGGAGCTGGTGTCCTCTGCAGAGCCTGTGAAATCCGGAGAGGAGGCAGTCACCTCAGTTACGTGACCACCGTGATGCTAACACAGGAGCCTTACCCACTTTGAAAAGCCTTCTGTGCCCTCTTATCAGTACAGAGGTTCAAAGTGTTCGTGGAGGACTAAGTAGCACGTAAAGCCCTCGTGTACTGTGACTAGGAAGGAAGATACCCTTTTGTCTCTCCTTCTGGTTTGTAAACCAGCTTTATTATACCCTATAGACCCGATTTATCCAGGATCATCTCTTAGCCCAGCCATATTTCGTCTCCTCTGATTCTGCCCTCCCTCTCCCATGTTATCAGCCTTTTATTAGCAAAATTTCACTTCAGTCCAAAATGTCACAAACTACTGCATACCTAGAATACAAATATACAAATGAGACCTTGCTTATTTGGTTCTCTCCCCTCCGTTCCCCAAGGAGTGATAGCCTTTCTTCATGGAGCCTCAGGTTGTTTCATGGCTGGGATTGTCCCTTAAGAGCTAAAGTGTTGTGCTGAATAGGGGAACAAATTGCACAACACTTTCATTTGTGAAATGCTATTGAACGGCTAGTAATTATAACTCTGTAGTGGTGGAGAGATTGACCCAGATTGGATGAAATGAGCAGAAATCACATCCGTGCTTTCCTCAGAGCCTCCCACTGCTGTGCTACCAGAACCAGCAGCTGATAAATGTCTGCTGCTAATATTTTTATTTCCATACCACCTTAATTTGTCTGAACAGGCCAAGGTAAAAATAACTGTGACCTATTTTCACCAGTCACTGCCACTGGTCTGGCTACCACCGAGTCAGGTGCCATGGAACGAGCTATTACCCAAAAAAAAGGCATTACAGCCCCTGTTTCTGTGTACTGGCAGAGAAAACTGGATGCAGGAAACTCTGACCTCTGTTTCTGTGTCCATCTGCTACACCAGAGTTGGCTAGGCTGTAACTCTCGGTATGATGCAGAAGATAAGCTTTGAGAATGTAGACAATGTTATCAATGTCTCCTCTTTTGGAATAAAGGTCATGTCTTTGAGGTCGCCAACCTTTCGGTTCAGATTTGGTTGAACTACCTGATGGTTGCAGTACAGCTAACAGATTGCACAACTAGAACATCATGCTAAAAACTAGCCCGTAGTCAATCTCTGCAACGAACCTACAGCGTTATGCTTCATTGTCTGTCTGTTACAGAGGTTAGAGCCAAAGCAAAAGGGGAACTGCTTGTCCAAAGAAGACTGTGTCATCATGGGGCATTGAGCTTTAGAAGCCCAGGTTTGTTTCTGGTCTGCCAGAAACATGCTCCTGCTTCTCCAAAGTACAACCCTCCTCCCCCGTGTATCGTATTTAAAGCATAATTCCAACGGCAGGAATCCAAGATCTGTGAATTTTCAATCTTTCCAGGCCAATGTCAAGACACTGCCAAAGTTGGCCAAGGTGGAGAAGAGGGATCCTTCTGTTCCCTCTCTCTAAGTGAAGATAGTGATATTCCCAAAATTGGGACTGTGAAAGTACACCCATGTTGCAATGTGTTTCAAGGTCCTATTGGGGCTCTACAGAAGTCATTTGTCAGAGATGTTAAATTACACTTCTTTTTGTCTGTCTCAGTATATTTCAAACTTCAGCAAAGGGTTTGGACTAAATCTGCCTTTTCTTTTGTTATTTTATTCATCTGCTAGTCTTAATTTCTTATCTGACCATTTTTGTCCAGTGAGGACTCAATCCACGTCCCTTCTGGTTATTAGATGTAACCTGAGCACAGATTTTATCTGAGAATGGTGTGTCTTTTAACTTAAATTATTAAATGAGTTTTTACATATTATTTCATGCAGCAGGGTGGAAAAAATTTATTTTACCCTGGCTAAGGTTAAAATATAAGGAGCCACAAAACACCAAAAACATAAAATTTAAAAAAAAAAAAAAACCTGATGTTTTCTTATTAAAAAATATATCCACAAATTACTCAAAGACATTTCTGTGTTTTACAGTATTATGATAGTGCAATCTCTATAGTGTTTATCTCCACTGGGGAAGAAAGTTCCATTATATGCCACTTAAAAAAGATAGTGGAAAAAATAATAGAGAGAGAAGCATAGGAAGAACTAAAATACAGAGGAAAAAAGCAGCTTGCCTGAAGCTACACTGAAATCTGTGACGCTGTAAGGACTTGAACTCCTCTCTCTCAACACATAGACTAATACCACTCCTGCTCCATAAAAGCTTTTGGCAGATGTATTTTTAATAGTCATCATGTAGATGAGATAATGTGAAGGACGTTCCTTTCCACCAGCACTGCCGATGAAAGTGGGGAATTTCCTACAGCAAAGCCATTTAGAGGCAAAGAATTATCACAGTTATTTCTGAAATACCTTACTCCCTCAACAATGCATCACCACCACTGCCGATTCATTTAAATAATAACGATTTTAAAAAAAAGCTTTCCAGTTCAGTGAATAAGCTTCTTGTGTACACTTACAGAAGTGGTCCCAGATGTATCAGTGTGGCGAGTCGCAGCTGGCGGTGGCAGCTGATGAGAGCTCCCGAAGCGCATCCAAGCTGATGCTCCCAGTTCCTAACCAGCTCTTGCCTCCCATCTAGTGGCTACATTCACACACCAAATATTTCACTGATTTTTTAATTAATTTGCTGAACAAGTACTTGGGCTGTAGGCCAAGTGATTTTTAGCAGAAGTGACAATTAGATTGTTTTTCTATAACTAAACGAGCATGCGATGAATAACTTCTTGTAATAGGATAACTTCAGTGGGCAGTGTAAGGCAATAGCCCCATTTCTCAGAATTTTATAAAGAACTTTGCTATGTATCAATAAACCCAATTATTCAGATATTGTTGTTTCTTCAAGACATCTTCTTAGGAGAGGGAAAGTGAGGAGATTTATATACATATATATATATATATATGTATGTTGATATATATATATGTTGATTTCTTCTGTTGATTCCAGGATTTTGAGCCTCCTAAGGAAGCTGTGTTCACAAACTTTCCACTGCCACCATCAAAACAGAAAGCTTGCTTTTCATCTTAAGGTTCAAGGTTAAAATCTTGTGAGGAAAGTTCACTCCAGAAGACCGTAAGAAAAAAAATAAGGGTTTGAACACCTACAGTAAAACCTTAAATGAACACAAAATTTTAACTTTACATCCTTCCCTGCCCTAGCTGAGGCCTGACCTGAGGCCAGAGCCGCAGCAAGGACACCCCAGAAAGGATGCTCCTGGAAAGCAGCTGCGTGCCTGCAGGAACCTGGCTGCCAGACTTCATCTGGGCGCTCGTGTGCTTGGGATAATGACCCAAATGAATGCAACTTTCATCAGACATCTATAAAGAGTAAGCATTCGCCCTCTTGAGGAGTGTAGTGGGCAGAATGCAAAGCAGGGAATTATCCCATGTGAGAATATGATAGTTAATAAATAACTAATTCTAGGTCTTAAATAGGAAATAACTCCTTTGGGGTTTATTCCAACGTAGGACCTATCCGTTTCTGAATTATATTCAGCATCTAAGCGTGGCTCAGAATTGATATCATCTGAGGCACTTTGTATTACCAGTATGTACTACTATGAGCAAGAATAGTAAATTAAACAATGCCAGGGCACTAACAAATTATAGTTTATCCTATTTAATTGTTAGGATAGTGCCTGGGGTATTTTTATGCTCAAAGTTTCCTAAACAACTCCCAGGCATAATTTAGGACTTGGCACAGGCCATGCACCATTCTCAATTAAACAGTCGCTCGATTTGGGAGGGAAAAAAGAGTTTGGAAGTTGGCCCCAGTGCTGGAGAATGCATTTAATGTGGTACTGCAGACATTGCCCTTGGCTACATCCATACTGCTGGGAAATAAAAGAGGCAGACTGAAAATTTAAATAATATCATTTTACATACATAAATTCAGAGTTTGGAGAGCTTCTTCTCATCATGGATTGCAGAAATTTGATTTTTTTGCTGAAACAAGCTGCCCACAGAGTCCAAAATTGCTAAAAACTTTTGGAGCTGTTGCATGTAAATATCCTCCTCTTTCCTGAGAACGTAAGGAAATAGTTAAATTTCAATTTAGATTTAATTTCTTATTTGTACTGATATTCTTTAAGTAAAAGACAAGAAATCCCTTGGCAGCGAGTACTCTGCAGTAAGGAGCAGTGTTCTGGATCTTTACTGAATAGTGATATGGGGATGTATTTCTTTTATAAGGCCAACAGTTCAGTTCAATTCAGTTAATTTATTTCCAAAGATGTTTAAATAATAACTCTGAGAATGTGTCCAACATATTTAACCAGTCCTTCTGCAGAAAATAATTCAAATAGCAAAGGCTGTATACCTAATAAAGACCATACATAGGAAAAATAACAGGCTTATTGCCTAGAGAGTTGCAGGAGCGACTGTTGTGTCGTAGATGTATAAAGAACTAATAATGGGCAATTATAAATGAACACAAGAAAAGTTGGAAATTTGCAAAGTCCTCTATTTATTTCCACTTCAGTGCACCAAATATCTTTTAAAAATACCATTTGAGGTAGAATTGGCCAGAAGAGAATCAAGTGTTGAAAATGCTATGTTAAAATTTCTAAGACTCTGTAAGAAGTCACCTTGTTAAATTTGATTCCAAAATCAGCCATTATATTTTTTCATTCTGAAAATCTTGCTTGATCTATTTCTGCTTTCAAAGATCAATGGCAGCTTTGTAAGTGGATAAAACTAACCCTTAGTCTCTCTTACAACCCTTATTCTCTTTTACATATAACATTATCTAAAGGAGCTTCACCATCAGCAGTCTGATCCAAAGCTCATCTAAGATAATGCAAACCTTCCTACACCTTCAATAACTTGAATGTTGGGCCCTAAATACCGGCAGACCCAAAAGACTGAGCTACTAATATGGGTGCATCACTTAATTCAAGAAGAATTTTATACTTACTGAGCCCACCGATTTTTAAAAATAGCTCTAGGAGTAAATATATACTGAGGTAATATTTTGAGCCATTTAATTTAGCAATAATTTCCTGCATTGCAACTAATGAGATCCTGTTGGAATAAATATCATCATAGCTGATCCAAGACAGAAGTGTAATCAAGCAAGTTTGGGAAAATAGCATACTGTTATAATACATGTCAACCAGATTTGTGTAATAAATGATACTCCATGAAGAGTGCCCAAAATAAAATGTCCTTAAAGCCCAGAGATCCTTGAATCAGGTTTCCACTAATAAACACAAATCAGTAACCTCTGTAGTAATGAAAAGCCAGATCTAGGTGTGAAGATGGTGCTTGGAAGAAATTTCAACAGCCTGTTAAAAATGGCTGTGGTAAACTTTCCTTTCTGCACTGAAACCACGTGTTCTCCTAGAAAATGAGTTGCTCTAGACAACACGCTACAGTGGTGGCCGTGGTGTGATCGGTGCTGTGACGAGGTACAGTTTGAAGCATTATTGGCTGCTAAGCCCCAGCTGTCCCATTATCTCTGTCAGTAGTTTTGTGTTGAGAATGATTTGAAAATACAAAATCCTTGCAGTTTTCAGCAAATTAGTGTTTTTAGCGTGATGTCTACGCAAGGCTAACATGCACCTATCAAGCTTATTTTCACATCAAGCCCACTGAGTTTCTATCCAAACCACACCGTCTGTTATGTGTTGATGCCTGTTTAAATGGTACTTGATTTTCTAGTGATGATAATGGTTTTGTGCTGTGAACTGCAGTGGAAATATGGATAAGCAATGCTATTTCCACTGAGAAGAAGGAAATACATCACTATGTTACACTGCTATCCTTTCTAGCAACATCTAAGCAATTAATTCAAAAGACTTTTTGATTCCTTTTGTCTATATAAAGGCATTCTGTCCTTTGCTTGTGTCTTGGTTGCATACCAATTAATTCACATTGCATTCCTGGGACTCATTGGCATTGTTGGCACAGGAGACTACCCGGTTTCTCTGGCATAAATATTGAGATGCTCATAGGCTTTCATGGGTTTAGGCTCCACTTTGAATAAGTAAGCAAAACAATTATCACCTTTAGATATTAAACCTTATTATAAACTTTAAATTAAACCTTTAACCTTTAGATGTTAAATCTTATTATAACCTTTAGATGTTAAAGCTAGAGATTAACAAACTGAGAAGAAAAAGCAGAAATCTGGGAAACCTCTAGAATCTGAGACTTTGTGTCATATGCAAGTGATCCAGAGTTTGGGCAATGTAGTAAAATATTTTCCTTATAGAAGCGTGGTTTCTAGAACTGAGTTTTATGTGAACTCAGCATCATTAACTTCTGTTTCATCAGCTATTTTTTGTATTTATTTAGCAATATGCAGGAAACCAGAACTCTGTTCCTGAGCACCAGCCCAGCATCTTCACAGCCAGAAATCAAGCTCAGGAAATCAAGTTCAGGTGAGCTCAAGATTTTGACACAGACACGAGGTGTGTTAAACCACAAGTCTGTGCAAGCAAGCCAGTGAGAAGAAGCCACAAAACACAATTCTGATTTCTGCTGCAGAATAATTATCGAGTGCTTTGTACAGCTGAACCAGCTACCTCTGCTGTGTTATGGAGATTTAGGCTTCACCCATAAAAGACAGGACTTTGAACCAAAACAGCTCTTATCTGTGCTGTTTGCAAACACAGAGCTTGCCTGCAGTGATGCAGGTTTGGTAGGCAGTGTGTGAAGAACTACACACATGCCCTTCTTAGTGCCTTTCTTCTGCTGGAAGAAGCCTACTTCAGATGCACACACGTTCTGCAAAGAACATCTACATCAAGGAACTGTACACTTCTACACCTTGAGATGCTCCACTGCAAACTAAGGACAGGCAGAGCAGTAGATAGAGTTTATAGGTAGACAAGTAACACCATTAATTAGCTGTATCCCTTTTAAAATATTTTCTTTTGTCACAGAAAGATCCCTTTGCTACGTGCATGCATATCCATCCAGTTCATTTTAAGCAACCCTGAAAAAAAAAAATCAGGCCTCGACTGATCTTGGAATTAGTTTCCATTCAGCAGCTAGTTCTCAGTATTAGAAGTAATTATGCCAGCTCACACCTCACAGAGAAGTTACAGACACTCTCAGGCTTGTAAGACATTGTTGGCTTACCATTTAATAAACTATAAAAATTCCATTATGTCTTTACCTATCACAGAGAATTGCTGGGCACAGAATATGGAGGTCATTTCTAAACAGAGAGAAAAAAAGCTTAAATACTCCCAAATACTGTTGAGATACAATGAGGCAGGATAGTAACAGCACACATTTTAATATAAACCAATAGTGACTCCAAAGCCTGTGTTTGGATACTTTTCTGGAAGAAAATTAATCAGTTCCGATGGTATTTGCTTAAATAAAAATGAGTTTGCATTTATTTAAAGGTAAAGATTTATTCTGTGGTTCCTCATGGTTTGTATTAATGTTCAGTCATGGCTAAGCCAGTTTCATCAGTGATACCTTAGAGGGTTTATTCTCTTTACAAAGAAGATACAGCCAAGCAGTAGGTAGGACTTTTTGATCTTAGCTGCTATGGCCGCTCGGTAATCTTCTGCTCCTTGAGGAGTTCATTGTTAAGGAGTACTACTAATGAAATACTGTAATTGCTCCCATTGCAGGAGTTAAACTGTACAAATTAGAGCGCAATGGCAAAGGTCTCATGTGGAGGAAAACAGCTGCTAACAGTATTGCTCCGCGATAACATTTGGTGACAGCAGTAAACTGAGTCACTGAGGGCCCAGTTCCCTTGTCAGCCAGCCAATGTAACTGCAATGGTATCATCAGTGTAAACGCAAGTTTATTCTGAAGTGCTAACGGGATGCAGGTGCTGAACCATAACAAAACTTACCCCAGTCAATAGAAGATGCCTTTTTTTTTCCTGATTCTAGATTTTTACTTTTTTGTTTAAGTGGACTAGGGGATCCAGCAGGACATTTGGGCTGCCTGCAATCATGGGACAAACTTATCATTTAATGCCATTCTCAAAGTCATCATTTTCAGTCATAAACTGGTTAGATTTCTTCTCTTCCCTATTCCCGCGGGAGGATTGCTCCACGAGGCTTTACCAAACTTCAGTTATGAAGGAAATCCTACTCCATGTGTGAGGACATGAAGCATTGCACAACAACTAAGAATTTTTAGTTAAATTTATCTAAGAGGATCCTCAGCTTTTCCAAGGATCTGATCCCTAAAATCAAATTAATCAATGAAAGGAACTGATCTCTTACATCAGTGAAATCAGCAGAAGTAGAGAAAGCAACATTACCCACAGTAAGATAACATCTTTTTAATTTCATACTTAGCGTACTGAAAAAATGTCTATTATTTCATTAAGGAAAAGAGTTTGTACATTTGTTTTTAAAAGAAAAGGTAGAAGAATCTACTTTTAAATCAAAATATCTCCTCTGTAAATGTGAAGATGGTGTATTTAGCATGCAGACTGGAAAGAATTCTTCCTCACTCTGAATTCCATTAACTTTGCACATTTTTCTCTCACATACTCACAGTAATGTCAGGATCTCTATGGGTGCCTTCCACATGCACAGGTGCAGAGTGCAAGAATTTATACAGACTATTCCCTGTCTTCAGATTCTGCCTGCAAAGTACTTCTGAGTGGCTCATGTTTGGAATGCCAGCACTATTAATCTAGTATTTTTGGCTAGCAAGAAATACAAATTCATCTCATCCCTCTGCATTCATGCAGCACCTTTCTCCCTTCTAATCTTTAAGCAAAAGTTTTGTTTATCCTTGCCTTCCTGCAGGAACAGAACATCAATTAGAAAAATGGCTAATTAGTAATTTTCAACAGAAGGCCTCAACTTCTTAAATATATAACATCTCAAAACTTATGCTCCATCTTCAGTTTGCTTCGCTCTTACAGAGTCACATATATTCGTTACAGTTGACTTTTGCTCCTGCCCAGTGCTCTGGCCAGCCTAGCCCACCCTGGACAGACAGGGCTTGCTGCAGCAGGCACAGCACTCTCTGTGGCAAAGATAGTTTTCCATCAAATGCTTTCCTGGCATGCACATCCTCACACTGGGAGAGGATGTTAAGTCATTTAATGATTACTTTCAGTTATTTATGTGATTTCAATTAATCTACAGTTTTCATGTCCTCACATCCAGATTCAGCTTCACTAAAAATAGTTGTCCTCAGATGACTGGGAAAAGCAACTGAGGGATGGATTTAAGTAGTCATTAAAAACAAAACAAAATAAAAACAGAACCCTGTTGTTTAAAAACAGTTCTTTTAATCAATTACCAACTTCAAAGTTTGTGTTTGCAGGCAGTATGTCCTGTGAGAGATTTTGTATATGTAAGATACGTGTATGTTTGCATGTGGACATGCTTAGTCTGTCCTGTAAGAATCAGCTAGCTGTTGTAATCAAGAGCCAGCTATTACGTGGCTGAATTTCAAACACAGAGGTAAGTTAAATAATGTTGAGGAAAGATCCACAGGAACTGTCCAACCCTCACACATTCAATTAATTTGCAATTTACATAACACGTACTCCAGCCCATACCGACCAGCTCAAGTCATAGCTTTATGACTGGGATATTAACTTGGTACTTTAATCAACTAATTTTAGACTTTTTGCATATTTGTCTTTCACACGCCACTGCTGTGTAATGGGATTCATAATAGGTGACAAATCCCAGCTGGCTTTCCAGAGGTAATGTTTTATATTACTCCTACCTGGCAACCTTGCAGCAATGCAACACCATTCAAAACATGAAAAATCAGTGACAAAATGCCACCACTTATAACCCTCCCCCCTTCCCAAGTGCTCCCGAACTTTTACAGGTGGAAGTCCCTGGTTCCGTCTTGAGCTCTCCAGTGTAAGGCCACCACAAATGTCTCCAACATCTCTCTTCTGTGAGGGAAGAGGTTGCTCCTGTACTGCCTTTCTTCATGGAGCTCATCCCACCTCTTCTGTGTTTCCAAAAGATCTTTTCAGGAACTGTAAGTGTGGTAAATCTGACACAGAAAAATCCCTTTGGAAAAAAATGTTTCCCTGGTGGATCTTTCACACACTCTGTGGAGACAGAAAATGAAATTTACTCTCCCAATCTACTCTCAGTAGCAGGAACGGTCATTCCAAATTAAATGGGACAAATAAATCTTGGGTTTATGACAGAATTTGTTGTCCACCAACAGATCTGCAGTAGATAGGTCATGATAACCTAGGCTTTTGCCTCTGTACTGTGACTCGATTTGGAGTTAAAGAGGGCAGAGGGGACAAGTCAGAGATTACTGATGACAGAGCACTGCTGCGGTGTGCTGTGCTACTCAGCACTCAGCATTACGTTTGAAAACTACTTATACTTTACAAGTAGTTGAAACACTCCTTAGAAGTTAGGTGAAAGACCAGTTTGACAGAAAGTATTTTTAAAATATAATTTTTCAGTCATGTGGAACGGGCAACAAGTACTCATGTAGCTTAACTCTATTCTGCTCTTGCCTACTTTATGGAAAACAATGCATTTATTACAACACCTTCCACATCTCTCTCTGTACCCAAGAAGAATGCAGTTTTCACTGAAAATATTTAAATTTCTGTTTATTTTCACAAAATGTTTCTCCCATACGATAAGCCATATTATTTTGCTGCACAGGCTTAAACCCGAAACAATTTCAATGGAGTTCCTCTGGGGATAGGGGAATGGAGAATTAGGATCACTAATTGCGTTTCTAAATATATCTCATAATAGCCTAACAGGCTGTAAAGAATTCCGATATCTATTCTGTAAGAAAAAGCTGTACAAAAATAGTCTTATTGACCAAAGCCAATACCTGGCTAGTGCAGATGAATGGCAGAAATTTGCCTATAATAACGGCTCTCAGTGTCAGAGTCAAGTACGGGAAGGCTGAGCCCAGTCTCCACGTGGTCCTGTGCATTTCACCCCGGTTGACCTGGGGCTGCCTGCAGCACCCCAGAGCGCTGCGAGCTCCCATTTAGCACTCGGGAGGCTGCAAATTGTTCTTACCACAAATCACGGCACAAACAAAAAGCCAGCGGACGTTTTGTGGAAGCGTGCCCGCAAGGGAGGGCCTGGAAAGCCCTCCGAGATACCTGGCATTTCCCAGGCGCTGTGACACGAGTACAGCCTGTACCAACGGGCACTCCACGGTCAGCGTGATGCCTTCTGCTCTTTGTGTCAGCGGCAGGCAGTGGTTGCTGATGTCTTGCAGAGCCAGAACTAATCAGTTCCCAGCCCATCCACTAAGCGAGCTCAGTTTCTCACGGCAGAACCAACATCCATCAGCAGAAGTCCCTTGGCTCGCCTGAACATCGACGTCAGTTGTTTTGTTCAGATCCTCTGAACGTCACAGCCCTTTTTAGCACGTGGCCTCCTACACGATAGACGATTGCCAGAAACCATGTTAGCCAGCTTAGCACAGCTATAAAATGTCAGCTGGGTGAGATTTCGTGTCTGTAGGCAGCAGGAGCTGTTTAACCTCCCCAGCTGTACTGCTTCCCAGAGCACCTTCTTTCCCCTTCTGGCTCACAGTCCCACCCTCTTCAGCAACACTGTGTGTTTGTTTGCTTACAAACACTTCTGTAAGCAAATAAATAATACCAAAAAATGTATGCAATATGATAGAAAGAGATGCAAGAGATCATCTTGAGTGAAGAAAGGATTACACTGAGGAAAAGCACCAATATGACTATCCTGGTCAGATTTAGACTTGTTAAAAAGACAAAAATTGGATTTATCTTAATAAATCTAAGAATAATCCAGCCTTACCTATGGTTAACCATGCTATACACATGCCAAAAAGAAACAAAAATACCTAATATTCCAATTGCAACTAATATTTGTGTTATTATTCACCGTATGATGTTGAAAACCAACCCACAAAAATGAAGGGCATAAATAAGACATTCCCTCAGTAATAAACACTAACAAATGGATCCTATCAAGCATTCAGAAATTCTCACAGCACAGCAAATTTAACTTTGAGTCAGAAACTGTTGGGTTATTTTAAAGATTGTTTTTTGCTTATGTGAACATTTTTGGCAAAATTTCTATTTCAATACACTTGTACTTTAGCAGTATATTTTCCAGTAAATTGATCGAAAATGATTTGTATGTAATTTAGTATCATAAAATCAAACTCAAAAGCATCCATTTATAGTAACACAGCCTCATGCAGTTGGAAGATGGTCCTGGGGCTCACCTTTCTCGTTCTTATAGACTTTGAGTAAAGGCAATTTGCCAGCCCACCCAGTGCTTCATCATCCTCACCAGCAAAATACTTCTTTTTAACTTCGGTGTCAATCTTCCATGCTCAAATGCAAGTGTATTGCTACTTGTCATAGCAACTATTCCCTTAGTTTTTATACAATGTATAGTGAGATTTTTATATATAGAGATAGATTATATAAGTTTAGTTTATATATATATATATATATATTTCCACCTGTTCTAGTGTTCTAGTGGAAGGTGTCCCTGCCCATGGCAGGGCATTGGAATTAGATTATCTTTAAGTTTCTTCTAACCCAAACCACTCTATGATGCTATATTTTTATATATACATATATAGTATATATTTGCGTGTATATAATACATACTATATATGCGCTATATACTGTATAGTATATCTACATTACATATACTATATACTACATAATGTATACTTTGTACTACACTATATATTCCATATAGTACAGATACATCTACATATTTTCTAGCTATTTGCAGCTATCATGGCAATAAAGAAGCATAAGGCATTTGAGAGCAGCTGAAGATCCTGATAGTTATTTGCTTCTGTTTTCAGGCACCCAAGAATGTGGTTTGAGATTTAGGTTTCTGGCATGTTAAGCCCATTTGAACCTGGAATTGCTGTAGGATATGCAACAGTGAAACTCTGCACAGCACAAAAAGCAAAGGCAAATTTGTTATAGTTTATTTTTCAACTGGGCCTGGCTAGATGGGTCTACTGCTGCTGCATTCACAGGGTATCATCCCAGAGTGGACAGCCACAAGCACCTAATTACCTTGGCAAATAATCTGGTTTTAATATTTCTTTTTTTGGTTAAAACTCTTCCAATATTAGTTCTGGAAAACGGTTATCTTGCTGATTATCAGAAGATAAATGCAATGAAGATAGCTGCAATATTTCCAGATGCAAATGTGTGGTCAAGTTCACACTAAGAATGATAATGAGACTCATCTGATACATAGTGACCGTCTTTTTAATTATCGCAGTTCTCTTCTCCTCATTTATTATCCTAACAAAACTGTTTAATAAACCTCATTTTAAGACTGGAACCAATACAATTAGAAATATCAATTTCACTTTTAACTGAAGTCACCCAATTAGTAAGTGCAATTAATGGCAATTTTAAAATCAGTTCCCATTAGAATATGATGGGACATAACTCTCCCAGGATCAATAACAATTTTCTGGTTTTCAGTAACCAGTGCCTGGAATAACACAAGGCAGAGCAAGTCAATAGATAGTAAGATGGTCTGAGTACTGGAGGCTTGGAGTTTCCACAAAATATATATTTTAATGTCATAGTGGTCACTCTAAGTGTGAATACCCAAACAGTTTTTGTTTTGTGTATTATCTAGTACACAAGACCAGCACACAAACCTTGCATATTATCTAGCACACAAGACCAGACTTTCAAAATAACTTCCCTTTAGGCTCAAAATATATGTTCAGGTATTTTTGGGTGCATCTCAAGTGCAGAGGTTTTTTGAAACTTTCTGCTTATTTTCATGCCTTTCTTGCAGCTCGAAGATTTAAGTGTTGTGTCTCTGATTATGGAGCTAGTTCTGGGCTGCCAAAAACATTCAGAAAAATCTCAGCTAGCTCTCTCCAATGCAAGACTCGAGTCTAACCTGGGAAGAGCTCACCTCCAGGGCAGCTCCCAAAGCACAGCATGGGTGAGACTACACCAGTTCTGCCTTTGCCCAGCACTACTGCAGAAAGACCACACACCTCCCAACTGCCTTCCCAAGAGTAAAAACCACACACCAGTGGGCTCAGAAACAGCTCTTACGACATTACAGACACCGAAAAAGGCGTCTGTATACGTGGAAAATCAACCTCTTAGCAGGGCTGGAGGGGCACCAAATGGCATCCAGAGGAGACTGTGCCCAAGTGCACGGCAGTGTGGATGCAGATGGAGAGCTTGCCTCAAGCTGTGTGGACTTGGCCCAAGGTCAAGGCCCACACTCATCTAATCATGTAGATGTGACATCACCACTCAGTCTGGATGGCATCGAGATTTAGGTTTCAAGACTTCAGCTTTATTCACAGCCTGAGGACATCTTTGATGTGTACTCTCTAGTTAGCACTTGGAAAAAAACCCGCAGGAGCAAGATCTACAACAATTGAATCATAAAGCATGATAAAACTGCCAAGTTAAGGTTGCAGCTTCAGTTTTGGAGTTCTGCACTGTTCAACTGCTTTTATTTTCAAACATATGCCTTGTTCAGATGGTAAAGCTCTCAAGAGCAAAGAGGATTGTTTTGGTTATATTTGGAGAGAGGGCTCTAAGATCAAAAGTAGCACTACATAACATAAATAAAACATTTAGAGTAGCACCCTTTACTTTTACTGATTTAATGTATCATTTATGAATAAAGCCAAGTAGCAATCACCTCTCATTTTGTTTTTCGTGAAGTTTCCAGGGTCAGATTCTGTGCCATTGGAAAGCTCCATTCATTCCCCTGAAGTAACCGGACCTCTCCTAATGTACACCAGCTGCTGCTTTCATCCATTTGTAGAAGTACAGCAATTTGCTAGACATATCCATGGTGGATAGTACAGGTCTTTTATGAACTAGCCCATCTAGTACTATTTCTTCCTTGTGATTTCTTATTTTTAGATCAATACAGTAAGTACCATTAAGTATTCTCTAATTTTAGGCTTTTATGCCCCATTATGTTACTTTTAAATTGTCATCATGATGATATTACAGGCAACATGATGGACACATCAGGCACCAATTAAGATTTAAAAGCTAATAATGATCTAAAAATGTAGGTAATTAGAATTGCCTGAGAATAATTTTCTCAGGGCATCTCTTGACATGTGTAGCTTTTTTAACCTAGTAGTAAAGGATCTTATCCTCTGGCTCTCCTGCTCTTCATGAGTGCAGCTGAAGGTCAGAAGGATATCACAGTTTTGAAAGTCTGAGACCATTGGAAGCCCTGGATTCCTGTTTTCTCACTAAAAGTAGGACAGAGATTCCTTCTGAGTCCTGTTTGTTGTGTGTCGATTGGAAGACCCCTTATGTATCCTTATGTATCACTCCTGCACAAAACAAAAATTGGGAAGTTGCAACAGGTAGAAAAAAAGACTGAGATACACACTGAGACTTTCATCTTTTACATCTAGCAGACAAAGCCTAGGTCCTAACAGAAAATCCAGACAATGAAGACTGGACACGCATCTCTGAAAGATCTCTGATCTCAGGTTTAACTGTGCTACAAAAAGTTTGTGACGGTGTAAAGGACTTCAGTTAAGCACCTTCTGACTTCCAATGACATAAGTGAGATCTAGCTATTCGTGGTAATATTCATTTATGATATTTAGTTTCTGAACAAGTATTTTTTAAATTTATCTGCATTTTCTTTTTTTTTTTTTCCCCTTATTCTCTTTTCCAGCATTTTTAACTCATGGGAAGGTGGGGAAAGACAAGATTTTTGTTTTTCTGGCCAAAAGATCCAGTGAAATAAAGCTGCCCAGGATTTCTTAATGTTTTTCTTTCTCTTTTTTCCTTTATGTAACTTTATAATCTCTGTACTTGGAAGAGATTTGTTTCCCTTTTGCCAAGCTGTGTCGTTGTGTTGTTTTTTTTTTTCATCTATTTTCTTTGAAGTTAAAAAGTGCAAAAAAGAAAACCGAGAACTTGTAAAGTTTCATTCTATTGCCAAAAGAGGGGAAGGGAAGAAAGAAAATAGTATCCAAACTATTATAACTTCTAACATGGTCTGTTTTTAAAAGTTGAACAAATAAGTGTTTGTCTGCTTCATTTAAAAGATCAATAGAAGTGTGCCTGAGGAGAGAGAGAGCACCCTGAGCTGAAGGAATCCAGCTGAGTATTTCCGTAAGAAATGAGGCTGATACTGAGATTCTTTGCAGTATTTCTGTTTCTCTGGCTAGAATAATATAAAGATATGTCACTCTGAAAGGACTTTCCATCAGCAGAAAATAGTCTATACTGTGTTTAATTGTAGCTTCGATATTCAACCTACCAAGAAATTATTAAATACTGGCTTTGGGCATAAAACCACTATAGCTGTCAAATAAAAGAAATTTAGTTTCAAAAACTTCCTACCTGTAACTTAGGTGTTTCTCATATCTCAGTCATTCATTGTAAAGCCACCTCAGAACCTTTTCAGCCCTATAAGCTGGAATACTTCCCACAAAACAGTAAGTCATAAAGTAAGCGTTTAGGCTACTTAGGCTATTCCTGAAAACAGAAGAAGAATTCTTTCCAGAAAATAACTCCCCAGCAGGAGATTTCTAAGTGTGTGTGTATGAAGAAGACTCCCATCTGACAAGAAAATTGCTTACTTGGTGAAGAAAGACTTAAAAAATACAGGGCTTGCCTTGCTGAATGACTCTGAAAAGCTGAATGTCATATGTAATGTTTTGAAAGCCATGAAGTATGTAATTTTGTGAGACAGTGAAGCCCAGATTCTGCCCATGTATGAGAAAACAGCCTGACAGAGCCCTGGATAAGAACTATTGCCGTTACTCAGAGCTACTCTCAGCTTGCCTTGTCCCATTTCATTGCTTGTTCCCTGAGACAGCAGGGATATACAGTCTGGATTTCAGTCTGCGTTAGGCAGTGGTGTTTGAATTGCTCTATTTATCACCCATTTACAGGTCTTATCGAGCAACTGAGGAGGTAGAGAGTCTCTTCCCCTTTTATTCTTGAGTTGCCGTAGCAATAAAGCTGAATTGTCTGACTGCTAGTTCGAGATTGCCACATTTTCATACACCATCTTCTCCTTCCAGCTCCCCAAGACCACTTCCTTTAAGCCCTTCCTCATTAAGTGGTGAAGCCCCACAAAATACTAGGGGTGGATAAGAATTGTTGTGCTGAGCTATACAAATGGTAGGTGGTGCAGTAAGCATCAGGGCACATCTCGCTTTGTGGAGTGGCTGCGAAGAGTGGTAAAAGCCGCTCTGCTTACCCTCCAAAGAGCACCTCAAGACTCCTTATTCCTGTTCATTTCACTCAGAGGGACGGAGAACTTGTTTTGCCCTCGGCTTGCTTAATTAACACGACGAGATAAGACAGGGCTGGCTTAGAAGTTAAACTGCAGAGCAGGAGAAATATTTAAGGTGAAGAATGTGTAGCTGTAACTGGTTGTGAATAAGTTTTAGTCTTCTGATTGAAAGAATGTCGGAGGCTGTAACAACCACAGATAGGATTAATAATGGAAGGAAAGGAAAACTATTCTTCAGTTTTGCCAGTTACAAAAGGGATGATGCCTGATGGCTTCCCGTGCTATGAGAACCTGGACCCAGAGATCCAGGGCAGCCTTTCCCAGTTCCTGAGCTGAATTTAAATTCCTCTGCTGAATTTAGGAACTATATATATATATATACACATATATACACATATATATATACACAAATATGAAAACCATAAAAAAAATCAAGGTTCAAGAGACCTGAGTGTTTAATGTGGAAAATGTTGGGGATTTATTGTATTTATTTAAAATATATATATGAGATTTTCTTTAGTCATTGGAAGAGCAGCATCTAACCTGAATGCCTCTGCATTTCCAATTCATGCCAGAATTTCAAATCTTTGTAACAGTAACTAAAATCTAGCCATGCTACTGACTGCTGCTACCCTATAAATAATATCAAAGATCACATAAATGCCTGAATGAAGATACAGAAGGGTCTAATTAAATTAATGACTGCAATAATATATAAGGAGAAATAATTATGTTTAAAGCACCCTGTACTAAATAACAAAGGAAAGCTTTAATATATCATTCTTTTGATTTAAATAACAATCAGATGATACCCAGGAAAAACTCTTAAATGCCTTAACGCATAATTAAACTTATAACAATAGGATGGTATTCACCAATTAGCAAGAGATATTCATGTGAGAGGAACACTTCAATAGAGCCAGCAGCATTAAAAAACCATTTATATACAACAGATCAAGCCAGGCAGTGGAGCAGAGGAGAAAAACATGCCTTTTCCTGGTATAACCCTTTGGAACGTGCCACCAGCTTTCCTTCAAAGGTGATCGCCTCTCACTGCTCCAGGGGATAGTTTGTTAGAAAAACCCATTACTCTACAGCCAGCACAGCTGCCCAACGAGCACAGCCTTCTGCAGTCTCACATTAATTTTGTTAATACTTCTTGTACTAATACTTCCTCATGCAAAGTTTCACAGCAGCTGCTACCAAGAAAGTTCAGGCTTTAAAAGCTAAACCTGGATCAAAGTTGCCTGCAAAGCGTGGCTGTAAAAGTTACTACGTGTGTAATAAATTTCCCAATAAATGGTTATTTCAGCCAAAATGGAGGGGATTTTGTGACCCCAGAAGGTGAACAGCTTGTCCACGACTACAGGATATAAACATTTTTGATGTGCCTGTGCTTGATTTACAGCTGTAATATATTTGTAACAATTAATAATGTATTAACCCTTTAATAAGCCCTCAATTAAGAGAATCTGAAGCCCTAGGCAAGTTTAAAACTCAGACACTCTTGGCTGTGATAGTCACGCCAAAGGCTTGTAACATATTTTCCAGATTCCCCAAAGACTAAAATAAATCATGATTCATGGAATTTTAAAAATTCATCGTGCGCTGCAGTCCTAGAATACTTTTAGGTCAAAAAACAGTGTGTCCAAGAGACCACAGACAGGTTTTCTCACACAGACGACACTATTCATAACCCTGTCTCAACAGAGTGAATAAGCAATTCAGAGTTACCGGTGACTAGCACAACAGGTACCTTTAGAGTGCTGAAGTTACTAAACCACAAATGAACATAAAAAAAAATAAAAAGTAAAAATAATTTAAAAAATACAAATGAAGACACTAAAAGCACATAGCTCACAGTCCTGAATGTCACTGCTATTCCTGTTAATTCCCTCTGTGGCCCCTACAACAGGTGAAACACCAAAGACCTGTTACAAACAGAGGTATAACTGGACAAAGAGTTATATGCCCACCCATTTACCTCCTTGATTTCTGTAAGAAAGTTCTTTTTATTTGGGCTTTATTTCCTATGGTTTGTGTGTTTTTGAAGAAATGCAAGATAATAGAGAGGCATATTGAATCTAACTTCACAAACAGCAAACATTTTCAAAAATTGGCTTGCAAGGGAAAGCAGTCAGTGGGCTCTCTGGGAAGTGCTGATTTTGTCCACCAGGATGTTTCCGTCCTGCTTTCCATTAGAGTGTGTCAAGCAGAGACCAGTGCAGCTGATATTTTGGCTTTTTCTTTCAGTTTACAAAATAGATATATTTACAATGATGAATAGGTCCGTCTTTTTAAAAACTGTTCTTTAGCCTGGCAAGAAAATGGAGAGCACCTAATTAGCAAGGGCAAACATTTCCAAGAAGATGACACTAATGCTGAAGTCCCATTTTCAGATGGGTGTCTGACAAGACTTGAAAACACTTACACTATTTCTCTTAACAAAACCTTGGAACAAAGGCAGAAGGGCAGCTTCCACTGCAGCTCTCGCAGTGTGCCAGGTCAATTCTGGCCAAGCCACGGCTGCTGGGTGACCTGCGGGCGCTGAGCGGGAGATGGGGCTGCAAAAGTCACAGCAGCTGGTGGACCTGCCCTGATTTACAACAGATAAAGTTTTCTTCCAAAAGCTGACTTGTCTCTTAGGAAACACCTGCAAACATAGACCTAATTAAAGCATCGGCTTGCATACAGAGCAGTGATTATCTTGCAGAAAATATTCCTTCTGTGTTTCTCTGTTTATTCTCTGAAACTCTTCTCTTTCGATTTCTTCTGGGGATATTTGCCTGAAAACAACTGTAAAGCCGTCACTGAAAACTGGTTCAGTCTCAGACGTGATAAACGTTTGGCCACTTTCTATTTACAATAGCACATAGGAATTCAAAGCAAGTCATCTGTACTGAAAACAGGCAAAACTCACCTGAAATCTAAAATATTTCCCCAAGCCATTTTTTTTTCAAGAACATGGGCTTGAGCTAGAATAAATCTGGTTTCATGTACAGTGTCAGTGGTGGAGATTTCACCGCTTGTAAAAGGCACTACATTTGTGCCCCCCAGTTTGGAAAACAGGCAGGGTTCTGGTGCTTGAGCCTGAAATACATTCACGCGATATCGAGTATTTTTCTTAAAACCCATTTCATCGCTGCAAGCACTAACTTGCTTCCATTCCGTCATCAATAATGAACATAAAACCGTAGTCTCATCAAAGTTAAGACAATTCCGAGTGTGTGTAATAGAGGAGAGCTGTGGGATGCCCACCGGAGCGGACCCCGTGCTGCGGGCTCTGCTGCCATCCAGTGGAAATCAGCACAAACGCGAGGGCTCAGATCTCACCACCCTTACCCAGCCTCAGCTGTGGGACAGCGGTCCTAAGAACGGAGCCCCCGCAGTCAGCAGATGTCCATTGTGGCTGATGGTGAATCCAGCTCGCCAGAAACGCTGCACCTAAGGGCAAAGGGTGTCATCATCATAGAGAAGTTCAAGTCGGCAAGGTCGTTCCTTGCGCGTACGTACGGACACACCTAAACCCACCTACAGATTGAGATGGCCATCCTGCATCAGTCCAGGAGCAGCTGCAGGGTGATGCCCTGCCCGACGCGGAGATGTCCCGCAGCACCCAGCCCGCACACCAGAGCAGGGCTGGGGACCACGACCAGGGTCACCAACAGCCCAGGGGTGGCTGGACAAGCCCACAGGTCTCAGTCTGGCAGGAATTCAGCCTGCATTTCTCACCAACCTGAGCAAACAACACAAGTATAGGCCCATTCCAGCGATGCCTTCCCTTGAAGCTGAGCCGCTTTGCAGCAATGTGTTCGTGGGCGCTCGAACCAGCAGTACGGAGTGTTTCCCTCTGCTTCGACTCCCTCTGGGCACATGGATTTCTGCTACATCACCTTGTTAGTGCAGAGAGCAACTTCTCTGCTCGTTTGTACCATTAGCAGCACGTGGAGACCTGCCTGGCTGGTTTCTGTGTGCCACAACAGAGTTACATTCACCCCACATCTGTGAATTAGCAAATATAATGATAATAATAAAAATAATAATAATAATTCTGGTTTTTAGACTTTTGATACTATTATTTATTACATATTGCCACTACTGAAGAAGAAAACATGGTTTTAAGGACTGAAAATTGCATGAAGATCTTCTCTAGACATCAGCCAATGTGTGCAAGTAGACCAGAACAGCTTTTCTGGTTCATGCTTGCCCAGGATTCAACTCATCTGGGATTCAGTCCAAGATAAAGATACATTTCAGCAAAATACTCACACATACCATTACTGACATGCTGCATGGCAGTACTGCTATGATCATTAGACCCATCTGAGGCTCGCTTTGTAGCAAATGTTTAGCACTGAGAGAATTGAACCCTTACACCTCCGTGAAATGGGTACAAGGCACAAAAGAGTTCCAAAATTCTGCTTTTATATATTATATATATAGTTATATATATAATTACATAAATATAATTCTGCTATATATTATATAACAGCTTTTTGGGCTGCTATATCATAAATCATAAATCTTTCATAAACTGGTCAGCTTCCATCCTAAATATACTTCTCTCTGTTCCCCTTAGTTTCCATAAATTTGCTTCTCAGATAGTTAGAAACTTTCCTACCTAAATTATTTCACATTATGTGTTTTTTTTTCTTTTGTCAAGCTTGTCTTCCAGTTAAAATCATCTTCACTCAGTGAATATTGCTCCCTTCTCTCGCACATCTGTCCTGATGTACTTATACACAGTAATTTTCTTGCTAACCTTTGGTTTGTAAGGTTATAGAAGCCAAATTCTTCAGTCTTGCCACGTCTTTCTTCATTAGTAATATCAAATCAGAATGTACTTACCTTCCATTGCACGCACATAAATTATCAGATATAAAAAATGATAGTTGAAAATGAGGACCAGAGTTATTGGGGAAAAAGGAAAGCCGCCGAGAGCCCTGTAAATAGAGATGGGCATATGGCAAACTTCTCTGTTCCAAAGCTATATGGAAAAATCATAACTATAATTTAGTCTGAAACAAAATATAACAGCATTTCTGTCCAAATGGTTTTACTACATAAAATGGGAAGAAAAGCTTTGGTCTAAGTGGGAATCTTTTATTCAGTCCTAAATGAAGTGTTTCATTTGATTCTTTTTTATTATAATTCCAGTCTTTTTTTTGGTCTTGTTATCCACTTTTCATGAGCTCTTGTTTAGAAAAAAAAAGGTCTTTTTAAATGCCATTTAAAAAATCCAAAACTTTGTAGGTTTCAGATAGATAATGTCAAAACAGAGCATTTCAGCAATACACAATACTTAATAATACTTAATTCTGAAGATGTTAAAATGAAATGTTTTGGCATTTCCTCAATTTATCCTCTTTTTTTTCTTTCTTTCTTTTTTTTTTTTTTGTTTCTCCCAGTCTCAACTGTTTATCAGATTTGATGTGACCTCACCATTTGCTTAACTGAGATTTTCTATTTTGGCAAAGTTACTAATCCTCAGAAAAGAAAATGGCCTGTATCTATCTACTGGATCTGCTTCATGTTCCTCTTCATCCTGGAAAAAAAAAGGTGATTGATACAGGTCTGTGCAAAATGAGTAGTAAAATGGAGGTGGTGAACTGGGTTCAGTTATCCTCTGATTCTCCCAATATTAAAGCCAATAAATATCAAATGCAGGTAGCAGGTGGCAGGTTAAAAAAAAAAAAAAAGTTTTACTGCAAAATTCCTTTCTAGAATATTTTTGAAGGCTTACATGGGTGTGATGGATACATTTATGGAAAAGAAGCCTTAGAGGATGACTTAAAGCTTAGATATCACTGCTGGCTCAGGAAGTCCCCAAGCTGCAAACTGTTGACGACCAGAAGAATATTTTGGCAAATAATCATCATGTGCTTTCTCCACTCCCTGTGGATGTACTTCTGGAAATGTTATGAGGAAGGATACTGAGTGCCATGGACCTTTGATCTGACCAACTCATCTGCTCAGCAAGTAGTGCAAATAAACAAAATTAATGAAAGAACCAAGCCTGGCTGCTCTGCCTGTTGAGCACAGCTTCAACGGTACAAGCTCTACTAAAAACGTCACATTTGATGTCTGAAATGCTCTTTCGAGTTCCTACTGAAAAGCAAGCAGCTGCCCTTCTGAGAGGCTTTAACAGGCCAGATATTACCTATTTTATTTCCCTAGAGGTAAGCTTATGATAGCTTGTCCTATCAAGCTGTTTACTGTACCATAGTAGTCTATTTTATTTCCTTTTGTCTTGTGTAGGGATTCAGATTTGTTGAAAACACGGCATCAATAAATAAGGAAAAGGCAACACGATAAGATCTTAAAGCAAAAGAACAGACGTGGAGAGGGGAGAAAACAACATAACTTTGTTTAGACATTAGCTCAATTGCTTCAAGCCCATCAAACCCAACAGTTTATATTTCCCTTCATTCTGCAAACACTTAGCACAGCATGGGGGTGAAGCTGCTCCTCAAATGCAGCTTTCCCCACTCAATCTCAATTTCAGTGCCTCCATTACAGAATGCTCTGGCAGCATTATTCTGCCTTCTCTTTTAAGATGAGAGGAGCAATTAAACTGATTAAACTTTTTCTGAAGCCTCAGTCCTTTAGATGGGTTCTTAAACGTCACAGTGACAGCTGTTGGTCTCACGCAGCCTTGGAAAAGTACTTGAAAATCTGCTCTGTTATATATAAGCACCATGTGGGTATTGCTATGTTGGTGGATTTGAAGAGCCAATGCATGGAGCACTGCAAGAAGAGTCAGGCTAAGCAAGGGAATCTCTGTTTTTGTAACACTTATGAGAAATTCTTCATTAATTATTACTCAAAAGAATAATTATTTGTGCCACTTTCAGGAGCATATTAAGAGTCTTTCCAAATAAAAAGCTGATAACTTCGTAACAAGTGTAAAAGTGAAAGAGGTTCTCAAGCCTTGGTTCATGGACCACTTGTTAGAAGGTTGTAGAGGTAAAATGGTATAGTCAGTACCTTCTTCTGATTCCCTGCTTCATTAAAAACTGCAAATATTTTCCAAATATTCTACATATTTCCAAACAGCTGCTGATCTTGTGAGTGGAATGGTAGGGTACTTATTTGGGAGGTTTCTTGACCATGATGGTAAAGGGAGTGACAGAGTTCCCAAGAGATTACATGAACCACATGACAAAAGCAGGGTAAGGCTACAAAAGAAAGATTATGCAATGACTTGTGGCTTAAGGACTATGTTATTACAATATTAATCAGGGCACGAGGTGTCACAGAGAGAGCTGCTAAGCTCACTGAAATTTGTGGCCTCATTTATAGCTACAAACCACTTGCAAATGTGCCCAGTGAGACAGAAAACATGACGCCGAAGGACCTGGGCATCATTCTTCAACTCAGTGTGTGCTACTGCATGGAGGGAGAGAAAATGAGAAAACAAAGTCAGAATGGAGAAAAATGGAAGAGAATGATATACATCCATAAGCATGTATTCCTTAGGAAAATGCTACTGTTAAACAAACAGTGAGAGAGGGAGAGTTGTGGGGAAAGAAGAGAGGTGGCCACTGTTAGTAGGGAAGTGCCAGGGAAGGGGCAGCCAAAAGGAAGGGTGAGCTCAAGACAAAGCAGTCCACTATTATCCTGTCCAGCTGCAGTCCGTCCCTGCCTCTAGGCAATCATTCTCCTGCCACGCCAACCACCTGGGCTGGGCTTCCCCCAGTAAGGCTGGGATTTGTTTTCATGCTGAAGAAAAGGTCTAAAATAAGTTGGGTGTTGGAGGAACAACACTTCAGCCAGTCCTGGTGGTTTGTTCAGAGGTGGAGGGCTGTGCTGATATGGCTTGCAGGAGGTGTTCAGAAAGTCCTACCTGGGTCCCTTGTTTCACCAGGCCCCTTCTCTCCTCTCTGGTCCTCAGTTCTCATTCAGGAACATGCAAACAGCACTCCACCTTCCTAAGAATTTTGTGACTAAAAAAACACCTGGACATTTGGAAATGACTGAATGACACGAAACAGTATAAAAAGCAACACGGAAAATCTCAAAAGGAAACTAATGGTTTTGTTTTTAGAGCAGGTTTTTCATGTTTTACAGTAATACGGAACGGGGATCACTCACTGACAGAGGGAAAAGCAAGGTGAGGCTGCACCTGGAGTACTATCTTCAGTTCTGGGCCACCCAGTACGAGAGAGACATGGACATACTGGAAAGAGTCCAATGCGGGGCCACCAAGAAGATGAAGGGACTGGATCACCTCTCCTGTGAGGGAAGGCTGAGAGAGCTGGGATGGTTCTGCCTGGAGAAGAGGAGGCTCAGAGGGATCTCACTGATGTGTATAAATACCTGGAGGGAGGGTACAAAGAGGGCAGAGCCAGGCTCTGTTCAGTGGTGCGCAGCAATGGAACAAGAAGCAATGGGCACAAACTGGTACACAGGAGGTTCCCTCTGACCATCAGGCAGCACTTCTGTGCTCTGCGGGTGACAGAGCACGGGCACAGGTTGTTCAGGGAGGCTGTGGAAGATCGCCTTGGAGATCTTCAAAAAACACCTGGACGTGGTGCTGGGCAGCCTGCTCTGGGTGTCCTTGCTTGGCCAGATGACCTCCAGAGGTCCCTTTCAACCTCAGCCATTCTGTGATTTTGTGATACTGTATTGCTGATGTAGAAGTCCTGCAGAGAATACATGTGATAATTAAAAACTGCGTAGCAATGCAGGTGGACAAGGTCTGACTTATGATCGCGCTCTTTCTTTTCATTTTTTTAGTGCTAGTCTAGCAATTTTAATAACATTCATTTACTTCCGGCTGTGTAACACACATTAAAGAGAACTCAGATCACTAAACAACAGAGCGTTCACTCCTTAATTGATCTAAAATATGCAGTAGGTCTTCGCATGTGGTAAGATGTGAGAGAAAGCACTACAGATTTCCAACCACATGCAAAAAAACATGTTTAAAAGTAAGGAAACAGTCTTCTTAATAGCATAGAGGAGTTGGCACTGAGGACCATGGTGATCAGCAGCAGGACCTGTGATGGTCAGTACACGCACCTTCATCTGCAAGCAGCAGAGCAGGGTAGGTAAGGCTGGTGCCATAAAACCGGTCAGAACAGCCAAAGCAAGGACTGACTGCAAAGTCACCGAGGTCCTTACAGTCCTGAGTGGCTGGCAATGTAAAAAACCTGTCAAGTGAAGCACATAGAGAAAGTAGCCATTAGCAGAGGTCAGTGGTGCCTGTAAGACAGCTATATTCTCATCAGTGAAAGCACAAAGGTCATGGTTGGGTACGACGCTTTTATTTTTTAAGGTGCTACCAAATACTTCAGAGATTTTTTACATCAGTAAGCATATTGGGCGCTGAAATTACTGGTTGCTTCACTGTAGTTTTGTGCACCAGCTTTCTCACTAGTAAAAGGGTAGAGTTGATGATTCCATCTCAATTTTTCTCCTATGTATGTATATGTATACAAACAGGCACACAAACACGTGCATGCATGTGCACACACACACACACACACACACACACACCTCCCTCTGTTACTGTAACTCTTTGCCAGAGTCTCTCTCATTCAGAGTATTTCAGAGTTTCAAAAGCATCTCAGTGATGTCCTTCTGCACTTTAATTCTCCTTAAAAAAAATGTTTGCCTTTGCCATTTACCCCAGTTTGGTGGCGTCTGTAAATCTGTCAAGAGGGGACACTCCGTCACCTCCTCCAAATGCTGGTAAAGATGCTGAACTTGACAGACATCACCCTTCAAGCCAGCCATACAACCAGCTTTTTACCCATGCAGTTTTGCAGCCATCCAAACCATACTGCTGTGACTTGAAGCACGCGTTCCTGCTGTACACGCTCCTATACACCAACATCAAAAGTCTTGTGTAACAAAGGTGTGTATAGGAATTTGTGTTCTCCTAGGAGACAAAGTATATTGCGTCCTGAAAATTGTCCTTACATTAACCATAAGTAGTCTTATTAATGAGATGATTGTAAGAATGCTGCGAGACGGAAAAAACATATCCAAGTTCACACACACGCAAAAAAAAAAAAAAGGCATATAAGAGGATGATAGTCATTAACAGAGCCATTGAAAGAAAAAGATTACTGAGAAAAAAAAAAGGTAGTAAGTGATAAATCTCTGCTGCCCATCATTATTTCAGGGAAACTGGACTCTTTCCAAAAGCAGGCACTTTGTGCCTAGCTATGCAGCAATGAAAGAGCCATTTGGGGTCAGCACTAACTGTAAAATAAATGGACAGCCAAGGAGCCCCTCATTAGTCAGCTTGACTGGAGACAGAAGAATATTTGATGATCACTTTATATTCGGTCCCTGAAGGTGAGCACAATTAAGGCAAGCCAAAATGGTGATGGCTAATGGGACGCCACTGAGATTCAAACATTGTGTAGACTCCCATGGCATGTGAAATCAGAGCCAGTAACGCAATTCTGTGGCCTAATTAAAAAAAACAACGGAAATTTAATGAACACTGTGTTAGTGCAGTGAGAAACATTTATGATTTTTAAAAAAATTGCCCTAACAAGAGAAGATTGAACATTTGTGAGATTTGAAAAAAACCCAGGTGGCCAAAGGATCAGAAGGTCAAACATATTTCACTAGTGCTTTTAGTTTCCCGTAGGAATTATAAACAGAAGGATCTCTGAGAAACTTGCTGCAAGAAAAATAGCTTTAGCAGCACCTGAACTATAGCGAGCAGAGGTATTTCAATGGCATTCATTGTAGCCTGGAAGAAGAAATTGCTCACTTCTCTGGGTGAAACGTATTAACCTCCAACAGGCAATGAGTCAATAAAAATGACTTAAGACTCCTTTCTGGCCTTAAAGTCTGTGAATCTATGAATACCAGAACAACACCTGTGCGAAGCCAACTGCTTGTCATTCATACCATGAGCTTCTTTATGTTTCCTGTCATATTAAAAGGACAATGTTCTTCACTATTTTCTCACTTGCACATCTTAAAAGACTTTGTAATCATATGCCAGAGACTTTGTGAGTTGCTTCTACCCTCTGGATGACCTGTTTGGAAGCTGGGAACTTGGGATACGTGTGCAGAATCGCAGCTATGCTGCTACCGGCACCTGATAAATGTGATGACACAAATAGGCCTAGGCTTTTTTGTTTGTTTATTTTTACCAAATCATACCCTCCAAACTAGAGATTTCACATAAATCCTGAATGCAGGTCTGTAGCTCCCACAGCTCTGTCAGCAACGGCTGCAGAAGGTGAGCCCTGTTCTTACTCGCATCACAAGACACAACAAGGCAAGAGCATCTTCTAATGAAACAGTTCCTTAATCATGAAGTTTTGAGCACGTACTAACATAAAAAGCTCTTCTCGGAGGTAGGAAGCAAAATGTCAGTGCCCCTTAGTGAGGCTGTAGGAGAAGAAATGGTTTTCCAAAAGCCAAGGCAGATGGGAGGGGAGATGGGCAGAGAGAGGAGGTGGCTGAAAAGTCCTCTCTTGGTGCTCAGGCATCGCTGTCAGGGAAAGCAGCCCAGGTCTCTCCCTGACCGCAGCAAGCAGTCACATCCCTGGGGGGTCAGGGCACGAAGGGGTTCACTGCTCTGCTGTAGCCCCACTCACAGGAGTGCCACAGCTTGTGCAACAGCAAGGGCTTTCTGATTGCAACAGTCTGTCCCTTGCAATGCTGCAGTCTGCCAGCCGCTTTTCTGGGTGGCCAGTCACCTTCTTACCTGCTGGGGCAGAGCTTCATACCCCTGTATCCAAAGCGCTGCCATCCTCCTGGCTTTGCACTCCCTGTTCCGGACCACAGTCATGGCTGTTGCATCGGATTTCTTTTGAGAAGCCATTGCCAACTCTGCGTGAACCACCTTTTCTGGCATTCTTTCCCTCTTCACCCTTTGTAGGTTTTTTGTCTTGCCTGAAATGTCTGTTCCCACACGAGCTGATGTCCCTCAGTTCTTTATATCATCAGTCATGTCCAGACATACTTTTCATAAAACATCCACATGGATGGTGTTGGATAGAACAGTGAGGTAATCATTCACTTTGGTGATTTATTACTGGTGCATAGGGTGCCTAGGGGGCTTCTGTATTTAAAGTTTGTAATAATTTCCTCTGAATTTATGGCTACCAAGCCTAAAAGATCTTGATTCTTGTTGTCTCTTCTTTTTGCATTTCATCCACAAAACGTTGTATCTTTATCTCTAAGACAGATATTTCTACTTTCAAAAAAAATGGCTTCTCTGCCTCTCTCGCTTTCATCTAGCAGCCTGGAGGATACCTAGGGGATCATTACTGTCTCAGGAGTGCTACCCTTCTTCTCTGCAAACTGTTTTATTACCCAAAATCCCTTAAGCACAAGGTTTTAGAATAATTCCTTATAGCATCTTTGGGTGATGAAACATGTGGCAAAAGTCTTTCTTTATTAAGTATGCTTATAAAACTGCAGTATTTTTAATATGATCTCAAGACTCTACTGTACTTTACCAAGGCTACAGTGGGAGGCAGCATGCAGTTGTAAACAAGGCACTATACCTTGATTCAGGACTGCTGGGGTCTTTTCTGTCTGCACGTCTCCCTGTCCTGTGGTTTTGGGCAAGATACTCCTCCTCTGGGCCTCAGGTTCTTTATCAATGGTAAAGAGCGCTGATATCAGCTTCCCACTGCTGTCTGTCAGGTACAGATGCAAGGAGTATGTCATGTGGATACAGTCTTTTTTTTTTGTTAAATCCATCCTTTTGACAACCTATATGAATAAATAGGTCCTAAAATTAGATCACTGTGATGTCAGTTTATTTTATTTCATGAAATCTAGGAACTTAGTGAAAGCAGAGGAGGGAATCTGCTGGAAGATATGTGGAGTGGTATCCAGTCAGGTTCTGCTCCTGTTCTTTTATACATTTGACGTGAATGGAGCATTTCTGGTTCCCAGCTAATTACTATGAGTGTGATTTATCTCACCTGTTATATCCACACAGAAAGTAGGAATCTAATTCAGACCTCTAAGTTCCCACTATAGTTGAGAGACACAGAGACTCCTTGAAGAGCAGTTCATCCAATAGTTAGAACACTACACATGTACAATGGCATCTTTATCTGCTACTTTATCTACTAAAGATATTACATCTTTATCTACCAAGGCTGATCAGGGCAATTAATGCAATTAAGGCCTTACATCCTCAGATTAGATTTTTATAGTTGCATTTCTTTGGTTACTCATAGTCTTTCTGTGAAAAAGTAGTCTGCTAAACCCCTTCTTCTAAGTTGTTTTCAAGTGACATAATCTTGGGTAACAGCAGAAAATCTTTTCATTATTCTTTAAATACATGATTTGGCATTTTAGGCTGTTGATTTTTTCCCCCACTTCTAATACTTTGAATCTAAAGATCATCCATTTGTTTCTTGTTTTATATCTTCTGACTCCTTTATATCGATCACTTCTCATAACACAATGTCATAGGTAGGTTTTGTCACCCCATTTCCACATTTAATTTCCACTTTTTAAAGTGAAAATATTTTAAAAAATCAGTCACTGGGCTACTTTCCTCCAGACAGCGCATTCCCTTTCAGAAGTACTTACTGCTGTTTATTCTCTAACTAACCCCTTATTCACCTGAAATTTCCTCTGGTAATTTCCATCCTCTGCAATTTCCCACATGGCATGGAAGACCAGACAGATGAAATCTACGGCATTTCTTTTATCTAGAAAATCAGCTAGCAAAGAACAGTCAGGTTATTTAAAAGCGATTTACATTCTGTAAACCCGAGCTGCAATTTATCTCATTCTCCATTTTTTCATTCTCTCAGGTTTCTTTTTCCATTAAGACGTCAGTGTCCTGAGGGCACTAATAGGCCTTAATTGCCCTGATCAGCCCTGCCTGAGCCTCCACTCATCCTTTCCAGCTCCTTCAGGAACTGCCAGCCTTCCCTGTTCCCTGACAATAGGTCCTTAAATTTCTCATACTTCTGAGACCATAATAATGGGCCTGTAGTTACATAAATAACACTTTTAACCATCCTTAAATACCATCACTGAATTTTCATGCTTTCCCTGACTTGAGATATGTGTTGGAAGCACTGCTATTAGACCAATAACTTCAGGTCTTTGAGAAATCTTTAATGGAGATGACGCACTCTCCCTGATCTGAACTTGTCAATCTCTCTGATGTTTTTGTGTGCACCTCACTTCTGGTAATTTTTATTTCTATATTCTTAATCACAGAGCTGTTCTGCCTTTGCCCATATGCTCAGCAGCAGCATCTTCGCTAATGTCTGAGAAGTACAACAACCATGTTTCATCAGAAAACATCTTTCTGTAGATCCTTATTCAGTTAGGTTGTTAAGTACATGCACAGTTTAGTGTGTGGCCAGTGGGAAAATTTGCATGTTTAAGCACTTCACTATATTGGACACTTGCAGCCAATTGCCAAGCTCGCTGTCACAAGATTAGTGACTTCTGCACTTCAACTCACATCATGTAGTCTTCAAGCTTTTCAAGGAGCTGACACAGGTGTCAAGAGACACTTGCTAAGGCTAAATATTGGAGCCTGCATTTTAATACGGTACTTTATTACAGGCAAGTATTCCCCTCTAGCAGCCGTGCACCATATGGTTATCTAGTTTCACACATATTGCTAACCCCAGACTGCCTTAATGCAAATAAATCATGGCATTCTCCTAATATATTGGCGACAGCATCTGTTATCCTGCACCTGTCATTGCTGCAGCAACAGAATGATTTATGGTTCTTAACTTCAGCTCATTACCAAACAGCACATGGATAGCCACACATGACACCAACAGTTTGGGGGACAGGTGGAAGTGGCAGCGTCATAGACTTCACGCATTATTCCCTGACAATGTCAATGCTCTCTGATGGACAGTTCATCTGAGAATCTCATCTAGAAACCGGTTACTCACCAACATCTGTACGCTTCTTTGATAACTGGAGCATAGCTTAACATCTACTCATTTCACTGGTTATACGTTACATGAGCATCATCCAAAATACTTGTCTGCACTGGAGAAATGAAGGTCAGTACATGGGTTTAGAGTACAAAAGAAAATAAGTCTTCTAAATCTTTCTTGTTTTCAACTTAATTTAAAGGTGATTTTAAAATATTTGATTGTGTATATATATATTGTATATATACAGTGTGTATATATATATACTATATTGTGTGTGTGTGTGTGTGTATGTGTATGTATATATATATATATATATATATATATATATATATAGCTGAGGTGGTTTCACATTGATGGGCAGCTCAGCTCCACCATGCCACTCTCTCACTCTCCCCCCGAAAAGTACAGGGGGAGAAAAAGCAATGAAAAAAGGCTCAAGACCTGAGGAAAGGACAGGGAGATCACTCAATAATTATTGTCATGGGCAAAATAGACAGCTCAGGGAGATTATTGTAATTTATAACCTATTACAAATAAACTAGAGCAGTGAGAAAATGAAAACAAACTAAAAACACCTTCCCACCGTCCACACTCTTCTACGGACACTCTGCCCCTGCTCCCCGTGGGGTCCCTCCCACGGGATGCCGTCCTTCCCGAACTGAGCCTGGGGGGCTGCCCACAGGCTGCAGCTCTTCAGGAACTGCTCCCACACGGCTCCGTACCACGGGGTCCATCCCCCAGGAGCAAACTGCTCCAGCACGGGTCCCCCACGGGCGGCAGCTCCCCCCAGACCCCCTGCTCCTGCGTGGGCTCCTCTCCACGGGCTGCAGCTCCGGCCCGGGGCCTGCTCCTGCGGGGGCTCTCCATGGGCCGCAGCCTCCTCCAGGCCACATCCACCTGCTCCACCGGGGGCTCCTCCACGGGCTGCAGCGTGGAGATCTGCTCCGTGTGGGACCCGTGGGCTGCAGGGGGACAGCCTGCTCCACCAGGGGCCTCTCCACGGGCCGCAGGGGAACTTGTGCTGCGTGCCTGGAGCACCTCCTGCCCTCCTGCTGCACTCACCTTGGGGGCTGCAGGGCTGCTTCTCTCTCAGCTCTCACCCCTCTCTCCCAGCTGCTGTAGCACAGCGGATTTCCCCTTCCTTCAATCTGCTCTCTCAGAGGCCCACCCAGCATCGCTCATGGCTCAGCTCTGGCCAGCGGCGGGTCCCTTTTGGAGCCGTCTGGAGCTGGCTCTGCTCTGACCTGGGGCAGCTGCTGGGCTCTGCTCACAGAGGCCACCCCTGCAGCCCCCTGCTACCAAAACCTTGCAACACAAGCCAAATAAAATAGCTTAGAGAAAACAGACCTACTACTTGTGTAAGAACAAGTAAAGAAATATATTCATAAGTTGATGAATAAAAAATGACTGCAATCTTGTTTTAACAGTGCTCTTTATTAAAGACAGGATGAATTTCACCTAATCTTATCAATGTCATACACATGTATGTCTTTTGTGGCCCTATGGACAATGAAAAGCAATTCCTCATGTTTTAAAAATAGATGTCAGAGATAACTGCGTCTTAAGGAAGTGTGGAAGAACTTTTTACATTATATGCCCAAATTTAATCATGTACAAGGAGATCAATCCCAACACTTTTCACAACATTAAGGTTAGAAATTAGCAGGCTTGCTCAGATGAAATGAATAATCTGTCTGTTTTCCACATTTTTTTTTCAGACGTTCCTTGCCCTAGCTGCCATCTACCAGCTGACTGTACTGTTGTATGTTACCAAGAAACTCTTATTGATATCTGGTCATTTCACAGTGTTTAAATAGAACAGGAAATAATTTCACTTACAAACTGTTTGAACACTATGAAAATAATTCAAACAGCCTGTAATATTACCAAACACCTTGAAAACGTTTGCTTGGGAGAGTCATCTGTTTTCTCCTATTATTCCATTTCAGCTTTCAGAAATACCACACTATATGCTTGGAGGCCAGCAGAACATGGTTTCCTTCATTTGCACATAACTATAACACCTTGGACAGCAAAATGAGCTGGACCAAAAGTGCATTTCTGCATAGTCCTTCTTCTCTTTCATGACCAAATTGGAGCAATTGACTTTCTAATAATTTTATACGTCAGTACAGGCATCCAAAGGGCAGACTGTCATTGAATGTGCTATTCATTCATACCAAGACTCCACAAATGACACCTAATCTGGTCAGAAATTTTCTGTAACAAATTGTTGTTGTGGAGTCTTTCATTCACATCACTTCCATAATTGCCTGATTACGTGCCAGCTTGCCTGCTTCCACAGCAGCCCACCAAGAGATCCAAACTTCGGAGGCTTCTGCTCTTGAGCTCTGTGACTACAGAGGATTAAACATGACAGCTAAACTCACTTTCTTCAAAAAATTGCTAGCTGCCTAATTAAAGCATACACACTTGAGTATTTACCTCTCCATCAGATTCTTAGCAGCTCTGTCCTGTCCCAAATAAGAAGTCTGCTGGATCTCCAACTCCAAACCTCTCAGACTCTTTCGTAGGTCACCAAGCTGTATATTGTGAAATAGGATCCCTGGAGCGTGCCTACAATTAAGTATTGAGGAATTTTGGCTCCATGAAAATATCTTGGGTATTAGCTTTATGTCCCAGTTCTCAAAACATTTTTTTTATGGATGTAGAATTTGCTTTTTCAGCAAACTGTGTGAAATAGACACCTTGCACAAACAGTTCACTGCAGTTTTTATATTTCTTTGATGCTGTACTACAAGATTTTCAAGCTTTTTAGATTTGCAAAATTGCAGTTAGGACACTTAATAGGATTTTCAAAAAGGCCTGTAGACATCTAATTCCGCTGATTTGAAATGTGTTTTCTCACTCTGCATATTGAAAACAAACATTTATGAAGTTAATTTCTTATCTCTGTGGAAAAGTGCTCTGTAACAAAGGACAACAGTCCCTAGATTAGAGTTTTCATAGTCTATATATTATGAGAATTAATGATGTTCTAAGGTTGTGCCTTAGAGCCTAGATGATATTTAAAACATAAAATCATTGTCAAATTGTTAGCAAAATATTGCCGTTTCCTAAAAATTGCAAATGTAGATTCCCATGGATGAGTGGAAACTGGTCTTTGAGAACACACATAGTCTTTCAGATATTGGGCCAAATTCTGCCTTCACATAAACACATAAAATCTCAATATTTTAATGAGAATTCATAAATTGTAAATCAAGACAGTTTGGCTAATGCTTGGCAAAATAAATTTTAGAGCTTTTCTTGGAGGAGCTGTAAGTCACAAATTTCATTTTTCTATTAAAATTGAGCTGGCGTAGACAAACTGCAATTCTCAGTCAACTGCTTCTCCCATATGAGAAACAAAAATACTACGCCAACCTTATGCTTTCAAGTGAAAATACATCATCAGCGTTATTAGTTATTTAAGGATGGATCCAAAGCCTGTGGAAGTGTGCCATTTATTTTAACACACTTTTGAAAAAGTTTTTTCAGAATGATAAACAGATTAACAGTAAATGGAAAATACCACAAAATGCAATCTCAATCTTCCTTCATTGGTTTAGATCTCCTACAGTTGGAAAACTATCCTGTACAAGCTATGAACATTTTTCTGATGAATGAAACTACATATGCAGTTGAATCTGCATATAGAAATCAACATTTTTCATGTTTTATCCTTTTTTATTATTATTATTTACCTGCATTTTATATATAGGCTATTTCAACTTGAAACATAGCAGCCTGAAAGGAAGTGGGAAAGTTGGTAAGAAATGTATCTTATTGTTTCAATACTCCAAATGAGATACAAAAGACAAAGAAATTATTGTTGTCTATAACAGAGAAAGCTATTTCTGGTTGACTTTAAAATGTTTCTGTAGATTACTAACAATTATATAAAAATAGACTTACTTAACAAATCAACAGCTGTCAGATTAATATTCTTTATAACATAAATTCATATTTATTTCATATTCATATTATCAGTCATAATTAATATTATGACTAATGTTACCATTTTTCTAAATTTGATCATAAATTTTATGAAATTGAGTGCTTTTCTTAGAGTTCCGGATGCTTTGAAGACAATAATAACATAGGCATCCCAGCCAAATTAAGTTTCTAATCCTTAGAGCTAAAGAGAAAGGAGTGTGCCAAAGGACAAAAAAATATATATATATAAGCCTGTAGGGATTTTTATCCCAAATCATAGTTATTGTAACTACTAGGATTTACCAGCAATGAACTACTGTTAAGGTTACTGTTAAGGTTGTGTGCATCACTTTAGGTCTTTAGGTCTTATTATACTCTCTTTATATTATAGAATCACAGAATGGTTTGGGTTGGAAGGGACCTTAAAGCCCACCCAGTTCCACCCCCCTGCCATGGGCAGGGACACCTCCCACCAGCCCAGGTTGCCCAAAGCCCCATCCAGCCTGGCCTCGAACACCTCCAGGGATGGGGCATCCACAGCTTCTCTGGGCAGAGCCTGTTTCAGTGCCTCACCACTCTCCTAGTAAAGAATTTCTTCCTTATATCTAATATAAACCTATCTTCATTTGGATTAAACCATTACACCTTGTCCAGTCACCACACTCCCTGATATAGAGTCCCTTTCCTGCTTTCTTGTAGGCCCCCTTTCGATACTGGAATATTTTATAATGGCTCTTCGACCTGTCCATCACAATCCTACCATTGAATGTGTATTAAGGGAAAAAGAGGATGTGTACGGTGGATGTTCTTCATATTCTTGATAACAGGAAAAAAGAAAAAAAAAAAGGCTTTCAAGTGCAAATTTCAATAATTACCTAGATTCTTTCATTTGCCAAAACTGAAAAGACCAAGAAAGCAGAAAAGTAGAAATTAACTGGTGACCTGCAGACACTTTTTCCATATCCTTCAAGTGTGCATTTTGTCATAATCCATCCATAACACAGAGGCTCCCACGTCCTAGAGGAATTAACGTACAACTTCCATTCAATTAAAAAAAAAAAAACATTCTCTTTTTGAACCACACTGATCCAGTACCCTTTTAGACATCAAGATCTAATTTATACACTCATTCAGAAATTCCACATAAACAGTTGCATTACAAGACTTTGAAATAAAGGATTCATTATGCCAATTTGCCAATTGCAACTCCCTTTTTCAATGCAGCCTCAAAAAAATCATGTAGTTGTATTTATACGCTCTTTTTAGCTGCAAATATCAAAGTGCTTGCAAAAATTTTATTATCCTCACAAACAGTCCAACAGAGTAGTAAAATCTGTAGTAGTAGTGATCTGTTTAAACCACAAGAAGATCGAATGGCAAAGATTAAGCCACTTTCCTGAGATCATGTATAAAATAATTCTTTTCTACTCACTAGATATTGCATCCTCTTTAACTGTGATGACACCATCATTACCAACCAGTCAGCCGCACCTCAGTGCGATCATGATCAGTAAGATCATGGAACAGATCTTCCTGCAAGTCAAGTCAAAGCATATGAAAGACAGGGAGGTGATTAAAGATACACAACATGGCTTCACCAAGGGCAAATCATGCCTGACTGATGTGGTAGCCTTCTACAAAGTAGTGACTGCACCAGTGGACAATGGAAGAACAAAAGATGTCACCTACCTGGACTTCTGTAACACCTTTGAGATGGTCCCCCACATCATCCTTGCCTCTAAATCGGAGAGAGATGGATTTGATGGATGGACTTTTAGATGGATAACAGATTGGCTGGATGGCCACTTCAAAAGAGCTTCAGTGGCTCAGTGTGCAAATGGAAACCAGTAATGAGTGATGTTCCTCAAGGGTCCATACTGGGACTATTACTACATACTATTTAATACCTTCATTAATTACATTGATAGCAGGATTGATTACATTGATAGCAGGAGAACACCCCAGCAAGTTTGCAAATGACACCAAGCTCAGTGGTGTAATTGACATGAGAGGTGGAAAGGATGCCATCCAATGGGACTTGGACAGGCTTGAGAGGTAGGCCTACATGAACCTCATGGCCACAAGGCCAAGTGCAAGGTGCTGCACCTGGGTCAGGGCAATCTCAGACATCAATACAGCCTGGTGGATGAATGGATTGAGAGCAGACCTGAGGGGAAGGGCTTGGGGGTTCCGGTGGGTGAAAAACTCAACATGAGCTGGCAATATGAGTTTCCATCCCAGACAGCCAACTGTATCCTGAGCTGCATCAAAAGAAGGCATGGCCAGCAGGTCAAGGGAGATGATTGTCCCTCTCTACCTTGCTCTTATGAGGCCCCACCTGGAGTACTGCATTCAGCTCTGGGGTCCCCAGCACAAGAAGGACATGGACCTGTTTGAACAAACCCAGAGTAGGTCCCCAAGGATGATCAGAGGGCTGGAGCACCTCTCCTGTGAAGACAGGCTGAGGGAGTTGGGATTGTTCAGCCTGGAGAAGAGAAGGCTCCGGGGAGACCTTATTGGGGCCCTTCAATATAGAAAGAGGGTTTATAAGAAAGATGGAGAAAGATATGGCCTGCAGTAACAGAACATAGGACAATGGTTTTAAACTGAAAGAAGATAGATTGCAACTGGATATAAAGAAAAAATTATTTACTATCAGGGTGTTAAGGCATCAGAACAGGTTGTCCAGAGAAGCTGTGGATGCCCCATCCCTGGAAGTGCTCATGGCCAGGTTGGATGGGGCTTTGGGCAACCTGATCTACTGAGAGATGACAGGGAGGTTGTAACTAGGTGATTTTTAAGGGTCTCTTCCAACCCCAACCATTCTATGATTTTGTGGTTGTTCATTTATGTCAGAACTATGCTGAAACAATTCCACTGCCTTGCAATAAATGATGGAAATGAGAATGTAGTCCATCAAGTGTGGCATTTCTATTTCTGTTGCCATTTGCCCTTTGTCACAATTATAAATACAAATTTGGTGTTTCATATGTGTCTTATCAGATTGAGCTTCCAGACCGTACAGTTCACTGAAGCTGAAAGTAGAATGCCTCACTAGGGAGACCCAGACTAAATGGAAACAGTAAAAGGTCACCTGAAAGGTATTTTACTTTCTAAACTGCATGTGGAAATTATATTACTTGTGCAGTACCGTAATAGGATGGATCTCCGTTTAAAGAGGTAACTATATAGAAACCTCATTGTGCTAATACTGTCTTTCAATAATGCAATTGCTTCATTAAATGAAGCACCTGCTTTTTTTAGTTAACATTAAGGAATAGAAAGGATTTTAAAATGATTTATTTGCTGTCCACCTGCATATGCTTAGAGAAACAGAAACGGATTATCTACAGGTTAGGTAGAAAACTCATTATGGCAAAGAGTCTTTTCAGAGACAGTGATTTGCAAGTTTGACTTCTTTGGCTCTCATTCGATTCCATGCAGAAGATAAAACACCGCACTGAATGCTCTTATTAATGTACTCAGTTACTACCTGGGATGTTACACCGCCAGTCTAGACATACAAAGTGTTATGCATGACAGAATAGAAAATAGTTTTCTCAAAACAGTTTTCAGGGTTGTTTTCAAATAGGTTTATATAAACGAAAGTGTATCAGCCACAATTTCATTTTGGTGAATCCTAGTGAATCAATCTTTACTAAGTTTCCATTTAGCTGACTTCAACATCTTTTTGTCTCTTGAACAGTTTTCAAACTATATTAGGTTCCTGAATTACTGTTGCTAGACATTATCTATATCTATTGCAGCATAAAAATTAAAGATTAAAAGCCTAACACTCGCATTTGTCATTCAGTATGTTTAAAATTTCTTGTCACTCAGGAGTGATTCTGTTTCTGAATGCTTTGACAACTCCAGTTCCAAATTGCCCTAACAATGAACGTATAACAATTCTTGGACAACATTTCAATATAAGTGACATAATTATTAACATTTCTGCTGACAATTTAAGATACATATTCTAAGCTATACCTGAGCTCCTTTAGATTCAGCCAGCCATGTCCTGTTGCCTTCCTTAGCTGACTCTGAACCATCATGCTTCATCCTGTGTCGTCAGCCTATCATATAATTGCAGATGGAACAGATCCACAGCAGACAGGAACAGACCCTGGTTCCTCAGTGGCAGCTGAGTGCCTTTTGTCCACCTAGCTGTAAACATACAGGAGGCTTTGTCCACCTCTGCTTTGCCTCTGTTGACATGAATTAATGTGCAAAATAGTTATAGACAGTTACATGAGATCAATGGCTTTCAATGTGTACTCACCTGGACATATCTGGACAGCTTCTTGGAGATCCACATAAGATAATTAAGCAAATATATCTTAAGTGTCTTAAATTTGCTTCATTGATAACTTTTCAGTTGAAAACTGTGACAATTAAACTAGATCCATATACTCCTTTGCAAAAGAAAATGTAGGAAATCAAGAGCAGTGAGCTAACTCTGTGATACTTTTTTAAAAAAATGTATCTTTAAGCACATACTGGTGTTTATTATTTCATTTCTGAATTCTTTGTGACTTCTTTTTTGATATCGAGGTGCTCAGAACAGTTCATTGTTGTGGCAGCCTCTAATATCTAATAGCCATTTAACATCTCTGTGCACTCTGGTATCCTGTACCTTTTCACAGTCAGAGCTATTTTTTCTTCCTGCCCCAAAGGCCTTAAGTAGTCTGTCGTTCTTTTTCTCATCTTTTGCTCACTTTTTCTAGCAAGCAATATGATTAACGTCTCTTTGAGAAATGTCAGGCAGCATTCACTCCACTGTAAATCAACTATACCAGTCCTCTTCCAAATTTATTAAACAAACTGGCCCTTCTGTTACTGCCACCACTGTTAGCACTCATTAGTTGTACTGCAGGAACACTACTGCCTCAGCTTCATCCTGGTAGGCACTCCGCTAATGCGTGACAAATAATGGAACCTATTATCTAGAAAAAAAAAGGGGGGGAAACAATAGATAAGACAAGTAAATAAGAGGAAGTGCAAACTAATCATAGGAAACAATTTATGCCAAATTTATTATACAGGGGAAGACAGACAATAAAATTAATCCTGACAACAGGTGAGCTACTCTGTGTATGTAATTACAAACATGATATGAAAAGGCAAGCCTGGAAAAGGCAGTCCATCCTGGAACAAAGGGAGAGGGCGAATCCTTTCTCTGCTGCAGACAGGAGGGCTTATAGCAAAGCTTTCAACCTATTTGTAGACTCCTTTTACCTTACATTGTGATTTTAATTACCAGATAGCCATGCATTTCCAGTTCTTCATACCCAGCTTGGTATTTGGATACTGTGCTCTTGTCAAGAGCATGAACAGACCCCTGAATCCCTAAATGTCCATGTTGAAACAGAATTTCACTCGTTCTACTGTTTTCAGGAATTCACTCTTCTTCCTGTGTCCAATATCATATGCCCTCTGGTGCATTCACAATTCACCTCTGAGTTGTGAGCATGGTCATAATGGCTGAAGCGCGGTAACATCCTGAAAACTAATATTCTGAAAAGAAACCTCAAATGGCACAGTGTGGATTCATCTTTTATTGTCTCATTGGTCCCTCTAATACAAGCTGTTTACTTTGGAATATTTGAAAGACCGCATTGTTATTTGTTCTAAAACTTGCTGTAGATTGATTTGATAATCATGCCAAGTCCTTTCTGTTTCTGATGTCTTCAGTCCTAATAATTCAACTCATTTATCAGCAGCAGCAAAGGAAAGGAATGCATCTTGCTGTGCAGCGCTCACAGAAGTAAGAGTGAAAGAATTTTATTGGTGTTACGTGTCCAGAAAGCGCTATGAAACACTCAGCATGGTTCCTAGATGGTGTACTTCTGCGTTCACACATCTGCAACCATTCTATTTTGTCCATTTTTCTAACCTTCACTGTACTTTCAGAGTAGTCTTTGAAAGAGACATGTTCAGACTGCTGAAGACACAATGTTCTAATGTTCACATTGAAAATCAGGTCACCAGAATTAGAATGATTAGTTTTAATAAGTTATTAATTATAAAACTTCGATTCTGCTTTTAAGAAATTAAACTTGAGGAAGACTCAAGATTGTGTGGTCTAGAAATCTACCTGCACATATTCCCTGCAAGATTTAAGTGATACTTCAGGTGAAATTGTAACAAACGTAGATAAAAAGAGCCAAGGCTCCTCTGGAAAAACTCATTACATGGTTACCATTTGCATCCATTTTCAAACTTCGCAGCTCCTTGATGAATTACTCTTTATATTGCGTTGGACACATTCCGAAACAGCGTGACTCATTTTCCTGTGCTGGAGATCCTGGCATCTCACAAACACAAGAGCTACTAATCTCAGAGTCAATACACGGTTAATTTGGAAAAGAAAATCAGCTTGCCATATAACAAACTTAACATGGGGATAAACTTTGAAGAGAGCCTGAAAGAACAAATAGAAAAAGCACTTGATTGAAAAGAGCAGCTGATCTGGGAGAAGCTGTGCAAAACTAAACTGCTAACACTGGAGTTTGCAGTCTTAGAATTTGGTGTCACAAGGACATCATTATTTTTCAAGTTTTTTATAATAGAAGATAGTTCAACACATGACAAAACAACACAGTTACCAAGGTAGAAAATGCATTTCTGTAGTTTGGCTACGTTTATTTAGGTCCTACATCTTATATACCTATGTGGCAGAACAATTTCTGCTCTGCAGCAGTGGTAAAATCTACAGAAAATTTATTCCTTGTAGTTTTTACAAAATTGAAAAAAAAAAAAAAAAAGAACAGCAAAAACATTAAGCAAAATGTGGACTCATAATTTTCTTTGATTTGTATTCCTTACTTTACCTACTCATCAAAAATGGGTAATGCTTTTTTCTTTATACTCACTATGCCTGTATGTTCATAAAGCTGGGAATTGGATGCAAATGTTACAATGTTCTTACTTGTATAGCAATTAGTATTCATTTCCTCATATACATATATATATATATATGCTCATTTTTTCCTTTTCAGTCCTATTTCAGTGCTGAACACAGAATCAGATGTACTGATATAAAGTGTGGTCCACTATAAACCACTGTGAACAAAACAGTTGAATATTTTGATGCTTTCAGGATTTAGGGAAACTAAAATATAAATGCAAACTAAAGTTATGGACTTGAGCCTGGATATTTCCAAGGAAAGGGAAGAGGAGCTATCGTAAGCAGCAAAAGACAGTTGTCATGTTTGTGCACAATGTCACAGAAGATAAGGATCCTCACAGCCTTTGAGGGAATTCTTTCTTCACAAGTTGACTGTGACTGCTGATGCTACCAATGTCCTGTTTTGCCATCCTTTGTATAGCAGTCTGTTCATACTCTGTCCTACTACAAATAAAGAATATCCTGTAACCTCTCTTTTTTTTTTTTCTTTTTTTTTTTTTTTTTGAACAGAAGCACCAGCTGAACATTCAAGCCCTCTGTACTCTCTTAGTTTCTCTGATCACAGCTGGGTGGCAATATAGACTAGACAGACTAATGACTTATAAAGAAGAAATATTCCCCACACGTTCAAACACATTTACCTATAATTTTGCCACATTCCCCAAGTAAAATGAAGAAATCCAGAGATCCTTTTTAGAAAAGTTCATTCAAAGGTGGATAAAACAGGAGCTAAAATCAACAGGCTCCATGTAGCTGTCATACTAATTAATTGTCATTTTCTTTCACATCTTTGTCTATTCCACCTGTTTAGATTGCACTGTACCACTGGACTGTCACTTCTTTATATTTAAAGAATATTTATATTCCAAGCTCTGTAATCCAGTGATAAGATTTTGGGAAGTATTTTTGTATTTAAGTGAAATTTGTTAAAACGTATTAAGACAAGCAGCAAGGATCAGGATACAAGACTCTTCTCCTCAGAGCAGTCTTTTCTCACAGGTCTGCAGAACCCAGCTCCTGGTTTTGATTTCCTTCGGTCTCACTGATGTTGAATTCTTCTACTCACAGTGGCTTGAACAAGCTCCAATAAAAGTGATAAAGGATAATTTTAAATTACTTCTAAAATCCTCTAGCAGTTATATATATCAGTCTTTTTGTACACAGAATTTCTTCATCAGAAATAGGGGATAATAAACTATTACCAAAAGCTTCAAAATGCAATAAAATGTGGCAGCCATTGAACACAAAGATATGACCGTGGACTGTATGCCATAGGATATGGGCCTGGAAAGAAGAGGGGTCTAAGAGAAGTTGTTGTTATTCAAGGGTTACCACTTCAACCTCACGAAAAAGTCCATCCTGACAAGCAGGAAATCAAGTAAAGTTGACAGAAAGCCTGCATGAGTGAGCAAGGACCTCCTCACTGAACTCAGATGTAAAAAGGAAGTGTGCAAGAGGTGGAAGCAGGGGCTGGTGACCAAGGAGGAGTACTGAGTTGCTCTCTGATCACATAGGGATAGGGTTAAGAAAGCCAAGGACAGCCTAGAGTTGAATCTGGTAAGGGATGGGAAGGGTGACAGGAAAGCATTCTACAAGTACATAAGCAGCAGAAAGAAAACGGGAAAATGCGGGAGCACAGCTGAATGGGGTGGTCACCAGGAAAAATGGTGACAAATGACATGGGAAAGGCTGCAGTACTCAATGATTTATTTGCCTCAGTCTTTTCTGGTTAATATTGACCTTCAGGAATCCCAGGCCTCCGAGACTAGAAGGAAAGTCCGAAGCAAGGAAGAAGTACCTTCAGTGGATGAGGATCAGGTTAGGGAACACTTAAACTGGACATAAAAAAGTCCATCAGGTCTGATGGGTTGTATCCACGTGCATTGAGGGATCTGGCTGATGTCAGTCTGAGGACGCTTTCTGTTATCTTTTAGAGATTATGGCAACTGGCAGAGGTTCCTAAAGAATGGAAGAGAGCAAATGTCACTCCAGTCTTCAAGAAGGGCAAATAAGATGCTCCTGAGAACTATAGCCCAGTCAGGCTCACCTCTAGTCCTGAGAAGATGGCGGTGCAAATAATACTGGAAACCATTTCAAACACACGAAGGACAAGAAGGGAATTGGGGATGGTCAGCATGGATTTACAAAGGGGAAATCATGATTAACAAACACAGTAGCCATCTACAATGATGTTACTAGCTTGGTGGCTGAAGAGAGAGCAGTGGGTGTTGCATATTTCAACTTTAATAAGGCAAGATATACTCTCCCATAACATCCTCAGTGCATGGCCACAAAGATAGTTAAGGGACTGGAGCACCTTTCATAACAGGAGAGGCTTACAGAGCTGGGGCTGTTCAGCCTGGAGATGAGAAGACTCAGGGTAATCTCATCAAAGTGTATAAATACCTGGTGTGAGGGAACAAAGAGGAAGTAGATGGGCTTTTCATAGTATTGCCCACTGGCAGGACAAGAAGTAACAAGTACAAGTTAAAAAACATGAAAAAAAAAAAAACAACTTTGAATTCCTCCTAAACACAAGAAAACACTTTTTTTTTTTACTGTGAGTGTGGTTAAACACTGAAACAGGTTGCCCAGAGAAGTCACAGAGCCTGTGATCTGTGGAAACATTCCAAAGACAACTGGAAATGGTCAGCTTGCTATCAGTGACACTGCTTGAGCAACGGGGTTGGGCTAGATGATCTCAAGAGGTCCCTTTCAAGCTAAAAGGTTCTGTGATTCTGTGACAAAACAGTGACAAAAATCAACAAATTTCTCCAAAAGTGAGTAAGTTCATGAATTAAGACATAGTAAAACATGCTGAATTCTTTGTTCTGGTGAAATTAAAGAGCAATTTGGTCTTACAGAAAACCTAGTATTGCAGAGGACTGAAACAAAAGCACAATGTTTCAACAGAAACACTCTGTAGCTCTGGAAACCAAAATCCTCTGTAGAATTATGAGCATCAGTCATCTTGAATCACATTTAGAACATACTGTTGTGAGAAAAGATAACAGACTGTTAAATCAAAGTAAGTGCAAATTCTGCTCTCTCTTAAAAGCCTTACTTTCTCATTCAATAAAGCCTCAAGAAAATTCAAAGCTTAAAGAAAGTATTATTATTGAAGTGAAAGATACCTAATGGTAACTGCCCAATGAAAATGGTCAGGTTGAGAAGAATGCTAAAAAGTATCCATTTTTAATGTATCAACATCCTATGATGTTTGTCTTAGATAAGCAAACTTAAAAAAAGTCTAATCTGTGAACTAAGAAGAATTTCTATGCCTTCTGGTTCTGTTTCTGTGTTTCTTGATTTAAAGGTTTATAGCAGAGATCTCTGTATATTGTCCGAAAAATGAGGGCTCAGATCCTGTGTGTATCCTTCAGAAGCCACCACAACACAAATAAGTAATTATAGCATGGAGGGGACAAGGTAAGAAGGAGATAGAAGAAAGAAATAATGGAAATAAAATTTATGTGAGTTAATCACAGAATTTCTAGGTGAAAATCAATTTCAGAAGAAAATCTCTTAAAAATATTACATATCTAAGACAATTCATAGCATACTGTATAGAAGATACACTTCTTTCTCTTAGATCCTGCCTTGAGGAAAGAGTATTATGAAGTTTAGTCAGTCCTTCTGGACAGCAAAGGAAAAGCAAAAGGAATGGCAGGCTGGTGAACGAGCCTCAGGGGAACCATAGTATGCTCAGCCCCAAGATGGAATATCAGGGTAAGCCACGGAGCTGTAGAGACCATAAATCAGAAGGCAGAAATGATCTGTCTATCAACTTGAAACAGCAAAATACAGTTGGTTCTGTTTGCTGAGAACAAGCAGGAAAAAAAAAAGGGGGGTAGGGTTTGGGTGCCTAAATACCAATTTCTAGCACCATAGTAGACACCACTGACATATCTGCTGACACGTATGAAACATACAGGAAAATAATCAGGGGAAGAGGAACACATACAGGTGAGAGAAGAAATCAGTTAATGGCACACACCTTTATATTCTTGGTACTACAGAGCTTCACAATGTAACGCAGAGCTCCTGTGTAATAAGCAGGGCAGTCAAAGAGGAATAATAATAGGAGAAAGGAGTATATACTCACATTAACATTGTGCCAAAAGGAAAACCTAATCCTTAATATTGTAGAAGCCAGTGATTATTCAAGATGGTAGAAAAATACTCATATGAATTCTTGAAAAAGAATCTAAGGATTAGGACAGAATTATCTAAGGCAATGATTATTGGTATGACTGCAAACTTGGCAGAAGATCTGACGATAATATAACAGAAAGAGAGTGACCCAGTGACCTTACCAGAAAAGCTATTACTGAAAATTTTCAAGTGAAGACTTACACAGAGCAATGAACTGTAGAACTCTGATGGATTTATTTCCATTTTTCTTTTAATTAAAAGTATTCCAAAACTATACAACAAGAATAAAACCTTCAGCTTCCAAAGTAAAGCATAATGGATAAAAAAGCTCAAAGTTCTTTTTACATAGAGAATGTATGCCTCAGAGTGAACATGAAATTTCAACAGATAGAGCTCAGTGTCCCACTCACCAGCCACTGTTCTCTGATGAAGAATGTTATTCTGGAAACAATGACATCCTGACGTGGTCCATATCATTCAAAGCAACCAATACCAAGTTTGCCAAACACTCAACAGGTACATACCAACACTTTCTGAAAGTATCAGAAAAGAGAATGTGAAAATGATAGAATGTAAAAATACCCCTGAGAAAGTCACACAACCCTAACTGCAACACTATCTTTTTTAATCAGAACTATAGTTGTGTGATCCTAAAAAAAATCTAAGCAGGGAAACTTCATTATCTGCTGTTTTTGAAACCATCCAGTAGTCTTAGATTTCAAAAGGATATGTGTAAAAATAAAATGTCAATAATTATCTGGCTTCAGGGTCCTTTGGGAGGTTACAGCTCTCTGCAGTTAAACCAAATAAATGAATGCTCTTAGAAGCATCACAAGGTTACTTTTCAAACTGGGATAAGTAGTTACAGCTGCCTGTTCTCCTGTATTCAAAAAGCAGTATTTTTAAAAAATCCAGTAACTCAGGGAATCAAAATTCTACTAAATCACATTTCTTCCTGCCTGAGACATTGTTTTGACAAGCTTCCCTACATCATTTCATTAGCAGCAGCATTTTTAACGAAAGAAATGTCACATTAAATAGCAGGACTATATATTTAAACTGCCTGCGCAGTATTTGCTGCTATTCTAATTACTTTAGTTGGTAGAAAGTATCACATTGATGTGAAGGGTGTTTCCGGAGCTTAGGATTCATTTCACTTAACTTTAGACAAATGTAACACAGAGTTTTACGCATGGACTAGGCATCCTAACTTTCCTTTACAATTAATGACAGAAATGAGGACTCTAAAGGCCAAATTCATCAACCCCATATTTGATACATGCATTAGGAAGAGATGAATTGGGCCTAGAAATGCTTGCCTCTTCTTATGGACTGCCAAGGGACAGAAAATCATAAAATTCAGCTATAGACAAATGCTGCAAAGAGACTTGTATTGTCTTGAGTCCTCAATCAACTTAATCTGGTGTAGAATAATATAAAAGCAGCATTATTTAATCAGATTTGAAGAACATATGATTACTATTGCATACCTAAATGACATCTAGGTATTTATGTTAATTGGAGTTTGAAAGGTATACGTAGGTACCTTAAGCACTTGTGTAGAACATCTTCATGCGCTGCATGCAATACATATTTTATAGAGTTGATATAATTGAAAAATTGGACACAGTTTGATTGTAGTCTTCTTCTTTACTTCCCGCATATTGTTTGTCTTAGATTCAAAAAGATAGTGGAAAAACAAGGAATTAACAATATGTATTATCATTATGATCTCTTTTTTTTCCTCCTTTTCTTGTAATTTTTCGTAACTTTTTATGGGAAAAATCTCTTACCAGGACCTTCCTGTAATTGTGGGTTAAACTAGCTTAGATAACTTCACATATGCAGCATATCAAGAACAAAAAAAGTTGAATTTACAATGAAACAGCTGCTATACAATGAACCAGTTGCTATATGACGAAACAGACACTAGGTCTTACCTTGTTGAAATGTCTAGAACCCAACTTGGCACCTAGAACCTAGCACTGTAGAAAAGACATTTAATGAAATAAAAATAATGTAATTGAACCTGATTTGACTGAAATAAAAAATGATCACACACTTGGCTCCAAAGAACCATAAAACAGTTTTAAAATCTATGCTTGGCCTTGTGCAAGTTAAATAGCTACTTACGAAATTATTTTTTCCTGTATTTCACTGCAAGGGATTATTGAGATACAAAAAGGGATATGGAAAAATCCTTACTGAAGCTAATGGTACAGGGGCTATATATGGAAAATGAAAGATAACAAAAAGGGATTTGTAACGGGGACCTCCTTAATAAGGAAAGAACGTATTAGCAACTGACCAGGATTCTTTCACACATGTTTTTTTCAAATGCAATTGAGTAAACTCCTTTTCTTGATTCAGAGATTTCACTTTAGGCAGCTTCTCTCTGCATTACACCAGCTATGCACGCTATAACTTACACAAACTATGCAGATATCAAACATGCTAACAACAGTAGCTGGCTTTCCACGCAGTAAGAAAGATGCAGAACTTTAAGCCTGAGTACTAAAAGTGATAGAATATAACTCAAAATGCACCACTTGAACAAGAACATATGACAAGATTTATAAATTTGAAAAATAACCTACAAGACCTTGAAAAGAGGCAGGAGGCAGAAACAGAAATGCTCTCAGATTTGGCTGCATGTGGCAGTAACAGATGACTAGCCATGTGGCTTGGGAGTTCTCTTAAAAAAAATAAAAAATAAAAATAACATTCACTTCCCAAAGCTTAAGGGAAGGAGAGCAATGTTGTGAATCTTTTTGGACAGCATACTGCAAATTTGCAAATATCGTTATTCTCTATGGGCTGATAAAGAATTCAACACCTCAAAAGAACAGATTTTTTTCCCAAGATTTGAAAAAATGGAAGGAAAACACAAAAAAAATCTTTATCAGTATGTCAGTTGACTCTTTGATTTTTTCCAGCAGAAATCTGTAAGGGAAGAAACTTTTACACTCTACAAGAAGAACCATCAAAGCAGCTTAATCCTAAATGGTCCAAACTGGCTGCTTACAAACACAAAGATGCTAAACAGCAATTAAGACCTATCTACAATGTTTCCACACAAATGAACTAGTATTTAAATAAAGAAATGGAAAAGCATGTTAAAAACATAATTTCCAGACGTGGCAATGCTTAAAAGCCACATAAAAAAATCCAATATCCCACTGATTCTGATAATGTGAATGCGATCCATAGGATCCCAATACACCTCTAGCAGTTGTGTTGTGAAATGATCAATGAAATGTGTGAACCTCTGTGGAAAACAGGATGAGAATGCGGAACACCTTGTTATTACTACATATTAACAGAAATGTTACTTTGTCTTAGAAGATTTATCTTTCTCTAGCAGGCAAGACAAAATTTCATGTAACTACTTTCGCTGAAGTGAGTAAGAACAATCTGTGAATGTAGAATGCATATGAATAATTAATGCCATGGCCCCTGTGTTATTAAATCCCAGCCAAGAGAATTCTTGGATGTAGCAGGACTTGCTAACCAAGCCAGAACTCTGTTTCCTGAATACTTCGTGTACAATAAACAGGACATGGTCATTGCTGCAATAGGCCAACATGATTTTTATTTTTTTTTAATGAGAATAAAATTAATATTGTAATCGATTTTCTATATGTGAAAATTAATCCAAATGATTTGCTGAAAGGCTTATGAAGCCTATGATAACATTCAGAGCTGAATCCAGAACTCATGAGTTCCCAGAACCACCCTCCTTCTCTACATGCTAATGGTTACGGCTGGATAGAGCCGGCCTTCATAATTTCTTTCTTCTTTTGCAGTAACCACATATAACAAGTCCTAGAGTCTGAACAGACCAACTGCTTTCAAGCATGCCCTGATACTTTAGGACATCAGTTATCCTACTGAATAGTTCTATTCCGGGAAGTGAATGGCTTTGGCGTACCATCACTGTAGAAATACTTCAGAAAAAAATTGCTGAAATGTAGGTGCGGCTGACCCTACTGCACTGGTCTATACATTATGTGGGAAGAGGAATTTGTTAAGAGGGAGAAGTGACACGAAGAAAACGTTGGACAAAGAACCAAAAAATACCTACAGCAGTGAGCTCTACTTGCTTGTTGAAGAAAATCTCCAGAAGAGTGCCATTGTTTCAGTCAATAAAATCTAGCCTGGATATAAAGATCATTAGAAATGGCCTTTAAAGATCACTGTGGTCTTGAGAGAAGTAGGTAATGCAGCAGGTTCTTTATAATGCTGTGAATCGAGGGGGGAAAGCTATTTTTAGTCAGTAATTGTATATTTGGTTTTTCAATTTAAACTACTGGGAATGTGGAGAGCTGAAAATATTGGTTTAATATCTCCCCAGCTGTGGACTTTTTTTTTGATAAGATGGAAAATACTAATATCACCTTATATGTATGCAGCTGCCTTTGTCCCAGAGGATCCCTAGGACCTCTACAAACTATTCATAAAGGAAAGCATATTCACTCAATCATAGATTGCAGCAATCAGACGTTGGGAGCAAAAAACAGTTAGCACAAGAGACTAAACAAGGGCATTTCGGACACTGATAATCTTATGCAAAATCCTGTGCTTATGGAGTATCATCGGACAGTATTTAAAGTCAACAGCTTAATTATTCTAGAGTTGGATTTAAAAAGTGGCACGAGAAAGGGAACAAAAGTGCAGGTTTTTGAGATGGTAAAGGATGCAGAATACAGCAATCCTAGTCACAGGTAGTTTTTGATCTGAATGTTCCTGAAGAAGAATGTGTAAAAATCTGTGAGGGATTAATAGAGAAGATGTTGAAGAGATGGAACTGGAATTGTTCTAAAGCACAGGGAGAATATTCAAGAAGTCTGTGAAAGGATTGCTACAGAGCAATTACATGACGGTTCCCTTGTTACTAAACAACTGTTATCTAGCTATTCAGAAAACAATTAAGTTCTTAATGAACCACAATCTTCCCTGCAGAGCTATGTCCACAGTACATCTGTTATTAATGGAATGCTATGAGGGCAGCTAAGGAAGTTCTGGAAATAAAGTGTATTCAACATTCAAATCTTCTCCTCCATACCTGTTACAAAGGTTTGAAATGAGGGTTGATTTTCCTTTTTGCAAGCGCTCAGTCCTCTGTTTCAGCTGATCCATTACCCTCTCATGCTCCAGAGGCAGTGTACCTCTATGCACTAAAGACTCAACAATAACGTAACAGGTACATCATAAAACTGGATCACAAAACATAAAACATTGTACTACAGAAATAATTTGTCTTTTTAATGCTCCTTTGCCCTGCCCCAGGTTGTGGATAGCTAGCAATTAACATCCAAAGAGCCCCAAATATTCAAAGATGAATTTGGTCTGTACGAAATGTATTCTGTCTACCCTGTCTATGCCAGCTCAGCTCCCATTCCCCTTATCCTTTCACCTACCCAGTTTTTCCTCAGCCTTTCTCAGTTCTACCTTTAACCCAGGTGTTTTTCACATACCACTCTGATGTCTGTGGAGGCTGATACAGGTCCATCTTCTTTCTCAAGTCTTGTGTTTCATATAGGGAGGAGGAAGCAGAAAATAAATCTCTTTCCTCAAAGGCCAGAGAGAGAAAAAACAGGGCTGAGTTCTTTCCTGCTTTCTTGTCACCTCTTTTCAGCAACGTTATCAGCTTATAAAGTGTGCACATGAGAGAACAACAGATCTAATTGCTGTTTCCTACAAAGGGCAATGGAAAAGGCAACTGACCAGAGGCTGAAGTTCTTGAAATTCAACAGTGATGCTCCTTCTCATGCTATTGAACAACTGGCTCAAATCCTTGCCATTCAGGAGCGAAAAAAAAATGCCAATGCTTAAGTAAAGTCGGCCTTTGATACTAGTGGTATTAAGAAATCTGTTCCCTGGAAATACACTGTCTTTGTTTTTTGTATCCTTGTTGCTTTGTCTGGAGACCTGGCCAAGGCTGGGTTGGAACATGCAAAGGGCAGAAGGCAGGTTTGAATGTTCCAGTCAGGAAAAACTGAGCATCTGGTTGGTGAGAGCAGTTGCTTCAAGGAGAACTCCGCCTAACATCCCACAAGCGTCCAGCTTGTTGCTTGGCCAAGCAACCCTTAAGCTATCCAAGGGCAGAAGCCAGAATCAGGTGTAGGATTTGTTTTGCTGCACTTACAGAGTTGGAAGATTGGATCCTTTGGGAGTCATTCCTCTCCAGCTATATTTTGCTGTGGCCAATAGCCCAGGTGTACAGGTGTAAGATTTAGCATGCACTTCTGTGTGTGTCTGTACATGTGTGTGTTTGTGTGTCTCTCCATGAATCCTATACTTTTTTTCCCTCTACTTTGATCAGCTACTCTCAGCAAAAGAATAAATGGAATGTGGCTTATATCTAACCAGTTATTATTTTGGATAACAGTATAATGTGCACAATATACGATTTAGTGATATCTGAGATGTAGTTGTAATGTGGTCTTAATGAGATGGTGGCGTCCAGGTCGTGAGGGAAGGTCAAGGTTAAGGCTCCATGCTTTGAAGACGTCTGGCTCTTCTGCTGAAGAGTGGCAGAGCACTCTAACCCTCATTTTCAGCTTTTAGAAAATGTAGCTTATTTGTTAGCTGAAAGCCTTGCTTGCACTTGCTTTTTCCAGCAAGCCGAAGCAAAATTTCCACTGCAGGTGCTGAAGTTATATCTGAACGCAGTCAGCCCTGCGAGAAGCACTCATATTAACTGAAGTTTCATCAGCATTAACTGTCAACGGTTAAGCAGAAATTGATATACAAGTAGGTGCTGTATTTGCTCAGCCCAAACACAGCCCTGAGTATGTAGACAATCAGGAGCCTGCAAAAGGCAAAGGAGAAAAGCAAATGTTGCGCTGTTATTTCTGCTATAAAAATAATGACTTTCCAGGTCAAAAGGCTCGCTTTAGATGTTGGATTGTTAAAAAGCACTGTTTTCTGTTTCTAGAGACAAGCAAGAGAGTGACAGAGCTATTACCACATCTGCCTGCCACCAAGTCTCCCTAAGCCGACTGACCAAAAACCCCTTTACAGTCAAGTCAAAAGAGGACTTAACTTTGACAGACAAACCAAATCACTCATCATGGGATTCTGTAGAGGGCAACATAGCAATATGTTTTAATTGCTCTACAGTTGTACCCCAGTACTAATTCTAAAAATAGAAACGTTTAAGTCATTAGAAAACTAAATGCATGAGTCAATAGTAAAAGAAATAAACCAGGTTAGAGCGCATGATCATCCAAGCATAACCTGAAAATATCATCTTAATATAACCAATAAAGTATTGCACTCTGAGTGCATTCTTACGCAAGTGAGTAATGTGAGCTCCCATGTCATCTCCTCAGTTGCTAACTCTGAAACCTGGAATGACATCTTAAATGTCAGCATTGTTAATTATTCCTCTGCAAGTTATTTCAACTGAATATTCGCTTCGCGTGCTTGAGTCAAAATACTAGGCTTGCTCCAAAATCAATGCAAGGTGACAAAAGTTCCAATTATCCACCCTTCAGCTGTCAAATTCAAATGCTACCAAAAGCTACCTCTACAATCTTCATCACATTTCATACCACTGAAAAACAAAATTGTAGGGATATAAAATAATTTGAATTTAAGATGAAACAAAATGTACAATTTGTTTCCTGTAATCCCTTCAGACAGTACAAACTGAAAATTATGCCTTGGGTAGGTGATATTTTTCTGTAACTTGCCTATTTTAACTAAAAAAAAGCTAATAAATCGTAGCACTGAAGCAACTGTGGCAGAATACATAGACAGAGATGAAATGTTCCATATGAAGTTTCAGTCTTCTCTCTTTTTTTAATTGCCACTGATCACAGACAAGAGATCATTTCATTTCATTTTTAAAAATAAAAACCAATTAACCAAGAAATATTCCTGCCTATAGAGTGCTAGAAACCATACCCATGTTGCTAAAACGTCAAGATTATTTTTATGCTGCAGTAGCAACAACTACAAAGGAAAGACTATGGCATGCTAAAAGATGTTACAGTAATGCTTGACATTACCATGAGTTTCTAGAAAAACACATAAGCAGAAAGCTTTAAGCAGATTTTTCTTTTGTGCATATATTATCTAGCATTATTTTTCATCAGACACAAAAAGATTAAATTCTAACTGTCACAGCAACAGGGCAAATGGCACCTTTAACCCCTTTCTGCATTCTCTCAGAGCACTACCCTTAATTATCTGATTTCTCGCTGTTCTATGTTACTGGATAAATTCTGACAGTTCTCCACTTTTAGAACAGGTCCCAGCCTACGGTATGGCTTATCAACCAGTTTACCTGGCAAATCCAACTAAATCCAAGCTCTGTCTGTTCTTCCCTTCAGTGATCTCATAAGCTGCTTAAGAACAGAGTATTTTTCAGTTTAAACTTGAAACAAAACATTTAGAAACAGTGTTCTGCCTCTATGTCTCTATTATGCTGCCTCTATTACCTCCTGCCAGTAAATTAGGTAGGCAACATCAGAATTCTCAGCCAGATTTTATGCCTAATTTTCAAAAACAAAAATCCCTCTTGCAAAGGTTCTTTTTTAAAATGTCATTCTTCTCTTATTGCTTATGTCTTAGGGATTTTGCCAGAGGTTTTATTGGCTCAGTGACTTGTGTGCATTTGTTGACAAATGGCCTATACTGAGCCATTCATTTTCCTTTCCATCTGTCTCTTCTAACAGAGCTTCTGTAAATTTAGTTGGTAAGTTCATAAATATCCAAACTGACTAACGTATAGAATGTCATTATTAAACTATTTTAGAGCTATGATGAATCCATCATGTAAGTTTTCCAGTGCTTAGAAGACAGCTGCATAGAGGACAGAGGCTCTCTCTTCACAAGGAGCCACATGGAGATGACAAGGGGCAACAGGTCCTGATATAGACAGAAATCTTAACAGGGAGAACAATCAATTACTGGAACAACCTCCTTGGGGACATGGTAGAATCCACATTACTGGAGGTTTTCAAGGCATGACGGGATGGGGTGTTAGATAATTTCATCCAGGTACCCTTTTCCAGGAAAGGTACCCTCTTCCAGCCTGGGCTGTTCTATGATTCCATGATTCTGGGTTCTAAATTCTCAGAATAATTATCAGACTAAAAGCATTACTTTAATTAGGACTTCCTTAAAAGCTCTTATTAGAATTTGTTGGATTTGTTAACGCAATTTAGGTTTCCTCTCTTTCAGCAATGTCTCCTAAACTAGCTACACGCTTCTCAAATTATACTGACAAAAGCTCAACAACGTAATGTAAAGCCCACTCCACTGACAAAATACATCTTGTACAAAGAAACTCGCTTTCCATTGTTCTCTCCAAAACAGGAACATTTGTGGCATATGCTCTGTTAGATGGACAGAAAGGACACCCTCCCACCAATAATGTGTTGCAATATGACATAAAAGAAAAAAAAAAAAAAGCTAAAAATAAATTCAGAGTTGCAGATACTGAAAGATCAACATTTCTTTTTATACTGCTTCTTGCAATTTTTCTACTAGAGCTGTTAGTCTCATCTTGGCGTATGAATCCCAGAACCAGACTGAGCAAAGGGGTGTCCTGTTGAAGGTATACAACCTTACACCCCCTGGCTTGCTACTCATTCCCCTTGTTTTTAGAAAAATATTAATGTTGTATCTTGTTTGCTCATATCCAAGTCCCTGCCCTGATTTACCTCCTTTGTTTCTACAGAATTGTGTTCATAGCTTTCCACTAATTTTAATCTGTAAACTGGTTTGAAAGTAGTTTCCTTTACTTTTTTTTTTTTTTTGCTGACTACCATAATTTAAAGCATGTATGAATACCCACCACAAAATCTTTAATTATTCTGTATTTATTATGCTTATTCTCCAGCTGCTTTGAATATTACTAATTGCCTCTCTAAAGTCAAAAAGTAAAAGATTTGGTTCTCATAAGACAAACTCTAGTCAAGAGATAGATGCTGATGAGCAAAAGCAAATAGAAAATGTCAACAATTTGATATGGCATTTTTTTTTAATATAGCAAATGAAATATTCAAAGGCACATCAAGGAGTTAGAAACACAACTCTAGTTAATTGCAGTGGGAATTTTCCTTCTAAAAAGCTTTGAAAACATTTATATGTAATTTTAAAATTGTGTTGTGTTTTTTTTTTAAGTTGCACCCCCAAATTTTATTTGGTCACAATAGATGGAAGCTAAAATTCTGAATAACTGATTACCACTGAGAAAGGATGAGATAGGGAGAAAATTAAAATATATGCACTGGGAACATGGCTGAAAAGTTAACTTCAGTTGCTGCAGATGAACAACTGGAAATTCACTGGCAGCTACATTACAAATTATTTCTACAACATAATATATTGAATCATTCTAAGTTTAAGTATTTTAAATAAAACATTCTAATATTCAGCATTAAAAAATCTTAAAACAGCATTCCAAATAGAAGAAATTATGTTTGAAATATTTCAGGTATTAATAATCAAATGTTTCAGCGTGACTTCTTCACAGTCATTCTACCACAGTAATTGAAGATGCCAGTTGTAATGAAGAAAATATTTTCAGGGCTCTGAGTGCAGTAACAGGTTCTGCAACCTCTTCCCCCTCTATCCCCCTGGGTTTGGCTGCTTGTCCTCAAGGCCAGCTCTAACACGGTGCAGCGATAACCTGGGGTCAAGGCTGCTTGCTACCAGACATAGCCATGAGACACTGTGCTGGGGGCTTCTGCCCTTGGCTCAGGAGCAGGATTTCAGCTCCAGGCCATGCCCCTGAGCCTTGTCTGAGCAATGCTGTAGCTGTGTCTGTGCTCAGAATGGCACCTCACTGCTCCTGACCTGCTGCTGACTTGCCTTCTGGTGTCGCCTCAGACCTACCCATCACTGCAGGCTTGGCTGGCCACCTCTGCCATCACCCTCAGCTCCCAGCTCACCTGCCCTCACCTGCTCCTGCTGCTGCTGCCTGGCGAACAAAGAACTGAAGTGTTCCCGGGACAGTTCTGCAATGAAATACAGCAATGAAAGAAAAAATGTAAAGCAAAAATAAAAACATTTTATTAATCTTTAAGGAAACCACAAAGGAAAATTACGGCAGCATTTTCTTGAGTTAGTACACAAACTTTATCAGGAACTTTCCTGAAACTCTCTGTATAACTTTATTTTAATCTTCCATTTTAAAAACATTTTCCATAATTCATAGGTTGAAACAATATTCCTGCTGACATGAAAACCATCTGCCTTAACACAGGAGGTAGGAACCAAGCAAAATAAATTATTCCCTAGAATTGATATTAAAAATGCAGTTCACTCAGCTAATTTAAGTAAACAGTCTAAGCAAAACAAAACAAAAGGTCAAAATTTGGTGTAAATAAATAGACTAGCAGCTCTTGAAAATGCTCCATGTGATTTCAGGACAATAAATCCAAAGTGAATTGTGCTGCCCTTGGGGTCTGAAGGGATCTATAAACCCTAAGTTTGGAACAGCAAACTGCTACTGAAAGAAGTTGAAACAGCTGCGATTCTTCATGTTTTGTTGTTGAATATGACACACTGAAGCGCACAAGGATGTAAAAGTGTCACCCAAACCTGCACCACGCACTTAATAAGCAGAGAAACCATCTGAGGGAAGCATAGTCAGAAAGAAATGGGTAGTGATCACTTCGTGTAGTGATAATAGCATTTAAATAAATAAATAAATAAATAAATAAATAAATAAAACTGCCTAGTGTTTTCCTAAATTAAGTTAAATTTTCTTTATCCCGGAGCTGCCTGAGAAGGAGCTCCCTCCGGATGCTTTCAGCCCGGGCTGAGGTGCCCTGCGTTGACAGAAGCGACTGCGGGGCGTCCCGGGGCCGGTCCCGCGGGGTCTCCCCGCTCCCTCTCCCCCTTGGCAGCCCTGTCACACCCCAGCCCCCTCCCAGCCACCCTCTCCTTCCCTCTCCGGTCCGCTCATGCCCCCCGCTGCCCCCTCATGCCCCCCGCGGCACCCTCCCGGAGCCTGCCCGCCACCGCTTCCCGCCCGTCCCCTCATGGCCGCCGCCCGCTTCCGCGCCTCGCCCCGCGGCCCTCGGCGTTGCCGCGGCGACCGGAGAAGCCGCCGGGCGCTGGCCGCAACCGCCGCGGGGCGAGGCGGGCGGGAGCTGGGGCGGGAGGGAAGGAGGGAGGGAAGGAGGGAGGGATGGGGGCGAGGGGCTGAGAGGGCGCACGCCTTGGTCATGGCGGGTGCGGAGGGAGCGGCGGGAGGAGCGCGGCAGGTAACGGGCGGGGAGGGGACGAGGGGGGTCCGTCGGTGCCCGTCGCAGCGTGGCGTGGATCGGTCCCCGGTGCCACCCCGGTGTCTGGGACACCTCAGGGTGTCCGTTCCCTGTGGAGCCGGTGCCCCTGTGCATGTGTTGTCTGGGGTGCCTGTCCACGTTAGAGCCACAACTGGCCCTGTGTCACCTCAGGTGTCCGTCCCCTGTGGAGCCAGTGCCACCGTGCCTGTGTCACCTGGGGTGTCTGTCCCCATCAGAGCCACAACTGGCCCTGTGTCACCTCAGGTGCCGGTCCCCTGTGGAGTCACTGTACCTGTGTCGCCTCGGGTGCCACACAGCAGTGTCCACACACCTGTGCATGCAGGTATCCATCTCCTTGAGAGCCATGCTTTTTGCCCCCCAAGGAATTAGGGCTGTCTCATGGCACCTTCCCTCCTGTGCTTTGCCCTCACACACAGCCATCCATCACAGAATGGCCGAGGTTGGAAGGAACCTCTGGAGATCATCTGGTCCAGCCCCCCTGTCCATGCCCTACATCCCTGTCCCACCAGCCCCACGGACCTGTTCCAGGGTCAGGCTCAGTCTGGTCTTTCCTTGCTGCTAAGGTATGTGTGTGCTCCACGAGTCCGTGCAGCATTTGCCAGACAAGGGAACAAATAGTTCCTGTGAGTCTAAAAGTGTGTTTGGGAACCATTGTTGCCCAGTATAGGTTAATTAGAGTGTATGAAGGTATGGAATTTGGCCTCCACTCCATGGCAGTGGAGAAAAGGCTGCTTACTGCACCCACGGATCTACAACAAATTTGCATTCATATATTCCAGAGCGTCTTGGTAAATCATTGACATTATGAGACAGAGAATGATCCAAAACAAACTCTTCCTCGTGGAAATCCAAGTTTATCCTTGAGTTAGCACCACTTCTAGTATCGCACTGTTGCAGCAAGTGCAAAAGCTGCTGGTGGAGAGCTGGGCTTACTCCAGAAGTTTTCATCCTGCCCATTCCAGGATGTAATGTAGAGCCACATTTCCCTGCTCCTGTTGTTTGCAATGGAAGAATTACAGAATTTGAAGGGAAAGCACCAAACGATTCAGTATACACAACTTCACTATGCAAATGTGCGTGTGTAAGAATCTGAATTATTTGATTTGTTGTTTCAGCAGGTCAAAAAGACTATCAATAACATGGAACAGTGCTTGGAAGTGTTTCAGGAACAAGCTCTCGCTAAGTAAGTAAAGAATATCTGAGAGTTGAATACATAACAGAATTGAATTTGTGGGTTTATTAAAGATGTAAAACAAAATATTAATGATATGAGAAGCAAACATTATTTTTCAATTTCTTTGGCTGCTTTCTCTGCAAACTGTGAAGAGGTTACTAATAACTAAGACAACATGGCTTATCACAGTAATACCCTACTGACTGTATCTTATTTATTTAATTTTTTTTAATCTGCATATCTAAACAAAAGAGAAACAATGAAACTATGCAGGGTTTTATTAAGATGTTAAGCAATTTTATTTTAAATGTTTTTCAAAAGTTGTTGCTAGGCTACAGCAGTATAAACACAGTTCTTAAAACATTCTGAAGCCTTAAAAACAGGGCTAATAATTGTTAAAGCTATAGTCTTATTTTTCATATGTAATAACCAAAATTGATCTATCAAGTATGAAGTGCACTTTTCCTCACAACACAATCAACTTTTTTTTTATATAATCCAAATTTAATTGTTATAGTGTTTTAGTATAGCACAAACTATGGGGGAGATTTAAAAGAGGGCCTCATACCATCCAGCCTCTTCAAGGAACACAATGATATGAAGAGTACGTCCTGATATAAGCTGAATAGAATATTTATCTATTATAATTTATGAATAAACTTAATACCTCCTTTTCATATAAAATGGTTTCATATATCATTATTACCAAGAAGCAGCCCTAGGTCATATGGCACATATTGAGTGTAAAAGAACTTAAAATAATAGAGACACACATATTCAATCAGACCTGGCCCAGGAAGGCTTTAATATGATTTGAAAGTGTGCTCTGTTGTACTGAAGAATAATGTGTGCAGTTTTCATAATGGAACAGAAATAGCATGCAGCACTAAAATATATTCTGAACAATGTGGCCCTTTTTTGGCTTAGAGGGCCATTCTTTTTGTTAGTGATATGACTGGTAAATATTGTAATTAAAAATTAGAATTTAAAAAGATCAAAATATTGTTATTTAACAAATCAAAAGCTCATTTTAAGAGTTCACCTCCTGCTGGCTTTAGTTGTAATTGACATATGTGAAATTTCAGGCCATTGCAGATGGATCTAGAGAGTGATATGTCCTATAATAAAACAGGTATTCTAGACAACTCTTTATTTCCATTACCAATAGAAAGAATCTGGAAGAATAGTTTAGGATACACATCGGATGATAGGAGACTAATGTTTCAGTCTGTGCTGACAGTATTGCAGAGATAATGCAGATAGCTTTAAAATTTGGGAAAAGAGCTGAATAATGGTGGCAGAAATCATGACAATTATCTGCCAGCTGCAAGATCCCATAAATCACAAATTATCCATCCAAACGTGTATGACTGTGTATGGCTGATAATTGTTAAATAAATTAGTTGTAGTTCATATACACGGTAAAATGTATTAGTGGAGTGCTGTATCAATCATTTTATATATTTCTTATTTTTAAATCAACTTTTAAGAAGGGAAAAGGAATTAATATTGGCTCAAGAAGATGGATTAAGGATCTAAAATGAATTAATGTATTTTATTGAAGATGAAAATCTTTGTTTACATTGTTCTGCATAAGTTTTGCATGTGTTTTTAGAAACATGCTCATACATATTTTTCTATTTGTCAGCAAACCTGAGAGCATGAACTAGATGCATGAACTAGAGACTGACAGTATGAACTAAACATTTCTTGAAATTTCAGTTTCTAAATTACAATTTTTTTCTAAAGAGTATGGACAAGAATATTCTTTCTATGCCTATTAAGATACAATCATTAAAATTCAGGTCTGTGCAGAACTCCAAAGCAAAAGGTGGATAAACAGAGCTAGAAAGATCTAACTAATGCAAAAATCATTTGTCGTGAAGGACTAGAGTTGGTTAAAGTTTTTGTCTGGGTTTTGGTTTGTCCACGTCTGGAGACATACAGATGTTTTATACAGATAGTTATTAGTGACCACAGAATATGAATCATCTTTATCTTCACTGGTATAGAAATAAGAGTAAAAGAAGGCTAAGAGTTTGTGTACATCACTGTAAAGATGAGTTACTTTTAAGTGTTTGAACTGTGTCAAAATCAATGCAACAAAAAGAATACATGCCACTTGTTAAATACAAGCCATCACTTCCATGTGGGAAGGATGCATCTGATGTATGCATTCAGCAATGTGGGAATGCTGAATGCATATGGGTTACCATACTTCTTCACTTCATGGGAAAGCTTATTCTTTGTGTGTTTATCTGATGGCATATTAAGCAAAAGATGCCAGAGTTTTTCACATTGTATATATCCAGTGATCAAAATAAATTCTCATGATTTTCATACCGTCTGATTGACCATATTCTGAGAGGGGTATAGTAAGCACTATTTTCAAAGAACTGAAGGGATTAAAATAATAGTCACAACAGCTCTTAGTACTTCTGTGGTGGTAGGTGGGGATAGAAGCCACATAAATCTTTACGCAGAACTATGTGTAATGCCACAGCCATGTTACGGATCAGTTCTGGTAGTAGAATCTACAGCTTCAGGAACAGCTTTCCTGTTTTAGCCTAGAGGATCTAGGTAAGGAAGCAGGCAAAGATGTGAAGGTGAAAACAGTAGGGCTGACAAGCTGTTTCAGAAATGTTTTTCCAATAAGAGCTCCCTTTTATATATTGGTGGTTCTAAGTTCAGAAAACGTGCAAGAACTGTTGAGAGAAATTTGTCCTTGAACAGCTGCAGAACTTGCCTTGTGGGGGTTGATCTAAAAGGACAGGTGAAACAACTCAAGAGGGGAAGATGTCAGCCACGGTGGATCTAAAGCGGTAATCTGATGATCTGGGATGGAGAGTGCATTTGCACTTGCACAGCAGTCTTTAGATGGTCCATATAAAACACAACGAAGAAAGTACCTACTTCTGAAGGCTAAAATCAGATAGCTGAGTCACTGCTCATTGCACACCAGTGTGTTTCCACCTGACAATACGTGAGCCTGGAAGGATATTGGTGCTTAAACAGCAGTATCAAATGAAAGGTAGTCCTGATGCAGTACAGCTTCATCTTCTGTTTTTAAAATCCCATTTCATATTTCCCCAATTCCTGGCAGAAGGAATCAAAGTTTGCTGCATCATTAATGCAATTTTGAGATGAGTTTCAGGCATTTTTGGGATGTGGGGGAAACATTTTTTTTTTCTGATATGTACATCATGGTATATCACTTGGCTTGCATTTTGGTAACTATTATTCTATGGTTGATATTAAATGTTAAAGTGGCATTGCTAACAGTTTTAACATTAAAAGACATTAAGATTTTTGTGTATTTGTAAAACCTTTCCAAGCTTAACAGGTTTGCAGATTTGAGTTTCTGTAATAATTATCAAAACATGGCATATGCATCACTTAAGCGCCAAGAAAATATGTTCAATAAACGTTTCCATGTTAAGGAACTCTTTTTTTTTTTTTTTAACTGTACTGCAGTTAGAAATTGAGCATGAAAGATATAATACGTGGAATGTGTGGGGCAAGCACTTCACCCGAGCAGATCCTACAGACAGGGGACTTCAATGTGTCTGCATGGGCACTGGGAAGGCAGGAAACTGGGAAGCTGGCTGAACAGCTAGGATATGGAAGATTACCAGAAAAGAAAGAAAACATTTTCCACAGGGACATTTTTATCCACAGCATTTGTCATTTTGAACACGGTTGTTAACTTGAACCAAATGCTGGTGTTTACCTGAGGTGGTGGTATCAACCACCAGGAGTAAAACCTGTGAGTACACGTACTGTGTTCTTCAGCGATGTGCTGGCAGCACACCCAGCAGCTGAAGTCTCCCTGGCATTAGGGGTGTTACCTCTGAGTGCATGGCTTGCTTTGTGCTTGAATATGTGAGGTTCTGCTAAAATAGCATTCCTAGTCACTTGGCACATTCGTGGTTGCAATGTCCCCCCCAGAAAATATGCCAGATTGTAACATACGTGACATGAAACAGCATCCTGTGCTAATTTTGGATACTGAAATCCTCTTCGATACTCTCTAGGATTGAGCAGTTACAGGCACGTTGCTGTGTGTTTTTTCATTAACCTTGTTGTACTTTGTTGCTACATTATGCAGATGGTGCACTCTCTTTTGTCTCCGTGTGACCATCTTTATGACAATTATTTCATAAATAATCAATTTACAGGTCCAGTCAGAAGGAGAGGAAGAAGAGCTAGGAAATACTGAAGAAATAATAAAAGAAATAGCTAAGGTCAGTTTAGCAAACCATCATGCCACAGAGGTATTAGAATGACTGCAAACTGATAAGTAATCATGAGGGAATTTGCCGTACAGATGTAGGTACCATCAGCAGTCGAGGGAATATATAACTTTTAAAACTGTATAAATTAAAGCGCTATAACTGCTGACTATTACTCCTAGGGGTTTTTTTTAGAACAGGTCAGTGAGATAAACAATATTTTTGAGAGGAAAATAGAACATGGCAAAACTCGAAACAATGACACAACATTCTTAGTTTATTTTAAATGAAGAGATGTCTATCAGAAGGCTAAATATGTTATCATGAGAAGTAATAGGTTACAGTACATCTTCTACATCATTTTAGATTAACAAATTTATGAAAGAATACAATTGCTGGTTTAATCAACAGGAAATTCAATGTAGGCTTGTAGCCAACCCCCCAGAAAAGCAATATGAGGCTTGAAAATCATGCAACGGTATGAGGAAATTGAAATTACATTTAGATTAAACTTTAATTGTGCAATGAATAAGCACCGTGACAGATTTAATAAAAAAAAAAAAAAAAAGGTGAAGAGAAAACAGATGTACCACTGTTTACTAATTGCATAATCTATTAAGAGGGAGACGGTTGACACTGAAGAAACAGCACAATGTAATTTATTTGTACTTTCATGTAGGTGTGGCGGTTTCATATTTCATGTAGATATGATAGATATGGATTGGATACAGTAATCTCTAAATTGTTGCGGAGGGAAAATGTAGAAATTTTCACAATGATCAGATAATACTAGAAAATAATGAAGATTTTAAGTGAGGTGTTTTTTTTTTTCGTGATCAAGATAAGATTGCAGTGACTAAAGATAACACATTTCAGTACTTTCCAGCATGTGATAAAGATAAGATAGAGGTAGGTATTCTAAAGGAAATAGTAGAGCTGTGTATTGGGGCAATTTATGAATATAATCTCTTATTAAATCAAACAAAAATACTTAAAAGCAATTAAAACTAGAACAGGAAACAAGAAGGGTATTAAAAAGTTAGAAGAAGCAGAAAAGAAAGTTTATTAACTAATATGAGAAGGACATATGCAAATAACAGATGCCACTAAAGAAAATTGTGAGGAAAGTAGATGTTTACTTGCTGAAAGTGAAGTGAAAGAGATGCTGTTCCTGAAAAGTTTAATGATTCAATACAGTATTCCACTTGTTAAAAACAATCAGCGAAAGATTTTTCTTCACTCCTGTGAGATAAATGCCACTTTTGGTACTTAGTATAAAAGTATCTCTGTCTCACATCCTATGGGCTCTGAACACAATAAAAATGCTTAGAAGTTGTGGGATTTTCAAAGAAATACAAGGTTGATAAATATAATTTCATTTCAAGAAATGACAAGAAGTGAGCATTACAGTGGTGAGTAAGTCTGCCAAAGGTTTTTATCAAAATACTGTCTTAACTATTTCTGATCTGGTATCTCAGTTTAAGTAAACTGAGGTCAAAAAGAAGTTTTTAATGACTTACAGATAATGATTTTTGGTGATGTGTGATTACTCATAGTGATAGAGGATAATCTGATTTTTTTTTTCCTATATAACTTGATGAAAATTAACTTTTATAGAAACTTAATAGGCACTCAGACATAGTTAAGGAATTTGCTCAACAGCTAAGTCTTCTTTATAGCAGTCCAAAACCAGCCTTGAGTGTTAATGGAATAAAATTCCCCTGCTTTATTATATGGAGAGGAATTAGGCAGGAGTGTACGTGGTCTCCTTTCTTTTTCCCAAACCCTAGAATCCTAGGTTAAATGGATAAGAAGCAGTAAATCAGAAAAATAAAATAGCTAGGAACATTTTAATAAACAGTTTAATTATCTTGTGATTTTCTTTTTCCTAACTGGAGTATTTCACTGCAAGTTTTATAGAACCATGAGTTCTAGAAAAATTCTGACTTTTAACGAAATCATTGCAATTCTGCAATGCCAGGTATAAATTCACAGATTCAGAGAAACTCTCAGTTCAGAAAACAATTGAGTTTATTAGGCAATAAAGTCTCCAAAATACTTACAGAAAAAAATCTCATATATAGAGAAGAACAGTATAATTTAGACTTACAACAGTCATTTCTACAAATAAAATTTAGAGTGCAGAAATAATTGTGCAATTTCTTGCATAAAAAGTATCCAGAACCAAATATTCTATAAAGTATATCTTTACTTCATTTTTTTCCTTATGTTCATCATCAAATACAAAGTTTGAATTTACATGGAATAAAGAAAGCTTCATATTATTCAGATGCTTTTTATGTATCTGCTAAATAGTGTACGCCATCTGATTTAAACAGTTTGACACTGTCCAGTGTTTAATTTTGTAAGATTAATATGCTGTGCCTCCGTAAGGGTAAGTTTAAGAGGGCAACTTTGACTGCTTTATGTTTCTGATATACCTGTATATTCTGTATATATTCTAATATATATATTAACTATATACCATTATTTTGATGCTTATGACACATCATATTCCTAAGGGAGTGACATAAAAAGTATTCTATCACTGGCAATGAAGTTATGGTGTAAGGGATGTATTCCAAATTTAACCTCAGAAGTTTGGAAAAATTCTAATGTTTATGTTAAAACCAGCACGTGGTCTCCCAAAGATAAGTTCATTTTCAAAACGCGCTCACTTCTGTGGTTCCTAATACAATTAAACCTTACTAGTATTATAGAAGTTGTCTTTTTATTTAAGTCCATTTTCCACAAAGAGATTGGGAAAACAGAATGTAAAAGTAGAACTAGCAATCAAGAACAGTGGCTAGCTTTCAAGCCAACTGTTTAATAACTTCCTCCAGCACACTGCCTCCATCATTACTCTATCCTTAGTGGAAAGTCCTGTGCGCATGTGCAGCTTAATATTCGGATTGTCCTACTATTGTCCTTTTAGGTTTAAGCTTGGAAACCTTCTACTTAACTTATGCTCATTTGAGAGCTCCTACCTGACAGAGTGAGAGGATATCAAACAGCCTTTAAGCTAGGCAAAAGATCCACAATGAAGTGATCCACAAATATTCTGATTTGGACTTCAGGCAAATTTAAGATTTAGTTTTTGAGGGCATCATTTAGCTTTTCCATATCTTTCTTTCTGATGTTGAAAAGTGATGATTTTTATCAGAAGTAAAATCAAGTCTTAGAAATATAAATACAAATTTATTTTCTGCCTTACTCTGTATTTGAAAAAATAAATCTATTTTTTATTATTACTAGAGCCCCTCCGTGTGACACTCAACTTCAGGAGTTACTGCATCAAATTGACATCACAGTAAACGGCAAAAAAGTGGAATGGGAAAGAAAGATGAAAGCTTTGGAAGCAAAGATGGATATCCAGGATCAAGAACTAGCAAGAGCCCAAAGCAAACTGGATCAAAAAGGTCAAGAGGTATTTTAAAATGTCACATTCTATAAAGTATTTATTCTGAGAGGTAGTTAATAGTACTCTCAAAATGCTCTATAAGTAGGCTTGTTTGTTCTATCATGTAAAAATACCAAACACCCTTTAAAGGTCACTAATTACTCTTACTGTTTTGTTTTAAAGTGTGCTTCAGTTCTGAAAAGTGTTTGTAAAAATGTCATTGAAAGTCCCGTGATTCTTCTATTTCCCTGAAGTCTAAATCAAATAGTTTAGTTGTAAAAAGATAATGTGATTTTTTTCTAATACTTCTAGTTTCATCAGAAATTTTAAAAGGAAATGTACAGTTCAAAAGTTTGACAAAATTATGTCTTTGTAATTCATGTTTATACTCCATTTTTATCATTTTACACTCTGTACTGGCTAAACGTTAATTTTATTATTAATAATGGAGATTTGAATTATCACCACTTAGAATTGCTTATCAAACTGAAAACCCCAGCGTACCTGACGTCATCTGTACTTCCCAGTCATGTCTGCTGAATATTCATTCAGAAGTATTTGTGACTCCTAGCATGACATTCAGCTCTGGTTCAAGACGTCTGAAGTTAAGTGTTTACACATAGGTGTCCCCTTGTGAGCTAGTTGTCTAAACTGCCAGTGGGAGTCTTGAAAATGCTATCTCACTCCCTAATGAGCAATTACAGGAACTTGCCCTTTGTCATTGCAGTCAGAGGAGCCAAGAGAATAACTCAGCTAGCCAATCCTCAAAACATCAATTTATTTGCCCATGCACAGATGTTATCTGAAATACTTTAGCATATTCCAACTGGTTTCCAGCTGCCTCTCCAGAGAAACTTAGGTGTCATGTGTGCTCTTTGTCATATTTCTCAGGTCTTTGTGAAAATCTCAGATAATTCAAGATATGTCAAATAGCACTGTACTTAGGGAAATGAAATAGGTCTAAAATGTCTCCTGATAATTTGAACATAAGTAATTGAAAGTAATTTATATGATTATATAAACCATTCAAACAAAATTTTCACACTGGGGCACAGCAGTTCATTTATGTGGTTGGTTCAGAAATGCTTTCATTAAAGAGTCTTGACAGACTTCTACTGTATTATCATTAAATCATAATGTAAGCATACAATGAGATTTTTTACTGTAAAATCCCTGTCTTGATGTTGCTGCCATCTGGGTTTGTGGTGTCCAGATTTATTATTAAGTTACTGAATGAATACATATTTTTCATACTTACCTTTTATGCAGCAGTCTTTCAAAATTTCAAATGACTTTCAAAAATAATGTAGATTGGAACACTTCAGAAAAGGTAAAGGTGAATGCTTATTCTAACTGTAGGTGGGACTACTTCAGCAGAAACTGGAAAACTTACAGAAAAATAAGTATGAAATGGCTCAGAGTTATGAAACGCAGCTTCATGCACTGAAATCTCAAGTAAGGAAAATGTCAGTTTCGTTATCTTCTGATTGCATTATAAAAACTTATACATGCCTAATGGTATAGATTTTATGGATTTTGTAAAACATTTATGGATTTGGGAAAGATGAATTGTGTCATGCTAATAATGATGACTACAACTTCTTACCTGGCTCCATTGTCATTACTGTACTGACATGTCCGAACTCTTTGGACGGATCTTGATGTGATTATGACTTCTGTTATGAAGACAAGTATTAGATTTTCTGACTATGGACTAATAACCTAAAACCTTGGTGAATTAATAGAACAGATAATTAGATTCATGCTAATAAGACTGGGATGCACATTAGGGATTTGAAGACCTAAACTGCTCTCGTCACATCTTTGCTACAGATTTTTTCTCAGTTTAGTTTGCCTGCTTCACGGGGATTATTAAAGAGGCCTGATCATTTTCCATAAGGGAACATAGTATCAAAACTACAATAACCTGGAATATTGTTACTGTGGATTTGTTTTGCCTTTATTTATTGACTGTTCGCTCTGTGCCTGTGCTTTTGTTCTTCGTTATTTTCCACTTCAGTTACAAATTTAAATTCTTAGCAAGCTTGAGCCTATTCTAATTCTCAGATTTTAACAAGTTAACATCCAAAATTCTAATTTTTTAGTTTGCACATATTACAGAGAAAGAAACAATGTCTAACATGGTTGTTGAGAAGTTAAGCAAGATACAATGAAAAATGGTGTGATGTTTTACTTATAAGTTGTACAGTGCCTTTAGCAGTACAAAACTGTCCCCAACACTGTAGCAGATTGCTCTTTCCTCATCCTTTGTCACATTTCCTGCAATATATTTCACTTGTTAGATTTTTTTATCTCATGCTAAAAATGTCTGCTTTTAAGTTACATGTTGTTGCTAAGATCTTCACTGTTCTTTATGAAATTTAAACTCTGGGTCATTTTTCATAAATCTTTTGATTTTGAAGTTGTTACTTACCCTACACGTCCTTCTCAGGAGCAAATACAATTTGTTTTCTCTTTATGTTTGTTTGTTTTTTTTGATTGATTGATTGTTTGTTTTAAAGTATCTGACACTTCCTAACCTTCAAGTTTCTCTCTGTGTACCTGGTTACACTTCTTGCCGATATTCTCCTTTTTAGTTTCCAGACTGACCACCTAACCTTTCTCTGAGTGCCCTGATTGCTTCTCCTTTTGTCTTTATGCTAGAAGTTTAGATTTCTGGCTCTTAAGAATATACATCACTTTCCCAACTGGTGTCACCCACCACTTCCTTCTCTTTCAGTCATCCTATTTTATCAAAGGTTCTAGCATGGATGCCATTTGCATTTCATTTTCCAGTGCCTATTCCTCCCTTCCACCAGCCTTAATTCTTCATGAGGTATCCATCCTGTACACAGTGACTGAAGAAGTAAACTGCAGGTGCCTAAGCTAGGAAACCTTCCTAGATTCTCAGTGAGATAAACAGGAAGTTTACCTGTCAAAACAATTCCAAATGCTTGTGTTACTCAGTAGGACTGTCCCACTCTGCTGTTCTAGCTTTCACCAAATCTCCTTATTAAGTTTCTTTCTTAAATGACAGTGCTGCGCAGTCTTCACTATGGAATGACTTTAATGTCCTCAATTTTAGGCTGCACAAACTCATATCTAAAATATTGAGCTCCACTGAGAATATTAATCTTTGCCCTGTGTCCTTTGTCTCCTTTCTTTTGGTTCTTATCTTCACTTGAAAGTTACACCTCCTTCTACACTGTATATTTTTAAGAGCTACAATTTAATTTTGCACATATGGCACGTTACTGTTTGCCCAGTAGCACGGTGTTTTCTGTGCAGATGTTTTCTTAGAATCTCTCACAATTTTTGTTCCACCCTGATCTTAATAGAAACAGTAAGGATTGCTTTTTCTAGCTATAAGAAAGTTAAGGCCATTCAGAACAAATTTCTCCATGATAACACTGCTTCTGTGGACCTCAGTGCTTTTTACCCTTGATACTAATAAAAGCAGCTGTTTAATGAGTAACATTCCCACAGAATTCATTATGTGCTTGCCGAATGCAGTAAAACCTTTTCTTTATTATTTTTTTTCCTATTAGGGAAATAATTCTTGCTATGTAACCTGAAACTCTTAGGCCACACTGTTGCATTCATCCAAATATACAACATTTTGTCATAATTAAAAAAGCAAAAATTTTAGGGGATTATCTCTATTACTTCTCTCCCTTTTTTTTTTTCTATAGAGATACTTAGTAGTCAATGACGTTTTGAAAATGAGAGAAAACCTTCAGCAAAAGAAAAAGAATCCATTCTTGCTCTAAGCACTTTAACAACTAAGTGCATTTAAAAGTTAAATGTCTAAGTCTGAGATACCTCAGAATCGATGGAAGGAATTGGACACCCCTAGAATATAATGCATTTCAGTGTCTGATGAGAATTTAAGATAGCTGAAATGTCTAAGCATTTGGAGATAGTTCTTTCTAACTCAGAGTAGCTCAAGCTTGGAAGTCTAACCTTCAGAAATCTGAACTTAGGTGAATCTCACCCTAGAAGTCACTCACTCCTTCTCTGCTCCCCAAATGGGAGGATTCTTGGCTTTTAGTCTAGTTTCTGGTCAGGATAACATTCAGACTATAATCTTTCTTAAATATCCACATTTAATTAAATTAATCAAATATAAAAACTCATTTTTTTTCTCATTTTATGTGTTCCATTTTAGATTGATTTGCTGAAGTGTTGAAGTCCTACATTTCCTAGCCTTTTTAGCGTGACCAGTCTAG